>NC_071105.1:23461875-25867500 GCF_024256425.1 Clarias gariepinus
GTAACAAGCATTGTACTTTGATGTTAAAAATAAAACAAGAGACAAAGAAATCAACGAATATCTGGAGTCGTAAATGACACTGTGTAACAATAAAGACACGCGTCAGAACTTGTGAATAACATGCACGTACACCACCCTTATTCTAAAGCATCCTGACCTATTGAAGCCATTCATGGTGGAAGTTGACGCATCTGAAACTGGAGTGGGGCATTATTATCACAAAGGTAGAGAGAAAGGCCCAAGCTTCATCCTGTTGCTTTTATGTCCCAAAAACTAACACAAGCTGAATGTAACTACACTGAAGAAAGTGAAAGTGTCATTGATACAAAGTATGTTTCTACATTGATCTGATGGAAATTTTTGATTTTTTATACGAAACTGATTAAAAAGCAATCATCGAAGCCCCTGTTTAAACTTAAATGTTTCCGTTCACTTAAAGGACATTTGTGCTTCAAACCAAAAGTTTGCCGTGTCACGTGACCTCATGACGTAGTATTATCGCGGACTGAATCACGTTTGCTGGCGGCCATAGTTTTTCAAAGAAAACAACAGGTAAGAAAGCAAACTCATGTCATTTTTATGTTAAATGTATCTCTCCCATGAGCAATTTTATGATTTATGTCAGGAACAACTACTTTGTAGATTGAGTTTTGCGTCTGTGTTTGCTAGCTAAAACCACCTATATTACCTACAGTAGCATTAGCAAACTAACGCGGTTATTTTCAAAAACACCGGCGTTTCTACGCTAAGTCAGCTGTGCCGAATAACATGAAATTAATTATATTTAAGTACCGTGAAAAATTAATAGTTAAGTGACCTAAACACAGAACAAGCCAGTTTAAAGTGAGTGCTGTTTGGAGTATACATATAGTTATGTCTAAAACCTTCTGGACTTGCTAACGTGTAAGTAATGTTATATCACTAAAACGATATTCCCTCGTATGAAACGGGGAAATTAGTACATGTCCCTGACATACTGGTAACACTTTATGACCCGTTTTTAAGGTTACACTGGCAGCAATTTTTTACACGTTCATTTAACGTTACTACAAGCACAACAGGCCAACCGATTAAATTAACCATGTAAATTAAATGTAAAATAAAACTCAAAACAGTTACTTATTTATATATACAATTATATAAAAACTTCCAATTTGCTTGGTAGTATTAGGTTGGATTAATGGGCAGAGCACTGTCCCACTTTCAGCTAGTGTTTACACGGACCAACAAGCTGAGGTTAGACATTTCTATGTCATGAAGTTTAAAAGTAAACATAAAATCTTTATTTACTTTTGTGTTTACAGGTATGTTAGCTTTTCTGAAAGGGCTAATATCTTTCTATACATACCTGTACTGTAATTAAGATTTGCTAAGAATTTTTTTTGTTCAGTTTTTTTTTTTAGATCAGTAATGAGTTTCTGAGAATTATACCTGCTCCACTTCAAGCAAGATTGAGGTTTCCTCGAACAAGCAACACTACAAACTCATTGAGGTTATCAAAAACAAAGGAGGAATGGTCAGAGAGAAGACCAAAGATATAATCTTCATCTTCAAGTTCTTGATCTGGTATGTACTTGCTCAAAAAAGCAGAAATTAGCTTGGTGTCAAATTATATATATATATATATATATATATATATATATATATATATATATACGCACTAAATTACTAGCAGAATAAAACATTTTAGTTTAACTTGTTCACAGGTTAGTGTATGCTGTCTGAATACAGGTTTTAATGTCTGCCATGTTCATTTTATCACGCTTCACATGCCTAACATAACCAACAATACTATGTTTGTTTTTACATGCCTAGAGCCTGGAGGTGAATGTATGAAGAGAGTATCTCTTGAAATGTCATATGGTGTATTTAGTGGAAGATGTGGACCCACTGATTAAGCACTGGTAAGCGTTTTTTCATAAGGCATTTCAATCTTAGAACTGAAAAATATTACTGAATTGATAAATTAGCCTTGCTCTAAAGTCCAGGTGGCAGCTTTGGTGGTGCTCAGGTTTGAACCTGTGAGCTTCAGTATACTTTTTACAATCAGTAGTTTTTTTGCACTTATATGGAGCATTTATTTATTTTTACATGCATACAGTACATCAGAGACTGTTTTGCCAAGTAGAGCAACTTGTTTAACAAATGTCCTTTCTTTTATTAGGTTTTCAGAAAGATGACGCTCAGGCAGAAATAACCCTGTTTGTTCTCAGGAAAGAAGAAGACTGTCTTCAGCCACCACATGAAATTGGGATTGTGACTTATTGAGTTTCTATCAGTCGCACATGAATGTTTCATGTTGTTTGGCCTCATCTATGCGCTAAACTTGAGCTATCTTGGTAAACTCAAACACACTTTTGTGGCCCTGTAGAAAATATTTAGGGAACGTTGCTTATTTCATTGACAGTAAAATATAAAATTTTGGTCACTTCATTTGTCAAACAATTGTCAGATTTTTACATGGTTGGCAAATAGGTTTATACAGTTCTTAATATTAAGTTATTAAAATGCATTGTTTTATTTATTTTATTTTTCTGTCTTTTAATTGGAGAAATAATAGTACAACAAAAAGAAAAGGTAATGGATCGTTTCAAGGATGGTAATAAATGTTTTTGGAGGAGAACTTGTGTGTTCATTATCTTCATTTTTAAACGTAATTTTTTAAAAAGGTTGCTTATTTCATTTATAAACGTAACTTCTCTACATAAATGAACTTTTTTGATTTAGAGATAATCTAAAAAATTTATTTTAGAAAAAGACTATATATTGTATAATTCATAAAATTAAGTTTGTACGTAATCATATTTTTAACTGGAGAATAATGAAAAAGATTACAACTATAATTTACTCCTATTACTTTATACTAAATGAATGTAAGTTGTTTCTCTCAAGGTAAACACTAAACTTAAATATAATGTTAAATCTTAGGTTTTTCTAAAGTGATATAATCAAGTTGTTAGAAAGTAAAAAAATATGTTTGACTGGCCTAAGGCATTGTAATAACTTTTGTTTCTGATTTGGATGGATGAATTTGTTTTGCTTTGGGAAACTTAAAAAAATATATTAATATCAAATAAAATTCTTTTTAATTTTTTTAAGTTGATTCAAAGTGTCATTTTTTTCAGTGTATGATGCCTCGCACTTAAGGAATGGCGCCACTGGCTGGAAGGAGCAGAACCCACATTTATGATCCACACTGATCACAAGAACCTCGGATACATCAACGCAGCAAATTAATGAACGCCAGACAGGCAAGATGGGCACTCTTTTTTATGAGATTTAATTTGATCATATCTTATCAAATTAATCCAAGAACACAAAAGGCTGATGCCCTATCCCGTATTCACGAAGCACCGCCTCAGGAGGACAGAGACAACGAAATCATACCAAAGCACCAAATTGTGGGAGCAATACTTTGGGAAATAGAAGAGGAGATAGAGAAGTTCTCAGCCTCATAAACCCAAGAACAATATTTAGCAGGCAAGAAGTTTGTACCGACACACACACGTAAGAAGCTGATTACCTGGGCACATACATCACCAGCCACTGGAAACCCAGGCACACTATGAACATTCAGTCTACTCCAAAGAAAGTCCTATGACTTCAGGATATCACCCTTGGGTGAACGGCCAAACCGAACATGCTAACCAAGAAATCGACTGCTTCCTGAGAACATACTGTGCAGATAATCAGAGGGATTGGGTTTTTGTTTCTTCCATGGGCAAAATATGCACAGAACTTCCTCATTCACTCTGTCACAGGATTAACTCTATTTCAGGAGAAGCGAGCAGGTTTAGGAACAGACACATCAGCGCCTTAAGAAAGTAGCAGAGTCTAACAAGAACTCTACATATAAACGAGGAAAGCAGGAAATTAAACACAAATACATTGGACCATATAAAATTCTACAAAGAATCAACAATGTAACCTACAAGCTAGAACTACTCCTACCTAGGGATTTATCAGGCCAGGTAAAGCAGCAGATCAAGCAAAACCATATCCACTAGGCCGGAAACAAACAATTCCCAACAGTCATGTTCCAGGTCACCTGAATTCTAAAGCACCCAATTAACCAGGTGCTTAACTAGGACCCAGCAACGGAGAGACTACGCGAAGTATACGCTCTCGTGAGTTTTCCAGACATTACCAAGCCTTGATTATTGTAATAGCCTTCTTGTGTATTACCTTGATCTGTTTACTAGTTTCTGATTCCTTGCCTAAACTTGTTTGTGAGTTTTGCCGATCGACCAACCCTAGCCTGGTTTTTGACTACGACTACTGCTTACCCGTGTTTCGGTTATTTTCTGTGTTAAATAAATCTTGTCTTTTACCTGCACTTGCATCCTCCCTCACGACATTCCTGACAATAAATAAGTATAGACTTAAATGCAATGCGATCTGAATGCAGGGAAATACATGCATGTGACTAGGTATCATTTAGAAATAAGATCACATGTATATACATCGAATGTTTTTTTTTTTTTTAGATTAATCATGCAGCCCTATTATCATAGCGAGCAAAGTCTGTGTCGCTTGTTTTCAAATCATCAATTGTAATTAGTAGTTCACTTGAGTCATTCTCTGACAGGTGTCATTTAAGAACCTTTACCCCCTTACAACTCACATTTTCCCTACTTTGTCCTAATTGCTTTGTTTAATAATGTGGTAATCAATCATACTTCTTACTTGCTACCAGGCATACAAGTCAGCTGTGAAGAACGTGGCGAAGGACACCCACTCTCTATGCACATTTTTTTTCGTACCACTCTCAGTTAACAGTTTAGATGGACCATTTAGAAATTTTTTACTCGTTTATTCTAATTTACTCGGCTTTACAGCTTTAAGGGCTAAAGTGTACTTATTTACAGTATAGTGTTAAACGGCATGTGCTTTGAAATACTCTACCATTTCTGTTTTTTAGTTAGGTAAGGGATTTTTGCAAGTAAACTTATAGAAGTACATGGTATTTATATTGTATGAATAGAAATTCACTTAAATTCAAAATTAATATTTTGATACAAGCTAAATATACAGTGGTGTGAAAAACTATTTGCCCCCTTCCTGATTTCTTATTCTTTTGCATGTTTGTCACACAAAATGTTTCTGATCATCAAACACATTTAACTATTAGTCAAAGATAACATAATTGAACACAAAATGCAGTTTTTAAATGATGGGTTTTATTATTTAGGGAGAAAAAAATCCATACCTACATGGCCCTGTGTGAAAAAGTGATTGCCCCCCTTGTTAAAAAATTATTTAACTGTGGTTTATCACACCTGAGTTCAATTTCTGTAGTCACCCCCAGGCCTGATTACTGCCACACCTGTTTCAATCAAGAAATCACTTAAATAGGAGCTACCTGACACAGAGAAGTAGACCAAAAGCACCTCAAAAGCTAGACATCATGCCAAGATCCAAAGAAATTCAGGAACAAATGAGAACAAAAGTAATTGAGATTCATCAGTCTGGAAAAGGTTAAAAAGCCATTTCTAAAGCTTTGGGACTCCAGCGATCCACAGTGAGAGCCATTATCCACAAATGGCAAAAACATGGAACAGTGGTGAACCTTCCCAGGAGTGGCCGGCCGACCAAAATTACCCCAAGAGCGCAAGACAACTCATCCGAGAGGCCACAAAAGACCCCAGGACAACATCTAAAGAACTGCAGGCCTCACTTGCCTCAATTAAGGTCAGTGTTCACGACTCCACCATAAGAAAGAGCCTGGGCAAAAATGGCCTGCATGTCAGATTTCCAAGGCGCAAACCACTTTTAAGCAAAAAGAACATTAAGACTCGTTGCAAGTTATCGCAAACGCTTGATTGCAGTTATTGCTGCTAAGGATGGCCCAACAAGTTATTAGGTTGAGGGGGCAATTACTTTTTCACACAGGGCCATGTAGGTTTGGATTTTTTTTTCCCTAAATAATAAAACCCATCATTTAAAAACTGCATTTTGTGTTCAATTATGTTATCTTTGACTAATAGTTAAATGTGTTTGATGATCAGAAACATTTTGTGTGACAAACATGCAAAAGAATAAGAAATCAGGAAGGGGGCAAATAGTTTTTCACACCACTGTATACTTTTATAGAAAGTGATTAGTAATATATTACTTTAACTGAACTAGTAATAGAGTAACAAGTAACTAGAAATAGAATAGTACTATAGAATAATACTACTTTTATAAGTAACTAGCACAACACTGGTAATTACATGGACATGGTGCATTCATGCACTTGTCCTCTATTTATTATTTATTGACTGGTGGGACGATAAAAAAGAAACAAAAAAGGATGTACAGTAGAAATCAGATGGCCATTTAGTTTATCTCCTAGAAAGTATTTTCTTCAGGTTAAAAGCATATGTAAAAATTACTTTGTACATCAAACATAAGTGGCATATTATTATTATTTTGAAAGAACATGAGTGTACCATTATGTTAAAAACCTGGCAGGTGGAAGCTTTCTTTTTTCTATCTTTAACTATTGTTACCTATACTATGAATTATGGTTTCCACTCTGACTGGTACTACCTACAGTATAACATAACACAGCCTATAAAAACATGGCCTACTACAACACCCAGAGGTGGTACATTTTAAATTTGCCTTCTTACTGACAACCTACCCCCAGATCATTTAGTCAATCACTAGACACAGTATATTTTATAAGGATTCTTCACACACTCCAATACAGGCTGTGTCTTTTGTAACTAGCTTTTGTTTGCTTAAAGTTTTATATTCTGATACCTGACTTTGTTTTGTCTTTCAAGATTATTTAAGTTTTATCAAACCATACCAACTTTGGGATCAATTGTATTTTTTTTTGTTTTGTTTTGTTTGTAGTGATTTATTATCTACAATACTGGGGATTTCAAAACTAAGAAATATTAAATATGGTAATTATGTAACAACAACAACAGTCAATTGTTATTTTAAGACACAGAGGTGAGCCTTTATGGAATAGTTAAAATCCATCAAGTACCATGATGAAACTGGCCCTCATGAAGCTCTTCCCAGAAAGGCAAGACCAAAACTTACATATGAGGAGAAGTTAATTTAGAGTTACTACCCTAAAAAAAAAAAAAATTAACAGCACTTCAGATTAGAGCCGTTATGAATACTTTACAGAACATGAGTAGCAGATACATTTTAACATTAATTGTTCCAATGACATTATTGCATATTTTGGACACCTTCAGCATAAGTTCAGCTGGAATACATAATTAACAAATAAAAAATAATTTAATTAACACAAATATGTGTTTCTTTTAGACATTAGTTATTTTATATAGCCAAAATTGTGAATGACTGAAGGTCCTATGCTAAGTTTTATAACTGTCTTCTGACAGATTACCAGAATGGGTTTTGAAAAAATTGGCTTGAATATTCACTAGCTTGAATTATTATTATTATTTATATTTTTTTTAAATAAGGCATTTCTGTGCAGTATTTCCTGTAAGATTTTAATCCAGTCTTATTTTTTAAAAAATGGAATAGATATGAGAGGGTATACAGAATAGTCAAATGTCTTTGTTTCCTACAGGTCAATTTCAACCAAAACCTATTTATCAAACCAGGGATATTATTTTCTTAAAGTTTCAGAATTTTAGAAGTTTATTTGTCAGCGAAGACTTACTACAATCCCTCAAACCTTTTGACTTTCAAATGTAATTACACATTTATTTTAATGCAAAGAGTTTTTGGTTGGTGATATTGCTTTTTTTTGCCTGAGCTTGAGCAACTGAATTTTAAGGTTATAAGCTCTGCTTATAATGCCAAAGGGCTACAATAAGGATATTTAAATTAAATGACAAAAATAAAATATTAGGCTTCATCCAGGCTAAGAAATTTACTGCAATTGTAACACACTTTTGTCTCTAAAGGATAATTTACACCAGATACATTCCTAAGCTTTAGTTAAAAACAGCAATTTAACAAGCATTTTAATCCACAACTGTGGCATAGTTACGGTTCTGTGTATTATTATCATTGTGTTTATGCCATCTCCTTTTTACTCACATGCATAAAGAATACATTACAACTAATAGCCTTGTAATACATTTTCATCTGACCTGCAGTGTATTCCTGCATCCCACCCAATTCCCAGGACAGGCCAAGGATCCACCATTACCCAAGATAAAGACGTTTCTGAATTAAACTACACTCATGATTGTGCAAAACATTTAAACGGTAGTAATATGCATGGATAACCAGATAAAAATTATGTTTATTCATTGCCACCCCATTTTATGCCACATTTTTATTAAGCTGTGTTGTAATTACAGCTGGTCTAAAAGGCTCCATCTGCCACAATTCATTGACACCATTGTACATTTGTGCATTAGTATTCCTGATAAAAATGAAGCAAGTGTGGTATAGAGTGAATTAATAGTCACACTGCACATGTGATTTCATTGCAATGTCAACATACGATATTTCCTGATTAGAATGTATGGAAATGACATATGATATACAATACTGTGCAAAAGTCTTAGTCATTGTCCTGCTGCAGCACCCAAGATCGCTTCAGCTTGAGTTGACGAACAGATGGCCGGACATTCTCCTTCAGGTTTTTTTGCTAGACAGTAGAATTCATGGTTCCATCCATCACAGCAAGCCTTCCAGGTCCTGAAGCAGCAAAACAACCCCAGACCATCACACTACTACCACCACCATATTTTACTGTTGGTATGATGTTCTTTTTCTGAAATGCTGTGTTACTTTTACGCCAAATGTAACGGGACACGCACCTTCCAAAAAGTTCAACTTTTGTCTCGTCGGTCCACAAGGTATTTTCCCAAAAGTCTTGGCAATCATTGAGATGTTTTTTAGCAAAATTGTGACGAGCCTTAATGTTCTTTTTGCTTAAAAGTGGTTTGCGCCTTGGAAATCTGCCATGCAGGCCGTTTTTGCCCAGTCTCTTTCTTATGGTGGAGTCGTGAACACTGACCTTAATTGAGGCAAGTGAGGCCTGCAGTTCTTTAGATGTTGTCCTGGGGTCTTTTGGGGCCTCTCGGATGAGTTGTCTCTGGCTCATGGGGTAATTTTGGTCGGCCGACCACTCCTGGGAAGGTTCACCACTGTTCCATGTTTTTGCCATTTGTGGATAATGGCTCTCACTGTGGTTCGCTGGAGTCCCAAAGCTTTAGAAATGGCTTTATAACCTTTACCAGACTAATAGATCTTAATTACTTTTGTTCTCATTTGTTCCTGAATTTCTTTGGATCTTGGCATGATGTCTAGCTTTTGAGGTGCTTTCGGTCTACTTCTCTGTGTCAGGTAGCTCCTATTTAAGTGATTTCTTGATTGAAACAGGTGTGGCAGTAATTAAGCCTGGGGGTGACTACAGAAATTGAACTCAGGTTAAGTTATTTTTTAACAAGGGTGGCAATCACTTTTTCACACAGGGCCATGTAGATTTGGAGTTTTTTTTTCTCCCTTAATAACGTAAACCTTTATTTAAAAACTGCATTTTGTGTTCAATTATGTTATCTTTGACTAATAGTTAACGGTTTTTGATGATCAGAAACATTTAAGTGTGACAAACATGCAAAAGAATAAGAAATCAGGAAGGGGGCAATTAGTTTTTCACACCACTGTATCCCCATAAGAAATAATGCAAATAACTATGATTTGTTTCAGAACCCCAAAATATTCATATAAAAATGATTAATAAAAAATATAAAGTAAAAATAAAACAAATTAACCTGCACTTTACCTTTGAAAAGAATGGAATTCTTTGGAACCCTTTGGAAACTGAAATCCTGAAACAATGAACCTATCAAATGACTATAGCTTTTGCCTCCTTTTGAGGATTTAACAGAAATGTGGCATTGCATTGTCGTTAAACAGAGGCCATTGTTGCTGTACAGCAACAAAAGATCAGTCAGTACACTTAAACACAAAATAGTAAAAAATGCTTAACGTTTGGGCACACAAGCATGGTCACATTGTTATAGCACAGTATATGCACGGATATTGACTATATAAGTGAGGCATGCGCACTGAGATGATAATGGGAGATGATAATGGGAGATGATTACCCATAATGTCATAGCGCAAAAAAAACAAAAAAAAAACATTGGCAGTTCTGATCACACCACGCTCAGCAGACAAAGTATTTCAAGACCTCACTCGTTTATCAAGTTAAAATTTATTTAATAAAAAATTTTCTTGTCTTACAAAACACTTGGAGACCAAGTTACTCACAATTCAAGGTTTCAATATATTATGTAAGAGACCACTTTTCAGGAGAAAAAAAAAATGAGCAGCATGTAAAGTTCTTGGACTAACTCTGACTGGTTCTGCAAGATGCGAGTACAACTTACTGTACCAGCTAATTTCCTTATAAAAACTGCATAAATTGTTTACAATACTTTTTCTATCTATCCACTATATCTATAGTACTGTATCTACACTATCTATCTATCTATCTATCTAGTTAAAATTAAATTGACAACTCTGGAGACTTCAAATAGTATCACAACAAAAGTAGAGGTTTATTTAATCAGCACTCTGGTCTTCTTTGTTACACACACCACAAAAGCATCTGCAAGAGAGAGGTACCCCCATCTCCTTACAGTGCCTTATACAGTATATCCTGCTGAAGCAGGTCATTGTGAAAACTCATAAAACTGATATAGATTTTACTCATGCGGTATTCTGGTTTTACCGCCATGCCTCACGGTGGCGACATTTGGGTTTGTGCGTTTGCTGGCTTCTACCGCTGATTGGCGCTATATAACTATAGACTGACGCCTCGGGCATCAGTTCATTCTCTCAAGGACTAATGAGCCGCGATCCGTTGGAGCTGCGCATATGAGCGGATAAAATCAAGTGAAACGTTGTAGTTAATTACACTACTTTACGTTATCGATTTGTTAGAAATATGAATCCGACTACTAAAGACAGATTCACAAGTAATCTGCTGGATCTGTCCCAAATTCTTATTAGACCCCTAAATGCAGACGATCTGGATGAAATGACTAGCAGCATGGGTACTATTTTTACCAGAACATTAGACACTGTTGCTCCCATCAGATTAAAAAAAGTTAGAGATAAAACACTTGCTCCTTGGTACAATAGTCATACTCGCGCCCTAAAGAGAGCAACCCATAACCTTGAGCGAAAACGGAGAAAAACTAAATTAGAAGTTTTTCGAATTGCGTTTAAAGACAGTATGTGCAGCTATAGACAGGCTCTAAAAACTGCTAGGACCGAGCATCTTAGCCAACTGATAGCAAGAAACCAAAACAATCCCAAGTTCTTATTTAGTACAGTAGCCAGCCTAACAAAACCTAAGATGCCTGCAGAGAGTACTCCACAACATTTTAGTAGTGAAGATTTTATGGACTTCTTTAATGAAAAAATCGATAGCATAAGGAAGAAAATAACGGAAGTTCAACCTCTAATAGCATCTCATGATCTAGTTCAGCCTAAAGTTTAGTTTTTTAGTTTTTCAGTGCTTTACAGGTGTAGGACAGGAAGAGCTTTATAAACTTATCACCTCAGCTAATTCAACAACGTGCCTGTTAGACCCAATCCCAACCAGATTTTTGAAAGAAGTGATGCATACGGTTGGAGAGCCACTTTTAAACATTATTAATCCTTCATTATATCTAGGTCACGTTCCTAAACCTTTCAAGTTGGCAGTTATTAAGCCGCTTCTTAAAAAATCTAATTTGGACGCAAATGAAATAACAAATTATAGACTGATTTCAAACCTCCCCTTTATATAAAAAATATTAGAAAAAGTAGTATCAGCTCAAATATGCACATTTTTACAGGAAAACAACATCCTTGAAGAATTTTAATCAGGTTTCAGGCCCCATCATAGTACAGAAACTGCACTAGTTAAGATTGCAAACGACTTGTTTTTAGCTTCGGACCAAGGCTGCACCTTAATTCTAGTCTTGCTTGATCTTAGTGCTGCATTCGACACTATAGATCATAACATTTTCATAGATCGCTTACAAAATCACATAGGTATTCAGGGACAGGCATTCAAATGGTTTAGATCATACCTGTCTGATCGATACCATTTTGTAGACCTAAATGGAGAACTGTCTGGTATAATGCCAGTGAAATATGGGGTCCCACAAGGGTCAGTTTTAGGACCTCTGCTGTTCTCAATATACATGCTTCCCCTGGGTAACATCATTAGAAGACATGGGATTAGTTTCCATTTTTATGCTGATGATACCCAATTATATATCTCAACAAAACCAGACGAAATACCTAAATTGTCTAGATTAACCGAGTGTGTCCAGGACATAAAAGATTGGATGACCAATAACTTCCTTTTACTAAACTCAGACAAGACAGAGATATTACTCATCAGCCCAAAAACCAGCACACAACAGCTTTCACAATTCAGCCTGCGTTTAGAAAGATGAACTGTTACTACTAGCTCAACAGTAAAAGACCTGACCAAACTTAGGAGCATCTTATCCGTATCTGATGCAGAAAAGCTAGTTCATGCATTCATGACCTCCAGACTGGACTATTGTAATGCATTACTAGGTGGTTGTCCTGTATCCTCAATAAACAAGCTTCAGTTAGTCCAAAATGCAGCCGCCAGGGTTCTCACCAGATCCAGAAAATATGATCATATAACCCGAATATTATCATCCCTGAACTGGCTGCCTGTTCAGTTTAGAATTAATTACAAAATAGTATTACTTACATACAAGGCTTTAAATGGTTTAGCTCCCACATACCTAACCAGTCTTCTGAAACGCTATAATCCGCCACGCTTCTTAAGATCACAAAACTCTGGACTTCTGGTAGTTCCCAGAATTTCAAAATCTACAAAAGGGGGTAGGGCTTTTTTTATATTTAGCTCCAAAACTTTGGAATAGCCTTCCAGACAGTGTTCGGGGCTCAGACACAGTTTCCCAGTTTAAAAGTAGACTCAAGACGCATCTCTTTAATCTGGCATACGCGTAACTCATCCCATAACTTCATACTTCAGTACATCTATTCTGAATGGCAACTACGCTAATTCTCTCCATCTGTTCTGTACTTTTCTACCCATCCCGAGGCATCTGGAGATTGTACCAGCTTCAGTAGATAAAGGCCAACCCTGTGAGGATCCTGAGGCATCCAGACAAGGACCAGCTCCAGCTGAATTCTGCCTTATTATGATTGGAGCTACACATCCTGCTCCCAGTGATCCAGACCCCATCTGCCCTCTGCACCTACTGACTCATCCCTATGCTGAACTGGACTTCATGTTAATTTAAAGAATTTTTGTTATATTGTACTCTCAGCTGCATAACACACATGGTTTTATATCATCTCTATCTGTTATCACCCAAATGAGGATGGGTTCCCTGTTGAGTCTGGTTCCTCTCAAGGTTTCTTCCTATTGCCATCTCAGGGAGTTTTTCCTTGCCACTGTCACCGTCACCCTTGGCTTGCTTATCAGAGAAATTTAATTCATTCATCTCATTATTATCTAGACACATTTTTCTCACACATACACAATTTATTATTATTATTATTATTAATATTTTATTATGTTATGATTATTATTATTTATTTTTTTTTTATTTCATCTTTGTGAAGCTGCTTTGAGACAATGACCATTGTTAAAAGCGCTATATAAATAAAATTTAATTGAAAATTTATAATCACAGAATTAAAATTACAGTACAAATGTAGAATTTCAATTAAATTAAATCTTATTAGGATCGAATTTAAGCAAAGTAAACGTTAACACAGTGAGCCTTTAGATTTTATCATGTGTAATTAAAAAATCTACGCATGTATGTTTTTTGTCATCTTATATTTTGTGTTCTTTAAATTTGTAGGAGATTTATTAACTGAAATAAACGAAAATAAATTACCATAAAAATTCTAACACTGCCGGGACGTGCTACTGCGTCAGCAAATGTCGATGTGTTTTTGCGTTATTATAAGAGTTAAATGCAGTAGGCTGTTATGATCATCATGTTATCATCATCATTGTTAAAACATTTTAACAAATTACATTTTCACATCCCAGCACCCCCGTTGCACTGTTCCACCGCAGGCAAAAACCTTATAAAATACAAGTGAAACATTAAACGAATTTATCATCACAGTACTAAAATTACAGTACAAATTAAGAACTTAAATATAGGGGTTTCTTAGTTTCATCGAATTTAAGCAAAGTAAATGTTAACACAGTGAGCCTTTATATTTTATCATGTGTAACACTCGCGTAGCCAGAAAACTCATATACCAGTGTGTGTATCAGAAAACGTGGGTGAGTTACAGGTGTTGTCGGATTAATGAGCAAAAACTATATAATAAACCTATATAAGCTACATAGCCTTTATAAGACTTTACTTTTATTTAAGTGCACGCACAATGATGACAAAAAGTTATGATGTTGTAAAGTAATGGAAGCAAACAGAGATACGGCACTATTCTGTATCAGTTTCTGTGAACTATATTATGTAGACAGAGAGAAACATAAAGTCTGTCTAAACAAAATTAATTGCAGCCGTTTGCAAAATGTCTCCTTGCGCCACACAATTCACAAATTACTTTGAATTGCGACTGATTTATTTTGGCTGTTGCCGTTTGGCCGCGACAGAGTGTGCGGCAGTCAAACATTCCGCGTGAGTAACCACTGTAAAATAATGTGATAAGCAACAGCAGAGCTGATTCCTGGGTTGCTAATACGCAGAAAAGTTACATCTTGTGGCGCCAAATTTCTCTCAACATAGCGTAGGCATGGCAGCGCCGTTGTAGACCATCATGCCTTGCGGGGGTGTTTCTTTGTGTTCACCCTGTTGGGGAAAGTTGTTTGGGTTAGTGGCTTCGGCTATGTTGTGTGTTGAGTGGGGTGTGTGTGAACTGTTGAATGTGCTCCAGTTCATGCATGCTTTTTAGGTGAATGTGTTTCCCGTGCTGTGAAGTAACAAAGTACTCCCAGCCATTTGCATTGGGAAGCAATCAAGCCAACTCGTCTCTCCAAGATCCTTTCAGCGATAAAACGCTACAATACATAGATCAAGACCGTTACTTCCTGTACATCTTGTTCTTTCTTGCATGTAAACATTTCAAGTCTGCAAGTTTAACTAACCCATGATTATGTAGACTTTTAGTCACACACATACCCCACTATCTACAGATCTGGCCTTTAAAAACGCACGTTTTCTGGAAAAGGGATCCCACGACTTGCGGCTGCGCGCGGCGAGCTGTGAAAATGCCCTTCATTACCTGTAGGGGGCAGTCGTGTTTCAGTCTGAAGTATTGTGTGTCTACTGAAGCCAAAAATGTGTTGTGTCTCCTAGGCGCCCATTGACAGCAAGCGACAGAGCTCATAAACGTGTCAAGCTCAAACTGATATGTATTTAGTTATCATTTTCTTCTCTCCTTTAATGATGATACTTCTTTGACTGCGCTTTCTTGCCTTTATTATTGTTATTATTCTTGTTTTTTTTGTTGTTATTATTGTATTTTTCAGGGCTTTGTCATGAATATGCAAATAAAGATTTATATATAATAACAATAAATTTTGTTTATGATGAAAAATTAGACAAAACTAATTTTATTATAAAATAAACAATATAAAAGTATACATGTCCTATATGAAAAAATATTTATAGCTTTTCATATACAACATATTTATTTTCATATTGCTTATTTTATTGTCTCATGTAATTTGTAATTTGTAAACCGCTAACCTATGAATTTATGTTCTAATACAATAATTGACCACGATTATGTTGGGAGGGGGCAATCCATGGCAGGGGGGCATTTCAGCACATAACAGTCCCTAGACCTTTTGTTCAGGTGTTTATGGGTGAACACGATGATTTAACAATTTAAATAAAACACGAATATATATATATATATATATAAGTGGCATATAAGTGTTTAGTGATAGGTGCATGGGCATCAACTCGCACGTTCTGTGATATTCCATTGTCATTCATATGGCGGTAGTTTTTAGAGCCCTTTACTAAAGCATTCGCTAGTAAGTAAGTAAGTAAGCAAATAAAGGGTAAATTAATAAATAGCTTTAAATGGTTCTTCCGCATAGTAAAAGTACCCTAGCATGAGTTTATATATATATATATATATATATATATATAATGAAAATATTATGTATAAATAAAATATAATGTATATATTTGTGCTTAATTAAATTCTTAACATTTTAATGGTTAGTGATTGTTGCAGACATTCACACTATTTTTTGGGGAAGAGCTTGGCTTGTACAGGCGGCGCCCCGCTATAACCAGCAGATCAAAGGAGCAGTTATCGGCTATGACACGTAGCCTTCTGAGTTTGGAGGCCAGAGTTGGTTGGTTGGAAGCACGTTTGAAGAAGATAATGTCACAAATAAAAATTAATATTTAGGCCTAAAAAGATGCTTTAAAATTCATCTAAAAATTCATTCATCGGCGTGTATAAACCGACAGGCTTAACAAAAGGCAGCGTTTTGATCAAAAGGATGATAAATGCATGTAAAACATGCAGACATGAAGGACTATTCTCAACAAAAATATAGAGAATAAGAATCATGTTTTCAATTAAATAATAAAATTGTATCAAAAAGAACTTTATCTAATAGCCAGACCAATCAAATTTCTCATTCACTGCTGAAGTAGTTAAATATGCTTATACTGTAGATACGTAGGTTACATTTTACAATATGAAAAAAACAGTACTAGACACAAATATATGTACATATGCAATGAAAAAGCTATTTACACGAGTGCTCAAATGTAACGCAAACGCAATTATTAATTTATTGTGTATATTTAACTTTATTCAGGTGTTTAAGTTATATGAAAAATAATGTGCCTACCAGCCCACTATTATTTTCTGTTCAAATTTAAAGATGCCCGCGTGTGTGAACAAGGAATACAAAAGTGTATAATCTTTAATAAAGTTAGCCTGATACAATATTGTTTCCAATGCTAAGGCAATGTTTTTTTTTAACACGATAGCACGCTCCGAGGTGTATGGTAGTAATTTCTATTTGGTTTTATGTGATTTCACTTACTTTTAGGTACCCATTGGAACATAATAGTCATTTTCTGTAGTCAATTTGGGAAGTGCTTGCCTAAGAATTCAAGCCATACATAGAATGGGGAATCGTACGTGCAAAAGCTAACCATATAAGGCCTCCTGGAATGTGCTTGCCCAGGAAGGTGAGATATACATAGAACGGGCCAGGGGTAGCTCAGTGGTTTAGGCAATGGATTACAGTTCAGAAGATCCCAGGTTCAAACCCCACAACCACCAAGTTGCCACTGTTGGGCCCTTAACCCTCAACTGCTCAGATGTGTAATGAGAAAAAAATGTAAGTTGCTCTGGATAGGAGCGTCTGCCAAATGCCCAAATGTAAACCCAGCTGTTGTGGGACATCACTGAATACTCTATTGTATCAGAGTGTATTTAAACGAAGGGCGTGTGACACTGCAGTCTCCCCCGGCCGTTATTGCATGATAAATAAAGGTCATTATCTTCTGAAAACCAAAGCCTGAGTCTTCAATTCATTTCCGTGACATCTTGGCGCTGCGAGCAGGGTGGAAAAGGGGCAAAGGTGACTGATCAGCATGGACTTCCTTGGCGAGCAGCACAAACATGTGGCCACTTACAAAGGTAAGCAACTTTTGCTTATGTACTTAGTTTGTGTTGTTCGCTGGGATCACCCGTGTTGGTAAGAATGCCTTTAAAAGCCTCTCCAAATTAAAGTAGTTTTGGATGGGCTTTGTTTTCAGGAAAGAATGCATGCATCAGCTTACTAACGATTATACTAATAGTAAATTGATAAAATAGGCATATCAAGAGGGCTTTGATAAGATGGTAGCATGACAAGGCAAGTATAAGGTAGCGCATTTAAGCATCTATTTGTGTTAAAGAGAGGGTGGCTCGGTATTAATCTGTACCCATTGTCAAGAGGGCCTAGATTGGATGGCAATGGGGAAGAAGCAGTTAATAAGGAATTGCGCTTAATTAGTTATACTGCTTGTGTAAGGGTACACAGCAGCTAAATATTTATAAATAACTTTTTATGAGGAGCGTACAGATGTACGTCGATAATGTGTAGCCACCGAAAAATTATTGTATGAGGCTGGTGGTGAAATTTTATATAGATATCTTTTTATGAGGGATATACAGATGTATATCAATTAATAATAATATCTTCTCATGAGAAGCACACTGTGTGCCATAAAGTTAAAGGCAATTGCAATTGGTTGTGTCTAATTGATGTTGTGTTAGTCTAAAACTGTCTGAGTGCAAGGGAGCTTTTTGTGTGCCTGTAAGAAAGAGAGAGAGAGAAAGAGAGTCTGGTTTAGTGATATTATAAGCTGTGTCCAGTGAACAGGGCTTGACCCCTGAGCACAGGGGGGACAGCTGCTGCCAGACCGGAAACGCCTGTGTATATGAAGGCCTTATTAAAAAATAATAATATATGGATAAAAATAGTAAATAAATAAATAAAAATTAAAAAAAGAAATGAAAAAAAAGTAAAAATAATAAAGAAAATAATAAAGAAATAAAGGTATAAAGAAATTAATGAGCCCTTATTAGAATACAAGAAAAACAAGTATAGATGAATTAGCACTATTTTCTAGAGAAAACAGGGACAAAGTACGAAGTATAAATATATAAATAAAGACAGTGGAGTTGTCACTGTTCTATGAATAAAGAAAAATTGTAGAGTTGTCACGGTTAACATCAGAAGGTGCCATGCGTCCGGACTCCTTTTTGTAAGTTTGGGTCCTTTTGTGTTTCTTCGGTTCTAAACTTCATTTCTTAGAATGCACCTCGGTCGGGTAAGCGCTCACCTGAGCTGAGGTATTTAATCAGTCGATTATAAATAACATTTTGTTCTAGTTGTTGGGTATCTGTTGTGTATAAGTGCTGGTTAGTTAATTGGTTGTTGAATTTTCTCCGTGTCTGTCTGTTTCATGCCATTTCCATTGTTCCTATACCATTCAATTAAGCTGCTTAAACTGATTGAATGTTATGCTTCATGTTTTAGTTGTTCTAGTGTCATATTCTCCTAGTTTCTGGATATAGTCTTGTTGTATAGATATTGTTTAAGTTAGGGTAAGCTCTTATGTTTAGGTTTTTATGTTTCTCTCCTAGTCTTGTTAGCTCATGTTATATTTAGGTTCTTGTGTAGGTTAGGCTCCTTATTTAGTTCAGCTCCTGGTTGGTTTAGCTCGGGTTACGTTAGCTCCTGTTTGCTCATGTTCTGTTTCCTTTATTAAAATATTTTTCCAAAGCATTCACCTCTGCACATATACCTCATCTAAATCCCACACATAGCACTGTGTGACAGGAGTGGTGAATGCGTCTAAACCAATATTAATATTAATAACTGTGGCATTAATCGATTATAGATAAAAGTAGTCACTGTGGTTAAACATGGACTGTACTGGTTGGCAAGTACTATAGTGAAATATTGTATATTAAAGGGTGGTTATCATTGTTGAGGTTTGTTAAGGAAGGAAGATAATTCTGTGATTATACAATATTGTATGTTGTAAGTAAATTTAATCACTAAGTAAGTGCATAATCAGAAAATAAAGCAAGAATATCTGAGTTGTGGTGACATAGACTATTAAGCATAATGGCAGCCTCCTAGGTGAATACATTAGTATTGAAGCATCCGTTGCGTGGAAATATCATAACTAAGATTGCAAATAAATGGCAAAAGAGAACTAAAGAGATCATTACAAAATGGCTAAAGGAGGGAGCATTTGATGTGGCAGTGTGTGGAGAAAGAAACTGTGTAAAAAATTATAAGACGGCGTCAAAAGAGGAAAAGTGTGTCCATAGAGGGTTAAAGAGACAGCACGAGAGAGAAATCCTAGCTCTGTTTAAGAAAGAAGGAGAGGAGTTGGTACAGAAGAAAAAGAAAGGATAGGAAAATGGATAGAGAGAAAAGCACACTGTTAGATTGTTATGAGGAAATAAGGGCAGATCTACAGAAAGTAAAAAAAGGTATATGGGAAGTAAGTGGAGAGAGGTTAGACAGAAGCACTTTAACATCCGGACAAGTAAGAAGTAAAATGGATACAACATTAATGACTAGGCATAGATCTTTGTACAGTGGAGAGGATGATGGTGAAAAGGATTTGTCATTTAATATGGGCAGTGGGAAACAGGGAAGATGCACAGGGACATTATGTACCATGGGCAACTCAAGATCTCGAGGGACTTGTCAACTGCCTCCCTAACATTCACGAAGGGGCAGGGAAACGGATTAAGGTCTTAGAAGAGGAGACCTCAGGCAAGCTTCTGTTGGTGGGAACTATGAATGCAAGAGACTGAAAACCCAAAACTGAACATTCAGAAGCAGTTAAAAAGGTGGAGCAAGAAACTGTAGGAAATGCCATGCCTCAACCGGTGAAAAGTAAACTAGAAGATGTGGTCGGCTTAATCTCTAAATCATACAAAGAGTTCTGTGATCACGTCTCACATGCTGTTGAACAAACTAGAAGACGAGCAGAAGATAAGAACTCAAGAACATGAACTGCACAGGAAACTGGCTTAGTTACAGCTCGAGGAGCTGATAAAGAGAAATAAGGGAAAAGTAACAAAAAAGCAGGGCAAATGTCTGTGAGAGGCCCAAACCCTTTGCTGATGATCCAGCCAGCAGCAGTCACAGCAAGGACAGCATCCGCGGCACTTCCCAAGCTCACACCAGATGCCTGAACCTGACACTCATGTGAACTTTGCCCCCGGAGTATGTTGGGGGTGTGGACAGGCTGGACATAACCGATCAATTTGCCTAACACATCCAGGGCCCAGCCCTCGAGGGGTGTGATGGGAGGGGAGTTGCAACAACCCCCTCGAGATCAAGTTCAAGGCCAATAAACCCATGGGGAGATCCAAAACAGGGGTATTAGGGTGCCCAGAGAGTCCTACAGAGGAGAATCAGTTAGCTAGTTTAATAACTAATGCTGAACAAGAACCCATGTTACACATTGAGGTAGATGGGAAAAATACACACATGTTAGTTGAAACAGGAGCAGTTTATACCTGCTTAAATTTAAGAGATGCCCACTCAAGTCCGTCTACAATTAACAATAAGTGTAACCATATCTGTATTAGGCTCGAGTCAGACACCAGTTAATTCATTAGGCAGAGATGCATTATGTAAATTAGGACTTCAAATATGGTGTTCTCCAAAAGGTATATGTTGACATGAAAAGTATTAAAATCAAATGGTAATGGCAGAACCACTAGTAAATGTGTATTGGATAGGGGAGCTAGAGAGGGAGTTAAATCAAATAATTAATAAGTGGGGAAGATTCATTAAATCACAAATCCTGGAGAGACCCACTGCGGCTTTTCACTGTACAATATTGTATGACCCAACTAAGAATACTGACATGTTACAAACATGGCAGGAAGAAACAAAAGAACACAGGGTTGAACTAATTACACAGCACATCATCATAGGTCGGCAAGGAGCTGCTGTCAGTGTAGATGAGTGTGATTTTGTAAAGAGGTGGTTTAATGTAACTAATTCTGTTTATGTGACATTGTATGTAGGTTAAAATAGCAGTCCAGGGATTTAGGCCCAATGATGAAGAAAGCAAAAGAAGTCCAGTGGGAATCAACCACAAATCCGTTGATTTGCATTCTGCAGATGAAAACCTGTATCAAGATCTTGTGTGGTAATAACTTGATTGGTATTCCTCAGGAAGTTGTAGTCAGCCACAAATCACAATCATAAATGGCATTAGCATCTGAGGTAGTTGTGACTGTTGAAGATGAATTGTTTAGAGAAATGGAGAGTCAGATCCCACCTGATTTATAGTCTCGCCATGATACAGATCTAGACCTAATTAAATCAGCCAGCGCGATTCAAAGCCAACTTAAACCAAATGTAAAACTGCCCAGAATAAGATAATATCCTTTGCGCCCTGAGGCAGAAGCTGGCATAAAAAACACTATTGAAGGCCTGGTAAAAGCATCGGTACTAGAAGAAACAACCAAATTTTCCTGGTTATCAAGCCATGTAAAAATAAATTCCGTTTTGTGCATGACTTGTAAGCAATTAATAGTATAACAGAGCATTATCCAGCAGATGTTCCAGATCCACACGCTGCTATCCAACGTCCCACCCGAAGCCGAATATTTCACTGTAATTGATCTTTGTTTAGCCATTTTCAGTATTCCAGTAACAAACGAGTAGTGTATTTGTTTTTAATTTGTATTTGTACATATGCTGATAAACATTATATGTACCAAAAATGCCACGGAGGTGCATATATTTAATTAGGTTTTAAAAGCTGATTTAGCATATTTAATGATAGAAGGTAACCTTCTCCAGTTTATGAATGATTGCTTAATATGTTCGTCATCATTAGAAACATGCCATAGGGATTCCATTCAAGAGACTCAGTAAGTTAGCACAAGGAGGTCAAAAAGTGTCTAAAGCTAAACTACAATACTGCAAGCTTAAGTTCATGTTTAGGGCGGCTAATTTCACATGGTACAATAGCCATAGCGCCTACTCAATTAGAAGGATTTAGGAAAGCACCATTGCCACAAACAGTAAAACAGTTGATGACATTCCTAGGCCTAACAGGCTTCAGTGCTGACTGGATTGAGGAGTATGCAGTAAAAACAGCTCCACTAAGGGAGATAATGAGAGAAGAAGGCCTGCAAAATCTAAGTGCTCCATTAAAGTGGAACACAGATGCACGGTTAGCATTTGAATCCATCAAAAAAGAAATGCAGACAGCACCTACTTTAGGTATACCTGATTATACCAAAATGTTCTATTTGTATGTGGCTAACTGAGCTGATGGATATGCCTCAGCTGTTTTGATGCAGGAAACCTGCAGTGGAAGGAGAAAGCAGCCCCTAGGTTACTACAGCACTAAGCTAGATAATGTAGCGCAAGGTTACCCACCATTCCATCAGCAAGGACTTGCAGCAGTATATTATGCATATGACCAAGCATCTACATTGACTGTGGGTTACCCAGTGACCATTTATACACATCATAAGGTTGTAGAATTAATAGAACAAGGGAAATTTGTTCTTACTCAAGCTTGCATTCTAGGATATTCTTCATTGCTCACATGACCCTACATTTCTATAAAAAGATGTGACACAGTTAACCCAGCTGAATTAATTTCTTTAGCCTATGAAGGAGTGTCTCATGATTGTGTGGCAAATTCATTAGCATTTACTAGGTTACGGCCTGATCTTGAGTCTAAACCGATAGCTGAAGCAGAAGTCACTTACTTTGTCGATGGGTCTAGTTTTAGAGTCACACAGAATATGCAGTAATAAGGAAGGATGGAGAAGACTTCAAACCCATCTTATCTTAGCACACTTCACAACCATGTTCTGCTCAGTTACAGCCTATTCGCATGGGGTATGTCATCTGTTTAGAGCAGTGTGGACGTAAGAATGGGTTTAAAGGAGTGATAGAACTCTCATTCAGCATATTGAGCAACCAAGTAAACTAATGTCTGTTAGGATGCTACCAAGGTGGTTATTATGTCACTAAAGGTAACAACACACTGTAGCAGACTTAAAAGCAAAGCAAGCATCAAAGTGTCAACTGGCAGTGCAGGTGCCAATAGTCCTTATAGAACTGCAGCCTAAGTTGGAAGATATTACTCAGGTTCAACATCAAGCAGGTCCATACGAGCACTCGATGTAGCTCCAGAGGGGAGTTCAGAAGGATGCAGAAGGTATTTGGCGTTCACATGAAAGTCTGATCATAGCACCCACAGCAATGTTAAACATTTTTTATTTCAGATGTTCATGGACTTGACCATTGTGCTAGAGGAGAGGTAGTGAGAAAGATCAAGCAACAAGGATATTGGTCTCCATATCTGCATGCTATGGTTGATGAGTTTCTAGCTTCATGTGAGATATGTGCTAAGCATAACGTCAGAAAGGAACAGCGACATCCATTAGTCATATACCGGTACCAGAAGGACCTTTTATGCACTTGGTTACGGATTATATGGAAATAATTATGTATGCTTGAGGCAAAAGGTGCATGCGTGTAATAATAGACAGATTTAGTAGGTGGGTAGAAGCAATGCCTTCTGCAGATGAAGGGGCCGGAACAGTTATCAAATTCCTCACAAGGGAAGTGATGCCTAGGTTTGGAATTCCGTCAGAAATCAGTTCAGATAATAGATTAGCATTCATTCAGAAAACTGTTAACAACAGTTGAGAATAAAACAAAGTTTTGGATGTGTCTATCATCCGCAGTCAATAGGTATGGTAGAAAGAATAAACGGCACTTTCAAAGCTAAGCTTAACAAAATTTGTGCTAGTACAAACCTTAACTAGGTTGATACTTTACCTGTTGCATTAATGAGCTATCGCATGCAAATTAACACAAATACATACTTAACCCCGCATGAAATGCTAACGGGTCGACTCATGCCTGTGCCATTCTGTGAAGGGCCATATTAAGGCCCACCGCTAAAACAATTGCAATTGAATCTCAGATTATATATGATGAAACTAACTGCCATATATAAAGCAATCTATGTGCAGGAAAAGGAAGGAAAAGACACTCCATGTCCCATCACTCCAGGAGACCAGGTCTATCTGTGAGTGTTAAGGAGGAAGTGGCACAAGGCCAGGAGGGAGGGGCCCTATGAAGTTCTGGCAGCCACTCCAACCACGATTCAAGTGAAAGGCAAAACCACATGGTATCACTTAAACCATTACACAAGAGTCCCCAAAACAAGTACCAAAAAATAAGGAAAAAGAGAGGAGATCCTAACATTCTATAGTAGCAAAGTGCAAAGAAATTAAATCCTAATTGGAGAAATAACCACAACTATTGGCACAAGTTGCATACCAAATTGCGCAGCGTTAAACACTCCGCTACTCCAAAAGAAGTATGAGAATCTGCTTGAAAGCAGCATCCCACTTTTGATACAGATGAAACTGACTGACTGACTTTGACCAGTATTCCCCTGACTTACCCGACATGACAAACAATTGTACAGATTATATGTGACAATGATTCATGTTCGCTATGTGGTATAAATGCAATTCTGTTTAACCAAACCTATAATGCTTCCATAGATAAAGCAGCAGCAGTGACGATTGATTTAATTCCCTCAACAGAAAAACTGCACGAGAAGGAAGCAAGCAAGCCGTAAACTTATAACCATATGAAATGCCACTAAACAATGTTCTCCTTAATTCTAGATACAGAAATGTCATTGGAGCAGCTGATGGTTGACTTTACTGTGTCTAATAAAAAATTATGAATGTCATTTATAGCTAACCAAAGGCTTTTTAACTTAACAGCACTTTCTAGCAACAACAGACAAAGACAAATTTTTGGACACAGTTAGGGATGGGAATCGAAAACCAGTTCTTGTTGAGAACCGGTTCCCAGTGTTTCAATTCCTTGGAATCGTTTGCAAAATTTGCAAACGATTCCCTTAACGATTCCAGTGGGCACGAATGACGTCATCACGCGCATTGCGTAACTTACGCGCATTGCGTAACTTACGCGCGTTGCGTAGCTTACGCTCAGTCAATAGTAAGCATAACGCCTAAGCGGAACAAACACTCAAAAGTCTGGTTGTATTTCACCAAAAAACATGAAAATAGGGCAACTTGCAATACTTGCAGCGTAGATATTTCCTCAAAGGGAGGAAATACCACTAACATGCTAAAACATTTGCACACACGGCATGCAATAACTATAAAAGAATGTTGCGTTTTCGATCCGCTCCGGACTAACAGTTCTCACAGTTCAGTTGCATTTGACACTGCATTGTATTTGTCACTGGCTGACAGTTCTATTTTTGAGTCCATATATATCTTTTTAAAAAGGAGAATTGTAATTTCTATAAGAAAATGTTGGACATTCTTGTAGAATTGCCACAAAATAATTTGTTGTATTTTGTTAATTTTACAGAAGAATATTTATTTTATTATTTAATAATTTTTTTCATTGGTGATGCTAATCAACAATTTGTTGTCCCTTTTCTTCCAAACGAGAATCGATAAGGGAATCGATAAAGAATCGAATCGTTAAGCAGAATGGAAAATGGAATTGGAATCGTAAAAATCTTATCAATTCCCATCCCTAGACACAGTCATCAAGAATATCCCTAACTCACCCATATGTAACTTTAATCTGAGACTTTACTGAGTCATATGTTGATGCGTATCCTCCATGGCAAAGGATGGAAAACACGAGCCCATAATGAAGTGCTAGTAACCTCTCTTGTGGGCTCCAACTGACTCTCTATGATGTACAAAGCATCTGGGTTGAAGATTTGTATATTACGACACGGCGGTTAAAATCCTATCAACTTTTAAAATTGTACTGTGGTTTACATATTTAAATTTATACATGTTTCATTTTAGATTGTATACGTTTTCCAACTAGTGTAATACCAGAAAGTCACTGTATTAATTACATATTCATGTCATGTTATTGTGTTATGGAAAGTATAATGTCATGGACGTCAGTCTTTTACTCTTGTCCAGGTCGTCAAAAGTAAGGAAAGAGACGTTTGGCTGATACTCCCCTAAAGTGCGAATACATAGGTTGGTTATTGCTAAAATCCAGTTATTTGATTTAATCACCAGATTAGTGTAAGGACAACTAACACATGGATTTACACTCTAGATTAAACAATTAATGTGGGACTTGTAAGTCCCAAAGGGGGGATATATGGTAGTAATTTCTATTTGGTTTTATGTAATTTCACTTACTTTTAGCCCAGGAAGGCGAGGTATACATAGAACGAGGGAATTTAAAGAAACCCAGCTGTTGTGGGACATCACTGTATACTGAATACTCCATTGTATCAGAGTGTATTTAAACGAAGGGCGTTCAGAGATCAGTGTGACACTGCAGTCTCCCCCGGCCATTATTGCATGATGAATAAAGGTCGTTATCTTCTGAAAACCAAAGCCTGAGTCTTCAATTAATTTCCACGACAGGTGAAGCGCATCCACACAGTAACTGTAATCCCCCATCTTACCTTTCATTTACGACAGGTGTGTGAAGTTATCAAACCGGTTTCGCTGCTGCGGGAATTCGCAGAATTGGGGGTTTTAAAACAAATTAACAAGACCGAGCAGACATCTCTGCCTAAAATGTATTTCGCCAGCAAAACATAAACATAAATAGAAAAATAAACATAAGTAGATATAAAATGTTTGATGGTAACAATTAAATCAGACTTTATAGTTGGATTTTATACTTTGAGTGTGATTCATAAATTTAGCGTAGTAAAAGTACTCTATCATGTGTTAATATATACCTATATAAAAAAAAATTTCATACAGTGCCACGTCAAACAGCCGCTTGGAGCATGATAGGTCCATGACAGGACCGTGACAGGACCATGATCGATCCGTGCACGGAATGTGATCCCCCGCGCTGACGTAGTTAACGATGCCCCGCCCCATAAACGCCCCCATGCGCTTTCTAAAAAGATGGTTGCAATGCTGTATAATTCCGCCAGATGGGGCATTGACTGCTTTATTTAACTGCAGTGTCCAAGCAGCCAGTTACTATATTTAATATATATATAACATAACTTACATCAACATAGTTTCATAAATAGATGATGTTGTAAAAAAGAGGGATAAAAAAACGATTCATAAAACAGATTTAAATCCCTCAATACACAATCCATTATGCTTATGCTATTTTTATTAATGATTTAATTAATTAATTAATAAAACTACTTATTGCAATATTTTTCACGACATCCTTAATAAGACACGGTAACATCTGTAATTTATCTATACCAGTCGTCGTAGGTATGGAATACAAATGCGGGCTATGTACAGTATTTTACATTACGGTGTATTTTATGTATTTCCGTTTAATACACTGGTAGATAATAATTTGCTGCAAAGTAAAGCTTAAAATTTAACTCCTGCTTGGGTCTGTTTTCGTTGTATTTTTGATGTTTTCGCTGATGTTTTTTTTTTCGCTGATAGTCAAAAATTGGCATAACAAATCGATTAATAACGCATAATATCTGAAACAAATCTCTGTTCATACGGATCAGTATGTCTTTAGTCATTTAACCAGCATAACGTCCCCCATCAAAGATCTGATGGGACATTAATCACTTATCACTACGGTGAATAGATGCAGCAGCAGAGACAGATTAAATCCCCATAAACATTCACACTTGAACACAATACTAACAGAACTAAACAGTTCCAGAGGGTCAGCGCCTGTTATCAGGACAGGAATCACCTACAGGATACTACTGTAATTTTTACTGCTTTTTTATTTTATTTTAGGGGGCATAACACACCCCTTTCTCACCTCTTTTGTCTTGTAAAGGATTATCTTCGTTCACCTTCCAATTCCCCACAGCGCACACACTCTGTATACTGTTGCTATGTCTGTTGGGGCACTTGGTTATACACAGCACTTTAATGTATGAAACACTTACTTCCTGGTTTGTTTTATTTTAAATATTGCTTATTACCTTTTCCCGCAAAATTATCATTAAACATAACATGTTATCATTGTGTAAATTATTAACATATTGGTGTATTTTAATTAAGGACAAAAACAGACCCTGCGCTTGTGTTTAGGACTGATGCTGAACAGCTGTGTTCATAGGTTTAATCAACGATTTATAAGACAACAGTTTGTGGATGAAAGGTGTGTGCGCGCGCGCGCTCCTGCATTTCTCCGTTGGTTTAACACAAACATTTGCGCACAGACAAGTACGTCTGAAGTACCCCCGCCAAAACACACACACACAGAGCAATTAGCACCATGTCACAGTCAGTATTCTCCACTGAGGTCTCTTACCTTCCACTCCTTCTAAGTTTGTCTTTGCTCTTTTGATGGAATTCTTAAAAACCCCAAAAAAATTTATACTGAGAAAAAATGATTATGGATCACATAGTCACAAACACAAACTAGCACAGATACATATGATCAAGTGTTTAACTGTTGTTTTCATTTGTTTCTATAACCAGTAATAATAATAATAATAATAATTATTATTATTATTATCATTATTATTATTAGCCCAACTCTTTGACTATTTAAAACAACGTCGGGTCCCATTTTTTGCACATTGAAGTTGTTGGTTTAAGTAAATGTATTTTTAAATACACAAACAATCCCCCAACAATTAAAACACGCACACATGACTTTAAAAATAAAATTTATTTTTCCAAAACTAGTCAAAGGTAAAACAATAATTTGTATAAAACAGGTGAAAACATGTTTAATTTTTGCTTAAAAGGTCATTAAAATACCCGGATAACACCAGCTGCTTATCAGTCTCTATCTGGTTCTTTTATATTAAAATATAATTTTTAAAAAATATTAAAGATGGAACTGTTTAATTCTTTGTTTCCTCCCTAAAGTATCAGATGTTTTGCAATTTTACGTTCAGAATATACAGTAGACCTGACCAAACATCATTCTAAAGCTGTTGCACTGTGACATCATCCCTCCTAGGTCTCCTTTTAACAGCTTGTTCAGGCTCCTCCAGTAGCTCCAAAAGGCCAACCGTCATCCGTCTGACCCCCCAATCCTCCACAGCAGAGCTCTGATTAAAGACAACAGGAGGGTTTAGTAAAGACAAATATAAATAAACTGTAGTTTATATCTAGAATATCTAGTTGTAATAAATATAAAAGATATTAGTAAACCCACACCACAGAGTGTGTAAAATACTGTTTTGGGGAATTCTGGAATGTAAATAAACTGGGATAACTTTAACCATTGAACTTTGTTAGTGTTAAACCCAGTCTGTCTGTATTATCGTCTGCATTAAATTAACCGAGAATTTACTTAATGCGCTTTTTTATATAAATAAGTTAAGTGATATAACACTCGTATACAGTGGAACCTCGGATTACGAGCTTATTTCGTTCCGGAAGTGGGCTCGTATTCCAAAACACTCGTAAACCAAATTTAATTTTCCCATAGGAAATAATGGAAACTTAAATTACTCGTTCTACAGCCCAAAAAAAATAAATACATAAATATAATTAATACAAAATATAAAGTAAAAATAAAACAAATTAACCTGTACTTTACCTTAAAAAAATGTAAAATTTAAACCCCGACAGATAAGGGTTTTCGTTTGTGGACACACACATTAACGGATATACCGTTTTTAAAACCATTTAAAAATTAGCAAGGAACATTCCTAGTCACACTCACGTGAGCGCATACTAACAGGATCACTGCTGTAAGTAAAACAACAACAACAAAAAACAAATTAAACAGCTCCTCACCTTTGAAAACAATCGCGACAGAGAGAAGTTTGTGTGTTTATTTGGCAACCTGAGAGGAGGGGGGCTGAAGGGGGGCTCGCTCGCGTTTACGGCCCCCTTCTCTCAGGTTGCCAAACAAACACACAAACTCTATGCCTTACACAGACACAAACTCTCTGCCTTACACAGACACAGACTCTCTGCCTTACACAGACACACACGCAAAAACACTGCAGGCACTAAGACCCAGCAGGGGAACCGATAGGTCTCGGCTTTCTCAGGTTGCCAAACAAACACACAAACTCTTCTCTGTCGCGACTGTTTTCAAAGGTGAGGAGCTGTTTAATTTTTGTTCTTGTTGTTGTTGTTTTACAGTAGTAATCCCGTTAGTATGCACTCACGCGAGTGTGACTAGCGATGTTCCTTGCTAATTTTTAAACGGTTTTAAAAACGGGCTCTCCGTTAATGTGTGTGTGTGTGTGCACACGCACATCTCACACACACACACACACACACAGCGCGTGTGTGTATTCACCCAGCAGGAGAGACGATTACCTACAATTCTGCTGCAGGAGAGAGAAAAACCGTTGGCTCACTTGTGATGACGTAACGCTCGTTGTTAAAACAAGAAGCGCATGCGTGAAACATGATACTCGGTGCTCGTTAACTAAGACAATGCTCGTTTTTCAAGTAAAAAATTATTTAAAATTGTTGCTCGTCTTGCAAAACACTCGTAAACCATGTTACTCGTAATCCGAGGTTCCACTGTATATTAGTTCATCTCTGAAGCCAAACTATAACTTACCGAGTACTGAATCGATAGTCCATTAAGCCGCCATCTTCATCTCTAGTGCAGTTTGGCAGCGTCAGTTCAGCGGGGGTGGTGGTGGGTTGTTAAAATCACGTGATTGCAACTCAGCGCAGCTAAATTGCTGGCTTGTGTTAACGTGTCCTTGAGAACAAAGCGCCATCTAGTGGCGGAACCAGGTCAATGCATAAATAGGGCTTGAATGGGCGTGTTTACTGTGAAATCTTGACACGCCTTTCTCCAAGGAAAAGGAGGGGGGATTACGGCGTGCATAGGGCAGCCGTACGCCATTCGTACCCAATTCACACGGCCGCGGCTATTTGGCGTGGCTCCATCTGTACTAACCTAATATATGAGACAACTCCATATCCCATTTCACTTGCATCTGAGAAGTGGTGAAGTTGTGCTGTAGTTGTAACTCCAAAGTCCACTGGTTTTACGCATCTTGCTACACTAAACTCAGACAATTGATGCAACTCTTGTAGCCAGGCCCTCCTTCTTTTTATAAATTGTTTGGGAATGTCATCGTCTCGAAGGAGGCTCTCTTTACACAACTGCTGCATTAAGATCTTAGCTGGCAGTATGACTGGTGCAAGGAATCCTAAGGGGTCATATATTGAACTAGTGACTGATAAGATTCCTCTTCTAGTCACAGGCCGCTCTTTTAAACTGATTTTAAACTTGAGCGTGTCTGAATTAATACACCACAACACCCCTAGAGCTCTCTCAACAGGGAGTGCGTCGTTACTCAAATCTAAGTACCTCATGTCTTTGATTCTTTCCCTCTCAGGGATGGAAGTTAGTAATGTACGACTATTACTTGCCCACTCGGTGAAACCCTCCGCTTGCGCAAAGTTTGGTGAGATTATTATATAGCGCAACTGCTTGACTATGACTAGAAACAGACTTCAAGCAGTCGTCTACATAAAAGTTTTTAAGCACTGTTTTGACTGCCTCTGCAGATGCATTGCTGCGGTTTTCTTCTGCTGTTTTCCTAAGGGAGAAGTTAGCTACACTTGGAGATGATTTTGCACCAAACAAATGAACGACCAGTTTATACTCGACCAAGTCTCCATTCGGCCACCATAGGAAACACAACAAGTCTGTGTCCTTTTCCGGAACTCTAACCTGATAGTACCTGGTTTCCACATCTGCCATCATGGCAGCTTCCTTTTGTCTAAAGCGTGTGAGCACTCCAATGAGTGAGTTTGTCAGGTCGGGTCCCTGCAGAAGCTCGCTATTTAATGATATTCCCTGATAGCTGGCAGCACAGCCAAAGACTACCCTTAGCCTTTTCTTTTGAGGATGGTATACACCATGGTGAGGTATATACCACACTTGCCCGTCTTGTCGACTTAGGTGAGGTGTGGGCACCTTGACTGCATGACCCTTTTCGAACATGTCATTCATGAAGTTTAAATACTCTTCGTGAAAGGAGCGGTTATTCTTAAACTTTCGTTTGAGGTTCAGTGCACGCTGTATGGCTGCGCTTCGGTTGTTGGGCATTTGAATAGCTGCTTTCTTAAATGGTAGGCCAATGTAGAAGTGATTGTCAGTGAACTGCAGGTAGTTAGTTACATAGTCTAAAAACTGATAGTCCTCTTGTGACAACTCGGCTTTGTCATCACAGTTCTGTTCAGGATAATCGTGGTTGTACTGTTGTATCAGCATTTGTTCTACACTACACTTTCGATGGAAACTCTGTTGACTGCAATGCTCACTTGCTCATTGTCACACGTGCCTTCCTCGACCAACTTTCGAAGAGGTCCATTTATGGTCCATCCAAGAGCGGTTTTTACTGCATTGTGACTGCTGTTAATTACTCGCCATGGTTCTAGGAGCCTATGCTCTTTGTTACCTATGAGAATTTCAACTCTAGCATTAATCTGAGGCAATTTTACTTTGCTGAGGTATGGCCACTTATTAATGTTGTGCTGTTGTGGAATGTTTTCCACTGAGACTGGGATACTCTTTTGTGTGAACACTTTAGGGAGTTCAACAAAAGTGTTTTATTCCAGACTACTAACCTCTAGGTCAGTAAGCACGTAACTTTCTACTTGTTTCCTCGCGTTTATGGTGCTTAACATGATGTAAATTTGTTTACCTTGTACGTTTAATCGCCTTGCTAATGACTCTGTACAAAAGGTAGCAGAGCTGCCTGGGTCCATAAAGGTGTATACTTCTACTGTCTTGTTACCTTTCTTGGACTTTATTTTAACAGGTACTATGGAGAGAATACAGTCATCTCCAGCCCCAGTACACGCGCTGGTTTCATGACACACTGTAACAGGCAGTGTTTTAACTGGTTCAGTTTCGTCAGCCTTTACGATCGCTTGAGCTTTGTCTTGTGCTGCAATGTGTAGTATGCGAGGATGTTTCTTTGAGCACAACTGACATGTAATTTTCTTTGTGCAGTCTTTGCTTAAGTGTCCTTTTACTAAACAACCAAAGCAAAATCCATTCTTTAAAAAAACAACAACAATTTGTCCTTAGATGTCTTATCGTTAAACTGCTGGCATTCATCTAGAGTATGGTCTTTCGCACAGAATGCACAAGGTTTAGTGAAGGCACTAATAACTGATGCACCGCTACTCTTTGCTGATACACCACTACTCTTTACTGTAATCAAGTCTGAATGATTTTTACCAACCTGTTTCACGCCGGTTGCAAAGCTGCTACCCCTTTTTCCTTCCTTTTTTTGCTTGAGCCCTGGAGGAGGTTTGTTGCAGTGTTTTTTAGTGCTAGTTGAAACGTTCAGGTCACCGAAAAGTGGGTTGGACATTACCGTTGCTTCTTGCTCTACGAACTCCATCAACTGCACAAACTTGGCTCTTGTTTGAGCGCGCCTTTCATGCTTGTATGCGTGGTTTCTCCATCGTTCACGCAGTTTGTAGGGCAGTTTTGAGACGATGGTCCCCAAGTTGGTGGCATTATCTAGCTCATCCATGTAGTCGATGCTTGACATAGTATTGTGACAGTTTACCAGGAACAGGGAGAATGTGGTCAGCGACTTTCCGTCCTCTGACTTTATTTCCGGCCAGTTGAGTGCCTTTTGCATCAGCATTGTAGCGATTATTTGTCTATTTCCAAACTTGTCATGTAACAGTCTCATAGCTTCTGCGTGTTCTGGCATGAGCTGGCAGCTTATCACAAGGTCCCTAGGCTGTCCTCTAGTATACTGCTCAAGAAGATTGCTATCCAGATTGCTATCAGTTTTGGTTTTGATGACATGTTTAAAGGCTCTTATGAAGGACGTGAACTCAAGAGGGTCACCATCGAATGGAGAAACGTCGCACGGAGGCAAGGAAAAGTTGCCTCTGACTCTTCGCAAACATTTCTGTAAGATCTGCCTGAAGTGGCATCCTATTCAATTCAATTCAATTTTATTTATATAGCGCTTTTAACAATGGTCATTGTCTCAAAGCAGCTTCACAAAGATGAAAGAAATAAAAAAAAATAATAATAAATAAATAATAAATAAATAATAATAATAATAAAAAAATAAAATAATAAAATATTATTAATAATAATAAATTGTGTACGAGATAAATGAATGAAAACAAGATGAATGAATGAAATTTCTCTGATGAGCAAGCCAAGGGTGACGGCTACAGTGGCAAGGAAAAACTCCCTGAGATGGCAATAGGAAGAAACCTTGAGAGGAACCAGACTCAACAGGGAACCCATCCTCATTTGGGTGATAACAGATAGAGATGATATAACACCATGTGTGTTATGCAGCTGAGAGTACAATATAACAAAAATTCTTTAAATTAACATGAAGTCCAGTTCAGCATAGGGATGAGTCAGTAGGTGCAGAGGGCAGATGGGGTCTGGATCACTGGGAGCACAGGAGCAGGATGTGTAGCTCCAATCATAATAAGGCAGAATTCAGCTGAAGCTGGTCCTTCTCTGGATGCCTCAGGATCCTCACAGGGTTGGCCTTTATCTACTGAAGCTGGTACAATTTCCAGATGCCTCGGGATGGGTAGAAAAGTACAGAACAGATGGAGAGAATTAGCGTAGTTGCCATTCAGAATAGATGTACTGAAGTTTGAAGTTATGGGATGAGTCACGCGTATGCCAGATTAAAGAGATGCGTCTTGAGTCTACTTTTAAACTGGGAAACTGTGTCTGAGCCCCGAACTCTGTCTGGAAGGCTATTCCAAAGTTTTGGAGCTAAATATGAAAAAAGCCCTACCCCCTTTTGTAGATTTTGAAATTCTGGGAACTACTGTACCAGAAGTCCAGAGTTCTGTGATCTTTAGGAGCGTGGCGGATTATAGCGTTTCAGAAGACTGGTTAGGTATGTGGGAGCTAAACCATTTAAAGCCTTGTATGTAAGTAATACTATTTTGTAATTAATTCTAAACTGAACAGGTGGCCAGTGCAGGGATGATAATATTGGGGTTATATGATCATATTTTCTGGATCTGGTGAGAACCCTGGCGGCTGCATTTTGGACTAACTGAAGCTTGTTTATTGAGGATGCAGGACAACCACCTAGTAATGCATTACAATAGTCCAATCTGGAGGTCATGAATGCATGAACTAGCTTTTTTGCATCAGATACGGATAAGATGCTCCTAAGTTTGGCGATATTTCTAAGATGGAAAAAGGCTGTTTTTGTGATATTGGAAATATGATTTTCAAAGGACAAGTTACTGTCTAATATTATGCCCAGGTCTTTTACTGTTGAGCTAGTAGTAACAGTACATCCTTCTAAACGCAGGCTGAATTGTGAAAGCTGGTTTTGTGCTGGTTTTTGGGCCGATGAGTAATATCTCTGTCTTGTCTGAGTTTAGTAAAAGGAAGTTATTGGTCATCCAATCTTTTATGTCCTGGACACACTCGGTTAATCTAGACAATTTAGGTATTTCGTCTGGTTTTGTTGAGATATATAATTGGGTATCATCAGCATAACAATGGAAACTAATCCCATGTCTTCTAATGATGTTACCCAGGGTAAGCATGTATATTGAGAACAGCAGAGGTCCTAAAACTGACCCTTGTGGGACCCCATATTTTACTGGCATTACACCAGACAGTTCTCCATTTAGGTCTACAAAATGGTATCGATCAGACAGGTATGATCTAAACCATTTTAATGCCTGACCCTGAATACCTATGTGATTTTGTAAGCGATCTATGAGAATGTTATGATCTATAGTGTCGAATGCAGCACTAAGATCAAGCAAGACTAGAATTGAGGTGCAGCCTTGGTCCGAAGCTAAAAACAAGTCGTTTGCAATCTTAACTAGTGCCGATTCTGTACTATGATGGGGCCTAAAACCTGATTGAAATTCTTCAAAAATGTGCATATTTGAGCTGATACTACTTTTTCTAATATTTTTGATATAAAGGGGAGGTTTGAAATCGGTCTATAATTTGTTATTTCATTTGCGTCCAAATTAGATTTTTTAAAAAGCGGCTCAATAACTGCCAACTTGAAAGGTTTAGGGACGTGACCTAGATATAATGAAGAATTAATAATGTTTAAAAGTGGCTCTCCAACCGTATGCATCTCTTCTTTCAAAAATCTGGTTGGGATTGGGTCTAACAGGCACGTTGCTGAATTAGCTGAGGTGATAAGTTTATAAAGCTCTTCCTGTCCTATACCTGTAAAGCACTAAAAAACTAAATGTGAAACTTTAGGCTGAACTAAATCATGAGATGCTATTAGAGGTTGAACTTCCGTTATTTTCTTCCTTATGCTATCGATTTTTTCCTTAAAGAAGTCCATAAAATCTTCACTACTAAAATATTGTGGAGTACTCTCTGCAGGCATCTTAGGTTTTGTTAGACGGGCTACTGTACTAAATAAGAACTTGGGATTGTTTTGATTTCTTGCTATCAGTTGGCTAAGATGCTCGGTCCTAGCAGTTTTTAGAGCCTGTCTATAGCTGGCACATACTGTCTTTAAACGCAATTCGAAAAACTTCTAATTTAGTTTTTCTCCATTTTCGCTCAAGGTTACGGGTTTTGGCTCCATCTCCTGGCCACCCGACAGAAATCTGTCACCTAATTGAGATTGTTTTGGGTGAGCCTGCTTCTGTGGCAAGTCAATATGCAGTCGTTCGGCTGCACGTGTTATAACTTCAAGCAATTCCTCATATTCTCTCTCATCTTTAGAGGAGCGTTTTGAGGAAGCAACTTTCATTTCCACAGAAACAGGAGAACGAGTCTCTTCAACACACCCGCGAGAAGCACCGGAGTGCGCTCGTGAAGTGGAAGGAGAGACATTGGGATCGGGCGCCTCGGCCAGATCTGCTTGTGAACCCCATGAGTGCAGCGCGGCTCGTGGTTCCCTAAAGAACGCGAGGCGAGCGCGAACCAGCTTCATGGGGAGCTTCAATCTCCATTAAGCCATTCGAGAGCGTGCTTCTCACCCAAACATTCGAAGCAGAATGTATGCATATCGCCCTCCGAAAGGAAATTTTTACAAGGAGGGGGACATCTTACTCTAAACTCCGCCATACTATCTGGAGTTTAATGAGATTTAATTCTGCTTGTTTTATATTTTTGTTATGCTTTGCTGGCACACACACGCGCACAATGCGGTAAAGAAAAAGATCTGAGGAATGTTGCCGGCTCACTCCTATTTATAACCTGCAAACCATCCAAACAGATGACGTCACCTGACCGAGGTTATATAAGCCAAAATTTGGCGTGTTTTGGAACACACATGCTACACAACTGGCAACATATATACATACATACATATATATATATATATATATATATATATATATATAGAGAGAGAGAGAGAGAGAGAGAGACATATATATATTATATATATACACACGTGTGTTTCATTTTAATTAAAATCCAACATTTTAATGGTTTGTTCTGTAATAATCCATCGTCTTTTAGAGCCCATTACTAAAGCATTCGCTAGTTATCCAGCTGATGTACAGGTCAATCTGTTGATACACAGGTCAATTAGCTTTGAGATGATATATTTGCCATATGTTATGTGTTTATTTGATTAAACTTAAACGTAAACGTAAGGTAAGAGTGCAAGCCACTGATTTAAGCACGCCTTTTTTTCAAAAATTGTATTTATGTTGTATTTATGTATTTATATTTTTTTATGTGTATACAGTATGTGTTTGTATGTAAATACATTATATAAGTAAGTGTTTTGCACGCGTCTCAAGTCTCATGTAACATTCATATAAAATGCAATTCATGCTGTGTATGTTGTTAAAGTATTTGTGGATATGTATGTATCATACATCATATATTATGCAGAGCTGCGCATAAACTGTTCAGAACGGGCCGGATCGTGTTACCGCGAGACTCCATGTGATCATTCGGTTGCACCAGTAAAAGGTGTCAGGGCCAAAGACAAAGCGCGCTAAAGAAGACACAGGCGAGAAACGAGGGTCTGGTTATTTTGTTTTCAGTTTTCTTAAGTTTATTAATTAATAATCCCACGGTATCTCCAAACGAAAATGTCTTCCCGTGTTTGTCATAAGCTCTCACAACATCTCTTATTTCACTGACCCCCTCTAAAGCCCTGCGTCAGGGCTATTATAATCAGTAAATCATCTCTTGGTGCGGATCTCCACCACACCCCCTAACAATATAATTAGTAAAAAAAAAAAGTAAATTAAGGATGTCTTGAAACATAATGCAGTAACTAAATAGGGAGAATTAGTTACTGCATTAAATAGGTAAAATACACAATTTTGTTTCAATAAAGTTTTATTAAATATAAAATATTTTTTTATGTTTTGCTGGCAAAATACATTTTAGGCAGAGACGTCTGCTCGTCTTGTTAAATCCTTTTAAACCCCCCATTTCTGCGAATTCACCCATCAGCGAAACCGGTTTGATAACTTTACACTTGCAAATGTAACCTACGTATCTACAGAATAAGAGTACTTAGATAAAGTTCTTATTTGATATAATTCTATTATTTAATTATCTTATTATAAATATGATTCTTATCCTCTATATTCTTGTCGAGTATACTGTAGTCCTTCAGAGCAAGCATTGTGTCAGAAGATTCTGCGGAATTGCTTTTCACCTTTCTGTAGATGTGAATTTATCAAACTGTGTGCGCTGTTGCCAAATACTGTAGGGGGTTTAGATGAATTAACAAGACAGAGCGGATGTCTATGCCTAAATTAGATAAGTTTAAATAGATAGATTAATGATAGCAATTAAATCAGACTTAATAGTTGGATTTTTATACTTTTCTTTTTATTTACTGTATGATCAGTCACATTATGCTTTCTCTATGTTATTTATCTCTCTATATATTCTCTAATTATGACTTGAATAAATCGTCTCACATCGGAGCGCGCTGACGTGTTGAAAAAGCCAACGTTTACTGTATCTATCGAGTAGCCTATATAAGTGCGAGCCGCGGGTTTATACACGCCGATAATTGAATTTAAGATGGATTTTAAAGCATATTTTTTTTAGGCCTAAATATTTGTTTTAATTAATGGCCAGGTATATTACGAAGTTGTTCTCTGCACTGTGTATCTGCACGGAGAGATTGTGTGTGTGTCCAAGGAGAGTTTGTGTGTGTGTGTGCACGGAGAGTTTGTGTGTGTTTGTGACATTATCTTTTCCTTTAAACATGCTTTCAACCAACCAACCAACCAACCAACCCTGGCCTCCAAGCCGATAACTGCTCCTTTGATCTGCTGGTTACGGCGGGGCGCCGACAGCTGATCAGCGTATAGTAGCCAGTAAAAGTCAAGCTATTCCCCAAAAATAGTGTAAGATAACATTTTAATGGTTAGTGTAAATGGTTAAGAATTTAATTAAACACAAATATATAAATTATATTTTCTTTATACATAATTCTTTCATTATATATAAACTCATGCTAGGGTACTTTTGCTATGCTGAAGAACCATTTAAAGCTATTTATTCATTTCTCTTTTATTTGCTTACTGTACTTACTTACTTACTAACTAACTAACTAACTAACTAGAGAACGCTTTAGTAAAGAGCTCTAAAACAACGGTTATACGAATGGCAATGGAATATTACAGAACGTGCGAGTTGACGCCCATGCACCAATCACTAACCATTAAAATGTTGGATTTTAATTAAAATGGCACTTTATATATATTCGTGTTTAATTAAATTCTTAAAGCATCGTGTTCACCCATGGGTTTACTGCATAAACACCGTTTTTTGCATTGAGTTTAATCATGCAGCACTTTTAGTATTCATAGCAAAAGCAAACCAACAGTGTGATCAAAGTACCCGAAATGACACAGAATTTAAAGCACAACCCAACGATATTTAGAGCACATAAACACAATAAAACAATATTGCATGGGTGCATTGTAACGAAGTATCATCATAGAAGGAAGGAAGAAAATGAAGAATAAATACATATCAGTATTTACAGTTTAAGCTCGACACATTTATGAGCTCCGTCGCTTGCTGTCAATGGGCGCCTAAGAGAGAGAACACGTTTTCGGCTTCAGTAGACACACAATACTTCAGACTGAAACACGACTGCCCCCTACAGGTAATGAAGGGCATTTTTACAGTTCGCCGCACGCAACCGCGGCTAGTCGCGGGATCCCTTTTCTCGAAACGTGCGTTTTTAATGGCCAGATCTGTAACACCGTATCTCACAGCGAGTCAAACCGCATAGGTGAGATAGGTGTATTAAAAAGCATTACAACCATGAGGAAAAATAAATGTATGCTGGGTTTGAAACTCCTAAGTTTTTTTCTCATTTAACTTAATTAAATTTCATCCTAAAATAAAATGTGTCAAAAGTCCATCCAGTCATGAATGATGGCTAATGATCAATGGAACATATTTTAAACAAAAAGCAGCGAGCAGCTGGACATCGGGACGTGGAGCGCAAGTCTGACGCGTTGGCCTGGCAAGTGCAGGTCTGAGCAGGTCAAGAAGCTCTATAATCTGTTGCCTTGGAAGGTGAAACCTTTTTTTTTTTTTAAATAGCCACCTCAGGCAAAATATGAAAAGGGCTGAAGTTTTGCCTAAAGAAAAAATTTACATGAACCACATGGCTCCGCGAATGGCGTTGTCTTCAGTTTAGCACAACAACACGCTGTATCGCTGCCATATCTGTTGCTTTCTGGACGCCACCATGATTACCCATTTACAGTATACGATCCAAGCCACTTAGAGCCAAATTGTTTGCTACCTGTTCAATATTAAAAGTGATTTTTATTTTATTTTAATGCCTTAGTCACATTATGAAATAGGCTAATTAAAAGTCATTCTATTAGTTCTGATATCAAATAAAATACAATTCTTAAAACTACTGTATATTCCATCAATACGACTTTGATAACGTGCCATAATGTGCTTCCATAAACCGCTGATTTATAAAGACTGCTGCTTAGTAGCGGCAACTAGCATCTTAAGCTGAAACTACGCTAAGAGTAAGTTAAGGTTGGTCCAGACCAACCTTACGAACATGGGACTTACCTACGAGATACTTAGCGTACGAACGTTTCTGAAAATGCGCCATAACGTTAAGAAAGAGGTTAAGTTACAACTTAAGAACTACTTAGCGATAAGAAGCTTTCGAGAAACCGGGCCCAGATCTGTATTGACTGTCTTTTGGGTTTCACCAAACATCTATCCATAACACATTGTTTTAGAAGCCTCGTGGAATAAAAACTGTACTTATTCAAGTCTTCTTCTAATTGTGCTGTCATGGACTTTAAAATTTAACATGCTCACTAAGCCCTGGGTCTTACATACAGGGTCTTAGGTGTAGCTCTTGTTTTTTTTTAGTTTTTTTGTTTTTTTTTTCTGAGCACTGCATGGTCTGACCTTGGGTTGAATGTTTTGGGACATCCACTCCTGTGAAGATTGGCAACTGTCTTAAATGCTTTCCACTGGTAAATAAGCTTTCCAAATGCAAATTTTGCCAAAATGTTTGGTAATGGTTTTGTAACCTTTTACAGATTAATGTACAGCAACAATTGCTTCATTAAAATCATTGTTTATGTCGTTTCCTCATGGAATTTTGTTGCACATACCCGAATCCTTCAGACCAGCAAACTGCCAAAAAAAGTCTAATTTTATAGAGGTTTGCATAACTGCTTATGTCTTGAAATGTTGCTTTAACATATCCACATAATGTCCCTTCCTCAGGTGCCATCTATTTTGTGAAGCCAAGCAAGCCTCTCCTTTCTTCTTCCAGACAAACAGTTAAAATTTTGTTTCATCAGACTACAGAACATTTCTCTTAAAGGTAAGATCTTTGTCTTCATGCTTTAGTTTGTCACCATGTGTTGTCTGTCTTGTCCCCAAACTGTAGTCTGACTTTTTTAATGGCAGCTTGAAACAGTGGCTTTTTTTTTTGCTGAGCAACCTTTCAGGTTATATCAATATAAATCGTTTTAAGGTGAATAAAAATACTTTTGTACCTGTTCCCTTTAGTTCACAAGGTCCCTTACTGTTGTTATAAGATTAACTGTATGTGCACTTTTCTTACCAAAGTACATTCATCTTTAAAAGATGGAATTTGTCTCTTTCCCGAGCGGTATGATGGCTGCATCATTCCATGGTGTTTATATGTTTATAGTTTGAACATGAACCATCAGACATTTAAAAATTAGGTACAATTCAAAAAAGGTACTATCCAAAAAAATGTCCATTAGCCTATTTGGAGCCTCTAAAGCCATCTAATAAGTTTTTTGGAGTATTCCAAGCTGTTTAAAGGCACAGTGAAGTGAATTTATGTAAATTTTGGTCCCACTGGAATTGTGATTCAAAGTTAATTATTCTACATAGTCCATGTACGGAGTCCCCATTGGAGTGCTCATTGAAAATCAAACAAGCATAGAAAGAATATGCAAACTGAATTTGCACAATTGTAGTTTGTTTTATATAAAATCTGTGAAGTGGTTATTAAATTAGTTTTACAGTAATGACATCAACCCAAATGTGTATAAACATCTGACTTTAACTGTATAACATATGCAAGTAATTGTCTTTTTCTCATTATTATTATTACAATAAAATCTACTCTAAAGTCAGTTATAATAATATATTCAATTTTCAATTCAATTCAATTTTATTTGTATAGCGCTTTTAACGATTTACATCATCACAAAGCAGCTTTACACAATCAAAAGAACTAAGTTTGTATGAAATGTGAATGTGTATAAATCAAAATGATATGATTATCCCTGATTGTCCCTGATGAGCAAGCCTAGGACGACGGCGACAGTGGCAAGGAAAAACTCCCTGAGATGGTAATAGGAAGAAACCTTGAGAGGAACCAGACTCAACAGGGAACCCATCCTCATCTGGGTGAAAACAGATAGCAGGGATTGATGTGCATAATAATATGCGAGACTGAAAGTTCAATATAAGAGGAGATGTGTAAGATTAAAGTCCAGTTTGTTCCTGGAGGCTCAGGTAGACTGTGAAAAATTTCAGTCCTGAACTATTGAGCGACTGAAGTCACAGGTCCTCAGAGAACAGCTGTCTGCATCAGTCAAGGACAGGACCACCTTCATGGAAAAGTGGAACCAACCCCAGTCACCACACGCATTCCAGGCAGACCACACGGGGGCATCCATGTGATAAGATCTCCAACCAGAAGCAGGACTCCAGGATGAGTTAGAGAGGTCCAGCGGGCAGAGGGGGTCTGGATCACTGGCAGCTCAGGAGCGACATGTATAGCTCGACAGAGAGATAGGTAGAGGAAAAAGGAGAGAGGGAGAGAGAGAGAGAGGAGAGAGCAGAAAAGGAGAGAGCAAAGAGATGGAGAAATAACAGTTAGGTATGGTCACAGTCGAACAATGTAAAAAGTGAATGTATATTTAGTGCAGAGTGCAAGCAGAGACTCCGGCAGGACTAACTATGACAGCGTAACTAAAAAGGGAGAGCCAGAAGGAAACACAAACATGAGGGCTTCCAGAGATGTAAGGCAACCAATCACCTCACCGTCAACAAACCTGAGTGATCAATGAGAGTGGGGAAGACAGCATCCAAACATACCAGTTCACCTAATACTCTACGTCCATGAGTCCCCCAGATCTTCTCCTTTACCTAAGGCTAATCTATTTATAAAAATGCTTGGCTAAATAAATAGGTTTTTAGCCTGGACTTAAGACACTGAGACTGTGTCTGAGTCCCGAACACTATTTGGAAGACTATTCCATAACTTTGGGGCTTTGTAAGAAAAAGCTCTGCCCCCTGCTGTAGTTTTAATAATACGCGGTACTGACAAGCAGCCTGCATCCTTTGATCGAAGTAGGCGTGGCGGATTGTAAGACACTAGCAGTTCACTCAGATACTGCGGCGCGAGACCATTTAATGCTTTATACGTCAAGAGTAGTATGTTAAAATCAATGCGAAATTTCACAGGAAGCCAATGCAATGTAGATAAGATAGGGGTTATGTGCTCATATCTTCTGGTTCGAGTGAGGACTCTCGCTGCTGCATTCTGGACTAATTGAAGCTTGTTTAAGCACCTAGTTGAACAACCAGACAGTAAGGCGTTACAATAATCCAACCTAGACGTGATAAAAGCATGAACTAGTTTTTCTGCATCGTTTAGTGACAATATATTTCTTATCTTGGCAATATTTCTGAGGTGAAAGAATGCTATCCTGGTAATATTATCTACATGTGCTTCAAATAAAAGGCTTGAATCTATAATCTCACCGAGGTCTTTTACTGTTGCACTTGATGGAACAGAAAGGCCATTTAAAATCACATTGTGATCCGAAAGCTTACTTCTAGCTGCTTGTGGTCCTATGACTAGAACTTCTGTCTTATCAGGATTAAGCAGAAGGAAATTAATTAGCATCCAATCTCTTATGTCCTGCACACATTGCTCAACTTTAGTAAGCTGGTTTTTCTCATCTGGTTTTGCTGAAACGTATACTTGTGTGTCATCAGCATAACAATGAAAACTAATACCATGTTTACGAATTATGTTGCCTAGAGGAAGCATGTAAAGGGAAAAAAGCAGTGGGCCTAAAACAGAACCCTGTGGAACACCAAACTCAACTTGAGAACATGAGGAATGGTCACCATCTAAATCTACAAACTGATAACGATCAGTCAAATAGGATCTGAGCCAGAAGAGGGCCGTTCCCTTAATTCCTACTACATTTTCTAATCTGTAAAGGAGAATATTATGATCAATAGTGTCAAAAGCTGCACTGAGGTCGAGTAACACAAGTATAGTGACACAACCCTGATCAGAGGCCACTAGGAGGTCATTTACTACTTTAACGAGTGCTGTCTCTGTGCTGTGATGAGGCCTAAATCCTGACTGAAACAATTCATGTATGCTACTCCTATGTAGATATGAACATAGCTGTTGTGATACTACCTTTTCCAGAATTTTAGAAATAAACAGGAGAGTTTGATATCGGCCTGTAATTGGAAAGCTGACAGGGGTCAAGGTCAGGTTTTTTGATTAGTGGTTTAATAACTGCTAATTTAAGGGATTTAGGGACATACCCACTGCTGAGTGAACAGTTATTCTAACAGTGAACAGTCTATTCTTTAACAGTTATATATGATTTCTTCATGTCAATACAGCCAAAAATACAAGGCCAAAAATTGTAGACAATTACATCCATATGTATATATATCCATATTATGTATGTATATCCATATTCAGGTTTACAGAATATCTTTTTTCTTATTGCATGCTGCGGCATTAAGATTTTCCTACACTGGAATTGCAAAAGACACAAAACAAAACTGTCCCTGTGCAAAAAATGTGAAAACATGGTTTGCCAAAGGTGGTGTGGAATATTTAAGTGGCCTCCACAGATCCCCTCAAAAAATGCCTCTGGGAATGCTGACTGCACCCAGGTTTTCATACCTGACAGCACTGCCCAACCCCACTAATGCTCTAGCGGCTAATAAAAAAAATCCCTAGTCATCTTTAAAATCTAGTGAAAAGACTACACAGAAAAATGGATGTTATTATATTGCGATGAATGTCAGAGTGCTTTGGACTAAAATTAACTCTTTGTTATATATATATATATATATATATATATATATATATATATATATATATATACACACTGCTTACAATCACTGGCACCCACCCTCTATTTGCTTTCAGCCTCTTCTATTATCCTGCATTATCTAATAGACATATTAAATGTTTATGTTCTTTCCATATTCTGTCATCAGCAAATACAATGGAGTGGCTAAAAGCTCTTACCTCGGGGCCTGGTAAAACTGATGTCTTTTTTTTTTTATTATGTTGTTTTTATGGATGAAGCTTTAGATTTACAGTTTTAATAAAAGAGCTGTATTTCTTTCAGTATCTAGAATTTATGGAGCTCTATGTTATACATGCAAAGCTTATCTGAGTGCAGATGGAGTTATGGGGATATCACGCACATCACTAGAGATGTATCAGCACTCTGAAATATGGCCATCATATCAACCCAGATGCAGCCCACAATGTGGATTAATTATCTTTTAGCGCAGAAGTGTAAGAAAATAGAGTGAAATGCCAACAGGGTAAAAAAGGATAGATGAAGGAAAAGATGAAAGGACAAAAGAAATAAAAAAAGCAAGGAGATCTTTTTTTTTCCTATTGCCATGTAACATTTTTGACCATCAGTCATCTTTTATTTTTGGCTCAAAAGACCTTCAATGAATAAAACCCTGTGACAGGTCTGCACAAATATTTGCTGCAAAGTCAAATATGCACCTTGCCAGACTAAACCTTTGATTCAGACTTAGCTAAGCAGAACGGCCTGCTTCAGTCTCTGAATCAGTCACTGTCACAGAGATTTAAACAGCAAACAACTTAGTCTATCATTGCTTAATGATTTTGTTTAATGCTTGCACTAACATGTTTTACATATGAATTTAAATCAGTGTAAAAAAAAACAAGCTCCATAAAGATTTTATTTACCTTTTATACAATATGTTCCCATTCTCTATACTGCTTATCATAAGCAGGCCCACAGGAGGCATGGAGCCCAGGGCACAAGGCGGGACACACCCAGTGCACACCTTGGCATAGGAACACACACTTTCACGCACTGTGGGCAATCTAGAAATGCTAATTAGTCTAATCTGCTTGCCTTTGCATGTGGGTAGAAACCAAAGCACTCATGGAAATCCACACAAGAATAAGAACAACAAACACCACCTACACAGACAGAAAGGCAGTAATTAAACTCTCGACACCTAGCTTCATATATGTAAAGGATTTAATTCTAATGTGCACTATATCTACCCTGTATGTGCACATCTTATGCAACAGTTAGTTCCAGTAATTGGATCGGTGCTGCACTTGAAACAAATTAAGTGGTTATAAGTCAAACTCAGACATTAACCAACATCAGCATTAACAAGAATATCAAAGGAACCCCTTGAAGATGAAACACAGCACAATAAAGAAATAAGCGAACTCTGATAACAAAATGGCTGTTACCGGGAATTTAGCATGTATTCATTTTTCATACAGTAGTCTACTCTTCTTTTCGTTGTGTAAGCCATACTGTGTCTTGCTTTCATTTCTGTTTCTTAAGGATGTTGGCTGGTTGTAGGTGCACTACTGTCTTTTCTGTGTCTTCTACGTACTCTGACTATACGTACATGGTAAACTATTGTGTTGATATGCTCTGTTAAATGAGAGGTATAGCCATGGCCACCTTGAGGAAAAAGTGCTAAATTAGTAGAAAAATAAATAAATAAGCATTATGACACAGCGCTATATGTTGTGTCATTATGCTAAATAAATGCGCCCCTTAATTGTGCCTTACAATTTCACGTTTACTCAACATTTTGATTTAATTTATGGCCCTGGTTTAACTTAATAACCAATGTACAGGCAAAACCTCTCATATATATATATATATATATATATATATATATATATATATATATATGGTAAATATCTGAATGACAATTAACATTTTATATATATACAGTATATATATTAAAAAAACACTTATCGCTTGTATTAGTGGTTGCTGCTATCATCTGACTAGTACACATTTTCTTACAGCTGACAAATACAACGTAATCAAAAAAAGTTAGTAAATATTATGCTAAATATTAATAATAAATATTATTATTAGTAAATATTATTCCAGGTAACTAAGCAATGATACCTAACATTAGTGATTGTCGATTGATTAGCACTTGACAATAGACCTATTTTCACCAAAAAATGTTACCAGTACATACAGTTACTAATTCCAAAATTACAGTTCTTGCCCAAAATAACATTTTGATTTTACTGTTATCTTTTCATGCATATCCTGGCTCAACTGACTCACTTATTCATACATGGTATCAACAACTAATAGGAATCCTAACTTTATGCAAACTTAGTGAATGATTATTTGTAACTACATCAGCAGTCATGCCAAAGTGTTCCAAACACTAAAGAACATTTAACTGTTTATAAAGTAGTTTGCCTGTGGGGGAGAACTGTTCTTGGGCCTGGGTCAAGGTTCAAGTTCAAGATCAGTAGAGTCTGTAGAGGTGCAGTCATTGGTCCAGAGTAATGTATTTACATTTTACAATGTATTTAGTAATGTATTATAGCAGAATATGCTTGTTTATACTTAAAAGGTTATGTTATTATATTTGTTTTGTGTCCCCAATATATATTGTAATTATAGAATTATGTCCTACACCGTATTGGAATGGCTTTTCTAACAGAATGGCCAGTTGTGTATTTGTATCTCAATATGGATAAATAACCTCTGTTATGTACTGGTATATAATATGTTTTGTGGTTTGGCATGGGTATGGAGTTTGGTTTCATTTAGATTTTCAAGTAAAGTGTGCCCATACCACGTTGGTGTAGTGGTTAGCACTGTCGCCTTGCACCTCCAGGCTCTGGGTTCGATTCCCGACCAGGTTCAATTTCCTTCTCTGTGTGCATGAAGTTTGCATCTTCTACCTGTGCTTCGTGGGTTTCCTTCGGGTATTCCTGTTTCCTCCCACAGTCTAAAGACATGTAGGTAAGGTTAAATGACGTTCCCAAATTGCCTGTAGTGTGTTAATGGGTGTGAAAGTGTGTGTATCTGTGTGTGCCCTGCGATGGATTGGCACCCTGTCCAAGGTGTACCCTGCCTTAAGTCTCTTGGGATAGGCTGCAGGTCCCCACGACCCTGAATACAGGATAAGCGGTATAGAAGATGAGTGAGTGAGTGTGTGTGTTCTCACTGCTGTTTTGTTTTCCTGTCATGGGCTAGTTGGTATGTTCTTTCTTTTCCTTCCCTTTTCTCTCTCTGATCAATTATATGTGTGCTAAGAAAACGGTGTTGATTGGCTTGAAGATAAAAAAAAAAAGAAAAAAAAATTGAACTGTGTTAACATCGATGTGCTTCATTGCACCTCCTCACTGTGTCACTACTGACAAAATTCACATGAAACACCAGTGCTCATGGCTCTCAATCTTGAGAGATTAAAGTGTTTAGCGATTCTAGGAAACCCTTTTCATAATATAAATTTATCCAGAGTATACAAAACTAACAATAGCCAGGGAGCTTTTAGGAAAGGAGGTGACACGTTTATTAGATATATCACCCCAAACTACTGGCTAATACTTTATCTCGAGTCTGTTATTTTAGGTCTGGTGTATGGTAAGCTGGAAAGTTAAGAGAGACACCCTTGTTTATGTTTTGCCCTACCAAAAAAGTTGCAACACTTACATAAATAACACCAATTACAGTATATATAACATAAACATGATCATTAACAGTATTCATATATAATAAATTTGGATTTTTCACTGTAATGCTTCAGAATAAATAAATAGCTTTAAAAATGCCATCCTGTAAGTCAAATAGGTATCCTGTTCTTTGTTTCCACTTATGTCCTTTTTCATTCTGCATGCATGAATGTCACTGGGAACTTGCAGTCCTCCTCTACAGAGATTAAATGTCATCATCAAATTTGAAACTTGCAAATCCCCTCCTCACACTCATTCGGAAGGGGAAAATTCACCTTGACTATGATTAAAGAGCTCGATGAAAAGTGTGTCTACAGCCCTGTTCAGCAGCCTCATTATGATGCGGTCCCATGTTGTTCGAAATAGTCCCTGCTCCATCTCTAATCCTGCTCAGAGCTAATGGCAGCTCTGCTAGCCTCTTATCGCAAAAGACAACAAGCCAGAGGAGATAGCTAATTCAGTTAATGCATCACCTCTTCACATTATTGGAAAATTATAACTGTGCGTGGCCCTATGTTTGTCTCCTCGAGGTTCATTTTAGATGCTTGGTCAAGTGTAAAATGAAAGATGGGGAAAAGAGATGTAGAAGTGGCAGCAATCATAAACAAGCAGAATATGTGGTCTTCCTGCAGTTCACCCAGCCATCCTCAGAAATCAAAACAATGGAAATAGGGAAGTGGGCATAGAATAAGAACCTTGAGTAGCAAAATGTCAAACCCTGGGGGAAAAAAAGGAAAAAAACCTCTAGATGAATATTTACAATGATTTGGTGCTACTGTTAATCACAAGTACTGTCAAGTGCTTTTGTAAACCTATTTTAGAATGCTGACTTGTATGTTGTATATGCAAGTGCTATACCATAGTATGGTATGGAAATAGGCTGGAATGTTTTGTAAACCAATATGCAAATGATGCACCTACATTTTAATTTTTATTTAAAAATATGCCATTGTAAAATAGACATCTTGTTCATTCTCAGCTCACATCACCATCAGTTGATCATGCTTGATGTTAAATGGTCCATGTGGCTATTGTTTGAAAAATAATTGAGAGAAAATTAGTTTGGCTTTTCTCTTTTCATTCAGGTCAGCCTCAGAGAGTAGGCATGCAACTCCATTCACTTGTCTTGCTTTGCAATTAACTTAGTTCATTTATTTTCATCCCATAGCTTCATACAAACACAAAAGAAACTGCCTCCTGTGTGCAATGAGACCAGCTCTTAAAGGCATAATTTAATTGGACGCATCTCTCTTGCATTAGCTCTCTAACAGCTGGGGTTTTAGGTTTCTAATCTGCACTTTGTCCTTGACTTGTTAGTAAGGCACTAATTCTAAAAAAATTCTTTGCAAATGTTACATATTGTCAGGAACTGGGTGTAATGGCGGATGTTGATCGGCGTGGGCGGATAGAGCAGGCATAAATGCAGAGGGTTTGTGTCAACAAAAAAGTCTTTAATAGCGGCAGTCACAGAAGTTTAAATAAAAAAAACACAAAACAAAAAAACTTAAATAATACTCCACAACCTGGGGTTAAACATGGGCTCTCTGACAGGACACAGACAGGCTCTAAAACCTGTTACACTACGTCTAAGCTCTGTAGCGAAACACAGGCTGAAGGACGGCTAGCAAACGCCCTGTGGCGAAACACAGGCTGAAGGACTCTTAGCAAACGCCCTGTAGCATAACACAGGCAGAAGGAAGAAACACTTGACAGGACACACAAACTACGCATGGAGCTGAAACAGGACGAAACTAGATACCCAACGAGACGAGAGACAGGACTAGGGCTAAAGACATGGCTATTAGCTAAACATGGTTAAGAGCACTTAACCATGGCAGTCAGCTACACATACATCCAGCTAAGCATGTCTTTAGTTCGACATGCACTAAGCTACACTTACCTAATAGCTAATCACACACTAAGGACTCGGGGCACAGCAACACAGAGACAAGGGATACCCAGTGGCTGTGACAGGTGTGATTAGTGTAACTAATAATGCTCAACCCAGTTTCCCAGACTAAACAGCTGTTTATAGATGGACTAATGGGCTACCCCGGCTCAGGTGTGCACTCGCATCACCTGACCAAGGTGCCTTTTGGGAAACTGAGTCAGCAAACAAAAACTAAAAACAACAAACAGAGGCCTCTAGTGGTGGTCCCTTACACACACACACACACACACACACATTGGGGGCTCAAATATATATAGTTGGAATGTCTGTACATTGAAGATATTTGCAGAAAAATAATTGTGAGGGGGGTATAGTGTCGCAAGATGAGTAATGGAATACATTAAGGAACATTTGTCTGTCAGTTTATTTGTTTGTTTGTGCATGCATCACTTAAAAACTATAAACTTATTAAACTTATTTAATGGGGTTTTTACTGGTATATTTGGCCGAACTTGAGGTAACAAAATCTTAAGACATCCTTGACACCCTTCATGGCAGACATGTTTGCTTAATCTCCCATTTTAGCCTATTGATGTAGTTGGTTCAAGTGATTTGTTTTTAAAGACTAACAATACCTCAACAATTAAAACACACCAACATTACTTTGTCCGGAGCATTTTATTTCATTCTAAATCCACAATAATACATATATTATCATATAATGTTGTGCTAGATATTTTTTTTTTATCACCTTCAGCTCTTGTAAACATTACATGTTTTGAACATATTTGCTCTGTTTCCTGCAGGCCTCATTTACCTGAGCTCATACTACTTGTTTTTTAGGGAAAAACATAAAGATATTATTTTGACTAAACAAATACTAAGATGAAACCTATTGAGTCAGGCTCGTAACCCGAGATGTATTTCCGGCGTAAGAAACCTAAGCCTTGCAGGGAAGCAGAAGCATGCAGAGCTGGCATGAAAATATATAGAATGAGAGCCCCATAAAGCAGGCCAGCGTGGAATGGAGGAGCTCGAGCCGGGTGAGAAAAGGTAGCGGGAGCTCGGCTAGGAGTGAAGATAAATCAAGGTAAAGCAGGCAAGGGTCGAAGCTGGAGAAACGAGAGGAAGTCCGTGATCCAAATTCGTGGTCACTGGCAGGTAAATGGTCGGTAACGGGAAATATCCAAACAGTTTTAATCCAATAACGAAAGGCGAAATCGTAGTCAGAAAAACGCAGCGAGGTCGATAACTTGGCAGGGTGAGACGAGAGATAACGCTGGAATATTGGGGCTGATAAGGCACACAATAAACTTGCAACGTGGTGGTGTCAGTGCATGGCTTAAATGAGCATGAGAGGTAATCACTGATAGAGTACAGGTGTGTGGAGAGCGGAAGGTGAGGTGGTGAGATGAAAGGAGTTGTTGTGAGCATGGAACGGGAGTGCTCAGGTGATCATGGCGACGCTGTGGCTTGATGTGACGTGACATATCGTACTATTTATCAGAGTACTTTACTAAAATGTCACATTTTTTAAGTTTAATTTTTTAAACTGTGGCAGAAAATAACTTTTGTGTTCCCTTTGAAAGGCTACACTTGATGCTGCGTGAAAACACTATGGAAATTTTGGCTTATATAATCTCGGTCAGGTGACGTCATCTGATGAGACACACCTGCAGGTTATAAATAGGAGTAAACCGAAAAAACCTTCCTCAGATCTTTTCGTCTTCAGGTCGCATTGGGCGCGTGTCACAAGCAAACTAAAAAGCAAAGAAAAGTGTTTAACTCACTGCGAACACTGTGATCTTCCCATGAAAGTGGTACGCGCGCGCCTTCTGTACGTGCATGTTATTCACAAGTTTTGATGCGTATCTCACTTGTTACACATGGTTACTCACGACTCCAGACGTCCATTAATTTCTTTGTCTCTTGTTTTATTTTCAACATCAAAGTACAACGGTTGTTACAGTTTCTTGCATAAATCCACTATATCACAATAAGTCATTTGCTGTGTTCTGTAACTTGCGGTAGATTCCGTCAAAAGCTTGTGTTCTCCACACTTCCGTATCTTGGACAACAACTAACAACCTACGTGCGTGATAGACATGCAGCTACACAACTGTAAGATGACGTCACAGAACAACTTATGAATTGATATATACAACTTATGAGTATAATACTAAATGCTTAACTAATAAACTTTATAAACTAAATGTATAATGCTAAACTAATAAGATAAAGATAAACACAACAACAAATCACAAGAATGAAATATGGCCCTTTTTTTTAACAATAGAGCCACAAAAAATTAAACCTTCTTAACATTTTAAACCTTTTTGTTTACTATTTAACTTAAGGAATTCATATCATTGCGTACCAAATGAAAGGAACATAACTACTTATGATATAATTAACAGTCCATTTCACATATGAGGGACAACTTATCGATGTGGTCACACACTCAATCGATTCTGGGTCGGAATCCAGTGTTTCTGCCACAATTTTGAAAGCATATAATTCCTTCCACAATGTCCGACCTTTTCGTGAATGTCTCTAAAGATTAAGGTTGTGATGTGTGAGTCTTTAGGTACAATGACTGAATGTTTTACGTGCTCGGGCATTGCAGACTTACTGAGACACTTTTAGCACTCCATCCTGCAGTACTGGGTCTAGTTTGGAGAGACAACTGTTTCTTTTTACAGATGCATTACCCTTTTGTAGCATGGAAATTTCATCTTCAAATTTATGGTTTTGTACGAACTTAATAATTTCGTTTTCTGCTCTTGTTAAATCCTGAATTGTCAAAGAACTGTGGCTTTCTGTTATTGAGTCATTTACCTGTCCTTCTTCTTCTTTTTTGTTCTCTGTTTAAGCATGTCCTTAACATAAAGAATCCAGGCAACAGATCTTTTTAACTTGTACCAGTCAGAGTGATAGTTAATCAATTTACTCATGGAATCTGTGCTCTCTGTAGTCTTTACAAGATTCACTGAAGCTGAATGTTTAATCTCAGCATCATCTTCTTTTATTGACGGATCATGGATGTTCTCAGGCCATTTACACTCTGGTTATTTGAGAAAGGGGGGACCATGGATCCAATAGGCGTTTTTCATGATTTTTTCACAAGAAACTCCCCTGGATACAGAATCAGCTGGGTTTTTTGAGGTGTTGACATACCTCCACTGCTGTGGCTTGGTCAACTCTCATCCTCACAAAGGTTTTAAAACGAAGTTTTTCATTGTCAATGTATCTCAAGACAGTTGTACTGTTGGTCCAAAACATAGAGTCCAGCAGTTCTATTTCCAGTTAACATTTCAACATTTTGTCGTTGTTCACAGCAACCACTGCCGCTGTCAGTTCCATTCAGGAGATAGTGGTTTGTTTCAAGGGCGCTACGCGAGAATTCCCCAACATAAATGCACAGTTTGTGAGTCCATCAGCATTTACCAACTTAAAGTATGAGACAACTCTATATCCCATCTCAATTGCATCTGAAAAGTGGTGAAGTTGTGACTCCAAAGTCAACTGGTTTCACGCATCTTGCTACACCAAACAATTGATGCAACTCTTGTAGCCAGGCCTTCCATCTTTTTGTAAACTGTTCGGGAATGTCATCATCCCAAGCGAGTCATAAATTGAACTAGTGACTGACAAGATTCCTCTTCTAGTCACAGGCCGCTTTCTTTTAACCAATCTTAAACTTGAGCGTGTCTGAATTGATACACCACATTACCCCCAGAGCTCTCTCGACAGGGGTAGTCCCTGTCTGATTCTTTTACTCTCAGGTATGAAAGTTAGTAAGGTACGACTATTACTTGCCCACTTGGTGAGGTGAAACCCTCCACTTGCGCAACGGTTGGTGAGATTGTTATATAACACAGCTGCTTGATTATGACTAGAGACAGACTTCAAGCAGTTGTCTACATAGAAGTTCTTAAGTACTGTGTTGACTGCCTCAGCAGATGCTTTGCTGCGGTTTTCTTCTGCTGTTTTTCTAAGGGCAAAGTTAGCTACACTTGGAGATGATTTTGCACCAAACAAATGAACGACCATCTCCTATACTCGACCAAGTCTTGACTCGCATCTCCATTTGGCCACCATAGGAAACGCAACAAATCTGTGTCCTTTTCCAGAACTCTAACCTGGTAGTACATGGCTTTCACATCTGCCATCATAGCAACTTCCTCTTGTCTAAAGCGTGTAAGCACTCCAATGAGTGAGTTTATCAGGTCGGGTCCCCGTAAGAGCTCGCTATTTAATGATACTCCCTGATAGCTAGCAGCACAGTCGAAAACCACCGTTAGCTTTTTCTTTTGAGGATGATATACACCATGGTGAGGTATATACCATACTTGACTGTCTTGTCGACTTAGGTGAGGTGTAGGGACCTTGACTGCATGACCTTTTTCAAACATGTCGTTCATGAAGTTTGAATACTCTTCATGAAAGGAGCTGTCAAGAACTAACCTGAGTGAACCAGAAGACGTAGCTTTAGCGGTTAGCCCTTTGTAGCGTAGATGGTAAACCCAAATGCGAAATAACATGAATAGGCAGGATAACCACGGGATTTGTTTTAAGGACTCTCACGAAAGGGGAGCAAGGGATAAACACAATTTAACCCGGGTCCTATAAACACACACTCAATCTGGAAGTAAACCCAATAAAGTGAGTACTCCGAGGCGACATGGGCAACTCAATGACTGAGCGCTGTGCCGGGGTTTGTTTACTCCTCTTATACTTCCTGGTTTGCGACTGCATTACTTTCGGGTCCTAGTGCCGGTCGCAGTTTGACTGTGCATGACAGGAGTGGTTATTCTTAAACTTCCTTTTAAGGTTTATTGTGCGCTGCATGGCTGCACTTCGGTTATTGGGCATTTGAATAGCTGCTTTCTTAAAGGGGAGGCCGATGTAGAAGTGTTTATCTGTAAACTGCAGAGAGTTAGTTACAGAGTCTAAAAACTGATAGTCCTCTTGTGACAACTCAGCTTTGTCATCACAATTCCGTTCAGGAAAATCATGGTTGTACTGTTGTATTAGCATTTGTTCTACACTTTCGATGGAAACTCTGTTGACTGTAACGCTCGCTTGCTTATTGTCATTTGTGCCTTGCTTGACCGACTCTGGAAGAGGTCCATTTATGATCCATCCAAGAGCGGTCTTTACTGCATATGGCCCATTGTGCCTGCTGTTAATTACTTGCCATGGTAGCAAGCTAGAAGCTTATGCTCTTTATTACCTATGAGAATTTCGACTCCAGCATTAATCTAAAGCAATTTTACTTTGCTGAGGTATGACCACTTATCAATGTCGTGCTGTTGTGGAATGTCTTCCGCTGAGACTGTGATGCTCTTTTGTATAAATACTTTGGGGTGTTCAACAAAGGTGTTTTCTTTCAGACCACTAACCTCTAAGTCAGTAGGCACAAAACTTTCTACTTGTTTCCTCGCGTTCATGGTGCTTAACATAATGTCAATTTTTTCTACCTTGTACGTTTAACCGCCTTGCTAATGACTCTGTACAAAAGGTAGCAGAACTACCTGGGTCCATAAAGGCATACACTTCTACTGTCTTATTACTTTTCTTGTACTTTATTTTAACAGTACAATGGAGAGAATACAATCATCTCCAGCCCCAGTGCAGGCGCTTGTTTCATGACTCACTGTAACAGGCAAGGTATTAACTGTTTTAGTTTATCAACTTTTACCATCGCCTAAGCTGTATCTTGTGTGGCAATGTGTAGCATGCGAGGATGTTTCTTTGAGCACGACTGACATGTGATTCTTCTTGTGCAGTCTTTGCTTAAGTGTCCTTTTACTAGACATTCAAAGCAAAATCCATTCTTTCTCAAGAAGTCCAATTTGTCTTTATATGTCTTTGCGTTAAACTGGTCGCATTTATCTAAGGTATGACCTTTCACACAGAAGGCACAAGGTTTAGTGAAGGCACTAATAACTAATGCACCACTGCTCTTAACTGTAGTCGAGTCTTTATCATTTTCACCAACCTGTTTTACTCCAGTTGCAAAGCTGCTACCACTTTTTCTCTCCCTTTTTTGCTTAAATCCTTGAGGAAGTTTGTTGCAGTGTTTTTTATCACTAGTTGAAACATTCAGGTCTCAAAAAAGTGGGTTGGACATTACCTTTGCTTCTCGATCTACAAATTTCATCAACTGCACAAACTTAGCTTTTTTCTGATTGCACTCCTCGTACTCGTATACGTGGCTTCTCCAATTATCACGCAATTTGTAGGGCAGTTTTGAGGCAATAATCCTCAAGTTGGTAGCGTTATCTAACTCATTCATGTAGTCAATATTTGACATAGTATTGTAACAGTTTACCAGAAACAGGAAAAACGTGGTAAATGACTCTCCATCCTCTGACTTTATTTCCGGCCACGTGAGTGCCTTTTGCATCAGCGTTGTTACGATTATTTGTTTATTTCCAAACTTATTATGTAACAGTCTCATTGCTGAATCTATCAGTATAGTGGAGTGAGTGTTCGTTACCTTGGGAAGACCATTCCCTTAAGGTGCTTGTTTTTATGGGTTTGGCACTTACGGGCCTACGCTTAAGTGTGTTGCCTGGAGACGTGATGGCAGTCTGAGGTATTCCGTTGCCGCACTGTGCTTGTAAAATTCATTATATTCATGTGCACCACTTGCTTCGATGGTCATGCTCTGTCTTGCGGGACTTTGTCGTTCTTCACAACCCTGATACTTTTATTTTTGCATTAACCCTTGCAAGCTTCGTTTCGAATTCCAGCTTTTCTTTTTTAGCCTTTAGTTGTGCTTCCTCCATTTCTAACGCCTGCCGTTGGTCTAAGGTTGCTGCTTCAGCCAACAGGGATGCTCTGTCAGCTTCTGCCTGTTTTAGCCGAGCTAAGGATGCTGTAGATGTTGAGGACCTTTTGGAGCGTCCTTGATTCCACCATTGACACTCTGTTGTCTGGCAAAACGCCATCGTCGAATGTTTGAGGCAGCTTAGAGCGGTTCTTAGTTTTTGCAATCCACGATTCTACCTTTTCTACGAATTCTGTGCAGTACAGCAATTTATACTTATGCAGGTCTGGCGGATCATGTTCGCGTTCATCTTCATTCAGACACGATCGCAAATCTCTATTGCATTCAGCAAAGTCTTCTAGTACAGTAGCGCCTTGTATTGTCGTGGAAATTAATTGAAGACTCAGGCTTTGGTTTCAGAAGATAACGACCTTTATTTATCATGCAATAACGGCCGGGGGAGCCTGCAGAGATCACACAGATCTTTGAATGCTCTTCCCTTTAAATACTCCATACAATGCAGCTAATTCCGTATACAGTGATGTTTTACAACAGCTGGGTTTCTTTTAATTCCCCCGTTCTATGTATACAGTAGGTGGACAACCAGAATGCCTATTACCGTCGTGCTCACCGCCATCGGAAAACGGCAGCAGCCAAAATAAATCAGTTGCATTTTAAAGTCATCAGACTTATTGATATTTATTGTATAATAATGAGTCAAAAAACAAACAAACATTGGTTAAATGTTGTTTTGACAGACGATCAAGTTCACTAGCTGATAATTTTAATTGTACAAAGAATGAACTGTTATATCTCTGTTTGTAACTGTTTATTGTTATGTTAAAAAATAAATAAAAAAATACATCAAACTTTAAATATAGAAATAACACGGAGGCAGCGCGCCTGCACGGATTGGAATTCCAGTGTCCTGTTTAAAGTCCCTGGCCCGCGTCACATTGCCCCGCTCGCATGCCACTCTGTCCTGCTCTACCGCATCACGTACTTCCCGGATTCAACTCCGCACCTCGCTTTAATAATGCGGAGCCTAAGATCTTAACGTTAATTATCGCCAGCTGGCCCGAATAGGCGGCTCCGTCCCTTTACATACCTGCCGCCTATCTGGGGAGCCTACGGAGTGAACGAGAAGCGATAGTATATTTGGGCGCACGCCCATCATAGGCGCACGCCGTGACATATCGTGATCCACGTCTTTAACTACGTAATCTTATTAGCGCTCAGCTGCACGCATAAAGTTAAAAAAATGCGTTGGGGGAAAAACAGCAAGGAGACTCACCCTGACCATTTTATTAATTCACGTATACACAGAGTTTTGGCCATTGTTGTTTATCTCCTCCTCTCGCACGCATAAAGTTTTCCCGAGCGCGGAGGAATTTTGTTGTAATATTTAATAATATCTATGCCGTTTAATCAGGGGCTCTTATTCCTATTTGTCCTGGGATGTTAGTGTTACTGTGTGTGCTTATAACAATGGCAGGCAACGTTCAAATGCAAATTATTCACCCTCTCCAGGTGTGAATCAGCTGTTCTCACCTATACATCAGATAAATGAAATGCACCCGTCCCCACTTTAAGACCTGGATTTTGAAGACCTGCAGTGATTCAGGCCTCTTTTTAAATTTTTGCAAATTTTATCTTCTTGATTTTAGATTCTAAAATTGACATTATTACTGTTTTACTGGAATAGAAGAAATTGAGATTTTCTTTATCATAACATAAATTGTATTGATTGTAATGACGCTATACACAATAATTTAAAATAATAAATTTGGGGTAAAGTGACTGATGTGCCTAACGTTTTTCAGCAGAGCCTACAGTATGTTTCAGTGAATAATCCACGACTTTTCATGAGTATGTAAGACCTCTCGACACCTCTCTCTCTCTCTCTCTCTCTCTTACACACACACACAGCAAACACATTCAAATGCAAACAAATCACCCTCCCCAGGTGTGAATCAGCTGTTCTCACCTTTACACATTTGGAGAAACTAAATAAAACAATATAAGGCTTGTTATGATAAGGAAACTTTCTATCTCTTCCATTCCAGTGATTAAAAAACGGTAAAAATGTGAATTATACATATGACATATGCTATAGTTCCCAGAGAGTCTCCCAACTCACACTCGGCCAAGAAAAAGCCAGCCTTCCGGCTTAACTGCATCCTCAGCTCACTTGCTTTCCTCCTCATCCAGTTCTGCCAGGATCTCTCACCAGATTGCGAATGACCTTCGAGAAGCTGTGTCTTCTGCACCCCATCCTCATTGAACACTCCTGGACACTGACTACATGCATTTGTGTATGTGCAAGCTTTATAGACTGGTAGCCCAAAAAATGCTAACTGCGGCCTCCCCTTTTTCCCCGTGTGCAACTGGTGAGCTATCCCTTCTAAAGGCTCCTGGTTGTAGCTCGGCGTCTGTTGAGCTCCAGACGTAAAAAATCCAAGGATCTACTGTACCATCTCACGAGAGGAGAGCCGTCACAAGTGAACCGCGCAGAATCTGCTGCCCATGTGGGCCCATGCTGCCACTCTGCCCACGGCCACCACTAACCAGCCTGTGCTCGCATGCCAGCTGAGCACTGCCCACAGACCACAACGTGCACACCTTTCCTTCCCCTTTTTCCTTCCTCCCTCCTTTAAAGATTTTTCTTCCCCATTTTTCCAAATAAAAATTGTCCTTTCCGTAAGACCTCGTCTTGTGTTTGTAGTGCTGCCCGTGCGCCAAACCCATTACACTGGTGGAAAATGCGGGCATGGGCCACCTGGCACAGTCCATGGGCATGATCATGAGCTTGGAGCTAAGGGGGAAGCAGTGTCATGGCGTGCGCCTAAATCTTATAATCGTTCCTGGCTTACTCCCAAGCTCACTGGATAGATGGCCTCCCCTTATGCAGGTGTGTGAAGGGGCGGGGCCGCGGAAATAGCATGGGTGAGCTATCCTTACTATAGGGATTCCAGGCTTCTCCCCACACTATAAAGCACAGCAGGGAGTGTAGCTCAGGGTCTGTTTGGCTGCCGACGCCTGAGGTACCACTATACTAGGTCAGTTTGAATAATGTGAAGTAGAATATGGTCACAAAAGTCCATAATCATACAGTGTAATAAATAGCAACATAATCAAGTGTATGAAAATGTTTGCAAAGCTGAAAGATGATAACAGCAAAACTAACACGAATGCTACTTAAAATATCCCCGCTTTACAATGTACTCTTTACCTCTGTGTAACAGCCATACTTTGCTACCTGTGTAGTAATCACTTTTAATGCTTTTTTGACAGCTCATCTGAATGTGTTGGCAGTTCTCCATAAAGCAGAAAAAAATGAAAGACTTATTAACACTAGAAGCGCCGGGCCAGTGTCACCTACTAAAAGCGCGGTTCAGCGGTCTTTTGACCGCCTATTGTTTTGAATGGGAAGCTGTTGCTGACACACAATGATCGCTAGATGGCGCTTTCACACAAAGCAAATAGTTTAGCTCCAAGATCAACTTGCACTTGGACAATGCGCCATTCATTCTCGCGTTGATAATCAGCGGTATCTTTTTTCATATTCAACTGAGAAAAGCTCTACTTAATTTTATATCGTATGGAGAACATTTATTCGTTTTTTCATTCTATTTGAAACTTCTGAACGTCTTGGATGGAGCAGGAGCAGCGATTTAGTTCTGAACTCGCTTCCGTGAAATTATCGCTAAAACAATAATGTGTTTGAATAAATCAGATCTACCACAGCAGATAATAAACTATGCTATGTCATAACCGAATCAAACACCACGACTATGCCTCGTTTCGTTCGTCGGGAACGTGGTTCACTTGGCCGCGGTGTATTATAAACCTGCGGAATGTTTCACTGTTTATGCCCACATAAGATTCATGTAATAAAAGCGAGTGAAATGTGGAAGTGGCCACTCAATGAGAACTAAATCAAAGATTTCGGTAACTACACTGAGTGTATAGTGATACTAAACAGCTGAACAACTTTATCGTTTACCTCTGAGAAAAAAAGCTGTATTTTGTTTGTTTATATTTAGAATTTTTATAACAGTACAAGCAGACACACACACACACACACCTCCCCTGAGCCCTCGGTAAACATCCAATCACCGTCGATATGCAAATGAGTCAAGACGTAGCCTAACGTGGTGTCGTGTCTGATTTCAGCGGTCACGGAGAGGAAAGACTTTGAAACACGTTGTTTCACTGGTTATGACATAGTGACACTAAACAGCTGAACAACTTTTTTTGAGAAAAATAGCTGTATTTTGTTTGTTTATATGTAGAATTGAATAAATAAATGAATAACACCTTCATATCCCCTCTCAAGAGAGTGCCATAGTCTATTGTTAGTTTTAATGATTTGGCTGAAACTAATTATCACTACATAAGTACCCCAACACCATTGATCATGAGTTTCAGCTGAAACTAATTCATATGTGTGTGTAATATGTGTGTGTGTGTGTGAGTAATCGAGGCCGGCTCTACGCAGGGCATGAGGGGCAGCGCACCCTCAAATATATTTGTCTGCACATGTTAATATATTCCTAAAATTTATATATTAAATATATCGTTGATATAAAGTTGCTAAACTGATCTGCAGTAGCGGAAAAATCCGCTGAAAAACGGACAGGCTGCAGCGCACGCACGCGCGCGCGCGCACACACACACAAACACACACACCTCTCCAGAGCCCTTGGTAAACATCCAATTACCGTCTGTCGGATTTCAGCGGTCACGGAGTGGACCAGTTTATATATTAATCTAAGCTTGAACTTATCAGCATTGTTTCGTCCAGATTCCGCTTAAGTGTGCACACAAAAAACAGAAACGTTTCTTGTAAATCAACTGCATATGTGTTTTATTTACAGCAATTCTTTAAAAAATGAATATACATTGTACAGTACAAGGTAAACACGAGAAAGATTACAAAATGAAAAAAACAAACAGTGTCTACTTTATACACAGCTTAGTATACTGTGCGTCGAGATGCTGAAATCTCTTGCATGTTGCCCCTATATTTTGTGCTTCCATTCCAAGTGAAGAGATATTTGACCGGCAGCCTAGAAACAAAAGAACTGTAGGTGTGATCACAACCCCCTCCGAACGACCGTGCCATCAATCACTGACCACCTCAGAAGTTCCCTCCAATGTATTCTGATGTTTTGCAATTTTTTTTAGCACCATTCAAAGGCTTACAATTCATTTAACCTAAGTAAATGAATATAGTCAAATTTACCTCGTGTTTTCTACTATAAGATTATAAACCAATATAAACCAAATCTAAGCTAAACGTTACATTTTAAGTTACAAGTCCTTGGAATCCACTATAGTAAAAGCCTGAATTTGACTCTTTATATATATATAAACATATGATCAGTTTTATGGCCCATCTGCTTAAAATGTAATGTATATGTAAACTGAAAATTTAGTTTTTTTTAGTATTCATAAGACAACCTTTGAGTTTTGTAAATATTCTAGTTACAGTGTGATAAGTCTTACTTTAGGTTCAACGTTTTTAAGAATTAGAACATCCAGCTAAGATAAATGTTATGTCGTTGCTTAATAAAATAGTATCTGAATTGAGGATATTTCATTTTATTTTGTTCTATTTATCTTTTGGCGAATAAAACCACTATTGTTGGCACAATGAATAAAATCAGACGAGAATTGCCCCCTTGTACACAGGTACAGTCTGAACGATATTCGACCAGGTTGTTGAAGGCTGGAAAGGCCACGCTCACGATTTATCAGGCAAAACGAAAAAAAAATGTATGCGTTCTGAGCACAATGCATCAGGCAGTTTCAACTGATAATGGCGAAAAAAAACTGCCTGAAACAATTTCCTACTACAACAGCACTAAAGTTGGTGTTGATGTTATGGATCAAATGGCTCGGCTGTATTCAGTAAAGGCAGGCACCCGGCGCTGGCCCGTGGCTGTGTTTTACAACCTCCTAGACCTGGCGGCAATTAATGCACATATTCTATATAAACAGTGCATGAATGTGACCATAAGCAGGAGGAGATTTACATACATTCAGCATACATTGGAGGGAACTTCTGAGGTGGTCAGTGATTGATGGCACGGTCGTTCGGAGGGGGTTGTGATCACACCTACAGTTCTTTTGTTTCTAGGCTGCCGGTCAAATATCTCTTCACTTGGAATTGAAGCACAAAATATAGGGGCAACATGCAAGGGATTTTAGCATCTCGACGCACAATATACTAAGCTGTTTATAAAGTAGACATACTGTTTGTTTTTTCATTTTGTAATCTTCCTCGTGTTTACCTTGTACTGTACAATGTATATTCATTTTTAAAGAATTGCTGTAAATAAAACACATATGCAGTTGATTTACCAGAAAGGACGTTTCTGTTTTTTTGTGTGCTAAACTAAACTTCAGGGTCAAGTAATACGGATTTTATTTGTTATATAATATATATAAATACACATATATATAATATGTGTATAATAGTTTGACACAAAAATGTGGGGAAAGATTAAGAAACACACTGAAGCGGAATCTGAACGAAACAATGATGATAAGTTCAAGCTTAGATTAATATATTAATATTAAGATTAATATATAAACTGGTCCACTCCGTGGACGCTTCTTTAATATATAAATTTTAGGAATATATTAACATGTGCAGACAAATATATTTGAGGGTGCGCTGCCCCTCATGCCCTGCGTAGAGCCGGCCTCGATTACTCACACACACACACATATTACACACACATATGAATTAGTTTCAGCTGAAACTCATGATCAGTGGTGTTGGGGTACTTATGTAGTGATAATTAGTTTCAGCCAAATCATTAAAACTAACAATAGACTATGGCACTCTCTTGAGAGGGGATATGAAGGTGTTATTCATTTATTTATTCAATTCTACATATAAACAAACAAAATACAGCTATTTTTCTCAAAAAAGTGAAGTTGTTCAGCTGTTTAGTGTCACTATGTCATAACCAGTGAAACAACGTGTTTCAAAGTCTTTCCTCTCCGTGACCGCTGAAATCAGACACGACACCACGTTAGGCTACGTCTTGACTCATTTGCATACCGACGGTGATTGGATGTTTACCGAGGGCTCAGGGGAGGTGTGTGTGTGTGTGTGTGTCTGCTTGTACTGTTATAAAAATTCTAAATATAAACAAACAAAATACAGCTTTTTTTCTCAGAGGTAAACGATAAAGTTGTTCAGCTGTTTAGTATCACTATACACTCAGTGTAGTTACCGAAATCTTTGATTTAGTTCTCATTGAGTGGCCACTTCCACATTTCACTCGCCTTTATTACATGAATCTTATGTGGGCATAAACAGTGAAACATTCCGCAGGTTTATAATACACCGCGGCCAAGTGAACCACGTTCCCGACGAACGAAACGAGGCATAGTCGTGGTGTTTGATTCGGTTATGACATAGCATAGTTTATTATCTGCTGTGGTAGATCTGATTTATTCAAACACATTAATAAAGCTTTATATCCTCAGGATGGGTCATTGCATTTTTTAGAGATAATTGCAACAGAAATTTTTAAACAGAATGAACAAACTAATGAATTTTCTCGAAACGTTATAAAATAAAGTAAAGCTAAATCCTCTAAATCTCCTTATAAAATATCGCTGATTATCAACGCCAGAATGAATGGCGAATTGTCAATATTTCACGGATAAAAAAAAAATATATATATATATATATATATATATATATATATATATATATATAATAAACTGCATATATGGAATGAAACCTGAGACAGTTACACACTGAATGACGCATAGATAGTATGCGCGATTCCTTGCGCCATCTGCTGAGAGAAATGAGAATCGCAGGTTGGAAAAGGCAGGAAACGGCATGACCGGCGCGCAGCTGTCAGCGATTTCACGTAAATAAGAGCAAAATAGCTTTATACTGGCTTTTACTGGTGCGATTTCGAAAATTTAAGCATACAGAGTGATTAAGCTCACAGATCTAGGAAAAGTCATGGAAGGAGGGTCCTGGAAATTGAACGAGTGTGAAGTATTATTTTTTTTTTACCCCCTTGCGGTCAAATGACCGCTGCTCGGCGCTTCTAGTGTTAATGTTTTATATAACAGAGCAATGTCCTCATCCTTTACAATGACATTGATAATCCATCATGAGTCTAGATATGATAAAAATGCCTTTCCCTAGCTAGGGTGTCCCTCTTTTCCAACTTTGATTTCCATGAAGCTATTGTCCTTAACCTTGGTTTCTGGCAGATAATAACTGCTTTATAAACGCTGCCTTTTTCAACGTGGGGGCGCGCGTCGATGTGCAAGGAATCTGAGCGTATATGTCATGATTCCTCAGTCGGCGTGAGTGTTTAGGTGGCATAACTGCGGAGGCGAGCTGGCGGTTCGATAAAGGTTTTTTAACTAAAACACAACACAAAAGTAACCCAGATAGCATACGAATATGGGCCACTTTAGGCAGTTATGCGGCACTGGTGGTCTTCCTTCGGCCCAGACAAAATGGATGTGAGCCTGAAGTGACCCACCTGTACAATTGCAAATGTGAGCCAAAGATCCCAAATAGTATATGAGCCATTTAAGGCAAAGATGCAGCACTTATGGCAAAATGTAATCTGGATGTGAACCTAATGTGGCCCATGTGGTAAATGATAAATTTGGCCCAAATGTCAGAGGACAAATGTGGGCCACGTTTGGCAAACATGTGACATAGTCGTTTTAGGGTATTCTGGGTCTAAACCCAAAGTGGCCCACATGTGTAGTTGTAAATGTGGTCCAGTTATTATAAAACATATGTGGGCCAGTTTTTTTGATACGATTCGGCACAGTAAGCTCTGGCTAATGTGGCTGTGAGCCTAAAGTGGCCCAGAGAAGATATGGCAAATATGGCCCAGTAATCTTAACACATATGTGGGCCACTTTTGGCAAATATTCGGCACTGTAAGCTCTGGCTAGTGTGGATGTGAGCCTAAAGTGGCCCAGAGAAGATATGGCAAATATGGCCCAGTAATCTTAACACATATGTGGGCCACTTTTGACAAATATTCGGCCCTGTAAGCACTGGCTAATGTGGATGTGAGCCTAAAGTGGCCTAGAGAAGATATGGCAAATATGGCCCAGTAATCTTAACACATATGTGGGCCACTTTTGGCAAATATTCGGCACTGTAAGCTCTGGCTAGTGTGGATGTGAGCCTAAAGTGGCCCAGAGAAGATATGGCAAATATGGCCCAGTAATCTTAACACATATGTGGGCCACTTTTGACAAATATTCGGCCCTGTAAGCACTGGCTAATGTGGATGTGAGCCTAAAGTGGCCTAGAGAAGATATGGCAAATATGGCCCAGTAATCTTAACACATATGTGGGCCACTTTTGGCAAATATTCGGCACTGTAAGCTCTGGCTAGTGTGGATGTGAGCCTAAAGTGGCCCAGAGAAGATATGGCAAATATGGCCCAGTAATCTTAATACATATGTGGGCCACTTTTGACAAATATTCGGCCCTGTAAGCTCTGGCTAGTGTGGATGTGAGCCTAAAATGGCCCAGAGAAGATATGGCAAATATGGCCCAGTAATCTTAACACATATGTGTGTCATGCACACTCAATCGGCGACCAGGACTAGGACCCGGAAGTAAAGCGGTCGCGAATCAGGAAGTATAAGAGGAGTAAACAAACCACAATTCAACACTCAGTCATTAAGTTCAGTGTCGGTTCTGGTTGTCCATCATAGTTTCGTAATATCTCACTTTATTGGGTTTCGCTTTTTGATATTGTGTTTTTATTGGACGCGGGTTAAATTAGTGTTTTTCCCTTGCTCCCCTTTTGTGAGAGTCCTTAGACTAAAACGCGTGGTTATCCTACCTACTCGCTTTCTTCCGCGTTTGGGTTCACCATCCACGCTTTATTGGGCTAATCGCTAAAGCTAAGTCATCTGGTCGCCTAGGTTAGTTCATCCTGACAGAATGACTGAGCCTAAGGCAGTGAACCCAGCGGATTACGCGTATCTCTGCGACGTGGTTGACCAGCATGCCGAGCTAATCAATAAGCTAACCGGGGAGGTCGCTACTCTGCGCCAGGGCTTCCAAGACGTCGCAGAGCTCAGGCGGGAGAACGCGGATCTCTGAGCGGCTGTTGCTAGCGCGGCGAGCCAGCCTTCTGTCATGGCGGTCGCGGCTCCGCATCACCGCCCCCCCCTTCTTCTGATGTTTTTCTCGCTTTACCAGAGAAATGGAATGGCACGGACGGGAAGTGTAGTGTGTTCCTAACAGCGCTCGATCTGGTACATCCGGCTACAACTGGTGTTTGAGTTTAATTCCACCAAATACTCCACCGATCGGCTACGCATTGCTCTCCTCATTTCATTGCTAACTGGGCAGGCAGCTGAGTGGGCCACGGCAGTGATTAAATCAGACTCGGACACCGCCCATTCATACAATGAATTTACACGCCAGCTTCGACTCACCTTCGAACACCCTGCAGGTGAGGTGGAGACCGACACCAAGCTCTATCAACTGCGGCAGGGTGGATTGTCCGTGAGTCGGTACACCATGGAATTCAGAACCCTCGCCGTGCAGACATCTTGGGGAGACGCCGTGCTCCGGACATCCTACTACGAGGGGCTGGCGTCACGCATAAAGGACGAGCTTGCCGGATGAGAGCTTCCAGCTACACTGGAGGGATTAATCCAGCTAGCTCTCCGCATCGACCAGTGCCTTCTCTCTCGTCCGAAGCCAGCCCCGAGGACCCTGCCGCCTGCTTTCACCTCTCACCATACTGCACCTCCACCACCGACGATTTTCACCGCTGCCACTACTGGACCTGTCGGATCTCCACCTCCTGTCGTGGTTGACACCGGAGCCGGGGAACCCATGCAATTAAGATGCGCCTCCCTGACTACAGCAGCACGCATGCCGGTATCGAGAGGGGTTGTGTGCTTACTGTGGGTCCGCGGCACACCACCGGGCGATTTGCCCTCTTTGTCCGGGAAACACGCAGCCCCGGTGAGCCGGAGGAGAGACTCACCGGGCTCCCTCCAAATCTCCAGCACGACCGACACAACCACCTCTCGTCTTACTATTCAGGTAATCCTCCAATTTGGCCACAAACGAGTCAGAAGTGCAGCGTTTATCGACTCCCGTGCCGGCGGCAACTTCATTGACTCCACTTATGCCAAAGAAATGGGGGTCAAGATCGAGGCGTTATCCCAGCCAGTGCAAATCACTTCCGTCGATGGTCGGCCCCTGTCGTCCAGCCCCATCACCCACCAGACTCAGACCATCACCCTCATCATCAATCAACACCACAAACCCATTCAATTCCACCTCACCTCCATTTCCTCACCTCCCATCATTTTTGGATACCCCTGGCTGCTACAGCATGACCCTCTCATTTCCTGGACTAGAAATAGAATCCTCCAGTGGGGGCCGACCTGCACTGAGCTGTGCCTACGGGACCCAGCTGGGACATGTCCCACGGAGTCCGAGGCCCCCGATGTCGACACCAACGCCATTCCTTCTGCCTACCGTGACCTGGCTGCAGTTTTTTGTAAACGGAGAGCTACTCACCTTCCACCACACCGCCCTTACGACCTGCCGATAGAGCTGCAGCCAGGCTCTGTTCCCCCCCCATGGCCATCTGTACTCGCTGTCCGCTGCTGAGACACAGGCGATGAAGGAATACGTCGCCAGTGCCCTTCGCCATGGAACCATCCGGCCCTCCTTGTCGTCAGCGGCCACTGGCTTCTTCTTCGTGAAGCAGAAAGGGGGTGAACTTCGTCCATGTGTCGACTATCGGGGGTTAAATAAAATCACTATCAAAAACCGACATACGTTGCCACTCATCAACTCAGCCCTCGACGCCCCATTCTGGTGCCACCGTGTTTACAAAGTTGGACCTCCGGAGTGCCTACAACTTGGTGTGCATCAGAAAGGGCGATGAGTGGAAAACGGCCTTCATCACTCCCACGGGACATTACGAGAGCCTGGTCATCCCCTTTGGACTATGCAACGCACCCTCGGCCTTCCAGCAATTCATAAACAATGTCCTAAGAGACATGTTAGGCCGATGGGTGTTTGTATACTTGGACGACATCCTCATCTACTTTCGCACCACCGAAGAACATATCCAACATGTACGGGCAGTTCTTAAGAGATTGCTTGCTCACCAACTGTACTGTAAGTTGGAAAAGTGTGCCTTTCACCAGCACTCCACCACGTTCCTGGGTTTTGTCATCTCGTCCCAGGGTGTGGCCATGGATCCGCAGAAACTGGAAGCTGTTCGTCATTGGCCACTACCCAGGACTCTCAAATAGCTTCAATGGTTTCTCGGGTTTGCGAACTTCTATCGTCACTTTATCCGGGGCTACAGTACAGTTGCAGCACCACTAACCAGTCTGACCAGGCCCTCCTTTCGTCCCTTCCATCTCACTCCTGAAGCCACCTCTGCCTTTCAAGAACTCTGTTACCGCTTCACCACTGCACCCATTCTTCTTCACCCAGATGCCAACCAACCGTTCGTTGTAGAGGTGGACGCGTCAGATGTGGGCGCTGGCGCTGTTCTCTCTCAGCGAGGTCCAGACCAGAAGCTACATCCCTGTGGCTTCTTCTCCCAAAAATTTGACCCCACTCAGCAGCGATACGGGGTAGGGGACCGCGAGCTGTTGGCCATAAAAGGGGCCTTGGAGGAATGGCGTCACTGGCTCCAGGGCGCCAGTGAGCCGTTCATGGTCTGGACGGATCATCAGAACCTCATCACTATCCGGAATTTAAAACAACTCAATCCACGACAGGCACGGTGGGCATTGTTTTTTGAACACTTCAATTTCCATCTGTCATACCCAAGAACACCAAGGCCCTCTCCAGCCAACAAGAAGAGAAGATGCCCCGGGTGGACCCCGTGCCTGTCATCCCCACCTCACGGATCATCGCACCCCTCCACTGGGACATAGAAACAAGGGTTCACCAGGCACAGGCTGCGGAGACTGGGCCGGCAGGTGCGCCGCCTGGACGACTCTTTGTACCCCAGCGTCTGATTCCCGAAGTCCTCCAGTGGGGCCACTCCTCGCCCGTCGCAGGACACCCCGGGACCCGGCACACTCTACAGTTTGTAAAACGGGCGTTCTGGTGGCCCACTATGAAGAGGGACGTTGAAGAGTTCGTTCAGGCGTGCCCGGTGTGCGCCAGGGCCAAGGACTCCAACCAACCTACCCCCGGAGAGCTCCAGCCACTGCCCGTTCCCCGACGGCCCTGGACACACATCGCCTTAGATTTCATCACGGGCCTGCCGGTTTCCAAAGGAAAGAACACCATCTTAACCATCATTGACCGGTTCTCCAAAGCCGTACACCTGGTGGCCCTCACCGGACTTCCATCAGCCAAAGACACCGCCGAGCTGATATTGGAACACGTAATCCGCCTGCATCGTCTCGGACAGGGGGCCCCAGTTCACCGCCCGGTTCTGGAAGGCCTTCTGCCATCTGATCAATTCCACCTGCAGTCTGTTCTCCGGTTATCATCCCCAGACTAATGGTCAGACGGAACAGGCCAACCAACAACTGGAGCGCTACCTGAGGTGTTTTGTTTCGGATCGCCAGCGCTCCTGGGCCCGCTACCTCAAATAGGCCGAGCTGTGCCACAACCTCCACATCTCCTCAGCCACCAACCTAAGTCCATTTGAGGTATGTTATGGTTTCCAACCTCCGATGTTCAACCATCAAGAACCGGAGGTTGACGTACCATCGGCCCAACAGTTGGTCCGTAGGTGTCGGCGGTTATGGAACCAAGCCAACCTCGCCATCCAACGTGCCAATACCACCTACGTCGCCCAGCATCGCCGCCGACACCCTCCGGGACGATTGTACCACGTAGGTGACAAGGTATGGCTCTCCACAAAGAATCTGCACCTGCATACAGAAGCCCGCAAACTCTCCCAGGTTCATCGGTCCATTCCGCATCACCCACCTGATAAACCCTGTCACCTACTGGCTCCAGCTGCCTGCGACGCTCCGGATCCATCCAGTTTTCCACACCTCCCACACTTCACCACCTCTCCCCCTGCTCCTCCTCCCCGGATCATCGACGGTGGTCCTGCTTACACTGTGCGCCGGATCCTCGACTCACGCCCTCGGGGCAGGGGCACCCAGTACCTGGTCGCTTGGGAAGGCTACGGCTCTGAGGAACGGTCTTGGGTCCCGGCCCGGTTCATTCTCGACCCTGAATTAATTCGAGACTACCGTCGTCGGGTATCCTCCACCCCAGGACCGTCAGGAGCCGGTCCTGGACAGGGGGGTACTGTCATGCACACTCAATCGGCGACCGGCACTAGGACCCGGAAGTAAAGCAGTCGCGAATCAGGAAGTATAAAAGGGAGTAAACAAACCACGATTTAACGCTCAGTCATTGAGTTCAGCCCATGTCAGTTCTGGTTGTCCATCATCGATTCGTGAGTACTCACTTTATTGGGTTTCGCTTTCTGATATTGAGTGTGTGTTTATAGGACGCGGGTTAAATTTGTGTTTTTCCCTTGCTCCCCTTTTGTGAGAGTCCTTAGACTAAAACGCGTGGTTATCCTACCTACTCGCTTTCTTCCGCGTTTGGGTTCACCATCCACGCTACATTGGGCTAATCGCTAAAGCTAAGTCATCTGGTCGCCTAGGTTAGTTCATCCTGACATGTGGGCCACTTTTGGCAAATATTTGGCAAAGTAAGCTCTGGCTAATGTGGATGTGAGCCTAAAGTGGCCCAAAGAAGATATGGCAAATATGGCCCAGTAATCTTAACACATATGTGGCCTACTTTTGGCAAATATTTAGCAAAGTAAGCTCTGGCTAATGTGGCTGTGAGCCTTAAGTGGCCCAGAGAAGATATGGCAAATATGGCCCAGTAATCCTAACACATATGTGGGCCACTTTTGACAAATATTTGGCAAATTAAGCTCTGGCTAATGTGGCTGTCAGCCTAAAGTGGCCCAAAGGAGAGAGGGCAAATATGGCCCTGTTATCTTAAGACATATGTGGGCCACTTTAGGCACATAGTCTATATGGTTGTAAGCCTAAAGTGGCCCAGAGATATGAGATATGGCACATGTGGACCACTCATTACAAAACATAAGTGGGCCAGTTTTAGATAAGATTTGGTAAGTATTTTTTCGCTAAAGACAGTGAAGTAAGGTGGCTGAGGTAAGATATGGCAAATATGGAAATATTTTCTTAAAACATAAAATATGTCACTTCTGGTAAAGATACAGTACAGTGATCATTTGATAATTATAGGGGTTAAACCTACCATAGCCCACATGACAGATATGCTATAAATTTAGGCAAAATTTCCAATGAGTGAGCACTGTGATTACTTATGGTGTAAGCCTAACATAGGCATCAATTGGTATGGGCCAAATTCAATTCAATTCAATTTTATTTGTATAGTGCTTTTAGCAATTTTCATTGCCGCAAAGCAGCTTTACATAGTCAAAAGAATTATTTAAGTTTGTATGAAATGTGAATTTGTATGAATCAAAATGGTCAGTTTGTCCCTGGTGAGCAAGCCGAGGGCGACAGTGGCAAGGAAAAACTCCCTGAGATGGTAATAGGAAGAAACCTTGAGAGGAACCAGACTCAACAGGGAACCCATCCTCATTTGGGTGAAACAGAAAGCAGTAAATGATCTGCATTTATACAGTGTGTAGGGTGGGAGGCAGTTCAGCTATAATAGCTGATGTTAATTGATGTTAATATGGAGTCCAGGTAGTTATTGAAGACCCAGGTAGACTTAAAAGAAGTTCCAGTCATGAACTATCGAACTGTCAAGTCCCCAGAGAAACAGTTGCCAACACCAGTCAAGGCCAGAACCATTTTCTAGGTAGAGAGAATCATTCCCAGACACCAGACGCATCCCAGAGAGACACACGGGGCATCCATGTGACGAGATCTTCAGCCAGAAGCGGGGCACCAGGATGGGTCAGACAGGTCCGGAGGGCAGAGGGAGTCTGGATCACTGGCAGCTCAGGAACGACATGTGTAGCTCGACAGAGAGAGAGAGAAACAGTGAAAGGGGGGGACAGGAGGAGAGAGGAAAAAGAAAGAGGGGGGGAAAGAGAAGAAGAGGAGAGATGGCAGTTAGGTATGGTCACAGTCACACAATGTATAATGTGAATGTATATTAACTGTAGAGTGCAAGCAGAGACTCCGGCAGGACTAACTATGACAGCATAACTTAAAGGGAGAGCCAGAAGGAAACACAAACATGAGGGCTTCCTGACATGTAAAGCAAACAATCACCTCACCGTCAGCAAACCTGAGTGATCAATGAGAGTGAGGAAGACAGCATCCAAACATACCAGTTCACCATAATACTCTACGTCCATGAGTCCCCCAGATCTGCTCCTTTACCTATGGCAAATCTATTTATAAAAATGCTTGGCTAAATAAATAGGTTTTTAGCCTGGACTTAAACACTGAGACTGTGTCTGAGTCCCGAACACTATTTGGAAGACTATTCCATAACTTTGGGGCTTTGTAAGAAAAAGCTCTGCCCCCAGCTGTATTTTTCATAATACGCGGTACTGACAAGCAGCCTGCATCCTTTGATCGAAGTAGGCGTGGCGGATCGTAAGACACTAGCAGTTCGCTCAGGTACTGCGGCGCGAGACCATTTAATGCTTTATATGTCAAGAGTAGTATTTTAAAATCAATGCGAAATTTCACAGGGAGCCAACGGAGTGAAGATAAGATAGGGGTGATGTGCTCATATCTTCTGGTTCTGGTGAGGACTCTCGCTGCTGCATTCTGGACTAGCTGAAGCTTATTTATGCATCTAGCTGAACAACCAGACAGTAAGGCATTACAATAGTCCAACCTAGAGGTGATAAAAGCATGAACTAGTTTTTCTGCGTCGTTTAGCGACAATAAATTTCTTATTCTTGCAATATTTCTGAGGTGAAAGAATGCTATCCTGGTAATATTATCTACATGTGCTTCAAATGAAAGGCTGGAATCAATAATCACACCAAGGTCTTTCACTGTTGCATTTGATGGAACAGAAAGGCCATCTAAAGTTACGGTGTGATCTAAAATTTTACTCCTAGCTGTATGCGGTCCTATGACTAGAACTTCTGTCTTATCCGGATTTAGCAGAAGAAAGTTAATTAGCATCCAATTTCTTATGTCCTGCACACATTGCTCAATTTTAGTAAGCTGTTTTTTCTCATCAGGTTTTGCTGAGACATATAACTGTGTATCGTCAGCATAACAATGAAAACTAATACCATGCTTACGGATTATGTTGCCCAGAGGAAGCATGTAAAGGGAAAAAAGCAGTGGACCTAAAACTGAACCCTGCGGAACGCCAAACTCCACTAGAGAACATGCAGAATAATCACCATTTAAGTCTACATACTGATAACGATGGGTCAGATAGGATCTGAGCCAGGAGAGGGCTGTACCCTTAATTCCCACTACATTTTCTAATCTGTGAAAAAGAATAGCGTGATCAACGGTGTCAAAAGCTGCACTGAGGTCAAGTAATACAAGCATAGTTACACAACCCTGATCAGAGGTCAATAGAATGTCATTTACTACTTTAACGAGCGCTGTCTCTGTACTGTGATGAGGCCTAAATCCTGACTGATACAGTTCATGTATGCCATTTCTATGTATATATGAGCATAGCTGCTCCGCTACTATCTTTTCCAGGATCTTAGAGATAAAGGGGAGGTTTGATATTGGTCTGTAACTGGACAGCTGACAGGGGTCGAGATCAGGTTTCTTAATTATTGGTTTGATAACTGCTAATTTAAAAGATTTTGGAACATATCCAATGCTGAGTGAAGAATTAATTATTCTCAACAGGGGTTCTATTATTGCTGGTACTATCTGTTTAAGAAAATGTGTCGGTACAGGATCTAATATACAGGTTGATGAATTTGAAGAAGAGATGAGTGAAATTAGTTCATTCTCTTCAAGGAGAGTAAAGTATTCTAGGTTCTGATCTGACATGGCTAGATTAACATCTGCATCAATTACATTGTTCGGTTTCAAAACCTCAATTTTATGCCTAATATTTACAATTTTATTATTAAAAAAGTTCATGAAGTCCTCACTATTGCATGATGTTGTTGTGGAGATTTCTGCAGTGGTCTTATTTCTGGTTAATTTGGCTACAGCATTAAATAAGAATCTAGGATTATTTTTGTTATTTTCTATAAGAGTGGAGAGATATGTTGATCTAGCTACACTAAGAGCTTTTCTATAGTTCAGGATGCTCTCCTTCCATGCTATTTGAAATACTAGTAATTTAGTTTGACGCCATTTACGTTCTAATTTCCGAGCGGTCTATTTTAAAGTGCGCGTGTGATCGTTATACCAGGGAGCAAGTTTTTTATCTCTAATAATTTTTCTTTTGACTGGAGCTACATTATCTAAGGTATAGCGAAATGTCGACTCTAAATATTCAGTCGCCTGATCGAGTTCTGTGGGGTCAGACGGTGATCTAATCGAAGTTGGGAACTCTGGGAGATTACTGATAAAACTCTGTTTGGTAGTTAAGGTGAATGTACGTTTCATACGGTAGCGCGGCGCTGTGTGTACATTATTATTGTGACACACTTGAATTGAGACAAGATAGTGATCTGAGATAACTTCAGATAGTGGTATTGTGAATAAATTTCTTATACTTAATCCAAATAATATTATTAAATCTAAAGTGTGACCTGCTTTATGAGTGGGTCCTACTACACACTGATTTACTCCTACCGAGTCCAGTATAGACATAAATGCAGTTCTCAGAGGGTCTTCTGGGTTTTCAAAATGAATATTAAAATCTCCAGCAATTAACACTTTGTCTACAGAAACGACTAGATTTGAAAGGAAATCTGCAAATTCACTAAGAAATTCCGAGTACGGCCCTGGAAGTCTGTAAATGACAATTAGCGGGATCGACTGAGCTGACTTAATATAGTTAAATACACTTATGTTACTATAGAGAATTTCAAATGAATTAAATTTGTGTCCGTGTTTTTGTACAATAGTCAAATTATCATTGTGAATAACTGCGACGCCTCCTCCTCTACCAGTTAACCGAGGCTGGTGTATGTAGCTGTATCCAGGAGGACTAGCTTCATTTAGAGCTACATACTCGTCCTGTTTAATCCAGGTTTCTGTTAAACAGAGTATATCAAACTCCTGATCTGTGATAATTTCATTAACTATAACTGCTTTAGATGCGAGAGATCTAATATTTAACAGTCCTAGCTTCAGATCAGAGGTGCCGGCTGCGCATTCAGTCTGATCCAAGTTTGTGGTCTTTATGTTAATTAAATTACTAAAACAGACTTTCTGAGTCTTTCTAAATTTGATTTTAGCTCGGGGAACAGACCCTGAGTGACGACTCTATGCAGCTAGCAGACGGTTGGTTTAGCCTGTCTGTCTGCTCCCTGGCCTGGGCTCTGGATTGTCACCGATTAACTAGGCCTTTTCTAAGACTATGAGCTATACTACACGAAATGAGAGCAGCACCTTCCCGAGTGGGATAGACACCGTCCCGCCCTAACAGGCCAGCTTTCCCTCAAAGGTCTTCCAATTATCAATAAATCGCAAAAAAAGGCGAAGCCAAATCTGATTAAATGGATGACTGACACTTCTTGCAATGACTTTTGACACTAGCAAGATGTATGGCATATGATTAGAACTGTTTGAAATAGCAAATATGTCCAGAATGTTTATATATTTTTTTTATTACAGCATTAAGGTAATATGCATCCAATTGAATCAGCTTCACAGATCATGTCTCCAGGATTATCCGGTCAGATTTATCCAAAACAGCAAATCAGCAGATTCTGGAGCCATATTTAACAATTAACTAAAAGCACACCTGACCCATTAACACAGATCTCTATTTTTTTTTCAATCGTTTTATCTATTCTATAAAACACTTAGATTTGTTTAGGCTAAATTATACCAGTTTTATTGCACTTACGTATTGTTGACCTATTGTTTGAATACTGTTCACCTCATTTGTAATTCACATTGGATAAAAGTGTGTGCAAAATGTAAACCCTTTTGGTACAGGGTAATTATCCATATTAATAAGGGCTGAATTAGATTAGATTTGATTCAACTTTATTGTTATTAAACATTTAAAAGTAACAAAATGCAGTTTGGTCTAACCAGCAGTGCAATCGCAGCAAGTGCAGGATATACAGCGGTTGCATAATTAGTGTTATGGAAGTAATTTACAGATGGGTGCTGTGAACATAATATTCAGAATTATTATAAACAGAAATGTGCAGATGGATTTATACAATGATAAGTTATGATTAAGTGAGCAGTAGTGCAATGGATATAGAATAGTGCAAATAAATTCTAGACAGAAGGTGTCCAAGTAACAAGGTGTGCAATGGCAAGATATGGCAATATTTAGTTCCCGAGTGCAAAAATGCATTGTAAACAGTTCGTACTGTAATGAACGCTGTTCAAATGGTCTGGTCGTGCAAGTGTGCACGTAGACAGTCCAGTAGAGCACTGAAGCAATCAATGGTGCAAAAACACAAAGGTATAGCCAGGTATAGCAAAGGCAGTGTGATCAGAGAGGGGCAGACTTCAATAAAGAGACAGCTCTGGGAAAAAAAATGGCTGGTAGTCGTCTAAAAGCACCTGAAAGGCTTTCCGGGGGGTAGGACAAAAAACAGTTTTGGGCAGGATAAGTGGAGTACTGGATGTGAACTCATAGTGCAAGCTTGTTTCATATGTGTTACATTCAGGCTGCCCTGTGTTTAATTTTAGTTAGGATTCATAATTTGTCTCTATTTTTCAAGCATGGTGAGAAAAACAGGAAACAATGGTGCAGACTTCAGGTCAGAATGAAATTCAAGCCATTGTGGAATAGCACATGGAACACGCTGTGTCATTTGGGTGCTCTGTATTTTGAAGTGCAGGCCCTTCACATACTTTGTTTTAGGATTATCTCATTATTTGTAAAATGCAAGACTGTGATGCATTGTTTTTCTGGAGGTCGCACAAGCAATAGCACAGTCTGTCTTCACATGATTTTTTTTCTACACACACAACACTTTGCCTTATAAAACCAAACGAAACTAGAAAAAATATATAAGCAGGAAAGTATCTTTTGTTAGTTACTTTAGAGTATTTTTAGAATTTTTCTGTCTCTTGATTTTTTTTTTTTTTTAAAAGGAGGGGGATCTTGTCATATTACAGAAAATCATTCAAAGTGAAAACTCTGTCCTGGAAAGTTTCCCATGTTAAAAAACGAACAGGTTTATTTTTGACAGTTTCAAGGCTACAGTATGACACTGGCGAATCCTTCCAAAAACATTAAACACCCTGGGGTGAATGTGTGATAACATGCTAGTGGGTTGGACTGGCGAGGATGGTGGATTTACACTGAATTTTCAGTTTTGGGTTATTCTGGAAGCCCATTAGTATAGAGCTGGTGTATTTACTTTATTTGGTTTTCTCAGCAAGGATCTTCAATAAGAGGCCATACAGTTACTGACTGTAGTCCATCTGTTCCTGTTAAACAGATGCCTTATACAGATTGATATAGCCTATCCTTATGTTCATTTGCACAATTGAGCTGAACCCTGTTGAAGGAGGTTAGTATAGCATGAAAAGAAAGTATTGTTTTATTACTATTATCAGAAGTGTTGCTTAATGTAATTAGTAAAGAGTTAGGTCTTTAGTTTTTGCAGACATTGTGTGGCTTAGCTACAGTATTTAGAGAGACAGGGAAAGTTCATTCCACTACCCGGGTATCAGGCCAGAGAAGGGTTTTGATGCATATCGTCGTTGTATTTTGGAGAGCTGGTGGGGCCAGTAGAGCCATGCTAAACACTTAAATTTAGAAGAATAGTATATTTATGCCCTTGGATTTGTAAGTTGTTGTTTTTTTTTTGTTTAGTTTTTTTCGTTAGTTTTTTCCATCAGATGCAGGCGGCTACTAAAAAAATGACGGAAAGCAGCAATGGCGTGTTGTGGGAGAACTTGGGGAGGTAGAAAACAAGCCATGAAGCTGTATTTTGGATCAGTTGCAAAGGTCAAACCAATTGCGTAAAACCAAACGAAACTAGATACAAAAAATATAAGCAAGAAAAAATCTGTAAAAATACATTGGTATAACAGACGCTAACTTTTTTACTATTGTTTCCAAGTGTTTATTGGGATTTAATCTGTCTCTGCTGCCGCATCTATTCGCAGTTGTGATACGTAAGTGATTAGTGCCCCATCAGATTTTTTGATGGGGAGGCATTATGCATGAATAAATGACAAAAGAAATACTGACCCATATAGACAGATATTTGTTTCAGGTTGCATGCGCCATTAATTGCCTTTGTTATGCCAATTTTTGACTATCAGTGAAAAAAAAACCTCAGCGAGAACATGATCAAAAATATAACAAAAACAAACCCAAACAGAAGTTACATTTTGAGCTTTACTTTGCAGCAAAATATAATGTATCACTATATTAAATGGAACTAGGTAAAATACACCGTAATGTAAAATACTGTACATAGCCTACATTTGTATTCCGTACCTACAATGATCGGCATAGATAAATTACAGATGTACCGTGTCTTTAAGGATTATTAAGGATGTCTTAAAAAATATTTTACTAACTAGTTTTATTAATTCATTATTTAATAATAAATAGCATAATCATCATGGGTTGTGTATTGAGTGATTTAACAAATCTGTTTTATTAATCTTTTTTTTTTTACCACCCCATCTATTTATGAAACTATGTTGACAATACAGTATACAGTATATTAAAGATACGGTATAGGGCTTCCTGGACACTGCAGTTAACTGAAGTAGTCAATGCTCCATCTGGCGGGATTATACAGCGTTGCAACCATCTTTTTAGAAAGCGCATGGGGGCGTTTATGGGGCGGGGCATCGTTGACTACGTCATCGTGGAGGATCACATTCCGTGCACGGATTGATCATGGTCCTGTCATGGTCCTGTCATGGACCTATCATGCTCCAAGCGGCTGTTGGACGTGGCTTCCACTGTACTTTCCTTTTTTAATTTTAAAATAATTATGCAAATAGCTCACTTGGTTTTCATAAGGGAAATCCAAAACACTATACTGTATCTATTATTAATATTAGTAATGTTACTACAGCTTGTAGTAGATAATACATTAGTGTACTACAGAATTTTATTATTTGGGGTGAACATAATTGACATGAAATGCTTACAAACTGGTAATAAATGTGGATTGTTAAAAAAAAAAGACTGTTAGTCCATGTATTAAACATTTAAAATCACCAAGAATAAAAATAATATTGGAGTCTTGTGCATTTTGGTATGTTTTAAGGAATCTAACATCTCTGAACTTTGGGAATCTTTAACTAATGCTTACAATAATGCACAAATTAGGCACATGATTTTAACAGTGTGCTTGTGTTACAGAAATTTGCTGTTGAGGGGTAAAAGAAGAGTGGCAAGTGGACTGTCAACATAAAGGTACATTTGATGCCTCTACATTTTATTCTTATACAGAATATCTATGTAATTGTTTAGAATATCTTTGTAATTGTTTTGTTTTTCTTTTTTTTTTAGAATACCTGGCTATTGACCTGTTACATTAATTTTTGAAGAGTAACTGTTAGTGTGTGTCATGGAGAGGGAAAATTGGAACATTACTCGAAGCAATTTAAGAAAAAAGGCTGTTAAAAGAGTCAACCAGTTGTTTCAATCTTTAAATGATGAGGACATCAGAGTTGAAGATAATACTGCAGAAAATAACTGTAGAACACGAAGTAGTTTCTTCGAAGTAGTGCTTCAGGCTTTGATTTGCCATTTAACTCTGGATCAGAGAGTAATAAAGAAAGTGAATCATTTGATGAAGATAACCATGTTGCTCAAGGGGAAGATATTTCTAACAATGATTTAGCAGGTTGTTTGAGAGACTGGGCAACACGTTTTGGGGTTTCATTAATTGCTTTGTCCGCCCTTTTATCTATACTAAAGTTCCATCATCCTTTCTTGCCAAAAGATGCCAGAACTTTACTTAAAACACAAACTTGCCATAGTGTTGCTTCTTTGGCAAGTGGGTCATTCTATTATTTTGTCATACAGAAAATTTTCAGTCGCTTTTTTGAGAAGATGACATCAGTTGTTCAGAATCAGCACAGTTTCAAATTACAATTAAACATTGATGGTCTTCCAATTTTTAAAAGTTCAGGTATACAGTTTTGGCCAATTTTAGGAATGCTCCATGGTTACAGTAGAAAGCCTGTGCTCATTGCTCTTTTCTGTGAAAACTCAAAGCCTCAGTCACTGTCAGAATATCTAAAGGATCTGATTTGTGGGTTGAAATCTATGAGCACTGGATTTGTTGTAAATGGCAAGACCTTTTTTTGACTGTGTGCTCTGTAATATGTGATGCGCCAGCGAGAGCCTTCGTTAAGGGTATTAAGTCACACAATGGGTACAGTGGGTGTGATAAATGTGTACAGCCAGGCATTTACATTAATAATCGCATGACATTCCCAGAGCTTGATGCTAACGTGAGAACGGAAATATCTTTTTTAAATGCAGAAGATGAAGACCACCATTTAAAGCATTCCCCATTTTGTGAAACCTCTGTCCCTATGGTCAGTGGATTTCCACATGACTATATGCATTTAGTATGCTTAGGTGTGATGCGTCATCTTCTTGATTTGTGGATCAGTGCTGGTGGAAAGTTACGTTGTCGTATTTCTTCCACACAGGTGAAATTAATTTCAGACAAACTGCTTTCACTCAGAAGTTGTATACCTTCAGAATTTGCTAGAAGGTTAAGGGGCCTAGATGAGAGGTTGCGTTGGAAAGCCACAGAACTTAGGCAGTACTTACTTTATACTGGTCCAGTAGTTTTGAGGGATTTTCTGCCTACTGAGGTTTATCAAAATTTTATGCTGCTGTCTGTGGGTATATACATCTTGGCAAGTCCATACATACTGTTTCCTGTTAAATTACTTTGCCAACACTCTGCTTAGATCATTTGTTAAACATTTTGGAAAACTCTATGGTCATGGGTTTTTAGTTTATAACATTCATGGTCTGATTCGTCTTAGTGATGATGTGAAGGTGCATGGAGACTTAGATTTAATATCAGGGTTTCCTTATGAGAACTACTTTATACAAATTAAACAAATTAAAGGGATGGTTAGAAAACCTAGCTCACCCCTTCAACAAGTTGTACGCCGAATATCTGAACTTCATTCAAACAGTTTGAATGAGGAGGAACCATGTAAACCCAACAAAAAATTTAGAATGCTTCACTCAGATGGACCGGTTCCATCTGGCTTTACAGGAACAGTGTCCCAATTCAAAGAACTGGCAATTGATGATATTGTCATCAACTCATCAGAAAAGGACAGGTGTATAAAGTTGAACAACAAGATTGTCTTGGTTCAAAATATAATAATCTGTGAGTTCAAGGAATACATTGTTTACAGACACATCGCAAAGTTTTTGACTATCCCATTGACTCCACAGAATTGGGAATTTGCTTTGTATTAGATTTGTCACCAAATTTGATGTGCTTTAAGTTAGACAGTAGTGTGCAAAAGTGTGTCTGGGTGCCTTTACATATTTTTTTATCTTGAAAAGAAATATTGATACTTTTTGTGGAGATCAACATCAAGTTAAAACTGTGGAGAGAGCTTGCCTTTCATAATCCCTGTAGGTGTGTATCACATGTTTATACTAATATCTTGAGTTTTAAAGATCTTTAAGAAAAAGAGGTATACTTGAAGTTCATTTTTATAAGTATATTTAAGAGAAGTTCAAGTATATGTAAAACTGTTTTTTATTTAGTAAGTATATTAATATCAATGTACTATTAGTGTACTTGATAGTGTACTAATAGCACTTTGGACTAAATTGGCCCACTTTCTAGTTTATAAAAGTATACATTCCTATTTTAAGAGGAGTTAAAAATAACTAGCACACTTCAATAATCTTCTTTTTCATAGGGGATGGATAACTTTCTTAAGTAAAACCTCTTTCAGTTATTTTTAAAAATAGTTTTTATTGTTTGTATATAATATCGTTCATATTGTTCATAATCTTACAGCTAATGTCTGTTTGTTTTCTAAGCCATGGTTCACATTGTGGAGTTTCTGGAATCCCAAGAAGTTGAAGTTGTGCCAGCACTGTGGGTTGGCCAGCTCACTACAAACCTGACGAATTAGTGAAGTCCATACGGAGCCAGGAGCAGCCTGAACACACATGGGATGCATTTCGTGTTCGAATTTTATATACAGCTGTTATGCATATCACATTTACTTTTATGATTTAGTGGTTTTACCAATCATCTTATGAGATTTTTCTATTTTACAGCAAACTACAAAAGTGGTCGACTAAAACTTCCTGAACCTGAAGCACACACTGATCTTCAAACAGAGGAAGATGAGGATGACAATCCAAAGAAAAAGCGAAAACGCCTGTAAGTGCAATACATCTGCCCAGAATTACCATCTAGAGCAGGGCTTCTAAAAGTCTACATTCAAAGGTCCAAATCTAAATTCACATAAATGTCAAAAGGTCCGGAACTAGTGTCGTCACGGTACCAAAATTTCAGTTTTTGGTTCCAATACCAGTAAAATTCCATGGCAACCAATTTCAGTACCAAAGCAAAACTTGCTTTTTAAACAACACACAATTTCATTAATTAAGCTCTTTATTGATATATATGTTTAAAAGCATTGCCATTTTTAATATATTCAGTATACAAGTCAAATCTTGCTGAAATAGTTGTGTGCTTGCTGGAGTCTTTTATGCTGGTGAACATCCTCCTCTTACAGTCTACTCCTGTAATACAATTTTGTAAACATACACTAAACTTCAGTAAGACAACTGACTGAACATACATGTATATGTAATATTAGAACAAGCTGTTGTCTTTAAATAATTAAAGACAACAGACAAACTTAAACCTAGTTATCCAGCCTGAATGATGACTGTAACAGTACACATTGATAGTCATGCATTTATTATTTATAGCACATGGGTTTTGGATATATACTATAAACAAAACTTGGCATGTTTATTTTGTCCCAGTAAAGTATTAAATGGTTAATAAGGACAAGTAAATCGATTTGCATTAGCACTAATACATTAACACACAAACAGAGATGTTTATTAATAAATTTTTAATCTATCATTTAACTTAACATAAACTACAACATTCAACTTAACCACTAACAGAATTTAAAATGTATTGCTTTCTTTCATGATTTGACTTTATTCTGAAGTATTTCTTCACTCGGGTGTGCGCATCTTGTTAACTTTGATTAGCGCACCTCTGCTCATCACGTCTTATTGCGTCTGAAAAGTTTCCTTCTGAAATTGTGTCAAACAGCGCATCAATTCCTGGTTGACACGTTACATCTGTGCTACCAGGTCGTATGAAAATGAGCTGCACCACGTGAAATCAAGCGGGTCCGGATTTAAATTCCCTCCGGGTCCGGACTGGTCTAAAAAATAGTACTTTCAATTAATTGAAATCAATTTTGGTTTGATTTCTGTTTCCCATTACAAGAACAAACATTCGCTTTGAAAGTGAGAGTGAGGAGGAAGTTGCTGTCAAACAAAAAAGGACATTGCCTTCAGCCCCAAAAATAAGATTGCCGAACTTTGATATACAGTTTGCAGTAAGAAGAAAAGAAAACGGCCTGAACCACAAGAACAAAGGACAAGCCTGGATCTCAGACAGTCTCGTACAAGTCCTGAGCCTAGGCAGTCTTTAAGAAGTCCTGAGCCTAGACAATCAAGAAGTCCTGAACCAAGATGGTCTGTAACTAGTCCTCAACCTCATCAACTAGATGAAAGTTAGAGACACTCAGGAACAACTATTTCAAATGGTCTGGCTTGTAAGTAATTTATGGACTTTGTGCATTTTTTGTCTATATATTTAGTCTGAAGCATCCTTAATAAGGGTTTTTCCAGTTCAACTGATTAGTAGTGTGATTTTTCGTAAACTTTATGTTCAATGTAATTTTTTAGCTCTGCTGCACAAACTTCTTACAAATCAAAAAATGATTTTGGAACAACTTAAAGTGATTCAGATGAATCTGCAAAAAAACATGCCAACCTGACCAGCAGCAGGATTCCCTCAAGAAAGAAGTGCTGCCGCTCAAAGATTTGACTGCCCTCCTTGCTTTGGAAAAACGTCTCAGAGAAGAGGAAGACCTCAAAAACAAAATTATAATAACATTGCCTTACCACATTAAATAATAGGTTAGTTTATTAGTATTCACAGCCACTTAAGTTGTATGTTGGACAGCAGCAATTCTATTCTCACTGACGGATGCACGGTATTTTAAATAATTTACTAGGTCACCCAAATATAAAATTCATAACTTGTTCACCCTCATGTCATTTAATGTATTTGACTTCCTGTCTTTAGCTATAGACAGTTTTGCTACATTTTAACTAATTTCTTTTACAAAATGGTGGAGTAAAAGCACTCAAGGGTAGTGTTGATGTCCATTCTAAAATACCATCCTAAATTCCAACTTGGGGAAAAGTTAAAAAATACCTTTTATTAGAACTGGGTTATGAGTGAGGTGTTGGTTTGGTATCCATAGTTTTTTAATTTTACTTTTTCAGATTACTTCCTTCAGTGTCATTGGAGGAGTTGACATTAAGGATAGTGCAAATTATGAAGCACTGTTTTACCGACACCCTTGCCAAACAGCTGGCATCAATGGCAAAACAGCTTTCCATGGACTGCATATAAAAGATGTAATAACTGGTAAGTGTTACATGCATTCATGTCATCAAACAAGGTCATTTTAGGGTGTAAATAAAAGGAATTTCATGCAGAACAACACACTATCTCATGCGGCAAACATACCATGGTTTTTTAGCTACTGCTAACCAAACCTTACAAATAGAAACATGCACAGAAACACATGTTCAACTGTTTACCACCATGGTATGTTTGCAGCATAAAATTAGATAAGCATGAGAGTATGTTGTTTTGCATGAAATTCCTTTTATTTCAGAGGGCACTATTCACTTTATACCACAGCAGAAAATGCTCAATTATAAGCTAAACATATCTTGCAAAAGTCATTTTTACACCCTAAAATGACCTTGCATCACACTTCCCAATATTCCAGCCCAAATCATTACTCACCACCTCCTTGCTGATGTTGCAGTCTAATTGGAATAGGGTGGCCATTCACCAGTTATTAGAAACCCACCCATCTGGATCAACCATCGTAGTGTGACATTCGTCAGTGAATAAAACACTGAATTTAAAAACAAGTTTTCATGTGTTACTACAGGCACTGTGCAGTAGCTTAAACACAGCTTTACACACCACTGCCAGTCTGTATGAAGAGCATCTTGAGACTCCAGTAGTTTTAAACACATGTTTGCTGCTCAGCAGTGGCTTTTTTGCCACTGACATTACAATATTATTAACTTTTAGACAGAAACTTTCCTTAACAAGTCTTTTTTTGACAGAGACAGAGAGAAAGAGACAGAAAGAGAGAGACAGAGAGACAGTGCTCTTGCCCCGGAAATGCTGTAGGTGACGTCAGACGCCGGAGACTTGGCGGAAAAACTGAATGAACAGCGAGGACAATGAGGAAGATTTAGAAACTTTCCAGGGTTACATCGACTGGTGCCACGATAGCCGGCAGACTCTCCTGAAACGGCATCGCCGACAGGGAAAAGTTTTACTAACATCTTGGATTCAATCGACAAGCGGTCGTCCAGCTTTGACGCAAGGTTGTCCCTGGTCAAGATCCTGCACCGTGAATTCCAGTCCCTGAAAGAATCACTGGAATTCAGCCAGCAGCAGGTTTCCACACTCGCTGCTGAAAACGCACTGCTGCGGGACTCGGTCAAGTCTCTAACTGATAACGTAACCCATCTGAACGAAGAAAAAAAAAAAAAAAAAAAGAGACCGTCATAAATCTTCAGTCTCGCAGCATGAGAGAAAACTTGGTATTTTTCGGTATCCCGGAATCTGCCGAAGAAAACGCAGAAGCTACGATTAAAACCTTCATGAAAACGTATCTGAAGCTTCCGGAAGACACCGTGGAAAACATCCCCCTTGAAAGAGTCCATCGGCTGAGTGCGAAGAGACCTGGAGCTCCAAGGCCGCGTCCTATCGTGGCCAAATTTGGATTCTTCAAACAGAAAGAGCAGGTGGAAAGTCGCGGCAGGGAGCTGAAAGGAACGGACTTTAGCGTAAACGACCAGTTTCCCAAAGAGATCCTGGAACGGCGCAAAATTCTGTTTCCAATTCGACGCTCTCTAATTCAGAAGGGCTCCCGAGCGTTCATCGCCGTGGACCGTCTCTATGTGAACGGCCAGCTCTACCGCGACTCCAGTACAACTCCCTGGCTTTACTAACACCATTCCAGATAAGAATCCGCTATATTTCTTATATTTCTTCTTTTCGTTTTTCTTCCAGTAATCTCTACCAACTCGCTAATTTAATATGATACCACGATACCGTCAGTCTCTACAGCATTTAAATGTGGTTATCTGAATGTTTTCCTTTCTGTCAAGTTTCTTATTTATTTATTTTTCCTGCATCCCCTCCTGTTTACTTCTTTCCCTCTTCTGCTGTCTTTCTCAATACTAACTTCTCTCACTGCACTTATCACCCGCCTTATTCACACACACACACACACACACACACACACACACACACACACAGCACTTTATATCTTTACACATCTGCACGGCACGACCATATATATATTTACTCAGCGTCAATACTACCACACCGTACTCTCAGCGCACACAGACATACAGGATATATTCACACACAAACACATACACGCTCGCTCATATTTCATTCATCTGAGATTTACACACAGCAGGCAATACTAGCTACACACACACATCCATGGGTGCACTAAGGCTTGTCACATGGAATGTAAATGGAGCTGGCTCCAGAGAGAAGAGATTAAAAATATTCCACCAGCTTAAAAGACTACAAGCAGACATTGTTTTATTACAAGAGACTCATAGACCTGCCACAGCTATAGATGAACTTAAAACAACTGATTCCCTAAAGTGTTCGCAGCCTGCTATAACTCTAGGCAAAGGGGGGTAGCAATTTTATTACATAAAAATGTTACATTTACAGTACTCAACACAGTTATAGACCCAGAGGGTAGATATCTAATCATTAAATTATCTATATTTAATAAAAAGTTATGTATTGCCAGTATATATGGTCCAAATGTTGATGACCCCTCCTTTTTTCACACTTTTTTTACTGCACTTTCTGAACATCTAGACTGTGCACTGATTCTTGGTGGAGACCTCAACTTTGGACTAAATAAAGAAAGGGACAGGCTCAGCACAGCTGGAACTCAGCGTAATTGGGTATCCACTAATATAGTTAAACAGTACATGAGCGACTACGGACTTTGCGATGCATGGCGTTCTCTTCACCCCAACTGTAGAGAATATACTTTTTTTCAAAAGTTCATCACAGTCACTCTCGTCTGGATTATTTCTTAGTCAGCAGCTCATTGCTGAGTGACATTTCAGACACAGAAATACATCCCATAGCTGTCAGCGACCATGCTTCTGTATCTTTAACTTTAAAAAACAAGGACACTCCACCAAGTAAAAACTGGAAATTTAATACATCATTGCTTAAAGATGAAGATTTTATTAAATATTTTAAGAAAGAATGGGCTTTATATTTAGACTATAACGACCAGCCTGGAACTTCAGCATCTGTTCTCTGGGAAGCAGGCAAAGCTGTGATGAGAGGTAGAATAATCTCATTCTCAACACATACAAAGAACAGAGAAAATAAATATATTCAGGAATTAGAAGAAACAATTAAATCTCTAGAAGAAGCTTATGTATCCTCTCAGGAAAAGGAAATATTGAAGAAAATATGTGAAGCAAAACTAGAATTAAATGAAATCATCAATAAAAATACTCAGTTCTTAGCACAAAGACTCTTAGCTGGCAAAACTTTGAATATGGCAACAAATCTGGTCAATTCCTAGCTAACCAGTTTTAAATAATTAAAGAAAAAAACAACTATATGCTGTTAAAGACTCAACTGGGGACACAGTATATGACCCTGAAAGAATAAACAACAGTTTCAGGGACTTTTATAAATCTCTTTATTCACCACAGATGAACCCGTCTAAAGGAGAAGTTGACCAGTTTCTTGATAATATAACTCTTCCAAAATTATCAGACAACCAAGCGATGGCATTGGATTCTCCACTAACATCAGATGAACTCCAGGAAGCCTTGAACAGTATGCCGAATAAAAAGGCTCCAGGTCCAGACGGATTCCCAGCAGAATTCTATAAAGAATTCTGGACAATTCTGGCACCAACATTCTACAGAATGTTGCAGGAAACTAAGGAAAATGGTAGACTCCCGCCAAATATGAATTCTGCTAACATTAGTCTCTTACTAAAACCAGGTAAAGACCCGGTACTGCCTACCAGCTATCGTCCAATATCCCTTATTAATGTTGACATTAAAATAATCTGCAAAGCTCTCTCGAAAAGAATAGAGAAGGTAACCCCTCTCATAATCCATCCCGACCAAACTGGTTTCATAAAAGGAAGGCACTCCTCAACAAATACGCGCAGATTACTTAACCTGATAGACTATTCATGTAATAAAAACCTTCAAATTACAATATTGTCTCTAGATGCAGAAAAGGCTTTTGATAGGGTTAATTGGAATTTTTTATTTGCAACTTTACACAAATTTGGTTTTGGAAACTCCTTCATAAACTGGTTAAAAATATTATATAATTCTCTAACAGCATGTGTCAGGACAAATGACCAAACATCCTTCAGCTTTCGTCTTAAGAGGGGCACCAGGCAGGGATGCCCTCTCTCCCCTTCACTGTTTGCAATTTTTATTGAACCACTAGCAGCAGCAATTAGACAGACTTTAGCGATTAAAGGCATTAAATGCAAGAATAGGGAACATAAAGTCAGTCTTTACGCAGATGATGTGTTACTTTTTCTCCAGCATTCACAAACCACTCTCTCTGAGTTAATTACATTAATAAACTCTTTCTCAAGAATCTCCGATTATTCAATAAACTGGTTAAAATCTACTGTTCTTCCGATTAACTGCTCCTTTCAGTCCTCCTCCTCCACTCCACTACAATTTGGAAATATCAAGTATTTAGGTATTAATGTCTCACCTAGGCTGGCAGATTTAACAAAATTAAACCACATCCCACTTTTGAAGACGATAGAAGATGATCTAACCAGATGGAAGTCTCTACCCATATCACTCATGGGAAGGGTAGCTTCAATAAAAATGATGGTTTTGCCAAGAATTAATTACTTATTTGCAATGATCCCAAGCAAACCGTCAGCTGACTGGTTTAGATCTCTAGACTCCTCCATCTCTAAATGCCTTTGGAAAGGTAAACCTCCGCGTATTAGCTTAAAAACACTACAAAAGACCAAGGACAAAGGAGGACTAGATCTGCCGAACTTTCACCACTATTTCTTAGCCAACAGGCTTCAACACATATCAGGGTGATTAAAACACACCCTCTTAGATGAGCCTTGCCTAGATGTAGAACAGGCACTATGCAATAATATAGCGATTTCAGATCTACCATTCATTAGCTCAAACATCAAACGACAAGTTTGCTTCAAAAGCATCAGTATCAGCTCCTCTCTGACAGCATGGTGGGATTTTCTTAAAATGACTGAGTCTTCACTAATCCCATGCAAACGCACTCCCATATGGAACAACCCTGACATAGTACAAAACAATAATATGATAAACTTCATGGACTGAAGTGGTAAAGGTATTAAATACTTGGAACATATATTCGAAGGGACAGATTTTATTTCTTTTGAGATATTGGTCAAACAATATGGGATTGACAAGAACATATTTTTAGAATATAAACAAGTTAAATCTATAGTAAAAAAGAAATTTAATTCCGATCGTATCAAATTACAAATACCACCAAGAGTGGCAGAATTCCTTAATCTCAGATCCCCAAATTATTGTCTAAAATATACAGGACACTATCCAAAATAGATGGATCAGTATCGATTCCTATTGCAAAATGGGAGGCAGATCTATCAGTCAGCTGGGACAACAATTTCTGGTCTCAGATATGTTTAAAACCTTTTGAACTGATTAGAAATCCCAGTTTACAATTAATACAATACAAAATTCAGCATAGAGTGCACTACACAGGTCATCGGATGTTCCGGATGGGTTTTACAGTTTCTAACAACTGCTCACACTGTCAAAACAACACACCTGACAATTACATACATGCTCTATGGTTCTGTCCACCTGTTCAGAAATTCTGGTATGAGATTTGTAAAGACTTATCAAAGTGTCTTAAATGTTCCATTCTAGCCTCTCCTTCAGTTTGCTTGTTGGGTGACCTAGAGGGTGTCACTACAGAGGTCAACACAATCACATGGCTTTCACCGCCTTATGCATTGCTAAGAAGACTGTCCTCATGAACTGGAAAAATAGAAATAATCTTAATATCAACCAATATAGAGATCGTTTGTTAGACTATATTAGTCTTGACACGGCGTCTGCTGCCACATTAGATCAATCTCTCTGGGCTCCTTTGATCGGCTCCATTACCTAGTGCGGGTGGGGGCCGCAGTTCTGTCCGGTTTTGGTCTTGGTTGCTGATGCGGCGGGGGGAGGCGGTCCTGGCCTGGATGGGGCGCGGATGGCTCCTGGGTGGTGTTGTTCTGGCGGCCGCACGCGGCGCTGCTGGGGAGGCCCGTGTTGGCGGACGTAGGTTGCCGGCCTGGCGGCCGTACCGCTCCGAGATAGGTCCGGGAGGGGGTTGGGGGTGCTCTGCCTCTGGGCTGGGGTTCCGGCTGGGCCTGGGGGGCATGGGTCCTGGCTGGTGTGCTGCCGGGATGTGGGTTGGTGCTTGCCCTGGTGCCCGGCCCTGGGTGGGGACCTTCGACGCATCGGTGGAGCTGGGGGCCTCTTCAGCTGGTGGGTATATTTCTACCATCTGCGAGTATCCACTCTGCAGGGGGGGTCCATTACAGAAGGAGGACGGCCTAACTTGGGTGTCTATTGTTCTATGTAGTCTGGGAGTCGACTGAATGTGGGTGTGGGAGTAGTTTTTTTTTTTTTCTCTGTTGTGGGGCCTGGTGGGCTGCCCCGGGCTCTGCAGTGGCCGGAGGGGCCGCTGCCATGGGCCCTGGTTTGGATGGGCCTGGGCCCCCTGCCCTGGGTGGATTTTGGGCAACGGGGGTGCCTATGGGGATCAGTAGGGGAGCTGGCTCCCAAGGGGGGGTACTTGCCCCCTCTGATTATTTCCTCCCCATCCCCAATGCTTCCCTCCTCCCGCTCCATCACAACACCATACAGGTAGGGCTTTGTGGTGCGGGGGTGTTGCTGGGATGCAGGGGAGGTTTTCCTCCCCTGTCTCCTTGTGACCACCTGCATCTCAATTTTATATCACATCTTAGACACTCTCATTACTTACTGTCATGTTACACATACATATAGGGCCTTGGGGGTGGGCACACTGAATGGCGTCCAGAGGGCGGGCTGTTTAATCAGCCTTACCTCTGGTGCCAGTGCCCACTTCCCAATTTTTAGTTGCACGTAGACATTTAGAGTTCTTAGGAGAGGCAGAGCTGACACGAGCTGCCGGAGGGTGGTTAGTGTCTTGCCCCTCCCTTGTTTAAAGCAATTTAGAATAACACACACCAACACTACATTAGAGCGGGCGGAGCGAAGCGGGGGTCTTCTTTTTTTTTTTTTTCACACCCCCTCTCCGCGGTCCAGGGCCGGGGGCTGAGCGGAGGAGCTGGCCGTTCAGTCGCGGTCTGGGCTGGTGGTCCTTTCCGCTGCTGCGGGGACCGGGGGGGTCTTTCTGTCCCCGCAGCGGAGGGAAGTGGGTCTAGCTCCGGGGTCAGGCACTGATCACCCCTCCTGGGGTGGCGGTGCCTGGTTCCAGGAGGATAGAGCATATATGGGAAGTGTGAGTGTGTGTACTGTGTCTATTTTTGTGTCTACATGTGTGAGTGTGTGAATGTATGTTTGTGTATATGTGTGCCTGGCTGTCTATGTTCAGGTGTCAGGTCAGGTCCTAGACTCCACCTCACTCAACATCCCAGGCCCCCCCTGCTCTGCCACCACACCCAGCTATGGGGTGCCCCCGGCCGCTGGTGGGTTGGTGGTTTCTCGCTCCGGGGCGGGGCGCTCGGGTGAGCGATGGCTGTCCCTGCGGTGGTTCTCCTTGGACTCTTGTGCTCTGGGGGGCCTCTGGGTGTCTGGGGCCCGGGTCTCCGCCGCGTGTGCTCCATGCCTTATGGGGCGGGACTGTGGTTCCCCACACACACTATTAAACATTTACATGGAGGACCCTTATGAACACAAGCGCGCTCACACACACAGGTGTGCACACAAACGTTGGTGCTCACACTGTCTTTGCTGTTGCTTCAAAACAAAATGTTTATTTCAAAATATTTTATTATGTGCCCTGCTCAACAGGTTTTAGGATTTATGATTTACTGCGAATCATACAGATGTTGGTTGTGGCTGCAATTTCTCTTCTGTTGTGTCCTTTGTTGTTTTCTCTTTTTTTTCTTCAGCAGGTACGGAAGCAGTTTCTGACTATATTCTCTCCCCCCCTTTTTTTTCCTCTTTTTCCTTAAATGTTTGTTCTTTTGTCTATTTATTTATTTATTTTTTATTTTTATTTTTTTTCTCTCTCTTCCCTTTTTTGGTCCCCCGGTCTGTAAGGGTCCGCCACTAGAGGCCACTGTTTTTATTTTGTAGTTTTGTTGGCCGACTCAGTTTCCCAGCAGGCACCTCGGTCAGGTGATGCGGATGCACACCTGAACCGAGGTAGCCATCAATCTATAAATAGCTGCTTAGACTGGGAAACTGGGTCGAGCATTTTTGGTAACACCTCTGTCATTTGTGTGGGCTTTTTGTTCTGTTTTGTTATATGTTTAGTTTGTACTTTGATTTTAGTTGTGTTGACTTGGGCTCTCTTATTGGCAATGTCTCTATGTATGTTTTGTGTGTCTGTGTTAGTGGAGCTGATTCAGTCCTGTCCTCCTGTGTTCTTGTGTTTAGCTAGAGCAGGTAAGTAGGTAGGTGTGTGTTTGGCTAGGAGCGTGTTTAGTTAAGAACTATGTTGAGTTACAGTAACTAGCATGCTTCTAGCCATAGCCCCTCTGTGGCTCTAGCTGTCCTGTGTTTCCTACCTCCCTAGTTGCCCAGTGAGCCTAGCCTTTGCGTGTCCCCTAGCCTAGCCTTTGCGTGTCCCCTAGCCTAGCCACTGGGTATCCCTTGTCTGTGTTTCTGTGTCCCTATTCCCTAGTGTGTTTAAGCTATTAGGTAAGTGTAGCTTAGTGCATGTTGGGGCTAAAGACATGCTTAGCTAGGTGTATGTGTAGCTGACTGCCATGGTTAAGCTTGGCTTAACCATGTTTAGCTAAAAGCCATGCCTAGCTGATTGCCATGTCTTTAGCCCTCGTCCCGTCCCTCTCTTGGTCTCTTGTCTCTATGTGTCTCCCGTTCTTCTCTAGTGTCTCCCGTTCTTCTCTAGTGTCTCCCGTTCTTCTCTAGTGTCCAGTTTCAGCTCCACGCCTCGTTTGTGTCCTGTTGTGTTTGTCCCCCTGCCTGTGTCTCGCCACAGGACGTGTTTTGTGTCTCCCCCTGCCTGTGTCTCGCCACAGGACGTGTTTTGTGTCTCCCCCTGCCTGTGTCTCGCCACAGGACGTGTTTTGTGTCTCCCCCTGCCTGTGTCTCGCCACAGGACGTGTTTTGTGTCTCCCCCTGCCTGTGTCTCGCCACAGGACGTGTTTTGTGTCTCCCCCTGCCTGTGTCTCGCCACAGGACGTGTTTTGTGTCTCCCCCTGCCTGTGTCTCGCCACAGGACGTGTTTTGTGTCTCCCCCTGCCTGTGTCTCGCCACAGGACGTGTTTTGTGTCTCCCCCTGCCTGTGTCTTGCCAGAGAGCCCCTGTTAGCACAAAGTTAAGTATGGTTTGAGTTTGTTTGTTCTTTTGTTTGTATCTTTATTTATACTTTGTGTTTACTCCTTATTAAAAGACTCTTTTTGGTTACGCCACCCCTCTGCCTCTATGCCTGCTCCTTCCGCCCACGGCGTTCAACACCTGCCACAACACCCCGTTCATGACAGAATGCTCGACCACCCAAGGCATAGCAGAGGGGGCTGGGACTTTAAAGCGGCAGCCTCGCGTGGAGGCCACCGCTGCAGCACGCTTCGCGCCTCACGGGGAGGCCACCGCTGCAGCACGCTTCGCGCCTCACGGGGAGGCCACCGCTGCAGCACGCTTCGCGCCTCACGGGGAGGCCACCGCTGCAGCACGCTTCGCGCCTCACGGGGAGGCCACCGCTGCAGCACGCTTCGCGCCTCACGGGGAGGCCACCGCTGCAGCACGCTTCGCGCCTCACGTTGAGGTTCCAGCAGCAGCAGCCATCGCCGAGCGCCTCGTGGAGGTTCCAGCAGCAGCCATCGCCGAGCGCCTCGTGGAGGTCCCAGCCACACCAGCAAGCCTCAGGTGGAGGCCCCCACCTTTTACCCCCACCTTTTTCCAGTAGCCCTTATTCAAGGCTTGCCACCTTCGGAGCGACGCCCCAGCACAGTGTCCAGCACCCGGCTTCGATGTCGGGCACCCACCGCTGCACGGCGGAGGAAAAGCCAGTACTGCATCGGCCGCCCGGATTGGGGGACAACTCAGCATTGTCTTCAGGGGCTCTACTTCCCAGAGCAATACAGTGCTGCCCCCTCCGCCCGGCCTATAACAACGATCCAGTGCTGCCTCCGCCACACAGTTGACTATGGGAGCTAGCCTGTCGGGGTCGGGTAAAAGGACACGGGACACCAGGGAAGTGCCCCGGGATCACCAATAGCGCTCCGGAGGAGCGGTTTAAGGGAGGGGGGGTACTGTAAGGGTCCGCCACTAGAGGCCACTGTTTTTATTTTGTAGTTTTGTTGGCCGACTCAGTTTCCCAGCAGGCACCTCGGTCAGGTGATGCGGGTGCACACCTGAGCCGAGGTAGCCATCAATCTATAAATAGCTGCTTAGACTGGGAAACTGGGTCAAGCATTTTTGGTAACACCTCTGTCATTTGTGTGGGCTTTTTGTTCTGTTTTGTTATATGTTTAGTTTGTACTTTGATTTTAGTTGTGTTGACTTGGGCTCTCTTATTGGCAATGTCTCTATGTATGTTTTGTGTGTCTGTGTTAGTGGAGCTGATTTAGTCCTGTCCTCCTGTGTTCTTGTGTTTAGCTTGAGCAGGTAAGTAGGTAGGTGTGTGTTTGGCTAGGAGCGTGTTTAGTTAAGAACTATGTTGAGTTACAGTAACTAGCATGCTTCTAGCCATAGCCCCTCTGTGGCTCTAGCTGTCCTGTGTTTCCTACCTCCCTAGTTGCCCAGTGAGCCTAGCCTTTGCGTGTCCCCTAGCCTAGCCTTTGCGTGTCCCCTAGCCTAGCCTTTGCGTGTCCCCTAGCCTAGCCTTTGCGTGTCCCCTAGCCTAGCCTTAGCGTGTCCTCTAGCCTAGCCACTGGGTATCCCTTGTCTGTGTTTGTGCCCCTATTCCCTAGTGTGTTTAAGCTATTAGGTAAGTGTAGCTTAATGCATGTTGGGGCTAAAGACATGCTTAGCTAGGTGTATGTGTAGCTGACTGCCATGGTTAAGCTTAGCTTAACCATGTTTAGCTAAAAGCCATGCCTAGCTGATTGCCATGTCTTTAGCCCTCGTCCCGTCCCTTTCTTGGTCTCTTGTCTCTAGTGTCTCCCGTTCTTCTCTAGTGTCTCCCGTTCTTCTCTAGTGTCTCCCGTTTCAGCTCCACGCCTCGTTTGTGTCTTGTTATGTGTTTGTCCCCCTGCCTGTGTCTCGCCACAGGACGTGTTTTGTGTAACCCCTTGCCTGTGTGTCGCCACAGGACATGTTTTGTGTCTCCTCCTGCCTGTGTCTCGCCACAGGACGTGTTTGTGTCTCCTTCTGCCTGTGTCTCGCCACAGGACGTGTTTGTGTCTCTATGCCTGCTCCTTCCGCCCACGGCGTTCAACACCTGCCACAACACCCCGCTCATGACAGGTCTTGTCTGTCATAATCTGGGAAACAAACAAACAAACAAAAAAAACTGTTAATTAAAAGAAAAAATAAATAAAATAAAATAAATAAATAATGGTTCCCTTTCAAAGGCTACACTCGATGCTGCGTGAAAACGCTATGGGAACATCTTGTCATGTTGCCGGTTGTGAAGCATGTGTGTACCAAACACGCCAAACTTTTGGCTTTTATAACCTCGGTCAGGTGACGTCATCTGATAGGATGCACCTGCAGGTTATAAATAGGAGTGAACCGGAAACATTCCTCAGATTCTTGTCTTCACCTTGTCTAGTTGTGAGCGTGTTGTGTCTAACCAGCAAAAATAAGTGTTTAACTCACCGATAATGGCGAAGTTTAAACGAGATGTCCCTCCGTGTGTATAATCCATATCGGAGGGCGATCTCTACACTTTACTGCTTCGATTAAGTGCTACGCGCGCGCCTCGCATTCCTTGAGAATCTTCGAGCCGCCGCGCATTCCTGGGGCTTAAACTCGTGCATCCGGCAGAGCAGTGAGAGACGGATTTAAAACTCCTTTCTTTCGCGTTCTCATCGGATCGGGAAATCCCTCTGTCCGCTCGCAAGCGCGCGCCACGCTTCTTGTGAATGGGCAAGGATAAACATCCTCTCTTGCTTCCGCAGAGATGGTAATAGGCTCTAAGCACTTAAAAATAATAATAATAAAAAAAAAACATAGACGGCAGGTTCTGTCGGGTGGCCGGGGGCGGAGCCTCAACAACGCTCTTTCCCCTTTTCTTAGCAATCTCCATATAAGTTAACCCTTTCATGGAGTAAGCTGTATTCATCCCGTGTTTTCTTGCCATCAACTTATTTGTTATAATTGAGGTAGAAACGCGGAGTTATATGATGACACCCAGATAGAAGAGACGCTTCCAGGCTATCTCTCTTCTGGGACATCATCCTTCCTGAAAAGCTATTATTTCCTTTCAAGTTGTGTAGACTTTTTATCTTCCCTGGAGGGAAAAGCTTTTCAGGCAGCAGGTCAGGTTGGCGCATTGCACACCATGGCGGTTTTGCACGCCTACCAGGCTGACCTGCTGAGAGACTTGAGTACTGGCGGGGCTCTGCAAGGCGTATTGGATTTACGCCGGGCCACAGACTTGTCTCTTCGTGCAACAAAGCAGACGGCTCGTGCTATCGGCCGTTTTATGGCTGCTATGGTCTCCGCGGAGAGGCACTTGTGGTTGAATCTCAGGGGCATTAAGGAGAAGAATCGTGTATTCCTCCTCGATGCCCCATCTGGCCCCCCGGCCTACTTGGCGATGTCGTTAACTCGGTCGCCACTAGGTTCATGAGGCGAAGTTTGTATAACAAGCCTTCAGGAAATTCCTTCCCCGCCTTGCTCAAGAGTCGGGACTGTCGGCCACCCAGTCTCGACCGGGTCTGACTGTTGCGAGGCATGAAACACACAAGGAGAGTGTTTTTGAGCTGGGCACCCCCTCGCAAGATTGGGGTGCGTCACGCAATCCGCCTCAAAAGAGGTCAGACTATATTGTCTTCACAAAGAAGCCCTAAGGTTCATGTGCCCAGGACCGTGGGGGGTGGCCCCCCAATGGGGAGAGGCACGCAGAATTCCTTTTAAAGAATAAAGTGTTCTCCCTGGCACCCCCAGGAGGTTGGTGTTCTTGCTCCGCCACCACTGGTGTTTCGGGCAACTCCAGTCTCCAATAAAATGTTAGTTCTTCGGGTTTTTCCTGCCGTGTTTCAGGATGCCGAACATCTAACATCCCCCCCCCCCCTTTTAACCAAGCCGCTGAGCTTTGCCCCTTTCTGAGAAACTGGCAGCGTGGAAGCTACTGCCAAGTATATCTCCTTGGGCACCAAGCACTGTACAGAGAAACTACAGGATTCAGTTCTCACATCACCCTCCGCGTTTCGATGGCGTGGTCTCCACTTCCATGAAACCGGAAAGTGCAAGAGGAACGGGGGCTGCGTCCAAATTTTTTAGATTTTGCGGGCTTTACCGCTATCTAAAAATAAATCAATGGAAATATTGCCACAACACAGGAGGTTCCTGAGGTTCGCTTTCGGGGGCGAAGCTTACCAGTATCGGGTCCTTCCATTTGGTCTAGCTTTTTCACCCGCACATACACAAAATACATGGATGTATTTCTGGCTCTTACGACTCCAGAGCATCCGTATTGAATTACATGACTGGCCGGCCCAGTCTCAGTAGCTAGCGCTTCGACATCAGCATGTCGTTCTAGCTAATCTTTGTTTCCTAGGATTGAGATCCAATGCCATGAAAGCATGCTCTTTCCTGTTTAGAGGACAACATTTTTGGGTGTCACATGGAATTTGAGCGTAAGCGGGCACAGCTGTCTCCCGCTCGTGTCGAATCCATTCTCAACACCATCAAGGAAATCAAGCTAGACCAGAAAGTGACCATCACTTTCAGAGATCTTAGCTCTCATGGCAGCTGTATCCACGGTGACACCTTTGGACCTTCTGCACATGAGAGCATTTCAGTTGTGGCTAAGAACCAGGGAATTTTACTCTAGGGCCAATCCCCAATAAGGGCTACGCGCCAGGTGCTTCGTACCCTTCCTATGTGGTTCAGACCCCGGTTTCTGACTCTGGGTCCCACTCTAAGTTCGTCTTGTCGTCGCAGATGCTAACGACAGACGCTTCCCTCATGGGCTGGGGTGCGGTCTTAAATGACCGTCCAGCCCAAGGGAGCTGGAGAGGCCATCTTTTTGCGCGGCACTCAATTGCCTCAAAATCATGGCTCTATTTCAGGCCCTAAAGCACTTCCTCCAGCAGTTGAGACTACCATGTCCTAGTGCGGGTGGACAACACTATGGCAGTCTCGTATATTAATCGCCAGGGCGGACTGTGCTCGCGCCGCTAAATAGCTAGCGCACCAGATTCCTGTCCCTCAGGGCGATTTACATTCTTGGAAAATTTCATGTAGCGTAGGTGGACCTCTTTGCCTCGCAAGATCAGCAAATGTCCCCTTTACTACTCTCTGACTCTAAGTTAAGCTGGTCTTCCAGCCAGCGTAATTAAGACTATTCTAAGTGGTGTTACCTCTCTAAGAGGATCGGACAACTATTGCCCTCTCCTATGAGGCGCGTGGGCTCACTTCGCCTCTAGGAATCAGGGCTCATTCAACCAGGGGAATCGCCTCATCAATTGCATTAGCAAGAGGTATTCCCTTGCAGCAAGTATGTGACACGGAGGGTTGGTCCTCTCCACACACATTTGCCAACATGCATCCTATTGTTTTTAAGCCTTCTGTCCTCCGCCTTTACAGCTTCGGAGCAGGAGAGACATCACTTACTGTGTCCAGTACGTGCTCTTCAGATTTACATCCACCGCATTAGCCAGTGGCGTAAGTCAGAGCAGCTTTTACATGTTTGAAGCCGCAAGCTGCGTGAGAGATGCTATTGCCCTCTCCTATGAGGCGCGTGGGTTGCAGCAAGTGTGTGACACGGAGGGTTGTCCTCTCCGCACACATTAATTACATTTATAGTTTGGATGTTCATGCTACTCCGGGCTCACGGGTCCTCGAGTCAGCTACCCAGACATAGTTCTGAGACCTTCTCGGCCTTGTGCGCACACGCTACACAACCTTGGAGTCCAGACACTCGCAGTGCGGCGGCGTTGGCACTCTCGTTCCCATAGCGTTTTCACGCAGCATCGAGTGTAGCCTTTGAAAGGGAACGTCTCGGGTTACTTTGCTGTAACCCTGTTCCCTGAAAAGGCGGGAACGAGATGCTGCGTCCCAATGCCGCACTGCCTATGTGACCGGACGTCCGTTCAGACAAATCAATCTGAGGAATGTTTCCGGTTCACTCCTATTTATAACCTGCAGGTGCATCCTATCAGATGACGTCACCTGACCGAGGTTATAAAAGCCAAAAATTTGGCGTGTTTGGTACACACATGCTTCACAACCGGCAACATGACAAGATGTTCCCATAGCGTTTTCACGCAGCATCTCGTTCCCGCCTTTTCAGGGAACAGGGTTACAGCAAAGTAACCCGAGACGTTTTCATGGTTTTACCATGAAAATCATGTTTAGAAAACAAGAACATTTTGCACTTGATTCTTGGGTCACCAGATTGTTCATATTTTTAGGGACTGTGAGAAACAACAGACTTACAGCAACAGCAACTGATCAAGAGGTTGAGTGCTACTGTACATAAAACGATGGCTTCACCTTGCAAGTGACCGAGAGAAAGAGAGGAGCGAAGACGGACTCTCCAGAAAAACTGTAAGTCAGTTGCAATGTCTGTTTTATAACATTTCTGGAAGCAAAGCACACAACTCAAAACAAAATGAAGAAAATAATATTAGTTAAATAAATTAGTCAGATCTTGCAAAAACAAGAGAACATGCATGTTTTATTGACTCAACATTTTATTTTTAAATTATTTAAAGGTCTACAAGATCACAATGACACTGCTGGGCCCAGTCAAGAAGGACACTAAAAATGTTTACATAGTGTCTTTTGCCATGTTTTACACTCTGAATAGTTGAAGAGTTTATCTTATCTTATAAAAACGTTTTGTTCTGTGTTATTGTGTATAGTGTTTCTAATTAAGCTATTTTGTAACCTTATTTTTTTGTTTTGTTTTTGAATATTTAGCAAAAATGTAAACAGATCATTAATAATAATACTAAATGATGCAATCATTTCCGGAATGTTTTCTGTTGGATTCACTTTTTTTCACATTTTTCTACAGTGTTTTTTTTAAAGCTGTTTTGTTGTTATGATTTAATTTCAGAAATGTTTTTCCCCCCACCTTTTTTAAACATAAGAAGGCTATTTTTAATTTCTTTTTACTGAATGTTTAAACATTGTTGATGATTTATTTTTTCATAAAGTGTTTCTTGCAAAGCTATTTTGTGTTTGTTTGTTTTAATTAGTTATTGTTATTTTGTTGATACATTATTTACTTGCCATTGTCATTGAGTAAAATATAGTATGTGGCCTATTTAGGGTAAAGTTATAGTTTTTTATATTAAATCTTACTGTATCTGCCCTGTAGCTGACCTGTGGCCTGCTTGTGAACCACATCTAGCAAATATGCCATAATGTCACAATTTCATTCAGCAAGTGGGCCGTATAAACAATATGGATGTGAAAAAGTACAGGGTAAGAATAACAATCAACAGTGGTGCAAATTAGGGTAATTTTTGGTATATCAGTAATTTCATGGTTATCATTACATGTGGTACAGTATGTGGGCTGGATGTAAATGTCAGGTTTGGCTGAATCTGGGTCAGAATAAAAGCAAATTGTGGCCATGGAAAGTGTCAGTTCTGGTTCATTTGGTAGAATTCTGGCTGATATGTGGCATTGCTTTGGCTTTTTTGTGGCACAAATCTGGCAAACAGGAGTGGACCGCCCAAGTGCCATCATTCCATGCGGTATGTGGGCCGGATGTAAGCGTCTGGTGTGGGCCGGATTTGGGCCACATGAATTTTGCTATCTGGGAAAGCTCTTCCTTTAGAGCACGTTTAAAGCTTTAATGCAACAGCTTAACAAAAACACAACCGACATAAATCATAATTATAATAACAAAAGCTAGATGCCTGGGGCCTGTTTCAGAAAGGAGGCTAAGTGAAAACTCAGAGTTTGGTAACCCTGAGATAAGAGAAAGTCTGAGTTTTCCGTTTCAAAAAGGCAGGTTTGTCAACCCTGAGAAAGCAGGGTAACTCAAGCCTGTTTCTGAAAGAGAGGTAACTATTACACAGAGTCAGTAACCGTGGTAACTAACTCTGTGAACCTAACCTGGGGTGCGTTTCCCAAAAGCATCGTTAGCCAACTATGATCGCAAGTTCCGTCGTTACCAACATAGTTCAACAATTCGGTGTTTCTCGAAACCATACCGTAGTTCAAACGAACATTCGCAAACATCGTCGCAAACTTACATGGTTGGAACTACAGCCTTCGACCTGTGGTTAGAAGCATAGTTCCCTACCGTGGCTGGGTGTGTTCTATTCACAGTTTACGACCCTACGCACTATTAGTTTCTAAAAATTTTCCCAACCACTTTGAGCAATTTGGAAAACTTAATGTTTTGGTGCTCAGATATTAGGCTATTCATTTTTCGGTTATTTTGATTACAAATTTACTTAGAAACGATATAACAGCGATACCATCGCAATTATTCTCTCTTCGAAGTGCCCTACGAAAGCATTATTTATGCCGGTTGGAACACAGCCTTGGTTTCGTTTGTGCGAAGAAAAGATGAGTTTTTAAGTGAGTATCTTTGTTGTGCTCTCAGATGTAGAAGTAGAATATGGACTATTCATAGGTTAAAAAAATAAAAATTATATATATCCTCATCAGAAGTGTCATCTTCCTCATTCACAGCAGCACCAGAAAGACCCCCTCTTCCTCATCAAAGAGCGGGACATTTTCCTTGACTGCAATGTTGTGGAGAATTGCAGTAACTACAATTACATAGCAGCTTTTGGAGGGGTTCAGTTTCAGGCCACCACTGGACTTGCTTGTTTGGTCACACTTGCAAAGTCCCTCCACTTGTTTCTGACTTCCTCTGGGCTTCTCTCATACCCATTTCCAGGAGCATTAATTTTTTGTGCGATTTCATTCCGTGTGTTTTTTTTTGTTTTGTCAGAATTTGTAACTGTTTTTTAATTTGGAGAAAAGCAAGATTTGATTGTTTTCCACCTCCTCCAAAAGAACTGCAAGCTCTTTTCTAGTAAATAGTGGTTTCCGTGACATTTTTCTCTCATCAACTCTCATTAAAACATGGCTTTATGTAAAGGGACTTATATTAGAAATGATCTTGAGCAAAATAGGTACAGTAACAGGTGTTCACAACACAATCCCAGCATTTTCAAAACCCATAATTTATTTTAATTGTACTTATAAATCAATACCAAATAAAAATGAGTTCAAATGAAATATAACTAAAAGTTATAGACTTTGTTATTCGAAAAGAGCACATTTAAACTGTGTATGCCTATATATGTTTTATTGTACAAATAATGAATGTTGCGTTCGTGACATTATTACACCACTTCTACGTAACGTCACTGCGAAAGCGCATTGAATGCAAGCCGAAGAGGAAAAAAACACTTTACAGTAGGGGGCGATATGTGCTTATGGCACTACTCCACCATTGTATCGAAGAAGAACGACAGATTAAACCAACATGGTTTTAACGATGGAAGTGCGACACAGGTACTATGGTGTTGGGAAACAGTCGTGACTAGATAGTTATTTTCTTCAACGTTGCATCGTACAACGGTGGTTAAGCAAAGAGCTACATCGTTGTACAGGAAACGCACCCGTGGTCCGGAGCAGGTTTTATTCTCTGAACTCTGAGTTCCTGTCGGTCTCCTCCCCTTTTTTAAAGATGCAGCAGTATTTCTCGCCATAGCCTTAGTCATTCATTGCCCACATTTCGGACACAAACAGAGAAAGACAGTTAGGAGAATGGCTTTTCCTTTTTTGGAGGATCCCATAGATGAGGAGGCTGCATTAATTCGAAGAGAATTACATTTACGTCGGGCAAGGATTTTGAGACCCAGAGTGGATTTTTTTTGTCTTTTCCCCGTACATTTTTGTTTGAGCGTTACCGTTTTTCATTGATAGTACATATATCCATAATCTAATCCGTCCTTACATCACTAATATCACCCATCGTGGCCGTGCTCTTACATCAGAGCAGATACTATGTGCAGCCTTACGTTTCTTTGCTAATGGAAGCTTTCTGTACAATATCGGGGATGCAGAGCATATTAGTAAGGCCACTGTACGGAAAGTGTGCCTCGCTCTGAAACGCTTTCTGCACATTTTTGTGGTGTTTCCTGGCCACAAACCCCTGGGAGTCATCAAAGAGGAATTTTACAGGATTGCTGGTTTGTAGCGTTCAAATAATTTCAAATGTAATATCTACATATATGTTCAGTTAATAACATTTTGCTGCGACCCCTTACAGTAATGTAATATTTAAAATTACCTTCAGGATTTCCCAATGTGGTTGGATGCATTGATGGCACACATATACCCATCATTGCACTAACTGAAAATGAGGGAGACTAGGTTAACAGAAAGTCAATCCACAGCATTAATGTGCAGGTACTCACAGTTTACAATCGTAAAACACCACATGACTATGTCATATATCTTATTCTCTCCACTGTAAAGATCATATGTGATGCTGCACATGTCATGACCAATGTTGAGGCCAAGTGGCCCGGCTCTGTTCATGACTCACAGATCTATCGTTAGTCTACCCTAAGCAACAGACTGCAAAGTGGTAAGTAAATGTATGCACTACACACTTGGGCACTTCAATGCAGCACTAAACCAATGTGAACTTTTTCTTTTACAGGAGAGATTGATGGCTTTCTGCTGGGGGATAGGGGTTACCCATGCCAGCCTACACTGCTAACCCCTTACCCAGAACAAGGGCCACAGCAGCGATTTAATGTGGCACACAGCAAAACTAGAGGTAGGGTGGAAATGACAATAGGTATGTTGAAAGCACGTTTCCAGTGCCTACGTCACCTCAGGGTCACCCCTGAAAGGGCCTGCGACATCATTGTGGCATGTGTAGTTCTCCATAATATTGCCATTTTTAGAGGGGAACAACATCCTGCCCTACACATACAAGACCCAGTGGAAGACCCCATCCACCCTGCAGATTTCCAGGATGGAAGGGTGGTCCGAGGAGTTATATGCCACAATTCATTCTCGGATTAATTTAGCCGCCACCACCACCACTAAAAAATAATAAAATAAACGCAGTCACAACACATTATTTAGTCTTTATTTCCTAAAAATTAAAAAGCAACTGGTAAATTTCAATATTCTTTTAAACTTTTATATAATCCAGGAATCACAATACACACCTCACCTGTTGCTTGTGTTTCAGGATCTCTATATCAGACTTTAGGATCTGTCAATCCAAGTATATAATTTCTTTTTTTATTTTTTTTATTTGCTTAAGTAGATGCAGTCTACATAACTCCTTTACGGGTAACTGAAAATACAGTAGTTTAGGGTTACATCATGTTGTACATTGAATAAAACTCTGGCATTTACTGCACATCACTGAACTGTGTTCATCTGCGCAGAAGAAGTTGATGGACCCTCCTCCTCCTTCTTTTCCACACTCTGGAGGGTGGTGAAAGACAAGAATACGTTTATACTTGAATATACTTACATTCTATAGGTTACTGGACACAAAAATGATAAGATTGTTTGATGTCTACAGACATAACATTACCTCTATAGGCCTCTCTGTATCAGCAAAAATAGTGTCATCATCCCCTACATCCTAAGAAGAAGAGCATTTGATTGAGCACACTTTATAATATTACTTAGCCTACTCAATACACCAGAAATTAGGACACTTACAACTGCCGGGGGTTCTGATAAGACAGGAGGCTCCAAAACGCAGATATTGCAATCAGAATCTATTGACACCAATTCAAAAATTAAAGATATATATATATATTATATATATATATATATATATATATATATATATATATATATATATGTGTGTGTGTGTGTGTGTGTGTGTGTGTGGCCCTCATACAGTTTATGTAGGCACTTGTGTCCTGTGGAGTGTCTGGCTCTGATGAACACCCTGCAGAAATTCCCCTTAGCCACTGGCCTTTCAGTGTTCAAATTCAGGGCCATCTCCTCAGCATTTGTGAGTGGTGGTGGTGCAGGGCCCCCCCTGTCTTGCGAGCCTCTGCCCTTTTTCTGTTGGCTGAAGAGACGTCAAATAAAACAAAAAAGAGCACTGTATGAAAACAGCATTACACATGTATTGTCATGTACCTACTAAAGGTCATTTGTAAAGAAAAACTACATCACATGCTCAAACTTTACCTGATTGAATTATGTTTTTATATTTCATTTTCAGCTGCTACCATGTTTTTTTTAATACCTCCAGGATTGCACCTACATGACAATTACAATTAGATTCAATACCATTAAGTTTTACCTTTGATATAACTGCAAAAAAAAAAAAAATAATAATAATTAGCTTCAATTCACTGACCTTCAACAGGAACATGTACTGTAACTAGAGTAATGGGATTATTACTCAGTCTAAAAACTATTTTTTAGTACTGCTAACATTCTAAAGGTTATATGCATTCTTGTTTTTTTAAAATTTGTTGTAGAAACTATGCAGTACCCTATTTTATGTAATTTAATGCAATTTCATCTGAAATTACTTTACAATTATGGCCAGTTCTCAACATTTTCAAGTGAAAAGTCAATAAACGTCACACATTACTTATTATCTATTATACTGAAATATTTAAATACTTTAAATGTAAACTTACGCATTAACTTGCTTAGCTATGTTTTCCCACGCGACCTGTCTCTGTTTCGCCGATGCAGTGGTGTTCCTTTTTTTTTTTTTTTAATATGTGCTCATAATTGCTCTAAGTTTGCATCAAGTTCAGCTGGGGAAAAAAAAATGCCGATATCTTTTTTCTGCTGTTGCCATGGTGACTCGTAATATCCATTGATAATGGCTTTTTATAGTCGCGGTGTACACGCCTAACTCTGAGTTAGTTCACTCAGAGTTGATTGACCTTACTCAGATCAGCTGTTCTGAAACCGAAAACTCTAAGTTTTTAATCTCTGGGTCAATCAACTCAGAGTTCAAGTTTAAACTCCGAGTTGTTTGAACCTCCTTTCTGAAACAGGCCCCTGACTGATGTTCAGTCAGGCTATTTGTAATTAACTTAATTACTTTCCTCGGTTCAGGTGAATGCCTATGTCACCTGACCAAGGTGTACCCTGGGAACTGAAGTTCAACCCAAACAAACTACAAAACATAAACCAACAAAAACCAGTCTTTGGGCGCTTTGGCGCCCTCTAGGGGTTTACCCTTGCAGTATAGATGTGAACAGCTGACACATAAATAGGAGTCCTGAGAAAAGAAAAGGCAAAATTTTAGAAGTGATAGTAGGAGTTTGAATGTTGGGACTGACAGGGAGGGCAAGAAAGTTGGTTGATATAATGCAGAGAAGGAAGGTGGATATGCTAGAAGCTTAGGATCAAGGTTCAAATAGTTTTACCATGGCGTGGATAGGAAAAGAAATGAAGTAGGGGAGATTGTTAGGTATGTTCTACAGATGAAAAGAGTATCAGATACTGTAGGGTGATGAGTCTGTAGCTGAAAATTTAAGGTGTAATGTTCAATATTGTTAGTAGTTATCCCGGACAGGTAGGATGTAATTTGGAAGAGAAGGTGAAATTCTGGGGTGAGTTAGATAAAGTGATGCAGACCATCCCCAGAGGTGAAAGAGTGGTAAGTGGTGCAGACTTCAATAGACATGTTGGGGAAGGGAACAGAGGTGATAAAAATGTGATGGCAAGTTTGGTCTTCAGGACAGAAATGTAACAGGACAGATGGTGGTGGACTTTGCAGAGAGGATGGAAATGGCAGTAGTTAATACTTTCTTCCAGAAGAAGCAGGAACATAGGATGACATATAAAAGCGGAGGCAGAAGCACTTACTGTAGGTGGACTACATCTTGTGTAGACGTTGTAAGCTAAAAGAGATCACTGACTGCAAAATGTTGTTATATATAACAACTGTAGGCACTTGCAGTTCCTACAGATATTACTAGATATTGGTTAGCTAGTTTAGTGTCTATGGTAATTTATGTTGTAAATTTATGTTGCATGTAGCACCTTGGTCCTGGAGGAACGTTGTTTCGTTTCACTGTGTACTAACTGTATATGGTTGTAATGACAATAAAGCCTACTTGAACTTGAACTAGCAACAGACATGGAGGCAAAGACGTTTTATTTCACAAAAAATTTTGTCGTTTGTGCGGGCAAAAAACAAAGGGCAAGAAAGCCTTTTAATAATATATAGTAGTTATTTTTCCACAGACTTTGACATTCAGATTTTGTTGTACTTGTATCCTAACTCTTTACTGTCTGTACAGCGTTCTGGAAATGAGAACAAGCCGCCTGAAAGCAGAAAAAAAATAGTGAACACCCGGCTCGTAAAAAAGAAAACGGTATGTAATTTTTCTTTCTTTTTCTTTTGCTTTAGCATTGGAAACAATATTGTATTAGGCTAACTTTATTAAAGATTATACGCTTTTGTATTCTTGTTGTACTTCATATTTTCGCACACGCGCAGGAATCTTTAAATTTGAACAGAAAATAATAGTAAGCTGGTAGGCACGTTACTTTTCATATAACTTAAACAGCTGAATGAAGTTAAATATACACAATAAATTAATAATTGCATTTGCTTTACATTTGAGCACTCATGTGTAAATAGATTTTTCATTACATAAACTACCATATCATATATTTGTGTCTAATACTGTTTTATTCATATTTTACATTACATGCAGTTTGTAATTTACTTGCGATTGTACTTTTAAAATGTAACCTACATATCTACAGTATAAGCATATTTAACTACTTCAGCAGTGAATGAGAAATTTGGTCCGTCTGGCTTTTAGATAAAAGCTCTTATTTGATACAATTTTATCATTTAATTAATTACCTTATTACATATAGGAATAAACATTCCTACATATAGGAATGTTTTTATTAATAAAAACATTCCTATTCTCTATATTTTCATTGAGAATATATGTCTGGAATTTTTTAGCATGCGTTTATCATCCTTTTGATCAAAACGTTGCTTTTTGTTAAGGCTGCTGGTGTATACACGCCGATGAAGAAATGAATTTTAAAGCATCTTTTTAGGCCTTAATATTAATTTTTATTTATGGCCAGGTGTATTACGAGGTGAAGACCTGTTGTTCAGTACTGCACGGAGAATCTGCACTAAGAGATTTTGTGTGTGTGTTTGTGACGTTATCTTCTCCTTTAAACGTGCTTTCAACCAACCAACTCTGGCCTCCAAACTCAGATGGCTCAGAAGGATGTGTCATAGCCGATAACTGCTCCTTTGATCTGCTGGTTACAGCGGGGCGCCGACTGCTGATCAGTGTATTAGTAGCCTGTACAAGCCAATCCCTTCCCCAAAAATAGTGTCAGTGTCTGCAACAATCAATAACCATTAAAATGTTTAAATAATTTAAATAGAAACACAAATATATAAATTATATTTTCTTTATACATATTTTAATTTATATATAACTCTTTTACTTTTTATGTATATAAAACTCTTTACTTTTACTACCCTGAAGTACCATTTAAGGCTATTTATTCATTTATCTTTTATTTGCTTACTTACTTACTAACTAGCGAATGCTTTAGTAAAGGCCTCTAAAACAATGGCAATATAAATGACAATGGAATAATACAGAGCATGCGAGTTGACGCCCATGAACCAATCACTAACCATTAAAATGTTAGATTTGAATTGAAATTTCACTTATTCATGTTCAATTAAATTCTTAAATCATTGATGTGTTTACAGAAACCCAGCGTTTCTTTTAGTGTACTACTACAGTACTAATTAATAGAGAGCAGGAACCTGAGAGAAGGGGGGCTGAAGGGGGGCTCGCTCGCGTTTACAGCCCCCTTCTCTCAGGTTGCCAAACAAACACCCAAACTCACTGCCTTACACAGACACAAACACACACACACACTCAAAAATACTGCAAGCACTGACCCAGCAGGGGAGACGATACGACTCGGCTATGCAGCTCCCCTCCTCTCAGGTTGCCAAACAAACACACAAACTCTTCTCTTTCGCAACTATTTTCAAAGGTGAGGAGCTGTTTAATTTGTATTTTTTTGTTGTTGTTGTTGTTTTACTTTACAGTAGTGATCCCGTTAGTATGCGCTTATGCGAGTGTGACTAGCGATGTTCCTTGCTAATTTTTAAACGGTTTTAAAAATGGTCTCTCCGTTAATGCGTGTGTGTATGTGTGTGTATTCACCCAGCAGGAGAGACGATTACCTACAATTCCGCTGCAAAAGAGAGAAAAACCGTTGTGATGACGTGACGCTCGGTGTCAAAACAAAAAGCGCATGCGTGAAACATGATACTCGGTGCTCGTAAACTAAGACAAAGAAAAAAATTATAAAAAATCGTTGCTCGTCTTGCGGAACACTCGTAAACCGCATTACTCGTAATCCGAGGTTTCACTGTATATATATATATATATATATATATATATAAACTGTGTGTTTCCGTGAAATATTGACAATTTGCCATTCATTCCCGCATTGATAATCAGCAATATTTTATAAGGAAATTTAGGGATTTAGCTCTACTTAATTTAATAACATTTTGAGAAAATTCATTTGTTCGTTTATTCTATTTGAAGCTTCTGAATTTCTCCGATGTTTTTTTTTGTGTGACGGTGCTTTAGATGAAGCAGATCTATGCTAAAACAATGTAATAGCCCCTCCTGAGGATATAAAGCTTTATTATTGGGTTTGAATAAATCTGATCTACCACAGCAGATAATAAACTATGCTATGTCATAACCAAAGCAAACCACAGTTATGTCATAACCGAAGCGAACCACAATTATGCCTTGTTTCGTTTGGTGTTGCTAGGCAATGGACAATGCGCCTATTCGGGAATGTGGAAATGTGGAAAAGATGTTTGGCCTCTTAATGAGAACTAAACCAAAGATTTCGGTAACTACACTGGGTGTAACATCTGCATAGTGACACTAAACAGCTGAACAACTTCACTTTTCCATTTACCTCTGGGAAAAAAAGCTGTATTTTGTTTGCTTATATTTAAAATTTTTCATAACAGTACAAGAACATAACAGTTTGATCTGTGCAGTTAGTGCCCATGTAAAGAATAAATAAATGAATAACACATTCCAATCCCCTCTCAAGAGAGTGCCATAGTCTATTGTTAAGTTTAATGATTTTATGTTAAATTTAATGAGTATATATACTTAGCAAAAAAAGAAACGTCCCTTTTTCAGGACTCAGGACTGTGTATTTCAACAGTTATATTGTAAAATTCCAAATAACTTTACAGATCTTCATTGTAAAGGGTTTAAACAATGTTTTCCATGCATGTTTAATCAACCATAATCAATTAATTAACATGCACCTGTGGAATGGTCGTTAAGACCTTAACAGCTTACAGAATTTAGGCATTTAAGGTCACAGTTCTAAAAACGCAGGACACTAAAGAGACTTGTCTACCAACTGTGAAAAACACAGTGGGAATTAGGCATGCTGCAGGGAGGCATGAGGACTGCTGATGTGGCTAGGGCAATAAATTGCCATTTCCGCACTGTGAGACGCCTAAGAGAGTGCTACAGGGATACAGGAAGGACAGCTGATCATCCTCGCAGTGGAAGACCACGTGTAACAACACCTGCACAGAATCGGTACATCCGAACATCACACCTCATGACAGGTAGAGGATGGCCACAACAACTGCCTGAGTCACACCAGGAACACACAATCCCTCCATCAGCGCTCAGACTGTCCTCAATAGGCAGTCAATGAGGGGGAGATGCACTGCAGTACTTTAAGCAGCTGGTGGCCACACCAGATACTGACTGGTACTTTTGATTTTGAGCCTCCCTTCATTCAGGGACACATTGTGAAACATTTTTAGTTTATGTCTTATGGTGTTGACTCTTTTAGTGTTCATACAAATATTTCCACATTAAGTTTACTGAAAGTAAAAACAGTTGAAAATCAGAGGACGTTTCTTTTTGTGCTGAGTATATATATATATTATATCATCGCTATTACTTGACCCTGAAGTTTAGTTTAGCACACAAAAAACAGAAAAGTCCTTTCTGGTAAATCAACTGCATATGTAGTTTATTTACAGTAATTCATAAAAAATGAATATACATTGTACAGTACAAGGTAAGCAGGAGAAATATTACAAAATGGTGCGCACATACAGTAGCTCCTTTACCTCCTGCTTATGGTCACATTCATGCACTGTTTATATAGAATATGTGCAAATCACAAGCCTAGTTGTGATTACAACCCTCTCCTACGACCGTGCCAGGTGGAGACGAATATCAGGTAAATTTCAGGTAAAAAAAAAAAAAAAAAAGATCTTTCATGATGAGAGTGTTTATGCACTTTAAATTTACAGTAAACAATAAACACTGCCTTTTGCAAAGTAAAAGTGAGTGCCGAGAATAATATAATTTCTCTTCTTACCTTTCATTCACGATAGGTGTGAAGTTATCAAACCGGTTTCGCTGATGGAGGGATTGGCTGTATTGGGGGTTTTAAAACAAAATAACAAGACCGAGCAGATGTCTCTGCCTTTGTCTGGCAACCTGAGTGAAGGGGGCTGTAAACGCGAGCGAGCCCCCCTTCAGCCCCCCTTCTCTCAGGTTGCCAAATAAACACAAACTTCTCTCTGTTGCGATTGTTTTCAAAGGTGAGGAGCTGTTTAATTTGTTTTTGTTGTTGTTGTTTTACTAACAGCAGTGATCCTGTTAGTATGCGCTCACGTGAGTGTGACTAGGAATGTTCCTTGCTAATTTTTAAACGGTGTGTGTGTGTGTGTGTGTGTGCACATTTTACACACATACACCCTGCGTGCACAAACGAAAACCCTTATCTGTCGGGATTTATTTAAAAAAAATTTTAAGGTAAAGTACAGTTTAATTTGTTTTATTTTTACTTTATATTTTGTATTAATTATATTTATGTATTTATTTTTTGGGGCTGTAGAACGAATAATTTAAGTTTCCATTATTTCCTATGGGTAAATTAAATTTGGTTTACGAGTGTTTTGGAATACGAGCCCGCTTCCGGAACGAATTAAGCTCGTAATCCGAGGTTCCACTGTATATATGGTAAACTGCATATATGGAATGAAACCTGAGATAGTTACATATACACACTGAATGAAGCATATATAGTATGCACAATCCCTTGCGCCATCTGCTGAGAGAAATGAAAATCGCAGGTTGGAAAAGGCAGGAAACGGCATGACCGGCGCACAGCTGTCAGGAATTTCACGTAAATAAGAGCAAAATAGTTTCATACTGGTTTTTAATGGTGCGATTTCAAAAATTTAAGCATGCAGGGTGATTAAGCTCACAGATCTAGAAAAAGTCATGAAAGGAGGGTTCTGGACTTTGATTGAGTGTGAAGGATTTTTTTTTTTCCGATTGCGGTCAAAATGACCGGTGCTTGGCGCTTCTAGTGTTAAGCAGGGGAACCTTCCGTGCGATGCAAGATTTTAAACCATGCCGTCTTAGTGTATTACTGTCATGCTCTTAGCGCTCCGCGCTGATCTAAGACCGCTCTTGTCAATTGACATTTCCTTTCCCACGCTGTCAAGCCCCTCATCACGCGCCCTTGTTTTCCCACGCTGTCATGTCACTTCCACGCCCCCGCTCCGCCCCGCCTGCACACCGGGTTCTCATTCAGCGCTGATTTATCTGTGCTTATAAGGAAGCGCAGCGCACTGGATCGTCGCCAGATTATTGTGTCCCATCGTACCAGTTTTCTCGCGTTTAATTTGATAGCCCTCACGTTGCCAAGTTTGTTTCTGATTCTCGTTTTTCCCCTCCTCCGCCTTTCGATTCTGATTTGATTGCTACGCTGACGGATTACACGGCTCCCGACTCTACGCACGCTCTCTTGACTACGGCTTATCTTCACGTCTCGGCACAGACACCACGCTGACGGACTTCACGGCCCCGACCCAACGCGCGCCTTCACGACCACGGCTCATCTTCACGTCTCGGCACAGACACCGCGCTGACGGATTACACGGCTTCCGACTCAACGCGCGCTCTCTTGACTACGGCTTATCTTCACGTCTCGGCACAGACACCACGCTGACAGATTTCTCTGCTCTGCTCGCCCTCACTCAGTCTCGGCCATACAACGCCTCGTTCCTGCACCTGCGTTTGGATCCGCCTCTACGCACCGACGGACATCACGCCTTTCCGTGATCAGCGTCCTGACAGAATAATCTGGCCATACGATGGATCCAGCAGGATTAGACAGGATGAGGCAGGCGCTGGAGAGTCAAGGCACTCTCCTTGGTAAACATCAGGAGGAACTGGTCACTACCAGACAGACGCTCGCTGACGTCACCGCTCAAATGCAACGTCTCCAGATGCCCGTAGCACGGTCCACGGACCCTCCACGAGAGCCACGCCTGCCAGCCCCTCCCACTTATGGCGGAGAGCCAGGTACATGCAGATCCTTCCTGTCACAATGTTCTCTAATTTTTGAACTGCAGTCCTCCACCTTCTCTTCAGAGAGATCCAGGGTCGCCTACGGGATCACTCTTCTCACAGGTAGGGCCCGGGAATGGAGCACCGCCCTCTGGGACGCGCACGACCCATGCTGTGACACTTTTGCTGACTTTTCTGCAGAGATGAAAAGGGTTTTTGACCGATCTCACTTCGGCAGAGAGGCCGGCACCAAGCTACTACGCCTCCGCCAGGGGTCGCGTTCCGCTTATAACTATGCCATCGAGTTTCGGACCTTAGCTGCCTCAAGCGGATGGAACGCCAGAGCACTCTCCGACGTCTTCCTGGAAGGTCTGTCGGAGGCACTCAAGGATGAGTTAGTTTCCCGTGAACTTCCTTCTGACCTCCATGAGCTCATGGATCTCGCTGGGAGGATTGACTCGCGTCTTCGCTCAAGGCAGCCAACCCGGAGGTCGCCACCAACCAGAAGACCTTCGCCCCCCAGGGCGCCCCGCCCCTCCTCTCCTTGCGCGCAGATTGATCAGGAGGAACCTATGCAGCTGGGCAGAACCCACATCTCCGATGAGGAGAGACGCCGCCGCCGCCTAGAAAGAGCCTGCTTTTACTGCGGGGGCTCAGGTCACATGCTGAGGGATGTGCAGCATGTGGAGGCGCCCTCTAGTCAGACTGGGAGCCCTAGAGGGCGCTCCTCCCGATAAACTCCCAGAACCACGCCCACTGCTCTCGGTAACCCTAGTCATCAGCGGCCAGACTCATCCCATTCAGGCGCTCATCGACTCCGGCTCTGATCGGAATCTGATCAGCTCTGCTACGACCAGGGCGTTACGGATCCCCTGCACGCCGCTGGATCATCCCCTGTCCGTCCAAGCTCTAGATGGAAGCCCCCTTCCAGCCATCACTCACAGAACCCTTCCACTCACCCTAAGAACATCTGGGAACCACTCTGAGGAGGTCTCCTTCTTTGTTATTAACAAATCCCACGCCGCCTTAGTTCTCGGTCTTCCGTGGCTAGCTCTTCACAGTCCCCAGATTGACTGGATCAAGCATGTGATCACGGGTTGGAGCCCCTCTTGCGCCACGTCATGTCTTCACTCTGCACTCCCTACACTTCCAACCACCGCCAGGGCCGAGTACACCCCAGATATCGCCAACGTCCCTGCTCATTATCACGACCTCCAGCAGGTCTTCAGCAAGACCCGAGCCATGTCGCTTCCTCCTCATCGCCCGTACGACTGCCCCATCGACCTTCTCCCCGGCACCTCTCCGCCCAAAGGCCGACTATACTCCTTGTCTCGCCAAGAGAGAGAATCCATGAACACCTACATCACAGAGTCCCTGGCTGCCGGTATCATCCGCCCATCCTCCTCTCCTGCGGGGGCAGGCTTTTTCTTCGTGAAAAAAAAAGACGGGTCCCTTCGTCCATGCATAGATTACAGGGGCCTCAACGAAATTACCGTCAGGAACCGCTATCCACTTCCACTCATGGCAACTGCCTTCGAACTGCTCCAGGGGGCCGACACGTTTACGAAGCTTGACCTAAGAAATGCTTACCACCTTGTCCGTATCCGTGAGGGAGACGAGTGGAAGACCGCCTTTAACACCCCTACGGGACATTATGAATATCTGGTGGTCCCCTTCGGCCTCACTAACGCTCCCGCCGTCTTCCAATCTCTCATTAATGATGTTCTCCGCGACTTCCTCAACTCCTTTGTATTTGTTTACCTGGATGACATTTTAATTTTCTCCCAGGGATTGGAGAAACATCGTCACCACGTTCGCCAGGTCCTCCAGAGACTCTTAGAGAATAACCTCTATGTCAAAGCGGAGAAGTGTGAGTTCCACACATCCTCCACTACCTTCCTGGGGTTCGTCATCTCCCCGTCCATGTTGGAGATGGAGCCAGCCAAGGTCCAGGCTGTCACTAGCTGGCCCACACCAACCTCACGGCGAGACCTCCTACGGTTCCTGGGGTTTGCCAACTTCTACCGCCGTTTCATACGAGGTTTCAGCACCATCGCCGCTCCCCTGACATCGCTAACTTCCACAAAGACCCGGTTCTGCTGGGATAAGGAAGCTGATATAGCCTTTGCTAGGCTCAAGCAAAGATTCACCTCTGCTCCCATCCTCACCATCCCTGACCCTTCTTTTCAGTTTGTGGTGGAGGTTGACGCCTCCAATACTGGGGTTGGTGGGATTCTCTCCCAAAGGTCCACCCAGGATAACAAGATGCACCCATGCGCATTCTACTCCCGTCGGCTAACCCCAGCTGAGAAGAACTACGACGTGGGAGACCGAGAACTCTTGGCCATCAAGCTAGCCCTGGAGGAGTGGAGACACTGGCTAGAGGGGACTGAGCTCCCATTTCTAGTGTGGACCGACCATAAAAACCTGGAGTATCTACGTACAGCCAAGAGACTCAATGCACGCCAAGCCAGATGGTCACTATTTTTCTCCAGGTTTAATTTCACCCTGTCCTACCGGCCAGGCTCAAGGAATTCCAAGCCAGACGCCCTCTCACGCCAGTTTTCACCCTCTCCGGAACCCACATCCGAGGATACCATCCTCCCGTCCCACTGCCTCGTCGCCGCCATGGAACTGGACATAGAAAGCAAGGTTCGGCAGGCCCTGACCCAGGAGCTCGGACCTAGTGATGTCCCACCCAACCGTCTCTTCGTTCCCCCTTGCCTGCGCTCACAGGTTCTGGAGTGGGCCCATGGATCCAAGCTATCGTGTCACCCAGGTGCTGCTCGAACTCTCTACATCGTCCAGCAACGATTCTGGTGGGCCACGTTGAGGAGGGACGTGCCCAGATTCGTGGCAGCCTGTGACATCTGCGCCCGCTGTAAGAAGGAGAACCGGCCGACTGCTGGCCTTTTCAGACCTCTACCGGCTCCCCGGCGCCCTTGGTCCCACATTGCGGTGGATTTTGTCACCGGCTTACCCTCTTCCGATGGGCACAACTGCATCATGACCATCGTGGATCGCTTCTCCAAATCGGTGCACCTCGTGCCCCTTCCGAAGTTGCCATCCGCAAAGGAGACCGCAGAACTTCTCGTCCTCCATGTATTTCGGCTTCATGGCCTTCCCACAGACATCGTGTCAGACCGGGGTCCTCAGTTCACCTCGCGGTTTTGGGGTGCGTTCTGCAGGCTCGTCGGAGCTACTCCCAGCCTCTCGTCAGGTTTCCATCCCCAGTCCAACGGACAGACTGAGCGCATGAACCAAGCGTTAGAGGTCTCCCTCCGCTGCATGACAACCCGGGACTCTACCACCTGGAGCAAGTTTCTCCCTTGGGTCGAATACGCCCACAACTCTCTGCCTTCCGCTTCGACAGGCTTGTCCCCGTTCCAGTGCTGCTTAGGCTACCAACCCCCACTCTTCCCAGTCCAAGAAATAGAGGTGGAGACCCCGTCTGCCCAACACTTCGTCCGCCGCTGCAGGCAGACGTGGCTACGCGCCAGACGAACCTTACTACGTGCCATCTCCTCTTACAAGAAACAGGTGGACCGCCACCGCATCAAAGCCCCCAAGTACCGTGTGGGAGACCGAGTCATGCTCGCCACAAGGGACATCCCCTTGAAGACTCTCTCACGCAAACTCTCCCCCCGTTTCGTCGGTCCTTTCACGATAACTAGGATAATCAACCCATGCGCGGTCCGACTTCTTCTCCCCTCGTCCATGCGACGGATTCACCCCACTTTCCACGTATCCCAGCTGCGACGCGTCATCAATTGTCCATTAAGTCTAAGTCATCTAAGACCGCTCTTGTCAATTGACATTTCCTTTCCCACGCTGTCAAGCCCCTCATCACGCGCCCTTGTTTTCCCACGCTGTCATGTCACTTCCACGCCCCCGCTCCGCCCCGCCTGCACACCGGGTTCTCATTCAGCGCTGATTTATCTGTGCTTATAAGGAAGCGCAGCGCACTGGATCGTCGCCAGATTATTGTGTCCCATCGTACCAGTTTTCTCGCGTTTAATTTGATAGCCCTCACGTTGCCAAGTTTGTTTCTGATTCTCGTTTTTCCCCTCCTCCGCCTTTCGATTCTGATTTGATTGCTACGCTGACGGATTACACGGCTCCCGACTCTACGCACGCTCTCTTGACTACGGCTTATCTTCACGTCTCAGCACAGACACCACGCTGACGGACTTCACGGCCCCGACCCAACGCGCGCCTTCACGACCACGGCTCATCTTCACGTCTCGGCACAGACACCACGCTGACGGATTACACGGCTTCCGACTCAACGCGCGCTCTCTTGACTACGGCTTATCTTCACGTCTCGGCACAGACACCACGCTGACAGATTTCTCTGCTCTGCTCGCCCTCACTCAGTCTCGGCCATACAACGCCTCGTTCCTGCACCTGCGTTTGGATCCGCCTCTACGCACCGACGGACATCACGCCTTTCCGTGATCAGCGTCCTGACAATTACTGATAATAGCCTTGAAAACGATGGTCCCAGCTCTCTTCACAGCACTGACCAGCTCCTCCCATGTAGTTCTGGTCTGATTCTTCACTATTCTTAGCATCATTGATACCCCATGTATCTACTTAGACTTTGGCTGATTGTGGGGTGCACAGGTGTCTTTATAACAGCTGACAACCTTAAACAGGTACTACTAATTTTGAATCATGAGCAGAGTGTAGCTGGACTATTTAAAAGAAAAATAACAGGTCTTTAAGGGTTATATATCTACAGTATGTACAATACATGCTCTACACATTTTATTTGCCTTTCAGATAAATATTGTCAGCCAGAGGAGTTTACAGATTACCTCTGTAAACAGTTTCCGAAGCTGAAAGATGGTGGAGGCTATGAATTTCTTAAGGCTTGAGGTGCTACCCGCTCAAAGTCATTGGAGATAATACCTTGTCCTGATGATGGATACTCGGCAGAGTACTTGAGCAACAGTACACTTGGCATCGGAGGTGGCATGATTGACACCAGACCTCTTCAGAAAGATCTAAGCTTGGAGGTAGATAAACTGCATAGATGAAGCATGAACAATGTATGTTACGATTTGTCATGTCCAACTTCTTTTCTTATACATTATAAAGTTTTCAGAGGGAAAAATAGGACAAGGGCCACAGAAAGCTTGTTTGTACTGCCAACAAAAATTTTCTGTTGCTGAAATCCAGAAACATGTCGACCAATGTGAAATGTATGTAATGTGTAAAAATTTCTAACTAAACAATGGAATTTTTTAAGATATTAAAAGTGTAAGAAGAAAATGGTTTAAATGGATATTTTACCTTGGAATACATTTATTGTCATTTTCTTTGTGTTTTTATTTTATTTAAAAAGCAGGTTAGAAAGAGAAGAACACCAAAATGTTAGAGGTCTCCAGGCAGGAATCAAGTAGTACTGGTAACACACAGGATATTAATAGAAGCGACATCAGCAATGAAATTTCTCATAATAACAGCAGTGAGGAATTTACCAGCAGCAGCAGACAGCAAAACTCCAGGAGCAGCAGTAGACAGGAAATTGGTCAAAGTAAGGAAGGAAGGGACAGTGAAAATTAAGGTGATTTAGGTGTTGTTTCATGCAATCTGAACAACAATGAGCATATTTTTCTCAGCATAGCTAAAAAAAAAAAAAATATATGACTATGTCCTGTAAATAGCAGCAGTTTGTATTACTTTTGTATTTTTGTGTTCTCAGAGTGGAAAGTTGAGCCAAACCTGTTTCGGGCTGCACTTTTATACAGAAGGGGGCTTTTGGAAAAGGCTGAAATTCTTTCTGGACTAACTGCAAGCCTGAACCTGTGCAGCAGTTTCCAGGAAAGAGAAAGAGAAATGTTAACATTCTATAAATCACAACCTGGCAACTGGGCTCGTCTATTCTAGGTTGTACTCAAGGGTATAATAAATAATTTTAAACATTTCATACATGTAGTCAGATTGGCACATCACTTGGTTTACATTGATATCTTTTCCTCAGGTGATTCAGCTATAGGAGATGGCGGGAAACGCTACTTTCTATCTCAGGTTATTTCCCGTGTGCAGTTTGGGTTTGCCCTAGATTTTGGTAAGTACAGTAATGTAATATTTTAAAGCATTACCTTACAATGAAAGGGGTATTTAAGCAAATATACACATTCTTTCAGTACTTGCTCTCCTTCATTTTAATTGAACTTATGTTGAACTTATGGTTGTAACATTTAAAAAAATGATGTTTTGGGGTGAAAAATCTATGTAGTCATATTAGACGGCAAAACTTGTAAAAATGTTTTTTTTTTTTTTAACTTCAGACAACTATGGCAAAACCCTATTTTTCACTGGGCAAGAAGACCATCTGGTGCCATCAACCTCCCGAACTCTGCTGGATAGTGACTTGTTCCGCATTGTTGGATGCATGATTGGCCATTCATTTATAAATGGTGGTCCCTCATTATCTGGACTTAGTCCTGCTATGTTTGGAATAATAACTGGACAAATGAATGAGCCAGTCATGATTGAACTTCAAGATTGCCCTGACACAGATGTCATTGAAATTGTCCATCTGGTACAACCATAAACCTACCTCCGACCATTGTTTTGTGTAAGCAAAAGTGACTCTGAAATGAGACTATTATTATTATTTTTTTTTTATTATTTTTATTTTTTACTACAGCTGCAAAAACCAAATACACTTGCTGATGAGGAGTGTGCGATAGTAAATGACCTGGCTGTCAGTTGGGATCTGCCTCCTGTCACTGCAGAAAACAGACTGTGGCTAGCCCAAAGCATTCTTCACCATGCTGTAAGTTTTAAAACATCTTACTTTAAACCCTTTTTGTACTTATTCATGAAAAATTGCAAAAATTACTTTCCTTAGGTCATCGGCCGGCGAGAGAAACAGATGCAACAGTTGAAGAAAGGACTGAAGGAGACTGGAGTTTTGCGCATGGTAAAGGAACGTCCATTTCTCATCAAAGTCCTATTCCCACGATCATCTTCCCTGACAATTGATGCACAGGTAATGTCCCACAATTTGCATTGACATTTTGAATTAGATTTCATTGATTTTGAAATAGATATAATTACACATCCTTCTATTTAATGACTATGCATATTCTGAAGTTACTCCTATTACTAACGCATGGTTTATAAACTGGCGGGCAAAAAAATGCATCCTTGGTAAGAAAAAAAAAAATCCAGTATATGTACTGTATATACAGATGTAAATCATTAGAAAGGATTGTCCAAAAAAACTTTTTTCTTTATTCACACACATGCCATTCCAGATGTGTATTTCTAAAAAAAGATGAATATTTTTAAAGAATAGTCCTGTAGGTCCTCACATTGCAAGTGAATTGAGCCAACATAAAAATGTTTTCATCATACATTTACTTCCTTTGTGTCAAAAGGGGGTTAAACATGTAAAAAAAAAAAAAGGACTTAAATATTGATCTGTTTCTTAACTACACTTTTTATATTACTTTTCAAGACATAAATTTATGGCTGACAAAAATTATTACAGATTAATTGCATACAAAATACAAGTTTGTGTTTGCATTATACAGTACATGTCTGTGTTCTGTGCATAATTATGTACAAGTAAATGTGCACATATACATGTATAGAAATATTAGTGTGTGTGTGTACATAATATATATATATATATATATATATATAAATATAACGTGTATAATTTATATTTTTATATCATTTATTTTATATATAAATAACATATCTTAAATATATAAATGAATGTGTGTATTTATATATTCTTAATTATTATACAGATTACACATATATAATGTGAACAAAAACCCTTATTTTGAATGTGATTAATCATTTAACAGCTCTACATTAATTACTGAACAACTGAAGTATTGTAGATTAATTTTATTCATAATGTAACCTCCAATTAATTTTTTAATGTAACCTTTAAGTTTTTCACTTGCATTGTATGAGCCTAAAATGGAACATCCTTAAACTTTAGTCTTTAGCTGCTGAAAGAAAGGCAAAAATATCTGAGGCAGCATGAAAGCTGTAACGTGAGACTAAATTGCAGTTTAGTGTTTAGAAAAGGTTTAGTGTTTTTGGTGAATCATCCCATAAGTTTTACTTGCTGTATTTAAGAGTGTTCACAGTGTTATGCTAAATACTTTTGAAACATTAATACTAGGTGTAGTCTTACAGAACCGCTAAAATGTGTTTAAAAAAATTACGTTATGAGACATTATACTAGATGATCCTGGAAAGAGTAATATGGCCGAACCCTGACACTGATGATGAGGACAACTGCAAAATAACATCCTTTTTCTGGCAATACATTGAAGAAGGTTAAAAAAAAAAGATTTTCTATTTCTACATATTGTGACGTGTGGAATGTGCTCCGGTTCATGCTTAGGCTGAATTGGAGGTAGGTTTCGTGTGAATGTGCTGCTTATGCTTTTGTGTGACTGCGTGTATGAAATAAAGTACTCCCAGCCATTGCATTGGGTAGCAAGTAAGCTCACTCGTCTCTCCAACATGCTTCTCGGCGGTAAAACACTACAATATAATGTAGCATTTTGTGTGGTTCTCTCATTGCAAGACTTGGATATGTGCTGTACCATGTGAAAATTGTACATTAAAGGTGCATTCATTTAAGTAGTATAAACTCTAACCCACTTTCTACATTTAAAAAAACAGGTACACCACGGGAACTGAAAAACCTTGTTGAATTTTGGGTTGGCTGGACAAGCCTACCCCAAGAACCGTATGTGGAAGTGACATCAGATGTCAGAATACCAACTGTCTCAACATGCAGCGAGACGCTTAAACTCCCATTACGTTACAGCCATTATGGAGAATTCAGCTCTGATCTAAAAGCAGCTGTGTCTTGCAACAGTTTTGGATTTGGTTTAGTTTAAAAGGAAGGCACCTGTCTTTGAACTGTTGTTTGCTGAGTTGTTCAAGTGTAAGAAAAACTGTGAAATCATTAAGAAATCTTAGTATTACAATTTATTGTAATATTGTTCCTACATTTTTTTTACTTGCTTTCTAGGCAAAGGGAATCTAGCAGTTCCAATTGTTAATTAATTCACAAAATATACAGTATGCCATTGTTTACATCTATTAATATTCATTGTTCAAGCATATTCTTTGAGTTTATGTCAGTTCATCTATCCCAATAAATGAGTTAACTGTTGCACTGTTTCACAGTAAGCATCCACCGTTTCTGTAAAAAGAATATTTGGATTGGGCAAGGTGTCAATCTCTGCAGGAGTCAACTCCCTCTGCAGTTGGGCTTGGACCTGTTCTGGACCATCAGCATTTTAAAATGTTGTCCACAGCTGTAGAGGAGATTGGCTACCTGTGGTCCTCAATTTCAAATTCAAATTCAAATTTTATTTGCCACGTACACAGTCATACACAGTACGATATGCAGTAAAATGCTTTTTCAACTACCATTGACCTTAAAATAAAAGCTTAAACATAAGAAATAAATATGAATAAAGGTAATACGGTAGAAAATAAAGTTAACTGGTAAAATATACTGTACAAGTAAAAATAAAGATATATTGCAGTAAAATAAATATTGCAGAAAATGAAATTAACTAGTAAAATATACTGTGCAAGTAAAATAAAATAAAAATATACTGTACAAGTAAGAACAAAATATGTATAATATAGAAATATAAAAGAAGAAAATAGAAATTTGTCCATATAAGTAATGTAAAAATGGCTGAGGTGTGCAAATATGCATAAAGTGACTTCTTAAAGTGTCTTATTATTAAAGTGATTTGTGCAGTGGTCCATAATGAAAGTATAAGTATATAGTGCAAAAAGTGTGCATGAATGTGTCCAGTGTCCATGAATGTCCAGTCAGTGTTGGATGTAAAAGAGATGATATTAGTCCTGTATTGTGTTGTGGTTGAGAGACCTTATGGCCTGCGGGAAGAAGCTCCTCCCCAATCTCTCTATATTGGTCTTCAGAGAGCGGAATCGCTGCCCAAACCGCAACAGAGAGAACAGTCCATTGTTGGGATGGCTGAGGTCCTTCACCATCTTCCTGGCCTTAGTCCAGCACCGTTTGCTGTAGATAGAGTGCAGGTCAGGGAGCTCGGTGCAGATGATTCGTTCAGCTGAACGCACCACCCTCTGTAGAGCTCGTCTGTCCTGCATGGTGCTGTTCCCGAACCAGGTTGTGATGTTTCCCGTGGAATTTGTGGTTATTTCAAGCCCCAGGAACAGATCAAGATGTCTTTTCAACTGAGGCAGGAAAATCCAGTGTAGTGCGTATAGGTGCACTTCATTATCTGGATCCAGGAAACTCTCAGATTCCATTCCATAGAACAGGCAGTAAAACATCTCTAAGACCTGTTCGTAGACATCCCTCCATAATCATTCAATTCTACAAAGACAACATTACAACTATTATCAAACTTCATTACATCTATTTAAAATTTGCTCCCACCCACACAAAGTACCTTTGATTGTGGACGCTTCTCCCAGTTATGTGGGAGTTGCGGTTCTCACCCCTATGTGCCACCATGAAGTGTGCCACTTCAATGTTCTCCAAGCCCTTGTCTGAGCGCACTCGAGAGGGGAGTCCAAATTTCTAAACTGCTCCAATAAAACTGTCAAGAACTCTCAATGCCCAGTTGTTTGTTGCTGCACTCAGGTAAACAATTAAGCGGCTAAAGCCAGCGATGCCTCCATGAATAACAAACCTCCACCTAAATAAATGACAAATAAAAGAAAAAAAATATGATTCCCTATATTCCACATCTATTCTCCCATGTCTGGATTTTTTCCACAATTCAATTTATTCAGTGGCCATCCAAATTAAATTTTTTGTTACCTGAGCTAATTCAGCCAACAACTTTCTTTTAAAATGCCCTTCAAAGCTATTTTTCTCTCAATATAATTGTTGATATATTTCATTGTACACCTACAAAATTAAGCGCTCCAAAAGTTTGTGCTAGACAGCATGGTGGGGATCTTCAAATAAAAAAAAAAAAGATGCATAACCTTTATGGAAGCAACTATTTACTTAACCCTGAACATCTAACAGCACTGTATTAACAAATTATGACTGTTAAATTTCTCTGCCCTCAACAACTTAAGAAAAGTCATACTTCAGAAAAACATGTTTACTTATAGTAAAAAAAAAAGGCCTGGTTATTTTCCTACAGATAGCATGAAAAAATATTTTAAATTAACATTTAAAGGTCTGTACGTCATGAACGTGTCCTTTAAGCCTTGTTTTATTTGTTTTTGATGTAAACACCAAATGGATTAAGTTTAATTGAAAATATGTGATTATATATTGAACCAGCTTTGCAGATGTGAATGACCAAAATCAAGAAATGCAATGCATCACTCCCAATACCTTATTAACTTATGGTTTCCATCTATGTGCCATATTGCATTTGGTCCAGAGACAAAGTATTGACGGCGATGGCGTGTGCTTATATTGATAACGCTCTCAGTTGAGTTCCCAGTGGATCTCACGCACCCTTGAACCTATAAAGAAAAATAAGATACAAAATTTTTATAAAAATTACTGTAGGCATCAATTAGAACTTGATTTTTATGTTAGTAATTACACATTCTAGTATTTCAGCATATTTTGTCATCATAAACAAAACCTATACTATAAAACAATAAAAAAGTCAATACAAGATAAAAAAAAAACTCAACATATTGTTTTTTTTTTGGACAAAAAATAATTTTTCAGAGATTAAACTCTAAATATTATAAAGTTGTTCTTACTTTGAATATAAAGACCTTGTGACTGAAGATGACCATGTAAAATCCTGTATCCAGCGTTTGGGCAATTTCTTTGTATTTCAGCCACAATGTTGTCCAATACATCATCACTGACATTGGAGTACAAATCTTTGGTTCTTTGGGGGGAAAAAGATATTTATTAAAGGTCAAGATATTTCAACTAGCTGCATATATTTTTGTATAAGGCAAAAATAAAAGCATAAATACCCAAACAATTAAATCATTCCTTTAAAAACAATCACACTTACGAAAAACAACGACGGTTTTATTATAGTAAAACCATGTTTTTTGGTGTTCTGATCACCATTTTTATAACCACACAAATACCTTAAAGTATGATTTTTGCAGAAAAATCATGGTTGTGATTACCATGGCAATAGCCATGTTTTTCCCCAAATAATAAACCCATGGTTAATTTTCTTGGATAACTCTTTTTGCCTGGAGCGCCAAATGTAGGTGCCATACGTATGCTTTATATTGTATGTATTCATATTTGTTATATATAAAGGGTCATATATTCCAAATGCATTCAGGAAAATTGTATGTACCTGTAGGATTACAAATTTATAAAATGTTAAATCTAGCTTCCAACGTAATAGTATATAAACTGAACAAGTTATGTACATTGGGTTTTACATTTTAAGGTAAAGTTGGTGACATTCTAAGAAGATCAAGTCTTGTACCCCAGGTGTCAGAGACATTAACCTTTTGTCTTTATGTACTTCCTGACCACTGGGTAGGGTCCCAAAGTCGATGTGAATGCTAATCTCAAGGCCAGGCTATGCCTTTTGTCTCTATGAGAATGTAAAGGTTTGGGGGATACTGTCAGGCTGATTAGATTAGCACCTATGCATTTGAAAGCCACTGTTATGCTGATGAGATCAGGGCTGGGGAACTTCCGTTACCAGGCTGACTCCTGTACTAGACTATGCTTTGTTTAGATTGTCTCCACCTCTTTGTATCCCTCCCTCTTGTAAAGTATAAACTCTTCCGAGCTAAGTTTTCGGTCAGACTTGGATGACTACAGCGACGCTCGGCGAGTTCTCAATAAAGAGTAACTTCTGCTTGAATGATATCCCAACGTCTCCTGGTCTCTGAAAAAGTTCCCAACATACCTTAATCCATGCTGTTCCAGTCTTCTACGGCTGGACACATGAGTAACCACACACAATGTAGTACTCAATCATCTGTAGTGGTACAGTATGTCTATCAAAGGACGTCCTGGTCCTTTATTTGTTCTGTCCCTTACAAAAAACCTGTCAGCCACTTCACGCAGCACTTCATTGGCGAAGACAACATTACTGATCTTGTTGTTCATGACGTTGATTGACAGGTTTTCGTGTAACACGTTGGAAATGCAATTGCAAATGGATTAGCGATTGCGTTTGAATTTTGGCCGGCTTGACGCGCGACGCAGAGAAAGTGAGAAAGCAAACGTGGCCAATGATTTTGCTATTTAAATATGGCAGGTTCATGATTCGTAAGACATGGGAAATGCAATTGCAAATGGATTAGCGATTGCGTTTGAATTTTGGCTGGCTTGACGCGCGATGCAGAGAAAGTGAAAAAGCAAACGTGGTCATTGATTTTGCTATTTAAATATGGCAGGTTAATGACTTGTAAGATATGGCAAATACAAATGAACTTTTCTTTTTCATTTAAAATTTGGCAGTTAGTGTGCGCTCGCGAAGGCGAAAAAGCAAACGGTAATGCAAAGTTTGCAATTGCATTTGAATTATGGCACACTTTGTGTGTCCACATATGGGAAACGCAATTGCAAATATAATTTGCAATTCCATTTGAATATTGTCTGGGATATTGCTCCAGAGAAAGCGTCTGAAGTGACATGGGCAAACTCAATGACTGAGCAATGTGCCGCGCCATCTTGTCTCCTTTTATGCTTCGTGGTTCGTATTATTTTTGGGTCCTAGTGCCGGTCGCGGACCGAGTATGCATGACACAAGTTTGCCGCAAGGGCTAGTCATTTAAGCACGAATGAGAACTGTTTCGCAGGGATTGATGTCATGGGTTAAATTTGTTTTTGTTTTTTTCTTTTTCCGAATATTCGAATCTCAAAACCCCTTCAAACGAAAATTAGAATATTCTGGTCCAGCTCTACTTATTTGACACAGTAATTTACAAATAAATTGTTGAAAAATCATAGAATGTGATTTCCAGATTTTTCTTTTTAGATTTTGTCTCTCACAGTGGAAATGCACCTATGCTGTAAATTGTAGACCCCTCCATGATTTCTATGTAAGAGAAATTGCAAAATCACAAGGTGATTAAATACTTATTGACCTCACTTTGTATACGCTGTAAAAAGTAATAAGTTGACTTAGAAAAGCCATGAAAACTGAATGCCTCAAAATTCTCAAGCAAATTAGGTCATACTTTTTGACTTGATACTACTAAAACTTCAGTACCCGTAACTAAATTTTAAAAGCTAAGCTAACAGTTTTAAGTTGAGCTTTATAAGCGGAACTCAAACAAAACAATTATTTTAACATGCCTGCTTGTTCATTTTACTAGAAGAATCTGTGGAAACTGATTGCCTTAAATTTTTCAAGCAAGGTGTACTTAAAGTTCTAAGTACACATTTAAGAATGTACTGGTGATCTAAGAATACAAAGATAGATTTGGCACAACACTAGAATGTTTATTTGCTCTATAAAACAAAATTAATTTCAGACACTACTAAAGGCATGCCTGTCAACAAGGGCTGCCAAAAAACATTTTAGACCAAAATAAAAAATAAAAAAATAAATAGATAAATAAATAAATAAATAAATAAAAGCACATACTGCCTTTGAAATAAAGGACAATAAAATTCTTCTCTCTCTTTTTAGCATCTTTACAAAGTGGTCAAAAGCAGAGCTTGCAAACACCAAACAGTCTAAATTTAGTAAAGCTTTCCTAATACAGTTCTCTTCAATATAGTCTTCTAATAAAACTTTTAAAACTAACTTTAACATTAAGTAAACTTATATTAAAAATAGGAATATTTTTCCTTTTCAACAACTAGAAAACACTCAGTGTGGTACTCAACAATTGGAGTTCTCTTAAAGACAATTTTATTCACTCAAACTCAACTTAGTAATGAACCTGTAATTACCATAGAAAAAAAATTTACATTATGGCAATGACCTACTGCTGCATCAAGCGATTTTTTAGTGATTGGATTTTAGGTTTAAGTGACTTATGGAGACTTATCACTCTCTATGAAATTAACTCTTCAGAGTTGCAGGATACTCTAAGTTTAGAGCATAAATCAGTCCAAAGAGCAGACACATTGCTTATGGAAGATTTTCCACGTTATCCACAATCATGGTACCTTCCAAAATGATGTGTTATGATGTGATGTGTTGCGGTTGCAGAGTGCTCGGGAATCACCGTCAGAATTCCAATTGTAATGTCGGACAGGTTTTCAATGTCGCGACAATCCTAAAAACATGGCAAATAGCAATAATCCGACCACGCCGCCATCTTCCTCATGCCAAAATACAAACAAAGGCTGAAACAGGAAGTTCCGGTTCAGAGGGAGGTCGCGCGCTGGACGGACCAATCGGTGGCCGCGTTACAGGACGCACTCGATGACGCAGACTGGGACATGTTCAGAAACAGCTCCGATGGTGACGTCAGCGTGTTTACGGAAGCGGTTGTGGGATTCATCGGGAAACTAGCGGATGATACCGTGGAGAAAAAGACTATTAAAACGTTTTCCAACCAGAAGCCGTGGGTGGATAAAACCATCCGCGACGCTCTGAAATCTCGCACCGCTGCTTACAACACGGGACTCGCGTCGGGGGACATGGAACCGTACAAGGCTGCGTCATACAGCGTCCGGAAGGCGGTAAAAGAGGTGAAGCAGCGCTACGGGAGGAAACTAGAGTCACAACTCCAACAGAGTGACTCTAGGAGCCTGTGGCAGGGATTAAGGACAATAACGGATTATAAAGCACCAACATCCGGTATGATAAACGCAGACGTGACTCTGGCAGATGAGCTGAACACTTTCTATGCTCGCTTCGAGGCTGCAGCTAAAGATGCTAGCGATGCTAATGCTAGCGGCGCTAATGGCTGCAGACAGGAAGTCACTGCCAGCACCGGAAGCGCGTTCATCATCACCGAGCACGACGTGAGGAGAGCCTTCAAGAGAGTGAACACCAGGAAAGCAGCAGGACCAGACGGCATCTCAGGCCGTATTCTCAAAGCCTGCGCAGACCAGCTAGCACCTGTGTTCACTGAGATATTTAACATCTCTTTATCTCAGTCGGTGATCCCCACATGCTTCAAAGAGTCCATTATTGTTCCTGTCCCAAAGAAACCTCATCCTGCTTCCCTCAATGACTATCGCCCTGTAGCCCTCACCTCAGTAGTGATGAAGTGCTTTGAACGCCTGGTCAGAGACTTCATCATTTCTTCACTACCAGACACACTGGACCCACTACAGTTTGCATACCGTCCAAACCGTTCCACGGACGATGCAATCTCACATCTCCTCCATACATCTCTCACTCACCTGGACACTCGGAGGGGGAATTATGTGAAAATGCTCTTCATCGACTACAGCTCTGCATTTAATACCATAATTCCCTCCACACTCACCACCAAGCTGGAGCACCTGGGACTCAGCTCATCCATGTGTCAGTGGATCTCCAATTTTCTGACTGGCAGACCACAGGCAGTAAGGATGGGCGGCCATGTCTCAGCCTCCATCACTCTCAGTACTGGAGCCCCCCAGGGTTGTGTTCTGAGCCCCCTGCTGTACTCTCTGTACACCTCTGACTGCGTGGCCACTACCAACTCCACCACCGTCATCAAGTTTGCTGACGACACTGTCGTGGTGGGCCTGATCACCAACAACGATGAGACGGCCTACCTGGAGGAGGTTGGAAATCTGGAGAACTGGTGCCAGAGAAACAATCTCCTCCTGAACGTCAGCAAGACAAAGGAGCTGATAGTGGACTTCAGTACAAAGCAGGAGAGGAACTACCAGACCCCCATCATCAACAGGAGCCCAGTGGAGAGAGTGGACAGTTTCAGATACCTCGGTGTTCACATCACGCAGGACCTGACATGGTCCTGTCACATCAACACCGTGGTAAAAAAGGCCCGGCAGCGTCTGTACCACCTCAGACGCTTGAGAGACTTTAGACTGCCCTCCAAGGTGCTCAGGAATTTCTACTCCTGCACCATAGAGAGCATCCTGATGGGAAACATCACGACCTGGTTCGGGAACAGCACCACGCAGGACAGACGAGCTCTACAGAGGGTGGTGCGATCAGCTGAGCGCATCATCCGCATCGAGCTCCCTGACCTGCACTCAATCTACACCAAGCGGTGCTGGACCAAGGCCAGGAAGGTCGTGAAGGACCTCAGCCATCCCAACAATGGACTGTTTACTCTGTTGCGGTCTGGGAGGCGATTCCGCTCCCTGAGGGCCAACACAGAGAGACTAAGGAGGAGCTTCTTCCCACAGGCGATAAGGTCTCTCAACCACACCACTAGGCAAAACTAACACAATATTTTCACAATTCTCACAATCAATCAATCAATCTTTATACATCCATGGACACTATGGACAACTCCACGCACATCACATCTACACTACATGTTCACGTTTACATTCTGGACCATTACACAAAGTCACTTTAATAACCATTGCACAAAGTCACTTTTTCTATGCATACTTGCACAAAATTATAGTTCTATGTGTACAATATATTTCTATTTTCAGGTTCTATTTTTTTTAGCTAAATTTTTATTTAAATTTTCTATCATATTTCTTCTATTGATATTTATTAATTACAAGTTTTAATTCTCTTTTTAAGGTCACTGGCGGTCGTGTAAGCATTTCACTACATTTCGTACTGTGTATGACTGTGTATGTGACAAATAAAATTTGAATTTGAATTTGAATTTTTTAATGAGGTCAAAGTAAGCCACACAACGTCTTTAAGAGCAGATACACACATTAAAATGTGAAACTAAATTAATAACACCATAATATGTTTAAATATACAGGCCTTTTTAATCAGGACACATTAGTTGATACAGGAAAGAATACAGACATTCAAACCACTAAATAAAAAGACAATAAATCAAACTGAAGACCAGCTATAGAAATTTAGACCTATTCTAAAACCAATAATTTAATATTCAAAAAATTATCAAAACACATAATTATGGAGAATAATTGATTGATTTAAAATAAATAAATAGAAAAAAACCTATAAATGTCATAAATATAAATATCTATTTTTCCTTCTTTCAATTTAATCTTCTTTCTGTATTTTATATTTATTTTACTGTACTTTCTTACCTTTTTGGTTTTTTAATGCAACCACGGGGGGGGGGGGGGGGGGGGGTTGCGGGGGGGCGCAATCCAGTGTCTTCTTGTGCCAGTCCCAAGTCTGGATAAATGCAGAGGGTTGTGTCAGGAAGGGCATCCGACGTAAAACATTTGCCAAATCAATGATGCGAATCAAGAATATAATTCCCATACCGGATCGGTCGTGGCCCGGGTTAACAACGACCGCCACTGGTGCTGTTGACCTACAGGGTGCTGGTGGAAATTGGGCTACTGTTGGTCGAAGAAGGAGAGGAGGAAGGCGTGTTCGTAAGCAGAGAGAGAAGAGGAAAGGCAAGAGTTTAGGAGTGATAGTAGGGACTTTGAATGTTGGGACCATGACAGGGAAGGGAAGAGAGTTAGTTGATATGATGCAGAGAAGAAAGGTGGATATACTGTGTGTCCAGGAGACCAGGTGAAAAGGTAGCAAGGCTAGAAGCATAGGATCAGGTTTCAAATTGTTTTACCATGGTGTGGATAGGAAAAGAAATGGAGTAGGAGTTATCCTAAAAGAGAAGTTTGTAAGGAATGTTCTAGAGTTGAAGAGAGTATCAGATAGGGTGATGAGTCTGAAGCTGGAAATTGAAGGGATAATGTTCAATGTTGTTAGTGGTTATGCCCCACAGGTAGAATGTGAGTTAAAAGAGAAGGAGAAATTCTGGAATGAGTTAGATGAAGTGATGCAGAGCATCCCCAGAGGTGAGAGAGTGGTGATTGGTGCAGACTTCAATGGACATGTTGGAAAAGGGAACAGAGGTGATGAAAATGTGATGGGAAGGTTTGGTCTTCAGGACAGGAATGTAGAAGGACAGATAGTGGTGGACTTTGCAAAGAGGATGGAAATGGCAGTAGTAAATACTTTCTTCCAGAAGAGGCAGGAACATAGGGTGACATATAAGAGTGGAGGCAGAAGCACTCAGGTCGACTACATCTTGTGTCGACGTTGTAACCTGAAAGAGATCAGTGACTGCAAAGTGTTGGTAGGGGAGAGTGTAGCCAGACAACACAGAATGGTGGTGTGTAAAATAACCCTGGTGGTGAGGAAGGCGAAGAGGACAAAGGCAGAGCAGAGGACAAAGTGGTGGAAGCTGAGAAAGGATGAATGTTGTGAAGTCTTTAGGGAGGAGTTGAGACAGGCTATAGGTGATCAGGAGGTGCTTTCAGTTGACTGGACAACTACAGCCAATGTGATCAGGGAGACAGGTAGGAGGGTACTTGGTGTATCATCAGGTAAGGGGAAAGTGGACAAGGAGACTTGGTGGTGGAATGAGGAAGTCCAGGAGTGTATACAGGGAAAGAGGCTAGCTAAGAAGAAGTGGGACACTGAGAGGACTGAAGAGAGTAGACAGGAGTACAGGGAGATGCAGGTAGAGGTTGCAAAGGCCAAACAAAGAGCATAAGAGGACTTGTATGCTAGGCTAGACAGTAAGGAGGGAGAGTTGTACTGTAGAGGAGATCTGTACAGGTTGGCAAGGCAGAGAGATAGAGATGGGAAGGAGGTGCAGCAGGTTAGAGTGATTAAAGATAGAGATGGAAATGTACTGACAGATGCCAGGAGGGTGATGGGAAGATGGAAGGAGTACTTTAAGGAGTTGAAAACGAAAGAGAACAAAGAGTAGAAGAGGTGACTGTTGTGGAACAGGAAGTAGCAAATATTGGTAGAAGTAAGGTGAGAAGGGCGTTGAAGAGGATGAAGAGTGGAAAGGCTGTTGGTCCTGATGACATACCTGTGGAGGTATGGAAGTGCTTAGGAGTGGTGGCAGTAGAGTTTTTGACAAGTTTGTTTAACAAGATCTTGGAGAGTGAGAGGATTCCAGAGGAATGGAGGAGAAGTGTATTGGTGCCAATTTTTAAGAACAAGGGAGATGTGCAAAGCTGTGGCAATTATAGAGGTATAAAGCTAATGAGCCAGACAATGAAGCTGTGGGAAAGAGTAGTGGAAGCTAGGTTAAGGGCAGAGGTGAGCATTTGTGAGCAGCAATATGGTTTTATGCCTAGAAAGAGTACATCAGATGCAGTATTTGCTTTGAGGATGCTGGCGGAGAAGTACAGAGAAGGTAACAGGGAGTTGCATTGTGTCTTTTTAGATTTAGAGAAACTGTATGACAGGGTGCCAGGGGAGGAGCTGTGGTATTGTATGAGGAAGTCTGGAGTGGCAGAGAAGTATGTTAGAGTGGTGCAGGACATGTATGAGAGCTGTAAGACAGTGGTAAGATGTGCTGTAGGTGTGACAGAAGAGTTCAAGGTGGAGGTGGGTCTGCATCAAGGATCGGCTCTAAGCCCCTTTTTGTTTGCTCTGGTGATGGACAGGTTGACAGATGAGGTAAGACAGGAGTCCCCATGGATTATGATGTTTGCAGATGACATTGTGCTTTGTAGCGAGAGCAGGGAACAGGTGGAGGAAAATTTGGAGAGGTGGAGGTATGCTCTGGAAAGCAGAGGAATGAAGGTTAGCCGCAGCAAGATGGAATACATGTGTGTAAATGAGAGGGACCCAGAAGGATCGGTGAGGCTACAGGGAGCAGAGGTAAAGAAGGTGCAGAATTTTAAATACTTGGGGTCAACGGCCCAGAGCAACGGAGAGTGTGGAAAGGAGGTAAAGAGGCGGGTACAGGCAGGTTGGAATGGGTGGAGAAAAGTGTCAGGTGTGTTGTGCGATAAAAGAGTATCAGCGAGAATGAAAGGAAAGGTGTACAGGACAGTGGTGAGACCAGCGATGCTCTACGGCTTAGAGACAGTGGCGCTGAAGAAAAGACAGGAGGCAGAGTTGGAGGTAGCAGAGCTGAAGATGTTGAGGTTCTCTTTGGGAGTGACAAGGATGGATAGGATTAAGAATGAGTTTATCAGAGGGACAACCCACGTTAGATGCTTTGGAGATAAAGTCAGAGAGGCCAGATTGAGGTGGTTTGGACATGTTCAGAGGAGAGATTGTGAATATATCGGTAGAAGGATGCTGAGGTTGGAACTGCCAGGCAGGAGGTCTAGAGGAAGACCAAAGAGGAGATTTATGGATACAGTGAGAGAGGACATGAAGTTAGTTGGTGTGAGAGAAGAGGATGCAGAGGATAGGGTTAGATGGAGGCAGATGATTCGCTGTGGCGACCCCTGAAAGGAACAGCTGAAAGACAAAGAAGAAGACTTTCTTACCTTTTTTACTTACCATCTCTTGTGTCTGTCCTTTATTCTTTCTACCAGTCTAAATTTCCAACCTTCTGTCTACAGGTATTGTCCTTTTTACTATTTTTTTTAACTTCTTTATGTAATATATAATGTAATATAAATTCTTACTGTCTGTATTTCTTAAAGGGGTCATACAGCACTACATGCACTATTTTAAGCTGTTTGGACTGAACTGTGTTTTAGGAGAGTGCGTACACAACCACTCTACGATGATAAAGAGCCGCCCAGTGGTTTTCTTTTCGTTTATTACAGTAACATCCCCCTTCTGAAATCAGGCCAATCACAAATGCCTGTCGATGTGACGCCAAACCGACAGAGGCCGCTCCTACACAAGTTGATTGACACTGGTGTTTTAGCAAAGACCCGCCCCGAGTGAGAAGAAGCTGTCGGCCATTGTTTTTCGCCGCTGGAGCAAAATGTCGCCTAAGCGAGGGTGGTGTACAGTTGTTGGGTGTAATAGCGAACACAGCAGTCGTCATTCACTACCTAGGGTTAGTGACCTAGGCTACCTACCTAGGGTTAGGTATCTGAGCCACTGAGGAGGCAGTGGCTGAATTTAGTTTTTAAAGCTAACGTCCCCGCCGATTTACCTAAATGCGTTCATGTTTGCGATAATCATTTTTCACCAGACTGCTTTATAAATGCGGGTCAATATAAAGCAGGTTTTACTAGGAAGCTGCTCCTAAAAAATGGATCTGTACTAACGCTTCGTGTTTCTGCTTCATCTTCACCAGGCTCGGTGAGTGTAATTTATTTTACTATGACTCTTTGCAGATCGCCTTTTCTAATAATCACGATGAATGCGGAGTGTAAGTTAACTTATACTCTCATAGAACATGGTTATGGCTTTTTCTCTGTGTACATCCGTCTCTATATAATCCCTAATCGCCCATTTATAATAAACAATGCATTAAGGTGATTGTCTAGTTGCAAACTGTGTACATAGTCGGAAAACTATATTATGCTTACCTCTGTAACGTTAGATGGTTTATAACGATGTCTGTCGAAGATTAAGAAGTCATGTAAACACATCAGTAAACACATCGCGTCCGTATCTCTCTCAGTAAGCTTCTCCGTTGTTGCTTGCGGCAGCGCAACAGCCCGTTAATTCATGCCCATGTAGTGATGAGAAAGACAAATCGAGTCGATGCATGTCCATTCTTTTAATTTCTGCGTTGTCAAGCAATATTACAAACTTCCGCGTAGGTTCCGTACTTAAATCAAACCAAAAACGACTGAAGAAAACAGACTCGGGCTCCATATTCCATAGTTTTCCAGTTTGGACTGCATTACCCACAAAGCACTGCGTTGTGGCAATGCTTTGTGGGTAATGCAGTCCAAAGCATTGCCCGCACTAGACTACATTTCTGTCGCTATACCCTACGTGTCACGCCCCGCAGAACGGGGGGGGGGCGTTTTCAGCTGAGGTCATGAGCATTTAAATTAGCATGTACTGAAACAGGTTGCTGAGAACAGAGCTAGTTTTTACCAGGTAAAAGTAGTTTTTTTTTTACACAATCCTTTTGAATTTTTAATTAACGTATAATACAAACTTTTCATTAGGACCCTAAAGATCATATTAACATTTAATGAAAAATATGATGTGTAGGACCTTTAATTCATCTTAACTTTCTTTTCTCTCCCCCAGGGGTAGACAAATTCAGTCCCAGGTTCTTTTTTTTTTTTTTTCTCGGTCTTTTTTTGCCTACCCCTTTCTTTGTTTCAGTTTCCTGACTGTTCAGATTTTTTTTTTTAAAAAAGCAATTTAAATGTTAAATAAGAATCACATCAGACAAAACTACTTACAAAACAGGTCTTGTAAAAATCTGTGGGTTCCTCCCCGAGAAGGAATGATAGTCCATGAAGAACGGCGATTCGTCTCGCGTTGATGTTGGATTTCTGCAAAGTTATAATAAAAAATTACTAGTTAATAGAGTTCATGACACTAACACAAAACAGAGCAAAGAACAACAGCAAAAGAAACAGTTGTTTTAATATAATTTTTTTATGTAAGTAGCTTACATCATTTTCAATCTGATGCAGAATTGCATCAATGTCTCCACCTTTAGTCCTGAAGATATCGATGAAACGTTGAGTGAATTTATCCAGTTCTTGAAAATATTCTGATTCCAAGTTTTTGCCAGCTATGCGACTAAACTCTGTAAAAATCTAAAAAAAAAAATGTGACAAACTGACATTATGCAATCACTTTTCACTAATATGTGCAAGTATAAATTAAATATATATATAAAAAGTGGTTAAAGGGATAAATTATCCAAAAATTATAATTTACTTGCCCTCAGGTAGTTCCAAAAGTGTATGTATTAGCTCTGCTGAACACAAAAGATGATGTTTGCCAGTAACAAAACAGATCTCATCCTCCATTTACTACAATGGCGGCTACTGGTCTGTCAAATAGGGGAAGCTCATTTTCGGCCTACATCATTTAAAAGTAAATTCTGCCCTACGTTCCTTTTCAAGAAAATGGTCTGTGAAACTGTCGTACCAACTAGGCGTCTTTTCCAGTGACTTGACCAGTGTCCTCCCAATGGGCAGCAAAGCTAGGCTGCTTAAATGGCCTTTGCCCATTGTGTTTCGGGTGTAGGACTTGAGCCGCTTTAAACAGGAGAAGCTCCTTTCTACACCTGCAGATGTAGCTCCAATTGTTGCCACTAATGAAAACAGTTTGTAAAGCTGAGGCATTGCACTGTCCAACTCCATGTCTTCCCCTGTTACCCTGCAAGTTCTGATCTGAATACAGGACTTGAAGTTCTGACCTCAGTCTCCCTGAATCAAAGTGATCGCCATAACTTTTCAAGACACTTTCGAAGGCCTCTTCTGGAAATACTTGTCTCATGTCATCAAATTTCTCTGGATTGGCTAATTCTAAGAAGAGCATGCTTTCCAAATTTGAAAAACGTTGAGGAATCTGCTCCAAGATGTTATCAAGGATGGCCATGTACAGATTTCTGTATCACTCTTGGGGATCCTGTTATTGGGTCAGACGGCACTTTCTCATGGGCTCATCTCGTGGGTCTGATGTGAGATCTGCTGTTTTGGCATAAACGGCTTGGAAAGCCCCCTCTGACCTCTTCTCTTTCACAAATGCAAGAAGAGATTCAATTCTTTTCTTGCAGTAAAGAACATCCATCGCCCTCTGCTGGACAATATCAAAGACCACATCAGTCTCAGAGAAGATTTGTTCATATGTGTACAACATGAACACAAATGCAAAATCTTCCAGTTTCCTCACAAAGCTTTTGGCACAATCCAGTGTATCATCATCCATTGTTGTATCTGCAATGATGTTCTCAAATGTCTGCAGGAGGCCATCATAATTGTTAGCCACAGTGCTCTCTATCCGTGATGTGAAATTTCCATCGAGTAGGAGCGTTTCTGGGCAACCTTGAACAGCTTGCAGACTCCAGAAAAGATGTCCTGAGTGATGCAAAAAAGATTCTGCACTCAGGCAAGCATTTAGCCCACTGTGACATCACCAGATTCAGTCTGTGTGCATAGCAATGCACAAACATTGCACTGGGGGCTATTGCTTTCACTTTGGCCTTCAGACCATTGTGATCTGAAGCCATGACAGCAGCCCCATCATAGGTCTGTGCCACAAGCTTATCCTTAAAATTGTAGCCCTGCATGTTCTCATTTAATATTTCAAAAAGGACTTGGCATCTCGCCCCCCCAGAAACATAAAAAAATCCAATAAAGCGCTCCTGAATTTTACCTGCGCTATCCACATAGCGAACAATGACAGAGAGTTGGGCACGGCAGGATATATCAGTTGTTTCATCCACCTGCCATCCAAAAAAGGGAGCATCCTGAATTTCATCTCTGATCTGATCAGAAATAGTGGCTGCAAGAGCAGAGATCAAGTCATTTTGAATAGTATGGGACATACCAGAAAACACAGTTGAGGACTCGAATTGTGTGGACAAGAAAGAGTCATATTTAGCTAATGTTTCTAGGAACTCCGTGTAATTCCCCTTGTTGGATGATTCACTACTCTTATCATGTCCCCTAAATGACAGCTCCTGCCGTCCTAGCAAGGATGTCACATCAATAAGGCGGTTTAGGAAGGCCCTGTTTTGTTTGACTGTTTCATTATGTTTAGACACTTGAATCTGAGAACCTTCATTTATTGCATGCTCAACCCTGATCCTTCCCATGCAACTTAATCTTGCACATGCACTTACATCTTCATTGCTCTTTTCAAGTCTTTTATATGCCCTGTCAAAGTTAGACAGATCTCCAAACCCCACCTTTGACCAAACAACACATCCGTGAGATGGTTTCATCAAGAAGCATGGCCAGCAGTACATTTTATTTCTTACAGCACTTCCAGTCAGCCAGCTAACTTTGTCATACCAGGAGAGCTGAAAAGACCTGTTATTTTTCCCTATCTTTTGCACTAAATCAATCTTAGGTGTTGATCTGCCCTGCTGTTTAATTCTAAGTTTTTCCTCATAAGGAACACTTTCAAATGTCTTTGCCAAAATCAGTTCGACAATATTAGCACTGTCTGCCATCATGTGCAGTTTCACCCACGACGCTAGCCTAGCCTACTATATAAATGAATGAATGAACGATCTAAAAAAAATATTAAACTCTGTAAAAGTGAAACAAGGAATGTGGTGTATAATTGTGTGAAATGTATGATGAAAATCAAGCAATTTCGCCAAGCAAATATAAAGAAATAGGTTGCAGCAGTTTTTATTTCGACTGAACTTGAGAAATCCGTACAAAGTACAAAATCGCTGTCAGTCAAAAGGAGATGCAAACTTTCGACAGACCCTCCAATCATCACGCAGAAGCTCGAAGTCCAGGCCAGCCCACTCCTCATTTGCTCCTCATTCACCCCCAGAGACGGTAAGCGTCCGTGGGCAGGACATAATCGCAGCGTTTATCCAATGACCGTCTAGTTTCAAAGCACTGAAAAAAAAAACGTTAAAAGCAGCCGCATTGAAGTCAGCCGACCTGCTATGTCTAACTGATTCTGAACGAACTCGTCTTTGAAATGAACGTTTTCTAACGCATTTTTAGTCAATAAAATGTTAATACAATAGTACATATTTTGACCAATAATTTTGTGACATTATAGGGGAAGCTGAGCTTCCCTTGCAGTCTTAAAGAAATCGCCACTGATTTACTACCACAGTAGGAAGTAAATAGGGGATGTGATCTGTTTGGTTACTGACATTCTTACAAATATCTTCTTTTGTGTTCGGCAGAACAAAGACATTTATACAGGTTTGGAACTACCCGAGTAAATCAATCAACTTTTTTGGGTGAATTATTCTTTAATGATCATAAAACCAATGCAGACAATCCTGACTCTGTGTGAAAAGGGCTGGCCACCTTTCCACTGTATTCTTCATTGCAGGCTCCTTTTCTATCTGTTCTTTTCTACACAAGGCAAATGTAGAATTCATGTTCTGGGCTAGCAGTGCAGAATTAACATGACGTTTCTTCATGTCTTCCACCATCTTCTTCCTTTTGGACTTCATGCTGGCTTAATCTTCACCACTGGGGAAGTTAGGTAGAAAATTGATTTCAAACCTCTTTTGATGTTCCTCTGAGGCTGCTGTCCTCTTTTTTTCCCACCATTTATGGATACCTCCAAACATTCAGCTCAACGCAGTTTTGAGCGGTAGTTACCCATTTTCCATCTGAGGCTATCATATCACCCATTCCACCCCGTAGATGAGCCAGGCTGGATAAGGCAGGGATGTTTTTTATCAAAGCAGCAGCAACAGCCTCAAAATCTTACTTATCTGGGTAAGCTTTGTAACTGTATATTGTCTGGGAGTTTTTCAAGGATCTCATGCTTAAGTTCTCCTGACACTTGTAGATATGTTTGATCTCGCATGTACTGAAGATTTCCCTGACGTAATCTGTATTCAACGTCAACAGGAAAAGTAGGGATCTCAAAAGTTTCTGGCCATGCAGTCCATAGACAATGAAGTGAATGATCATCAGAAGCCACAGACAAGACTTCACTGTCAGCTGTGCTAGGGGTTGGTGTTCTCACAAGGGAGACAATCTTCAGTGTGGGCTTATCTGGCAAGTCAGCAATGTCGGTAAGATCCACAAGAGAATTGTTGAAGTCTGTATCTTTATACTGAAGTGTGAACTTGTGCTAAAGTCCCAGCTCTCCTTCAAGTTGCTCCATCAGGTAATTAACTGACTGTGGTTTCACAGGAAGTACGATTTTTCTGATGTTGTTTTCACAAACTATAACTCAGGGAGTATAGTCCTTGTCTCCATATTTGTTCTCTCTACAAAGGTTAAAGAATCGAGTTAGTTTTTGTGAATCGTGGAAAAGGGATAGCTTTAACAGAAAAAACAATTGTATAAATTACATCATTTTAAATCAATCCTTTAAAAAAATAAAACTCATCCTTGTTTAAACATACTTTTAAAAAGTACACACAATCATTTATAATTTCACGTGAATTGTGCCATACAGTCCGAGCATTTAAGGCAAATAAATGGGTTTGTTGAAAAATCAACTTCAATATATAACCTATTTCACTGGAACAACCCTTCACACAATAGAATTTAACTGCTGTTCCATTTGTAGCATGCAGGATGTGACAAAAAAAGAATTACATTTAAGTTTCTCAAGAAACCGTCTCGGGTTACTTTGCTGTAACCCTGTTCCCTGAAAAAGCGGGAACGAGATGCTGCGCGAAAGGGCTATGGGAAACGATTCCTCGTGACCGGTTGTGAAGCACGTTTGTGTCAAACACGCCAAATATTTTGGCATCTATAACCTCAGGCAGGTGACGTCAACCGATGAGGTGCACCTGGAGGTTATAAATAGGCATGAACCGGAAACACCCTCAGATCATTTTCTCTTCAGGATCCATGTTGTGTGAACTGGCACATAAGAGACTGACTGTGAATCAAGCTTGTATTCAACTGGCATGATCTTCTGCTTATTGTGGAAAGAAACTCACCATCTCTGGTCATCGTCAAAATTGGGTTACTATCTTTTACAGCATTCACTATTTTTCTCACTAATGAATCACAATCATTCAGTCCATGTTTAAGGAGAATTTGCTGAACAGAATGGTAAACAAGGGGCTCTGAAAGAAGTTGAATTTGATTTATTTGTTGAATTATTACCTGCGCAGCTAAATCTGAAACATGCAAAATCGCCTGCATTTTGAGAAAGAGTAAGGCAAAATTATGCTCCAACTGATATTACAATTTTAAATATATTTAAATAATATATATAATTAATATAATAAAAAAAAAAAGTTTTCATTCTCTATATCATTTTCCTCCAAAGGTTCATCTACAGGATCAGTGGTCAGAGGCTGTTCTTTTTGCACATTATCTACACTGTGTGTAGCAACATACAAAAGAACGTCAGATTTCAACTGCCTCTGATCAAATGCTCCATGCTCTCTACATTTATGGGAATTAATGTAGAGTAGACATTGCTCTCAAAATTGCAGTTGTTGTATGGACACTGCACAGTTTCGTGATTTTTGAGATGCTGCCGCAAATGAGAAAAAAAAAAGACTCTGTGCAGGGCTCCTCAAAACTGCAAAGTGGGCATTAAAATATCAAAGGGATGTTATCACATGGACTGGACTGGCCGCCATGTGCCTGATATGAATGATTTTTTGTTAAATGCACCCTTAGTGCATTAAATGATTTGAATGAGCACAGACAATCTGTGTAAAGACATGGAATTGGAGTACTTCTAGTGTAGCTTCCATGTTTTAATCTATAGTGTTTTAACAGCCGAGCCCTCTTTTCACACGAAAACAAGCAGAACTTACACTTCCACTGACTTGCATATTAGCTGCTTGTTAATTAAGATATTCTCATTCAGGCATCGTGTTTTTAATTTTATTTAAAATATAAACGACACGTGCGGATCGAACATTCTAGAAAGAATGTTCATGAAGGCCTCATGTTTTACACATCATTAATGATAAACCATGAACTTAAAACCCATTGAAATAGCTTATAAGTTGTGAATAAAATAAGTGTTTTCAATAAAATCTATTTTTTCCAACGTAGCTAGTAAGCCATTGTTCACATTCCACATAAAAGTACTTCAATGTGCCTTTTTTGTATTTTCTCTTTAATCACAACTAGCAAATGAAAATTGTATTTAAGTTTTTAATGAGCAATGACACTGGGGTTTATAAACAGCTCATCATGATTAAACTTACATCTTGTGCCACCACATCCATAAAACGTGCTGTTCAGCCTGTTCAACTATTTTTGTCATTTAATTGTTTGTTTAATTATTGTCGACACACATATTACTGTGAGACGAAACACGGACAGGTTTTCCCTCGAAGTAAGGGTTGGCAGTTTGTATCGGTGTCCGTTTTGCGCTACAGATGTTTTTAGGCCTCGTTAAATGCTTTAGGCCTCGGCAATTTATTCTGACCGACAGTTTGAAGGATTCTGTTCCATGGACTGCTACCACAGCATAAATGAATGAATGAGCAGATTGAGTGTGCAGGTTGGGTAAAGTACACTCTTAAACGGAGCAGCTCTGTCTCTAAATAAAATGTTTTATTGGCTAAAATTGTGTCTATTTACTAAATTAGTGCCACTTCAAAAGGTTACTAAACTGTACTTCTTCTCCTCTTTATTGTGGTGTTTTATGAACCATATTTGTCCTTAAAGGGCAATGTCAAAGTCAACTTTATTGTCAATTCTGCTACATGTGCGTACAGTGCATACATATTGTGGCGTGGGTGGGGTTTGACAGACGACCATCATGCTTTGCGGGAGGGGTTATGATGTGTTCACCGTGTTGGGGAAAGGTGTTTGGGGTAGTGGCTTCGGCCAGGTTGTGTGTGTGTGTCCCCGGCGGAAACAGCCGTCCGGGTGGCCCTCTCGCTGGAGGGCGAAGCACTCCGGGCGTTGGAAGACCTCCGTCCGGATGAGCGGAAGAACTGGGCGAAGTTGCGGGACTCGCTCCACTTCCGGTTCGGCGCGAATGACCGTAACGAGGCCGCGTTCGAGGAGCTGGCAACCCGCGTGCGGAGCGCCTCCGAGCCACTAGGGGCGTTCGCCATGGACCTGAGATCTCTCGCACGCCGGGGCTACCCGGAATTCGGGCCCGTCCAGCAGGAAGAGCTAGCACGGCTTGCGTTCCTGCGGGGAATTAGGCCGTCGCGGCTTCGCGAGCACATCCGGTTGGCGGCACCGGCTTCCCTGTTTGAGGCGCTGTGCGAAGTCGAGCGCGCAGAGCCCATCATGGCAGACCACCACGGCGAAAGAGCCGAACGTTTTCCCGTGGCTCGGGGCCGCTCGGTAGGTGAACCTAGCCGGGGACAGGGCTACCCGTCGCGGCTAGGCCTCGACTCAGCCTCCGAGATTCCGCGACCACGCCGAGGCCAGGGACTGACGGATTACCGCTGTGACGTTCTCAGGCCTGAGGACAACGTACTCCAGCAGCCGTTAGAACTAGCCAAGAAGAAGCCGCCTCCTACAGCCATCTTTGCTTCCCCAACGGCCGGGTTCAACTTCCGGTCAGGACGCGTAGAAAATCGCGCGGGTGTCTACGTGAACTGTGGCCTGGACAACGTTTCGTTACGGGCGCTCGTGGACACTTCCTCTACGGTTTCGCTGCTGCGCTGGGGAGTATTAGATCAAGGCGAGCGCGGTTGAATGCTGCCGGACCCGGCTTTGAGCATTCGCACCGTATCGGGAAGTTATTTGAAGATACGGGCCTGTCGCACGGTGCTAATACAAGTAGGTGCAATCATTCTTTCCCATCCGTTCTTTGTGGCAGACATCGAGGATGATTGTATCTTGGGTTTAGACATTTTGGAAAGGTGGGGTGCGGTACTGAATCTCGTGGACGGAACTCTGCGCGGTAATTTCGGGTTAGCCAGGTTGCTAGTGCCCAAAGCGCAGCCGGACGGGTTAGAAGCACGCTCCAGGGGGGCGGAACTTCCGGTGGACGCGCCATGTAAACATCCGGTAGCCGACCGAGCTAGGATAATGGCCGAGCTAATGCAGCGTAGCATTGTAGGGCTTAGCCAGTCACAGATCGACACCATGAAGTCCCTTTTGCACGAGTTCGCGGATATTTTCGCGGTAGATGAGCGCGAGTGCACACATACCAATCTGGTGCAGTACACGATCGATACGGGTAACGCAGCGCCTGTTCGGCTACATCCGAGACGCCTCCCATTAGCTAAACAAGCTATCGCCGAGCAAAAGCTGCGCGAGATGGCCGACTCGGGCGTCATAGAGCCAGCGTCCGGACCGTGGTCTTCACCCGTTGTGCTCGTGCGTAAAAAGGACGAATCGTGGCGGTTTTGTGTGGACTACCGGCGGTTAAACGAGGTGACGCGTAAAGATTCTTATCCGTTACCGCGGATAGATGACGCGCTGGAGCACGTTGCGGGCTCGGCGTGGTTTAGCTCGTTGGATTTGCGTAGCGGGTATTGGCAAGTAGAGCTCGCCCCGGAAGCACGACCAAAAACCGCGTTCTCGATCGGCCAAGGGCTATGGCAATTTCAGCGCATGCCGTTCGGCCTCTGTAACGCGCCAGCGACGTTCGAACGGTTGATGGAGAAAGTGTTGACGGATATTCCTCGCAACCGTTGTGTCGTTTACCTGGACGATTTATTGGTGCACGGCAAGGAGTTTGAGGTCGCGCTAGCTAACTTACATGAAGTATTTTTGGCTATCCGGCGGGCGTATTTGCGGCTCAACCCCAAAAAGTGCCAGCTATTGCGGCGGGAGACGGGTTTTCTAGGACACGTAATTAGTGCTCTTAACTCTTACTATCGCCGGTTTGTGAAGGATTTTGCCACAATCGCCAATCCGCTGCACGGGCTCACAAGAAAGAATCAGCCGTTTCGCTGGGACAGGGTGCACGCGCGTGCTTTTACTCAGTTACGGGAAGCTTTAGTCACGTCGCCCGTTCTCGGATATCCTGATACATCTCGTATGTTTATCCTCGACACGGACGCAAGCGATGTAGGGCTGGGGGCCGTCCTGTCTCAGGTTTCCGAGGGTAAAGAGCATGCTATAGCTTACTTCAGCCGCGCGTTGTCAGGACCGGAGAGGAACTACTGCGTCACCCGGCGCGAGCTGCTAGCGGTCGTCACGGCACTTAAACAGTTTAGGCCGTATTTATATGGGCAATCCTTCCTGCTGCGGACCGATCACGCTTCGCTGTTGTGGCTGCTTAGTTTTAAAGAGCCCGAGGGGCAGTTAGCGCGATGGCTCGAGCGGTTGCAGGACTACCATTTTACCGTTCAGCACCGAGCGGGAAAACTGCATGCCAACGCCGATGCTTTATCCCGCCGGCCGTGCAGCAAAGAGCGTTGTCAGCACTGCGAGCGGGTGGAGGAGCGCGTGGGTGATCGCGACATCGAACACTCTCCGACCCCCGTTAAGCCGAATGTTCTCCCTGCGCAGTCCTCCGGAGCCCCTGTCGGTAACCAGCCGTCCGATCCGGTGTGCAGCCGAGTTATCGCGTCGCGTAAACTATCGCCTGTAGCCGTTTTGCCTGTGCCCCAGATGGACTGTGATCAGCTAACTGCCGAGCAGGAGAAGGATCCGGCGCTGCAGCGGGTGCTGAGGTGGGTTAACGTGGGCCAGAGACCGGATTATGCCGCTGTTTGCTCACCTGGGGCCCGAGGAAAAAGCTCTCCACTCCCAGTTCAACCGACTAGTGTTGCGGGGAGGTTTACTCTACCGTCACTGGGAACGACCATGCGGCGCTGGCGAATCTTTTCAGCTGCTGGTGCCGCGGAATCTGCGGTCACGAGTGTTGGGAATGGTACACGGGCATGCGGGTGCGGGACACTTCGGAGTCACTAAAACGCTGCGGCGGTTGCGCGCTCGCTTCTACTGGCCGGGCTGCCACACGGATAGTGAACTCTTTGTGCACAGATGCGACGTCTGCACGGCAAAGAAGGGACCTACCCAGCGCTCGCGGGCACCTCTGCAAGACTTTCGGGTGGGGGCACCTATGGAGCGTATGGGCGTGGACATTCTTGGGCCGTTTCCTATCTCCGATCGTGGAAACCGGTATGTGCTAGTGGCCATGGATTATTTCACCAAGTGGCCGGAGGCGTTTGCTGTCCCTGACCAGAGCGCTTCCACGACGGCTCGAGTGCTGGTGGATGAGGTGTTCTGCCGATTCGGCGCCCCGGAGCAGTTGCACAGCGATCAGGGGCGTAACTTCAAGGCGGAGGTGTTTGCGGCGGTGTGCGAGCGCCTCGGGGTGAAAAAGACCCGCACCACGCCCCTTCATCCGCAGAGTGACGGCCTCGTGGAACGCTTCAATCGCACGCTCACCACCCAACTCGCCGTGCTTACCAGCGACCGTCAAAAGGATTGGGACGGACATTTGCCTCTCGTGCTTTGGGCTTGGACACCAGCTGCGTTAATGTTCGGTCGCGAGTTGCGCACGCCCATGGACCTTGTGTTCGGTTCCCCCCCACAGGTGGATTTACCCACAAAGCCGGGGTTGGATTATTTTTTTGTACTGAAAGACAAACTGTTCCGTGTCCATGAGTTGGCACGTAGACACTTGGCGGACGCCGGTGTTAAGCAGCGCCGCGTGTATAACACTCGCAACCAGGGGCGAGACTTTGCTGCTGGGGAGCAGGTGTGGGTGTATTCCCCCGGAAGAAAAAGGGGGCTCTCGCCTAAGCTTATGTCTCACTGGGTGGGCCCCTGCACGGTCATTGCCCAGCTCTCCGATGTAGTCTACCGGGTGCGGTTGACGGGGCGGTCGCGAGTGGTCGTGCTCCACCGAGACCGTCTCGCTTCCTATCGGCCCAACGCCAGTGAAACATTAAACTCTGTGGAGGCCGGTCCGCCTCGGGAGGGAGGCTGCACCCCTCCTTCCCCCGCGGAAGGACTCCGGCGTTCACAACGCCAGCGCCGGCCACCGTCACGCCTCCAGGACTGAGTTCGCCATGGTGACCGGGGACGGTCACAGCTCGGGTGGGGGCAGTGTGGCGTGGGTCCCACATCATGCTTTGCGGGAGGGGTTATGATGTGTTCACCTGTTCGCTTAACTTATTTGTATGAAAAGCGCATTAAGTAAATTCTCTGTTAATTTAATGCAGACGATAATACAGACAGACCGGGATTAACACTAACAAAGTTTAATGATTAAAGTTAGCCCAGTTTATTTACATTCCAGAATTCCCCAAAACAGTATTTTACACACTCTGTGGTGTAGGTTTACTAATATTTTTTATATTTATTACAACTAGATATTCTGTAAAGTTTATTTATCTTTGTCTTCACTAAATTCTAATTTTTTCTTTAAGCAGAGCTCCGCTGTGGAGGATTGGGGGGTCAGACGGATGCCAGTTGGCGTTTTGGAGCTACTGGAGGAGCCTGAACAAGCTGTTGAGGGAGCTGTAGGCGGGATGACGTCACAGTGCAACAGCTTTAGAATGATGTTTGCTCAGGTCTACTGTATATTCCGAACATAGAATTGCAAAACGTCTAATACTTTAGGGGGGAAACAAAGAATTAAACAGTTCCATTTTTAATATTTTTTAAAATTGATATTTTGATATAAAAGAACCAGATAGAGACTGATAAGCAGCTGATGTTATCCGGGTATTTTAATGACTTTTAAGCAAAAACTAAACATGTTTTCACCTGTTTTATACAAATTATTGTTTTACCTTTGACTAGTTTTGGAAGAATAAATTTTATTTTTAAAGTCATGTGTGCGTGTTTTAATTGTTGGGGGATTGTTCGTGTATTTAAAAATACATTTACTTAAACCAACAACTTCAATGTGCAAAAAATGGGACCCGACGTTGTTTTAAATAGTCAAAGAGTTGGGTTAATAATAATAATTATTATTATTACTGGTTATAGAAACAAATGAAAACAGTTAAACACTTGATCATATTTATCTGTGCTAGTTTGTGATTCTGTGACCCATAAACATTTTTTTTCTCAGTATAAAATTTTTGGGGGGTTTTAAGAACTCCATCAAAAGAGCAAAGACAAACTTAGAAGGAGTGGAAGGTAAGAAACCTCAGTGGAGAATACTGACTGTGACATGGTGCTAATTGCTCTGTGTGTGTGTGTGTGTGTGTGTTTTTGGCGGGGGGAGGGATACATCAGACTTACTTGTCTGTGCGCAAATGTTTGTGTTAAATGCGCGCACACACACACACACACACCTCTCATCCACAAACGCTTTAACTGTTGTCTTGTAAATCGTTGATTAAACCTATGAACACAGCTGTTCAGCATCAGTCCTAAACACAAGCGCAGGGTCTGTTTTTGTCCTTAATTAAAAGACATCAAAGACGTTAATAATTGACACAATGATAACATTGTTTATTTGGCGGAATAAGATAATAAGCAATATTTAAAATAAAACAAACCAGTAAGTAAGTGTTTCATACATTAAAGTGCATTGTATAACCAAGTGCCCCAACAGACATAGCAACAGTGTAGAGAGTGTGTGCGCTGTGAGGGATTGGAAGGTGAACGAAGATAATCATTTACAAGACAAAAGACGTTCAGAGGTGTGTTATGCCCAAACCCCCCCCCCCGCCACGGATTGCCCCCCATTACACAATCGCTATCTTCAAAGAAAAGCCGCCGCCCCTTTTCATTCAAACGCGTTAGCGAGTGTTTTTCTTCCCTTACGCTCGGTTTTGTGAACACAGTTGCGTTCAGTAACGCGATGGAACCAATTACCTAAACAGCAGCAACTACAACCATTATGATCACACTTTGTTAAATTTATATTGCTTAAATATTTCGCAGCTCTGTCCTCTTTGCATTGCTACGTGTTTATTTACTTCCTTTTCGCATCGCACGTAATGCACTCTAAAATCGACACTATCAAACTTGGAAATGATATAATATCCAATCAAACATCACGTTATTGAAAGTAACGAATTTGTCACTATTCTTCTCTTATGCAGCACGGCTAAAAAGATAATAAAAATTACACCAAAGTGCTGCAGGTTTGGTGTCTGTGAGCTTTTCCTAATCAGAGTTACACGGGGGCATTTTGTGGCTGCTCCAGTTACACTCTACTTAGATATTGCACAGAGGAGAGTTCACTTCTGTTCTCTTCATCCTAGTTTAATTTCATCTCATAAAATAATAGTAAGTTTTGGAAAGTCTGAGTTCATCTCCCCAGTCAGTGTTGTGTATGGACAGGGTAGCATCATGGCAGGATTGGTGTCATTTTTATTATCTTTTTAGCCGTGCTGTGTAAGAGAAGAGTAGTGACAAATTTGTTACTTTCGTTACTAGACTATTTTGTCTGCAAGTGAAATACATTGATACGTTAATAATTTACACCACGATAACATTACTGCAGAAGGATCTAGAGATGTGACTTTGAGACGTTCACAGTATATTCAAACCCTAGACAGTGTTTATTTTGCAGAACATTACAAAAACAGCCATGTCCAATAAAACAGTGCATCTTTAATAAGCCACATTGGTTTCGAGTTAGAAGTAAAATTAACGAAAGACTGAGAAGCCCCGTAAACTTGACCCTGACAATAATAGTCAATTGTTTATATATATATATATATATATATATATATATATATATTTTTTTTTTTTTAATGTTCAAATTAACGTTTCAGAGTAGCCTATATAATTTGTCTTGTCATCTGTTTACAGCGTTGGCTGATTTTGTGATTGAGACCCATGGGTTACATTATAATATTTTTATTAGTAGTAGTAAGCCAGGCTTTAGTAACCTTGGATAAATCTTGGATATAAGCCCTCTCTCGCGCACACGCTCTCTCTCTTTCTCTCTTTCTCTCACACACACACAAACACACGTACACACACAAACAAGTAAAACATGAAAACCAAATGAAACTATGGCAAAAATATATAAGCAGTAAAAATTACAGTAGTATCCTGTAGGTGATCCTGCGATAACAGGCGCTGACCCTCTGGAACTGTTTAGTTCTGTTAGTATTGTGTTCAAGTGTGAATGTTTATGGGGATTTAATCTGTCTCTGCTGCCGCATCTATTCACCGTAGTGATAAGTGATAAATGTCCCATCAGATCTTTGATGGGGGAGACGTTATGCTGGTTAAATGACTAAAGACATACTGATCCGTATGAACAGATATTTGTTTCAGATATTATGCGTCATTAATTGATTTGTTATGCCAATTTTTGACTATCAGTGAAAAAAACATCAGCGAAAACATATATAAAAAATATAACGAAAACAAACTTAAGCAGGAGTTAAATTTTAAGCTTTACTTTGCAGCAAAATATTATCTACCGGTGTATTAAACGAAAATAGATAAAATACTGTACATAGCCCGCATTTGTATTCCGTACCTACAACGACTGGTATAAATAAATTACAAATGTTACCGTGTCTTTAAGTATTATTAAGGATGTCGTGAAAAATATTGCAATAAGTAGTTTTATTAATTAATTAATTAAAAATAGCATAAGCATCATGGGTTGTGTATTGAGTGATTTAAATCTGTTTTATGAATCGTTTTTTATCCCTCTTTTTTACCACATCATCTATTTATGAAATTATGTTGACGTAAGTTATGTTATATATACATAGTAACCGGCTGCTTGGACACTGCAGTTAATTGAAGCAGTCAATGCCCCATCTGGCGGAATTATACAGCATTGCAACCATCTTTTTAGAAAGCGCATGGGGGCGTTTATGGGGCGGGGCATCTTTAACTACGTCATCGCGGGGGATCACATTCCGTGCACGGATCGATCATGGTCCTGTCACGGTCCTGTCATGGACCTATCATGCTCCAAGCGGCTGTTTGACGTGGCTCCCACTGTATGCGCCATCTGCTGAGAGAAATGAGAATCGCAGGTTGAAAAAGGCAGGAATGGCATGACTGGTACGTCAGCAATTTCACCAATAAGAGCAAAATACCTTTATACTGGCTTTTACTGGTGCGATTTGGAAAATGTAAGCATGCAGGGTGATTAAGCTCACAGATCTAGGAAAAGTCATGAAAGGAGGGTCCTGGAATTTAATCAAGTGTGAAGTCCCCCCCAGCCCCCCCTGCGGTCAAATGTTAAAGGGTCTGCCCACAGCTACAGAGGTAACAAGAGACCTTATTTCACCAATTGTTCTAAATTTAGAAGACATTGTCTCTGACAGAGAACCCAGTTTTAGATTCAAAGTATGGCAGGCAATCTGTAGACAGCTCAATATCAATGTCAGCCTCATGTAAGGATACAATCCTCAATCCAATAATTAGGTTGAAAGAGAATAAAGCTATGCAACACTATACTGCTAATTAAATTTTAACGCAAATAAACGTTTTTCAAACAGTTGTTAGCTACTGCCTGCACAGTGTTTTTAGTGTTGTTAGAACTACCCATGCTATATAAACAGTAAGTGAGTGTGCTGGGCCTTGAGACTGAACGCAGTGAGCAGCAAACAAAGAGAGCCATGAGGAAGACCACAACAGAGCTGCACAGGTCCTGCGACATGCTCTGTGACTAAACAATGCTGGAGCCTTACTATTCAGAATTGGTTTGGTCTGCGTTTTCCCCTTAAAGTATTCAAGTGAAAAAAGCAGACTCATGGTTTGGTGTGCGAGGTGGACCGTTACAAGTGTGTTAGTTATTTAAATACGCCATGTGTGTAACAGAGATATCCAGTGCTGTTTAAATAACCTCTCATTTTCTTGTAATTCTATAAAGTCTCCAGTGTTGCTACTTTAATTTCCACCACAGTCCCCTGGGCCTTCGTGACCCTGCTACCCATGGTAAGCGATATAGAAATTGAATGAATAAATGAATGAATGAAAGAAAGTCTCATACAGTGCTGTGAAAAAGTATTTGCCCTTTTTTGCACATTTGTCACACTTAAATGATTCAGATCATCAAACTAATTTTAATATTACAAAAAGAAAACCTTAATACAAAATGCAGGTTTTAAATTATAATTTTATGTAATAAGGGACAAAAGCTGTCCAAACCTAACTAGTCCTTTTTCCATGTGAAAAAGTAATTCCCCCCTTGCTAAAAGAACTATGATTTTTGGAAAGGTTTTCACTTGCAACACCCAGGCCAAATTACTAACAGATCTGTAATAAAAAATATGTTAAATATAACCTGTCTAACAAAGTGAAGCACACTAAGATCTTTAAAAGAAGCAACACAATCTAAAGAAATTTAAGAACAGATGGTGTTCCACCATGGGTCACTGTTACTGTTATGGGGCTACTAATGCTCATAACATAATATAAAAGATCTAGAAATAGCTTAAGAACAACAAGAAAAAAAAACGTAAAAAAAAATCTAAGGGAAAAAGGCAGAACCAGAAAACAAGTCTCTCTCTCGTTTTTTAAGAGGCTTTTGTTTTCCCTTGGCCTGCCTGTCAAGCAGTAGCCTATATGTGGAGATTGGCCTTGCCTATGGCTAATGCTAAAATATATAAGATTGCAGAGGCTATGGGCATGGTTCATTAAGTTCCTCAGTTTGAACATGGACCCTAGGGTATGCATTCTTTAGACTGACTCAAAACACATCACACAATGCAAAAAAATTCTTAGCATTTAGAACCTAGTTCATGACATGCTAACATGAAGCAAATGGTATATGGAGCAAATGTAAAGGAAAATCGATATGCTAACATGCAGGCTGCATTGACTGTTTTAGATACATTTATAGGTTAAAATATGAAATTGATGGCAAAAAATAGTTTTTTTTGGTAGAGGATGATTCACAAATGTTTCTTTATTTGGCTATGTGGCTTAGTTATGTTAGCATTTGCCTCTGGAAAATTTTAACTTAGTTGTATATATCACGATCACCACCAAAAATGCAGTCGTGAGTAATGAAATGTTAAATGCTCATTTAAGTTTAATGACTCATGATTGGTGTGTTGGGCTGTGGGCTTGTGTGTGAGGCATAGTTGCCGAGGTGAGGATGTACAAGTCTTTTAATAATAAAACATCAACAAAGGCAGTTGGCTTTACATTGGAGCATGTTTCAAACAAAATATTCACAAATAATAAACTAAACAAACTAGGTGCTTAAACAGACGAAAAGACTAAAACAGACTAGGTACAAAACAGACAATGCGACTAAAACAGATTAAACAGACCAAAAGCTATGCAGGTTAGTAGCTAAACAGACTGGTAGACAAATCAGACAAGAGGACTATACAGACTAAGAACTAAACAGGTTAGTAAACAAAACAGGCTAGGAGACACCCAGGGGTCCGTTCTTCAAACGTGGCTTGACAATCCGAGATGAATTGACACATTTAGGATGTCGTCACGATCTGGCTGAGGTGGTTCTTCGAGCACACCTGTTGTTGATGATTAGCATAGCTGGATTAAGATGTCTAGGATTATTGCGCGTTCGTGCGTTGATTTAAAAGACGACATGCATCGACAGTAGAAACACCGATCCCAACCGCTTTGATTGATTGACGAAATGACAAAAGAGCAAGCTTAATTTTTTGGTAACACGTGTTATGCGCTGAAATGCCCCCCTGCCATGGATTGCTCCCCCACATAATCACTATCAAATATTATATTAGAACATAAATAATAACTGGTGTTACATTTTTTTGTGTAGGTTACCCAATTGTGTTTTATACGGAGTGGAAGGGAGGTTTATACCTGTGTGGTTTCCATCAGAAAGAAGTATTCCCTTAAATTTTTCCATATAGTGCTGTGAAAAGTATTTGATTTTCTATCTCTATTTTTTCTATTACTTTTTTCCATATTTGTCACATTTAAATGATTTAGATAAATTAACAAATTTTAATACAAGACAGACAACTTGAGTCAATATAAAATGCATTTTTTGAATGATGACCTTTTTTTATTAAGGGAAAAAGCTGTCTAAACCTACCTAGCCCTGGTAAAAAAGTAAACATGTCTCAAAAAGCAAACAAATTCAAGAACAGATGAGAAACAAATTAATTGACATGTATGGAGAAACAATTACAGAGCTATTTCTAATGCTACGGGAGTCCAGTGAACCACAGGGAGAGCCATAATAAATGGAGAAAACTTGGAACAGTGGTGAACCTTCCCAAGAGTGGGCGGCCTACCAAAATGACTTGAAGAGCACAACTACAACACATCTAGCAGTTCAGGAAAGAACCCACCCTGTAAATAATTATTGTAATGCTATGTATATAAAACAAAAAAAAGGGTATTTTTTTTTTTTTTTTACAAATAATCATTTTGTTAAAGTGAAAACTTTAAAGTAAAATCTATATCTTTTTAATCTATAAACATTTAACAGAGAAGTAAATGTTACTTACGATTCTTTGACCAATTTAAATGAAATAATAAAGTACTTATGTACCTTTGGAAAATCAAGTAGAATTTAAGCTGACTTTAGGTAATCTGTGCATGGCGAAAAAAAAGTTCCCTTTCAAAGGCTATACTCGATGCTGCGTAAAAACGCTATGGGAATATCTTTTCGTGTTGCCGGTTGTGAAGCATGTGTGTACCAAACACGCCAAATATATATATATATATAACCTCGGTCAGGTGACGTCATCTGATTAGATGCACCTGCAGGTTATAAATAGGAGTGAGCCGGCAACATTCCTCAGATCTTTTTCTTTCACCGCATTGTGCGCGTGTGTGTCAGCAAGCATAACAAAAATAAGCAGAATTAAATCTATAAAACTCACCAGTTATTATGGCGGAGTTTAGAACTAGATGTCCCCCTCCTTGTGAAAATTTCCTTTCGGAGGGCGATATGCACACATTCTGCTTCGAATGTTTGGGTGAAAAGCACGCTCTCGAAGGGCTTAATGGAGAGTGTGAGCACTGTGATCTTCTCCCCATGAAGCTGCTTCACGCGCGCCTCGCGTTCTTTAGGGAACCACGAGCCGCGCTGCACTCATGGGGATCACAAGCAGATCTGGCCGAGGAGCGAGAGACGGAGTCCCTCCTTTCTCTCGCCCTCTCACCCGATCCCGATGTCTCTCCTTCCACTTCACGAGCGCACTCCGGTGCTTCTCGCGGGTGTGTTGAAGAGACTCGTTCTCCTGCTTCTGTGGAAATGGAAGTTGCTTCCTCAGAACGCTCCTCAAAAGATGAAAGAGAATATGAGGAATTGCTCGAAGTTATAACGTGTGCAGTCGAACGACTGCATATTGACTGGCCACAGGAGCAGGTTCACCCAAAACAATCTAAATTAGATGACAGATTTCTGTCGGGTGGCCAGGAGATAAAAAACACCAAAACACCGCTCTTTCCCATTTTTTGATGACCTCCACAACGAGTTATCTCGTTCTTGGAGAAATCCTTTTTCTTCCCGTATTTTTGTACAATCGACTTCGTTTTATTCGAACATCGTTGATGCAAAAGCACGAGGTTATGTGGTGATGCCCCAGATAGAAGAGACGCTTGCGGGCTATCTCTCTCCTGGAACATCATCTTCATTAAAGAAACCAACACTTCCCTCCAAGCCGTGTAGAACTTCTTCTACCCTGGTAGGGAAAGCATTCCAAGCAGCAGGTCAGGCCGGCGCTTCCTTGCACACCATGGCGGTTTTGCAGGCGTATCAGGCTGATCTGCTGAAAGATTTGAGCACGAGCGGCACACTGAATCATGACGCATTCAATGAATTACGCCGGGCTACTGATTTATCCCTGCGTGCGACTAAACAGACAGCCCGTGCAATCGGCCGTTCCATGGCCTCCTTGGTGACCGCTGAAAGGCACCTGTGGTTAAACCTGACAGGCATCAAGGACAAGGATAGAAGATTCCTCCTTGATGCCCCTGTCTCACCTTCTGGCCTATTTGGCGACGCTGTAAATACCGTCGCCACTAGGTTCCGAGAAGCTAAATTGTATGAACAGGCTTTTGGGAAATTTCTCCCCTGCCGTGCTCAAGAGTCGAGGCCCTCGGCCACCCAGCCTCGGCCAGATCTGAATCTCACCAGGCGAGAAGCACAGAAAGAGAGCGTCAGCAGCCGGGCACCCCCCCGTAAGGACTGGGGTACGGCTCGTCGCCCCCCACAGGCTGCCTCCAAAAGAGCAGATCGCCGCACTGTCTTCTTTTCAAAGACTAAGTCCTGAAGCCTACGTGCCCAGGACTGTGGGGGTGATCCCCCCCCCGGGGAACGGCACTCAACTCTCTTTCCCATAAGAGCATGCCCCCCCGGACACCCCCAGGGGGTCGGTGTTCAGTTTCCGACGCCTCGTTTCCGGTGTTTCGGACCTCACCGACCTCCAGAGATATGTTAGTGCCTCGGTTTTATCCTGCTATATTCCGGGATGCCGAACCCCTAACACCCCCCCACGCACTAAAACTTGTACCCCTTTCGGAGAAACTGGCAGCGTGGAAGCTACTGCCAGGCATATCTCCCTGGGTGCTAAAGACTGTAGAGAAAGGCTACAGGATTCAGTTTGCTCATCGCCCTCCGCGTTTCAACGGCGTGGTCTACACTTCCGTGATACCAGAGAGAGCGCATCTGCTAAACTCCGTACTCCAGGTGTTGTTGGAGAAGGGAGCCATAGAACAGGTTCCTCCTCCAGACAGGGAGTCAGGCTACTACAGTCGCTACTTTCTGGTTCCCAAGAAAGGCGGGGGGCTGCGTCTGATTTTGGATCTTCGCGGGTTGAACCGCTATCTCAAAAAGTACAGATTCAAGATGTTAACCATCAATATGATTGTCTCGCAAATCCAACCAGAAGATTGGTTCGTGACGATAGATTTAAAGGACACATACTTCCACATAAAAGTTTTGCCACAACACAGGAAGTTCCTGAGGTTCGCTTTCGGGGGAGAAGCTTACCAGTATCAGGTCCTTCCATTCGGTCTAGCTCTGCCCCCCCCCCCCCACATATACAAAATGTATGGATGCTGTCCTGGCTCCCTTGCGACTCCAGGGCATCCGTATTCTCAATTACATAGACGACTGGCTAATCCTGGCCCAGTCTCAGCAGCTAGCTCATCTTCATTCGCTGGGATTGAGACTCAACGCTACCAAAAGCGTTCTCGTTTTGGCTCAGAGGACAACATACTTGGGTGTCAGATGGAATTCGATCACTATGCGGGCACAATTGTCTCCCGCTCATGTCAAATCCATCCTCAGCGCCCTCAAGGAAATCAGACTAGACCAGGAAGTGACTATTTATCACTTTCAAAAATGTTTAGGCCTCATGGCAGCTGCATCCACGGTGATACCTTTGGGCCTTCTGCACATGAGAGCTTTTCAGTTGTGGCTAAGAGCTAAGAGAGGGATTTCATACAAGGGCCAATCCCCGAAGGCGAATAAGGGTTACGCTCGAAGGACGTCGTACCCTTTCTATGTGGTTCAGACCCCAGTTTCTCACCTTGGGTCCCACTCTAGGTCCGTCTTGTCGTCGCAAAATGCTAACGACAGACGCTTCCCTTACCGGCTGGGGTGCGGTCTTGGATGGCCGTCCAGCTCAAGGGCGCTGGAGAGGTCATCTTCTCGCATGGCACATCAATTGCCTCGAAATGATGGCTTTATTTTTTGGCCCTACAGCACTTCCTCCAGCAGCTGAGAGGCTACCATGTTCTAGTGCGGGTGGACAATACATCGGTAGTCTCCTACATAAATCGCCAGGGCGGACTGCACTCGCGCCGCTTGAACGAGCTAGCGCATCAGGTTCTGCTCTGGGCACAGGACAAGTCCCTGTCCCTCAGGGCGATTTACATTCCAGGGCACATGAATGTGGGAGCAGATTTACTGTCCAGACAAGCTGTGACAAACGGGAAATGGAAACTCCACCCCGACATAGTCAGCCAAATCTGGGAAAGATTCTTTACAGCAGAGGTGGACCTCTTTGCCTCCCAAGAGACAGTACAATGTTCTCTCTACTACTCTCTGACTCATGCAGCTCCCCTGGGTCTGGACGCGATGGCCCATACGTGGCCCAATTTACGCCTTTATCCACCAATATCTCTGCTCCCGGGAGTCCTGGCGAGGGTCCGTCCACCAATATCTCTGCTCCCGGGAGTCCTGGCGAGGGTCCGTCAACACGGTTTGCGCCTCTTACTGATAGCGCCCCGTTGGCCGGCCAGAGTATGGTTCTCGGATCTAATATCTCTCCTCGATGGCTCACCTTGGATGATTCCAGTGAGGAGGGATCTTCTGTCTCAGGCGCAGGGGACAATATTTCATCCCCGACCGGAGCTTTGGAACCTTCACGTTTGGCCCCTGAACGGGACCAACTAAGTCAAGCTGGTCTCCCAGCCAGCGTTATTGACACTATTCTAGCCGCTAGAGCTCCCTCCACTAGAAAAGCTTATGCCCTCAAATGGAATGTTTTTGAAAGTTGGTGCATGACGAAGCAGGTAGACCCAGTCCACTGCCAAATTGTTTCAGTGCTGAAGTTCCTGCAAGATAAGTTGTCCTCGGGCTTGTGCCCTAGTACCCTTAGAACGTACGTGGCCGCTATCTCAGCCTGCCACGTTCCAATCGAGGGGATTACTGTGGGAAAACACCCTTTAGTTGCCCGTTTTATTCGTGGAGCTAAACGGTTGAGGCCACCCACTAGAGCCACGACCCCTTCATGGGATTTATCTATCGTGCTCGAAGGTCTAATTGACACTCCTTTCGAACCACTAGAGTCAGCGCCGGACAGGCTTCTGACTCTTAAGATGGATTTTCTTATGGCCATTACCTCTCTCAAGAGGATTGGGGATCTGCGCGCCTTGTCAGTCTCCCCATCCTGCCTGGACTTTGCCCCTGGGCTAGTCAAGGCCATTCTGCATCCTCACCTGAACTATCTTCCGAAAGTTCCATTTTCAAACATGCACCCTGTTGTTCTTGAAGCCTTCTGTCCTCCGCGGCGGGCTGGTCCTCTCCGCACACATTTATTAGATTTTATAGTCTGGATGTTCCTGTCACTCCGCCTCACGAGTCCTCAAGTCAGCTTCCCAGTCATAGTTCTGAGTCCTCTCAGCCTTGTGCGCACACGCTACACAATGCGGGGTCCAGACACTCGCAGTGCGGCGACGTTGGTACTCTCTTTCCCATAGCGTTTTCACACAGCATCGAGTGTAGCCTTTGAAAGGGAACGGCTCGGGTTACTTTGTTGTAACCCTGTTTCCCTGAAAAGGCGGGAACGAGATGCTGCGTCCCAATGCCGCACTGCCCACGTGACCGGACGTCCGTTCAGATCATAAAATCATCTGTGATTACTGTTTCGTTCAGGAACTCTTTCACTTTTCATCTTATTCTGGGTGCAGCAAATAATGTAAAACACAGAGATTCTTATGTTTAGCCTAGTTTGTTTCATCAACAGATGAATGAAAGTATTGTAAATGTATTTGTAAATGGTATTTTGCAGATTACTAATTACAGTACTACTTTTTATGTTTTCTATATTGCAGAATATATTTCTTATGTGGATTCTGTCAGCTGTATTATCTTTGCTACAGACCAGTAGGGAGGGAAACAGAAAAGACAATTAGTTGTTGTCTTCAGTCCTCACTGGAGTACAGTTTATTAATTAACCGAGCTTTTTAAGATGACCGAACTTTGTTTAGTATGTGGCTATGCAAAAAATGTAACTTTACTGCATCAAAAAGATCATAACTACTAAAACATTACAGACTGTAACACTGGCACAGCACACGAAACCACTCAAATCTTTGTCCATACTTAGATTGTCTTTGTTGCTTCAGGACTTGTTGCTACAGATGTGGCCATTAAGACTGTGCGTGTTTTCCTGCGAGACGCTGCAATTTAGCGCGCAGGGAATTTAAATAAATGTGTTGTGCTTCACTGAATATCCGCCAGATGGCACATGGAAGGACTTTATCTAAAAGCCGGACCAAGTACTGTACAACGAAGAATTGTATATAATTACTTAGCCTAAAACAATATTGTTTCCAATGCTGAAGCAAACATGAATTTTATTTTGTTTTACAACAGATCTTTCATGATGAATGTGTGTATATGTGCTTCATATTATTTTTACAATGATGAAATGAGATGCCCAAATTTGTGCTTTAAAAGTTTCTTATATAGTTTTTGTAAAGTCTTAACAGGGGCAAAATAATGAAAGACATGGCAATGCCTCGGTTTAAATGATATTGAAATTAATTTAATTTTCTAATAGTGTCATGAAGCGGATGCAAAAGCAGGATTAGTTCGTGACAAGTTTTATTCCTTCTTTTCTTTGAGATTGTTAACTCAGTACACTATATGAAAAACAAGAAGCGAAGCAACAGAAACATGGAAGGCTGGGGGTCTGCAGGTGGGTCGGGTTTGAAAATAGAAACGAACAAAACATAACAAAAAAACAGGCAGCAGCGGCGAGGCCGAAAACCCCGGCGTACTGAGAGTCACTCAGCCTTGACCTTGACCGTGACGGCGGCATCAATAAATCCTTAACTTTGACCCCTCCCTGCAGACTCCGCTCAGTCCTGGGAAAGCACATACACACATAAGATCATTTAAAACCACGACAGACAGAGGTGCACGTCAGTGAACAGACAACAGGATGAGAGTTTGGCTGGGCTATAAATAGAGACACACGTAAGGATGGACAGGTGATCTTAATTTGGTGCTTATCACAAACCAGGGAGACATGTACACACAGACACACTAGGGGGAGACAAAGGAGCGGCTCAGTAATCCGGTGACCCAGATCTTACCCTCCCGGACTGAGTTGGCAAGGATGTTACAGTACCCCCCCCCCCCCTTAGGACCGGCATTCCCAGGGGGGTGCGAGCGCCCTTTCCGTGTAATCGGAGGGAGTGAGGACCTACCGGCCTGATGGAATTGCCAGCAGGCGGGTCGACCCGGGGGTCGTGGTGCTGGGCGATCCGGCCGGGCTTGATGGAAATCGGTTATGAGTTCTCTTCTCATAATGACCCAGCTCCTTTCCTCCGGGCCGTACCCCTCCCAATCCACCAGATACTGGAGGGAGTCCAACAACTCTTTTACTCGATACGCCGGGCCGCCCGCTATTTCAAGGATGGGAAATGGACCGATGTATCTGGGAGTGAGTTTTCGACACGGGAGGTGCAGGTGGAGGTCCCGTGTTGAGAGCCATACTCGATCCCCTACCTGGAGCGGCGGACTTTTCCTCCGCTGTCTATCGGCAGTTCTTTTAAATCTACGAACTGCTTGGGAGATCTTGGTGTGTGCTTCCTCCCATACTTTTTCCGCTCGTTGAAACCACTGATCCACCATAGGGATATTGGTGGGAGTGGCATCCCAGGGACAGAGCGGTGGTTGATGCCCTAGCACACACTGAAACGGTGTCATGCCGATTCATGTTGTCGACTACTACAATATGCTTGGAGGAATTTTCCGAGTTCTTGGACAGTCCGCTCTGCTTGCCCATTTGACTCAGGGTGGTAGCCTGACGTCAGGCTAACTGTGGTTCCCAATTTCTGGAAAAAAGCTTTCCAGACCTGTGCGATGAATTGGGGACCACGATCCGAAACAATATCCTCCGGGATACCGTAGTAACGAAACACGGAATCGAATAAGCTTTCTGCCACCTGGAAGGCAGATGGGAGAGAACTAAATGGAAGGAAACAACTTCCCTTCGAGAATCGATCCACCACCACGAGAATAGTTGTGTACCCCTTTGACACCGGCAGATCCGTGACAAAATCCACGGCGATATGGGACCACGGTCTGTTAGGTGTAGGCAGGGGCATTAATTTACCAACTGGCAACCTATGGGGGTTTTTGGTTGCGGCACATGTTGCACAAGATAAAACGACTGTTCTCACGGTTTCCCGCAGTTTTGGCCACCAGAACTTAGGTTCTAATAGGTGGATGGTTCGTGAAACGCCGGGGTGACCTGATGAGAGGCTCGTATGCGCCGCGATCGCCACTCGCTCGCGTAGAGGCTCCGGAACGTACGTTCGATTCGGAGCACAGCCCTTGGGCGCGGGGTGGGATCGCGCCAGCTGGGCTATCTCCGAATCGATGTCCCACACGATCTGAGCCACTACGAGTGACGATGGCAAGATGGATTTCGGATCTTTGTTGTGATCCGGCGTCGGATAACATCGAGATAGCGCGTCTGCTTTTTTATTGCGAGAGCCGGGGCGATACGTGATAAAATGGAAACGCGTGAAGAACAGCACCCATCGGGCTTGGCGAGAGTTTAATCTTTTTGCTTGTTGGATGTACTCAAGATTCCGATGGTCGGTGAGTACAGTAAAGGGATGTTTAGCTCCCTCCAGCCAGTGTCGCCACTCCTCTAATGCCGCTTTTACTGCTAGCAGTTCTCTATTACCAATATCATAGTTGCGTTCGGCAGGACTTAGTTTTCGTGAAAAGAAAGCACAAGGGTGGAGTTTCGCTGGGTTGCCATGGCGTTGTGACAGCACCGCCCCCAGCCCCACTTCCGACGCATCGACCTCAACTATGAATGGCTTCTCCGGGTCCGGCAGTTTAAGAATGGGCGCAGAAGTGAAAGCATGTTTGAGTCGCTGGAAAGCTGCGCGCGCTTCCAGCGAGAACTCGCGCAGGCGCTGTGGTTTGCCCCTTAATAAACTTGTGAGCGGTGCCGCCACTGTGCTGAAGCCCCGAATAAACCGCCTATGGAAATTGGCAAACCCAAGGAAGCTCTGTAGCGCCTTAACTGACTTGGGTTCCGGCCATTGTTGTACCGCCTCGACCTTGGTCGCTTCCATCTCGACTCCCTGAGGTCCTATGCGATAACCGAGAAATGCTATTTCCTTTTGATGAAATTCGCATTTCTCTGCCTTCGCATAGAGTCCATGCTCGCGTAGACGACGAAGGACTCCGGTTACATGCACGACGTGTTCCGCATATGACCGCGAGTACACCAGAATATCATCTAAGTATACTATAACATAACGGTTTAACATATGTCAAAACACGTCGTTCATGAACCCCTGAAACACCGCAGGTGCGTTTACCAGCCCATACGCCATCACGTTATACTGGTAATGTCCTGATGTGGTGCTAAACGCCGTTTTCCATTCATCGCCCTTGCGAACACGTACCAGATTGTATGCGCTACGGAGATCGAGTTTAGTAAAGATAGAAGCGCCTCGGAGTTGGTCGATCGCGGCCGGAACCAGGGGCAGTGGGTGCTTATACTTTACTGTAATAGCGTTTAGACCACGATAATCTATGCAGGGTCTAAGACCCTCGCCTTTTTTTTCAATAAAAAAAATCCTGCTGACGCTGGGGACGTGGACCTGCTGATGAGCCCCTGCTGGAGAGCCTCACTCACGTATTCCTCCATGGCCTGTGTTTCCACCACAGACAATGGATAAATCCGCGCGCAAGGCGGTGTTTTCGCCGGCAGGAGCTCAATCGTGCAGTCCCACAGTCGATGGGGGGGGGAAGTCGTGCTGCAGCCTTAACACTTAACACATCTTGATATGCTCGGTACTCAGATGGTATAGTGGTTGATAGTTGGGCGCGAGGACTTTCAATGGTTGTGGTTTGGACCAACAATGAGGATGGTTTACAAAATTTCGCGCATCTTGGAGCCCAGGATATGATGCGAGATTGTGCCCAATTAAAATTCTGATTGTGATAGCTAAGCCAGGGGAGACCTAGCACAACCGACTGATCCACCTGCGGGAGCACAAAAAATTTTAGCTCCTTGGTGTGACCTGGGAAAGTTAATCAAAGTGGCACGGAAAGATGTTCAAGGGGCGATTGTTTTAGATTTTGACCATCTAGAGCCTTTACTGGGATCGGGTAGGGAAGCTTCGACACGGGAAAGAAGAGTAGACGATACGAAATTCCCAGCCGAACCCGAATCTATAAGGGGAAAGACAGACACAGTGTGATTATTGTATTACAGGTTAGCATGTAAACAAAAAGAGTGATGAGTACGAGGTGGTGTGTAAGTGGTTACGTTTAACAGCGGACAGGTGTTGACTTGATGGGATCCCCCCCCCACAGTACAAACATAACCCCGCCGTTAGTCTTCGTCGGCGCTCCTGGGCCGATGGAGATTGGCACGTCCCGCCTATCGGCCCAGGAGCGCCGACGAAGACTAACGGCGGGGTTATGTTTGTACTTGTAGGTTGATTGCTTTCACGCGGTTCGTTGGGGGGTTTGCTGAGGCTATCGCGGTGGCTTTGCTCGGACCTTCCTGCTGCACTTGGGGGTGGGAGGTGCCGGCGCTGGCCGCGGAGGTGCTGATCCAACTTGATGGCCAGGTTGATACTGTCATCCAGCGACAGCCCAGCATCACGACACGCTAGTTCGAGTTGTAGTTTGGGTTGGAGGCCGTCGCGGAACCTGGCCAGCAAGCTTTTATCGCACCAGCCACTCTCCGTGGCTAGAATGCGGAATTTCACCGCATAGTCCGAGACTGTCCGACTTCCCTGTTTTAGCCTCAGCAGCTGTTGTTCCCCCGATTTCCCGTGATCTGGGTGGTCGAACACCGCGCGAAAGTTCCTGAGAAAGATGTCATAGTCGGTCGTCACAGTGTTATGAAGCTGACTTTCTTGGCATCCGTCAGCTCCGGATATTCCGCCAGGTACAGCTCACAGGCCAGAAGAAACCTCTTACAACCCTCGGGATTCCCCGCATAGCGTTCTGGTGGGGCGGCGCGTGGTGGTGAGTGTGCGGAGCGTGGCCTAGGAGGTGGGGATTGGGCCCACTTAAACGCCAGCCTCTCTAGGCTGGTGGCCATATCATTGACGGCTCGTGCCAAGCCGTCAATTTGTCCCTGCTGCCGGATTATGTAGTCAAGTGCTGGGGTGGTCTCATCCGGCAGCGGTATTCCTGCTGCGTCCTGGATGGTCTGTTCATCTGTCATGACTTCTGGTGAAGGAAGCGGACGCAAAAGCAGGATTAGTTCGTGACAAGTTTTATTCCTTCTTTTCTTTGAGATTGTTAACTCAGTACACTACAGTGGTTAATCAATCGGACTGTAGGTCCTACCGTCGCGGCGCTCGGCGGTACCGTTTGGCTTTGTGCGTTTGCTGGCTTTTACCGTTGAGTGGCGCTATATAACTACAGACTGACGCCTCGTGCCTTAGTTCATTCTCTGCTGGATTAATGAGACACGGAGTTTTAGAACTGCACGTAGTAGCGGATAAAATCAAGTAAAACATTGTAGTTAAACAAATTCATAATCACAGAACTAAAATCACAGTACAAATGTAAAATTCAAATTAAATTAAATCTTATTAGGATCAAATTTAAACAAAATAAATGTTAACACAGTGAGCCTTTAAATTTTATCACGTGTAATTAGAAAAGACGCGTGTAGGGTTTTGTGTCGTCTTATATCTTGTGTTCTTTAAATTTATAGTAGATTTATTAACTAAAATAAATGACCATAAAAATTATAACATTGTCAGGACGTTCTACTGCGTCAGCTGATGTTGGTCATTCAGCCCCGCTTGTGTTTTTGCGTTTATTATAAGAATGAAATGCAGTAGACTGATATGATCTGTAACGGATTCGACCCATGTTGCACGGGCGGCACCATAAAGCACGGACACGAGGCGAGGTCTTACGGGAAAAGGGTCATTTATTTAGGTAAAATGGGGAAGGTAGTGTGGAAGGAGGGAGAAAGGAAAGAAAGGGATAAAGGTTGTGCATGTGCAGTTCCGGGGGCTGTGCCACACTGGCATGCGGGCACACAGCTGACAATAAGTGTTGGTGCGCGGAGTGGCAGAACTGAGCACGCGGAGGCAGCGCTTCTCCCGCTGTCGATGGCCGGCGCGAGTCCTCGCTGACGTAAAAAAAACTTAACACAAACGTCCTCGCAGCCTTTTCCTCTTCGGCAGCGGGGCTGCGAGGGCGGGCACGGTGCGGGAGTGAAGATGCCGCGGGAGCTCGCGCAGCTCTTTCTCGCGCTGTCCTCAGCGCGGAGATCAAAGGGCGGAATTCTAGTGTCCTTGTTTAAAGTGCCTGGCCGCGTCACATCTCCCCACTGACATGCTTCTTTCATATTCTCCATTACATCACGTACTTCCCAGACCTCAGACAAACCTCCGCGCCTTGCTTTTATAATGCGGAGCAAGCCCGAGATCATATTAACGTTAATTATCGCCAGCCGGCACAAATAAGCGGCCCCGTCCCTTTGGTGCCTATTCAGGGAGCCTACGGAGTGAGGGAGTAGTTATAGTAGATTTGGGCGTACACCCATCACACGCGCACGCCGTGGCAGATCATCATAATTGTCCTAAACTTGTATTTCATAAGGTTTTCCGAGCGGTGGTACAGGGCAACGGGGGTCATTATTTACTATTAAACATTAAACGAATTTACAAAACTTTATACGTGCGATTAAGCGCTGATTCTACATAGGAAAGTAAAGAAGAGGATCCTGATGCTCAACATTCCAGAGACCAAACCCCATTTAAATTAAATTAACAAATATTGCATGTAAATAACAATAGCCCACGTTTAAAAAAGCATTTTTATTTAGATTATAAAAAAATAATCCTGCATCTGTTTTAGGTGTTCCAGCTGCCACTGTTCTAAAATTCAAATTAAATCAAATCTTATTAGGATCAAATTTAAGCACAATAAATGTGTGAGCCAGTGAGCCTTTTGATTTTATCACTTGTAATTAGAAAAAAAGCGTGTATGGATTTGTGTCATCTTATTTCTTGTGTTCTTTAAATTTATAGTAGATTTATTAACTGAAATAAATGACCATAAAATTAAAACAGTGTTAGGACGTTCTACTGCGTCAGCAGATGTCGGTCTTTCAGCCCCGCTTGTGTTTTTGCATTATTATAAGAATGAAATGCAGTAGACTGTTATGATTTGTAACGGGTTCGACCCATGTTACTCAAACAACTCAGTTCAGGTGTAAGTAAATGTCTGTGCTGTTTGGGGGAGGGACGTGCTAATGATTTGTTCGGCTCTGTGTGTGTGTGTGTGTGTGTGTGTGTGTGTGAGAGAGAGGGGGGTGTCGCGGTCGTTTTCAGTGAAACAAAGGCTCAGCTGAAAAATGTTAGGCACATCAGTCACTTAACCCCCAATAAAAGGTATTTAAGTTAAGTTAAGTTAAGCCTTTATTCGTCACACATACATTACTGCACAGTGAAATTCTTTATTGAGTGTTATGATAGTTGTAATATAACAGATGCGAACTGAATACTAAACCTAAACCAGGCACGGAGATTAATGAACCAAGATAGCCCCCATACCCGTTAAAAAAAAAAAAATAATAATAATAATAATAATATTATTGTGTATAGACTGATTAAAACAATGCAATTTATGCTATCATAAGGAAAATAAGTTCTTCCATTCCAATGATTAAAAAAGGTAACAATGTCAACTTTAGAATCTAGAATCCAGGAGATTAAAATTACACAAATTGAAATCACTGAAAGTCTCCAGAAGAGCCTCAGATTCAAGAGGTTTTTAAAGTGGGGAGAAATGCATTTCAGTTCCTCTGAATGTATAGGTGAGAACAGCCGATTCACACCTGGGGATGGTGAATCATTTGTATTTGAATGTTGTCTGGCATTGTAAAGCACTATAGTGACACTAAAAGAACAACCCAGGATTAATGGGAATTCTTATACTGCATAAACATTATTTAGCACCAAAAACTTCCTCGCGTTTGGGAAAACTATGCGTGCGGTTGAGCGCTGGTTAGACTATAGGAAATTAAATCGGAGGGTTTTTATTTAGACTATTAACAAAATAAGGCGTGCCAGCTGCCACTTTTTAGTTAGAAGTTTTCAATACAAAGCTTATAATGCCCACATGACATGACGGAATAAGGCACGGCTGGTGATGATTGGGGTTTGTTGGGTTACAGTGGATTTTACTACACGGTGTGAGTGCAATGGCCATCCGTCTGCTCGCGCTGACTCTGCTCCCCCCCTCCCACCTCTCGCTCCTTTGAAGTTACTGGGGCGCGTTCCATTTGCCTTGCTTGCATGCCGCACTTCCGCGTTGTTGCACGCGCGCTGCATACACAGCGCGTAGTAAAATCCACTGTAGCCCAACAAACCCCGAGTATTTTCTAGCGCGGAGTGCAAGCCCGGGCAACGATAGTAACGATAGCTCACCAGTCATGTGTAATTCTGCGGTCCCGCTGCTTCGCATGTCTGAAGGGGAGGCCGCCTAACTAGTGAGCGAGGAGCGATATTGATTTGGGCGCACGCCGTGACAGGCTGAAAAAACTGTGTCAGATTAATGTGTAAAAACTATATAATAAAACTATATAAGACTACATGCCTTTATAAGACTTAACTTTTATTTAAGCGCACTCACAATAACGAAAAAACATTGTGATTTTGTAAGTGTTGTAAGCTGTGCTGCTCTGTATTGTTTTTGGTAACCTTGAGCGCGTCAGAAAATGAACGCAAACGTTTATTTAAAGTCTGCTTGCTGTTTTCCCGACGCGTTCATAATCATTAGTCTACTTCTGCCGGTGCGCTCTGGAAAACTTAATGCATGCGGCTGAGCGCTGATTAAAACTATGGAGTAAATTAAAGAGTAGAATCACGATTCTGAAGTCCTGAGCCCAAACCTCATTTAAATTAAATTAACAAATACTATAAGTAAAAAAAACAATAGCCCACGTTTAGAAACCGTTTATAAATTATTTCCGACATGAGTTGGCCCGGTGTTATGCGCAGAGCGCCGGGAGATTTCCTGAAGCTCAGAAATCACTGGGCATTTTTTCTAAATAGCCGCTATCTTTAATAACTTATGGAGGTTTTGAGCTGTATACACACGCATTCCTGCCTAAACAACTCTTAAAACTACACCTGTGACACAATAACAGTAATATTTCAAACATTCTGCAGGCTGATATTTGGAGAAAGGAAAGAATAATGAATAAACCAGTTGTTGGGTCAAAATAACCCAACCAGGTGTTCATTCGTAAACTACATCTCATATGAGCCAACATGAGCAACCCAACAATGTGTTTAAAGTACCTGAAATAATCCAGAACTTAAATAACAATAAACAGATACAGAGATACGCTGTATAACGGTCACTGTTGTATTTACGGCAACGAGCGAAAATGTCACTTTGCGCCACCTGGCGGCCATTTTACGAATGACTTTGAAATGCAACTAATTTATTTTGGCCGCTGACGTTTTTACGCGGCGGTGAGCGCGACGGTAATAACCATTCCGATTGATCAACTACTGTATATGAAAAACAAGAAGCGAAGCAACAGAAACATGGAAGGCTGGGGGTCTGCAGGTGGGTCGGGTTTGAAAATAGAAACGAACAAAACATAACAAAAAAACAGGCAGCAGCGGCGAGGCCGGAAACCCCGCCGTACTGAGAGTCACTCAGCCTTGACCTTGACCGTGACGGCGGCAGCAATAAACCCTCAACTTTGACCCCTCCCTGCAGACTCCGCTCAGTCCTGGGAAAGCACATACACACATAAGATCATTTAAAACCACGACAGACAGAGGTGCACGTCAGTGAACAGACAACGTGATAAGAGTTCGGCTGGGCTATAAATAGAAACACACGTAAGGATGGACAGGTGATCTTAATTTGGTGCTTATCACAAACCAGGGAGACATGTACACACAGACACACTAGGGGGAGACAAAGGAGCGGCTCAGTAATCCGGTGACCCAGATCTTGCCCTCCCGGACTGAGTTGGCAAGGATGTTACAAATAGTAGGCTATCTGATCTATGTGAATGTCCTGATTCGTGAATATGCCAACATATCTTATTTAAAACTTAAAAATGTGTCGCCATCATTAGAAGACATAAATGAACAATATATACGCAGCAAAAAAAGGAACGTCCCTTTTTCAGGACTGTGTATTTCAACAATAATGTTGTAAAAATCCAAAAACCTTTACAGATCTTTATTGTAAAGGGTTTAAACAATGTTTTCCATGCATGTTCAATTAACCATAATGTTAGAATTATTTTATATATAAAGGAGTTATTTCTACTCTCTTGCTCTCTTCCTCATAGATCTGATATTAACGTGATAAATCTTTCCTGCTGCTATCTTCCTGTCTCATCTTGCATCTGCTCCTTAAGGTGTGAACGCTCCCACGCTTACCTTCCCATTCTCTCTTTATGTCTCTCTCCCCCTCCCTCTCCCTCTCCCCCTCTGTCTCCCTACCCCCCTCCCCCTAACTCGAGCCAACATCTTGTGATCTGTCTCTGGACAGACACCTCTCTATCTTCCTCTCCTTTGATTCTTCAGGATCTCACCAGGACATTTACAATGGTTCATGTTCTTTGTTGTAACATATGTCTATGGCACAGGTGTTTGTTAAACATATATAAACCCCATCTTTTGCTGTTAATAAACAGAGACCTTTCTGACAGACAACGTGTGTGTGTGTGTGTGTGTGTGTGTGTGTTTGACTAAGGCTCTCCTGGCGCCAGAGAAGCTTACCAAGCACAGCGGACAGACCGAGCAACTCGCCTCTTCTACTACGTAACTTTAGAAAAACTTTACACTTACTTTACATTCTGTAAAAATGACATTACCAATAGAACTAAAATAAAAACTAAAATACAATATACATAATATTTTTTATCAAGAATTAAAGCAACAAGATAATATTTGTGTTCAGTGATTTCTGTACACAGTGAAACCTCAGATTGCGAGTAACGCGGTTTGCAAGCGTTCCGCAAGACAAGCAAAGATTTTAAATACATTTTGACTTGGGAAATGAACAAGTCTTAGTTCACGAGTACCGAGTATCATGTATTATGCATGCGCTTCTTGTTTTGACAGCGCTCGTGTAAAGCAGAAGCAATCTCATTAGAAAGATTTTAAATCCATTTTGTCTTTCTGCTCAAGGCTTAGCCTGCTCTTTGCCTCGTGTGTGTCTGTGTGTGCGCGCGCGCATCATTGGACACCGTGCCACACACAGACCCCTCCTACTTTCGCATTCACAGAGACACACACTCTTTATCTCTGCTTTACACAGAAACACTGCTTTCTCGCAATTCTCTTCAAAGGTAAAGTGCAGGCTTATTTGTTTAATTTTTTTACTTTACAGCAGTAATTCCTTTGTGGTTTGCTCAATTGAGTGTCATTAGAGGGATTTCTTGTTCATTTTTCCCATAAACCAATGTTTCCGTTGTGTGTACACGTGTGTGTGAAAAGAAGGGGGGCAGGGTAATTGCGTAGGACAAGATGGGGAGAGGAAAGCTTACTCACCACAAGAGAAGATTGATGTAGCTGATGAAAGAATTTTCCCAGCCCTGTTCCTGTACCCCTTACATATTGAAAAAAAACAATTTTCATCTCCTTTTTGACTGATTCTTTTCACTAGAAGATTGTCACAATCGTATTGACTCCTGTATAAATCATACTTTAAGTTGAGCAGTGTGACACTAAATATCTTTGTCAGATTTTGTATCATTTAGTGTCTTGATTTGCCAGATTTTGCTGGTGTCTGTTATATTGTGTAAATTGAAAATTTATTACACAATAAAAACTGTATATTGTAGTTTGCACTTTTTAAGTTTATTGCATGGGCTTGATTTACAAATTAGTGGTAATAGTAAACTGTAATATTTTTAATATTATTAACCTGCTGGTTTTATTGTTGTGGTGGACAAAGGTCAGTATGGACACTGACTGGTCTCAGGTGGTGTTTGTTGTGGCTCATCACTGTATGCTGTTAATTAAGGATTTTTGATAAATTCTAAATTTTTGATAATTTCTAAATTTTTGATAAATTAAAAAAAAAATTTTGTTCAATAAAACTATAATATTTCCCATGTTCCTCTTATGTTTCATGCATAAGCAAATGAGCCATAAGTATATTGCATAAGCATATTATTTAAAAAAGTATATATTGAATCAAATTCAATATATTATGAAGTATATTGTTAAATATAAATTACAGATGTCGCCATTAAAAACGCATGTTTCGAGAAAAGGGATCCCACGACTTGCCGCGGCTTCGCACGGCAAGCTGTGGAAATGCCCTTTATTACCTGTAAGGGGCAGTCGTGCTTTAGTCTGAAGTATTGTGTGTCTACTAAAGCTGAAAATGTGTCCTCTTTCTTAGGCACCCATTGACAGCAAGCGACAAAGCTCATAAACGTGTCAAGCTCAAACTGTAAAAACTGATATGTATTTATTCTTAATTTTCTTCTCTTCTTCGATGATGGTACTTCTTTACCTGCGCTTTCAGTATCTTCTTTAACTGCTCCATTCAGTATTATAATTATTATTATTAGTAGTGCTCCGAATTTATTATTGTTATTATTATTCTTAATATTATTGTAACGCACCCGCGCGTGTGCAAAAAGACTACAAAAATGTATGATATGTTAGCCTAAAACAATATTGTTTTATTGTGTTTATGCGCTTTAAATATACACTAACCAATAAACACTGTCTTGTGCAAAGTGAAAGTGAGTTGTGTGTGCGGCTTTTTGATCAAAAGGCTGATAAATGCGTGAGCAGATATTAGCAGATTTATCGATAAAACAACAGGCATGAAATAAAAAAAAACACAAAAATATGTGCTACTCGCTGAATACAACATGACAGCACGCAGAATCCCCGGGCTTTGACTGCGCTTTCTCCATTCGTTAGTACTGTAGTAGTACACTAAAAAAAATAAAAAAATGCTGGGTTTCTGTAAACACATTGTTGGGTTGTTTATGCTGGGTCAAAATTCTGTGTTATTTCGGGTACTTTAATCACACTGTTGGGTTGCTTTTGCTATGAATACTAAAAGTGCTGCATGATTAAACACAAACCAAAAAAAAAAAGAAAAAAGAAACTTCTCCATTTTGTCCTCAGACCCTTTTGTTCTGGTGTTTATGCAGTAAACCCATGGGTAAAAACGATGATTTAAGAATTTAATTAAACACATATATATATTTATAAGTGGCATTTTAATTCAAATCCAACATTTTAATGGTTAGTCAAGGGCGTCAACTCACACGTGCTGCGATATTCAATTCAATTTTATTTGTATAGCGCTTTTAGCAATTGTCATTGCCGCAAAGCAGCCTTACACAATCAAAAGAATTATTTAAGTTTGTATGAAATGTGAATGTGTATGAATCAAAATGCTCAGTTTGTCCCTGGTGAGCAAGCCAATTTGACAATTCCATTATCATTTATACTGCTGTAGTTTTAGAGCCCTAAAAAAGCATTCGCTAGTTAGTAAGTAAGTAAGCAAATAAAAGATAAATGAATAAATAGCTTTACAGTAAATGGTACTTCAACGTAGTAAAAGTATATAAAGAAAATATTATGTACAAAAAAAATATAGTTAATATAGTATATTTTATATATAGTATAGTTTACACACACACACACACACACACACACATACACACAAAGTGTGTTGGATCCTAAAAAGATGCTTTCAAATTTATCTAAAATTCATTCACTGGAGTGTATAAACCCGCAGCCTTAACAAAAGGCAGCGTTTTGATCAAAAGGATGATAAACGCGTGTGAAAAAATGTAGACATAAAGGACTATACTCGACAAGAATATAGAGAATAAGAATCGTTTATAATAAGATAATTAATTAAATAATAAAATTATATCAAATAAGAACGTTATTTAAAAGCCAGACTGACCAAATTTCTCATTCACTACTGAAGTAGTTAAATATGCTTATACTGTAAGACACAACACCGGGACGCTGCGCTCATTGTGGCGGGGGACTTTAATAGTGCCAACCCCGACGCACAGCACCGAACTTTTATCAGCACATCACCTGCCCCACCAGCAGACTGGGACATGTTCCGAAACAGCTCTGATGATGACATCAGCGTGTTTACAGAAGCGTTTGTGGGTTTCATCGGGAAACTAGCAGATTATACCGTGAAGAAAAAGACTAATAGAACGTTTCCCAACCAGAAGCCGTGGGTGGATAAAACCATCTGCAACGCTCTGAGATCTCCACTACAGATTGCATACCGCCCGTGCTGTTCCACAGACAATGCAATCTCTCATCTCCTCCACACATCACTCACTTGGAAAGAGAATTGTGTTAAAATGGTCTTCATCGACTACAGCTCTGCATTTAATAACATAATTCCCTCCACACTCACCACCAAGCTGGAGCACCTCGGACTCAGCTCATCACTGTGTCAGTGGATTTCCAACTTCCTAACTGGCAGATCACAGGCAGTAAGGATGGGCAGACATGTCTCAGCCCCACTCACTCTCAGCCCTGGAGCCCCACAGGGTTGCGTTCTAAGCCCCCTGCTGTACTCATTGTACACCTATGACTGCATAGCCACTACGGACCCCACCACAATCATTAAGTTTGCTGACGACACTGTCATGGTGGGCCTGATCTCTGACAACGACCAGACAGCCTACCTGGAGCAGTTTGGAAATCTGTAAGCCAGGCTTTAGTAACTTGTATAAATCACAATATAAGTCCCCTCTCTCGCGCATGCGCCCTTTCTCTCTTATACACACACACACACACACACACACAAATAGCACATAAAATTGTGGAAAATCCATAAAACTACAGTAGTAGATTGTAGGTGATTCCTGTCCTGCGATAACAGGCGGTAACCCTCTGGAACATTTTGTTGTTTTAGTATTGTTTTCAAGTGTGAATGTTTATGGGGATCTGTCTCTGCTGCCGCATCTATTCACCATTGTGATAAATGATTAACGCCCTATCAGATTTTTGATGTTGGAACGTTATGTATGGTTAAATGACTAAAGAAATACTGATCCAAATGGGCAGATATTTGTTCCAGATATTATGTGGTGTAACTCGATTTGTTTTGCCAAGTTTTGAATATCAGCAAAAAAAAAAACACAATAGCGAAAACATCATCAAAATATAATAAAAACAAACCCAAGCAGAAGTTACTTTTTGAGCTTTATTTAGCAGCAAAATATTATCTACCAGTGTATCAAACAGAACTAGATAAAATACATTGTAATGTAAAATTCATAGCCTGTGTATTCCGTACCTACAACTATCAGTATAAGTAAATTACAGATGTTACCGTGTCTTTAAGGATTATTAAGGATGTCTTGAAAAATATTGCAATAACTAGTTTTATTTATTAATTAATTTATTTATTTTAAATAGCATTAGCATCATGGGTTGTGTATTGAGTGATTTAAAAAATCTGTTTTATTTTATCGGTTTGTTATTATTATTATTATTTGTTATCATATAATCTATTTATGTAACTATGTTGATAATGTAAGAACCGCCCATATATGAACATACTGTATAAGGCTGCCTGGACACTGCAGTTAATTAAAGCAGTCAGTGCTCCTTCTGGCGGGATTATACAGCGTTGAAACCATCTTATTGGAAAGCAAATGGGGTGCTTATGGCGTGGGGCATTGTTAACTGCGGCAATAACTATGTAGTTAAATGGACACAGCGAAAAATTGCAAACGCTTTATAAAATGTAATTCCTCAAGATTTTATGTAATGTGGTATACAGCTACTACCTCAGGGTTGGCATAAGACATCAGACAGACTAGCCCCACCAATTACCATCAATTCTTTATTTGGGGAGGGCAGTCCCCTCAATGCATAAAGTCTTTAAATGCCCCCGTCCACAAATAATTTACATAAAATATATAAGTAATAACAAGCTTGCTCTGCAGGCAACCACACACCATGCACTGGATTAATCATTTATAATCAAAGGAAATGTAATTACCAATTTGTTAATTGGTTATTGCAGCAAAGTGATAGATGGTTACCTGGGGAACAGATCCCACACACTTGTCTCTGGGCTGTGGAATCTTAGCTCATTTTTCAAGCTTAAAATTTCACTAAAAATTAAGTCATTTAGCTAACATGGTCAGCAATTCTTTAAATAATATATACAATATCTGTATATAAATACAATTATCAAGACATATTGCCAACCAACACAGCACTGGCTGTTAGAACCCTTTAATTTTTAACAATGTCGATCAACAATTTATTTGTATCATCTGAAAAGGTCTTCCAATGTTAATTCTAATGATACAGCCATCTTAAATCTTCAAAAAAGCATGTGCCATTTTTTTGTTGGATATTTGTCACACATTTGAAAATATCTTTTATTTGATTATTCACATAATAAATTGTAGAGGAATTTCACATCGCTGTGGAGGATTTTTGGCCAACTTTTCTTTGCAGAATTGTTTTAATTTAGGAGGCTTTTCAAGCATGAATTGTCTGTTCAAGGTCATCTTATTTTAAATTGTCTATACTTTTACTCCAAGATCTTAATTTAGTTTTTCTTAAGCCATTCAGAGGAGGGTTTGCTTGTGTGTTTCAGATCATTGTCCTGCTGCATAACCCAATTACACTTGAGTTTGGGGTCACAACTGATTTCCATTCACGATTTCTTGTAGAATACAGAATTCATGGTTCAATAAGTTATGGAAAGTCTTCCATGTTCTAAAGCTAATGTTCATTTGACTAACTGTCTGTATTATGTTCTTTTTATGAAACACTGTTAGTTTTACATCAGATGTAACCGGACACACACCTTCAGTCCATAAAATATTTCCCCAATCATCTTGGTATAATTTCGATATTTTTGGCAAATGTAAGATTAGCCTTTGTGTTTTTTTGGTCAGCTGTGGCGTTCCATTTGGAACCCATGGATGCCATTTTGCCCACTCTCTTTCTTATTGTCGAATTATGAACAATGACCTTAACTGAAGAAAGTAATGCCTTCAGTTCTTTAGATGTTGTTCTTGGCTCCTTTATGAGATCATGGATGGGTCATCATTGTTCTTTTGGAGTAATTTTGGTAGGCTGGACACTCCTAGGAAGATCAACCACTGTTCAAGTTTGTGGATAATGGCTCTCACCATGGTTGGCTAGAGTCCCAAAACATGTCAACGCATGTCAATTACATTGTTTCTTGAATTTCTTTAGATTGTGTTGCTTTGTTAGATCTTTTAGTGTGCTTCACTTCATTAGACAGGTTCTATTTTACCAATTTCAACAGGTCTGGCAGTTGTCAAGCTTGGTTGTGGCAAGTGAAATTTTAACTCAACTCGCTCAACTTTTGTCAAAAAGTGAGGAAAGTTCAAAGGTGAAGTTATGTGACTAGGTCCACAATTACGCCCACTTTATGATGTATTTTTACTGCTGCACAGTGACAAATATGCATGTCAGAACAGTTGACAGAAAATTGCATCTTAAAACATGGAAACTATGCTCCTTGGGTGTTTATATTATAGAAAACTCATGCCCCATACTGTATATAGTGTATATATATATATATATATATATATATATATATATATATATATACATACATACATACATATAATGTTTAGTATTAACTAGTACTATTGGACTTTACTTTTATGTATAATAATGCAGTAATAGTAATATCTTACTTTTTTTTTAGTAACTAATAATGCAAATGTGCATTGTCTTATGGTATGTTTGCTTGAAGCATCTGTGCATTTTTAGCAATCTACTTAAAAATCATTAAAAGCCATTTGTTTAATTTTACCTACTGTTTGGACAGAGGAAGGGGTGGGGGTGTCAATATAATAGTCAATTAACCTTATTGGTTAAGTAGGGGACTGCACAAGGAAGGAACCTGATTGATCAGATACCTGATTGATCTAACATGTACTCCTAGAATCTGATTGATCTTATCTTAGTACCATCAATCATCAATTATAAAATGCTTTTGAATGAACCACAGGTAATTTATAATACTACATATAAACTATTACTCACAAAATGTCAGTTTAGGAAAAAAAAACAATCAGTTGTTGTGGAACAGTTCTTGCAAGAACAGTATTGTTAAGTGCCTCTCGCAAAAATCATCAAGCGCCATGATGAAACTGGCTGTCATGAAGACATCCCCTGAAATCAAGACCAAAACTTTTGATGCAGAGGAAAAGTTCATGTAGATGTTATCAGCCTTAAATAATCACAGATTTACAGCACATACATCTCAATATCAACTTTTCAAAAGAGGTAATTGCATATTTTGGATGCCTTCAGCATTGTGTTACAATGAAGCAAGAAAGAAAATAAACCAGGAAAGACCTTGGAGTTAGAACTTTTGATTGGTAACCATAAATAAACAACTTTGCAGCAGAGGGAAGTTTTGGTCTTCCTTTCCTGGGATGGTCTTTATGCACTTGACAATACTGTTCTTGCAAGAACTATTCCACAACAGGCAAACTTCTTGTGTTATATTGACAACTGACTGTTGTTGTTTTTGTTGTTACTAAATTAGCTAATGCCATATGTGTTATTTCATAGTTTTGAAAGAATTCTGTATTCTAGAACGTAGAAAGAAACTTCACACTTTCAAACTTTTTGACTAGTACCTATAAATACAGTGTCAGCCCCAAAAAAAGTATTCACATTACAGTAAAAAGAAAAACTTGTATAAATATTTTAATAATAAATTTATTGCTTTATGTCACATACTGAGACGCTGCTTTTTTACGAGTTCCGCCAGACCGACAAATTTTCTAACTTTTTCGTCCTCTTACAAAGAGTAAACATATAACAGCAAAAGTGTTTTATAGTATTTTATAATATATTTCCTCGAAACCCTGTTATATCGTTAAGTTTTAATTGTTTTACAGCACACTGCTTTTAGCTGGCTATCTCATTAGCATCGCTAGCCCGTTAGCCCGGCTATCACAAGAATGCCTACGATTTTTTACACCGATTATTTCCGTTTTTAAATACCATGTCGGTTGCTTATCTGCCTCTGAGTGCAGATGAGGATACATTGGAGCTGCACTCGGTGGATTTGGAGCTGGAGGCCGCAGAGAAGTTAAATTCTCCGACAACCTCAACCCCGTGTGTCTCTCTGCCCAGGTCCAAATTACCCCGCCTAGGTTTCTTTCACCCCTTCTTTCATACCACAAAGCCTGGATACAGCAGCAGCGGAAGACGTGCGCCAAGCCCTGGGTGAGGACCTCCCCCCCACCGCTGCCAACCATCTTTAAGATCTCAACCCTAAACCTCTTCGCGAGACGGTACACGACGCGCTGATCATCGGAGACTCAATCGTCCAGCACGTCCATGCTACCACGGCTAACGGTAAGGTGCACACTCGCTGTTTACCTGGTGCTCGTGTTCTTGATGTCGCTGCACAGGTGTCTGCGGCCCTAAGGAAGAACCTTCATGCTAGCACGAACGACACTAGGCTGAGGCAGACAAAGCTTCTAAAGAAGGACTTCAGGAGCCTGGTTGAGAAGGTCCGCAGCACATCACCCACAACAAGGATCATAGTATCTGGACTGCTCCCCACATTCCAGCGGGGAATCGAGAGGTTCAGTAGATTATTTGCTTTTAATGAATGGTTACAATCTTGGTGTCAACAACAGAGTTTGATAACTAAAATGTTTTCTGTGAGCGTCCTAGGATCTACTACACCGATGGCCTGCACCCTAGCAGAGCTGGAGCAGCAGTCCTCTTTGACAACATCTTCAGGACACTACGAACCATCTGACTGGCGGTAAGTCATACCTTAGATTCCAATCATATTAGCCACATTACAACTCACCATACTGATAGACGGGCACACAAAGCCTGTCCTATAGAAACTGTCTGTTCCCCGAATAGTAAGAAAAAAGTATAAATTCGTTAAATTTGCCCGAAACAATCATTTAACCAAAAAAAAAACAGAAAAAGGCCAAATAAGTAATCGATATCTACCTCCAAAGTTTGGACTTCTCAACATCAGATCCCTTGTGCTTAAAGCACTTATTGGTAATTAAATAATCTCAGATTATTGCCTTGACGCACTCTATCTCACTGAAACCTTGCTTAGAACAAATGAATATATTGGTCTAAATGAGTCTACTCTGTCAGGATATTTCTATAAGCACGTGCCCTGTCTAACTGATCGTGGTGGTGGTGTCGCAACTATCTACAATGATGTACTCACTATTACTCAGAAAACAAAACCCCGGGTTTAACTTATTTTAAGTGCTTAACATAAATGTTGCACTCAGTAAGATAAATAATAAACCCTTGTTATATTTTACAATGGCCCCTGTGTACAGACCCCGGGGCCATATTAGACCGCTATTAGACCTATTTATCAACTCTGACAAAGTGTTGATAGTAGGAGACATTAACATTAATGTAGATGATGCTAACGACGCTTTAGCACTCGCATTTATGGATTTACTAAATTTCTTCGGGGTTAAACAAAATATAAAACATGGAGCAACTCGCCACTTTAATCATACGCTAGATTTAATTTTATCCCATGGTATAGATGTCTCTTATATAGAGATTTTACTTCAAAGTAATGATATCACAAATCATCACCTCTAAGTATATACTCTGTAGAACAGATTAGCTGTCTCCCCACGTTATCGATTTGGTAGAAATATGAATCCAACTACTAAATAGTTGGAAGTAATCTGCCAGATCTGTCCCAATTTTTTATTAGAACCCCAAATGCAGATGCTCTAGATAAAGTGGCTAACAGCATGGGCACTATTTTTACCAGTACATTAGACACTGTTGCTTCCATCAGATAAAAAAAAATCAGAAATAAAACACTTGCACCATTGTACAATATTTATGCTCGCGCCCTAAAGAGAGCAACCCGTTACCTTAAGCAAAAATGGCGAAAAAACTAAATTAAAAGTTTTTAGAATTGCTTATAAAGACAGTATGTGCAGCTATAGACAGGCTCTAAAAGCTGCTAGGGCTAAGCATCTGAGCCAACTGATAGCAAGAATACAAATCAATCCCAGGTTCTTATTTAGTACAGTGGCTCGTCTAACAAAACCTATGATGCCTGCAGAGAGTATCCCATCACAGTTTAGAAGTGAAAACTTTATGGACTCCTTCAATGAAAAAAATCGATATTATCAGGAAAAAAATAACAGCGGTTCAACCTCCAATAGCATCTCATGATCCAGTTCAGTCTAAAGCTTTACAGTACATTTAGATTTTCAGTGCTTTACAGGTATAGAGCAGGAAGAGCTGTATAATCTTATTACCTCGCCTAAATCAACAACGTGCTTATTAGACCCAATCTTAACCAGAACCAAAGAAGTGAGACATACGGTTGGAGAGCTGCATCTAAACATTATTAATTCTTAATTACACATATCTAGGTCACATCCCTTAACCTTTCAAGTTGGCAGTTATTAAGCCTCTTTAAAAAAAATCTAATTTAAATTTAAATAAATTACAGACCGATTTCAAACCTTCCGTTTATATAAAAAATATTATAAAAGGTAGTATCAGCTCGAATATGCACATTCTTGCAGGAAAACAACATCCTCAAAGAATTTCAGTCAGGTTTCAGGCCCCATCATACACTGTAAACCCTAATGCTGTAACTAATTAATTGAACTGAGTTGTATTAACTTAAATGATTACAATTCGTTTGTATTAATTAACCTTTATGAGTATTTAGCACTTTTTCTTATTTATAAGTTTGTAAAAATTAAACCTTTTAAGTAAGCTGAAAAATTTTGTTGGTTTAATTCAGGCAAAATTGTCTCTTTAAAGTTTTATTAACTCATAATCTTTCAGCTTTGTGATTTTGCGTATGACGTCATCCAGGTTCACGTAAACTGTCTTGCCCGCGCTTATGCCTCGTTCGTTAATTTTGAGATGGCGGATTCGCCTCGCTTCACACTACAGTAAGTAAAATATCCAAATATACGAATTCATATAATCAAAGTTACATTAAAAAAAACATGTAGAGTTGGTCAGAATGCGTTTAGATGTGTTGCATTACAGACTACGCGTTTAGCCCTGTTTAAATCTTGACGCGAGGAAGCTCCTCCTCAGCCCGCGTTGTAACCTTAGCTTGTTGGTCAGTAAGATAAACTTTTAACGTTAGTTCAGGGTTGGGAGCTGTTACTGACCAGCACAATGTTTGTGAATTCAGGCAAAATTGAAATTAAAACATTTATGCCGCACTTATTTTTTTTTAAACTGCGTTATCCACAGAATGTGTTTTTAGTTTGAAATACTTCGTTTGTGCGGCTTCTCAGGTGAAAGGTGTAATATTATTTATAACGTTATATTGCAAAATTATTAATTTCAATGGCGGATCGGACTCGTTACACGCTGTTCAGTAAGTAGTTAATGTTTAATCCGAATCACATTCTCAGCAACCATTAAATATGATGTAAGTCAGTAACGTTATTCGTCATCAGACTGCGTTTAACATTAACGTTAGATATAACTTATACGTCGCATGGCAGAAAACGCATTTAGCTCCACTTTAGGAGGTTAACGTTAAATATCATGCATTTGCAACGTGTTAATATATATGTTTCTAATAGATAACGTTAAAGGCATACATGTTCTGCAGTGTTTTGAAATCAGCAATTTATTTTTTATATATAAATTCGGCTAGAGGAAGGGTTTGAATCATGAACTAACTGTCAACCTGCACAGAAGCTTGCTGGCCAATAAGATAAAAAAAAAATTGTATTGTAATCGTGTCAGTGAGGTTGTCTGTAGAAATTAAATGTACGATTATTTTATATTTGATTTTACAGTGACGGTGCCAGGGCACTTTTTAAATTAGACTTATTATTGTCTAATCTAAATAGAATATTTTGTCTGTGTATAATATTTTGTTATTTACAGCATAACTATTTTTGAACATACTGCATGCTAATACTATTTGTATCAAATCAAATATAATCCTTTGTCAGTGTATATAAATATTTTATATACTTCAGGGGGAAAAAAACTTGTTAAATACTGCATACTAATACTATCTTCATTCACATGTGTTTTTTTTTTCTATTATAGATTTCAAGTGAAATAATGGACTGGAAGTGCAAATTGTGTATAAACGTCTATCGTTCCAGAGTCCACCTCCTCAGACACTACAGAGTAAAGCACAGCATCTGCTCTAAAGTAAATCCACTGCCATGTGTCTATCCTGATTGTCCCTGCACATTTCCAACACACAGTGCACTCAAAACTCACTTTCATAGAAACCATGTAGTAGATACTGGTACATGTCAAAGTCAGACAAACATTTCATTTAAATGCAGTCTGTGTACACTAGAACAATCCATTTCTGAAGATGCTCTGTTTAATCACCTCAGAGCCCATTTAAAAAGTCATGAGACTGTTGTTTGCCCATATAAAAGTTGCAATTACAGCACCAATGTCTATTCTTCTTTCAACGCACACAAAAGTAGGGTACACCATGGTGGTTGTCTGTCCGATTTACAAGAGGGTGTTGGCTATTCAGATACCCAGCCTCTCTTTTTTACTTCTGATACATGTGATGTTTCAGAGGAACCTGAAAGTAACACAAATGATGATAATGGAGACATAGAGGACATAGATGATGTTAATGCATTCAGAAACCAGCTAAAACATAATGTTGCCTCTTTATTTTTAAAGATGCAGGCGATTCTTCATATTTCTAACATGGCTACGAATGAAATCATTGAAGACCTCAGTGATATATATGTATTATCACAGCCATTGATCAGGAAAACGGTTAGTGATGTTTTGCAGAAACATGGCTGCAATATCAGTGCAGTTACAATGGATGAACTGGTCAGTGCTGTCATGGATTGCAATGTTCTGTTCAGTGTGACCTCTGAAGGTGCAGAATTGTCTTCTTTTAAACGCAGAAAGACATTCATTGAGCAAAACTATCCAGTTGTAATGCCATTGCAATATGACTTGCAGCAGTCTGGAAATTTTAGTACATATGTTCCAGTCCTATCAATGATTCAATCGCTGTTTCGAAATTCTGACATCCTCACCAAGATCACTGCAGAAAAGTCTGAGGTTGGTTGTTATAAATCTTACGTTGATGGAACTTATTACCGTGAAAATGAGTTGCTGTCTGTTGAAGAACTAAGACTATCGTTGCAGCTATATGTCGATGATTTAGAAATCGCCAATCCTTTAGGGACAGCTCGCAAAATTCACAAGTTGTGTGCTGTGTATTGGACTCTAGCCAATTTACACCCTAAGTATCGCTCAGCACTACATTCCATTCAGTTAGCTGTGCTTTGTAAAGTGACAGACATCCAGACATATGGATACCCTACTATACTAGCACCACTGTTGCATGATCTCCAAACTCTTGAATCAGATGGTGTGTTTATTGACTCAGTCGGTCATAACATCAAAGGAACAGTATTTTGTGTTTCAGCAGACAATTTGGCTGCTCACAGATTAGCAGGCTTTGTTGAGTCCTTCAGAGCAGGAAATATTTGCAGATTTTGTTTGGCTACCTCTGAGGAAGTGCAGGTTAGTGCGGTCAGTGATGGGACATTTGTCCAAAGAACTAAAACCGAGCATGATCTTCATGTTCAAAGTGTAATGCACAATGACTCAGTTGACAGTCTCTATGGAGTGAAGAGAAACTGTGTTCTCCGTCAGTCACTAACACATTTCCATCCAATTACTGGTTTCCCGCCAGACATACTTCACGATCTATTGGAGGGTATTGTACCAACTGAGTTATGTCTGTGCATTAAAGAGATGATTCAACTAAAACACTTTACACTAGAATGGTTGAATCAAAAGATAATGTCATTCCCTTATCAGTTCTCAGATAAGGTAGATAAACCTAAGCCCTTACCAAAAACATTCATGTCTAAAGGTACCATAGGAGGCAATGGGCATGAAAACGCCACCTTACTGAGATTGCTTCCTTTACTTATAGGAAATGCAGTTCCTGAGACAAGTGGTCCATGGGCAGTGCTAATGGAGCTAAAGGATTTGGTTGAATTGGCAATGTGTCCGTTGTTCACAGAGGAAATGTTAGATTATCTGCGATGCAAAATTGACGATCATAGACAAACACTGAAAGAAGTATTTCCTGAATGCAGACTACGACCCAAACACCATTACGTAGAGCATTATGCTGATCTTATTAAGTGCTTTGGACCCTTGGTTCATCTTTGGACAATGCGGTTTGAGGGGAAGCATCGCTTCTTTAAAAGAGTAGTGCATGATGCTCAGAATTTTAAAAACATTCTCAAGACTATGGCAGTCAGACACCAATACATGATTGCATATCATCTTAGTTCTGGCTCTTTCTTCAGACCTAAAATTCAAACAAGTGCTGTTAACTCCATTTCAGTGTCATCCCTACCAGACATTGCTCAGATGTGCATCAAAAAGCAGACAGACAGTGATTCAGTTTTTAGCACTTTGAAGGTCACAGTTGATGGTATGGAGTATGCCAATGGCATGTTTGTATCAGTGGGAGAAAGTGGAGGATTGCCAAAGTTTGCAAAAATATTGCAGATCTACTTGGTAAATAATAAGGTTTCTTTCTTCTGTACTGACTATGACTGTTGGTATATGGAACATCTTCGTTGCTACGAACTGTGTCCTCCTGTATCAGGGCCCAGTCAGTCCTTCTATTTACACTCTCGACTAAATGACACTGTGACTTTGTGTGCATACAGAATTGAAGGATGGTTATTGCTGACTATAAAAAGGTTCTTACCAGTTACAAACAATGGAGGCATGTAAAAGGTGCCCTTATTCAAATTTTAAAAGACCAACTTCAGCTGGACCTTGAGTTCAGTTTACAATATGAGGACCCTGATTTTAATAATCAGCTGACTTCCTTGGATGATATAAATGAGTTGCCTCAAAAGGCAGTGGTCCATATCCTGCCAGTGGAATCAGAGGGCTCCACTACATCTACTGAAATTCTATCAGATGTGTCGAATTCTGAACGTTCTAAGATGTGGCCTCGTGGTGATTTTCCAATTCCACAGTTTTCCTATGATGTTGAGCTAAGACTTAGACAAGGAAATGATGAATTTGAGAAGAGCGGAAAGGGTGTAAAGTTGACAAGAGACCAAAAGCATGACATTTTGGAGAAACTTGGCTCAACTATGTATGATTTTAAGGCATACCCAGATGACAAACAGATAGGAAAAGTAGCAGAGGCCCTGGTCACAAAGCATCCTTGTTTGAAAGAGCAAGGCTCTGACACTGGTTGGAATGGGTGGAAAACCAGTTTAAAGTTCAAGATGGGCAACTTGAGAAACAAAATGAGGAAAATTGGATGTCTTGAGGTAGCTGTTAATGCTGGGAAAAGAAGCCAAGGCCATCCTGAGAATGAACCATCACATTCTAAAATCAAGAAACCAAGACGTTCTGAGGTTAATTATTTGCCAAACTTTCCTCAAGGTGAGGATGAGACATCTCTTGAAACAGTTAGACAGGAAATTGCTGTTGAAGTCCAGAAGACAGAAAAAAATACTAGTCTCATCCACAAGAACATGGAGAAAACGTTTGCTCTGCGACGACAGAACATTGTTAGCGGAAGCCCATCTGTGAATGAGTTTCTGAATCTCTGGCCTGCACTGCGTATGACATCTGAGGTAAAAAAAAAAAAAAATTGTTTTCTAGTGATTATTATATATTTTCTGATGTGGGTTTGTTTTATAAAATTTTCTTTTGTGTGATTTAGCTGTTTGCAGAGTACCAACGTGTTAAAAATGAGAATTTGCCCAACAAATTCTATGCACAACTGGACTACCTCCTACCTCGGTTGATGACCATTTTAAGGCAAAAAGCATCCAAGACGGGCAAGACAGCAGATACCCTGGCTAATCTTTTGAAAGTTCATGATGAGCAGGTATGGTTGGCATCATATGTTAAAGTATTCTTTAAAATATAATTAGATTTTTCTTTATTTCAGATATTTAGATGTTGTCATTTTTTTTCTTCTTGTTTTTCATCTTTGCAGGAACTGCATGATGTAAATTCACGACGGACTACTGTTATCAGAGGTCTTCCGGTTTTGCTGCGTGACAAAGACTTAGGATTTTTTAGGACCACCCTGGTAAGCCTTCATTCATTGTTTTCAAATTTATGCATGTTCTATTGCAAAGATGAATTTTGAGGGGTAACCTTTACTTACTAACATATTTGTAATTACCACTAGTTGATTAATCATGTAATATTGGCTCAGTCATATTGGTAATGTCCTAACATAAATATAACATGTCCCTGAATTATATTTTTTAGGTTGATAACCCTGAGGTATTGACTGAGGATGCACCAGTGGCCCTTCTTACAGTTGTTCATGAAAATGCTGCTGCTCCAATCCATTACGATCCAGTGAGAGTCTCAGTTCTTCTGGAGAATGAAGTGGTCACCACCCATAGCCAACTTCCAGAGGCCTTTCTTGTCTTGTTTGGATTCATTTATGCTCTTCACTTAAAATATCCTAAAGGACTTGCCAAAACTTTTGAATTTGTGCAAAAAGTTTTACTTGGCATGGATGATGGAAAACTGTCTCCTAGCGTGCAAACATTAAAGAATGACTTGATGTAGAGCTTTTTTTTCTTTTTTTTTTTTAATGAATGCCGGCATTGGGGCAGTAACTTAAAAACATGTCAGTACCTTTAATCGGTAAACTATCCACACTGAATTCATATATATTACGATTTGATAGTTACTGTCCCAGACTGATTTTTTCCCTCCTCTAAGTGTAGTTTAAACTATACAGGAGTCACTTACAAGAATGTATTTTTTTTGTTGTTGTTTTGTCTTTTTATGAATGCCTCAAGACAAAGTTTTATTTATCTTAATGTGTTTTTATTTATTAGGATATTTAATTTTGTCAAATTAAGTTTATTTTTCCTGAAGCTCTTGTAAATGTAAAATTCTGTTAAAAAATATTTTACAAAATAATTCTTAAAAAAATATTTTTGTTTTGTTATAAGTCATGCTGAGTTTTGTGCATTACTTGTTCCTGAATGTGTTGTTTTTTTTCCTAAGCCTTTTCACCCTTTTAAAGGGTTACTTTACAGGTGCCATGTTAATTTGTTATATCAAATAGAACACCGTAGAAAGACGGTATTGTTATTCTTTTTTTTGTATTAGCATTCTGGGCATACTTTATTCATTTTAAAATAGTGTTTATTGCAAATCTGTTACTGTCAAACTGTTTTAAAGGATTTAAGAAATTTGTATGTATGCATGTTTACTGTAAACATCCATGTTTGTATTACCTTTTGGACAGTTTTTGTTAAAAAATAAATGTCAAAAATGGTATTGTGTGTTTGCTTGAAATTGCAGATGCATTTTCATATATTTGTAGTGTTTACAGATTTAGAATTTGGTTAATTTCATTAATGAAACTCAAAATGGAAAAAAAAATGCTATCAAAATGTATAAGCTGGGTGACTTAGTATTAAAAGTTAGGAGAAATTAAAAAAATTAAGTTCATTGCTATCATAATGTATAAGCAGGGTAACTTGGGTATTTTAAGTTAGAAGAAATTATTTTGCATGAGTACAACAAACTCAAAACTAGATGTTTCTGCTTACTTAAAATTGGAAATTTTATAACTTAAAAAATTTGACGTAACTGATTACCTCAAATTTTTTAAGTTTTGTCAACTTATTCAGGATTACAGTGTAGTACAGAAACTGCACTAGTTAAGATTGCAAATGACTTGTTTTTAGCTTTGGACTAAGGCTGCTTTTGAATACTAGTCTTACTTAATCTTAGTGCTGCATTCGACACTATAGGTCATAATATTCTTATAGATCGAATACAAAATCACATAGATATTCAGGGACAGGCATTAAAATGCTTTAGATTATACCTGTCTGATCGATACCATTTGTAGATCTAAATGGAGAACCGTCTGGTGTAATGCCAGATATATATATATATATATATATCCAGATATGGGATCCCACAAGGGTCAGTTTTAGGACCTCTGCTGTTCTCAATATACTGTACATGCTTTCCTTGAGTAACATCATAAGAAGATATGGGATTAGTTTCCATTGTTATGCTGATGATACTCAATTATATATCTCAACTAAACCTGACAAAATACCTAAGCTGTCTAGACTAACTGAGTGTGTCCAGGATTAAAAGATTGGATGACCAATAACTTTCTTTTACTAAATTCAGGTAAGACAGATATTACTTATTGGCCCAAAACAGTACACAACAGCTTTCACAATTCAGCTTGCGTTTAGAAGGATGTACTGTTACTACCAGCTCAACAGTAAAAGACCTGGGCGTAATATTATACAGTAACTGGTCCTTTAAAAATCATATCTCCAATATCACAAAAACAGCCTTTTTCCATCTTAAAAATATATTGCCAGGCTTAGGAGCATCTTATCTGTATCAGATGCAGAAAAGCTAGTTCATACATTCATCACCTCCAGACTGGACTATTTTAATGCATTACTATCATCCCTGCACTGGCTACCTGCTCAGTTTAGAATTAAAACTAAAATAATACTACTTATGTACAAGGCTTTAAATGGTTTAGCTCCTACATATCTACCAGTCTTCTGATACGCTACAATCCACCACGTTCACGATCCAAGATCACAAAACTCCGGACTCCTGCTAGTTCCCAGAATTTCAAAATCTACAAAAGGGGGTAGGGCATTTTCATATTTACCTCCAGAGCTTTAAAATAGCCTTCCAGACAATGTTCAGGACACAGTTTCCTAGTTTGAAAGTATACTCAAGACGCATCTCTTTAATCTGACAAACATGAAACTCATCCCATAACCTCATACTCCAGTACATCTATCCTGAAATGGCAACTACGCTAATTCTTTCCATCTGTTCTTTATTCTTCTACCCATTTCCAGGCATCTGGGGATTGTGCCAGCTTAAGTAGGTGTGTCCTGAGGAGTGGAGAATCCACTGGCGGTGATCCCTGCTGCTGTCATGACTTCCATAGGGAGGAGACGAACGCAGGTGCAGGTTTAAGGAAAACTGAGGTTTATTTTGAAAGGAATAACACAAGGCAAAAAAATTAAACTGAAACAAACAAAACAAACACTGGACGGCTCAGTAGCCGCTTTCCCAGGCTGGGTCTGCAGAGGGCTGTCTAAAGTGCAGCTTCAGTAGGTGTGTCCTGAGGAGTGGAGAACTGCCGGGAGAGGGCATCGGGCTTGACATTGTTGGAACCTGGGTGATAGGACAGCGTGAAGGGAAAGCGTGAGAAGAAAAGCGACCTGCGCGCTTCGCGTGGGTTGAGTCTTATGGCAGATCTTAAGTATTCAAGGTTTTTTGGTCAGTCCATATTAAATACGGGTGTTCCACCCCCTCCAGCCAGTGTCTCCATTCCTGAAGGGCGAGCTTGACTGCAAATAATTCACGGTCTACGATGTCATAGTTGCGCTCCGGGACCGTGAGTCGACAAGAAAAGAAGGATCAGGGGTGGAGCTTGTTATCTTTGGGTGACCTCCAAGAAAGAACGGCCCTGACAACTGTTCCAGAAGTGTCAACTTTAACAGCGAACTAAAGGGAGGGGTCCGGGAAGGTAAGGATGGGTGCCATGGTAAATCGGTGCTTAAATTCAGTTAGGGCCTTTGCCGCCAGGGGATTCCATTTGAATGAGTGTTGTAAGCGGGTATGCCACCACGCTGTAGTTCCTAATGAAACGGTGATAAAAGTTGAAGAACCCCAGAAAACATTGAAGCTCTCATCTAGAGGATGGCACTGGCCAGTCTGTGACTGCCTTGACCTTGGTCGGGTCCATTTGGATGCCTTCAGGTGAAATCAAGAACCCCAGGAAGGAGATGGAGTCAATGTGAAACTCGCATTTTTTAGCCTTAACATAGAGTTTGTTTTCCAATAGCGTTGTAGAACCTGACATACATGCATCTTGAGTTCGCTTAGTAAACAAGAAAAGATCAAGATATCATCAAGATATGCAAACACGAAGATGTTGAGAAAGTCTCTGATTAATGAGTGCCTGGAAAACTGCTGGTGCGTTCGTTAAACCGAATGGAACCACCAGGTATTCATAGTGACCAGTGGGGGTGTTAAAGGCGGTCTTCCACTCATCACCTTCCCTTATCCTGATCAGGTGGTAAGCATTTCTCAGGTCTAGCTTGGTGAAAATGCAGGCATCCTGGAGTAGCTTAAAGGCAGTAGACATTAAAGGAAGTGGGTAGCGGTTCTTAATGGTGATTTCATTCAATCCTCTGTAATCGATGCAGTGTCTGAGGGACTTGCCTTTCTTTTCCACAAAAAAGAATCCTGCACCAGCAGGGGAGGAGAAGGGGCGGTGATCCCTCCTGCTGTCATGACTTCCATAGGGAGGAGACAAACGCAGGTGCAGGTTTAAGGAAAACTGAGACGGCTCAGTAGCCGCTTTCCCAGGCTTGGTCTGCAGGGGGCTGTCGAAAGTGCACTTAAGAATGCGTGTACTCCCTTCTTTCACGGGAGATGAACCACAAAGCTGAATGACTTTCCAAAAATAAGTATAACCTTAATGAAGGCCCCTTTTTTCCACCGCCACTTCCTGCAGACGCCACTCAGTCCTGGGAGAGAGAGAGAGAAACACACAAAGGGGTGAGAGACAAGACAATGTGCACATCAGTGACCAGACGAGGTGGTATGGGTTCGGCTGGGTTAAATAGTGTGACACAGGAGGTAGACACAGGTGACTTCTGTTTAGTGTTTGATTAACTTAATGGGGAACAATACCGACATAGACACACTAGGGGGAGACAGAAGCCACGGCTCAGTAATCCGGTGAGCCCGATCTTACTCCCCAGGACTGAGGTGGCCCAGATGTGACAGCCACAAGCGATTTTGCAGATCGTGGTAATCTCCCAAAACCTTGAATAAACTGTGGATCTCCTCCTGTGACCTGGAAAGGGGCTGAGTTATGGCCACGGAGCGTAGACACAAAGAGTGGCAAGTTGAGTGCCAATCGAGAATACTCATTCTTACCCAATCGATGTGGGGGTTATGTAGTCTTAACCATGGAAGGCCCAAAATGATTGGGGCGTGTGCATTTATACTGATGAGGAAGGTGATGGTTTCTGTGTGGTTGCCAGAAAAGCATAATGTAACAGGGAAAGTGCGGTGAGTGATCTGTAAAAGTTTGCTTCCATAGAGCGCCTGAACATTGAACGGTTGACTGACTCGTACAAGCGAAACCTTGGCTGATGAAGTCTGTTGGTGTGAGAGAAGAGGAGACGGAGGATAGGGTTGATGGAGGCAGATGATTCGCTGTGGCGACCCCTAAAAGGAAACACCCGGAATGCAAAAACTTAAGGTACACCAAGAACTAACAATGTTTCAGCACAGGACTACCTTATCCCATATAGCTTGGTCCTTTTTTACAGAACGTATAACAAATGTCAATCAACAAATACTTTAGTACTGCTGGAGTGACTTTTATGCCAGTAAAAAAAAGTTAACTTTGTCTCAACTTCAAGATTTTGTGAAAAGCCATTAAACTATTCAAACAATTGCAGCCTCTGTGTTGCACAAAAAGTATCTTTACGTGACAGAAATAAGTGATGAAGCTCAAAAATCATTCTGCTTCTGCTTTGCTCAAAACATGGAAGAATAAAGCTTAAAAAATAAGGTTAAATAGCAGTTTTCAAATAAATAATTTTGTCACAATCTGTTCCAAAAAAAGCAGTTATAATGTTCTGCTGTCACATGGTTGATATACACTTTATTATGAATGAAAAAGACTACAGGAAACAGGTACAGTTTCGCTGTATAGCCAAAAGTATGGTTCTCCCTTGGCAGTTTGTTTGGCGGCTTAGTGTGGAAGAACACAATGTCTTTATGGGCTACGGTGTAACGCTCAGATTTTATTTTTGAGCTAATTCCACCAAAACGGGGTCTTGAAAATAGATAGTAGATAGTCGGGGACATAAAATAAACCTGCTCCCGAGTTGACAAATCCACAACAATTAAATCCAGCTAACTGAGTTAGCGACGTATGAAGAATGGACCCCAGGAAAATATTAATCCACTGGGGAAAGTAATCCGCTGGTTGCCACAAACTAGCTCTTTCTCTCTGTTTCACACAGCGTTGCAATCTTCATCTCTCCATCCTGAGTCGGTTCCGGCTTTATACACATGATCCGATAGGTCATCGGGGTTCCCTCGCGGCACAACTGCACATGCGCGCGGGAGCTTAACCCCGGAACCAAACACAGTCTTTTTGGGGAACAAAATAACCCATAGCAGGGTTGCTAATAAGACCCGGTGGTTTTATTTTTATTTACCATCTTATTTGGCCTTTAAAAACAACCCCCTTATGTGGCTGCACTACAACGGATTATGCACACAGGCGCTGAAACAGATTTGGACTGGGCCCCTCAAATCTAGTGTATGAATATCCAAGCATATTCCATATCAATTTTGGCCTCCAGTTTATGTGGAAACAATTTAAGCATAGCCAGCGAAGTGTGATAGACAGGTGTCCGCATAGTTTTGTCAAAATGTTTTACTATCTCCAGAATGAGTGACCTTTTAAAGTAAAAGTAAAAAAAAAAAAAATCTTTCATGCCAACTGCCACTCCTTTTATATGACTCTTCTTACTATTTCACGAAAGAAAGCATTCATAATTATTTGCAGTTCAAAGATTTTATTGTAATTTTCAGCTCAGAATTAGAAGCATAAATGAGGTGAAAGATTTAGACAAGCTCTTCCATTTGCATTTAATGTGGTGCAGAAGGCCCTGGTCAGGGTCACTTGCAATTTCAAAAATGCAGCACTTCAATACATAACAGTTTTCATTTGGCAGGTTTGGTTCACTCACTGTTTCAGGGCAGAATTTTAATTGTAAATATTATGTATATTAAAATGTATTGCACACTAATTTCATATTGTCTTTTAGTTTTTTTCATGTAGTCAGCTTGAAATGTTTCGTTTTATATATTTTAAATTAAACCATTTATCAGGTTGCACAGGCTTCAAAAAACTGTGCAGGTTGGTTAAAAAAAGACTGACAGACAGACAGACAAACCATTGGAAATAAAGTAAAAAGAAAGATCTGTAGTCTAAACTTATATTTTTAGTTAATGTAAGGGACCACCACTAGAGGTCACTGTTACTTGTAGTTTTTGTTGGCTGACTCAGTTTCCCAGAAGGCACCTCCGTCAGGTGATGCGAGTGCACACCGAGGTAGCCATTAATCCAACTATAAATAGCTTTTTAGTCTGGGAAACTGGGTCGAGGCACATCAATCAGTTTCATGTGGGTTCCAGCACACGTAGGGATAAGGGGAAATGACGAAGTGGACAAATTAGCAAAACAAGCTTTACAGAAACAAACAATTGAGATAAAAATGCCATTAAGCAAATCAGAGATTAAGCTTTTAATATGGAGTAAAGTGGTTGAAGAATGGCAAGTAAAGTGGAATAATGAAACAAAAGGTAGATTCCTTTACAGTTTAATAAGCAAGGTAAATCAAAACATAAAGTATATTACAGAACAGTATTAGGCCACTCAAATTTAAATAGCACACTTAAAATACTAGGGAAACACCCAAATGGACTATGTGATCACTGCAAGGTCGAAGAAACAATAACTCATGTATTTCTTGTTTGTAGGAAGTATGAGCAAGAAAGAGAAACAATGATGAAAGAACATAAACCAGGAGGTGGATTTTAAGGTTTTAATAAAATGGGCGAGTGAAGTAAATAGTAAAATCTTCTTCAATTTTATTAAAGAAACGGGTCTGATCAATAGAATGTGAGACTCTGTTCCACACTCCGGAGCAGAAGGTGGCAGTAATGCACCTATTAAAGTTGGTGTCAGCCACCGATAAAGACCAAGAAGAAGAAGAAGAAGAAGAAAAAACTGGGTTAAGTATTATTAGTTAATACTACTGTCATTTGTGTGGGTGGGTGTTTTGTTTTGTTTTTGATTTAAGTTGTGTTGACTTGGGCTCTCAGTTTGGCAATTTTTTCTGTACATGTTCTGTGTGTGTCTGTGTTTGTTGAGCTGATTCAGTCATGTCAAGTATGGTGTATTTCATGTGTATGTGAGTATTGTGGTTCTTGTCCCTCTGTTTTCTGGTGTGTTTAGCTAGAGTAGGTAAGTAGATAGGTGTGTGTTTGGCTAGGAGTGTGCTTAGCTAAACTCTATGTTGAGCTAACTATTATGCTTCTAGCCATAGCTACTTTGTATCTCTAGCCTTTCTGCGTTTCCTGCCTCCCTAGTTTCCTAGTGAGCCTAGCCTTTGAGTGTCCCCTAGCTTAGCCACTGAGTGTCCCCTAGCCTAGCCACTGGGTATCCCTCGTCTCTGTGTTTCTGTACCCCAATTCCCTAGTGTTATGTTGAGTTATTAGGTAAGTGTAGCTTAGTGCATGTCGGGCTAAAGACATGCTTAGCTAGATGAATGTGTAGTTAACTGCCATGGTTAAGTGCTCTAAGCCATGTCTAGCTGATTGCCATGTCTTTAGCCCTAGTCCCGTCTTTCTCTCTTGTCTCCCGTCTCTCTCTCTCTCTTGTCTCTCTCTCTCTCTTGTCTCCCGTCTCTCTCTTTTGTCTCCCGTCTCCCTCTTTTTTTCTCCTGTATCCCGTCTCTCCTTGTCTCTACTTGTCCCTCGTCTCTACTTGTCTCTCGTCTCTCCCGTCTCGCCGGGTGTCTAGTCTTGTCATGTTGTGTCCTGTTTTCGCTCCACCCGTAGTTTGTGTCTCCTGTCACGTGTTTCGTTCTTCAGCCTGTGTTTCGCCACAGGGCGTTTGCTAGACGTCCCTAAGCCTGTGTTTCGCCACAGGGCGTTTGCTAGGAGTCCTTCAGCCTGTGTTTCGCAACAGGGCGTTTGCTAGGCATCCTTCAGTTTGTGTTTGCTACAGAGCTTAAACGTAGTGTAACAGGTATTAGAGCCTGTTGGTGTCTCTTAGTCTGTGTCCTGCCAGAGAGCCCATGTTTAACCCCCATGTTAAGTATTGTTTGAGTTTGTTTGTTCCTTTGTTTGTTTTGTGTCCTTATTATTTCTGTGACAACTATTATTAAAGGACTTTTTTGGTTACTCTCTCCGCCCATGGCGATCGACACCCGCCATTACACCCCGTTCATGACAGTTAAACTTTTATTGTAAGATATTATTTTTGTAAAGTTTATCTTTTAATATTTTAATTAATATAAACATACAGGATAAGAACAGATAAAATACCAGTTAAAAGTTTGGACACAGGGTTGAATTTATTCTCTACATTCTAGAACAATACTGTTTTTCTTTCTTTTTTTTAAACTAAGAAATAACACATGGCATTAGGTAATTAAATAATAACAACAGTGAGTTGTTTTGAAATAGTTATTGCAAGAACAGTATTGTCAATTTGATGTGCAAAACCTTCCAAGCACCATGCCAGAAAACCAAAACTTACCGCTGCTGCAAATTAGAAGTTTATTTATGGTTATTAGCCTCAAAGATCACCAATTTACAGCAATTCAGATTAGACCAGTTATGAACGCTTTATAGAGCATAGGTAGCAGACATATCTTAATATCAACTGTTTAAATAAGATTTGAGAAATGAGAGAAATAAAAAATCAGGAAATACCATGAAATACAGTAGGCCCCTGCAACCCTGAATACAGGATAAAGCGGTATAGACAGTGAGTGAGTGAAATACCATGGAATTATAACTTTTGAATGTTGTTCCATACCTGAGTACACTTAAATATCCACACACACTGATAAAGTAGGGGGCAGTATACACCTAGTTGGTTTGTGATCCACTCATCAGACTCATATTCTTCAGCCTTTGCCTACGCATACTGATATGATCAAGAATCTTCAATGATTATGTCACAGTCTAAATTGAATTTTAAATGATTGTTTTTTTTTTACCTCTGGCTTGAGTACACTATACCATTCTTAAGACCATCTGGGTTACCAGTTGACCTGGGCACAGTACATAGTACATGGTTAAGACTACTTAAAAAGACTTTGGGGGTCAAATGCTAGTGTGAATTACCCAGATAGCACAGGTACGTCGTGGAGACATCTGCTAAAGAGCGTATCATCTAGTAAACATCGCGTTCGTTTTTTTTTATAGTCATATTTTAATATGTAGATCACCTGTTTGAGCTGTTAAATGATACATCGTCTTTACATCTATACGACGTATCTTTATCATTCGAAATTTGCTGGTAGATATTTTACTAGAACGTATAGCACGTTTAAAGATGAACACTACATTAATTTGTACATTTTCTTTCTTATACACTCAAAAAAAGGAAGTTGGCTACCTGTTACATGTACTAAAATGTGTTTTGTACATAATTTCATGTTTCCAAGATAAACATGAATAAATCATGTTGTATTTGCATGAAATTCAACAACTTATCATGTACAGTGGAACCTCGGATTACGAGCATAATTCGTTCCGAAAGTGGGGTCGTATTCCAAAACACTCGTAAACCAATTTTTTTTCTTTTCCCATAGGAAAAAATGGAAACTTAAATTATTCGTTCTACAGCCCAAAAAAATAAATACATAAAAATAATTCATACAAAAATTAAGTAAAAATAAAACAAATTAACCTGCATGTTACCTTTAAAAAAAAAAAAAAAAAAAAAAAAACGGCAGATAAGCGTTTCCCTTTGTGCATGCAGGTGCTGTGTATGTGTGTGTGTGTGTGTGTGAGGCTAGAGTAAGTGGAGACTCTTGCTTTCAGCCCCTCCTGTCTCCCCCTTCTCATCTTACATATTAAAACTTTCTTCTCTCGTTTAAACACACTTACACATTAACGGAAAGACTGTTGTTTTGTTCAAAATTATTAAAGCTTCTAAGCTTTTCTTTTTGTGTTGCTCGCGACAGCGTAACAGCTCGTTAATCCATGCTCGTGTAATGATGAGATTGACAAACTCGTCGATGCCCGTTCTTTTATTTTCTGCATTGTCAGGTTATAGGACAAACTTTCTGGTGGATCCTACACTTAAATCCAACTAAAAAAACTACTGAAGAACAAAACTCAGGCTCAATATCCTAACTTAAATATCACACACACCGGAATGCATTACCCACAATGCATCTCCCACACTGGACTACACTTCCGTAAACAGAGGTCATAAATCAACGTCTCTCTCCCGCTACACTGTTTTATCTAAAAAAAGCAATAAACATCGCTAAAGACACTCGTGTGAGCGCAAACTAACAGAATCATTGCTGTAAAGTAAAACAAACAAACAAATGACCCAGCACCTTACCTCTGAAAAGATTCGCGACAGAGTTTCTTCGGAGAGCAGAGTGTGTGTCTCTTGCCTTCATTTCTGTGCACGTGTCTGTGTTTGTGATTGAGGGTTTCACACACACACACACACACAGCCGACACAGTGTCTAATTATGCTCGCGCGCACACACACACACCGCGATGAGGAAGAAAATAGATTTTTTACCTCTGTATTGAGAATTTCTTTTGCCTTACTCGAGCGCACACATGTGTGTTATAAGAAACAGTACACGCGCTGTACACACGCGCTTCCGAACACATAATAAAAAATGTTTCACCCACACGTAGTCACAGTGTTATAGTAAACAGTACACGCGTGCACAGATGTTGATTATACCAGTAAGAGACGAGCACTAAGACCCAGCAGGGGAGACGATTCCGCAGCGCAAGAGAGAGAAAAACCGTTGTGCGTCAGTTGTGATCACGTGACGCTCGGCGTCTAAACAAGAAGCGCATGCGTGAAACATGATACTCGGTGCTCGTAAACCAAGAGAATGCTAGTTTTTTAAGTTAAATTTTATTAAAAATCTTTGCTCGTCTTGCAGAACACTTGTAAACCGTGTTACTCATAATCCGAGGTTCCACTGTATTAGATAAAAAAATGTTGAGATAAACCAAAGAGATCTTGTCACTATGAAAACTGGAAATATCAGAGCAAACATCGCGAGAGGATATCGCGAGAAGAGAACACAGTTTGTTGAGAAGACAAACGTTTGGCGGGCGTGAGGAAAAGGTAAGCAGGAATTAATTCCAATCTTTCTAAATATAAATTAAATACTAAAAATAAATGTCACCTGCTGTTTAGCTATGTTTAGTTACATTATTTTGGTTTAAGCTTTTTCTTGTATTTTTAATTACACTTAAAATATTGACGGTTATATGCGTGCGCTTAATTTGCGGTTCGGTTCTGGTTTCGGTCTGTTCTCATGAGTTGTGAAGCAAGAGGAACAAAGTATAAATATTGTTCATTTGCTAAATTAAGTATCATGAATTTTAATTAAATATCTATCTCGATATTTTTTCACAGCAGTTTGTGACTGAAAAGTGTCCTGCCTGCATCTGACTTCAAGAGTTTCCTGACCAACCGTATCTAACAGTCATATTTAAAAGTCATAACGTACAGTTAAAGTACAAAACGTTTCTGTTGGTGTTTAATTTTTTCTTTAATGATTAATACTTATTTGTGGTGTTTTGTACATCTTTTCAAATTGAGACCTCATTTGTAAGTTGCTGCTTGTGTAAAACAGGGTTTTTATTAAATATAAAAAAAAAATCTCAGTTTTATCCCGTTTGTCTTATGCTTCCTTCCTTCACAGAATTCTGTTGACCATGGTTAATTATAATTAACCGAGGGTATTTATTTAAAATAATGGGAGGGGGGTGTTTTAATAAAACAACATCTATCCGACATGAATCAGACATTTGGCAGATGCGTGAACATCTGATTAGCATCGTCAAAAGAGTGGATCAGGGACGTTTGAATTAATTTACGTCTTAAATTCGTAGGCTAAGCGTCGTTTTAACATCTGGCATGGAGGTCTTGGCGACATCTGCCGGGTGAGCAAACGCCCTCTGCCAGACATCTGCGAGATGAAAAAGATAGACGTCTCCGCAACGTGTGTGTGCTATCTGGGTAGTGTTAGCCTCAGACTCATACTTTTGACTATTTGTAACACTTCTGAGTACAAATTATGCCAATAGCCTGTAATAATTTGTTAAAAACATTTAGGAAGGGACAAAGCACAAAAAAGTACAAACACTTTAAGTGTTAAGTTTTAGCTAATTATATTGAGTTAATCTCACATTTTTTATGTTTTTATTTATTTCATTACAAATTCATATTTGTTAGAAAACTTTTCTAAACTTTGTTTTAAAGAAACTAAGCCACTGTGTCTGATAACATTCAATTTTAATAAGCCAATGCAATGCAATATATATCATGAGATACAATTTTACTTACCCACTTTGTCTTTTTTAGATAGTACACGGTCCTTTGTTTTAATTTTGTATATTGTAGTATAGACAAATTATCGGGAGTCTCAGATCAATGAGTAGTATTTTAGTTTTCTTTCCTTGATGAGGGCCGTATATGTGATCTGACCTTTTTTTTTTTCAATTCTGAACCTTTCAAAAAAATATAACTGTAACATCTGTACCACCTCAGTCCGGGGGAAAAAAGATCTGGGTCACCAGATTACTGAACCGCTGCTTTGTCTCCCCCTAGTGTGTCTACATGTGTACTTGTTCCCCAGTATCTATATTATCACCAAATCAAGTTCACCTGTGCCTACCCCTGTGTGTCTCTATATATACCAGCTGAGCCCGTAGCCCTTTGTCTGTTCACTGTTGTGCACCTGTGTGTTTGTTGATGTGTATACGTGCTTATGACTTTGTTCCCTTCCCCCAGGAGTAAAGGTGTCTGCAGGACAGGGCAAAAGGCAGTCGGTACCGCCAAGGCCTACGGGCAGATCTGTACATGGACTAAAGGACAATGAGTTGTCTCAGTCAGAAAACAACTGAGTTCTAAGTATAAATAATAGTACTTAAAGCCTCAACATAGCCGGCATTATCTTTGGTTTTCGTTTTGTTTATTGTGTTTATAATTTACTTGAATAAATCTTCCTTGTTTGACCCTGCATCTGTGTCTGCAGTCTCTATGACATAACAATAACTTAATAGTTTTGTTAGCAATTTAACATGATAGTTTTGTTAGCTATTGAAACTAATCCCAGCATCCTCTCATTAACGGAGAAAACAAGAAAATAACCTGGTTAAAAAGCCAGTTAATGTGAGAAAATTACTGAATTGATTGGATAGAGTTTGTGTTTTCTAGGAAGGCAAAGGATATACTAGCATTTAGCATTAGTCTTTGCTTAGTGAATATTGTAGCATATCAATCTTGCATTATATTAAAACCTTGAGTGGTCATTCAGAATTTTTTTAAGAACATGTTTAACTTGACTAATAATGATTATGCTACCTTCTGTAAAAGTATATTTGTTTTTATCAAATATATTATATTATTTTATCTGGAGACACAGACATCTTTGGTAAAGATATTGGGAAAGGGCTCTTCCATCGGCTAGCACTTCATTAATTTTGTCTGAAGTGACAAGGGTTTTATTGCTAAGTGTAGTCAGCTGAAGGTTACCCAGTATATTGTGCAAAATATTTGTAGAATAATGACAAAAAAAATCACTAGGCAATCAATCAACCTTTGTCTTTACACACAAATGGCTGTCATCTTTTTAATAGAAATGGAACAATAGTGTCCCTGCAAAGAGGGACCCCTCAATGGGATAGATACATAAACACTATTTCCTTTGTGGCTTAACATGACTTAGTTCATCATTCCACTGTGGCATTGTGAATTATTTTATTGATTCTTATATATTTTCATGCTTTCTGACATGCTGTATTGCTATTTGTAGCTTTAGCAATTGTAGACAAAGTTTCAAATTTGCATTTATGCATTCAATATGAGTTCTAGCTTTTAAAGCTCAGAGCATTTTAGCTATTAGCAGTGCAGTATAGAGTGGCATATTCTTTTTCCAGCACAAAATAGGCTAAATATTAAGAACTGAATTTTAACTTCTTTGTCTTTCGGCTGTTCCCTTTCAGGGGTCACCACAGCGAATCATCTGTCTCCATCTAACTCTATGCTCTGCATCCTCTTCTCTCACACCAACTAACTTTATTTCCTCTCTCACTGCATCCATAAATCTCCTCTTTGGTCTTCCTCTAGACCTCCTGCCTGGCAGTTTAAACCTCAGCATCCTTCTACATATATATTCACCATCTCTCCTCTGAACATGTCCAAACCACCTCAATCTGGCCTTTCTGACTTTATCTCCAGAACATCTAACAGGGGTTGTCCCTCTGATGAACTCATTCTTGATCCTATCCATCCTTGTCACTCTCAAGGAGAACCTCAACATCTTCAGCTCTGCTACCTCCAACTCTGCCTCCTGTCTTCAGCGCCACTGTCTCTAAGCTGTAGAGCATCGCTGGTCTCAACACTGTCCTGTACACCTTTTCTTTCTCGCTGATACTCTTTTATCGCACAACACACCTGAAACTTTTCTCCACCCATTCCAACCTACCTGTACCCACCTCTTCACCTCCTTTCCACACTCTCTGTTGCTCAGGACCATTGACCCTAAGTACTTAAAGCTCTTATGATCTGATTCACATCCTCGTTCAAGAAACCCTTAAAGGGCTGGCACTAATTTTGTTTTAGGCCTCCATTCACCCTGCTTACCACTACGGCTAGCAAGTCTCACTGATCTGGGCTTACATGGCATCATGCATACGCACCATGTGTCATTTGGTTGAGTTTATTTGGGTCCTTATAGAATCATATTAAGTGTGCGTGCATGTTATTCACAAGTTCTGACGCATATCTTTCTTGTTACAGTGTTACTCACGACTCCAGACGTCCGTTGATTTCTTTGTCCCTTGTTTTATTTTCAACATCAACGTCGTTTGCTGTGTTCTGTAGCTTTGGTAGATTACAGTTACAACAACTCATTTTACTGTATTATTTAGCTTACAGTATCACGGTCAAAAGCTTGTGTTCTCCACACCTTTCTGTATCCTTCCGTGTCTTAACAACAACTGAACAACTAATGTGCGTGATAGACATGCAGCTACACAACTGTGGGATGATGTCACAGAACAACTTATGAAATGATGTCACAATACAACTTACGAGTATAATACTAAATGCCTAAACTAATAAACTTAATGGACTTAATGTATGATGCTTAACTAACAGACTTAATGCTTAACTAACAGACTTAATGCTTAATGCTTAACCAGTAAATTGAAATGAAATAAACACAACAACAAATCACAAGAATGAAATATGGCCCTTACATTTAGTCAGGTATGCTTGAGGGTTCAGTGATGAGCCAGTCTTGTCAATACAATACGTGGACACTTTGGTATAATAATAATAATAAAATGGAAAAACAAATAGCCTTCTCCTACCCCAGTCTTATCTACTCAACCAAACGTTTGATCACACAACAAGTATATACAGTAGGCTATATCACTATCTAAATGTAACACAAAATTAAAGTGTGACTTCCAGGACTGAAAGCAAACCCAACTAACCCACAAGTGTTAACTTACATATATGGAGGGCTTTGTCCATGAAGGTGGTTTGAAGAGCAATAGTCTTGACCCCCAGGTCAGAGCACGTTCTTTCCGATCTGTTGGCTTTGGCTCATTACATCCTGCTGACTGAGCACACACAACTGCAACAACTCAAACTCAGCATTATTCTACACTTGTTGAAGGAACCAAGAGTTTCTTCTGCAAGTACTTGTCCAGAAGGGGACTTGTGCGGTTCATTTACACTTTAAAAAAGGCGTTTTTTTAAACAATGTTTCTACATAGCAACAATTATATTTAGAACCGTATTGTCCTGAAGAACCCTTTTATGCTGAACAGGTTCTTTGTGTGACTTTAGGGTTCTGTATTTCCTGCCTTTTTGTTTTTCAAATCTGTAACTGACAAAACACCTACATCTCATTACTGGTTTCTGGAGCTCAAGCATCAACTACACAGACTGTCATCACTCTAAACAGGTACATTCATTATTTATTAAAAGGTCTGTACAGTGCATATGAACTTTTAGAGAGTATCCCATCACAGTTTAGAAGTGAAGACTTTATGGACTTCGAATAATGAAAAAATCAATAGTATCAGGAAGAAAATAACAGAGGTTCAACCTCTAATAGTATCTCACGATCAAGTTCAGCCTATAGCTTCACTATAGATTTTCAGTGCTTTACAGGTATAGGACAGGAAGAGCTGTATAAACTTATCGCCTCAGCTAAATCAACAACGTGCCTGTTAGACCCAATACCAACCAGATTTTTAAAAGAATGCTTACAGTTGGAGAGCCACTTCTAAACATTATTAATTTTTCATTATGTCTAGGTCACGTCCCTAAACCTGTCAAGTTGGCAGTTATTAAGCCGCTCCTTAAAAAATCTAATTTGGACGCAAATGAAATAACAAATTACAGACCGATTTCAAACCTTCCGTTCATATCAAAAACATTAGAAAAAGTAGTATCAGCTCAAATATGCACATTCTTGCAGGAAAACAACATCCTAGAAGAATTTTAGTCAGGTTTCAGGCCCCATCATAGTACAGAAACTGCACTAGTTAAGATTGCGAACGACTTGTTTTTAGCTTCAGACCAAGGCTGCATCTCAATACTAGTCTTACTTGATCTTAGTGCTGCATTCGACACCATAGATCATAATATTCTTATAGATCGTCTACAAAATCATATAGGTATTCAGGGGCAGACACTAAAATGGTTTAGATCATACCTGTCTGATCGATACCATTTTGTAGATCTAAATGGAGTACCGTCTCATGTAATGCCAGTGAAATATGGGGTCCCACAAGGGTCAGTTTTAGGACCTCTGCTGTTCTCAATATACATGCTTCCCTTGGGAAACATCATTAGAAGGCATGGGATTACAGTAGTTTCCATTGTTATGCTGATGATACCCAATTATATATCTCAACAAAACCAGATGAAATACACAAGTTGTCTGGATTAACCGAGTGTGTCCAGGACATAAAAGATTGGATGACCAATAACTTTTTTTTACTAAATTCAGATAAGACAGAGATATTACTCATCGGCCCAAAAACCAGCACACAACAGCTTTCACAATTTAGCCTGCGTTTAGAAGGATGTAAAAGACAGTAAAAGACCTGGGCGTAATATTAGACAGTAACTTGTCTTTTGAAAATCATATTTCCAATATCACAAAAACAGCCTTTTTCCATCTTAGAAATATTGCCAAACTTAGGAGTATCCTATCCGTATCTGATGCAGAAAAGCTAGTTCATGCATTCATGACCTCCAGACTGGACTATTGTAATGCATTACTAGGTGGTTGTCCTGCATCCTCAATAAACAAGCTACAGTTAGTCCAAAATGCAGCCACCAGGGTTCTCACTAGGTCCAGAAAATTTGATCATATAACACCTATATTATCATCCCTGCACTGGCTACCTGTTCAGTTTAGAATTAATTACAAAATAGTACTACTTACATACAAGGCTTTAAATGGTTTAGCTCCCACATATCTAACCAGTCTTCTGATACGCTATAATCCACCACGTACTAAGATCACAAAACTCTGGACTTCTGGTAATTCTCAGAATTTTAAAATCTACAAAAGGGGGCAGGGCATTTTCATATTTAGCTCCAAAACTTTGGAATAGCCTTCCAGACAGTGTTCAGGGAGCAGACACGGTTTCCCAATTCAAAAGTAGACTCAAGACGCATCTCTTTAATCTGGCATACGCGTAACTCATAACATCATACTCCAGTACACCTATCCTGAATGGCAACTACGCTAATTCTCTCCATCTTTTCTGTATTTTTCTACCCATCCCGAGGCATCTGGAGATTGTGCCAGCTTTAGTAGACAAAGGCCAACCCTGCGAGGTTTCTGAGGCATCCAGAGAAGGACCAGCTCCAGCTGGATTCTGCTTTATGATGGCTGGAGCTACACATCCTGCTCCTGTGCTTCCAGTGACCCAGACCCCATCTGCCCTCTGCACCTACTGACTCCCTGTGCTGAACTGGACTTCATGTTAATCTACACAACTTTTGGTGTATTGAACTTTCACCTGCACAACACACATGATGTTATTTCTATCTGTTATCACCCAGATGAGGATGGGTTCCCTGATTGAGTCTGGTTCCTCTCAAGGTTTCCTATTGCCATCTCAGGGAGTTTTACCTTGCCACCGTCGCCGTCACTCTTGGCTTGCTCATCAGAGACATTTCATTCATCATTTATTTATCTAATTATTATCCAGACACATTTTTCTCACACATACACACTTCCATTTTCTTTTCTTTTCCAAAAAAAAAAAAATTATTTAATTTTTGTGAAGCTGCTTTGAGACAATGACCATTGTTAAAAGCGCTATATAAATAAAATTTAATTGAATTAAATTTTAAAATGTAACTTGTTTCCTACACTCAAAAAATGATTCAAGCCCCTTTTAAATATAACATATTTAAATATAGTTTGCTTTGTTTTAATATATGAATTTTAAAAATATACATGTATATTTAATAGCTGTAACACAAAAAGTTTGAAAAGTTTCACCTATGAGATTCATTAATAAAGTAAATTAGTTTGTTTAGGGAACTGCCCACTGAGCATGTGCGAGAACACGCTTTACTAATCTTTGCCCTAAGGCATTTTCTCATTAGGGCTGCAACACCTGTGGGGAGGATGATACATTTACGTTACTTACTTTAACTTGACGTTCATTCCTCTGTAAGTATTTTTGTGTATTTTACTTTGCTATTTACCAAAGTATGTTTTATATTAAGCAAGGTGAATTTTGCTTGGTTATAACGTGATTAAAGCTGGAGTTGGCAGGTTTTTATTAATTTTTTTGCTTATAAGGTTACGTTAGCCTCTCATGCTGCTGTGCTTAAGTATCTCAGGCAGGCCAGAGGTCCGCTTGTTGCAGGAGTGGGAGTGAACTATGGTTACGTTAAACAGGGTTATATTCTGACTCTTCTAACTTTTACAACCGCGAAATCCATGTCGCAACTATTGCTACCTTAAGTTGAACGGTAGTGTAGGTTATGCTTTGGTATTAACTTTAACAGTTAGTGTAACGCCTCTAAAAAGCAACTAATGAAAATCATCGTACTGTTACTTATTTATACTATCCAGAGGAAAGAAAGAATGCGCACAAGTCTAGTGTACAGTATTGTAACTTTTCTCATGCGTGCGGCTCAACAGCAGCACCTCCACTGTGCTTTTCCCTCCCCCCTCATGTGCAGGCAGGACAGACTGAGTTTTATTCTCCTCTGATGTTCTATAGTTGTCCAGGGAGAGACAAATGCTCACTGTGCCCTAACAAACATTTAATGAAATAAGTGTACTATAATGTATTATTATTATTAATAGTATTGTTTAAATAAAATTGGCAGTTTATTTTTTTTACATGCTTGTTTTATTATATATACTTTCAGTGCTGCTGTAAAATCATTGCTTATCTAATAAAAATGTTAGTTTTGTCTTTTACAAAGTGCTTTGCTGAGTGGTCATATGCAAAGTTGTCATTGTCACCTTTTCAGAATATCAGCAAGTGAACTTGCACCTCTAATGTATTTATTTCATCTTTTGCAGTTTGATCAGCATTAGAAAGCTTCTTGGGGCAGACTTCTACTGTATTATGGCCATTTGTTTGGTGTGATATATGCTTATTGTCTTTGTTCTCCTTTTCAGAATAATACATGTGGCAGTGCAAAGAATGCAATTTGGAACTAGCTAGCAGATATTTACTGTTGCAGCATTTTAGGCAGACTCATGGGCATTTTAGGGGCAGTTATCGATATCCATGTCCATACACAGATTGCCTGTGTACGTTTAACACATGGAATAAGCTACTAAATCACACATAAAACTCATGCTAAGCAAAAAACTTCAAAGCAGGTGGAAGTATCTTCATTCCAGTGCTATGTGTGCTCATGCAGAGAACTAGCAACAGAAAGGGACTTTTTTCAACACATCAATAGACATCTCGGGCATTATGAAACAGTTCAGTGTGTGTTTGTAGGATGCACATTTAAAACTAATATCTACAGTACGTTTAACACTCACAAAAACAGGAAACACGACCAACATTCATTAAAAGACTTTAAAGCCAAAATCATCAGGACAAGCAATCAGTTACATCAGTCAGACATTAAAGATAGATCAATGGAGTCTGCGAATAGAGATTATGAAAATGAAACACTAGGTAGTGGTGATGCTGTAGAATTACACCTGCCAAATTCAACTGAAGAGAAAATTGCTTGCCTTTTATTGAAGTTGGAAAATATTGTTCACACTTCAAAGGCAGTTATTGACGAGATCCTTTCTGAACTTCACTACATATTAAGTACAGTATCTTTGCCTGTGACGAGAAGTATTGTATCGGATACAGTATATTCCAGATCCATACACTGCAAATTGAGGAGCCAGTAGTTAATGAACTTTCTACTCTTCTGTGCAAATCTAATCCATTGGGCATAGCTATTGCAAAAGATGGGCCTCTTGCTACTGCATATAAACGTACACAGTACTACTTCTCATTTTGGTGTTATAGAGCCGGTCGAGTACATACTAGATGTCCACAGTGTTACGTTCCCCTCTAGTCTAGGGGTGGAAGGGAAGTAACAAAATAAATTGAAATAGCAGATTTTGATCTAAAATGAAGAATACAATGTTAAACTTCACAAAAGAGAACACACTAATCTCAGATGCCAAAAAAAAAAAAAGATTTTATTTACAAACTCAAATATCCAAACCAGGGAGCAAAACAAACTTCAGGAGGGAACAAGGCCAAAATAACAAACATAACAGTTCTAACTAAGTTTTAAAGAAAGCTGGTTAACCTCACAAAAGAAAATACCAAATAAACAACAAGTCTTACCTAGCTCCCTTACTAACTTAACACATGAGAAAAGATGGTACAAAAATAAATGTCATCCTCCTCCCTACAGCTCCAAATAAAGTAAGTAAGTAAAGACCATAAAGCACTTAAGTTCAAGACAAGTGTAGGAACAGAGTTGTAGCAATAGCTACAAAAAGATGACAACTGGTGAAGTTACACTTAGCACAAGCTAACACCTTAGCACAAGCTAACACCTTAGCACTAGCAATGGCACACAAGCTAATGGCTAAGACAGGAGAAAACACAATAGTCTCTGGTGAGTTGGTCAGTAAACAGGAGGGCACCCACTCCTACTGTAAGCTACTCTGCTCTACACTACCTATCCACAGTACTGCCCTCCTCGTCCTTCAGGTGTCTGCAGCCTTTAACTCCAAAGAGCTCTCCTCGTTAGCCAATGTGGATCCAGCGGTGATTGGTGCAATTAGGCACAGCTGAGCTACATCAAGCTGGCTGTGTGTTAGACGAGGGAAAAGGAGAGAAAGAAACCGAAATACTGTAGTATAACAGTTCATGTTTACACAGCATAAAATAAATACGTCAGAGGACGTAACAACAGAAATAGATCATTTTAATACTGTATATCCCTGTTTTACAATGTTTGCAACAGTTGCTTTCTCATAAAGATGTCCTTGAACATCTTGAAACTCCAAAAATAGACCAGTTTTCAACTGGTGTCCGTGAATACAGAACTGTAAGAGACGGTGACTACTATTAACAAAATAATTTTCTGTCTGGTAAAGGTTTGAGAATAGCAATTAATCTTTATGTTGACGATTTTAAGATATGTAACCCTTTTGGGACATCTCGTAAGAAGCACAAACTCTGTGGTGTCTATTGGGTTTTAGGTAATGTTCCACCAGGTTCACATTCAACACTAGTCTCTATCTAATTAGCTGTTCTCTGCAAGTCTGATGATGTAAAAGCTTATGGCTATAAAAAAAGTGTTGCAGCCACTTTTGCAAGACTTGTGCATTTTAGAAAACCATGGTGTATTTATTTCTCAGCTAGGTCAGTTTGCTAAAGGTTCTGTCCAGTGTGTAATAGCTAACAATCTTGCAGCTCATGGAATAAGTGGATTTGTTGAGAGTTTTTCTGCTGGGTCAATATGCAGATTTTGTACGGTGATAAATCAGAATTTCAGACTAAGGATGTCAAGTCAGGTGCTTTCCAACTTAGAACCAGAAACATCCATGATGTTCATGCCCAGACTGCTCAGGAGAACGCAACTATTTGTTGTGGTGTCAAAAAACAGTGTGTTTTAACAGAACACCTTTCATATTTTCATGTTAACACTGGTTATCCTCCTGACATTGTGCATGATCTCTTTGAGGGTGTTGTTCCAGCTGAGCTTGCACGCTGCATTAGTTTATTAATCTCCAAAAAATACTTCACTCTTACTGATCTTAACAGCTTAATCCAGACATTTCCGTACAAATGGGCGGACAAAACCAATAGGCCCCATGCCATACCACGCACTTTCACATCAAGCAACAGTATTGGTGCCAATGCACATAAAAATTGGACTTTGCTAAGATTGCTTCCTTTTATAATTGGGTAAATTGTTCCAGAAGGTGAGCCAGCATGGCAGGTGATTCTTGACCTTAAGGATATAGTTGAGTTGGTTGTGGCTCCTTTGCATACAGATGAGACAATTGCATATCTTGAGGCCAAGATTTATGATCACAGACAGCGGTATCTTGAACTTTTTCCACAAATCAAGCTCCCACCAAAACATCACTATTTAGAGCACTATCCGCAGATGATTCGTTGCTTCGGACCTCTGATAGCACTGTGAACAATGAGATTTGAGGCTAAACATAGCTTTTTCAAAAAGGTTGTTCGTCATACAAATTGCTTTCAAAATATACTGTACCTCGTTCACTAGCTATTAAACACCAATTCATGCTTGCCTACCAAACACACTCCTCCAGTCTCAAAAAGTCATCATTAGAGGTCACAGATGTTTCAATCATGCCTGTTGATGTTCCTAATGAGGGAGTAGTGTCTGCACTGAGGCAGAGATACCCAGATGGTTCATATGATAAAAAAAAATGTGTCTTGCAGTGGTATACGTTACAGTAAGGGGATGCTTATTGTGCATGGCTCTGTAGATAGACTGCCTAAATTTAACGAGATCATTCAAATGTGCATTATTAAGGAGAAGCTGTTTTTTCTAGTCAAAGATTTATGTCCTTGGTAAAGGGAGCATTATGGTGGATTTAAGCTAACTGCCTCACCCTCTAGAGAGGTTGCTCTGATTGAGGTTGCTAAATTGGAAGACTCCTATCCCCTTGTGGAGTACACAGTTGGAGGTTTGCGCATGGTAATGTTGAAAAGGTTCATCATCATTAAAGGTTAGTGTCATTGTTAAGCCTATGTACCTCAAATTTTTAAGTCTGTTATTATTTTACACATTTTTACATAATGCTAATGTATTATTCTCCTTCTCCCTTGTTTATGCTCCGACTAAAAGTGTTCCATAATGGCGAGGCAAGCTGTTCTGCGGATAATATTTGGTGATGAATCTGATTCAAAAAAATTGACTCTGGCTTCTGGAATTCCAGCAACAGTGGAAGAACTGGAAACATTGATAAAGACATTCTTTCAAATGCAAGAGGACTTCCGATTGCATTACATGGATGCTGACTTTAACAAGTTCATAAACCTCAGTGTCAAAAATTCAAAATAAAAGCATGCTAAAAGTAATATACTCTCCTATCCTGTCACCTGTGGAGCCCTACATCATTTTGGACACAGTAGACTCATCTGCTGAGACCTCAAATACCATGTGCCCAGACCCTCAAACCCCAGCTTCATCAATAGCCTCATCCTGCATTGATGATACACTGTACATGTCAACCCCGCATTCATCCCCAGAAACACAGCTCTCAGGATTATCTTCCTGGCCAAAATTTTTTGTGGTACCTAAGTTCACGTATGATGCCGAGTTTGAGCTACACCAAAAGAATATAGAGTTTGAGACCAACGGAACATACTTCAACCCTGGCCCTAAGCTGAAAGGAGTCATTTTTGATGGCCTAGTTTAAGAAATGATGAAATACACTATCAATGTGAGGAGGTAGCTGCAGCTTTGACCAGGGCATACCCTTGTTTGTGGCAGCTGGGATCTGAGACAGGGTTTGGGGGTTGGAATCAGTCACTTAAGTATAAAATGCAAAACTATCGAACAAAGCTTGGGCGACTCGGACATCCTGATATCCATGTAAACTGCTTGAAGCACAAACAAGAAGGCCAAGGAAAGGCTGCAGCTAATATTAAGGAACCAAGGAAGGCGGAAGTTAACTACATTCCTCTGCACCCAAAAGGCGAATCCACAGAAAGCTTGGAGAATGAGAGAATTGCTTTATTGTCAGAACTAAAAAAGCGTGACAATGCATTGGTGATTAAGGCAAAAATGGAAAAAACCTTCTCCTACAGACGCTGGGAGATTGTGGAACAAAGGCTTATGATGGAGGAGTTCAAAAACAGATGGCCGGCCCTGTTTCTCGAGAGTGAAGTAAGTAATGTTAATTATTGTTCATGTTGTTTAATGGCTGCCCGATTGCAATTAGAATTTTTTTTATAGTATATTGTATATTGTTTAAATATTTCAGATAAATGCAGAGTTTTTGCGGATCACCACTAAGCCACTGCGATCGAAGTTCCTGGCGCAGCTGGACCATTTTTCAGAAAAAACTAATACAGATCTTTAACAAGAAAGAGTGGAAGAGTGAAGGGGCAAAAGATTAAGGCCATCCTGGCCATCAAAGATTCTGTAAGTAAAAACCCATGGGAAATGCTTTCACTGTATTAAGGTGATTTATTGTAAGGTTTTAGTCCTTAGCTGCTCATTTAAACACATTTAAGAAATGTTACATGGCCTGTTTATATGATGTTTTTATCCAAAGCACTTCATTGCATTTACATTTAATTCACCCAACTCGCACGCCAACCAATGGCATTCTTTAGACAACCTGCTCTCCTCCCTGTTCAGCCGTTGCACCCACATTTGGCTAAATTCTATCTTGATTCTTCCCGCTGCTTTAGTGTGACATCATCGACATCAAGAGGGAGTGGATCCTGAGGAGCCTTGTGATCTACTTCAATGAGGATCCAGACTGCAAGCTGTTTAACAGTTATGATGAAGGATCTACAACCATGGGAAGTAGAGTGATTTTGCACTTCCCAGACAAACTAAGGGTTGATGGGGATTTAAGTTTGGAATTCTATGGTCTTCACCTCAAGTTTGCCTGCTTCGCCTCCACATGCTAACTCAATTGTGACTCTACCCTCCACCCTTTTCAACTTGCCATAAAGCTGATGGCAGTGTCAGCTGGTGCATCCATTTTTTTCACACTTCCATTTTTTTCAACTCAAGTTGAAATGAATCTAAACAGATTTCAACAAAACTGTTAATCCTTTTGATTGTGAATGGCCAGAACCTTTTTTGTGTAACAAGTCAAACTTGTCAGTTTGTTACATTTAAAAGAATATGGGTATCTATATTAGTTATTAGATGGGTTAGTGGTTAATGCAGCCAGTTTCTGTTAGCCCCTAGGATAATACACCAAAAACTGTTTTTCAGTGTATGAGTATGGAACTGTTTGTACAATGGAGAAGAAAATAATGCAGTACTGTATATCTCTGGACTGAACAAAGTAGAGGGAATTTAGCTTTTGCCATATTGGTTGTACAATGACCTACATGGAAGAGTTTGGCTTTACTGTTTTTTTATTTTTTATTTTATTTTATTATTATAGTTTTTATTTTTCAGTATTAGTAAAATATTTTTCTTTTTCATTTGCACTTATCTTCATGTTAACATAAAATGTAAGCCTGTTAGATTTAAAATTTCTCAGGGGTAAAAGTAATTCCCGCAAATATTTTCTACAGCCTTGTTCAGCTTTTATTACATATACAGTTGCTGTATATTTAGAACAATGTTTTATAATTGATGTTTAAACTGTTCTTCAAGTAGTATTAAGAAAATTTAATATAAGTTGTTTTGCATCATTGATGGTTGTTTTATCAAAACCAGACATTGGCATCCCCTGTTTGTAAAGCAGTGCAAAGCTCTCCATCTACAGTACAAAGAGCCTTTTTTTTTTTTTTTTCTTTTGCTCAAGGGATTCGGAATAGCTGGGAATTTATTTTTCACCGGTTATGAAGCTTTTACATAAGTACTATTTCAATTTACTGCTCTTAAAGCCTTTTTTTTTTTTAAGGTAAACTTGGAGTCTGGTTTCAAGTCTAAAAGTTAATATATCGGTGTGTGTATTTGATTATTGATGCTAAATTAAGGGGTTACTGTTATCAGCCTTGTAAGTGTTTTCCAGGTTATTCTAACATTTAAAATTACAGTGTAAGCAGCACCTTTTGTTTTCCGGGTAATATAACACCTCAAATGGGTTTTGTCTCATGTCTTAATCGGAAATAAAAATGGAAAACATAACTTAATAACTTCATTTCCTATTAATAGTATTAGTTTAAGTTGGACAAACAAATAATTTTCACGTATTTATTGCAATTATTATAAATAAATTATTATTGTAGCTGCATTTGATAAAAATTAGTTGGACTAACTCAATTAAATTATAGTGCATGGATATATTTCATTTGAGTTGGGGCTACATATATTTATTGGATGGAAATCCTGCCCACAATTTGAGTTCAACCAATGGGTTATTTTTTTCAGTGTACCAATTTTTACCCCCTGTTTGTAGTTTAACAGAAGCAGCTCTGTTTAGCTTAAGATGCCCCTTCTCCATGGGGTAATTAACAGAAATATAATCCATATGAAGATTTTTTTAATTATTACCTGGGTTTGCATAAACAGTCACAAAAATATGAAAGATATCCCATGACATCGTTTCTTCCCTCTTTTTAACACATAAATTGATTACATACTGTCTATCTTTACTACTTTTGACATACATACATACATACATACATACATACATACTTGTTTATGAAACTACACTGTAACCTTAAACTCATTTGTGCATTTCAGATGCTGTGGAATATTATAACTTCACTATCTGCAGAGAGAAAATGCCTCACAATTTTACAATACATTGACAAGCAGAGTTGTGTATAATGTTACTGTGTAACGCGTTACTGTAATCTAATCACTTTTCCTGATAATGCATATAACGCGTTACATTTTAAATGCATGTAATTTGATTACAGTTAACAATGTCAATAACATGTTACTGGCGTTACAAATGTAGTGTTTAAAAATGTATCAAAACGCATTTAAAAATCACGTTTGTAAAATCAAAGTTAATGGTAGGAGAATCAGTGGTCGGAGAGTTGTGTAGTTTTACCTTTGATGTTGTAACAGGTTCACTGTGTGCATGGACACGAGGCGAGAGGTCTTACGCAGTGTTGCCAACTATTTTCAACGGAAGGTAGCTAAAGTCTGCTCGAAAAGTCGCCAAATGTCGCTAGATGACGTCATGCGTATATTTGCATATTGATGACGTAATTACATTTTGCGTGTTTTCCCTAATCCTTCCTCATGTGTCCAATATAATAATGAATTTAAGCTTTGTAACAGTGAGTAATATAAGTGCATCGGGAAAAAAAATAAATAAATAAGAAAGAAAAAAATTCAATAGTTTTATTTCAAGCAAAGGAGAAGCAGGTAAGTGATAGGTCCATTGCAACACCGTTTGCACATGGGCAGCTCATTTACATCCATGTTAGCTGCTGTGCAGTCACGGGAATCTGCTGCTCCTTTCAGCCGGAGCTAGCGCTCACTGATCACAGCAGACACAGAAAGATGAGTAACTGTCCCGGGAAAGCAACACCTCGTGCTTACAGGACAGTATTGGCGACATTTGAAAACTTGCTAAGGTTTGTCCAAAAGTTGCTAGATTTATCGCTAGGCGCTTTTTTGAAAAAAAGTCATCAAGGGAATCTGACAAGTTGCTAAATCTAGCAACAAAGTTGCTAAGTTGGCAACACTGAATGCAGCGATTTATTCTTGTGCAGCAATTTATTTTAGACAAAGAACATTTTTTAATATGCATCGGAACAGGATATTTTTAATTTACATATCGCTTACAAGCCAGGGCGGTATCACTTAACGGCGGATTCGCGCATGGGCAATTCATTTGCAGTCGAGAGTCGTAGGAGTGAGCATCTCCTGCTGTAACTGCAGCTGGGGGGGGGGGACTCCTGCAAGAGGACAGGCCTGTCTGTAAGTGCTTTGGGACGGTGGAGGGGCCGGCGGCGGCAGCTGCTGTGGCAAGTTGAGGAGAGTCAGTACGGACACATCAGAGTCTCCAAAAGTCTCCAGTAACACAAGAAAAAGTCGCCAGATTTGTCGCTAGTCGCTTTTAAAAAAAAATTGTCGCTAGAGGGATTTGAAAAGTCGCTAAATATAGCGACAAAGTCGCTAAGTTGGCAACACTGGTCTTACGGGAGAAGGGGGAATTTTATTTAGAACAAACGGGAAAGGAGATGGTTAAAGGAAGGAGGAAGGGGAAAGCTAAGGATTTTTAACGCGGAGAAAGTGCGAGAGCCGTCAATATTAATTATCGCCAGCCGGCCCGATCTGGCGGCCTTGCGCCTGCGCGCACCTGCAGAATGGGGCGCCTACGTAAGGAGCCTAAAGAGTGAGTGAGGACCGAGAAAATGTTGAGGCGCAGCCCATCATAGGCGCACGCAGTGACGGGTGTTTTCAATATAACTTGAAAGCAGGCTGGACTGGGACACGATTTCAGACTGAGAAATCCCACACCAACCCAGACCATCCTATGCACCCAAATAAAAAAAATAAAAAAAAACACAGAGAGCCTTATTTGTTTCCCTCTATACATCTCTGGAAAAAAAGAATATCAAAAATGTTATATATATATATATATTAAAAAAAACGTGTTGGTGTGCTATTTTGTTTAATGTTTGTAATGCTAGCAATATTTCTTCTAAATTCACAATGTAACTATTGTTATTTAGAGTGTAACAACACATCACAATAACCCAAGATCATGTAGTATTTGCAGAGCTTTAATAATTCTAATTAACAAAATGCTAATACTTTGTACACAAGATATGTTAATGCTTTGGCTTAATAGCATTAATAAATCAGTATCTGGTGGAATAATAACCCTGATTTGCAGTTACAGCTTTCATGTGTTCTGTCTCTCCACCAGATTTTCACATTGCTGTTGGGTGACTTTATACCACTGTTTCTGCAAAAAAGCAAACAGCTCAGCTTTGCTTGGTGATATATTAATATATTTATATTTATATGTTTATATTTATATAGCACTTTTAACAATGGTCAATTGTCTCAAAGCAGCTTCACAAAAATAAAAGAAATTCATTCAAAAAAAAAGAAAAAAATTGTGTACATGTGAGAAAAATGTCTAGATAATAATGAGATGAATGAATGAAATGTCTCCGATGAGCAAGCCAAGGGTGACGGTGACAGTGGCAAGGAAAAACTCCCTGAGAGGCAATAGGAAAAAACCTTCAGAGGAACCATACTCAACAGGGAACCCATCCTCATTTGGGTGATAACAGATAGAGATGATATAACATCATGTGTGTTATGCAGCTGAAAGTACAATATAACAGAAATTCTTTAAATTCCAGTCCAGTTCAGCATAGGGATGAGTCAGTAGGTACAGAGGGCAGATGGGGTCTGGATCACTGGAAGCACAGGAGCAGCATGTGTAGCTCCAGTCATCATAAAGCAGAATCTAGCTGGAGCTGGTCAATTCAATTAAATTTTATTTGTATAGCGCTTTTAGCAATTTTCATTGCCGCAAAGCAGCTTTACACAATCAAAAGAATTATTTCAGTTTGTATGAAATGTGAATTTGTATAAATCAAAATGGTCAGTTTGTCCCTGGTGAGCACGCCGAGGGCGACAGTGGCAAGGAAAAACTCCCTGAGATGGTAATAGGAAGAAACCGTGAGAGGAACCAGACTCAACAGGGGACCCATCCTCATTTGGGTGAAACAGAAAGCAGTAAATGATCTGCATTCATACAGTGTGGAGGGTGGGGGGCAGTTAAGCTATAATAGCTGATGTTAATTGATGTTAATATGGAGTCCAGGTAGTTATTGAAGACCCAGGTAGACTTGTAAGAAGTTCCAAACACCAGTCAAGGCCAGAACCATTTTCTAGGTAGAGAGAATCATTACAGTCCAAATTAGCAGTCACCAGACGCATCCCAGAGAGACACACGGGGCATCCATGTGACGAGATCTTCAGCCAGAAGCGGGGCACCAGGATGGGTCAGACAGGTCCGGAGGGCAGAGGGAGTCTGGATCACTGGCAGCTCGGGAACGACATGTGTAGCTGGACAGAGAGAAAGAAAAAGTGAAAGGGGGAGACAGGAGGATACAGGAAAGAGAAAGGGGGGGGGGGGGAGAAGAGGAGAGATGGCAGTTAGGTATGGTCACAGTCACACAATGTATAATGTGAATGTATATTAACTGTAGAGTGCAAGCAGAGACTCCGGCAGGACTAACTATGACAGCATAACTAAAAGGGAGAGCCAGAAGGTTACACAAACTACGCTACGTCCATGAGTCCCCCAGATCTGCTCCTTTGCCTAAGGCAAATCTATTTATAAAAATGCTTGGCTAAATAAATAGGTTTTTAGCCTGGACTTAAACACTGAGACTGTGTTTGAGTCCCAAACACTATTTGGAAGACTATTCCATAATTTTGGGGCTTTGTAAGAAAAAGCTCTGCCCCCAGCTGTATTTTTCATAATACACGGTACTGACAAGCAGCCTGCATCCTTTGTTCGAAGTAGGCGTGGCGGATCGTAAAAAACACTAGCATTTCGCTCAGGTACTGCGGCGCGAGACCATTTAATGCTTTATATGTCAAGAGTAGTATTTTAAAATCAATGTGAAATTTCACAGGGAGCCAATGCAGTGAAGATAAGATAGGGGTGATGTGCTCATATCTTCTGGTTCTAGTAAGGACTCTCGCTGCTGCATTCTGGACTAGCTGAAGCTTATTTATGCATCTAGCTGAACAACCAGACAGTATGGCATTACAATAGTCCAACCTAGAGGTGATAAAAGCATGAACTAGTTTTTCTGCATCGTTCAGCGACAATAAATTTCTTATCCTGGCAATATTTCTGTGGTGAAAGAATGCTATCCTGGTAATATTATCTACATGAGCTTCAAATGAAAAGCTGGAATCAATAATCACACCAAGGTCTTTCACTGTTGCATTTGATGGAACAGAAAGGCCATCTAAAGTTACGGTGTGATCTAAAATTTTACTCCGAGCTGTATGCGGTCCCATGACTAGAACTTCTGTCTTATCCGGATTAGGCAGAAGGAAGTTAATTAGCATCCAATTTCTTATGTCCTGCACACATTGCTCAATTTTAGTAAGCTGTTTTTTTCTCATCAGGTTTCGCTGAGACATGTAACTGTGTATCGTCAGCATAACAATGAAAACTAATACCATGCTTACGGATTATGTTGCCCAGAGGAAGCATGTAAAGGGAAAAAAACAGTGGACCTAAAACTGAGAACAGAGAACATGCAGAATAATCACCATTTAAGTCTACATACTGATAACGATGGGTCAGATAGGATCTTAGCCAGGAGAGGGCTGTACCCTTAGTTCCTACTACATTTTCCAATCTGTGAAGAAGAATAGCGTGATCAATGGTGTCAAAAGCTGCACTGAGGTCGAGTAATACAAGCATAGTTACACAACCCTGATCAGAGGCCAATAGGATGTCATTTATTACTTTAACGAGTGCTGTCTCTGTACTGTGATGAGGTTTAAATCCTGACTGAAACAGTTCATGTATGCCATTTCTATGTAGATATGAGCATAGCTGCTCCGCTACAATCTTTTCCAGAATCTTAGAGATAAAGGGGAGGTTTGATATTGGCCTGTAACTGGACAGCTGACAGGGGTCGAGGTCAGGTTTCTTAATTATTGGTTTGATAACTGCTAATTTAAAAGATTTTGGAACATAACCAATGCTGAGTGAAGAGTTAATTATTCTCAACAGGGGTTCTGTTATTGCTGGTACTATCTGTTTAAGAAAATGTGTTGGTACAGGATCCAATATACAGGTTGATGAATTTGCAGAAGAGATGAGTGAAATTAGTTCATTCTCTTCAAGGGGAGTAAAGTATTCCAGGTTCTGATCTGACATGGCTAGATTAACATCTGCATCAATTACATTGTTCGGTTTCAAAACCACAATTTTATGCCTAATATTTACAATTTTATTATTAAAAAAGTTCATGAAGTCCTCACTATTGCATGATGTTGTTGTGGAGATTTCTGCAGTGGTCTTATTTCTGGTTAATTTGGCTACAGCATTAAATAAAAATCTAGGATTATTTTTGTTATTTTCTATAGGAGTGGAGAGATATGTTGATCTAGCTACACTAAGAGCTTTTCTATAGTTCAGGATGCTCTCCTTCCATGCTATTTGAAATACTTACAATTTAGTTTGACGCCATTTACGTTCTAATTTCCGAGCGGTCTGTGTTAAAGTGCGCGTGTGATCGTTATACCAGGGAGCAAGTTTCTTATCTCTAATAATTTTTTTTTAACTGGAGCTACATTATCTGAGGTATAGCAAAATGTCGACTCTAAATATTCAGTTGCCTGATCGAGTTCTGTGGGGTCAGACGGTGATCTAATCGAGGTTGGGAGCTCTGGGAGATTACATGTGAATGTACGTTTCATACGGTAGCGTGGCGCTGTGCGTACATTATTAATGTGACACATTTGAATTGAGACAAGATAGTGATCTGAGATAACTTCAGATAGTGGAATTGTGAATAAATTTCTTATACTTAATCCGAATAATATTATTAAATCTAAAGTGTGACCTGCTTTATAAGTGGGTCCTACTACACACTGATTTACTCCTACCGAGTCCAGTATGGATCTTCCAAATTTTCAAAATGAAGATTAAAATCTCCAGCAATTAACACTTTGTCTACAGAAGCGACTAGGTTTGAGAGGAAATCTGCAAATTCACAAAAAAATTCAAGGCCCTGGAGGTCTATAAATGACAATTAGTGGAATCGACTGAGCTGACTTAATATAGTTATACACTTATGTTACTATAAAGAATTTTAAATGAATTGAATTTGTGTCCGTGTTTTTGTACAATAGTCAAATAGCTGGTCCTCCTGAAGGTTGGACTTTGTCTACTGAAGCTGGCACAGTTTCCAGATGCCTCAGGATGGGTAGAAAAGTACAGAACAGATGGAGAAAATTAGCGTAGTACTATATATATATATATATATATATATATATACACACACACAGTGGAACCTCGGATTACGAGTAACGCAGTTTACGAGTGTTCCACAAGACGAGCAAAGATTTTTTATAAACTTTTACTTGAAAAACAAGCATTTTTTTGGTTTACAAGCACCGAGTATCATGTTTCATGCATGCGCTTCTTGTTTTGACACCGAGCGTCACGTGATCACAACTGAGCCAACGTTTTTTCTCTCTCTTGCGCTGCAGAATCGTCTCCTCTGCTGGGTCCAAGTGCTTGTCTCTTACTGGTATAATCAACATCTGTGCACGCGTGTACTGTTTACTATAACACTGGACTACGTGTGTGTGTGAAACATATTTTATTATGTGTTCAGAAGCGCGTGTTTACAGTGCGTGTACTATTTCTTATAACATGTGTGTGCGCGCGAATAAGGCAAAAGAAATTGTCAATACAGAGTTTAAAAATCTATTTTCTTCCTCATCGCGGTGTGTTTGTAAGTGTGTGTGTGTGCGTACAGTAAGCATAATTAGACACTGTGCCAACTGTGTGTGTGTGTGTGTGTGAAACCCTCATTCACAAACACACACATGCGCGCACAGAAATGAAGGCAAGAGAAACACACTCTGCTCTCCGAAGAAACTCTGTCGCAAATCTTTTCAGAGGTAAGGTGCTGGGTAGTTCGTTTGTTTGTTTTACCTTACAGCAGTGACTCTATTAGTTTGCGCTCACACGAGTGTCATTAGCGATGTTTATTGCTTTTTTTTTTTTAGATAAAACAGTGTAGCGGGAGAGAGACGTTGATTTATGACCGCTGTTTACAGAAGTGTAGTCCAGTGCGGGAGATGCATTGTGGGTAATGCAGTCCAGTGTGTGTGAACGCGGATGTGAGATTAAAGTTAGGATATAGAGCCTGAGTTTTGTTCTTAAGTAGTTTTTTTAATTGGATTTAAGTGCAGGATTTACCAAAAAGTTTGTACTATAACCTGACAATGCAGAAAATAAAAGAACGGGCATCGACGAGTTTGTCCATCTCATCATTACATGAGCATGAATTAACGAGCTGTTACGCTGTCGCGAGCAACATAAAAAAAAGCAGAGAAGCTTTAATAATTTAAAACTGAACAGCAGTTTTTGCGTTAATGTGTGTGTGAGTGTGTTTAAACGAGAGAAGAAAGTTTTAATGTGTAAGATTGGGAGATAAGGAGTAAGAGGTGTAAGAGGGGGAGACAGGAGGGGCTGTCTCCCCTTTTAGCCTCACACACACACGCACACATACACAGCACTGCGTGCACAAAGAAAAAAAGCTAATCTGCCGGGATTTATTTTTTACTTTTTTGAAAGGTAACGTGCAGGTTAATTTGTTTTATTTTTACTTAATAATTTGTATTAATTCTTTTTATGTATTTATTTCTTTGGGCTGTAGAACGAATAATTTAAGTTTCCATTATTTCTTATGGGAAATTTTTATTTGGTTTACGAGTGTTTTGGAATATGAGCCCACTTCCGTAATGAATTATGCTCGTAATCCGAGGTTCCACTGTAGTACTTTTCTTGTCACTTCTTCTGTTTTAGTTACAAACAGTACTGTCACGACCTTGGTGCAAAACAACCTGCCAGCCAGCGTGTTTTTTTCATTATAATTAATAAATATTATATTATTGCCCACTCTGTGTACTAAAGTGATGATTTGCGAAGTTATCATTGAATATTAGTTCATTAAATATTAATAACCATATTGATCTGTTCATTTATCTAATTGTGTTAGTCTCGACATCGTTACGTTGGGTTCACTCCGCGTCTTCCTGGAGTGGAAAAGCGTTTAAACAGACAGGCCAGGATGGAGGAGAAGCGGCCAGGTGGAGCAGAAAGGAAAAGCACACGCAAGATGCTGTTTGTAACACTAGAGCACAAGAAGTGACAGATACAAGAAAAATACTTTAAATATGTACAGCTCTGAAAAAATAAGAGAGCACTGCAATTTACTGGAATGTCATCAAGAGGAGGATGGAGGGTCACAAACCAAGCAAAGCTGAGCTGTTTGCTTTTTTGCAGAAAGAGTGGTATAAAGTTACCCAACAGCAATGTGAAAAACTGGTGGAGAGACAAAACACCTGGAAGCTGTAACTGCAAATCGGGGTTATTATTCCATCAAATGCTGATTTATTAATGTTATTTAGCCAAAGCATTAAAAACAAATTATTAGCATTTTGTTTTATTTGAGTTATTAAGACTGTGCAAATACTGCATGATGTTTGCAGATGACATTGTGCTTTGTAGCGAGAGTAGGGAACAGGTGGAAGAAAATTTGGAGAGGTGGAGGTATGCTCTGGAAAGCAGAGGAATGAAGGTTAGTACATTTGCAGTACTAACCTGCAAAAGTAAGATGCAGTAAGATGGAATACATGTGTGCAAATGAGAGGAACCCAAGAGGAACGGTGAGGCTTCAGGGAGCAGAGGTAAAGAAGGTGCAGGGCTTTAAGTACTTAGAGTCAACGGTCCTGAGCAACGGAGAGTGTGGAAAGGAGGTGAAGAGGCGGGTACAGGCAGGTTGGAATGGGTGGAGAAAAGTTTTAGGTGTGTTGTGCGATAAAAGAGTATCAGCAAGAATGAAAGGAAAGGTGTACAGGACAGTGATGAGACCAGCAATGCTCAACAGCTTAGAGACAGTGGCACTGAAGAAAAGACAGGAGGCAGAGTTGGAGGTAGCAGAGCTGAAGATGTTGAGGTTCCCCTTGGGAGTGACAAGGCTGGATGGGATCAAAAATGAGTTCATCAGAGGGACAACCCCTGTTAGATGTTTTGGAGATAAAGCCAGAGAGGCCAGATTGAGGTGGTTTGGACATGTTCAGAGGAGAGATGGTGAGGATGCTGAGGTTTGAACTGCCAGGCAGGAGGTCTAAAGGAAGACCAAAGAGGAGATTTATGGATGCAGTGAGAGAGGACATGAAGTTAGTTGGTGTGAGAGAAGAGGATGCAGAGCATAGGGTTAGATGGAAGCAGATGATTCGCTGTGGTGACCCCTGAATGGGAACAGCCAAAAGACAAAGAAGAATAAATACTGCATGATCTTGGGTTATTTTAATGTGTTGTGATGTAATTTCTTTTAACTATATACACTAAATAGCAATAGTTATATTTAGAATTTAGGAGAAATATTGTCAGTAGTACACAAAAATGAAACAAAACTGTTAATCTCACGAACACATGCATCTGTAAAAATTTTTTTTTTCCAGAGACGTATGGAGGGGACAATAAGGCTGTCTGTAGTTTCTAAATTTATTTGGGTGCATAGGATGGCCTGGGTTGGTGTAGGATTTCCTAGTCTGAAATCGTGTCCCAGTCCAGCCCTGCCTTCCAATAAAATTCCCATAGAGTGCATATGTAGTCATATTTAGCCTGACAAAAAAAAAAAAATCCATCCTCAGTATTTTTATTCCATTTACTTATTGTGTTGTAGCATAATATTTTAAGTTGTTTGTTTATTAACAATTATTATTATTATTATTTTATTTTTTATTATTATTATTACTATTATTACTATGATGATGATGATGATATTATTATTTGGTTTATAAATGTCTATTTAGCACCTAACAGGAACCATCTTAGACGCAATAGAGGGCTCTAAAATATACCTTCTGGTGGAAACGCTGACATCAAATAGTCATGGTTTTATTAGGGTTAGGGGTTCATACTGTACATAGGCCTACATATTCATACATACATGGATATCATTGCCACCACATTTTTATTAAGTTTCCGTGAGTTAATATGTAATAACTACCCCAAAAGCATAAGAATAAAAAAGATGAGCGAGCCATAATTAACACTGTGCAGCTTGTGACGTCAGACTCGGGTTGGAGACCCTCAATGAAATATCAGAAAACATTTTTGGCGCGACGAAGCCCGGTTATCATACACGAGAGGACAGATTGTCAATAAAAAAAAGGTAAGTTTACTATCTTGTTTTAAAAACTGTTATCTTTTTAAATTGCAAAACATTGGCCAATTAAACTAATCATTAATAGCTACATACAGGGCTGTAAATTACTGCATGTTGCTACTTTTTGTTGTGCCATAGCTCGTCCCAAAAATAATTTTGTGAAACAATATTACTGTCATTTTAGGACATTTTATGCCACAGAATATAAAAGCATAATTATAAAACTAGGCCCATCTGTTAATTAAAAAGGCCATTTTGCCGCGCGTGGCCTAATGCTCGCGTGCTGCAGAGAATTTTATAAAGATGGCGTCAGAACAACCGTGTGCGCATTTCAGAATCGCTTACTCTACCAAGATTAGGTTAATATGGGTTTTTTCGTCTATTTTATTGTTATTATTATTATTTAAAAATACATAATTTGTGTTACTAGCAAGCATGATCTAAGTTGGCAGGTGTAAAGTTGATTGGACACAATAAACAATGTGCTGCGTCATAAATTTAACATTGAAATATTAATCACTGCACTTTTAATTATTTGCCTTCTTACTATCCCCCACAGAATGTAAATTCATATCTGCGTACAATGTCCAAGAGGAAGAGAGTTCGTCCTGTGGAGGATGCCACTACACACAATCTGTCTGGCAGAGACAAACCATGCCTGGAGAAGAGTTCATTAACACTCACAAAGGTTAGTATGAGAATTTCACTGCTTCCTCCATCCCATTCCACAGGAAGATACTGGAGAAGATAGGGAATCGTACATAGAGTGTAAATGTAAGTACTTTAAAGCTATATTGCATTTAAAGTTGGGTATTGAACATATTCAGAACTGGTTCTGTTTTGTAAAAGAAACTGGAACACTCAGTTTCTGAAATTTCAGCTTTCTGTTGTAAAAGCAGTTTGCATGCGTACAGTGCTGGGAGCGGAGGCTGATTACCTCATGAATATCTATTAAGTAAAGGCACTATTCACAGTGACACTCACACAACCAGATTCCCACACTGGTCACCTGACACAGAAAGCACTCACGCTGCTGACCTCAAACAGGTCAAAGAGTTTGGATTAATTATTGTCTTTTTAGAAATGAGTCCAAAGTGTAACGAATGTGAAAAGATGATATCCTGCATAGGTGACTGTACAAGTACTGACAAACACTTCAGTCGAACACACAATCGTTCAGTGTCTTTGTGTGTTTGAGGACTCCTCCCAGAACATCCACATCACCAAGTAGGAGAGTTGAGGACTACTTCAACAGGAATAAATGATAAAGTGACTGAAAATATCAATTAACATTACATTTCAGATGTCCAGAATGATAAAGAATTATTTTTCATATTTCTTTTCATATTTATTTTATTAAATTAAATTACGCAGGAGTCATTAGCCAGAATTGGAACCAAACATTTCTTATAATACCCAATCCTAAATACATTAAATGATTTTATTTAATTAAGTACAGGTATTTTTAAGAGGATTCATTTTTGTTAGTAGAGTTTCTGTTGTGGGCTGTGCAACTGCACACAGCTTTTCACATAGGTTTAAACGCCACACATAGCACATAGCTTTTCACCTACGTTTAAACTTACCAGATGTTGGGAGAAGACTGTATGTCCCTTAAAAGGCCGGGTCATTTAAAAAAGAGCCTCTTAATGTCTACAGAGACACTTAATATTCAACACCATGTCATCTCTATCTCTATCTCCCTTGTGTTTGCTAGCATGTCTATTGACAAAGGATGCTTCATTCTTGAATACCGTAAAGGGTTACTTTCCCAAGAGGAGAGCCGGACAAGACAGAATAGATACAGTGAAACAGAAAATACCTTCTTATTTGATTTTGATTGAAATGGAAGACAATGGTGGTAAGTTTTGTGAATCATTTTGACTGACTTTTTTTTATTATTACTTAATTGAAAGAAATTTTATGTTTTTTCCTCTATCCAATTTTAGCATTGATGCCTCAAAAGAAGATGGTTCACTTGGCAGACTAGTAAATGATGAATACAAAACCCCTGATTGTAAACTGAAAATAATAGGTGTTAAAGGCAAACCACATTTGTGCTTGTTTTCAGTTAAGGACTTAGCTCCAGGAGAAGAAATATCATACAATTATGGAGACTCAAACTGGCCTTGGCGTACTCTGGTAATTAGGGCTCTATTTAATTTGGGTTGGTATTGGATTTGTTAGTTGTTTTGTGTTGTGATACCTAGTGACCAGAAAAGAACAACTTAATTTGTTTGTAGTCTGTCTATTAAATATTAATGATGCAGTATTGACACAGCGTTACATAGTGCAGACATAAACTTTTTCTTGTTGAAATGGCCTATCAATTTTCAGAGCAGGTTCTCTCTTTACAGATGAACCGATCAGTCCCTCGCAGTGATGAGAGCACACCATCAGAGGAAGATACCAAAATGAGCAAGAAGCCAACTGAACAGGTAAATATCATTGGTTTAGGTCAAGCTCTTGATCTTCTGATAAGGCACAACAGGCCTATTAATCCAGTAAATTTTAAATGTAATCTATTTCAGTATTGTTTAATAGATTTATTTTTACCAAAATAATTCCTGATTTTTTCCTGTGACGACGTTTGAGGATTCCACGAGTGTGTGTGTGATGAGAGCCTGTCCACTGTACAGTACTTACATTGATGTGGTGTGAAACGTGCCGTGTGTGTGTGTGGATGTCCTGATGTTTTTCCATTATGAAATTAAGAGTGTTAATAGAGTGTTTGTTGTAATTATGGGCGAGTGCTGTGGGATCCGATGGAGTGTGTTTTGCATGCTTTCACATACGCTACAATTGTAACGAGAGTTACAAATCCAATTGCCTTTGATTATCTTTGTTTATGGTTGTTTTTTGCCCTGTTTTAATGTGTGTGTGGTCTTATTTAATCAGATCGGGAGTATTGTATCTGAATCCAGGCCTTCTAAGAGTGACCAATGCATCGACTGCAACAGTGACCCTGCATTCACAGCTTCTGACAAGATGGAGAACCATTCTCAGGTTAGATGAGTGATGTAGTAGGATGTGCCAAAATCGTTTTCCCCCTCCCCCAGAATCCCTAAATCCCCCATGAGACCCAAGTAAGAGGGGAATTTGCCCCCAGTTAAAAAAAAAACTCAAATCCAAGCCCTGATTGTCATTTTTACTTTACTAAGTGAATTCTCTTCTTCTCCCCTTCCTCTCTTTACCAAAGTGTTTGAGGATTCCTCAAGTGTGTGTGTGTGTGATGAGAGCCTGTCCACTGTACTCACATTGATGTGGTGTGAAACGTGCCATGTGTGTGTGTGTGTGTGTGTGTGTGTGTGTGTGTGTGGATGTCCTGATGTTTCTCCAGTATAAAGTTAATATAGTGTGTTCCTCACAGGAGCTGCTGTTCTCTCTTTACAGATGAACCGAGCAGTCCCTCGCAGTGGTGAGACCCCGCCCTCAGAGGAAGAGACACGCCCTCCTACCAAGCCAACTGAACAGGTAATGCCATGCTACATTAACCAAGCTGCAATCAAGTAAATAATAGATTTTTTTCCCACCATTTTTTTAATTTTTAACTACCTATTTATAAACCACAGGTACACAGGTTTGTTTCCCGCTTAAACAGACTAAGAGAACATCATGATAAATGTGCTCAACGCTATGAACGATTGTTAACAACGACATATGAAACTGAAAGAGGGGTGACTGGTTACACACAGAATGATGAATCTGAGGTAAGCGCTATTATTTTTTGTTGGTGAGGCATCAAAATGCCTTTCCATATTCATATGCTTAATGTTTGTCCTAGTGGCATTTAATGTTATGTTTTCCCTATAGATATCTTGTGAGGAATCTGCTTCTGACTACAGTGATGAAGAATATGTCCCTGATTTAGGCTGTAGCTCATCAGACAAAAGTCGTCAAAGTAAAGAACTAAATACATCCCATCCTGAGCCAGAGACGAGAGATGCTGTAGAGTTTAAGAGTACAACAGACATGAGTACAAGCTCTTCATATAACTGTTCTACATCAGTGACATCAATGCCTGCTAACCAGCAAATGAATAGATAGAAGAAGAAACAATAGTGTGTTTATTGTAAGAAGCCCTTCTTTAAAATCGCACGTCACTTGGAGTTTGTTCATCACAACGAACTTGAGGTAGCTCAGGCATTTAGCTTCAACAAAAGGTCAAAGGAAAGAAGAGTGAGATTACGCCTTTTAAAAGGGAAAGTGCCAGAACTCCAAAGTAAAGGATTGGATGCTATAACAATAGACCCTCAAGGTAAATATAATTGTGTAATATAACTTTTAACACAATAGGTAATCATGATTAGTTGTATTTCATAATAATGTTTATTTTGTAAAGTATTAGAAGTGTTGTCAATATTTTCTAAAATATCAAACATTCACAGGTAATTTAATATAGCAGCAATATATAAGTTTAGCTGCACAGATTTTTGTAACAGGCTGCATCAAGACAAGGTAAGTAGAAATGGTGTACATTCAAAACTTTATACTTTTGTCTTAATCAGGTGAAATAGATGTGTCCAGTGACAGTTCCAATGATGAGGCAGATCCAGAAACTTGCTGTAGAAGTCAAGAGTGTGAGGAGCATGTGAATGGTATGTGGGTTTATTACACCATATACATTTTCCTTTCTCCAGCTCTGCCTTTACTGCCTTAAAAGTTATTGTACATTTCAGCGGTTACATGAGTCACTGTGATCTACTTTAAAATTGTTGCTTCCCTTTTCCATTGTTAGCAGGCAACCTGCAAGACAAGGGACCTCGAGAGGAAGGACTCAAAGTATCTTTAAAAAAAAAAGGCCAAAACGGGTAAAAGAGAACATAACTCACTTAACCAAAGTCTTTGCCTCTGCTAATCTTTGTCTGCTTTTTAAGTTAAAGTCATAAGAATACAACACTTATTCTAAAGAGACTTAAGTGCAATATTAAAGGGGTCATATGGTCCTACATGCACTCTTTCAACCTTTTTGAGCTGAAATGTGTGTTAGGAGAGTGTGTACACAACCACTCTAGATCGTGTTCCTTCTGAGAACTACAACCCGACTTAACCCGTTATGGATCAGGCCTCCGTGAGTCCTGTCCGTGCTGATTCTGAGTTATCTGGATCTTTGATGCATTATCTACGAGACAAAGGGTTTACCTATGTTAAGAAAGGTGATTCCAAACCTGGTCTTTCTAAAAGACGGCGTTTGGATTTGAGAGTCCTCATTGTTCTTTTCAGCCAGTGAGGCCAGAGTCTAGTACTCCAGCTCCATCTGTCAGAAAGCCTAGATGGTATGTAAGTATTGGTACCCAAACTGATTTTAAAGTGTCTGTTAGTACACAGACTAACGAGACAGCTACTGTTAGTACTCAAACAGATTTTTCTCAAGCTCCTGTTCCTTTGTTAAATCGTGGCATTTCTGCTTTTATTCCTCTCACTGACCTTCCTCTCGGTGTTGTTTTAGCTCAAAGAAGGTTTGATAATGTAATTTTATTTTTGTTGATGCTTCACCCTGGCCCCTTATGTTTTTGTGTTATATGTTGGGCTTTTATACTCTGTATTTTTATATTATTACCATGTAGATACACATTTTTATTCTGTATCTACTCTTATTAAACTATATTATTCATAAGACTGGCTCTGTGTCTCAGATTTTTCCCTGCTCTTTGTTTGCTCGTACCAGCCTGTGCCCGTGGCGCTTTGCACATATGTTTTAGGGAAACTCCCGATCCTTTTAAGTTTAGTTTCGAGGACATAATTTATTACATAGGTTTCTGTGCACCTCGCTAGCTTCTCTCATTGTCTGTTTTTTTCTATAACCTGGTCTTGCGTTTCTTCTATGTCTCTCTCATTACCTTAGTTTCTGTTTATCTGCATGGGCAGTTTTCAGGTATTTCCCAAGCTCCTGGTAACGCTGTTTCTGACTTGCTCCTGTCCTCTCTTTCTGCTATAATGGTATACTTACAGGCCTTTTATATTTCTGCCTGCATAAATATATATTAATTAAAACATGCTTACATGAATATACGTTGATTAAAACATGCATACATATTTGATTAAAATATGCTTACATATTCACGATGAATGCGGAGTGTAAGTTAACTTGCACTCTCATAGAACATGGTTATGTCGTCTTCTCTATGTACATCTGTCTCTATATAATTCCTAATCGCACGTTTATATTAAACAACACGTTTATATAAAACAAACCGGGTGCGCTGTCTGTCGCTTTGGTCTGCGGGAAAAAAAAAAAAACGGAATAAAAACAGATTATTTGTTTCCGAGTTGAACCGAAACTCCTCTTCATTAAATTCAATTATTTTTATTTGTACAGGTATAGCGCTTTTAACAATTGGCATTGTCCCAAAGCAGCTTTACACAATCAAAAGAATTATTTAAGTTTGTATGGAATTTGAATGTGTATGAATCAGAATGGTCAGATAGTCCCTGGTGAGCAAGACGAGAGCGACAGTGGCAAGAAAAAACTCCCTGAGATGGTAGTAGGAAGAAACCTTGAGAGGAACGAGACTCAACAGGGAACCCACCCTCATTTGGGTGAAACAGAGAGCAGGAATTGATCTGCATTCATACTGTGTGTTAGTTGGCAGGCAGTTCAGCATAACAGTTGATGTTAATTTATGTTAATATGAAGTCCAGTTAGTTATTGAAAACTCAGGTAGACTTGTATAAATTTCCAGTCCTGAACTATCGAACAGTCAAGTCCTCAGAGAAACAGCTGCAAATAACAGTCGAGGCCAGAACTGTCTTCGAGGCCAGAGGCCAGAACTGTCTTCTAGGTAGAGAGAACCATCCCCAAACACGAGATGCATCCCAAAGAGACACATGGGGCATCCATGTGACGAGATCTCCAACCAGAAGCGGGGCACCAGGATGGGTCAGACAGGTCCGGAGGGCAGAGGGAGTCTGGATCACTGGCAGCTCAGGAACGACATGTGTAGCTCGACAGAGAGAGAGGGGGAGAGAGGGAAGAGAGAGAGAGCAGAAGAGAAGAGATAACAGTTAGGTCTGGTCACAGTCATATAATGTATAATGTAAATGTATATTTACTGTAGAGTGCAAGCAGAGACTCTGGCAGGACTAACTATGACAGCATAACTAAAAGGGAGAGCCAGAAGGAAACACAGACATACAGTAAGGGCTCCCTGAGATGTAAAGCAACCAATCACCTCACCGTCAACAAACCTGTGTGATCAATGAGAGTGGGATAGACAGCATATAAACATACCAATTCACCATATTATTCTACGTCCATGAGTCCCCCAGATCTGCTCCTTTATCATTTTTATATTTATAAAAATGCTTGATAAAATAAATAGGTTTTTAGCCTGGACTTAAACACTGAGACTGTGTCTGAGTCCCGAACACTAGTTGGAAGACTATTCCATAATTTCGGGGCTTTGTAAGAAAAAGCTCTGCCCCCAGCTGTAGTTTTCATAATTCGCGGTACTGATAAGCAGCCTGCATCCTTTGATCGAAGTAGGTGTGGCGGATCGTAAGACACTAGCAGTTCACTTAGATACTGCGGTGCAAGACCATTTAATGCTTTATATGTCAAAAGTAGTATTTAAAAATCATTGCAAAATTTCACAGGGAGCCAATGAAGTGAAGATAAGATAGGTATAATGTGCTCGTATCTTCTGGTTCTAGTGAGGACTCTCGCTGCTGCATTCTGGACTAACTGAAGCATGTTTATGCACCTAGTTAAACAACCAGACAGTAGGGCATTACAATAGTCCAACCTAGAGGTGATAAAAGCATGAACTAGTTTTTCTGCATCATTTAGCGACAATATATTTCTTATCTTGGCAATATTTCTGAGGTGAAAGAATGCTATCCTGGTAATATTATTGATTAAGCAGAAGAAGTTAATTAGCATCCAATTTCTAATGTCCTGCACACATTCTCAACTTCAGGAAGCTGGTTTATCTCATCAGGTTTTGCTGAGACATATAACTGTGTGTCGTCAGCATAACAGTGAAAACTAATACCAAGCTTACGGATTAAGCCGCCCAGAGGAAGCATGTAAAGGGAAAAAAGCAGTGGGTCTAAAACTGAACCCTGTGGAACTCCACTAAAGAACATGCAGAATAATCACCATTTAGGTCGACATACTGATACCGATCGGTCAAATAGGATCTGAGCCAGGAGAGGGCTGTACACTTAATGCCTACATTATTTTCTAATCTGTGAAGAAGAATACTATGATCAATGGTGTCAAAAGCTGCACTGAGGTCAAGTAATACAAGCATGGTTACATAACCTTGATCAGAGGCCAATAGGAGGTCATTTACTACTTTACCGAGTGCTGTCTCTGTGCTCTGATTAGGCCTAAATCCTGACTGATACAGTTCATGTATGCCATTTCTATGTAGATATGAGCATAGCTGCTCCGCTACTATCTTTTCTAGAATCTTAGAGGGTAAAGGGGAGGTTTGATATTGGCCTGTAATTGGACAGTTGACAGGGGTCAAGGTCAGGTTTCTTAATAATCGGTTTAATAACTGCTAATTTAAAAGATTTTGGAACATACCCAATGCTGAGTGAAGAATTAATTATTCTCAACAGGGGTTCTGTTATTGTTGGTACTATCTGTACTAAATGTGTCGGTACAGGATGTAATATACAGGTTGATGAATTTGCAGAAGAGATGAGTGAAATTAGTCCATTCTCTTCAAGGGGAGTAAAGTATTCTAAGTTACGATCTGATATGGCCAGTTTAACATCTGCATAACTTACATTGTTTGGTTTTAAAGCCTCAATTTTATGCCTAATATTTATAATTTTATTATTAAAAAAGTTCATGAAGTCCTCACTATTACACGATGTTGTTGTGGAGATTTCTGCAGTGGTCTTATTTCTGGTTAATTTGGCTAAGGTATTAAATAACAATCTAGGATTATTTTTGTTATTTTCTATAAGAGTGGAGAGATACGTTGATCTAGCTACAATAAGAGCTTTTTGTATAGTTCAGGATGCTCTCCTTCCATGCTATTTGAAATACTAACTGAATACTAACTGTTAAACTGAAATAAACTGAACTGAACTGAACTACTAACAATTTAGTTTGATGCTATTTACGTTCTAATTTACGAGCGGTATGTTTTAAAGAGCGTGTATGATCGTTATACCAGGGAGCGAGTTTTTTTATCTCTAATAATTTTCCTTTTACCTGCAGCTACATTATCTAAGGTATAACGGAACGTCGCCTGATCGAGTTCTGTGGGGTCAGACGGTGATCTAATCAAAGTTGGTAACTCTGGGAGATTACTGATAAAACTTTGGTTGGTAGTTGATGTGAATGTACATTTAGTACGATAGGGCGGCACTGTGCGTACTTTATTACTATGACACACTTGAATTGAGACAAGATAGTGATCTGATATAACTTCAGACAATGGACTTGTAAATAAATTTCTTATACTTAATTCAGCGAATATTATTAAATCTAAAGTGTGACCTGCTTTATGAGTGGGTCCTACTACACACTGATTTACTCCTACCGAGTCCAGTACAGACATAAATGCTTTACGCACAGGGTCTTCTGGATTCTCAAAATGAATATTAAAATCTCCAGCAATTAATACCTTGTCTACCGAAACGACTAGGTTTAAGAGGAAATCTTCAAATTCACTAAGAAATTCAGAGTACAGCCCTGGAGGTCTGTAAATGACAATTAGTGGAATCGACTAAGCTGACTTAATATTTGTAGCTACACTTGTTATGTTACTATAGAGAACTTCAAATGAATTAAATTTGTGTCTGTGTTTTGTATAATAGTCAAATTATCATTGTAAATAACTGCGACGCCTTCTTCTCTACTAGTTAACCGAGGCTGGTGTACAGGTGTTTGCTGGCTTCTACCGCTAAGTGGCGCTATATAACTATAGACTAACGCCTCGGGCATCAGTTCATTCTCTCAAGAATTAATAAGCCGCGCTCCGTTAGAGCTGCACATAGTAGCGGATAAAATCAAGTGAAACGTTGTAGTTAAAGGAATTCATAATCACAGTACTAAAATTACAATACAAATGTAGAATTTAAATTCAATTAAATTTTATTAGGATCAAATTTAAGCAAAGTAAACATTAGCACAGTGAGCCATTAGATTTTATCATGTGTAATTAGAAAAGCTACGCATGTATGTTTTTCGTCATCTTATATTTTGTGTTCTTTAAATTTGTAGTAGATTTATTAACCGAAATAAACGAAAATTAATTACCATAAAAATTAAAACATTGTCAGGCCATGCTACTGCGTGTTTTTGCGTTATTATAAGAATTAAATGCAGTAGGCTGTTATGATCATCATAATGTACTTTAATAAATAATAAAAACATTTCAACAAATGACATTTTTACATCCCAGCACCCCCGTTGTGCTGTATCACCGCCGGCAAAAACCTTATAAAATACAAGTGAAACATTAAACGAATTTATCGTCACAGTACTAAAATTACAGTAAAAATTTAGAACTTAAATATAGGGGTTTCTTAGTTCCATCGAATTTAAGCAAAGTAAATGTTAACACAGTGAGCCTTTATATTTTATCCTGTGTAACACTTGCGTAGCCAGAAAACTCTGGCTGTGTGTATCAGAAAACGTGGGTGAGTCACAGGTGTTGTCAGATTAATGGGCAAAAACTATATAATAAACCTATATAAGCTACATAGCCTTTATAAGACTTTACTTTTTTTAAAAAGTGCACGCACAATGACGATAAAACGTTATGATGTTGTAAAATAATGAAAGCAAACAGGGATACAGCGCTATTCTGTATCGGTTTCTGTGAACTTGAGCGCATCAGAAAATAAACCGAAACTCTGTGTATACTCGCCTCACAGACGTAAAAAATATATACTTACAGAAAGCAAAATGTCTGCTTTTATATAAACTAATGGGGGAAAAAATCAGCTTATGTAATTCGTATGAAACGTATTACATAAGCTGTAATGTATGAATGAGTCGGCTGTAAGGAGCCGACTCATTCATAATCATTAGTCTAGTTCTGCCGGTGCAGTGTTTCTTATCCCCACCCCTGTTAAAACGATGTATTCAAATGCTCGCCTGCGAGAGGTTGTGCGTGGTCCACTACACAGCTAAAACATATTTGTATATTATGACTGTGATAGAAGGGTGGCTCACATCTGCGTGCGTTTCGCACAGCGCCGCAAAGCTTACGTGTTATTACGTGTTAATATGTGTTATTTAACACGTATAAATGTGTGTTTGTTATATTTATGGGAAAGAGACATCTCTTATAAATTTCTCATATTGTTATATTCGGCGCGTTCATCTGACATCAAAACTCGGCAAAGTGAAAGAGCACACGCGCGCGCCGCGGGTTGACGCGAACATTTTACATTCACTAAAAGATTTATTCACAACCACATTTCGGCCATTCACACACATGCATTGTGCTATGTTGTTTGTAGACACTTTTACTATTCCCCTTCTAATCTACCCTTTAATCAAAATGCTCCCGATATGAGCCGACACGAGCTCATATCGTTTTATAAAGAGAGGCGACATATACTTAACACTGCATTTTTAAAAGTGAAAGCGCGCGATATGAGCAGCTTTAATTATTGATAATTAAATAATTATTAAATGGTGGCCATAAACAGCAAAAAGAACAATATTATTTAACTTTTGATTATTATCATGTTATTGAATGATTGTTTGAAACTGAAGCCCTTCGTGTAGATTTATGCCACGAGTCATTTTATTATACAAAGATTATTACGTTGTGCTCAGACCACTAAGCATCTGTGGATTCCAAAATGTACATTTTTACCATTTTTGAATCACTGGAATGGAAGAGATAGAAAGTTTCCCTATCATAACACGCATTGTATTTTTTTAATCGCTCGATACACAACCCATCGTTTTTAATGCTTTTTACAAAGAAAAAATTTTTTTATATATTTGTTTGGTTTATTTTTTTTTTTTTTAATAAAATCTTAAATTAAAACATTGTAAAGTAATTAAAAACAGTATAGAATGATTAATAACATGCATGTTATGATAGGAAAAATCTCATTCCAGGGATTAAAAATCGTAATTTAGAATGTCAATTTAGAATGTAGTACAACAAAATTCCATCTGCGATATACTATTCTATAACCATATTATACAAATGATAGAAGTGTATATTTAAGTTATTTGAATGTTCTATTCTGTAGGTCTATTTTCCCAGTTTTTTTATATTTAAATTTTGATGTCTTTAAATGTATTTTTTTAATAATAACAATAAACCGATACAAACAGAAGCTATATAACAGTTTATTCTTTGTACAAGAACAATCGTTAGCTAGTGAACTTAATTAGCTAGTCTAAATAATCTTTTTTTTACAAGCCCTTGAGCTGTTGTTAGTGCTTGTTTGGCCAGTCAGTTTCCTTGCTGTTTCCCCGACGCATTCATAATCATAAGTCTAGTTCTGCTGGTGCGGTGTTTCTTATCCCCACCACCGTTAAAACGGCGTATTCAGAGGCTCGCCCGCGAAAGGTTGTGCGCGCGCGGCCCACTACAAAAACATATTTGTATATTATGACTGAGATAGAAAGGCCGCTCACATCGGTGTGCGTTTCGTATTCCTACGTCCGCCTGCTTTTCCTGGACTTTTCCTCTGCCTTCAACACCATCTCTCCACAGACATTAATTCTAAAGCTTTCCTCTCTTGGCTTAAGCCCTTCAGTAGGGAACTGGGTCCTGACCAACAGATCTCAAACTGTCAGCGCTTATTTAACACGCATAAATGTGTGTTTGTTATATTTTTGGGAAAAGGCAAATCTCTTATAAATCTCTCATATCGGCGCGCGCGTTCATCTGACATCAAAACTCGGCAAAGTAAAAGAGCGCACACGCGCGCCGCGGGTTCACGCGAACATTTTACTTTCACTAAAAGATTAATTTACAACCAAATTTCGGCCATTGTGCTATGTTGTTTGTAGACACTTTTAATATTCCCCTTCTAATCTCCCCTTTGATCAAAATGCTCTAGATATGAGCCGTCACGAGCTCATATCGTTTCATAAAGAGAGGCGACATATACTTGATTAAACACTGCATTTTTTAAGTGAAAGCGCGCGTGATGTGAGCAGCTTTAATTATTAATAATTAAATCATTATTAAATGGTGGACATAAACAGCGAAAAGAACAATATTATTTTACTTTTGATTATTATAATGTTATTGAATGATTATTTGAAACTGAAGCCCTTCGTGTAGATTTATGCCACGAGTCATTTTATCATACAAAGATTATTACGTTGTGCTCAGACCACTAAGCGTCTGTGGATTCCAAAATTGATATTTTTACCGTTTTTTAATCACTGGAATGGAAAAGATAGAAAGTTTTCTTATCATAACAGCCTTGTATTGTTTTTAATCGCTCGATACACAACCCATCATTTTTAATGCTTTTTTACAAAGGGAAAATACAAATGAAATATATTTATTTGGTTTATCTTTTTAATAAAAATCTAAAATTAAAACATTGTAGAGTAATTAAAAACAGTGTAGAGTGATTAATAACATGCATGTTATGATAAGAAAAATCTCATTCCAGGGATTAAAAATGGTAACAATGTCAATTTTAGAATGTAGAATCTAGAAGATTTTAAATTTACACAAATTTAATAAAAGGCCTGAAGCAAGATTCAAGAACCTCCACTTTGCTGAAACCATGCACAGTTAGGAGGGGTGCATTTTAGTTTTTCTGAGTGTAAAGGTGATTCACACCTGGGGAGGGTGTATTATTTGCATTTAAATGTGTCTAACATTGCAAAGCGCACACTGCAAGAACAACAACCTAAAGTAAATAGAAATAAAAGGTCCTGATTATACTGGGTAAATATTATTTAGTAAAACTAAATTTCAGCCGCGATATACTATACTATAACCATATTATACAAATGATAGTGTATATTTAAGTTATTTTAATGTTCTATTCTGTAGGTCTATTTTCCCAGTTTTTTTTTATATTTAGATGTCCTTAAATGTATTTTTTTATAATAACAATAAACCGATACAAACAGAAGCTATATAACAGTTTATTCTTTGTACAAATGAAATCATTAGCTAGTGAACTTAATTAGCTAGTCTAAGTAATATTTTTTTACAAGCCCTTGAGCTGTTGTTAGTGCTTGTTTGGCCAGTCAGTTTCCTTGCTGTTTTCCCTGACGCATTCATAATCATTAGTCTAGTTCTGCCGGTGCGGTGTTTCTTACCCCCATCCATTTTCAGAGGTTGTATAGAGGTTGTATACGAGAGGTTGTGCGCGCGCAGTCCACTACACAGCAGAAACATATTTGTATAGTATGACTGAGATACGGCGGCTCACATCGGTGTGCGTTTCGCACAGCGCCACAAAGACAGCTCTTATTTAACACGTATAAATGTGTGTTTGTTATATTTCACTAAAAGGCTTATTCACAATCACATTTCAGCCATTCACACACATGCATACTTTGACTATCTTTAAATGACGACTCAAGACGCATCTGTTTCTCCAGTACTTGGACTAACACCCCCCCCCCCCCCCCCCCCCACCCCGAAAAAAAAAAAAAAAAAACCCTCTTCTCAGATGTGTTGGACTAATAGCACTTAGTTATTAACCTAGTTAACCCAGTGTAAGTATTTATCCAATGTTGTAAACGTTAAAGCACTTTTTGTAAGTCGCTCTGGATAAGAGCGTCTGCCAAATGCCTAAATGTAAATGTAATGTAAATGCATTGTGCTGTGTTGTTGTTACACACTTTCACTTTTCATCTCCACTTTGTTCAAAATGCTCCCGATATGAGCCGACACAAACAGCTTCAAAAAATCAGATTATTCATCTATCATAAAAAGAAAGCGACATATACTTGCTGATTTTTTTAAGTGAAAGCACGCGATGTGAGCAGCTTTAATTATTAATAATCACGGACCGCGATTACCGGTCGGGGAAAAAAAGAGGGAGCGGACTCTGTACTGTATGTATGTGAATGAAGGTTGGTGTACAAGCAGTAATTTGGTTAAAAGTCACTGCTCCGAGTCGATAGAGTTTATGACAACAAAGTTTCAGCCATTCTATCTGCCGCTGGAGTTTAATGTTGTGTACGTCACCATTGTTTACATCCCGCCGGGTGCTAATGCTAGCGTAGCGTTGCAGGAGCTTCATGATACCATCAGCTCGCTGCAGACTAAACACCTGGAGACATTTTACGTGGTCTTCCCAAATTTTACCAGCATGTGGAAATTCCAACACGGGGAGAAAATATTCTGGACTGTGTGTATACAAACATCCGCGGTGCATACAGAGCTCTCCACCGCCCCCATCTTGGCGCTTCCGATCACATAGCCGTACTGCTGGCACCAGCCTATTGCCCCCTGTTGAGGAGGACAATACACACAAAGAAAACGATCACTGTATGGCCCAGTGATGCGGACATTCTTCTCCAGGACTGCTTTCAGTCTGCTTTTACTGCTTCACTGACTGGCAGATCTTTAAAGAAGCAGCCACTTACGGGGATCAGCTGGACCTAGATGAATACACTTCTTCCCTCCTTTATATCTAAATGTGCTGATGATGTTACCACCACCAAGACAATTACCTGTTTTTTTAATCAGAAGCCCTGGCTGAATGCTGAAATAAGGCTCTGCTTAAAGCTAGGGATGCTGCATTTAGGGCAGGTGATGCATCAGCGCTAAAGTTGGCGAGGAAACAACTGACGGCAGGCATTGGGAGGGCTAAATCCACATACGCCCAAAAAATTCAGGGTCACCTTACTTCCAACGTTCCGCAAAGTATGTGGAAGGGCATTAAGTGCATCACAGACTACAACACCAAAGATGCACAATGCCCTAGGGACCCCTCCCTGCCTGATATAGTAAACTCATTCTATGCCCGCTTCGAGGAACATGACAATCCTCCTCCCTGTGTCAAGCTCCCATCACTTTCTGATGACACGCCCCTTAAAGTAACAACAGCCGACATGGAGAGGATTCTAAAAAGAATTAACCCCCGCAAAGCTGCAGGCCCTGATAACATACCAGGAAGAGTACTTAAGGTCTGTGCTCACCAGCTGTCAGAAGTGTTAACTGACATATTTAACACCTCTTTGTCAACTGCGACTGTTATCTGCCTGAAGACTGCCACCATTGTTCCAGTCCCAAAGTGTTCAACAGTGACTTGTCTGAATGATTACCGCCCCATAGCTCTAACCCCGGTAGTCATGAAGTGCTTTGAGAGGCTGGTCATGACTCACTTCAAAGCCTCCATCGATGCCACTGTAGACCCCATCAGTATGCGTACAAGACAAATCGCTCTGCAGTTGACGCCCCTAACACACCTAGAGAATAAGTATTCCTACGTCCGCCTGCTTTTCCTGGACTTTTCCTCTGCCTTCAACACCATCTCTCCACAGACATTAATTCTAAAGCTTTCCTCTCTTGGCTTAAGCCCTTCAGTAGGGAACTGGGTCCTGACCAACAGATCTCAAACTGTCAGGATCCAAATTTGCAGATGACACAGCAGTAGTGGGATGCATCACTGATAAGGATGAATCCTATTACAGAGAGGAGGTAGAACAACTGGTACAGTAGTGTAGGGGAAATAACCTCTGCATCAATGTAAAAAAGACCAAAGAGATGGTGGTGGACTTCAGAAAGGACTGGCGAACTCCTCTCCCCCTACACATTGATGGAGCAGCTGTGGAAGTGGTCTCCAGCTTTAAGTATCTAGGCGTCCATATAGCTAAGGACTTAAACTGGAGCGTCAACACCTCTGGCCTGATTAAAAAGGCCCACCAGCGCCTCTACTTCCTCAGGAAGCTAAAACGAGCTGGGCTTGGAAGCCTGGTTCTGAAGAGTTTCTATCGAGGAGCGGTTGAAAGCATCATCAGCTCCTACATCACTGTGTGCCATGGCAATAGCACCGTAGCTGAGAGGAAAGCCCTGCAGAGAGTAGTTAAGGCTGCACAGAGGACAGTGGGTAGCAGGCTCCCCTCTATCATCGAACTGTACACTGCAAGATGCAGAGGAAGAGCCCTCCGCATTATTAAGGACTCCACCCACCCTGCACATGCTCTATTTCAACCTCTTCCCTCGGGCAGAAGGCTGAGGAGCCTTTAGTGCATGACCACCAGGCTCAAAAACAGCTTTTATCCTGAAGCAATTGGACTGCTTAACTCTAGCTGTGCTCTGTAGGTCCTTTCCCATTAAACACAATCAAACTTTTAGTGTAATATATAACTCTATGGTGCAATACATATATATAACCCTATAAGTTGAATAAACAATGTGTGCAATACAGCCGCTGAAAATGTGCAATACACTATGTATAGTTTATGTCTAATTTCCTGCATAACATATCTCTGACTGCTCCTATTTATAGTCATGTATATACATATTTACACCCTCATATTTATAATACTATGCTATCTCTGTGGCTTAAACGGGACCTGGGTCCTAATTTCATACCAGAACATGGAAGTGTGCTGGTATGACAATAAAGCTCCTTGAATCCTTGAATAATTAAATAATTATTCAATGCTGGACATAAACAGCTAAAATCAAGATGAATGTTATTTTTTAGATTGTTATTATCATGTTCTTTTGCTGTTTGGGTTCAGCGTTAAATGATTATTTGAAACTGAAGCGCCTCTTGTAGATTCATGCCACAAGTCATTTTATCATACAAAGATCATTACGTTGTGCTCGGACCACTGACTCCAAAATTTACATTTTTACCATTAAAAATAAAAATGTTTTTACAAGCCCTTGGGCTGTCTAAACAAAATTAATTGCAGCCGTTTGCAAAATGTCCCCTTGCGCCACCTGGCGGTCATTTCACAAATTACTTTGAATTGCGATTAATTTATTTTGGCTGTTGCCGTTTGCCGCGACAGAGTGCGTGGCAGTCAGAGACATTCCTCGTGAGTAACCACTGTATGTAGCTGTATTCAGGAGGACTAGCTTCATTTAGAGCTACATACTTGTCCTGTTTAACACTAGAAGCGCCGCGCCAGTGTCACCTACTTATAACGCGGACCGCCTATTGTTTTGAATGGGAAGCTGTTGCTGACACACAATGATCGCTAGATGGCGCTTTCACTAAGAGCAAATAGTTTAGCTACATGATAAACTTGCAATTGGACAATGTGCCATTCATTCCTGCGGTGATAATCAGTGATATTTTTTTTTTTCATATTCAACTGAGAAAACCTATTATAGAGTCTCTAAGGGGACAAAGGAAGAGTAAAAAACGGCAGAAGAAAAAAAAAAAAGTAATGTTTTTTCTGCCATTTTTTCTCCTCCTTTGTCCATCTAGGGGCTTCGTACTATAACAAAAAGGAAAGCTCTACTTAATTTTATATCGTTTTGAGAAAATTTATTAGTTTGTTCATTCTTTTTGAAACTTCTGAACGTCTCAGATGGAGCAGGAGCAGCGATTTAGTTCTGAACTCACTTCTGTGAAATTATCGCTAAAACAATAGTGTTTAAATAAATCAGATCTACCACAGCAGATAATAAACTATGCTATGTCATTACCAAAGCAAACACCACGATTATGCCTCGTTTTGTTCGACGGGAACGTGGTTCACTTGGCCGCGGTGTATTATAAACCTGCAGAATGTTTTTACTGTTTATGCTCACATATGAACCATGTAATAAAAGCGAGTGAAATGTGGAAGTGATGTGTGGCCACTCAATGAGAACTAAACCAAAGAAAAAAAAACTGTATTTTGTTTGTTTATATTTAGAATTTTTATAACAGTACAAGAAGACACACACACACCTCCCCTGAGCCCTCGGTAAACATCCAATCACCGTCAGTATGCAAATGAGTCAAGATGTAGCCTAACGTAGTGTCGTGTCAGATTTCTGCGGTCACGGAGTGGAAAGACTTTGAAGCAGTTGCAGCGTTTTTTTTTTCAGTTACTACAAGCACAGCGATGAATCCACATTGTTTCACTCTTTATGACATAATGACACTAAACAGCTGAACAACTTCACTTTTCTAAAAAAAAAATAGCTGTATTTTGTTTGTTTATATATAGAATTTCTTTATAAGAGTACAAGAAGGTAACAGTTTGGTCTGTGTAGTTAGCGTCCTTGTAGAGAATAAATAAAGGAATAACACCTTCATATCCCCTCTCAAGAGAGTGCCATGTCTATTGTTAGTTTTAATAATTTGGCTGAAAGTAATTATCACTACATAAGTACCCTAATACCATTGATCATGAGTTTCAGCTGAAACTAATTCTATACATGCAACAGAAAATGTAGATGCAAATTCCAAATGTATAAAGATATACATATGTGTGTATACATGTATGTAATATATATATATATATATATATATATATATATATATATATATATATATATATGTGTGTGTGTGTTTGTATAATCGAGGCCGGCTCTGCGCAGGGGCAAGAGGGGCAGCGCACCCTCAAATAAATGTCTGCACAAGTAAATATATTCCTAAAATTTATATATTAAATATATTGGTAATATAAAGTTGATAAACTGATTTACAGTAGCGGAAAAATCTGCTGAAAAAGCTACAGGCTGCAGCGCACGCGTGCACACACACACACACACACACACACCTCACCTGAGCCACAAAATATATATATATATATATATATATATATATCAAATAAAATCACTATTACTTGACCCTGAAGTCTAGTTTAGCACACAAAAAACAGAAACATCCGTTCTGGTAAATCAACTGCATATGTGGTTTACTTACAGCAATTCTTTAAAAAAATGAATATACATTGTACAGTACAAGGTAAACACGAGAAAGATTACAAAATGAAAAAACAAACAGTGTCTACTTTATAAACAGCTTAGACTCAGTCCACACGAAGCCGGTGCGTTCCCTATCCGCTAATTTTTTTTTCTCGTTCTAAAATAAATTTCGTAAACCCGAACCAGTGTGTTCAGCCACAGTCTCCTTACAGTTTTCACAAAAATTGTGAAGAACAAAGCAAGCGTAAATGACAATGACTTGCAGGTCCTGCAAGTTGATGTCCATAGGCCTTTTCAGTGCAGCAAATCTGGCTTTGAGATGACCAAAAGCACACTTAATGACCATCCTAGGCCTACAAAGTACTGTAAGTACTGTAACTTAACCCAAAGTACTGTTCTTGAGGTGTGGAGCCACCGTTTGCATATTTCTTCATCAAGTAAGGCAGCAGAGGGTAGGCAGGGTCAGCAAGAAGATAAATTGGTATGTCCTCTTCGTTGTCCACAATTTCTTTTTTCAGAGGAGGGACCTGGCCAGTCTTAAAGTACAGGTTGAGCTTTGAATTAGCAAAAACCTGTGCATCGTGTACACTACCGGGCCACTTTACCACAACATCCATGAATCTGTACTTATAATCACAGACCGCCTGTACATTGAGCGAATGTTTGCCTTTCCTGTTGATGTAGTCCATCGAGTTGGTAGACGGCTGGTTGTTTTCTATGTGTGCCATTGACCGCTCCCAAACACTGTGGCATGCCATGAGCACGATGGAAACGCAAAACCAGATGCTTGGCCTCGGACTCCGTAAAAGGCAACTTGATGTACTTTGGACCCAGATGGACAGCGATCGCTTTACATGTTTGCCTGACAACAACAGACAAAGCCTGTCGCGACACGCTGAAGGCGTTAGCAGTCTTCCTTAGCCGTCCCTCGTCGCTCAAATAATACAGAGTTAACGCAACCCTTTTGAGTGTAGTAATTGGTGCCCTCATGTTTGTTGTTTGCCCTTCAATATATGTACTAAGTTTCTCGCTCAGGGCGATGAGAGATGCTTTGGACATGCGGGAATTCTCCCTCCATTCATCTTTCACAACAACGCCATTGATAAAGTTGTCCCACTAACTGCTAGTTCTACCTGGTCTTATCAAAAATTTTCTCCTGATTGCTCTCCTGGTTGTTTTCTGTGGTGGATCTAAGAGCATGTGGCATATGGTGTTGTCCATTATCGCTTGTTGCTCATAGCAGTTGGATAGAAGCAATAGATTTTGCTGTAATAAAGATAGTAGGCTTTGTAGCAACACAAACACAATCATGTAGTCCGCCATTATTGTTGTTGCTGTTACGTGTGACGCAGCCGACACGTGATGTAATGACATCATCGTTTCACAAAATATACGGATTGGCTGTACACACCAAACTGCAAGGGTGTCGTTTTCAGATTTATCCACTTTGGGACCCGGTTTAAAAAAATAGCGGTTTCAGTCTCCTAAAACACCGGATCCGTGTGGACGAAACGCCAATATGATTAAAAAAAATGTATACGTACTGTATACGTATAGTAAGTAAGTAAGTAAGTTAAGTTTATTTATATAGCACATTTCTTTTAGCAAGCCTACCAAAGTGCTTAACAAAATCAAGAGATAAAAACATAAAACAAACAAATAAAACAAAATAATAAAACAATAAAACAGTAAAACCTAAATAAAATCCAATCAGAAAGCCTGGGAGTAAAGGTGTGTTTTCAACATCGTTTTAAAAGTTGTAATAGATGGTGCAAGGCGGATGTCCAGTGGCAATTTATTCCAAAAATCGGGAGCGGCGACTAAAAAAGCCCTATCACCCTTTGTTTTCAATCGTGATCGAGGGACAACTAAAAAAGCCCTGTCAGAAGATCTTAAAGATCTGGAAGATGAAAAAGGAGTAAGTAGATCTGTGAGATAAGAAGGGGCTTGACCATTAAGAGCTTTAAAAACAAACAACAACATTTTAAATTGAATTCTAAAATGGACAGGAAGCCAATGAAGAGAAGCTAAAATTGATGTAACATGATCAGTTTTCTTTGCCCTGGTCAAAAGCCTTGCAGCAGCATTTTGTACCAACTATAAACGTGCAATGAATGACTGGGGAAGACCCAAATATAATGAGTTACAGTAATCAAGACGAGAGGTGATAAAAGCATGAATGACCTTCTCTAGGTTTTAAAAAGACAAAAATGATTTCAGTGTCGAAATGATCTGTAACTGATAATCCGTAATCTTATAGTAGAATACACGAGGTAAATTTGACTATATTCATTCCGCACTGAATGACGCATAGATAGTTGGCGCGATCCCTTGCACCATCTGCTGAGGGAAATGAGAATCGCAGGTTGGAAAAGGCAGGAAACAGCATGACCGGTGCGCAGCTGTCAGCGATTTCACGTAAATAAGAGCAAAATAGCTTTATACTGGCTTTTACTGGTTCGATTTTGAAAATGTAAGCATACATAAGCTCACAGATCTAGGAAAAGTCATGAAAGGAGGGTCCTGGAATTTGATCGAGTGTGAAGTATTTTTTTTTTTACCTCATTGCGGTTAAATGACCGGTGCTCGGCGCTTCTAGTGTTAATCCAGGTTTCTGTTACTGTAAACAGAGTTTATCAAATTCCTGATCTGTGATAATTTCATTAACTATAACTGCTTTAGATGCAAGAGATCTAATATTTAACAGTCCTAGCTTCAGATCAGAAGTGCCGGCTGCGCATTCAGTGTGATCTGAGTTTGTGGTATCTATGTTAATTAAGTTACTAAAACAGACTTTCTGGGTCTTTCTACATTTTTGCTTAGCTCAGGGAATAGACACAGTCTTAATATGATAAACCCTGGGTGACGACTCTATGCAGCTAGCAGATGGTTGGTTTAGCCTGTCTGTCTGCTCCCTGGCCTGGGCTATGGATTGTCACAGATTAACTAGGCCTCTTCTGAGACTATAAGCTATACTACAAGAAATGAGAGCAGCACCTTCCCGAGTGGGATGGACACCATCCCGCCCTAACAGGCCAGCTTTGCCCGCAAAGATCTTCCAATTATCTATGAAGCCCACATTGTTTTTGACGCACCACCTGGACATCCAGCAGTTCAGCGACCATAACTTGCTGTAAGCTATGTCGCCACGTCTCATGGGAATGGGACCAGAGCATATTCATCCTATGCTCAGACTTGAGACTCCTCTTCATTTGATGCTAAGACCTGAGACTCCTCTTCATCTGATGCTAAGAACCAAGACTCCTCTTCATCTGATGCTAAGAACCAAGACTCCTCTTCATCTGATGCTAAGAACCGAGACTCCTCTTCGTCTGATGCTAGAATCCGAGACTCCTCTTCGTCCGATGCGAAGAACCGAGACTACTCTTCGTCCGATGCTAGAAACCGAGACTCCACTTCGTCCGATGCTAGAAACCGAGACTCCTCTTCGTCCGATGCTAAGAACTGAGACTCCTCTTTGTCCGATGCTAAGAACTGAGACTCCTCTTTGTCTGATGCTAATATGAACAGAGACTCCTCTTCGTCTGATGCTAATATGAACAGAGACTCCTCTTCATCTGATGCTAATATGAACAGAGACTCCTCTTCATCTGATGCTAATAACAACAGTAAAAATATTGTGTTTATTTGTGAGAAGCCATTTTTTAAAAGCGCACATCACTTGGAGTTTGTTAATCGCATTTGTTAATCGGTATTGGGGAAATGATTGCTTGCAGGCGCCCAAAAGAAGTAAAATCTACCTCAGACTTCATTCACTGTATCCACTGTCAAGGTCTGTACAACAGAAAGACACTATGGAGACACATTCGAACATGCCCACAGAACACCACAAATGAAAACCACGTAATTGGTCAGGAGAGAGTTCTTTCAGTCAACAGCTTGGCCCTTCCTCCTCCAGTGGATATTAGCAAAAGTGTATGGACCATTACTTATGAGATTGTGACTGATGAAGTTTCAGATGTCGTCAAAAATGATAGATATATTCTTCTTTTAGGGGAGCAGATGTACAACAGGCTGAAGTCACATTAAGGAAAAAATAACTATATTAAGCAGAAAATGAGGGAAGTAGCAAGGTTTCTCATTACTGCCAGATCACTGACACCTATTTATCATATGGAGGACTTCATCCAACCCTGCAACTTTCCTCACGTTATAAAAGCAGTAAGAGCAGTGGCAGGATTCAATGAGGAGACAAACACCTACAAGATTCTATCACTGGCACTGAAGCTTGGCCACAGCTTGTTGAAGATTGCCAACTTCGTTGAATGCAATGCACTGATGTCAGGACGTGAAGTGGTTGCAGAGTCTGCGCGAAACTTCAGACGTTTGTATGAAAGCAAATGGAATTAGGTAGTGTCTGCAGCAGCTCTGACTACTCTGTGTGAAGCTAAATAGAATAAGCCACAAGTCCTACCATTTACAGAGGATGTTAAAACACTGCACTCATTTTTTAACTTAAAACAGCAGGATTATGTGGATGTCCTACAGAAAACCCAAATGGCAAAAACTTTGCCAATCTTTGCAAAGTCATGTTAACAAAGATTGTTATTTTTAATAGATGAAGTGAGAGTGAAGTTTTCAAGATGAATATTTAATTGTACATGTCTAGAGATCAGACACAAATACACAAAGATATCGCTGTGGGACTCAGTGACTTTAAGAAAAAGCTTTGTGGGTACTTCCAAAGGGTGGAAATACGTGGTAAGAGGGGAAGGAAGGTACCAGAGTTGCTGACCCCTGATATGGTTGTGGCCATAGATCTCCTTGTAAATATAAGAAAAAAAGTGTCTAGTTCCTGTTAAAAACCAGCATTTGTTTGCCCGTCCAGGTGCTCTGTCTTATTGTCGTGGTGCAGACTGTATGCCCAAGCCAGTGGAGCAAAGCATCCAGATGCCCGTTGTTCAACAAAGCTGCGCAAGCAAGTAGCTACATTGTCCACAGTATTAAACCTTAAAGACAATGAGATGGATCAATTAGCCACCTTCCTTGAACATGAAATCAGGGTTCATCGGGAGTTCTACCACCTTGCTGAAAACACGCTAAAGCTGGCAAAGATCAGTAAACTCCTGATTGCAATGGAGAAAGGGAAACTGCCAGAACTCCAGGGTAAATGATTGAATGCTATAACAATAGACCCACAAGGTAAATATAATTGTGTAATATAACTTTTAACACAATAGGTAATCATGATTAGTTGTATTTCATAATAACGTTAATTTTGTGAAGTGTTGTCAATATTTTCTAAAATATCAAACATTCACAGGATTTTAATATAGCAGCAATATAAAAGTTTAGCTTCACAGCTTTTTGTAACAGGCCGCATCAAGACAAGGTAAGTAGAAATGGTGTAATGGTGGCATTCAAAACTTTATACTTTTGTCTTAATCAGGTGAAATAGATGTGTCCAGTGACAGTTCCGATGATGAGGCAGATCCGGAAACTTGCTGTAGAAGTCAAGAGTGTAAGGAGCATGTGAATGGTATATGGGTTTATTACACCATATACATTTTCCTTTCTCCAGCTCTGCCTTTACTGCCGAAAAAGTTATTGTACATTTCAGCGATTACATGAGTCACTGTGATCTACTTTAAAATTGTTGCTTCCCTTTTCCATTGTTAGCAGGCAACCTGCAAGACAAGGGACCTCGAGAGGAAGGACTCAAAGTATCTTTAAAAAAAAAAGGCCAAAATGAGTAAAAGAGAACATAACTCACTTAACCAAAGTCTTTGCCTCTGCTAATCTTTGTCTGCTTTTTAAGTTAAAGTCATAAAAATACAACACTAATTTCAAAGAGACCTAAGTGCAATATTAAGATATTTAACATACTGTAGCTTTGCAAAGTCGTATAAGTAAAGCATTGGCATGTTCTTAATATTTAGGTAAAGACTTATTATTGCTTATCATTCCAAATTATTATTGGAATGTTTCATCATAGGCTCCCAGAAAGCATGTGTGGGTAGGACTAAACTCCCCTCCATGGTGGACCTGGACAATGCTCATCGTAAACAAGGTAGGTAGCCATGTTTTATTAGGAGATTATTTTAGGATTCACTTTTCACCATGGTCCCAATATGTAGGATTGATTTAGACATAAGTTTGTGTGTGTGTGTCTAGTTCAGGACTTGGTATTCACAATGGTCCCAATATGTATGATTTAGACATTAGTGTGTGTAGTTCAGGACTTGGTATTCACCATGGCTTGTCTCATTTGTGATATGGAGAACAGGAACTAGCAGAAACCTCTAATTTGAAACTCTGAATCATTCAGCTTCCTCTAAAATGTGATGTACACTTTAGTTTTTTGAATTTTGGGATGTGGGATCACTCACTCATTCATTCTGGAGCCTATCTCAGGAAGCTTAGGGCTAGAGGCGTTTGGGAACACCAATTAACCCAATCTGCACATGGAGGCAAGAATCGAGTCTGGCCGGGAATTGAACCTGGAACCTGGAGGTGCAAGGTGACAATGCTAACCTCTTCACTGTGCCTGATGTAGGATCAGTGGATCTTTAATGTTTTTACATTTTAATTCCACATTATGATCTAGACATCAATGTGTGTGTGTAGTTGAAGTTGTTGTTAAATTTGCTTGCTGTAGATGCATTACATATGCATATTACATAAATACAGTGGTGTGAAAAACTATTTGCCCTCTTCCTGATTTCTTATTCTTTTGCATGCTTGTCACACAAAATGTTTTTAATCATCAAACACATTTAACTATTAGTCAAAGATAACACAAGTAAACAAAATGCAGTTTTTAAATAATGGTTTTTATTATTTAGGGAGAAAAAAAAATCCAAACCTACATCGCCCTGTGTGAAAAAGTAATTGCCCCCTGAACCTAATAACTGGTTGGGCCACCCTTAGCAGCGATAACTTGCAATGAGTCTTTTACAGCGCTCTGGAGGAATTTTGGCCCACTCATCTTTGCAGAATTGTTGTAATTCTGCTTTATTTGAGGGTTTTCTAGCATGAACCGCCTTTTTAAGGTCATGCCAGAACATCTCAATAGGATTCAGGTCAGGACTTTGACTAGGCCACTCCAAAGTCTTCATTTTGTTTTCCTTCAGCCATTCAGAGGTGGATTTGCTGGTGTGTTTTGGGTCATTGTCCTGCTGCAGCACTCAAGATCGCTTCAGCTTAAGTTGACGAACAGATGGCCGGACATTCTCCTTCAGGATGTTTTGGTAGACAGTAGAATTCATGGTTCCATCTATCACAGCAAGCCTTCCAGGTCCTGAAGCAGCAAAACAACCCCAGACCATCACACTACCACCACCATATTTTACTGTTGGTATGATGTTCTTTTTCTGTGTTACTTTTACGCCAGATGTAACGGGACACGCACCTTCCAAAAAGTTCAACTTTTGTCTCGTCGGTCCACAAGGTATTTTCCCAAAAGTCTTGGCAATCATTAAGATGTTTTTTAGCAAAATTAAGACAAGCCTTAATGTTCCTTTTGCTTAAAAGTGGTTTGCGCCTTGGAAATCTGTCATGCAGGCCGTTTTTGCCCAGTCTCTTTCTTATGGTGGAGTCGTGAACACTGTGAGGCCTGCAGTTCTTTAGATGTTGTCCTGAGGTCTTTTGTGGCCTCTCGGATGAGTTGTCTCTGCGCTCTTGGGGTAATTTTGGTCGGCCGGCCACTCCTGGGAAGGTCCACCACTGTTCCATGTTTTTGCCATTTGTGGATAATGGCTCTCACTGTGGTTCGCTGCAGTCCCAAAGCTTTAAAAATGGCTTTATAACCTTTACCAGACTGATAGATCTCAATTACTTTTGTTCTCATTTGTTCCTGAATTTCTTTGGATCTTGGCATGATGTCTAGATTTTGAGGTGCTTTTGGTTTACTTCTCTGTGTCAGGTAGCTCCTATTTAAGTGATTTCTTGATTGAAACAGGTGTGGCAGTAATCAGGCCTCGGGGTGACTACAGAAATTGAACTCAGGTGTGATAAACCACAGTTAGGTTATTTTTTAACAAGTGGGGCAATCACTTTTTCACTCAGGGCCATGTAGATTTTAAGTTTTTTTCCCCCTTAATAACGTAAACCTTTATTTAAAAACTGCATTTTGTGTTCAATTATGTTATCTTTGACTAATAGTTAACAGTTTTGATGAGCAGAAACATTTAGGTGTGACAAACATGCAAAAGAATAAGAAATCAGGAAAATAGTTTTTCACACCACTGTATATAGTGTCTTGAGCCCTTTTGAGACATGGTACTCCATAAAAAACATTGTTAATATATAGCATTGGTATGTAACAATATTTTATGTTCTCTCTTTGATTTGCTTTGTGTTTTAGGAATAACATTTAATTCAATGTTTGTTTTTAGGCACAAAAATCAATGTAAAGCGGAAGTGGTCAGAAGACGAGGTTGAAGCTGTTTAGAAGCACATAATGAACTACAGTAGTTGATCAATTGGAATGGTTATTACCGTCGCGCTCACCGCCGCGTAAAAACGTCAGCGGCCAAAATAAATCAGTTGCATTTCAAAGTAATTCGTAAAATGGCCGCCAGGTGGCGCAAAGTGACATTTTCGCTCGTTGCCGTAAATACAACATTGACCGTTATACAGCGTATCTCTGTATCGGTTTATTGTTATTTAAGTTCTGGATTATTTCAGGTACTTTAAACACATTGTTGGGTTGCTCATGTTGGATCATATGAGATGTAGTTTACAAATGAACACCTGGTTGGGTTATTTTGACCCAACAACTGGTTTATTCATTATTCTTTCCTTTCTCCAAATATCAGCCTGCAGAATGTTTGAAATATTACTGTTTATTGTGTTACAGGTGTAGTTTTTAGAGTTGTTTAGGCAGGAATGCGTGTGTATACAGCTCAAAACCTCCTTCAGTTATTAAAGATAGCGGCTATTTAGAAAACATGCCCAGTGATTTCGGAGCTTCAGGAAATCTCCCGGCGCTCTGCTCATAACACCGGGCCAACTCATGTCGGAAAGAATTTATAAACGGTTCCTAAACATGGGCTATTGTTTTTTTACTTATAATATTTGTTAATTTAATTTAAATGAGGTTTGGGCTCAGGACTTCGATTCGGCATCATAATTCTCCTCTTTAATTTACTCCATAGTTTTAATCAGCGCTCAGCCGCATGCATTGAGTTTTCCAGAACGCACCGGCAGAAGTAGACTAATGATTATGAACGCGTCGGGAAAACAGCAAGCAGACTGACTCTGACCATTTAAAAAAACGTTTGCGTTCATTTTCTGACGCGCTCAAGTTCACCAAAAACAATACAGAACAGCGCAGCTTACAACACTTACAAAATCACAACACTTACAAAATCACAACGTTTTTTCGTTATTGTGAGTGCGCTTAAATAAAAGTTGAGTCTTATAAAGGCATGTAGTCTTATATAGTTTTATTATATAGTTTTTGCACATTAATCTGACATAGTTTTTTCAGCCTGTCACGGCGTGCGCCCAAATCAATATCGCTCCTCGCTCACTAGTTAGGCGGCCTCCCCTTCAGACATGCGAAGCAGCGGGACCGCAGAATTACACATGACTGGTGAGCTATCGTTGCTATCGTTGCCCGGGCTTGCACCCCGCGCTTTAAAATACTCGGGGTTTGTTGGGTTAAAGTGGATTTTACTACGCGCTGTGTATGCAGCGCGCGTGCAACAACGCGGAAGTGCGGCATGCAAGCAGGGCAAATGGAACGCGCCCCACGGACTTCAAAGGAGCGAGAGGAGGGAGGGGGCGGTCTGGCCATTCGCGGAGAGCAGAGTCAGCGCGAGCGGACGGATGGCCATTGCACTCACACCGCGTAGTAAAATCCACTGTAACCCAACAAACCCCAATCATCACCAGCCGTGCCTTATTCCGTCATGTCATGTGGGCATTATAAGCTTTGTATTGAAAACTTCTAACTAAAAAGTGGCAGCTGGCACGCCTAAAAATAGACGCAGGTTATTTTTTTAATAGTCTAAATAAAAACGCTCCGATTGAATTTCCTATAGTCTAAAAAGCGCTCAACCGCACGCATAGTTTTCCCGAGCGCGAGGAATTTTTTTGTGCTAAATAATGTTTATGCAGTATAAGAATTCCTATTAATCCTGGGTTGTTCTTTTAGTGTCATTATAGTGCTTTACAATGCCAGACAACATTCAAATACAAATTATTCACCCTCCCCAGGTGTGAATCGGCTGTTCTCACCTATACATTCAGAGGAACTAAAATGCACTTCTCCCCACTTTAAAAACCTCTTGAATCTGAGGCTGACTTTCAGTGATTTCAATTTGTGTAATTTTAATCTCCTGGATTCTAGATTCTAAAGTTGACATTGTTACCTTTTTTAATCATTGGAATGGAAGAACTTGTTATTTTCCTTATGATAGCATAAATTGCATTGTTTTTAATCAGTCTATACACAATAATATTCTTTGGTATTTTTTTTTTAAACAGGTATGGGGGCTATCTTGGTTCAATAATCTCCGTGCCTGGTTTAGGTTTAGTATTCAGTGCGCATCTGTTATATTACAACTATCATAACACTCAAATACCTTTTATTGGGGGTTAAGTGACTGATGTGCCTAATATTTTTCAGCTGAGCCTTTGTTTCACTGAAAACGACCGCGACACCCCTCTCTCTCACACACACACACACACAGAGCCGACCAAATCATTAGCACGTCCCTCCCCCAAACAGCACAGACAATTACTTTCCATCCATTTACTTACACCTGAACTGAGTTGTTTGAGTAACATGGGTCGAACCCGTTACAAATCATAACAGTCTACTGCATTTCATTCTTATAATAACGCAAAAACACAAGCGGGGCTGAAAGACCGACATCTGCTGACGCAGTAGAACGTCCAGACACTGTTTCAATTTTATGGTAATTTATTTCAGTTAATAAATCTACTATAAATTTAAAGAACACAAAAAAATAAGATGACACAAATCCATACACTCTTTTTTTTCTAATTACAAGTGATAAAATCTAAAGGCTCACTGTGTTAACATTTATTGTGCTTAAATTTGATCCTAATAAGATTTAATTTAATTTGAATTTTAGAACAGTGGCAGCTGGAACACCTAAAACAGATGCAGGATTATTTTTTTATAATCTAAATAAAAATGCTTTTTTAAACGTGGGCTATTGTTATTTACATGCAATATTTGTTAATTTAATTTAAATGGGGTTTGGTCTCCGTAATGTTGAGCATCAGGATCCTCTTCTTTACTTTCCTGCGTAGAATCAGCGCTTAATCGCACGCATTAATTTTTGTAAATTCGTTTAATGTTTAATAGTAAATAATGACCCCCGTTGCGCTGTACCACCGCTCGGAAAACCTTATAAAATACAAGTTTAGGACAATTATGATGATCTGCCACGGCGTGCGCGTGTGATGGGTGTACGCCCAAATCTACTATAACTACTCCCTCACTCCGTAGGCTCCCTGAATAGGCGGCAAAGGGACGGGAGCCGCCTATTTGTGCCGGCTGGCGATAATTAACGTTAATATGATCTCGGGCTTGCTCCGCATTATAAAAGCAAGGCGCGGAGGTTTGTCTGAGGTCTGGGAAGTACGTGATGTAATGGAGAATATAAAAGAAGCATGTCAGTGGGGAGATGTGACGCGGCCCAGGCGCTTTAAACAAGGGCACTAGAATTCCGCCCTTTGATCTCCGCGCTGAGGACAGCGCGAGAAAGAGCTGCGCGAGCTCCCGCGGCATCTACACTTCCGCACCGTGCCCGCCCTCGCAGCCCCGCTGCCGAAGAGGAAAAGTGTGGTTAGGTTTTTGCGTCAGCGAGAACTCGCGCTGGCCATCGACAGCGGGAGAAGCGCCGTCACGAGGGAGCGTGCAGGAGCGCTGCCTCCGCGTGCTCAGTTCTGCCACTCGCACCAACACTTATCGTCAGCTGTGTGCCCGCATGCCAGTGTGGCACAGCCCCCGGAACTGCACATGCACAATCTTTATCCCTTTCTTTCCTTTCTCCCTCCTTCAACACTTTCCTTCCCCATTTTACCTAAATAAATTACCCTTTTCCCGTAAGACCTCGCCTCGTGTCCGTGCTTTATGGTGCCGCCCGTGCAACATGGGTCGAATCCGTTACAGATCATAACAGTCTACTGCATTTCATTCTTATAATAACGCACAAACACAAGCGGGGCTGAATGACCAACATCAGCTGACGCAGTAGAACGTCCTGACAATGTTATAATTTTTATGGTCATTTATTTTAGTTAATAAATCTACTATAAATTTAAAGAACACAAGATATAAGACGACACAAAACCCTACACGCGTCTTTTCTAATTACACGTGATAAAATTTAAAGGCTCACTGTGTTAACATTTATTTTGTTTAAATTTGATCCTAATAAGATTTAATTTAATTTAAATTCTACATTTGTATCGTCATTTTAGTTCTGTGATTATAAATTTGTTTAACTACAATGTTTTACTTGATTTTATCCGCTACTACGTGCTGTTCTAAAACTCTGTGTCTCATTAATCCAGCAGAGAATGAACTAAGGCATGAGGCGTCAGCCTGTAGTTATATAGCGCCACTCAACGGTAAAAGCCAGCAAACGCACAAAGCCAAACGGTACCGCCGAGCACGGCGACGGTAGGACCTACATTCCGATTGATTAACCACTGTACAAACGCACCTGTTGAGTGCGTGGGAAGGCCGACTGTGTCTCATGCCTTTTGGCTGAACCTCAGGCACTGGGAAGACTGTTTTGCTATAAAATTTTATGTCAATAACAGAATTACTGCGTTGAAAAGACAACAAAGTCAGTAAGGGCTTCTTTACATTTATACTTTATGCTGTTACATATGTTAAGCATATGTTGAAATTTATATGCTGTTATATGTTGAGGGTTTGTTCAGCTGTATATATCTCCCGCTTCCATATGAAACATGTTAAACAACTCAACATATGTATTTATACTTCAGACTTGTTTAGTTGTGTGTAGTGTTGCTCATTTTGAGTGTAATACCAAAGAGGGCTTTAAAGGGGTAGTTTATTTAAAAATGAAAATTCTGTCATTAGTTACTTTCCCCTTATTTGGTTCCAACCCTGTAAGACCTCTGTTCATCTTCAAAGAACAAATTTAGTTTTGTCTTCTTTGCACACAAAGTATTCTCCTAGCTTCATACAATTATGATTGAACCACTGACTGACCACATGGACTTATTTGACAATGTTCTTTGGTCTTTTTGTGCTTTGAACATGAAGTGTGTTGACTGTCTGTGGGAGACTCAGATTAAATCCAAAATATCTTAATTTGTGTTCTGAAGATGAACGGAGGTCTTACGGGCTTGGAACTACATGAGGGTGAGTAATTAATGACAGAATTCTTATCTCAGAACTCCAACCCGGAAGTCCACACATTTAAGTATGTTTAGGGTTAGTATCGTGTAATTCACATGTACACTGGTTACCTAATCGGAATGTTGGTTCTACCGTCGCGGCGCTCGGCGCCGGCATTTGGCTTTGTGCGTTTGCAGTCTTTTACCGCTGAGTGGCGCCATATAACTATAGACTGACGCCTCATGCCTTAGTTCATTCTCTGCAGGATTAATGAGACGCGCTTCTTTAGAGCTGCACGTAGTAGCGGATAAAATTAAGTAAAACATTGTAATTAAACAAATTCATAAATATAGTACTAAAATTACAGTACAAATTTAGAACTCAAATAAAATGCAATCTTATTAGGATCAAATTTAAACAAAATAAATGTTAACACAGTGAGCCTTTAGATTTTATTACGTGTAATTAGAAAAGACGCGTGTAGGGTTTTGTGTCATCTTATATCTTTTGTTTTTTAATTTGTAGTAGATTTATTAACTGAAATAAATGACCATAAAAGCACCATAAAGCATGGCCACGAGGTGAGGTCTTATGGGAAAAGGGTATTTTATTTAGGTAAAATGGGGAAGGTAAGGGTTGAAGGAGGGAGAATGGAAAAAATAGGATAAAGGTTGTGCATGTGCAGTTCCGGGGGCTGTGTCACACTGGCATGGGGGCACACAGCTGACATTAAGTGGCGGTGGGTGGAGAAGTAGAACGGAGCACACGGAGGCAGCGCTCCTGCAACCTCTCGTGACGGCTCTTCTCCCGTTGTCGATGAGCAGCGCGAGTCCTCGCTAACGTAAAAACTTAACACAAACGTCCTCGCAGCCTTTTCCTCTTCGGCAGCGGGGCTGGGAAGGCGTGCACAGTGCGGAAGTGAAGATGCTGCAGGAGCTCGCGCAGCTCTTTTTTTCACGCGGAGATCAAAGGGAATTCTAGTGTCCTTGTTTAAAGTCCCTGGGGCACGTCACATCACCCCATCACATGCCACTTTCCTATTCTCCATCACATCATGTACAGTGGTTAATCAATTGGAATGTAGGTCCTACCGTCGCCGCGCTCGGCGGTACCGTTTGGCTTTGTGCGTTTGCTGGCTTTTACCGCTGAGTGGCGCTATATAACTACAGGCTGACGCCTCATGCCTTAGTTCATTCTCTGCTGGATTAATGAGACACAGAGTTTTAGAACTGCACGTAGTAGCGGATAAAATCAAGTAAAACATTGTAGTTAAACAAATTTAAAATCACAGAACTAAAATGACGATACAAATGTAGAATTTAAATTAAATTAAATCTTATTAGGATCAAATTTAAACAAAATAAATGTTAACACAGTGAGCCTTTAAATTTTATCACGTATAATTAGAAAAGACAGGTGTAGGGTTTTGTGTCGTCTTATATCTTGTATTCTTTAAATTTATAGTAGATTTAATAACTAAAATAAATGACCATAAAAATTATAACATTGTCAGGACGTTCTACTGCATCAGCTGATGTTGGTCATTCAGCCCCGCTTGTATTTGTGCGTTATTATAAGAATGAAATGCAGTAGACTGTTATGATCTGTAACGGATTCGACCCATGTTGCACGGGGGAAGGAAAGTGTTGAAGGAGGGAGAATGGAAAGAATGGGATAAAGGTTGTGCATGTGCAGTTCCGGGGGCTGTGCCACACTGGCATGAGGGCACACAGCTGATGCTAAGTGTTGGTGCGAGTGGCAGAACTGAGCACGCGGAGGCAGCGCTCCTGCACGCTCCCTCGTGACGGCGCTTCTCCCGCTGTTGATGGCCGGCGCGAGTTCTCGCTGACGCAAAAACCTAACCACACTTTTCCTCTTCGGCAGCGGGGCTGCGAGGGCGGGCACGGTGCGGGAGTGTAGATGCCGCGGGAGCTCGCGCAGCTCTTTCTCGCACTGTCCTCAGCGCGGAGATCAAAGGGCAGAATTCTAGTGTCCTTGTTTAAAGTCCCTGGGGCGCGTCACATCTCCCCACTGACATGCTTTTTTTTATATTCTCCATTACATCACGTACTTTCCAGACCTCAGACAAAACTCCGCGCCTTGCTTTTATAATGCGGAGCAAGCCCGAGATCATATTAACGTTAATTATCGCCAGCCGGCACAAATAGACGGCCCCGTGCCGCCTATTCAGGGAGCCTACGGAGTGAGGGAGTAGTTATAGTAGATTTGGGCGTACACCCATCACACGCGCACGCCGTGGCAGATCAGGTGTGAGTGTAAGGTGTGAGTGCAATGGCCATCCGTCTGCTCGCGCTGACTCTGCTCTCCGCGGATGGCCGCACCGCCCCCCTCCCACCTCTCGCTCCTTTGAAGTCCCTGGGGCGCGTTCCATTTGCCCTGCTTGCATGCCGCACTTCCGCGTTGTTGCACGCGCGCTGCATACACAGCGCGTAGTAAAATCCACTGTAGCCCAACAAACCCCGAGTATTTTATAGCACGGGGTGCAAGCCCGGGCAACGATAGCAACGATAGCGCACGCCGTGACAGGCTGAAAAAACTGTGTCAGATTAATGTGCAAAAACTATATAATAAAACTATATAAGACTACATGCCTTTATAAGACTCAACTTTTATTTAAGCGCACTCACAATAACGAAAAAACGTTGTGATTTTGTAAGTGTTGTGATTTTGTAAGTGTTGTAAGCTGCGCTGCTCTGTATTGTTTTTGGTGAACTTGAGAGCGTCAGAAAATGAACGCAAACGTTTTTTTAAATGGTCAGAGTCAGTCTGCTTGCTGTTTTCCCGACGCGTTCATAATCATTATTCTACTTCTGCCGGTGCGCTCTGGAAAACTTCATGCATGCGGCTGAGCGCTGATTAAAACTAGTAAATTAAAGAGGAGAATCACGATGCCGAGTCGAAGTCCTGAGCCCAAACCTCATTTAAATTAAATTAACAAATATTATAAGTAAAAAAACAATAGCCCATGTTTAGAAACCGTTTATAAATTCTTTCCGACATGAGCTGGCCCGGTGTTATGCGCAGAGCGCCGGGAGATTTCCTGAAGCTCAGAAATCACTGGGCATGTTTTCTAAATAGCCGCTATCTTTAATAACTGATGGAGGTTTTGAGCTGTATACACACGCATTCCTGCCTAAACAACTCTTAAAACTACACCTGTAACACAATAAACAGTAATATTTCAAACATTCTGCAGGCTGATATTTGGAGAAAGGAAAGAATAATGAATAAACCAGTTGTTGGGTCAAAATAACCCAACCAGGTGTTCATTTGTAAACTACATCTCATATGAGCCAACATGAGCAACCCAACAATGTGTTTAAAGTACCTGAAATAATCCAGAACTTAAATAACAATAAACCGATACAGAGATACGCCGTATAACGGTCACTGTTGTATTTACGGCAACGAGCGAAAATGTCACTTTGCGCCACCTGGCGGCCATTTTACGAATGACTTTGAAATGCAACTGATTTATTTTGGCCGCTGACGTTTTTACGCGGCGGTGAGCGCGACGGTAATAACCATTCCAATTGATCAACTACTGTACTTCCCGGACCTCGGACTAAACTCCGTGCCTTGCTTTTATAATGCGGAGCAAGCCCGAGATCATATTAACGAGTAGGCGGCTTCGTCCCTTTGCCGCCTATTCAGGGAGCCTACGGGGGGAGTGAGTAGCAATAGTAGATGCAGACACAGGCGCACACCGTGACAGATCATCATAATTGTCCTAAACTTATATTTCATAAGGTTTTCCGAGCGGTGGTACAGCGCAACGGGGGTCATTATTTACTATTTAACATTAAACGAATTTACAAAACTTAATGCGTGCGATTAAGCGCTGATTCTACGTAGGAAAGTAAAGAAGAGGATCCTGATGCTCAACATTCCGGAGACCAAACCCCATTTAAATTAAATTAACAAATATTGCATGTAAATAACAATAGCCCACGTTTAAAAAAGCATTTTTATTTAGATTATAAAAAAATAATCCTGCATCTGTTTTAGGTGTTCCAGCTACCACTGTTCTAGAAAGTAAATGGTTGCGCTGTTTGGGGGAGGGACGTGCTAATGACGATTTGTTCTGCTGGCCCAGGCACGAGGATTAATAAACCAAGATAGCCCCATTTCAAGGATTTAAAACGGTAACAATGTCAACTTTAGAGAATTAAGAATTACACAGATTTTAAAAATCTTTTAAGAATCTTAAAATTTACACAGAATAAAAAAGAGGCCTTAATCACTGAAAGTCTTCAGAAGAGCCTCAGATTCAAAAGGTTTTTAAAGTGGGGAGAGGTGCATTTAAATTTCTCTGAATGTATAGGTGTAAAACAACTCTTAAAACCACACCTGTGACACAGTAACAGTAATATTTCGAACATTTTGCAAGCTGCCATTTGGAGAAACGAGAGAATAATGAATAAACCAGTTGTTGGGTCAAAATAACCCAACCAGGTGTTCATTTTTTAATGACCCACTACATCTCATATGACCCAACATGAGCAACCCAACAATGTGTTTAAAATACCTGAAATAAACCAGAACTTAAAAAACAATAAACAGATACAGAGATACGCTATATAACAGTCACTATTGTATTCACTGCAACGAGCAAAAATGTCACTTTGCGCCACCTGGCGGCCATTTTACGAATGACTTTGAAATGCAACTGATTTATTTTGGCCACTGACGTTTTTACACGGCGATGAGTGTGACGGTAACATCATTCCAATTGGGTAACTACTGTATAACGTGGTTCAGCGGTCATTTGACCACCTATTGTTTGAATGGGAAGCTGTTGCTGACACACAATGATCGCTGGATGGCGCTTTTACCAAGAGCATATAGTTTAGCTCCAAGATAAACTTGCACTTGGACAATGTGCCATTCATTCCCTCGTTGATAATGAGCGGTATATATTTTTTTATATTCAACTGAGAAAACCTGAGAAAACCTACTATAGAGTCTCTAAGGTGACAAAGAAAGAGTAAAAAAATGGCAGAAGAAAAAAAAAAACGTCATGTTTTGCATTATAACCCAAAGTTTTTGGCATGACTTTTTTCTGCCGTTTTTTCTCCTCCAAATTTGCCCATATAGGGGCTTTGTACTATAACAAAAAGGAAAGCTCTACTTAATTTTAAATCGTTTTGAGAAAATGTATTAATTTGTTCATTCTTTTTAAATTCTATTTGGAATTTGCATCTACATTTTCTGTTGCATGTATAGAATTAGTTTCAGCTGAAACTCATGACCAATGGTGTTAGGGTACTTATGTAGTGATAATTACTTTCAGCCAAATCATTAAAACTAACAATAGACTATGGCACTTTCTTGAGAGGGGATATGAAGGTGTTATTCATTTATTTATTCTCTACAAGGGCGCTAACTACACAGACCTTCTTGTACACTTACCTTCTTGTACTCTTGTACTCTTATAAAAATTTTACATATAAACAAACAAAATACAGCTATTTTTCTCAGAAAAGTGAAGTTGTTCAGCTGTTTAGTGTCACTATGTCATAAACAGTGAAACAACGTAGACTCATCGATGTGCTTGTAGTAACGGAAAAAAACGCTGCGACTGCTTCAAAGTCTTTCCACTTTGTAACCGCTGAAATCCGACACAACACTACGTTAGGCTACGTCTTGACTCATTTGCATACCGTCTGTGATTGGATGTTTACCAAGGGCTCAGGGGAGGTGTGTTTGTGTGCGCGCGCGCCCTTTTTGTACTGTTATAAAAATTCTAAATATAAACAAACAAAATACAGGTTTTTATTTCTCAGAGGTAAACAGAAAAGTGAAGTTGTTCATCTGTTTAGTGTCACTATGCAGATGTTACACTCAGTGTAGTTACCGAAATCTTTGGTTTAGTTCTCATTGAGTGGCCACACATCACTTTCACATTTCACTCACTTTTATTACATGGTTCTTATGTGAGCATAAACAGTGAAACATTTCACAGGTTTATAATAGACCGCAGCCAAGTGAACCACGTTCCCATTGAACGAAACGAGGCATAATCATGGTGTTTGCTTCGGTTATTTACATAGCATAGTTTATTATTTGCTGTGGTAAATCTGTTTTATTCAAACACATCAAAAAAGCTTTATATCCTCAGGAGGGGTCATTAAATTTTTTTGAAATAATTGCAACAGAAATTTTTAAACATCTAATAAAATCTTCTTCTCTTATTGTGACCAAGACTGAGTCTCCGATTTCTTTAAATAATTTCCACCAAACTTTTTAATTTGTTTTAATTTTACTTCATATTTTTGTTTTAATTATTTTTATATGAATATTTTTATGTTGTTGAAGAATGATCAGAGTTTTCATTAATTCACATTGGGAAATTTGATATACAAGTGCTTTGATTTACAAGAATGCTTCCAGACCGAATTATGCTTGCAATCCAAGGTTTTACCGGTTTTGGCCAGTTAGAAGCAATTTCCTACTCTAAGATGCTTAGTAAATAGAGGACCAGAGCTTTTTCATGCTGCACTCTAAACACAACATGCAGTGGATTGAAAGAGCCAATCACTGAACTAGCTTAGGTTGAAACGGAGGTCAATAGGGAGATCTCCACTGCCAAACCCCAACCAGAGTTAATTGATATTTTGAGGCCATTGACCAGATAGCAGATAATCTGTCTAATTATCTGCAAAAATAGTGACTAGATATCAAGACTGCTTTGGATCTCATTGACACTACTATGACTCAGATAAGATGAGGCAGAGTCGAGATAGCTAGAGGAGTTTTCATTTCAAAGACATGACATGGTCAAACTGTTTACAGCTTTAAGCACCCTGATGCTGAAGATAAAATGCTCAGATGACGGTTGAATTTTACTCTTTCCTAAGTTAGACACAGATCTTATCACTGATGATGTCCTGGCATTAATCATTGCCAATGACATGGATCAAGCACACATCTGACCATTCTTTACAGCATCTACAAAACTATCCACATCAGCAATGTCAGTGCTGAACAAAGTTTCAGCCATCTGAGACTCATTAAGAGCTATTTGTGTTTATGCATGGATGAGGGCAAACTTTGTTGCATTGTGAGTTGGACATAAACATTGACATGGACAAAGTGGGCTGCATGTTTGCCACTTTAAAGGAGAAGAGGATGAATTTTAAAAATGGACAGTGATCTTACCAACGGCACTTCCTGGTTCTCTCAGACCGAGACGCCCTCTGCTGGCTGTAAGTGTCCCTCTCCTGATCATTTTCTCTCCCTGCTACTGGATCTATGTGTATTTTTCCCCGAGTCTCGCCCATGACAGTATAATCTGGCCATTATGGATCCAGCAAAGTTTTCTCATTTGAGGTCAGCACTAGAAAGTCAGGGAGCGCTCCTGGGGTCACATCAACGTGACATTCAGGAGGTCACCAGTACGCTTAAAATGGTAACTGAGACCCTGACCTCTCTTGCTACTTAAATTCAGCAATTGCAAGTCCCCGTACCTTAGCAGCCAAAGATGCACCGCACCATGAGCCTCGCCTACCTGCTCCGTCTACATTAACACCTGCCGCTCATTTCTCTCTCAATGTTCTCTAGTCCTTGAACTACAGGCCTCACCCTTCCTACTGAACAGGTAAGGTGGCATACATTATCACGCTCCTCTCCAGTAAAGAAAGAGAATGGGAAACGGCCTTGTGGGATGCCCAAGCACCCTGCTGCTATACTTACAAAACCTTCACTGACGAAATGCGAAGGGTTTTTGACCGCTCATCCACTGGGTGTCTGGCTGCAAACCAGATACTAGCTTTTTACCAAAAGGCCCCGATCTATTCATGACTATGCCATAGAGTTTCGTACCTTGACGGCTTTGTGTGGTTGGGATGAACAAGCTCTCTTTGACACGTTTTTTCATGGACTCTCGGACACAGTCAAAGACGAATTGTCGACTTACAAACCACCATCCAACCTTCAAGACCTGATCGATCTAGCAGCACGTATTGACGCTCATAAGCACCTCAGACAGCAGGAGCGTTGCCTGAACCTCTGGTCACCGCCGCCCATAGCCTCCACCAGTTCTCTGGAGAACCCTCCTGAACCAATGCAGGTGGGCCGGATGGGTATTTTACCTGAGGAGCACCAACGAAAACGAGACTAGGGGGCATGCTTCTATCGTGGTCAGTTGGGTCATTTTTCATGTAACTGCTCGTTAAAAGGGCAGGCCTCTTTGTAATTTTGGGTGTATGGGGGGCTGGATTTTAGAAAATTTCCCAACCATTGGTCCTGTTTTCTAGTCACCCTGACTAATAAGAATCAGCCCCATGGCACGTGTACCCTGTTGGACTCTGGGGCAGACCAAAACCTAATCTGCTCGACATTCCCTCCACACCTCTGAGCCACCCGCTCTCTGTCCAGGCTCTCAATGGATGAGTCCTTCCTGTCTGTCATCATGTCTCTGCTCTGCTGCTAAAGGCTCCCCGCCTTTTTCGCTTGAGGACTGCTCTAACATCTTGAACGTCCCAGCAGAGTACCACAATCTCCTGAAAGTCTTTAGCAAATCTTGCGCGATGTCACTACCCCCACCGACCATACGATTGTGCTATCGATCTTTTCCTGGGAACAACCCCCTCCAAAGACAACTATATTCCCTCTCTCGCCCTGAGAGAGACGCCAAGGATCAATACATTACGGAATCCTTTGCAGCAGGAATCATTCGTCTCTCCTCTTCTCCAGCGGGCACAGGTTTCTTCTTCGTGGAAAAAAAGGACAAATCTCTCTGTATTGATTATAGGGGGCTTAACACTAGAAGCGCCGAGCAGCGGTCATTTGACCGCAAGGGGGTAAAAAAAAAATAATACTTCACACTCGATCAATTTCCAGGACCCTCCTTTCATGACTTTTCCTAGTTCTGTGAGCTTAATCACCCTGTATGCTTAAATTTTTAAAATCGCACCAGTAAAAGCCAGTATAAAGCTATTTTGCTCTTATTTACGTGAAATCGCTGACAGCTGCACGGCGGCATGAAGTTTCCTGTCTTTTCCAACCTGCGACTCTCATTTCTCTCAGCAGATGGCGCAAGGAATCGCGCATACTATTTATGCGTCATTCAGTGCGTATATGTAACTATCTCAGGTTTTATTCCATATATGCAGTTTATATATATATATGCTTCCGTAAAATATCGACAATTCGCCATTCGTTCTGGCGTTGATAATCAGCGATATTTTATAAGGACATTTACGGAATTTCGCTTTACTTAATTTTATAAGGTTTTGAGAAAATTAATTAGTTTGTTCGTTCTGTTAGAAGCTTCCGTGAAATTATCTCTAAAACAATATTGTTTTACATATTACATATGTAATGACCCCTCCTGATGATATAAAGCCTCATTATTAAATTTGAATAAATCAGATCTACCACAGCAGATAATAAACTATGCTATGACATAACCGAAGCAAACACCACGATTATGCCTCGTTACGTTCAGTGTTGCTAGGCAACGGACCACGCGCCTAATCGGCGGGAACGTGGTTTACTTGGCCGCGGTGTATTATAAACCTGCGGAATGTTTCACTGCTTATGCATAAAAGCGAGGGAAATGTGAAAGTGATGTGTGGCCACTGAATGAGAACTAAATCAAAGATTTCGGTAACTACACTGAGTGTAACATCTGCATAGTGACACTAAATAGCTGAACACCTTCACTTTTCTGTTTACCTCTGAGAAAGAAAAAAAGCTGTATGTTGTTTATATGTAGAATGTTTATAAAAGTACACGAAGTAGGCGCGCGCGCGCACAGACACACACACACACACACACACACACACACCTCCCCTGAGCCCTCGGTCAACATCTAATGACCGTCGATATGCAAATGAGTCAAGACGTAGCCTAACGTGGTGTCGTGTCGGATTTCAGCGTTTTTTTCAGTTACAACAAGCACAGCGATGAGTCCACGTTGTTTCACTGGTTATGACATAGTGACACTAAACAGCTGAACAACTTCACTTTTCTGTTTACCTCTGAGAAAAAAAGCTGTATTTTGTTTGTTTATATTCAGAGTAACACCTTCCAACCACCTCTCATAGTCTATTGTTAGTTTTAATGATTTGGCTGAAACTAATTATCACTACATAAGTACCCCAACACCATTGATCATGAGTTTCAGCTAAAACTAATTCTATACATGCAACAGAAAATGTAGATGCAGATTCCAAATGTATAAAGATACATGCTATATACATATATTCCGCTTCAGCGTGTTTCTTAATCTTTCCCTATATATATATATATATATATATATATATATATATATACTTTTCAAATAAAAAAGTTTAGTTTAGCACACAAAAACTGAAAAGTCCTTTCTGGTAAATCAACTGCATATGTAGTTTATTCACAACAATTCATTAATAAAATGAATATACATTGTACAGTACAAGGTAAACACGAGAAAGATTACAAAAAAAAATTATAATAATGTCTTCTTTATAAACAGCTTCTACTGTGCGTCGAGATGCTGAAATCCCTTGCATGTTGCCCCTCAATTTTGTGCTTCCATTTCAAGTGGAGAGATATTTGACCGACAGCTTAGAACAAAAGAACTGTAGGTGTGATCACAACCCCCTCCGAACGACCGTGCCATCAATCACTGACCACCTCAGAAGTTCCCTCCAATGTATGCTGATGTTTTGCAAGTATTTTTGCAAAACTATAGCACTCTTTTGAGAGGTGGTTGGAATGTGTTATTCATTCATTTATTCTATACAAGGGCACTAACTACACAGATCAAACTGTTACCTTATTTTATTCTTATACTCATCGCTGTGCTTGTTTTAACTGAAAAACGCCGCAACTGCTTCAGGGGAGGTGTATGTGTGTGTGTGTGAGCGCGCGCGCGCGCGCTGCAGCCTGTGAATGAATACGCACAGCAGAGGGACAGAGACATGAGAGACATCTAATACCTTATTGTGTAGTGTCCTTTTTTCAGCGGATTTCTTTTTTCAGCGGATCAGATCAGTTTATCAACTTGTAATATATTAATTTTAGGAATATATTAACATGTGCAGACATTTAGTTGATGGGGCGCTGCCCCTCTTGCCCCTGAATAGAGCCAGCCTTGATTACACACACATACACACACACACACACACACATATATATATATATATATAGCATGCATCGAATACACACATATATATATATATATATATATATATATATATATATATATATAGCATGTATCTTTATACATTTGGAATCTGCATCTACATTTTCTGTTGCATGTATAGAATTAGTTTTAGCTGAAACTCATGATCAATGGTGTTGGGGTACTTATGTAGTGATAATTAGTTTCAGCCAAATCATTAAAACTAACAATAGACTATGAGAGGTGATTGGAAGGTGTTACTTTGAATATAAACAAACTAAATACAGCTTTTTTTCTCAGAGGTAAACGGAAAAGTGAAGTTGTTCAGCTGTTTAGTGTCACTATGTCATAACCAGTGAAACAACGTGGACTCATCGCTGTGCTTGTTGTACCTGAAAAAACGGTGCAACTACTTCAAAGTCTTTCCTCTCCGTGACCGCTGAAGTCCGACACGACACCACGTTAGGCTACGTCTTGACTCATTTGCATATCGACGGTCATTAGATGTTGACCGAGGGCTCAGGAGAGGTGTGTGTGTGTGCGCGCGCCTACTTCGTGTACTTTTATAAACATATAAACAAGCAAAATACACCTTTTTTTCTTAGAGGTAAACGGAAATGTGAAGGTGTTCAGCTTTTTAGTGTCACTATGCAGATGTTACACTCAGTGTAGTTACCGAAATCTTTGATTTAGTTCTCATTCAGTGGCCACACATCACCTCCACATTTCACTCGCTTTTATTACATGAACATAAGCAGTAAAACATTCCGCAGGTTTATAATACACCGCGGCCAAGTGAACCGATTAGGCGCGTGGTCCGTTGCCTAGCAACACTGAACGAAACGAGACATATTCGTTGTGTTTGCTTCGGTTATGACATAGCATAGTTTATTATCTGCTGTGGTAGATCTGATTTATTCAAATTTAATATTGTTTTAGCGATAATTTCACGGAAGCGAGTTCAGAACTAAATCGCTGCTCCGAGACGTTCAGAAGCTTCAAATAGAATGAACAAACTAATAACATTTTCTCCATACGATATAAAATTAAGTAGAGCTTTCCTTTTTGTTATAGTACGAAGCCCCTAGATGGACAAAGAAGGAGAGAAAAAAGGCAGAAAAAAGTCAAAAACTTTGGGTTATAAATCCAAACATGACTTGTTTTTTCCCTCTGACTTGTTTTTTCCCTCTTCCTTTGATACCGCTTATTATCAACGCGGGAATGAATGGCGCATTGTGCAAGTTGAGCTTGGAGCTAAACTATTTGCTTTGGGTGAAAGCGCCATCTAGCGATCATTGTGTGTCAGCAGCAGCTTCCCATTCAAAACAATAGGCGGTCAAATGACCGCTGAACCGCGTTTTTAGTAGGTGACACTGGCGCGGCGCTTCTAGTGTTAAAGAGATTACCGTAAAGAACCGTTACCCACTTCCTCTCATGTCTTCGGCCTTCGAGCTACTTCAGGATGCATGGGTCTTCACCAAGTTGGATCTTAGAAATGCCTATCAACTAGTGAGGATACGAGAGGGGGACGAGTGGAAGACTGCCTTCAATACACCTACGGGCCACTATGAATACCTCGTGGTACCCTTCGGGCTGACCAACACCCCAGCTGTCTTCCAGGGTCTTATTAATGATGTATTGAGAGACTTCCTGAATGTCTTCGTATTTGTCTACCTCGACGATATTTAGATTTTCTCCCGCACTCTGAAGGAACACCGGTCCTATGTCCGTCAGGTCTTACAAAGGCTCATGGAGAACAAGCTGTACGTCAAGTCTGAGAAATGCAAATTTTATCGCGACTCCACCTCGTTCCTTGGGTTTGTCATATCACCCTCGGGTATCCGGATGGACCCAGCTAAGGTAAAGGCAGTCACAGATTGGCCGGTACCATCTTCTAGGCGGGAACTTCAAAGTTTTTTGGGTTTTGCCAACTTTTACAGATGCTTCATTGGGAACTATAGCTCTGTTGCAGCAACTCTCACTGTTCTTACATCCACGGTATCGCTGTTTCAATGGAATTCGCTGGCGAACAAAACCTTTAAGGAACGCAAAGGTCGTTTCACCTCCACCCCTATCCTCACCTTCCCTGACCCATCTTTCCAGTTTGTGGACGCATCGGAAACAGGTGTTGGAGCTGTTATTTCTTAAAGGTCCTCCACGGATAATAAACTCCACTCCTGTTCCTTTCCCTCTCGCCGACTCTCTCCGTCAGAATTAAATTATGGTATCGGAGACCGCTAGTTGTTGGCCGTCAAGCTTGCACTTGAGGAATGAAAACACTGGCTGACGGGGGCAGAACATCCTTTCTTGGTCTGGACAGACCACAGGAACTTGGATTATTTAAGGTTAGCCAAGCGACTTAACTCTCGTCAGGCACGTTGGTCCCTGTTCTTCTCCCGTTTTAATTCTACATTGTCCTACCGCCCGGGTTTTAAAAACACCAAGCCTGACGCCCTTTTTCGACAGTTCTCCCACCCTGTGGATTTCCCCCCTCAAGTTACCATCCTTCCCCCACATTGTTTGGTAGCTGACACTCATCTGGCAATAGAAAACCTGGTGCTACGTGCACTCATACAACATAAGCAGGGTGCAAGTAACGTTTCCCCCCAACCGACTCTTCGTCCCAAGCCATGTGCGTTCCGCTGTATTAGTCTGGGCCCACAGTTCCAAGTTGGCATGCCACCCGGGCATAGCCCGCACTCTTTCTCTCACTGAGCAGCGTTTCTGGTGGCCAACCGTTAAAGAGGAGGTTAAAAGCTTTGTTAAAGGTGGGGGAGACTGTCACGACACGCCAGATCTCGCCCATAACATAAGCTCCTCTGCAAGCAGTCTAAGGCACTTCTGGCCACTTCCATTCCAGCTCCACGCCGCCTCTTGTTTTTTGCCACCTTAGTCACGACACAAGCTCGCCTGTTGCAGCTTTAGATTAATTAGCCATGTGTATTTAAGACGGTCCAAGACACCCACTCATCGCCAGATTATTGTGCCGTTCATGTCTGTATTCTCGTGCTTGTTTTGTCACAGTTTATCGGTCACCACCCTGTCTGTTTATCAGGTTTTTTCCTTTGTCTTCACGTTACGGATCTTGTGCTTTATTTGGATTACTGGCTTTTAAACCTTGCTAACGTTTTTGACCACTGTTTTTGGTTTTGTGCGTATGATTGGGTTCACTGGCTTTTGAACTGGACTTCCGTCTTTGGTTTAAGAGATTGGATTGTGTGCATTCGGGATTCATTGACCTCACCAATGTGGCGTTGTGTGCAGCCTCCTTACAACGGCACTTTCTGGTTCTCTCAGACCGAGACACCCTCTGCTGGCTGTAAGTGTCCCTCTCCTGATCATTCTCTCTCTCTGCTACTGGATTTACGAATATTGAATATTTGTTATTTTATATTTAAAGTGGTCTTATTGTATTGACTTCCATTTCGATTCTACAGTCTCACTTCTTCAGTTTTCACAAATCCGCGGCCAAACGGCAACAGCCAAAATAAATCAGTCGCAATTCAAAGTAATTTGTGAAATGACCGCCAGGTGGCACAAATGGACATTTGCAAAATGGCTGCAATTAATTTTGTTTAGACAGACTCTGTTTTTATCTGTCTATTGTTATTATTAAAGGAAACAGAACAAAAACAAGGGCTTGTAAAACATTTTTATTTTTAATGGTAAAAATGTCAATTTTGGAATCTGCAGAAGCTCAACGTAATAATCTTTGTATGATAAAATGACTCGTGGCTTGAATCACAAAGCGCTTCAGTTTCAAATAATCATTTTTGCTGAGCCCAAACAGCAAAAGAACATGAAATTAATAATTTAAAAAATAATACTTATGATGCTTTTTGCTGTTTATGTCCAACATTGAATAATTAAAGCTGCTCACATTGCGCGCTTTTTACTTCTCGCATTCACTTTAAAAAAATGCAGTGTTTAATCAGCAAGTATATGTCTCTCTCTTTATGATAGATGAAGATTGACGGAAATAAAGCTGCTTGTGTCGGCTCATATCGGGAGCATTTTGATCGAATGGGGGATGAAAAGTGAAAGGGCATAATGCATGTGTGTGAATGGCAAAAAAATGTAGTTATGAATAAGCCTTTTAGTGAATGTAAAATGTTCGAGTGAACCAGCAGCGCGTGCGTGCGCTCTTCACTTTGCCGAGTTTGATCTAAAATCAGATGAACCGCACGTCGATATGAGAGATTTATAAAAGATTTCTCTTTCCCAGAAATACAACAAACACAAATTTATACATGTTGAATAAGCGCCGTCATTGCGAAGCTGTGCGAAATACACGCCGATGTGAGCCGCTTTACACTCACCTAAAGGATTATTAGGAACACCTGTTCAATTTCTCATTAAGGCAATTATCAAATCAACCAATCACATGGCAGTTGCTTCAATGCATTTAGGGGTGATGTCCTGGTCAAGACAATCTCCTGAACTCCAAACTGAATGTCAGAATGAGAAAGAAAGGTGATTTAAGCAATTTTGAGCGTGGCATGGTTGTTGGTGCCAGACGGGCCGGTCTGAGTATTTCACAATCTGTTCAGTTACTGGGATTTTCACGCACAACCGTTTCTTGGGTTTACAAAGAATAGTGTGAAAAGGGAAAAACATCCAGTATGAGGCAGTCCTGCGGGTGAAAGTGCCTTGTTGATGCTAGAGGTCAGAGGAGAATGGGCCGACTGATTCAAGCTGATAGAACAGCAACTTTGACTGAAATAACCACTTGTTACAACCGAGGTATGCAGCAAAGCATTTGTGAAGCCACAACACGCACAACCTTGAGGCGGATGGGCTACAACAGCAAAAGACCCCACCGGGTACCACTCATCTCCACTACAAATAGGAAAAAAAGGCTACAATTTGCATGACCTCACCAAAATTGGACAGTTGAAGACTGGAAAAATGTTGCCTGGTCTGATGAGTCTCGATTTCTGTTGAGACATTTAAATGGTAGAGTCAGAATTTGGCTTAAACAGAATGAGAACATGGATCCATCATGCCTTGTTACCACTGTGCAGGCTGGTGGTGGTGGTGTAATGGTGTGGGGGATGTTTTTTTGGCACACTTTAGGCACCTTAGTGCCAATCGGGCATCGTTTAAATGCCACTGGCTACCTGAGCATTGTTTCTGACCATGTCCATCCCTTTATGACCACCATGTACCCATCCTCTGATGGCTACTTCCAGCAGGATAATGCACCATGTCACAAAGCTTGAATAATTTCAAATTGGTTTCTTGAACATGACAATGGGTTCACTGTACTAAAATGGCCCCCACAGTTACCAGATCTCAACCCAATAGAGCATCTTTGGGATGTGGTGGAACGGGCGCTTCGTGCCCTGGATGTGCATCCCACAAATCTCCATCAACTGCAAGATGCTATCCTATCAATATGGGCCAACATTTCTAAAGAATGCTTTCAGCACCTTGTTGAATCAATGCTATGTAGAATTAAGGCAGTTCTGAAGTCGAAAGGGGGTCAAACACCGTATTAGTATGGTGTTCCTAATAATCCTATAGGTGAGTGTATTTTAGTCATACTGTAATATATTAACATATTTTTGCTGTATAGTGCCATTTTAATGGGGGTGGGGTGTAAAGATTATGAATGCGTCTGGAAAAACAGCAACAGCCAAACAAGCACTAACAACAGCTCAAGGGCTTGTAAAAACATTTTTATTATTTAGACCAGCTAATTAAGTTCACTAGCTAACGATTTTATTTGTAGAAAGAATGAACTGTTATATAGCTTATGTTTGTATCGTTTTATTGTTATTATTAAAAAAAAGTTACATTTAAATACATCAAAATTTAAATATAAAAATAACTTGGAAAATAGACTTTCAGAATAAAACATCAGAATAACTAAAAAAGACACTTCTTTTGTTGGTATAATATGGTTATAGTATAATATATCGCGGCTGTGTAACGCATCCTGTACTCTGCATTTCAGAGACTTTGGTGGAAGTTGTTGACGTTTATTTTATTTATTTATTTTTGTCTTTAATCTTAACTACACAAAGTAGTGTCTTCCCACCTGGGGGTTTATCCAGACATGAGTCCTCATCTGTTAAATTTTTGGTGGCAACTGTTTTTTTTTTTTCAGCGCACATTTAATCAATAATTTTTAAAAAAATAATATTTAAATAATATTTTAAATATCTTTGATCTTGCTTCAGGCCTCTTCTAAATTTGTGTAAATTTAAAATTTTTTGGATTCTCCATTATAAAATTGACATTGTTACTGTTTTTAATTCCTGGAATAAGATTTTTCTTATCATACCATGCGTTGTATTGTTATTAATTACAACATATATTATGATTTACATACAATTACTCTACACTGTTTTTAATAACTCTACAATGTTTTAATTTTTAGATTTTATGTAAAAATAAATAAACAAATAAATAATCCAAATAAAATTATTCGATTCGTATTTTCCATTTGTAAAATAGCATTAAAAATCATGTATTGAGCGATTAAAAACCATACAGGGCATGTTATAATAAGGAAACTTTCCATCTCTTTCATTCCAGTTTTTTCAAAAAAAATGATAAAAATGTAAATTTTGAAATCAGAAGCTTAGTAACCCGAGCACATACAGTGGTGTGAAAAACTATTTGCCCCCTTCCTGATTTCTTATTCTTTTGCATGTTTGTCACACTTAAATGTTTCTGCTCATCAAAAACTGTTAACTATTAACAGTTAACTATTAACTATTCAATTTCTGTAGTCACCCCCAGGCCTGATTACTGCCACACCTGTTTCAATCAAGAAATCACTTAAACAGGAGCTACCTGACACAGAGAAGTAGACCAAAAGCACCTCAAAAGCTAGATATCATGCCAAGATCCAAAGAAATTCAGGAACAAATGAGAACAAAAGTAATTGAGATCTAACAGTCTGGTGAAGTTTATAAAGCCATTACTAAAGCTTTGGGACTCCAGCAAGAGGCCACAAAAGACCCCAGGACAACATCTAAAGAACTGCAGGCCTCACTTGCCTCAATTAAGGTCAGTGTTCACGACTCCACCATAAGAAAGAGACTGGGCAAAAACAGCCTGCAAGGCAGATTTTCAAGGCGCAAACCACTTTTAAGCAAAAAAGAACATTAAGGCTTGTCTCAATTTTGCTAAAAAAACATCTCAATGATTGCCAAGACTTTTGGGAAAATACCTTGTGGACTGACGAGACAAAAGTTGAACTTTTTGGAAGGTGAGTGTCCCGTTACATCTGGCATAAAAGTAACACAGAAAAAGAACATCATACCAACAGTAAAATATGGTGGTGGTAGTGTGATGGTCTGGGGTTGTTTTGCTGCTTTAGGACCTGGAAGGCTTGCTGTGATGGATGGAACCATGAATTCTACTGTCTACCAAAAAATCCTGAAGGAGAATGTCCGGCCATCTGTTCGTCAACTCAAGCTGAAGCGATCTTGGGTGCTGCAGCAGGACAATGACCCAAAACACACCAGCAAATCCACCTCTGAATGGCTGAAGAAAAACAAAATGAAGACTTTGAAGTGGCCTAGTCAAAGTCCTGACCTGAATCCTATTGAGATTTTGTGGCATGACCTTAAAAAGGCGGTTCATGCTAGAAAACCCTCAAATAAAGCTGAATTACAACAATTCTGCTGAGTGGGCCAAAATTCCTCCAGAGCGCTGTAAAAGACTCGTTGCAAGTTATCGCAAACGCTTGATTGCAGTTATTGCTGCTAAGGGTGGCCCAACCAGTTATCAGGTTCAGGGGGCAATTACTTTTTCACACAGGGCCATGTAGGTTTGGATTTTTTTCTCCTTAAATAATAAAAACCATCATTTAAAAACTGCATTTTGTGTTTACTTGTGTTATCTTTGCCTAATAGTTAAATGTGTTTGATGATCAGAAACATTTTGTGTGACAAACATGCAAAAGAATAAAAAATCAGGAAGGGGGCAAATAGTTTTTCACACCACTGTATATTTAACCAACATATACACTCAACAAAAATATAAACGCAACACCTTTGTTTCTGCTCCGATTTTTCATGAGCTGTATGACAAAATCATCAATATTAAAACAATAAAAGGCTTGAACTACTTCAGTTGTGTGTAATGAATCTAAAATATATGAAAGTCTAATGTTTATTAGTACATTACAGAAAATAATGAACTTTATCACAATATGCAATTTTTTTTAGAAGAACCTGTATATATAAACATAATAGGATTGAACTGGAAACATCTTCAGGTCAATTTTTGTCTAAAAGGATGGCCAGTCACGCCACCAGTGCTCCAGCGCCGGACAGCATCTCGTTCCTGTTTTTCAGGGAACAGGGTTACAGCAAAGTAACCCGAGATGTTCCCTTTCAAAAGCTACACTCGATGCTGCCTGAAAACGCTATGGGAACGAGAATACCAACGCCGCCACACTGCAAGTGCCTGGACCCCGAAGGTTGTGTTGTGTGTGCACACAATAGCCAAGGAGGTCTCAGACCTAGCTCTGGGAGGCTGACCCGTGAGCCCAGAGTAGCATGAACATTTAATCTATAGAATCTGACAAATGTGTGCGGAGAGGACCAACCTGCCACATTACATACTTGCTGCAAGGGGACACCTCTTGCCAGCGCAATAGATGAGGCAATCCCCCTGGTTAAATGAGCCCTGATTCCTAGAGGCGAAGTGTGACCACGCGCCTCGTAGGCTACAGTAGGGCAATAGCATCTCTCACCCGATGTGACAGCGTTTGGAATAAAAAAAGGCTGCTCTGACTCACGCCACTCAGGCTTCGAGGAAAACTGGGTGCATGGTCGAGAATGGAACTTCCGGAAGAAGTTCGTGTGAGGATGCAGAATAGCTTTGACTATCCCAGGGGCAAATTCTAGGCAGGATGGGTAGACTGACAAAGCCTGCAGATCTCTACTTCTCTTGAAAGAAGTAAAAATCCCCTGGCTTTTAGCCACAACTGAAACGATCTCATGTTCAGAAGGCCCAAAGGTATCACCACAGACGAGCTGCCATGAGACCTAAAAATCTCTGAAAGTGATGAACAGTCACTTTCTGGCCTAGCTTGATTTCCTTTAAGGTGTTAAAAATGGATTTAACACGCGCACGAGACAGCTGTGCCCGCATTGCGATCAAATCCCACGTGACACCCAAATATTTTGCGTTCTGAGCAGGAAAGAGAATGCTTTTTTTGTGCCGTTAAGTCTCAGTCCTAAAGAATCAAGATGAGCTAGGACGACATGCCAATGTCGAAGCGCTAGCTTTTAAGACTGAGCCAGAATCAGACAGTGTCTATGTACAGTAATTCAAAATACAGATGCTTTGAAGTCGTTGTAGCGAATAACAGGGCATCTATAGAGAGAACAGTCAATGGATCACATTCCTGAACCCCCTCTCCCAGCATGCATAGCGCCATCCTGATAACCTTATCTGGTTCGCTATCTTAAGGGGGACGTCTGTAAAACTAAGAAACTCCACAAGGCCAGATGCTTTGAAGTAGACCCCGAAACAGAGGATGTAAATCGCCGATCCGGTAAACAAAGAAGACAGTTTTACAGCTTCAACCCGAACTGGGGGGGGGAGTCATCACACCTGGACGCTCTCTTGACCTAGATAAAGGAAGGAATGAGTGGGTAAGATATGTAATGTTTGATGTCAATCTCAAGCTGGCTTAATTTCAAGAATGTTGGTGAACATGGGTAATGGTTATTATGAACAGAGCTCATGCAAAATTACTTCTTATTAAGTATTAAAAACTCCAACCGGATGGGTCACACGTGACAGCCGAAACACCTGGCTAATTTATGCACGGAAGGAGGAACCACGTGAGGCGTGGCTAAGCCCTGCAATTACATCCGATTGGATGAATCACCTGTGGGACAGACTGACCCCCAAGGGACAAAAACCCTCAGGAAGTCCACAGTAGTAGAGAGAAGAAGAGAAGTTATCATCACAACTGCAACCTACAGCATCTTCCAAGCAGCTCGGGCTCCTGCCCTTGCGGGCGCTGCGCCACCGCTGCTGGCATCGCGCCACCGCTGCTGGTGTCATCCGCTCCTTAAGAACACTCAACGAGACTTCGTGCCAGAACTCCAAAGTCCTGCAACGAAGGAAACCTCAGGAGAAGTTCCAGAGCGCAGCCATCGGTAACCAGGCAACCAACGCCTCACCGAAGGGCTTTCACGACTGACGTCATCTCTACAACAGCGCACCAACCAATTAGCAACGCCGTGATTCCCTTCGCTGGAGGTGAACCCACGGATGAGAACGAAGCATGACGCAAGTAAACAAACAAAGCTGCATACCTTGCTAAAGTTGGTGCTCGTTTTATAACTAAACCGTAAGATTAAACCCAAGACTCTGCTCTTGTGACTTTCGTTGATCTAGTAAACAGTACTAGAATAACTTCATTCATTTTCACTTGCCAAACTGTTTGTGTGTGTGTGTGTGCGCGTGCGTGCGTTCAAGTAGTGTAGTTACATGTATCGTAGATTAGTCAAATAAATTCTCATTTCTTTATAAAGAACTGTTGTCTTGGTCCTGTATTTTAAAGTCTAAACACTTGCCCAGATCGTGTTACCTTGCTCATAATTGCTAAGTACTAGATTTTGTATTATAGCCGTCGGCCATGTGATAACCAGAACTGTTAAGATACACTAAATTGTGCTAAACGCTTGACGGGTAGTCGATAAAGTGTATGTTATAAATTTTGATTCAGTTAATCAAATTAAACTGAACGTTAAAGATTCGATACAACTCTGACCCAGAGCTAAACATTACTTATTAATGATGAAAGATGCGTTGGCATTGTATCTACATTAAAATGTCTATATTTATTGGTGGACAATGCAACCGTCATTCATTGTCTTTATTATGTAAACCCTATGTATTAATGCTGAAGAATGCCGGAAGCTATTCATCGTCATTACTACGTTAAAACGCTACACGTAAAGGAGCCAGGACTGCATCCATGCATTTTGTATATCTGCGGGTGACAGAGCTAGGCCAATGGAAGGACCTGATACTGGTAAGCTTGATCCGCGAGAGCGAACCTCAGGAACTTCCTGTGTTGTGGCAATATTTCTATATGAAAATATGTGTCCTTCAGGTCAATTGTTACAAACCAATCCTCAGGTTGTATTTGAAAACAATAATTTGACAGTCAAATTTTAGAACCTGTACTTTTTGAGATAACAGTTCAGCCTGCGAAGATTAAAAATTGGACGCAGCCCCTCCGTCTTTCTTAATACCAAAAAACTGACTGTAGCAGCCTGACTCTCTGTCTGGGAGGGGACCATGTTCTATGGCCTCTTTTCCCAGCAAAGTCTGCAATTCCAGAGTCAGCAGGTGTGCCCTTTGTGGGGACCATGCCGTTGAAACGCGGAGGGCGATGTGCAAACTGAATCCTGTAGGTTCCCTCTGTACAGTTCTTAATACTCAAGGAGATATACCTGACAGTAGCTTCCACGCTGACAACTTCTCCGAAAGGGGCACAAGTTTTGGTACTTCAGCTAGATGGGGGAGGGGGTTGTTAGATGTTCGGCATCCTGAAACCTGGCAGGAAGTGACCGAACGACTAACATCTTGTTGGAGACCAGTGTTCCAGTGGCGGCGGGCTTAAACACAGGCCTCCTGGGAGTGCCAGGTAGAAGATTTTATTCTCAAAAAAAATTGTATGCGCCCATCCCCGGGGGATGCCATACCTACGGTCCTGGGCACATGAGCCTCAGGACTTCTTCTTTGAGAAGATAACAGTGCGCAGGTCCGGCCTCTTTAAGGTGGATTGCGAAGAGCGGCGAGGCCCACCCCAGTCTAAGAGGGGTTGACCGGCTTACCACACTCTCCTTCTGTGCTTCGCCCCTCGCGAGAGCCAGACCTGGTCAGGACTGAGTGGCCGACAGTCCCGACTCTTGATCGCGGCGGTGGACACCATTGCAGCCTGGCTCGGCCTAGCTATAAATGCCCTATTATCAATAGCCCCGCCATTGCTCAAGTCTTTCAGCAGTTCAAACCGCTGCCTGGAAGCTTTTTCCCACCAGGGAAGATGTCAGTCTACGCGGCTTGGTGGGAAGTGTGGGCTTTTTCAGGGAGGATGATGTCCCAGGAGGGAGATAGCCCGCAAGCGTCTCTTTTATCTGAGGCATCATCATATAACCTCGTGCCTTCGCATCAACGATATTCAAATAAATCAAAGTTGATGGCACGAAAAACATGGGATGAATAAGGCGAATTCCTTGAAAGAGTTAACTGGTCATAGAGGTTGGCAAAAAAAAGGGAGAGAGAGAGAAAGAGTGTCACTGAGGCTCCTCCCCCCGGCTACACGTCAGAAACCGGTTATCTAATTTTGAGCGCTTGGGGAAATCACGCTTCTGCGATCACGATATGCTATCGCTCAATCGCATACATTAGTTACCTGCAGTAACTCCTCCATGTCCTCGGAAACGGGTAAACATTTACAAGAAGCGCCGAGGCGTGCTTGAGAAGTGGACGGAAAACTTTCTGATCTGGAAAGAGCGCGAGAGAAAGGGGCAATTCCATGGCTCGCAGTTTCTCTTTAAAGAATGTGAGCCACGTGCGAAGTACTCAAAACAAAAAGTGTGGAGATCGCGCTCCGAAGAGATCTATCACACGGAGGTATGGATCCCCTAACAAACTCCGCCATATCGGTGAGTTAACACTTTTAAACTCGCTTGCACACACACACACGCAAACACAATGCAGAACTGAAGACAAAAAGATCTAAGGATGTTTCCGGTTCACTCCTATTTATAACCTGCAGGTGCACTTTATCAGATGACTTTACCTGACCGAGGTTATATATAGCCAAAATGTGACGTGTTTGATACACACATGCTTCACAACCGGTAACACAAAAAGATGTTCCCATAGCGTTTGCACGCAGCATCGACTGTAGCTTTTGAAAGGGAACTTGTTTTATAGCAAACCATCAGAATTAAATCTATTAAATATTCACATAAAAGTGCTAGTGTGGAGAGTGTGGGATGGGGAGTGTGTCTATTTGTTTCTCCCAAACAAAGGCTGAGAAAAAGATGTAATAATTCTTTTTGGGGAAAAAATCCCAGTGCCTAATTTCAACTAGTTGTGGGTAACTGCCTGTTTGCTGACATGTACTGTAGGTGGGTTGATATTTTTAAAAACCATGATAAATGATATTTATTTCAAATACTATTTTTTGTCATATACACAACCTTATATAGGATGTCATGCAGTGAAATGCCTATAAGATTGTTCATGATGTGAAATAAAAAAAATATGAATTAATTAATTACTTAATTCATTCATTCATTCATTCATTCATTCACCCATCTTCTCTTTGTGAAGGGCTTAAAGGAGCCTGGAGCCTATCTCAGAAGACTAAGGGCATGAGGAAAAGTACACCCTGGATAGAGTACCAATGCATGGTGAATGAATGAATAAATTAATACATTCATTCATTCATTCACCCATCTTCTCTCTGTTAAGGGCTTAAAGGAGCCTGGAGCCTATCCCAGGAGACTAAGCCCCGTAAGAAAAAAAAAAGTATGCTAAGTATACTAAATCCCAGCATGCCAAAGCATACTTAAATGTACTTGCAGCCAGACTAATGACTAGTATACTTGAAGTTTGCTATTTTGGAACAACTTTGAACACTAATTAAGTGTATTTATTAAGTTGTAATTAAATTGTACAAAAGCACAATTTTAAGTGTATTAAGTATACTTTTGTGTACTAAAGTGAAACCACTTTAAGTATACTTAGTACACTTAAAGTATATGACTATGTGTGTACTATTTTTACTGTATTACACATACATGATTAATATACTACAAGTCTATTCTTATTGCAGCAGTAGCATGCTGTTATATTTCTGGTCAATTACAAATACTAAAAAAGTACCTTTGTTGGTAATACAAGTATACTTTATTGTATCATACAGTAACACAACCTTCTATACTACAGTATTGCAAATGTATTAACAGTACACTAAAAGTTTTTAGGATAATTTACAAATGCTAAATGCATTTTCTACACAATACCATGTTTTTGAAAAGCATTACATCAGTAATTACTCCGGATCCGAGCTGGCCGAGTGAGATCCTGAGGGACAACAAAGGACGCAACGCGAAGCGGTGGCCCCGAGGGAAACGAGCCGGCGTCAGAAACAGGCTGAGAGCCCGTGCACACCGCACACCTCTGCCTAGCATCCTGCTCGCCAACGTCCAGTCACTGGAAAACAAGCTCGATGACTTCAGGGCCAGGATAAAGTTCCAGAGAGACATTCAGGACTGCAATCTCCTCTGCTTCACCGAGACATGGCTGAACCCAGCGGTGCCGGACCACGCCATCCAGCCGGCCGAGTTCTTCTCGGTTCACCGCATGGACAGGACGTGTCGTGGAAATTAATTGAAGACTCAGGCTTTGGTTTTCAGAAGATAACGACCTTTATTTATCATGCAATAACGGCCGGGGGAGACTGCAGTGTCACACCGATCTTTGAGTGCTCTTCCCTTTAAATACTCCATACAATGCAGCTGATTCTGTATACAGTGGTGTTTTACAACAGGTGGGTTTCTTTAAATTCCCCCGTTCTATGTATACCTCACCTTCCTGGGCAAGCACATTCCAGGAGGCCTTATATGGTTAGTTTTTGCACGTACAATTCCCCATCCTATGTATAGCTTGGATTCCTAGGCAAGCACTTCTCAAATTGACTACAGAAAATGACCATTATATTCTGATGGGTACCTAAAAGTGAGTAAATTCACATAAACTTAAATAGAAATTACTACCATATATCCCCCCTTTGGGACTTACAAGTCCCACAATAATTGTTTAATCTAGAGTGCAAATCCATGTGTTAGTTGTTCTTACACTAATCTGGTGATTTAATCAAATCACTGGATTTTATCAATAACCAACCTATGTATTCGCACTCTAGGGGAGTATCAGCCAAACGTCTCTTTCCTTACTTTTGACAACTAGGACAAGAGTAAAAGACTGACCTCCATGACATCATACTTTCCATAAGCTATAACATGACTTATAATGCAATCAATACAGTGACTTTCTAGGCTTATGCTAGTTGGATAATGTAGCGTTTTAACGTTATAATGACAATGAAAAGCTGCCGGCATTCTCCACCATAATACTATGTATAGGTAGAGTTTTAACATAATAATGACCATGAATAGTTTCCGGCATTCTTCATCATTAATACGTAGGGTTTACATAATCAAGACAACGAATGACGGTTGCATTGTCCACCAATAAATATAGACATTTTAATGTGAACACAATGCCAACGCATCCGTCATCATTAATAAGTAATTTTTAGCTCTGGGTCAGAGTTGTATCGAATCTTTAACGATTCGGTTTAATTTGATTAATTGAATCAAAATTTATAACGTACACTATATTGACTACCGGTTCAGCGTTTAGCACAATTCAGTGTATCTTACCAGTTCTGGTTATCACATGGCCAACAGCTATAACACAAAATCTAGTATTAAGCAATTTATGAGCAAGGTAACACGATCTGGGCAAATGTTTAGACTTTAAAATACATGACCAAGACAACAGTACTTTATAAAGAAACGAGAATTTATTTGACTAATCTACGATACATGAAACTACACTACTTGAACGCACGCGCACACACACACACACATACACACAAACAATTTGGCAAGTGAAAATGAATGAAGTTATTCTAGTACTGGTTACTAGATCAACGAAAGTCACAAGAGCAGAGTCTTGGGATCAATCTTACGGTTTAGTTATGAAACGAGCACCAACTTCAGCAAGGTATGCAGCATTGTTTGTTTACTTGCGTTACGTTTCGTTCTCATCCTTTGGTTCACCTCCAACGAAGGGAATTACGGCGTTGCTGATTGGTTGGTGCGCTGTTGTAGAGATGACGTCAGTCAGGAAAGCCCTTCGGTGAGGCGTTGGTTGCCTGGTTACCGATGGCTGCGCTCTGGAACTTCTCCTGAGGTTTCCTTCGTTGCGGGACTTGGAGTTCTGGCACGAAGTCTCGTTGAGAGTTCTTGAAGAGCGGATGACGCCAGCAGCGGCGGCGCAGCGCCCGCAAGGGCGGAAGCCCGAGCTGCTTGGAAGATGTTGTAGGTTGTAGTTGTGATGATAACTTCTCTTCTTCTTTTCCTGTGGACTTCCTGAGGGTTTTTGTCCCTTGGGGGTCAGTCTGTCCCACAGGTGATTCATCCAATCGGATGTGATTGCAGGGCTTAGCCACACCTCACGTGGTTCCTCCTTCCATGCATAAATTAGCCAGGTGTTTCGGCTGTCACGTGTGACCCATCCGGTTGGAGTTTTTAATACTTTATAAAAAGTAATTTTGCATGAGCTCTGTTCATGCTACCAATTACCCATGTTCACCAACATTCTTGAAATAAAGCCAGCTTGAGATTGACACCAAACATTACATATCTTTCCCACTCATTCCTTCCTTTATCTAATAAAAAGGTTTGTAAATGCTGAATACACCTTTAAAGTTATGCAGATTAATCAAACATATACACAGGAATAAAAGGAACTGAGTAAATATATGTAAATACGTTTTGCCCTACTGGCACACTTTAAAGATGTTTAAAATAGTGTCCATGCCGTATGCCTTTGTTCATGGAAAGGCATGTCTTCCAGAGGTCAAGAGACTGTCCAGGTGTGATGAGGCCTCTTCCTCCCCAGCTTGGGGTGGAGCTGTAAAGCTGTCTTCTTTGTTTACCGGATCGCCGATTTACACCCTCAGTTTTGGGGTCTACTTCAAAGCATCTGGCCTTGTGGAGTTTCTTAGTTTTACAGACGTCCCCCTTAAGATAGCAAACCAGATAAGGTTATCAGGATGGTGCCATGCATGCTGGAAGAGGGTGTTCAGGAATGTGATCCATTGAATGTTCTCTCTATGGGAGCCCTGTTATTCGCTACATACCCCCCTTTTTGCTCGGTGAAGTTCCATTCGTGAACATCAGCGGGCACTGGAAGTAGAAAAATAGAGAGAGAGAACAGGCACACACAAGACACAAACAACACCTCCATAACCAACTGAATCATGGTGCATAACCTAGTTACCTCGTATGGTCTGGTTACGAACACTTAAAACGACATGGGGTGCTTTTGGCTAGGCTTTATCCCAAATCGGGTTGTTTCGATTGGCTGACAACGATTTACTTTCACTTTGGGTGGGAAGAGTCAACCTAATTTTTGGGAGCTGTACTCAAGCTTGGTTAAGATAATTCCCTGATCAAAGGAAGAGAAAACGCAGGGGAAAAAAAAAATAGACAAACACAAAGAGAAAGGGCCACAAGGACACAAATAGATTGAGGAAACTAAACTAGTGTCGCATGTGTGGAGCAACTCCTCTCTACCAGAGGTTGGGTCTAGCAGTGCAGACAGAGGAGGGTGATTAGGTGTTTGTTTACAAAAGTGAATAAAATATCTGTATGTACCTTCCTAGAAGGACCAAAGTATGTTACTGTGGTGAAAGGTATACGACAGTTGATCTGTGTCAGTGGTCTGTTCTTCCCCCCCTTTTCAGTTTGGAACAACTCTTTAATCATCCTTCTCATCAGTTCTTAAAAGTCTTGACATTGGTGATGTCTTCAGCTCATTTGTGGCTTGGGCTTGGGCTGGATTAGCTTAGACTTTTGACAAGTTTCTTCGTCGAATCATTGTTCTGAATTGAGGTCAGAAATCTTTGATGAGGGCTTCCCGGAGCAGATGGTAGTCAGTCTTTGGGTGAGCTGCACACTTTAGGTAGCTGCACACTTCAGTAGCTGCACACTTTAGGGCTGGATGTTGTTCGAAGCCAGAGCTTACCTTGGTCAGTGATGTGGAGTCTCTTTTCTAGATGGGGATCACTTTCTCTTACATAAGTTTGGAAATCTTGGCTGCCTGGCAGATGTGGCATAAATTTATCAAGGTGCCTGGCGAGTTGGTCAAGGTCTGCGCCGTGCGATGCTCTGTGGCTGGAGCGAGCAGGTTCCCGGTGTTCTGCCATGAGGTAGGGTTCTTTGAAGGGGGCTGGGGGATGCGTCGCCCCGCCCGTCGCTTCTTCCACTACGTATCGGTCCAAGAACAGGGGACCTGGTCCTGCTCAACAGGGGTAAGCTGCGTGCACGTAGTTACCTTGACGGATGGTCACACCATTCACAGGCGGGCTTGAGTTCCTCAGTGACGCTGTAGGACTCTTCTTTGCTATGGTCCAGCTGTCGCATGAGGTAGCTGATCTCATTCCTTGCTTGTCCAGGTGAGTTTTGAGGGCTTTAATTCTGCCATTTTTCCCCCTGGGGTCAGACGTGGCCTTTCCTAGTAGTTCTCCTGCATACTGCAGCCTGTCGGGGAGATCAGCGTAGTTTGCCTTGCTTTGCTCACTTTCACGTGTAGTAGTTGCCAGAATTTCTTGCAGCACAGTGATTTCCACTTTGTCCTGCTCTACCTCGTCACCCCCTTTCCGTCGCTCCTGAGCTTCCAGGTTCAGTTGCTTGATGCGTTGTTGCACACGCCAGCTCCTGCTGTAGATAGGCGGCGTGCCTGTTGCTCAGCTTGAGGGCGACGATGAGTGTGTGAACTAAGGAGCCGGTGATGTTGGACAGTTCATTGGGACTGTAGCACTGACTCGGGTCTTGTCTCATACGGCTCGTTAAGTTGTCGTCTAGCTGGTCTGGCGTCTGGTACTTCAGTGTTTCGGCAGCCTTAGGTAGGAAGCTGTCAGTTGCAACACTTGGCCATGTCTTCAGATCTTTTCAGCGACTGACAGGTCTGTGGTGCGAGACATGTTTTGCTGGGGTTCTAGAACCACGACTGACACAGATGTGAGAGAAAGAAACAAAACAGAAAAACAAGAGAGAAAAAAAAAAAAACAACAGACACAGCAAACAGATGTGTAAGTGTGGGCTACTGCCGAGTGTGGTTCTCTGTAACTGTGGTCCTCTGATGGGCATGTTACTAACTGGGAGTTTCTGTGGGAAGAGCTAGTGAACACACAGTTAGCATGGCTAGAGAACCGATGCAAAAAAGAACAACAACACAGAGCAAGGGATAGAGTAGTCATGGTAATTTTCTACTTTCCTATAAGAGGAGGTTTCTTTTTTGTGTAAGGAAAGGTTAGAGCTAATGTTAAGCTGAGGAAAAACAAACAGAAACCGCATTTCTGTGGCAGAATAAGTTTAATACCAAATTTTGTTTTTCCCTCCCCCTTTTGTTTTTATTAAGTTTGATTTGGAAGGGTGCTCCTAAGTAAAGGGGTTTCAAGATAGGGATTTCTCAGTATGTGATTGTTATTTAAGATTTTCTTTAGGCGAAAGAAACAATAACAATGACAGTATTGGTTAACTCAGCATTAGGGTTGACAACCATACACAGATTGAAACACTTTTAAACGCGTCTTCAAAATTTTATGGACGGTTTCCTAGTTGACCTGCTTTAACCTTGGCTAGGTAGGATCCCAGCACGAAAAGGGAAGGTACAGTGAGAGTCGGGCGCATTTGAACCTAAGAATTCATGCTTCAACAATATGTAACAATTCTACCGTTCTCTGCTTTTGTGGCTCTTAAATTTGAATTTTAAATGATAAATTATAGCTAATTATTGAGCCTTAATTAGCACTAAAATTGGTAGGAGCAATTTGTTATTAACTCCATTGATCGTCTATCATTAAATTAGAGACAGGACTTCTAATTTATTACTTAATTTAAAAGAAATTCAAAATAATAATGATAGTCGATGATCAATTTTAAAAAATGTTTATCATCAAAATCATATAAGTAGTTACAGTGTATGATGAACATCGAATCTGTAATAATTTATGAAATTGAATTTAAGTTTTAGATTAAAACAATTAGACAATGAGCAACATTTCAGGATGTCATCAAAATCAATGAAAGTAATTTTGCTTAATCCATTACGTATAGGTAAAGTAATAAAGAGGGGGTCAGAAGAGAAAAAGGAAAAAGACCCACTGGTGTGAGTTAAAGTTTGGTGTAAAGAGGTTAGGCCACTAACAACTTTCGAACAGTGCATTCACAACTAAAAGATGCTATGTGCTAACCGCTAGCCTTAAATGCTACTAGCACAGATGCTACATGCACACAGGCTACAATGTAAACGCGCTAGGTTTGCTATCTGACCTAGCTCATGCTAGACTTTGTTTACAACTGGTATTAAATAGCGCGAGCGGACTGCGCTTGCACACTTAAAGGTTATCCCGGAAGAGGTTGTTTAGAGTTTCCGGGTCACAGTCGTCGCTATGGTTACGTCGCTATGGTTACGTACACTTAAACGAGCGTGCTAGTTCAACAGTTATGGGTGGTCAGTGACAATGGCAGCGCATTTAACAATGAACAACCCGAACAACACTAGTTAGCTCCTTATAGCTGGACGACGTCAACTCCACTCGTTAAAGTAGGGCACACAAATTAGTTGGTACTACATTTAAGACAACAATGTTGCTGAGATCTCGGCGGATCTCAGCCCTTTGTCAGACAAACATACCGACATTAAACACAAAAACAAACGTGGCTTTTAACCGCACATTTTACTAGAGTAAATTTGCAAGTGGAACATCGCACAGGCAGATTCACTATTGAGACAAATTAGCTGCACAAAGGTGTGTGTGGCAGGGTTTCTTCGCTGCATACACACTAAGAATTACAAACAGGGTTTCTTCGCTGTTTGTTACACACTAATTTGACTTCAGGGTTTGTGCAAATTAGCTGCACAAAGATGCGTGGCAGGGTTTCTTCGCTGCCTACACACTTACAATTAAAAACAGGGTTTCTTCGCTGTTTTTATGATAATATAAGGCCTTTAAAAGATGATAAGAGGAACATCGCTCAAATCAATCTTTATCGCGGTGAAGGAAGATTTCTTCGTTCCAACAGGCGATTTTAATAATATTAAAATGTAAAGAGATTTCTTCGTCTTTACAGTACAAGTTTAATATTATAAGCTGCAGTTTACTTGAACATATAGCTAAGCTTGAAAATGGAACAAGCATCTCGCGCTCGCTATGAAGGCCTTTAAAAGATGATAGGAGGAACATCGCTCCAATCAATCTTTATCGCGGTGAAGGAAGATTTCTTCGTTCCAACAGGCGATTTTGATAATATTAAAATGTAAAGAGATTTCTTCGTCTTTACAGTACAAGTTTAATATTATAAGCTGCAGTTTACTTTAACATATAGCTAAGCTTGAAAATGGAACAAGCATCTCGCGCTCGCTATGAAGGCCTTTAAAAGATGATAGGAGGAACATCGCTCCAATCAATCTTTATCGCGGTGAAGGAAGATTTCTTCGTTCCAACAGGCGATCTTTATAGTATTAAAATGTAAAGAGATTTCTTCGTCTTTACAAGTTTACTTTAACCATTAACATGACTAAATGTCGGACAAATAGCGGCTGTTAAAGTACAATACTAAAGGTGGTTTTGAACCATCCAATCACGAAAGTAAGTTCGTGTTGCATTTCATTCATTCACACAGTTGTGTGCCGCGAGGCAAGTACGTATATAGTATCGCAAAAATCTGTTTCTCCGCCTCTAATCTATTTCTGGACAATAGAAGAGATACAGTAAATGGTCTTGGTTTTATGGATTTTTAAGCCAAACAATGCCCGCTTTCATTCTCCACCATAATATATGTAGCGTTTTAACGTTATAATGACAATGAAAAGCTGCCGGCATTCTCCACCATAATACTATGTATAGGTAGAGTTTTAACATAATAATGACCATGAATAGTTTCCGGCATTCTTCATCATTAATACGTAGGGTTTACATAATCAAGACAACGAATGACGGTTGCATTGTCCACCAATAAATATAGACATTTTAATGTGAACACAATGCCAACGCATCCGTCATCATTAATAAGTAATTTTTAGCTCTGGGTCAGAGTTGTATCGAATCTTTAACGATTCGGTTTAATTTGATTAATTGAATCAAAATTTATAACGTACACTATATTGACTACCGGTTCAGCGTTTAGCACAATTTAGTGTATCTTACCAGTTCTGGTTATCACATGGCCAACAGCTATAACACAAAATCTAGTATTAAGCAATTTATGAGCAAGGTAACACGATCTGGGCAAATGTTTAGACTTTAAAATACATGACCAAGACAACAGTACTTTATAAAGAAACGAGAATTTATTTGACTAATCTACGATACATGAAACTACACTACTTGAACGCACGCGCACACACACACACACATACACACAAACAATTTGGCAAGTGAAAATGAATGAAGTTATTCTAGTACTGGTTACTAGATCAACGAAAGTCACAAGAGCAGAGTCTTGGGATCAATCTTACGGTTTAGTTATGAAACGAGCACCAACTTCAGCAAGGTATGCAGCATTGTTTGTTTACTTGCGTTACGTTTCGTTCTCATCCTTTGGTTCACCTCCAACGAAGGGAATTACGGCGTTGCTGATTGGTTGGTGCGCTGTTGTAGAGATGACGTCAGTCAGGAAAGCCCTTCGGTGAGGCGTTGGTTGCCTGGTTACCGATGGCTGCGCTCTGGAACTTCTCCTGAGGTTTCCTTCGTTGCGGGACTTGGAGTTCTGGCACGAAGTCTCGTTGAGAGTTCTTGAAGAGCGGATGACGCCAGCAGCGGCGGCGCAGCGCCCGCAAGGGCGGAAGCCCGAGCTGCTTGGAAGATGTTGTAGGTTGTAGTTGTGATGATAACTTCTCTTCTTCTTTTCCTGTGGACTTCCTGAGGGTTTTTGTCCCTTGGGGGTCAGTCCGTCCCACAGGTGATTCATCCAATCGGATGTGATTGCAGGGCTTAGCCACACCTCACGTGGTTCCTCCTTCCATGCATAAATTAGCCAGGTGTTTCGGCTGTCACGTGTGACCCATCCGGTTGGAGTTTTTAATACTTTATAAAAAGTAATTTTGCATGAGCTCTGTTCATGCTACCAATTACCCATGTTCACCAACATTCTTGAAATAAAGCCAGCTTGAGATTGACACCAAACATTACATATCTTTCCCACTCATTCCTTCCTTTATCTAATAAAAAGGTTTGTAAATGCTGATTACACCTTTAAAGTTATGCAGATTAATCAAACATATACACAGGAATAAAAGGAACTGAGTAAATATATGTAAATACGTTTTGCCCTACTGGCACACTTTAAAGATGTTTAAAATAGTGTCCATGCCGTATGCCTTTGTTCATGGAAAGGCATGTCTTCCAGAGGTCAAGAGACTGTCCAGGTGTGATGAGGCCTCTTCCTCCCCAGCTTGGGGTGGAGCTGTAAAGCTGTCTTCTTTGTTTACCGGATCGCCGATTTACACCCTCAGTTTTGGGGTCTACTTCAAAGCATCTGGCCTTGTGGAGTTTCTTAGTTTTACAGACGTCCCCCTTAAGATAGCAAACCAGATAAGGTTATCAGGATGGTGCCATGCATGCTGGAAGAGGGTGTTCAGGAATGTGATCCATTGAATGTTCTCTCTATGGGAGCCCTGTTATTCGCTACATAATGTACACAATTAAAATGAAACATGCATAACACAGTACAATTTTAAAGTAGACCTAATTTTTAACAGTCTTCTTGTAATACAGTATACTCTTCAACCCAGATACTTTGCGCATCGTAGAGGGTCGCCTTTTGGGGAGAGGCCAGGCCAGTGCTTTCACCCAAGGCATGGTTCATCATTAATCATCTTCTTCGTCCTCGTCCGAGGTGCCGGAATCCTCTTCTGATTCTTGGGAATCACCATCAGAGCTGTAAATGTCTTTATCATTGGTTAGGGGTATTTTTCCATCTTGCCATTTTAATACCTCCATTTGTTGGACTGTAGCTTTTATGACCAAAGATTTTAATATAGGAAGTACACAACAGAACAATAATCCTCCTACTAATATAGCAAATCCCAAGAACATACCGAATTTAGCAAACCATGCTCCCCAAGCTCCCAGTTTTAGGTCTAACCAGTCCCATATTTTATTATCCCTTCCAGCATTTTCAGTTACTTCACGTCCCAGATTTTTCAGTTGATTCATGGCTTTGGTAAACGGTCCATCAGGTGCTGTATTATTAGGTATATATGTACAACATTGATCACCGAACAGGACGCACACACCTCCTTTTTCAGCTAATAACCAATTTAATGCTTGTCTATTTTGCCAGGTCATTGTACTGGTAGCTACTAATTGCTCTCCTAATGCAGCCAAAGCATCTTCAGTATAATTAATAAATCGCTGTTGGTTATAATAAAGATAATTTATCCATTCAGCATTTTTATTAGGAGTTATCCATATAAAAATAGACTCAAATCCAGATTTTACTTCATCTCTGGCTTTGAATTCATTAGGTATACCTCTGGGTTGTCCTACTGAATCTATGTACACATTGGGATCAGCCTGATAAGCTCTTTTTACTCGATGATTGGCTTCTAAGTCACTCTTTATAGGTTGTTCTATATCCCAATTCGTTATTGATATTTCTTGAATCATTTGTACTCTAGCACAGATTCCTTTCCAATCTCTTGGTAATGTTGCCCTTAACAGTGTTCCCCCACAGAGCCAGAAAAAATCAGCTACAGGTACTGATTGGTCATCGTAACGGAACTTAAGTGGAAATATTAATGTTTGGTTCTTACATCTATGCGTTATACTTATATTTGCATGCACTGTTGCTGTTGCATGAAGTACAGTCTTCTTAAGGACGTCAGATCGGCTAAAAGAGTCCGTGTCTAGGTGCCACATTATCATGCAATTACCCTGAAATTCTCCCATGCTGTAATTTCCTCTTGTTTTGTTGAAGCATTCATACTCAAGTGTATAATCTATTTCATACTCCGAAGGTAACTCTATCTTTTTAATCTCTAGTCTTACATCTAATTGCTGACACCATTCTCCCCATTCGGGTGTATGGTATCTATTGAAGTAATCTGGACTACTTAATATTGCTAAACATTCTGCTGGACATAGGGGTCTTCTGAAGGCATGCAGATGACAGAAGTGCTGGGCAAATCCTGCACAATGTCTAAAGTCATATTGGTTGGGTACTACTATAACTTTCCTTAATGGTGATGGGGTGCAAAATAAACAACTAGTTATTTTATTTTCCTTGGCTGTGTAGGCAGCCCACTTATACCACTCATTACCGTGTGCTATGTTCAAGAGTTTCTCCTTTATTTTCCTGCCAACAGTTTTGGTACTAGGAACCGTTGGATCATCTGTCAATTGCTGTAAAGTCAATTCTTGGGAAGTCTGGCTGGAGTTGAGTAGTGGTGAGGTGACTACTGGGTGATTTAATATCTGGAACATAAAGACCATTAGGTATGCTATCCCCTTTATTTTCCCCATGATTTTGCTTTATTTCCACCCCACCTTTCACACAGATTTCAAGACCTTGTACGTTGTCACTGTCAGATGGTGGGTCCTCTTCTTCTGCACCTTTTTCCTTACTTACTTTAGGGACTCTTGTGCAATGGTTTAAATGATACCAGGTGGTTTTGCCTTCCACTTGGACTGCTGTGGGAGTGGCAGCTACAACTGTGTATGGTCCCTCCCTCCTGGGTTCGTGCCACTTTCTCCTGATCTCCTGGAGTGATGGGACACGGAGCGTCTTTTTCTTCCTTCGTCTCCTTGCTTTTTTCCTGCACATAGATTGCTTTATGTATGGCAGTTAGTTTCCTCATATATGATCTGAGTTCCAATTGTAATTGTTCTAGCGGTGGACCTTTATAGGGTCCTCTACAGAATGGTACAGGCATGGGTCGACCCGTAAGCATTTCATGCGGGGTTAAGTGTGTATTCCTGTTAATCTGCATGCGATAGCTCATTAGTGCAAGAGGTAAAGCATCAACCCAGTTGAGTTTTGTACTAGCACAAATTTTGTTAAGTTTAGCTTTGAGAGTGCCGTTTATTCTTTCTACCATACCCTGGGACTGCGGATGATAGACACATCCAAATCTTTGTTTTATTCTTAACTGTTGTGATACTTGCTTTACAGTTTTCTGAATAAACGCTGATCCATTATCTGAACTGATTTCTGACGGTATTCCAAACCTAGGTATCACTTCCCTTGTAAGGAATTTGATAACTGTTTCGGCCCCTTCATTTGCGGAAGGCATTGCTTCTACCCATCTACTAAATCTATCAATTATTACGAGCATGTATCTTTTGCCTCGAGCATATTTTATCATGTCCACATAATCCATGACCAAGTGCTTAAAAGGTCCTTCTGGTACCGGTATATGGCCAATAGGTGTCGCTGTTCCTTTTCTGACGTTATGCTTAGCACATATCTCACAGGAAGCTAGGAACTCGTCAACCATAGCATGCAGATATGGAGACCAATACCCTTGTTGCTTGATCTTTCTCACTACCTTTCCTCTAGCACAATGATCAAATCCATGGGCATCTGAAATCAGAATGTTCAACAGTGCTGTGGATGCTATGATCAGACCTTCATGTGAACGCCAAATACCCTGTGCATCCTTCTGGGCTCCCCTCTGGAGCCACATTGAGTGCTCGTATGGACCTGCTTGCTGTTGAATCCGAATAATATCTTCCAACTGGGGCTGTGGTTCTATAAGGACTATTGGCACCTGTACTGCCAGTTGACACTTTGATGCTCGCTTTGCTTCTAAGTCTGCTATGTTATTACCTTTAGTGACATAGTCATTTCCCTTTTTATGGGCTTGACATTTAATTACAGCCAATCGTTTTGGTAGCATCATAGCAGACATTAGTTTACTTATCTGTTCAGCATGCTGGATGGGAGTCCCATCACTCCTTTTAAATCCTCTTTGCTTCCACACTGCTCCAAACAGATGACATACACCATGCGAATAGGCTGAATCTGTAAATATATTTGCCACTAGCCCTTTGGCTAGCTGGCAAGCCGCGGTGAGAGCTTTTAGCTCAGCCAATTGAGCAGAACAGGGTTGTGAACAGTGTTGAGATAAGATCAGTTTAAAGTCTTCTCCATCCTTCCTTATTACTGCATAGCCTGTGTGACTTCCTATGTGATCTCTAAAACTAGACCCATCCACAAAGTAAGTGACTTCCGCTTCAGCTATCGGTTTAGACTCAAGATCAGGCCGTAACCTAGTAAATGCTAATGAATTTGCCACACAATCATGAGACACTCCTTCATAGTCTAAAGGAATTAATTCAGCTGGGTTAACTGTGTCACATCTTTTTATAGTAATATATATGTAAGCAATGAAGAATATGCTAGAAAGCGAGCTTGAGTAAGAACAAATTTCCCTTTTTCTATTAGTTCTACAACTTTATGATGGGTATAAATGGTTACTGGATAACCCATAGTCAATCTAGATGCTTTGTTATATGCATAATGTACTGCTGCAAGTCCCTGCTGATGGCATGGTGGGTAGCCTTGCGCTACATTATCTAGCTTTGTGCTGTAGTAAGCTAGGGGCTGCTTTCTCCTTCCACTGCAGCTTTCCTGCAGCAACACAGCTGAGGCATATCCATCAGCTCGGTTAGCCACATACAAATAGAACGGTTTGGTATAATCAGGTATACCTAAAGTAGGTGCTGTCTGCATTTCTTTTTTGATGGATTCAAATGCTAACCGTGCATCTGTGTTCCACTTTAATGGAGCACTTAGATTTTGCATGCCTTCTTCTCTCATTATCTCCCTCAGTGGAGCTGTTTTTACCGCATATTCCTCAATCCAGTCAGCACTGAAGCCTGTTAAGCCTAGGAAGGTCATCAACTGTTTAACTGTTTGTGGCAATGGTGCTTTACTTATTCCTTCTAATTGAGTAGGCGCTATGGCTATTGTACCATGTGAAATTAGCCGCCCTAAATATTCAACTTGAGGTTTACAATATTGCAGTTTAGTTTTAGACACTTTATGACCCCCTCGCGCTAACTTACTAAGTACTTTAATGGAGTCTCTATGACAGGTTTCTAATGATGACGAGCATATTAAACAATCATCCATAAACTGGAGAAGGTTACCTTCTATCATTAAATCTGCTAAATCAGCTTTCAAAACCTGATTAAATATATGGGGAGCGTGGCGGTAACCTTGAGGCATTCTTAGGTACGTATATTGTTTACCAGCATATGTAAATGCAAACAAATATCTACTCTCTTCCGCCACTGGAATACTGAAGAAGGCTGAACAAAGATCAATTACAGTAAAATATTTGGCTTCGGGTGGGACATTGGTTAGCAATGTGTGTGGATTTGGAACATCTGCTGGATAATCCTCTGTTATACTATTAATTGCACGCAAGTCATGCACAAGACGCCATTTATTTGTACCTGGCTTAATTACCGGGAAAATTGGAGTATTACAACAACTGATTGTTTCTTCTAGTACAGATGCTTTTACAAGGCCTTCAATAGTGGTTTTTATGCCTGCCTCTGCCTCAGGTCGTAAAGGATATTGCCTTATTCTGGGCAATTTTACATTTGGTTTCAGTTGTACTTGAATCGGGCTGGCAGATTTAATTAGGCCTACATCTGTATCATGACGAGACCATAAATCAGGTGGGACCTGACTCTCCATTTCCCTAAACAATTTATCTTCGACCGTCTCAACTACCTCGGATGCTAATGCCATTTGGGTTTGTGACGTGTGGCTAACTACAACTTCCTGAGGAGTACCAATTAAGCTATTACCACACAAGATCTTGATATAATTTTTATCCTCAGAATGAAAAATTAACGGATTTGTTGTTGATTCCCACTGGACTTCCTTTGCTTTCTTCATCATTGGGCCTAAATCCTTTGAGCTGCTATTTTGACTTACATACAATGTCACATGAGGAACAGAATTAGTTACATTGAACCACCTCTTTACAAAATCAGACACATCTACACTGACAGCAGCTCCTTGCCGACCTATGATGATGTGCTGTGTAATTAGTTCAACCTTGTGTTCTTTCGTTTCTTTCAGCCATGTTTGTTCTATGTCAGTATTCTTAGTTGGGTCATACATCATTGTACAGTGGAAAGCCGCAGTGGGTACTTGTGCTTCTGGAATCTGTGCTTTAATAAATTTTCCCCACTTATTAATTATTTGATTTACGTCCCTCTCTAGCTGTCCTATCCAATATACATTTGCTTGTGGCTCAGTCATTACCATTTGATTTTGAATACCTTTCATGTCAACATACACACCTTTTGGGGAACACCATATTTGAAGTCCTAATTTACATAATGCATCTCTACCTAATAAATTCACTGGCGTCTGACTTGAAACTAATACAGGTATGGTCACACTTTTATTGCAAGTTTGCAGACGGACTGGAGCGGTCATAGGGATTAACTGCTTTTGTCCCGAGAATCCTACTGTCTTGGCAAATTTTCCAGACAAGGGGAGATGTGAGGCATGACTTAAATTTAAGCATGTATAAACTGCTCCTGTATCAATTAACATGGGTGTATTTTTCCCGTCTACCTCAATGTGTAACATGGGTTCTTGTTCAGCATTAGTTGTTAAGATTGGTAACTGATTCTCCCCTATAGGACTCTCTGGGCACCCCTAATACCCCTGTTTTGGACCTCCCCATGGGTTTACTGGGCCTGAAACTTGATCTCGAGGAGGCTGTAGCCACTCTCCTCCCATCGCACCCTGCGTGGGCACTGGCCATGGATGCGTTTGGCAGCTTGATCGATTATGTCCAGCCTGTCCACATCCCCAACAGACTCCTCGGGGAAAGTTAGACTGATTATTTCTTTGTCCTTTCTGTTGTTGATTGGTTCTCCACTCCCTCTGCCCTGGTTTCTGAGTGAACACATTAATGACAGGTGCAGGTATCTGGTGTGGGTTTTGGGAAAATGCAGCTGGTGTTGTCATCGTGGTGACTGTAGCTGGCTGGATCCTCGGTGAAGGATTTGGCCCTCTTACAGACATCTGCCCTGCTTCTTCTGCTGCCAGGGTAGCTTGGACTTTTCTCTTATTTTTCTTTGTTAGTTCTTCCAGCTGTAATTGAGTTAGCTTTCTTTGCAGTTCTTTTTCTTGAGCTTTCAACTTTTGTTCACTTCTCCTATACTGTTCAACAGCATGTGAGACATGATCACAGAATTCTTTGTGTGATTTGGAGGTTAAGCCGACCACGTCTTCCAGTTTACTTTTCACCGGTTGAGGCATGGCATTTACTATAGTTTGTCTGAACAGTGTAGACAACAGTGCATCTCCTTCAGGATCACTTTCAGTTTCTTGCTTCCACCTCTTTAACTGCTTTTGAATGTAAAGTGTTGGATTCTCTGTTTCTTCCAACTGATCACCTTTCAATGCTTTTGGGTCGACTCTAGTTGGATATTCTGCACGCAAGGCTTGCCACACAGAAGGACGATAAGCATCAAAGACAGTTCCATCCATATGATATGTATCCACAGCCTCACTTAAGTCTGAGGAATGAAGGACTTCTTCCATTTTTTCTCCTCCTAAAATCTTTGCCAACAAAGCTTTTATATCTCCTACAGACAGAAGCCTGCCTGAGGTCTCTTCTTCTAGGACCTTGATCCATTTTCCTGCACCCTCGTGGATGTTAGGGAGGCGGTTGACAAGCCCCTCGAGATCTTGAGTTGCCCATGGTACATATTGTCCTCGTGCACCTTTAATTAAAATTGGGAATTGTGGAGCTAGGTTTCTAAGTCTACCAGTGTCCCTTCCCTGTCTCCAACTTCCTATATTTAATGACAAGTTCTCCTCACCGTCATCCCCTCCACTGTACAAAGGTCTATCCCCAGTTCCTAATGTTGTATTTATCTTACTTCTTGCTTGTGATGGTGTTTTAGTATTCCTGTCTAACCTCTCTCCACATCCCTGCACATCTTCCGATTCCTCTATTTTATCCCCCTTCCCATATAACTTCTTTACTCTCTGTAGGTCTGCTCTTACTTCCTTATAACAATCTAACGGTGTGCTGCCTTCTCTATCCATTCTCCTATCCTGCCTCTTTCTTGACTTTACACTTGCCTCTTTGCAGTCTTCTTCTAAATCTACATGCCCTTCCATCTGCATTTCACCAGTAACTTCCACCATGCCCTTGAGCATAGGGAATTGTCCTTCTGTCTGCACATATGGGGGAGGCGTAACTAACGCTTCCTCTCGGTTATTCCGTGCTTCACTGTCTAACCTTTTTGACTTTTTCCTCATCTGCTTTTTCTTCCGTACCTGTTCCTCTCCTTCTTTCTTAAACAAAGCTAAGACCTCTCTCTCCTGCTGTCTTTTCAACTCTCTCTGGACACGCTTTTTCTCTTTTGCTGCCGTCTTGTAATTTTTTACTAGAATCTCCATTTCATGACACAACGCTAGATCAAATGACCCCTCCCTTGGCCATTTTGTAATCAAATCTTTAGTTCTCTTTTGCCATTTATTCGAGATCTTAGTTATGAGATCTCCACTCAAGGGATATTTCAACACTAATGCATCCACCGGAGAGGCTGCCATTATGCTTTATAGCCTTTTTTCACCACAACTTAGATATATTGTTTTGTCTTATGTTATACACTTATTTTCGTGACCAAATTTACTTACAACATACAATATGGTATAATCACAGAACAATCCACCTTCCAGACCAAGACTTAGCAATGATAACCACTCTTTATCAGACACCTTGACCCCTTCTATCACAAGGTGGTATGGGTGGACTTAATGAAGGAAACAGAACGTGATCATCCAGGAGCTAAGGAACCCGAGCTAAACCAACCAGAAGCTGAACCAAATAAGGAGCTGAATCCACACAAGAACCTAAATATAACCTAAGACCATAACTTAACTTGAGCAACCTATATTCAGAAACAAGTAGAAAATAACACTAGAACAACTAAAACATAAAGCATAACATTTTTAAGCAGTTCAAGTAACTTAATTGAATAGCATGGAAACAGTGGAAATGGCATGAAACAGACAGACACAGAGCAAATTCAACAACCAATTTTAACCAACCAGCATTTAAACACAACAGATGCACAGCAACCAGAACAAAAGCTAATTATAATTGACTGGTTAAATACCTAATTTGGGAGAATGCTCCCCCAACCGAGGTGCATTTTAGGAAATGAAGTTCAAACTGAACACAACAGGAACATCAACCTAAAAATGGAGTCGAATAGTGCCCTCTGGTACTTAGCCGTGACAACTCCACACTATTTCTTATTCCCTATTTACACATCCATACTTTGTCCCTTTTTCCTGGAAAATAGGGCTCATTCATTCATGCTTGTCCCTTTTATCTTCTAATAAGGGCTCATTTATTTCTTCTATTTCTTTATTCTTTATTATTTTGTTATTTTATTACTTTTTATTTTATTTTTAATAAGGCCTTCATACACACAGGTGTCTCCGGTCTGGCAGCAGCTATCCCCCCTCTGCTCAGGGGTCAAGCCCTGTTCACTGGACACGGAGCTTATAATATCACTAAACCAAACACTCTCTCTCTCTCTCTCTCTCTCTCTCTTTCTCTCTCTCTCACAGGCACACAAAGAGCTCCCTTGCACTCAGACAGCTTTAGACAGACACAACATCAATTAGACACAACCAATTGCAATTGCTTTTTAACTTTATGGCACACAGCGGTGCTCCCCATACTTAGATATTAATATAAATTCATATACTTTCGTATATTGCTCATAAAAAAGAAATTTATATAAAACTTCACCACCAGCCTCATACAATAATTTTTCGGTGGCTACACATTATCGACATACAGCTGTACATTCCTCATAAAACGTTATTTATAAATATTTAGCTGCTGTGTACCCTTACACAAGCAGTATAACTAATTAAGCGCAATTACTTATTAACTGCTTCTTTCCCATTGCCATCCAATCTAGGCCCTCTTGACAATGGGTACAGATTAATACCGAGCCACTCTCTCTCTTTAACACAAATAAATGCTCAAATGCGCTCTCTCATACTTGTCTTGCCATGCTGCCATCTAATCAAAGCCCTCTTGACAACATAACAGACCAATGCATGCTTAATTTATCAAATTACTATCAGTATAACAGTTAGTACTGTAAGCTGATGCATGCATTCTTTCCTGAAAACAAAGCCCATCCAAAACTACTTAATTTGGAGAGGCATTCATCAGGCGTCCTTACCACCACGGGTTATCCCAGCAAACAACACAAACTAAGTATATAAGCAAAAGTTGCTTACCTTTTTTAGGTGGCCACCAGTTTGTGCTGCCTGCCAAGGATGCCCACGGTGATCAGCCACACCTTTGCCCCTTTTCCACCCTGCTCGCAGCGCCAATATGTCGTGGAAATTAATTGAAGACTCAGGCTTTGGTTTTCAGAAGATAACGACCTTTATTTATCATGCAATAACGGCCGGGGGAGACTGCAGTGTCACACCGATCTTTGAGTGCTCTTCCCTTTAAATACTCCATACAATGCAGCTGATTCTGTATACAGTGATGTTTTACAACAGGTGGGTTTCTTTAAATTCCCCCGTTCTATGTATACCTCACCTTCCTGGGCAAGCACATTCCAGGAGGCCTTATATGGTTAGTTTTTGCACGTACAATTCCCCATCCTATGTATAGCTTGGATTCCTAGGCAAGCACTTCTCAAATTGACTACAGAAAATGACCATTATATTCTGATGGGTACCTAAAAGTGAGTAAATTCACATAAACTTAAATAGAAATTACTACCATAGACGCGGGACTCGGGGAAGTCAAGGGTAGGCGGCGTGTGTTTAATGGTGAACAACAGCTGGTGCAACAGCGCGAGCGTTGTTCCTCTCACACGCTCCTGCACACCAAATCTGAAACTACTGTCCATCATGTGTCGTCCTTTTTACCTTCCTCGGGAGTTTACATCGGTCATAATCAGCGCCGTTTATATTCCACCACAAGCGGACACGGACACTGCCTTATGCGAGCTGCATGAGGCACTCACACAACAACAAACACAACACCAGCGCCAAACTTTTATCAGCACATCACCTGCCCCACCAGGGGCGAAAGGACACTGGACCACTACTACACAACGGTCAAGGACGGCTACAAGGCACAATCTTGTCCACCGTTTGGTAAATCCGACCACTCCGCCATCTTCCTCATGCCAAAATACAAACAAAGGCTGAAACAGGAAGTTCCGGTTCAGAGGGAGGTCGCGCGCTGGACGGACCAATCGGTGGCCGCGTTACAGGACGCACTCGATGACGCAGACTGGGACATGTTCAGAAACAGCTCCGACGATGACGTCAGCGTGTTTACGGAAGCGGTTGTGGGATTCATCGGGAAACTAGCGGACGATACCGTAGAAAAAAAGACTATTAAAACGTTTCCCAACCAGAAGCCGTGGGTGGATAAAACCATCCGCGACGCTCTGAGATCTTGCACCGCTGCCTACAACACTTGACTCGCGTCGGGGGACATGGAACCATATAAGGCTGCGTCATACAGCGTCCGGAAGGCGGTGAAAGAGGCGAAGCAGCGCTACGGGAGGAAACTAGAGTCACAACTCCAACAGAATGACTCTAGGAGCCTGTGGCAGGGATTAAAGACAATAACGGATTATAAAGTACCAACATCCGGTATGACGAACGCAGACGTGTCTCTGGCAGACGAGCTGAACACTTTCTATGCTCGCTTCGAGGCTGCAGCTAAAGACGCTAGCGATGCTAATGCTAGCGGCACTAACGGCTGCAGACAGGAAGTCACTGCCAGCACCAGAAGCGCGTTCATCATCACCGAGCATGACGTGAGGAGAGCCTTTAAGAGAGTGAACACCAGGAAAGCAGCAGGACCAGATGGCATCTCAGGCCGTATTCTCAGAGCCTGCGCAGACCAGCTAGCACCTGTGTTCAACATCTCTTTATCTCAGTCGGTGATCCCCATATGCTTCAAAGAGTCCATCATTGTTCCTGTCCCAAAGAAACCTCATCCTGCTTTCCTCAATGACTATCGCCCTGTAGCCCTCACCTCAGTAGTGATGAACTGCTTTGAACGCCTGGTCAGAGACTTCATCATCTCTTCACTACCAGACACACTGGACCCACTACAGTTCGCTTATCGTCCAAACCGTTCCACGGACGATGCAATCTCTCATCTCCTCCATACATCTCTCACTCACCTGGACACTTGGAGGGGGAATTATGTGAAAATGCTCTTCATCGACTACAGTTCTGCATTTAATACCATAATTCCCTCCACACTTACCACCAAGCTGGAGCACCTGGGAATCAGCTCATCAATGTGTCAGTGGATCTTCAATTTTCTGACTGGCAGACCACAGGCAGTAAGGATGGGCGGACATGTCTCTGCCTCCCTCACTCTCAGCACTGGAGCCCCCCAGGGTTGTGTTCTGAGCCCCCTGCTGTACTCTCTGTACACCCACGACTGCGTGGCCACTACCAGCTCCACCACCATCATCAAGTTTGCTGACGACACTGTTGTGGTGGGCCTGATCACAAACAACGATGAGACGGCCTACCTGGAGGAGGTTGGAAATCTGGAGAACTGGTGCCAGAGAAACAATCTCCTCCTGAACGTCAGTAAGACAAAGGAGCTGATAGTGGACTTCAGTACAAAGCAGGTGAGGAACTACCAGACCCCCGTCATCAACAGGAGCCCAGTGGAGAGAGTGGACAGCTTCAGATACCTCGGTGTTCACATCACGCAGGACCTGGCATGGTCCTGTCACATCAACACCGTGGTAAAAAAGGCCCGGCAGCGTCTCTACCACCTCAGACGCTTGAGAGACTTTAGACTGCCCTCCAAGGTGCTCAGGAATTTCTACTCCTGCACCATAGAGAGCATCCTGACGGGAAATATCACGACCTGGTTCGGGAACAGCACCATGCAGGACAGACGAGCTCTACAGAGGGTGGTGCGATCAGCTGAGCGCATCATCCGCATCGAGCTACCTGACCTGCACTCGATCTACAGCAAGCGGTGCTTGACCAAGGCCAGGAAGATCGTGAAGGACCTCAGCCACCCCAATAACGGACTGTTTACTCTGTTGCGGTCTGGGAAGCGATTCCGCTCCTTGAAGGCCAACACAGAGAGACTGAGGAGGAGCTTCTTCCCGCAGGCGATAAGGTCTCTCAACCACAACCACACCACTATGCAGAACTAACACAATCTTTTCATAATTGATCAAATCTATCAATCTTTTTACATCCATGAACACTATGGACAATTACACGCTCACCTTCCTTCATATCTACACTACATGTTGTACGTTTACATCCTGGACCATTGCACAAAGACACTTTAATAACTTTGCACACCTACCTTCACAACTACACTACATGTTTACGTTTACATCCTGGACCAGTGCACAAAGTCACTTTAATAACCTCTGCACAAAGACACTTTGTTCTATGCATATTTGCACACCCAGTACAGTATATTTCAATTTGTACAGTATATTTCTATTTTTATGCACATCATATTTCTATTTTTATTTTTTAGTTCTATTTTTCCTAGCACATTTCTATTTTTATTTTTAGTTCTATTTTTTCCTAGTTTAATTTAATTTTTTTATTTAATTTCTATCGTATTCTTTTATTTATATTTATTTCTTATTTGTAAACTTTAATTCTCTTTTAGGGTCAATGGCAGTCGTATAATGCATTTCACTACATTTCGTACTGTGTATGTTTGTGTATGTGACAAATAAATTTGAATTTGAATTTGAATTATGAGGCATATTTTATTCATGAGTTCAACAGATTTAATTTGCACAAGGTAACAAAAAAGCACTACTATGGTTTATTGTGTTCAACAAAAGTCAGGTTGTCTTACAAACAGACAAACTAAAATTTAAACTGTTGTGTGGACACAGACAGACATTAGTATTAGAGTATACAGGTACAGTATTAGTTTAAACCTGGTATGTTAATTCTAGCTGTTACACAGAGACTGAAAACAGGCCGAGAGCTACGGAGCATTAAGCCACAAGCAAAGTACATAGGATTTAGCAATACCACATTAGACAATACATTCTATAGTTTAAACTATGGACTTAATTTTAAACTACCAAACAAAAATCATTAAATTTACCTTATGTCGACGAAAATAAAATAATAACGATACCAACGAACGCACACAACGATGCAGCTTCCAGCCGTTAATTCAAACTAGAAGCGGAGGTTTGGGGAGCCAATCAGACAGTGCGAATCTGGCTGGTGTTGCGCTGATTCTAGTATCTTGTTGACTGGAATAGTTGAAGAGCTATAACACTGCTGCAGTTCGTGCAAGTGTCGCTTTATGACAGTGAGCGCATAAAAGAAAGCTTAAACACAGAAATTATCTTGAACGTGCAAAAATGATCTTCAGCGCGCAAAAATGAGTTTGAGGGCGCGCGCGGGAGAGAGAGCTTCAGCGTGCAAAAACGAGTCTAAACGCGTCAAAAACGTGCGCGCACGAGAGAGTAGTGCACTAAATATAAGTACATATGAATAAGTACATTTAAATTTAACTGATAATATACCGAGACTACCATATATTAAAAATTATATTATAATGTGTACTTTCTGTACATTTGTACTATAACAGTCTCCAGTCTAACCACTGAAAATCACTATACACTTATAAAAAGGTAACCGACTGCAATGGGATATTTGATTTAACAAACAGAAATCAGAATCACTTATTGAATGCAAAACATATATGTTGTATTTAGTAGAAATAATCTTAAGCACACATCTTGAATCATGACAACTTTTCTGAAAATACTTACATTCAATCACAGCAAACAAACACAAAATACAATTATAATTCAAAGCACCATGTCCTTTGATGAGGAATGAGGCGAGAGAAAGTATTTAAAGGTTTTATCTGAGGTCCATGTGTCACATCGTCCCACCTAGTTGTCCATCTTAATCCAGATGCTCAATGCCAAAGCTCCCCAGCAAACTGGAAGACCACTCCAAAAACGACAGACAAAAAGGCAAGATGCAGATCCTAATGAGAAAAAGGGAACTACAAACCTCCTCCACAGTCCCCACATAGAGCTCCTTACTCCTCCAGACACTAAAAAGTCCTTTTTCAGTTGAGCACAAAATATAGGTTTCTCACCAAGGATTTAGAAGTTTGACCAAGGGATACAAAGTCTTTTTTCTTTTAGTTGAGCATAAAACACAAGTTTCCCCACTACAGCAAATTCAACAACATTGTCAAGGCCATGTTCCAGCCATTGGTTCTCTCTTCTTCTATACCCTGCAATAACTTATAGCACAGCTATTGTACTCTAGTGCCCCCCGTGGTAAGGAAGAGAACAACACCTCACCATTCACAGTCCTATAACAGGCTGGTGACTGTTATACATCACCCCCCTCATTTGAAGATTGGGCACTCCCATAAAAGGGCTTTAAGTTTTGTACATGGCAAGTATCATAACTATCGAGGTTATCAAGAAACGAAACCGTATAATTTACAGGCCCTAAACGCTTACATACCTTGGCAGGACCTTTCCATTTTGGAGACAGCTTAGCCATAAAACCATCATCAGCTTTTGACAGAGGGTGAGTACGAACCCAGACAAGGTCACCTTCTTTGTAGAGAGTCTGTTTTCTTCTTAGATTATAATAGTGCCCCTGCTTAGCCTGAGCTCGTTGCACATTCTCTTTAACCAACTGGATGAGGTTCTCCTGTCTCTCCACCGTATCATATGTAGGATTGCAAGGATTGGGTGGTCTTGTTAGAGCTCTCTCTAATGGTCCTTTCAGCTTACGCCCCAAAGCGATTTCAGCTGGGGTAAATCCTGTGCTCTCTTGCCAGGCGGTGTTAACGGCAAACCTAAACTCCGGTAACCATTTGTCCCAGTTTCGATGATTGTCTTTCACATATGAAGCGATCATAGTCTTAAGTGTCCGGTTAATACGCTCTGTTAAGTTTGTTTGCGGATGATAAGCTGTGGTCAACTTCTGTATGACACCCCATTGTTTGCACACAAGATTTATGAGATTTGAGGTGAATTGTGCACCCCGGTCAGATACTAAATAAACTGGCGTTCCCCACCGTGTAAAAATTTCATCAACAAGGATACGTGATATCTGAGGTGCTTTGGCAACCCGTAGTGGAAACAGTTCAACCCATTTTGAACAGTAATCCACTATGACTAACAAATGCTCATTTTGTTTCGGACTCTTTGGAAATGGACCCATCAGGTCTACACCCAACATGTGTCCTGGTTCTATAACCGGAGTAGACTGCAAGTAGCCTGACAACTTGGAGAAGGTTGGTTTATACTTTTGACATGTTTGGCACTCCTTACAGTATTTCCATACATCAGTCCTCAAACTGGGCCAATAAACAACTTCCATCAATCTCATTAACGTTTTAAGTCGACCTAAGTGTCCACTCAATGGACTGTCATGGGCATACCTTAAAAACTCAGCTCTTAAACAGGCAGGTATTACTAACAGCAATTTTGGTCCTTTTTGTCCATCGGGTACACTACGAAACAGGAATCCATTTTGAATAACATAATGAACTCTAGATGGATCTTGACTTGCTTGTGAATCAGCTTTCTTACACAGATCTTGTACTTCTGGATCATTCTGCTGTGCGGTGGCAACATCTGCCCAGTCAACCGGCAAATTAGCTGGGTCTTCAGAATTCCTGGTTGCTTTGACCATGGCAATCATAGGCACTGAGGTGGTATCTAAACTTCGAGACAGGGTATCTGGTACAATGTTACACTGTCCTTTTCGATATTTGACTTTGAACTCATAGCCTTGAAGTCTAATTGTCCAACGAGTTAATCTGGAGGAAGGTTTGGGATGCTGGAAAACCCAAGTTAAGGCTGCATGATCAGTAATTACCTCAAATGGTCTTCCTTCCAAATACACTCTCCACTTCTCTACGGCCCATACAACTGCAAGACATTCCTTTTCAGATACGGAGTATGTTTGCTCTGCTCCTCGAAGCAGTCTAGATGCATACGCAATCACCCGTTCTTGCCCATCGACCTCTTGGGTCAACACCGCTCCAAGGCCAACTTCACTTGCATCCGTTTGTACCTTAAAAGATTTCTTAAGGTCAGGTGGGATAAGAACAGGGGCTCTTGACAAGTCTTTTTTTATCGTTTCAAATGCCTGCTGGCATGTTTCGGTCCAAATCCACGTGGCTTGCTTCTTCTTTAGTGCATGAAGTGGTGCCGCTTTCTCAGATAGATTTGGTATGAATCGATGATACCATCCAGCCAACCCCAAAAACCTTTGTAAATCTTTGAGAGACTGGGGTGCCGGTAAATCACAAATAGCTGCTACCTTAGAAGGGTCTGTTTTTATTCCTTCCGAGGATACTACATGCCCTAGAAAGATAAGCGATCGTTGCATAAGGTTGCATTTCTTAAGATTCAGGGTCAGACCTGCTTGATCGAGACAGCCAAAGACTTGAATCAGATGTTGTAAATGCTCTTGTTCGTTTCTTGAATACACCACTATATCGTCTATGTAAACAAAGCAACATTTCCCTCTAATATCCTTGAGGACACATTCCATCAATCTTTGAAAGGAAGCTGCAGAATTTTTTAGGCCAAACGGAAGGCGTAAAAATTCAAATTGACCTGCTGCAGTTACAAACGCAGTCTTTAGAATACTGTCGGGTTCCATTTCTAACTGCCAGTATCCGCTCTTTAGATCCAAAGTACTGAATATCGATGCTCCATGCAAAGACTCCAATATATCTTGAATCTGTGGCATGGGATAACCATCCAAGTGAGTCTTGGCATTCAATCCTCGATAATCTACACAAAGTCTCAAATCACCTCCTCTTTTTGGTACAACAACGACCGGTGAGGCCCATGGGGAAACTGAAGGACGAATTATATTCTTGGTTAACAGCTCCTGAATTTCATTGTCAATGAATTGCTGTCTGGAAACCGACACTCTGTATGCGCTCTTCCTAACCGGTATTTCATCTGTTGTGATAATTCGATGTCTTACAATAGCTGAATGACCCACTTCATTTGTACAGACAGTTGACCATTCTTTCATCAGATTTTCTAGTTGTTTTTTGATTTGAGATGTAGTATCTGCTTTCAGAACTAGTTGGTTGATGGACTGTAAGGCTTCTCCTGTCATTTGTGGTATTGGTAAAGCAAGATAAAATTTAAGTGAAGGTTGGGAATGTTCACAAGACCACAGTGGAAATCTCTGCACAGCACCATCATCATTGGGAGGCAAACAATATTGTAAATTCTTGAAATCCAAGATTATTCCTGTAATCATCAAGAAATCCATACCAAGAATCACTGGAACAGTCAGATCAGAATCTCTCATGATATACAGGGTCAGCTTAAATATCTTGCCTTGCAGTTCACACTCCCACTCAGACTTTCCTACAGCAGTTTGGCTTTGGCCATTTGCTAGCAAAAAATCTTGTCCATTGCTTGGTTTCCATACTTCTTGACCTTTCAGTTGCCTCCAACACGATTCCTGGATCAAAGAAAGGGTACTTCCAGTGTCAACAACAGCCTGTAAATACCTGTTCCTCAGCAAGATAGGCAAGGTAATCATGTTCTTATTTTGTATTGGATTACTTTGAACTGACTGCATTATTCTTGTATTAGCATGGGAAGATTTAGAGACGGTTTCTCGGTTCAGTTGTGACTTCTTCCTCTGAGCCTCAGAGTTGATACTACTCCAGTATCTCTTGGATTCCTCCAAATCTTTCTCAACCTGGGTGCCAATTCTTACCAATTCACCAACATTTTGTACAGTGCCTCGAAGTAGGCTTGCCAAACGTGGATTACAGTTTCTAAGGATGGATTGCAAAATCTCCTTTTCTGACATATCCTTTTTCCATTTTAAACAGAGAGCCCTGTAGTGGAAAGCAAAATCTCGTATGGTCTCTTGTGCACCTTGTTTTCTCTCTAGAAGCCTTCTAGCCGTTTCATTCTCATAGTCTTCATTCAGAAAAGAACGCAAGAAAACTCCTTTAAATTGCTCCCACGTCCTTACATTCCTCTTCTCAGCCACCCACCAGTCCTTTGCGGTGTCTTTTAAAACTGAAGTAAGAGAAGCTAATATTTCATAGTCAGACAAAGGCCGAATAGCCAGATATTCTTCACACCTCTCTATAAATGCTACTGGGTCATCTTCTTCACTACTGTTAAAGTTAGGAAACTCTATTTTCACAGGGGGAACTGCTGAAGTATTTCCAGAAATAGACATCTGCGTATGAGTGGATGGAACTGTATAGGTTTGGTTACTGACTTGGAAACTTGAGGGAGGCAGAATGGAGCTCTGAGTGGGACGAATCGGTGTTGATTTAAGAGGGATCAGAGTTTTGAGCTTATCATCAATCTGGGCATCTCTTCGTTTTAAACAATCTACCATGGAGCGACCCAGATCTTGGATACTAAGTTCAAGTTTCTGCTGAATCCTTGAACATTCCCTCTCCATTCTATAAGTTAACCTATCTTCCAATTTCTGACATCTATTATTCACTTCTGCTTGAGTAACACCTTCACTAACCTTTTTATCATATTCCTCCAGTCTTTTTTCCACACTTGTGAGTCTCTCCTCCAGCTGTCCCAATCTCTCCACAATCACTGAAAAAGAACTGTCTTCAGGTCTTTCCTCTATTTCAAGTGGTATTGGTGGTGGAAAAGGAATGTCATCAGGAACTTCATCTCTTTCCTCCTCATCTCCCGTGTCAATATACAATTCACTAAATGTGCTGATGAGCTCTCGTAGGGGTTCCCTTCTGGTTGCAAAAGGCTCCGTGGTAAAGTCAAGCTGGCTATTAGGTTCACACTCCCCCTCTGTCTCATTATGATGGTCTTGATCTGCCATTGTCAATCTGTTAATCAAACAACAACCATTAAATGCATTCGGGTCCCTGTTCAGGCGCCATTTATATAACAGTCTCCAGTCTAACCACTGAAAATCACTATACACTTATAAAAAGGTAACCGACTGCAATGGGATATTTGATTTAACAAACAGAAATCAGAATCACTTATTGAATGCAAAACATATATGTTGTATTTAGTAGAAATAATCTTAAGCACACATCTTGAATCATGACAACTTTTCTGAAAATACTTGCATTCAATCACAGCAAACAAACACAAAATACAATTATAATTCAAAGCACCATGTCCTTTGATGAGGAATGAGGCGAGAGAAAGTATTTAAAGGTTTTATCTGAGGTCCATGTGTCACATCGTCCCACCTAGTTGTCCATCTTAATCCAGATGCTCAATGCCAAAGCTCCCCAGCAAACTGGAAGACCACTCCAAAAACGACAGACAAAAAGGCAAGATGCAGATCCTAATGAGAAAAAGGGAACTACAAGCCTCCTCCACAGTCCCCACATAGAGCTCCTTACTCCTCCAGACACTAAAAAGTCCTTTTTCAGTTGAGCACAAAATATAGGTTTCTCACCAAGGATTTAGAAGTTTGACCAAGGGATACAAAGTCTTTTTTCTTTTAGTTGAGCATAAAACACAAGTTTCCCCACTACAGCAAATTCAACAACATTGTCAAGGCCATGTTCCAGCCATTGGTTCTCTCTTCTTCTATACCCTGCAATAACTTATAGCACAGCTATTGTACTCTAGTGCCCCCCGTGGTAAGGAAGAGAACAACACCTCACCATTCACAGTCCTATAACAGGCTGGTGACTGTTATAGTACAATGATTATTTTAAGCATATTTTTTAAATATATCAAAAATACATTGAAAAACAAGTTTAAATAAGTATACTTTGGTAATCAAACAAAACTTTCACTTAGTATATTTTACAATAATATATTTTTGGAAAGTGTACTATAATACAAGTATTTTTAAGTATATTTAAAGTATAATTCCAAAATTTGGTAAACCTATGATGTTAGTATACTTTTTATATATTACCTGATGGTACAATTTTTTTGTTAGTATATTTGCAATATACTATCGAGGATTTCAATATATTTGTTATACACTAAAGTGTATTTTTTTTACTGGGGAGGGCATGAGGAAAAGTACACCCTGGATAGGGTACCAATGCATGGCAGGGCACACACCCAAAATGGACCATTTGGGAATTTGGAAATTACCCTAATCTGCATGCCTTTGGACTGCGGGAGGAAACGAAAGTACTCAGAGGCAACCCAACAAGCATGGAAAGAACATGCAAATTTCAGGCACAAAGACCTGTAGCAGAAATTCGAACTTCAACCCTACATATGTATTGCCACAATTCTAAACACAATGCCAACGTGTCGCCCTAAATTTATTTATTAGAAAAAAAATAAAAAAATAGAATTACTCCAACACACTCTGAAACCATGTTACTTCATGGTTAATATAGGAAACCTCTTTCCCCGGAGCACCTTTACATTGTGTTGCTCGTTCACCCACACCAATATCCTTCTGCTGTGCCATGCAAGATCTTGATTCTCTCTCTCTCTCCCTCTCTCTCTCATGATGCCGGATGGCAAGGAGACTGCCTGCAAAGTCTGATCTTCTCACTGTGTTTGTCCTAGAAATATGTAAGGGTGACCTATCTATTACCCTTTTATATTGATCTCGCATTTTGTCAGGAATGAGGGGTGCAGGCATGCCGTAAGTGCAACCGCTAAGATGTTTATTATATACATAACAAAAATAGTGGCTTACACAGCAACATAAACATATCTAAACAGCTAGGTGACAAACAGAATAACTACGACACAACAGAAGAGCTAAACTGAATGACAATAACAGATGCAAGGCAGGACAAGACTAAACTCTAGAGCTATATACAGTTGGTACTTTTAATCAGTGAGTTAATCAAGAACATCTGTAGGCTTAACAGAAACAATATACATGAGATAATGTCAACAAAAAAAACACAAATTCCCAAAAAACACAAAACACACAGGGTCCATGGGTACCCTCCACGGGTTATCCCTGACAAACAATTTTAAATATTTTAAATGAATAGTTTTTTCTGAACTATAATTAAGAGATATTAGTTAACAATTATTTATTTTATTTATTTACTAATTTATTCCTGTCAACAGTATAAATTACATTTTAGACTAGGCCACATACAGTAGTTGATCAATTGGAATGGTTATTACCGTCGCGCTCACCGCTGCGTGAAAACGTCAGCGGCCAAAATAAATTAGTTGCATTTCAAAGTCATTCGTAAAATGGCCGCCAGGTGGCGCAAAGTGACATTTTCGCTCATTGCCGTAAATACAACAGTGACCGTTATACAGCGTATCTCTGTATCTGTTTATTGTTATTTAAGTTCTGGATTATTTTAGGTACTTTAAACACATTGTTGGGTTGCTCATGTTGGCTCATATGAGATGTAGTTTACAAATGAACACCTGGTTGGGTTATTTTGACCCAACAACTGGTTTATTTATTATTCTTTCCTTTCTCCAAATATCAGCCTGCAGAATGTTTGAAATATTACTGTTATTGTGTCACAGGTGTAGTTTTAAGAGTTGTTTAGGCAGGAATGCGTGTGTATACAGCTCAAAACCTCCATCAGTTGTTAAAGATAGCGGCTATTTAGAAAAAATGCCCAGTGATTTCTGAGCTTCAGGAAATCTCCCGGCGCTCACCGGGCCAACACCGGGCCAACTCATGTCGGAAAGAATTTATAAACGGTTTCTAAACGTGGGCTATTGTTTTTTTTTTTACTTATAGTATTTGTTAATTTAATTTAAATGAGGTTTGGGCTCAGGACTTCAGAATCGTGATTCTCCTCTTTAATTTACTCCATAGTTTTAATCAGCGCTCAGCCGCATGCATTAAGTTTTCCAGAGCGCACCGGCAGAAGTAGACTAATGATTATGAACGCGTCGGGAAAACAGCAAGCAGACTTAAAAAAAAAACGTTTGCGTTCATTTTCTGACGCGCTCAAGTTCACCAAAAACAATACAGAGCAGCACAGCTTACAACACTTACAAAATCACAACACTTACAAAATCACAACGTTTTTTCGTTATTGTGAGTGCGCTTAAATAAAAGTTAAGTCTTATAAAGGCATGTAGTCTTATATAGTTTTATTATATAGTTTTTGCACATTAATCTGACAGCAGTTTTTTCAGCCTGTCACGGCGTGCGCCCAAATCAATATCGCTCCTCGCTCACTAGTTAGGCGGCCTCCCCTTCAGACATGCGAAGCAGCGGGACCGCAGAATTACACATGACTGGTGAGCTATCGTTACTATGGTTGCCCGGGCTTGCACCCCGCGCTATAAAATACTCGGGGTTTGTTGGGCTACAGTGGATTTTACTACGCGCTGTGTATGCAGCGCGCGTGCAACAACGCGGAAGTGCGGCTTGCAAGCAGGGCAAATGGAACGCGCCCCGGTGACTTCAAAGGAGCGAGAGGTGGGAGGGGGCCATCCGCGGAGAGCAGAGTCAGCGCGAGCAGACGGATGGCCATTGCACTCACACCGCGTAGTAAAATCCACTGTAACCCAACAAACCCCAATCATCACCAGCGGTGCCTTATTCCGTCATGTCATGTGGGCATTATAAGCTTTGTATTGAAAACTTCTAACTAAAAAGTGGCAGCTGGCACGCCTAAAAATAGACGCAGGTTATTTTTTTAATAGTCTAAATAAAAACCCTCCGATTTAATTTCCTATAGTCTAACCAGCGCTCAACCGCACGCATAGTTTTCCCGAGCGCGAGGAATTTTTTTGTGCTAAATAATGTTTATGCAGTATAAGAATTCCTATTAATCCTGGGTTGTTCTTTTAGTGTCACTATAGTGCTTTACAATGCCAGACAACATTCAAATACAAATGATTCACCCTCCCCAGGTGTGAATCGGCTGTTCTCACCTATACATTCTGAGAAACTGTAATGGACCTCTCCACACTTTAAAAACCACTTGAATCTGAGGCTCTTCTGGAGACTTTCAGTGATTTCAATTTGTGTAATTTTAATCTCCTGGATTCTAGATTCTAAAGTTGACATTGTTACCTTTTTTAATCATTGGAATGGAAGAACTTGTTATTTTCCTTATGATAGCATAAATTGCATTGTTTTTAATCAGTCTATACACAATAATATTATTTGGTATTTATTTATTTATTTATTTTTTAAACGGGTATGGGGGCTATCTTGGTTCATTAATCTCCGTGCCTGGTTTAGTATTCAGTGCGCATCTGTTATATTACAACTATCATAACACTCAAATACCTTTTATTGGGGGTTAAGTGACTGATGTGCCTAACATTTTTCAGCTGAGCCATTGTTTCACTGAATAATCAACCACCGCGACACCCCCCTCTCTCTCACACACACACACACACAGAGCCGACCAAATCATTAGCACGTCCCTCCCCCAAACAGCACAGACATTTACTTACACCTGAACTGAGTTGTTTGAGTAACATGGGTCGAACCCGTTACAAATCATAACAGTCTACTGCATTTCATTCTTATAATAACGCAAAAACACAAGACCGACATCAGCTGACGCAGTAGAACGTCCTAACACTGTTTTAATTTTATGGTAATTTATTTCAGTTAATAAATCTACTATAAATTTAAAGAACACAAGAAATCAGATGACACAAATCCATACACGCTTTTTTTCTAATTACAAGTGATAGAATCAAAAGGCTCACTGTGTTAACATTTATTGTGCTTAAATTTGATCCTAATAAGATTTTATTTAATTTAAATTCTAGAACAGTGGCAGCTGGAACACCTAAAACAGATGCAGGATTATTTTTTTATAATCTAAAAAAAATGCTGTTTTAAACGTGGGCTATTGTTATTTACATGCAATATTTGTTAATTTAATTTAAATGGGGTTTGGTCTCCGGAATGTTGAGCATCAGGATCCTCTTCTTTACTTTCCTATGTAGAATCAGCGCTTAATCGCACGCATTAAGTTTTGTAAATTCGTTTAATGTTTAATAGTAAATAATGACCCCCGTTGCGCTGTACCACCGCTCGGAAAACCTTATGAAATACAAGTTTAGGACAATTATGATGATCTGCCACGGCGTGCGCGTGTGATGGGTGTACGCCCAAATCTACTATAACTACTCCCTCACTCCGTAGGCTCCCTGAATAGGCAGCAAAGGGACGGGAGCCGCCTATTTGTGCCGGCTGGCGATAATTAACGTTAATATGATCTCGGGCTTGCTCCGCATTATAAAAGCAAGGCGCGGAGGTTTGTCTGAGGTCTGGGAAGTACGTGATGTAATGGAGAATATGAAAGAAGCATGTCAGTGGGGAGATGTGACGCGCCCCGGGGACTTTAAACAAGGACATTAGAATTCCGCCCTTTGATCTCCGCGCTGAGGACAGCGCGAGAAAGAGCTGCGCGAGCTCCCGCGGCATCTTCACTCCCGCGGCATCTTCACTCCCGCACCGCGCCCGCCCTCGCAGCCCCGCTGCCGAAGAGGAAAAGTGTGGTTAGGTTTTTGCGTCTGCGAGAACTCGCGCCGGCCATCGACAGCGGGAGAAGCGCCGTCACGAGGGAGCGTGCAGGAGCGCTGCCTCCGCGTGCTCAGTTCTGCCACTCGCACCAACACTTATCGTCAGCTGTGTGCCCGCATGCCAGTGTGGCAGAGCCCCCGGAACTGCACATGCACAACCTTTATCCCATTCTTTCCATTCTCCCTCCTTCAACACTTTCCTTCCCCATTTTGCCTAAATAAATTACCCTTTTCCAGTAAGACCTCTCCTCGTGTCCGTGCTTTATGGTGCCGCCCGTGCAACATGGGTCGAACCCGTTTACAGGTCATAACAGTCTACTGCATTTCATTCTTATAATAACGCACAAACACAAGCGGGGCTGAATGACCAACATCAGCTGACGCAGTAGAACGTCCTGACAATGTTATAATTTTTATGGTCATTTATTTTAGTTAATAAATCTACTATAAATTTAAAGAACACAAGATATAAGACGACACAAAACCCTACACGCGTCTTTTCTAATTACACGTGATAAAATTTAAAGGCTCACTGTGTTAACATTTATTTTGTTTAAATTTGATCCTAATAAGATTTAATTTAATTTAAATTCTACATTTGTATCGTCATTTTAGTTCTGTGATTATAAATTTGTTTAACTACAATGTTTTACTTGATTTTATCCGCTACTACGTGCAGTTCTAAAACTCCGTGTCTCATTAATCCAGCAGAGAATGAACTAAGGCATGAGGCGTCAGCCTGTAGTTATATAGCGCCACTCAACGGTAAAAGCCAGCAAACGCACAAAGCCAAACGGTACCGCCGAGCGCGGCGACGGTAGGACCTACAGTCCGATTGATTAACCACTGTAGATAGGTCACAAGCAGTTACCATGGAGAACAAATGATCAAAAACTATACCTATTTTTTATCTTGTAAGAAACTAGATTATTCGACTCAAACAAAAAGCAGATGCTTATGAGAATCAATCAATGTATTCCTTGTCATATCACCACTTATGTCAAATGCTTAAACATGATTAACAAAGCAAGAAAGACAACAAGGTCACTGTGGTTAATTTAACACAGTTACTTAACAATTCCCGACTGGCTTGAAATTTATGGATAAACAAGTATTCTTATTCACCAAACAATATCAAAGAGAACAAAGTGTTCCCTAAACTGCCAAGTGTCTTGGGAATAGGATGAAAGGAAGCTTAGGGGAAATCTTTCACTTCTAAGTATTTCAATAATGTTATCCAGCTCACTCCCTCTTTCTCATTTTCTTTAATTCAGTAATGTTAAGGGAATAGACAGCCTGTAAAGCAAGGAGCTACAAAGGCTCACATTTTAAAAGCCACCCCATAATGCAAATTTAAAAAATTTATCATACCAAACATGAACATGAAGACATTTGTGCTACAATATTAAATGAATTATAACTGACCTGTGTTCTTTGCCATGGCGCTACGTATTGTCTCATCATGAATTTTGCATTACCCTTTAATGACCTATCCTTGGGGATATTGACTGACTGAGGATCTAATTTATCATTAGAGTTGATGTGAACATGCATCAGCTTAGTAGAATGGTAATCTGTCATATCCTGAGGGTTTTGACATATACACTCAGTTGTCAAACTGACGAACATCTGGATGATAAATTCTCCTAAGCCAGGTATAATGGTGGTTAAGAGGTAGTTAATGTAAATTAAAAATCAGTCTTATGTATTTATTTTATTACCAAGTTGTGCACAAGCTAAAGTACATGATTCCTAACAGGAAATAATACCTTATTTTTCTGTCCAGTGAAATAACTAAGTTACTGTCAATAATTAATTTCATTGTGTGGGTATAGGGCTGGTGGCTAGGGCTCGATTCCTGTCTTAGTGTGCATAGAGTTTGCATGTTTTCCCGAATACAGGATAAAGCGATATAGACAATGAGTGAGTGAGTGTGTGAGGTATAGGGTGATGTGCTGAATAGTGTGAACATACAGTGGTGTGAAAAACTATTTGCTGATTTCTTATTCTTTTGCATGTTTGTCACACTTAAATGTTTCTGCTCATTAAAAACTGTTAACTATTAGTCAAAGATAACATAATTGAACACAAAATGCAGTTTTTAAATGAAGGTTTACGTTATTAAGGGAGAAAAAAAACTCCAAATCTACATGGCCCTGTGTGAAAAAGTGATTGCCCCCCTTCTTAAAAAATACCTTAACTGTGGTTTATCACACCTGAGTTCAATTTCTGTAGTCACCCCCAGGCCTGATTAATGCCACACCTGTTTCAATCAAGAAATTACTTAAATTGGAGCTACCTGACACAGAGAAGTAGACCAAAAGCACCTCAAAAGCTAGACATCATGCCAAGATCCATAGAAATTCAGGAACAAATGAGAACAAAAGTAATTGAGATCTATCAATCTGGTACAGGTTATAAAGCCATTTCTAAAGCTTTGGGACTCCAGCGAACCACAGTGAGAGCCATTATCCACAAATGGCAAAAACATGGAACAGTGGTGAACCTTCCAAGGAGTGGCCGGCCGACCAAAATTACCCCAAGAGCGCAGAGACAACTCATCCGAGAGGCCACAAAAGACCCCAGGACAACATCTAAAGAACTGCAGGCCTCACTTGCCTCAATTAAGGTCAGTGTTCACGTCTCCACCATAAGAAAGAGACTGGGCAAAAATGGCCTGCATGGCAGATTTCCAAGGCGCAAACCACTTTTAAGCAAAAAGAACATTAAGGCTCGTCTCAATTTTGCTAAAAAACATCTCAATGATTGCCAAGACTTTTGGGAAAATACCTTGTGGACCGACGAGACAAAAGTTGAACTTTTTGGAAGGTGCGTGTCCTGTTACATCTGGCGTAAAAGTAACACAACATTTCAGAAAAAGAACATCATACCAACAGTAAAATATGGTGGTGGTAGTGTGATGGTCTGGGGTTGTTTTGCTGCTTTAGGACCTGAAAGGCTTGCTGTGATAGATGGAAACATGAATTCTACTGTCTACCAAAAAATCCTGAAGGAGAATGTCCGGCCATCTGTTCGTCAACTCAAGCTGAAGCGATCTTGGGTGCTGCAGCAGGACAATGACCCAAAACACACCAGCAAATCCACCTCTGAATGGCTGAAGAAAAACAAAATGAAGACTTTGGAGTGGCCTAGTCAAAGTCCTGACCTGAATCCTATTGAGATGTCGTGGCATGACCTTAAAAAGGCGGTTGTTCATGCTAGAAAACCCTCAAATAAAGCTGAATTACAACAATTCTGCAAAGATGAGTGGGCCAAAATTCCTCCAGAGCGCTGTAAAAGACTCGTTGCAAGTTATCGCAAACGCTTGATTGCAGTTATTGCTGCTAAGGGTGGCCCAACCAGTTATTAGGTTCAGGGGGCAATTACTTTTTCACACAGGGCCATGTAGGTTTGGATTTTTTTTTATCCCTAAATAATAAAAACCATCATTTAAAAACTGCATTTTGTGTTTACTTGTGTTATCTTTGACTAATAGTTAAATGTGATCAGAAACATTTTGTGTGACAAAAATGCAAAAGAATAAAAAATCAGGAAGGGGGCAAATAGTTTTTCACACCACTGTATTTAAATGTTTTACTGTACAATGTAAATCACCCTATTTTTAAAATGTTGATTTGGTTTCTACTTTTTACTTTAATTTTTTTTCTCCTATATCAAAACAGGCTGTAGACACTATTGCATAAGTTTAGGCCTGCTGATGTGTGTTGTATTCCTTCTGTCAAACCATGAATATAATACCTGAGGTAGTCATTGGCATTGTTACACACATTATACATGAGAAGTGAAGAACAAGACACATGCTTATCCTTTTAATGTTATTATTAGTTCTAAGGCTCACCATTTCCTAAGAAAGGAAGATCCTTGTTTTAGTCAAAGCATTTGCCAAATGCCAGATTAGATGATTTTATCTGGAAATGAAATAAAGGATTCTGATGTTCTACCCCTTTCTCACCTATGCAGTTAGACTCACGGTGAGATGCGATGTTGGGCCCTGCGAGCTGCCGCGATTGCCTGCCAAAGTTCCGCTGACATTCCGCAAAATTCTGCAAGGTTCGCAAGCTTAAACATCTAGTAGTTAGTTACACAGATGGAGCATCTGGTGGTTTTGCACAACATTTCTCAACATAGTGAAACACACATATGTGCCCTTTATCATAATGTTTCCAGCAATGACTGGTCTTCCTTACTATCTCCTATCATTATAATTAAAATCCACTATTTTTTTAAAATGGTTTTGGCAGACAAAATGTGGCAATGAAATTAAAAATAGTGCCGTCTGGTGAGATATTTAAAATTAAACAATACCTCCACCCAGTGGGCATATCTTGTCATTACTAGTAAGGTTTTGCATGATACATGGATCGATGTACTGTATAAAACATGATGTGTTAAAACAAAAAACACGTGTTAAAAAAAAAAAAGTTAAAGATGTCATATATGGCAGTTTAATGATTTTGTGCATATACTGGGTGATAATAAATGAAACCGCTCATGAGATTGTATACAGAAACTGCTTTTTCCCCTTTACATGCTTCCTCTGGGCAACATAATCCGTAAGCATGGTATTAGTTTTCATTGTTATGCTGACGATACACAGTTATATGTCTCAGCAAAACCTGATGAGAAAAAACAGCTTACTAAAATTGAGCAATGTGTGCAGGACATAAGAAATTGGATGCTAATTAACTTCCTTCTGCTAAATCCGGATAAGACAGAAGTTCTAGTCATAGGACCGCATACAGCTAGGAGTAAAATTTTAGATCACACCGTAACTTTAGATGGCCTTTCTGTTCCATCAAATGCAACAGTAAAAGACCTTGGTGTGATTATTGATTCCAGCCTTTCATTTGAAGCACATGTAGATAAAACTACCAGGATAGCATTTTTTCACCTCAGAAATATTGCCAGAATAAGAAATTTATTGTCGCTAAACGACGCAGAAAAACTAGTTCATGCTTTTATCACCTCTAGGTTGGACTATTGTAATGCCTTACTGTCTGGTTGTTCAGCTAGATGCATAAATAAGCTTCAGCTAGTCCAGAATGCAGCAGCGAGAGTCCTCACGAGAACCAGAAGATATGAGCACATCACCCCTATCTTATCTTCACTCCATTGGCTCCCTGTGAAATTTCGCATTGATTTTAAAATACTACTCTTGACATATAAAGCATTAAATGGTCTCGCGCCGCAGTACCTGAGCGAACTGCTAGTGTCTTACGATCCGCCACGCCTACTTCGATCAAAGGATGCAGGCTGCTTGTCAGTACCGCGTATTACGAAAAATACAGCTGGGGGCAGAGCTTTTTCTTACAAAGCCCCAAAGTTATGGAATAGTCTTCCAAATAGTGTTCGGGACTCAGACACAGTCTCAGTGTTTAGGTCCAGGCTAAAAACCTATTTATTTAGCCAAGCATTTTTATAAATAGATTTGCCATAGGTAAAGGAGCAGATCTGGGGGACTCATGGACGTAGAGTATTATGGTGAACTGGTATGTTTGGATGCTGTCTTCCTCACTCTCATTGATCACTCAGGTTTGCTGACGGTGAGGTGATTGTTTGCTTTACATGTCAGGAAGCCCTCATGTTTGTGTTTCCTTCTGGCTCTCCCTTTTAGTTATGCTGTCATAGTTAGTCCTGCCGGAGTCTCTGCTTGCACTCTACAGTTAATATACATTCACATTATACATCGTGTGACTGTGACCATACCTAACTGCCATCTCTCCTCTTCTTCTCTTTCTCCCCCTCTTTCTTTTTCCTCTCTCCTCCTGTCTCCCCCTTTCACTCTTTCTCACTCTCTGTCGAGCTACACATGTCGTTCCTGAGCTGCCAGTGATCCAGACTCCCTCTGCCCTCCGGACCTGTCTGACCCATCCTGGTGCCCCGCTTCTGGCTGAAGATCTCGTCACATGGATGCCCCGTGTGTCTCTCTGGGATGCGTCCGGTGTCTGGGAATGATTCTCTCTACCTAGAAAATGGTTCTGACCTTGACTGGTGTTGGCAACTGTTTCTCTGGGGACTTGACAGTTCGATAGTTCATAACTGAACAAATGCATTGGCTTTTTCAAAATCTCTTGCTTATCTCCTGGCACATTGGTTCAACATACAATAAAGGGTATGGAGTTATTTATTTGCCAAAATTTAACAAACAAACACAATCTGCTTTGCAAAGAAAAAAATTTTCTTTTTCACAAATGCAGCATTTTGCAAACAAACACTATCTGCTTTGCAAAGAAAAAATGCGCCTAAAGTATTTTCTCACAAATGCGCCCAACCTATTTTCTCACAAATGCAATAGAGCAACTTCCTCTTCCAAAAAAAAATGGCGCTATCAGTCAATTTACGCTATTCTCCCGAGACCTCAAACAACGTGTTTATATGGTTTATCTTTATGTCATCAAAATCTTTTATAATATTATGATAATATTTTTTATTATAAGGATTGTACCACAGACACAAATTATTTAAATGTAGATATGATCACTTATTATAAAAGATTTTGATGCATCATGTCGCATATGTCCGTTATGGATATAAAAAGTCAAACTTGATGGCAATTCTTTCAGCCTTCAATAGTTAATTAAAATGCAGCTGTGGTTTGATATAACTGTATTCCCCTACAGGGCTCTATCCTAAAAATAGTGGATTGTTAATATGTCTGCCTGTCTGGATATATAATAGACACCCGCTCATATTCCTCTGGGACATAAGGGTAAACCATATAGCGCCATCTGATGTTTTGGAAGAGGAAGTTGCTCCATTGCATTGAAAATAGGTTGGGCGCATTTGTGAGAAAATACGTTGGGCGCATTTGTGAGAAAGTCGATTTTTTTCTTTGCAAAGCAGATTGTGTTTGTTTGCAAAACGCTGCATTTGTGAGAAAGTCGATTCAGGCCCCCAGGTACCCTGTATACAGGATAAAGCGGTATAAATGATAATTGAGTAAGTGAGGAAGCTTAGATAGTCACTTACCAAAACCAGGTGATCTATTTAGTGCTGTAAAGGTGAGTCTGAGTGCAGGGTTGAATAAATTTTGCATCATTTGTAAGGGCTGGAAGTGGCAACACAGAGAGCTTCTGCATTTTTGGATTAAGTTCAGTCACCCACACAAATTATTCAGGAAATTAAATTATAACACTACCTATTTAGAACTAAAAATAAATGCAAACAAAAACAAGCTTTTTATTCTAAGCTTGCAAGGGCCAACGCACCCTTGGGGCTCTGGATAGTCTGACTTTTTCCTTTTAGAATGCTCTTGATAATACATACTATATTCCAATGTACTAAATGAATTAATCTGTAAGATGATGTTTAGGTTGCTAAAGCCAAAAAAATATGCCTGCAAAAAAGCTCAAGAGTTTTTAGAAAGAGGCATGAATAAGAGACCCATGGTATGATATTTTTCGATATATTTCTGAAAAAATCCCATCTACCCAGTGCTCAAAACTCACCTATTGTGATAAAAACCAGTCCAAATACAGTCAGACCACTATATCTGTGGGTTCCAAATGCATGGATGCAATCAACCCACAGATTAAAAACATAATAATGAAAATAATAATAATAATAATAATCTTAAACTTGTGAGTCTGTGGCTTTTCTGTTTCTGTTGAGTTGTTTTGGTTATGTTTAGTTTTTTAAGGTGTGCTGAAAAGGATTTTTATTTAAAAAATTCCTAAGGCAAACTGAGCATAATAACAATTTACATAACAGTTACACTGTATTGGGCATGATAATTTATACATTCAATAATTTCTCCTTACTTGTCAATGACATAAAAATAATTGGTAGAAATACAGTAGTTAAAAGGTTCAAACTAAGCTGATCGGCTTTCATTTATTCAGTAATATTGTTATTTCAGGTTAAGGCCCGTGTACAATACATGTATGTTTGCAACAAATATGAACCCCTTAATAAGAACGTATAGAATAAAATTTAATTGTTAGTATTTAAAATAGAATGAAAGGAGAGCATCCCAAACTACAAAAAAAAGCTCTTAGTGTTCCTAGATCAATATATCTCTCCACTCTTATAGAAAATTAAAAAAATAATAATCCTTGATTTTTATGCAATACTGTAGCAAAATTAACTAGAAATAAGACGACTACAGAAATCTCCACAACAACTTAAAGTAGTGAGGACTTCATGAACTTTTTCAATAACAAAATAGTAAATACTGTATTAAGCAAACAAATTCAGGCTTTAAAACCAGACAATTTAATTAATGCAGATAATAAACTAACTATATTAGATCAGAACCTAGAATACTTTATCCCCTTTGAAGAGAATGAACTAATTTCACTCATCTTTGCAAAATGATCAACCTGTTTATTAGATCCTATACCAACACATTTTCTCAAGCAGATAGTACAGTACACGCAATACCGGAACACCTGTTAAAAATAATTAATTTTCCACTCAGCAGTTGGTGTTTTAAAATCTTTTAAATTAGTTATTAAACCATTAAGTAAGAAACCTTACCTTGACCCCTGTTAGCTGTCCAATTACAGGCCGATATCAAATTTTTCCTTTATCTCTAAGATTCTGGAAAAAATTGTAATGTAGCAGCTATGTTTATAATCAACATAAACTGTATTAGGCAGGATTTAGGCCTTGTCACAGCACAGAGACAGCACTTGTAATGACCTCCCATCGGTCTCTGATCAGAGTTACGTCACTATGCTTGTGTTACTTGACCTTAATGCAGCTTTTGACACAATTGATCATAGTATTCTCCTTCACAGATTAAAAAAGCTAGTAGAAATTAAGGTAACTGCCATCTCCTGGCTCAGATTCTATTTGACTGATTGTTGTCAGTTTGTAGATATAAGTGGTGACTATTCTGCATGTTCAAGTTCTTTCAAGTGGAGTTTGGGGTTCCACAGGGTCACGCCCACAGCTTTTTTCTCTTTAGATGCTTCATCTGGGCAACATAAGTCATTAACTTGGTAATAGTTTTCATTGTTATATTGATGACACACAGTTATATGTCTCAGCAAAACCGGATGAGAAAAAACAGCTTAATAAAGTGGAGCATTGTGTGAAGGACATAACTCAGATAGCACTTCTTTGTTGGCTCAACATCTAAAAAATTATGGTAACCTTTTGTCAGTGCTCCGACGTCGGGCCAACAATAGGCCAACGGCAGTGGATACATTGGGCCAGTGTTAGCATCGGTGGTTGGCCCAATGTCATTTTGTCCATTGGCCCACTGGTAGTTGGCTCAGTAAATAATCACAAGGTTGGCACAACATTGATTCAGTAGATGGCAAGGTTGGAAATTGCAAATTAAATTATATTGCTTTGGCCAGTGCAGCAGACTCTTTCAATGATGGCATGGCTCAATGTTCAGGAGCTCATGTGAGGGTTGGTTACCAATTCTAGTACATAAATAACATTGAAAGAACTATACATCTAACTCAGTGGATATCGCTGTTGGCCCAAGGTTGGTCCAACAATGTCGCCTGTGTTGCTCCTATTCTCCCTAATAGGTGGCGACACTTCTCTGCGGTTGCTCTACTGGCTAACCAATGCTGTAACTGTGTTTGCGTAGGTCAGGAAATATTATCACTTTTTATGTGTGAACAACGTGTACAAGGACAGACATTGCTTTTTTTGAGGATTGATAACTATTTGAGTATAATTCTGTTTCCTAAATGTTGCCTATAGAACTATAAATATTTGTGTGCAGTGACCCAGACCCCATCTGCCCTCTGCACCTACTGACTCCCTGTGCTGAACTGGACTTCATGTTAATCTACACAACTTCTGTTATATTGAACTTTCACCTGCACAACACACATGATGTTACTTCTATCTGTTATCACCCAGATGAGGATGGGTTCCCTGATTGAGTCTGGTTCCTCACAAGGTTTCTTCCTATTGCCATCGAAGGGAGTTTTTCCTTGCCACCGTCGCTGTCACCCTTGGCTTGCTCATCAGAGACATTTCATTCATCATTTATTCATTTAATTATTATCTAGACACATTTTCTCACACATACACACTTCCAAATATTTTCTTTTCTTTTCTAAAAAAAAAAAAAAAATTCTTTAATTTTTTGTGAAGCTGCTCTGAGACAATGACCATTGTTAAAAGCGCTATATAAATAAAATTGAATTGAATTGAATATTTACTAATCGACAATGACTAAATAATTTGTAGGAAAATCAAAGAACAAGACAGAAACAACAATCGCTCATGTATGCTAGCATGTGTTGAACACCAACATTTTGTATGTATGTTCATTGTGATTCAGTTCTTAAGGTATAACCAGTTAAATTAAGACACCCCAATTTTTTTACATTTTTTTTGTACTTATGTTTTCTCAAATTATAAATGGTAAATTCATTGTGCTTTGTGCTCAACTGTGAACATTGTCAAACAGGTCACTAGATGGTGCTTATCGCTATGGAGGAACCAAACTTCATGTCCTCTCTCACTGCATCCATAAATCTCCTCTTTGGTCTTCGTCTAGACCTCCTGCCTGGCAGTTCACCCGTACAGCAGGGGTGGCGAACCCGTTTGCCATAATGAGCCAAAAAAATATCTTTATCACTGTAAAGAGCCACACAACAAATGTGCCAACAACAGTATCACAACTTATACACTTAATTACATAACAGAATAGTTTTCATGGATTTTAAATCAGCCTACCTCCTTTTATTTGACTCAGTGGGACACCTGACAGTCCTTGGTTTTCACAATCTTTTTTAGGTCTGGCTTGTATGCAGTTGTGGCTACTCGTAGTAACGTGACATGTGTGTCAGTAAGAACAGAGTGATGCTTTGATTTCACTTGTTTCAGTGTTAAAAAAAGTGATTCACAGATGTAAGTTGACCCAAACATTGACAAGTAGTTTGAGTGCAGCCTAATTGACATTGGGATATCTCTCAATCGGCACAATCTTCCAAAACTCCATGGTTCCTTCCTTCAGAACGCTTTTAAGTCTGTCATCCTCAGAAAGTTCGACCATTTCAAGCTGAGATGCTGCTTCATCTCCTCTAAAGAGGCTTTTAAACAGTCTGATTCAGCAGTGAATGGGTTGATCAGAAATGTAATCTGTGGTCTTTTTTGCCGTAGGTTGGAGAATCTCTCCTCAAAACTTTTCTCAAGATTTTCAAGCAGTGTTTCATATCGTGCAGTACTCCCTTTTACAACCTCTGCTGCTTGTTTACTTGCCTTTAACAAGGTTGGAAAATGTGTGAAGTCTCTCTTTTGGAGTTGTGTCCTGAACAGCTTGAGTTTGTTGACAAATGTGAAAACATTCTGCACCAGGTCAGGCAGCATCTTTAACTTCTCTTGCAGATCCACATTCAGTCCATTCAGATAATGCAAAATGTTAACCAAAAAAGCCAAATCTAAAATCCACTGGGGATCATGTAGCTCAGGATAGTATGTATGTTTCTCTGCAAGGAACAGCTTCACCGGATTCAAAAGCTCAAAGAAACGAGAAACCACATTACCTCTTGAAAGCTATCTCACACCGCAGTGCAGAAGCAGATCAGATGGAAGATCCTTACCAAGTTCATCAATGATTGAACTTTTGATTGAGAGCATGTGTGCATATAAAATTTACAATTTCGAGCACAGGTTTCATGATGTGGTCTAAGTTCAGCTTTTTAGACACCAAGTGCTCTTAATAAATAATACAGTGAAACGCCCAAAATTCTGGAAAACGATCATCAGCTTTACACAGCCCTAAAAGACCTTTCTAAGATCCTAACATGGATGGAGCTCCGTCAGTAGTTATTGCTGTTAGTTTTTATAACTGCAGATTTTCTTTCTCAACAACAGTCATCAGTGTCTCTTTCAGATTGATGCCACAAGTTCTGTCTTTCAGCGGCACAATGTCAAGCAGCTCTTCTTTAATTGCGCAGTCTTTGGACACAAACCGTACAAATATTGCCAATTGTGGCTTGTCTTGAACATCGCACGACTCATCTAACGCAATGCTGAAATATCGGCACTTCTAAAGATCTGATAATAAATGTGTTTCTACTGAATTGTCAATGTCCGTTATTCTCTGTTCAACAGTGTGCCATGACAACTGAAGGTCCTTTACTGAACATTTCAAATTTTAATTTTAATAAAGTATAGCAACAGCATCACTGAGGCACTTTTTAACAAATTCCCCTTCAAAGTATGGCTTTTTTGCACGAGCAATGTTCCATGCTAGTTGATATGATGCTAACGTGACCGTCTTTAAATGCTTGGTAAATTTTCGGAAAAGCCGAGTTTGCTTTTCTGACTGACATTTCAGTGTCTTTACCTTGTGTTTGCGAAGTTCACTGCCCTTGGGAAATTTCTGGGCTACAGTAGAATGGAGCGAAGTGAAATGGCGCTTAAGATTTGAAGCCTCAAAATGCGACAACGAAGTCTGGCATATCAAACAGAATGGCTTTCCATTTCTTTCAACGATAAAAATATAAATCCTTTCATTCAAATAAAAATGTTTTGTGCTCATCTTCGTATTTGCTCTTAGCTGTACGCTTCCCTAACTCTGCCATGATAATTGGCAGGCTACTAACGACTAACTTCACGTCAATCGTGTTAGTCTATGTTAAATCGCGCGAGAGGTTGTGTAAAAAAAAATCTTTTAAATACATACCCCTTTATTGAAAAATTATGTTTTGACATTTTAAAAATAATTTGCAAGTGTAAACACAGAACATGTGGATAGATTAAAGAGCCGCAGACGAGCAGTGAAAGAGCCGCAAGTGGCTCACGAGCCGCGGGTTCGCCACCCCTGCCGTAGTGCATCGCTGGTCGCACCAATGTCCTGTACACCCTTTACTTTCATTCTCGCTGATTCTCTTTTATGTCACAACACACCTGAAACTTTTCTCTACCCATTCCAACCTGCCTGTACCCTCCTCTTCACCTCCTTTCACCTCCACCGCCAATACACTTTTCCTCAATTTTTCTGGAATCCTCTCACTCTCCAAGATCTTGTTAAACAAACTGGTTAAAAACTCTACTGCCACCTCTCCTAAGCACTTTCATACCGCCACAGGTATGTCATTAGGACCAACAGCCTTTCCACTCTTCATCCCCTTCAATGCCCTTTTCACCTCACTTTTACTAATATTTGCTAGTTCCTGCTCCACAAGTCACCTCTTCTACTCTTTGTTCTCTTTCGTTTTCCTCATTCATCAACTCTTTAAAGTACTCCTTCCATTTTCCCATTACCCTCCTGGCATCTGTCAGTACATTTTCATCTCTATCTTTAATCACACTAACCTGCTGCACATCTTTCCCATCTCTATCTTTCTGCCCTGCCAACCTGTACAGATCACCCTCCTTACTATCCAATCTAGCATACAAGTCCTCATATGCTCTTTGTTTAGCCTTTTCCACCTCTACCTTCACCTTATGTTGCATCTCCCTGTACTCCTGTCTACTCTCTTCAGTCCTCTCAGGGTCCCACTTCTTCTTAGTTAGCCTCTTTTCCTGTATACACTCCTGGACTTCCTCGTTCCACCACCAAGTCTCCTTGTGCACTTTTGCCTTACTTGATGATACACCAAGTACCCTCCTTCCTGTCTCCCTGCTCACATTGGCTGTTGTCCAGTCAACTGAAAGCCCCTCCTGACCACCCAAAGCCTGTCTCAACTCCTCCCTGAAGACTGCACAACATTCTTCCTTTCTCAGCTTCCACCACTTTGTCCTCTGCTCTGCCTTTGTCCTCTTCACCTTCCTCACCCCCAGGGTTATTTTACACACCACCATTTTGTGTTGTCTGGCTACACTCTCCTCTACCAACACTTTGTAGTCACTAATGTATTATGTAGTCTACCTGAGTGCTTCTGCCTTCACTCTTATATGTCACCCTACAGTATTTTCCTGCCTCTTCTGGAAGAAAGTATTTACTACTGCCATTTCCATCCTCTTTGCAAAGTCCACCACCATCTGTTCTTCTACATTCCTGTCCTGAAGACCAAACCTGCCCATCACATTTTCATCACCTCTGTTCCCTTCCCCAACATGTCCATTGAAGTCTGCACCAATCACCACTCTCTCACCTCTGGGGATGCTCTGCATCACTTTATCTAACTCACTCCAGAATGTATCCTTCTCTTCTAACTCACATCCTACCTGTGTGGCATAGCCACTAACAACATTTAACATCACCCCTTCAATATCCAGCTTTATACTTATCAACATGTCTGATACTTCTTTCACCTATAGAACATTCCTAAGAAACTCCTCTTTCAGGATAACTCCTACTCCATTTCTTTTCCTATCCACACCATGGTAAAACAATTTGAACCCTGATTCTAGCCTTGCTACCTTTCTACCTGGTCTCCTGGACGCACAGTATATGCACCTTTGTTCTCTGCATCATATCAACCAACTCTCTTGCCTTCCCTGTCATAGTCCCAACATTCAAAGTCCCTACTATCACTCCTAAACTCTTGCCTTTCCTTTTTGTCTCTCTGCTTTTGAACACACCTTCCTCCTCTCCATTTTTGACCAACAGTAGCCCAATTTCCACTGGCACCCTGCATGCTTATATACAGTACATATTATTTTGTATTTTCTTAGTTTGTAATTATTTTGTCACAAATAAAGTTGATGCATTTCTGGAGATATATGGTAAAATTTTTAACCTTGCCATTATCTACTGAACTAACATTGGTCCAACCTTGTGATTATCTATTGAACCAACGTTAAACTATCTTTGGCCCCACCAATCGGCCAATGTTGGGCCAACGGACAAAATGACCTTGTCCCAACCACTGACGACAACACTGGCTCAAGGTATGCACTGCCGTTGGCCCAACATTGGCCCTTGAGCAGTGTGCTATCTGAGTCTAATAATCCTTAATTTCCAATCTTGCATTCCCTACTGAACCAATGTTGTGCCAACACTGGTCCAACATAAGCACTGCCATTGTCCCTGCATTGGCTCTTCAGCTGTGTGCTATCTGGGGAGACTGGATGGTAACTAACTTCCTTCTGTTAAATGCTAATAAAAGTTAGGTTGTAGCCATAGGACCACATGCAGCTAGAAGAAAACCTTTTGATCACATTGTAACTTTAGATGGTCTTTCTGTTCCATCAAGTGCAACAGTAAAAGACCTTGGATACGAGCACATCACCCCCATCTTATCCACACTGCATTGGCTCCCTGTGAAATTTCACATCAATTTTAAAATACTACTTTTGATGTATAAAGCATTAAATGGTCGATGTTTTACAATCCGCCAAACCTACTTTAATCAAAAGATGCAGGCTGCTCGTCAGTACCTCGTATTATGAAAACTACAGCTGGGGGCAGATTTTTTTCTTACAAAAACCCAAAGTTATGGAATAGCTTAATTCCAATTAATGTTCATGACACATTATCAGTGTTTAAGTCTAGGCTAAGACCTATTTATTTAACCAAGCAGTTTTGTAAATAGATTTGCCTTAGGTTAAGGAGCAGACCAGATGCTGTCTTCCCCACTCTCATTAATCACTAAGGTTTGTTGACGGTGAAGTAATTGGTTGATTTACATCTCAGGGAGCCCTCATGTCTGTGTTTCCTTCTGGTTCTCCATTTTAGTTAAGGTGTCATAGTTAGTCATGTCATGTAATATGTTAAATTGCTGTCAGAAAAAAGAGCATAAAAGTACACACCCCAATTAGGTCACATATAATATATGCACAAGATGGCGCCATTGTATCAATCTGTCAGAGCCACAAATTCAATCTCCAAAATGTGTCATCCATATCATCCATATCATCCATACACTTATTAAACTGATATTCACATGTATATTTTGTAAGTTAATATAAGATTTATTTTGTATATAACATTGGCTAAATAGGAGACATAGTGGCTGAATAGGATCCACAGTGGTCTAGCGTTTAGCAGTAGTGGCACGCACCTCCAGATACAAGGGTTTGAGTCCGGTCTTGGGTCTGTGTGTGTGTAGTTTGCATGTTCTCCTTAGTCCCCTTGGATTGGCTTTGTGATGTGTAATTTCATTTACTGTCATCATATTATATATAAGGTTATAAAGGCACATGGTTTGGCTTCAGGCAAATGATATGCTCATGTGTTTACTTTTTAACTTTTTTCTGCTTAAGACTTGCCCCAGATAATCCACACCTTATTTTACACATCTTTTATTATTATTATGTGTTTGACAGTGATAACTTTTCTGCTTCTTCTTCCTCCTTTTCTTCCTTTTTTAATAAAGATTGTTTAAACCCTTAACACTTTATTGAAGATTCTACAAATTATCTTTATAGAGGGGTAACTTGTTATATAACTTTGGAGTTAAATGGTAATAAAGGTATCTTATCAGTAAGTTTATGAAGGAAAATCTAGTTTCATAATTTAAAAATTAAAACTATTAGATTTAACTAAGAATAAATCGAAATCAGATTTATTGACCAAATATGTAAATACAACAAGGAAGAACAGAAACAACAACATTAATAATAATAATAATAATAATAATAATAATAATGATGATGAATATAATGAATATCCTGAGTCAAAAGCCAAATATATCTATTATGTTTACATTATTATACATCTAAATAAGATACTTACTTTTGATACAGCTACAGTTTTTCTTATACATTTTAAAGCAACTTGCATCTAGAACATCTAGTATAGCCACTTCTGTTGTATCAGTGTCAGTAACAAACTGCATTTCCCAAGCTCCTCATCCACACTCCATGCGCCATCTGATATCCAGTCAAAGAACTCACAACACACCCCAAGATTTTTGATGATACACTCCTGTTCCTCATCCTTCAATAACCTTGATGTACTAACAGTTAATGTAGTCTTGATTGAGATGTTGTCTTACATGGTTTCTGTTATTTGGCTGATTACCAGACAGCCGGTGTGTTGTTGGCTCCTTTGTTTTTGTCCTTATGTTTGTTTGTATATAAGCACTTTTAATAAATCTGTGAACATGTGCCTGAAATCTCATGTCTACAATGACGAATTGCTGACATTCTTACTGTACTTTTTCATTTAAATTTAAATCAATTTCATTTGTATAACGCTTTTAACAATTGACTTTGTCGCAAAACAGCAGCAAAGTTTGTATGAGATGTGAAATTGAATCAAAATGATAAGACTATCCCTGATGAGCAAGCCGAGGATGACGGTGACAGTGGCAAGGAAAAACTCCCTAAGATGGTAATAAGAAGAAACCTTGAGAGGAACCAGACTTAACAGGGAACTTATTGTCATTTGGGTGAACGGATAGCAGGGTTTGATCTGCATCATGCAGTGTGAGACTGGAAGTTCAATAAAACAGGAGATGTGTTTAAGTTAAAATTGAGTACGTCCATGAGTCCCCCAGGTCTGCTCCTTAACCTAAGACAAATCTATTTACAAAACTGCTTGGTTAAATAAATAGGTTTTTAGCCTAGACTTAAACACTGAGACTGTGTCTGAGTTCTAAAAAAATATTTGGAAGACTATTCCATAACTTTGGGGCTTTGTAAGAAAAAGCTCTGCCCCCAGCTGTATTTTTCATAATACGTGGTACTGACAAGCAGCCTGCATCTTTTGATCGAAGTAGGTGTGGTGGATTGGAAGACACAAGCAGATTACTCAGATACTGCGGCGCGAGACCATTTAATGCTTCATACGTCAAGAGCAATAATTTAAAAACAAATCGAAATTTTACAGGGAGCCAATGCAGTGTAGATAAGATAGGGGTGATGTACTCGTATCCTCTGGTTCTACATCTACATCTACATCTAAGCATTTGGCAGACGCCCTTATCCAGAGCGACTTACATTTTTTTATCTCATTATACATCTGAGCAATTGAGGGTTAAGGGCCTTGCTCAAGGGCCCAACAGTGGCAACTTGGTGGTTTTGGGGTTTGAACCTGGGATCTTCTGAACCGTAGTCCAATGCCTAAACCACTAAGCTACCCCTGGCCCACTAGTGAGGTTCTAGTGAGGACTCTCGCTGCTGCATTCTATTGCTGCACTTATTGTTAATGAAATGATCTCGGATTATTGCCTTGACGCACTCTGCCTCACCAAAACCTGGCTTAAACCAAATGAATATATTGGTCTGAATGAGTCGACTCCGTCAGGATATTTCTATAAGCACGAGCCCCGTCTAACTGGTCGTGGTGGTGGTGTCGCCACTATCTACAATGATGTACTCACTGTTACTCAGAAAATAAGGCCCAGGATTAACTCATTTGAAGTGCTCACCATTAATGTTGCACTCAGTAAAATACATAATAAACCCGCGCTATATTTTACTCTGGCCACCGTGTACAGTCCCCCGGGGTCATATGTCGATTTTCTTACAGAATTTGGACATCTGCTATCAGACCTACTGGTTAACTCTGACAAAGTGTTAATAGTAGGAGACTTTAACATTCATGTAGATGATGCTAACGACGCTTTAGCACTCACATTTATGGATTTACTAAATTCCTTTGATGTTAAACAAAATATAAATGGAGCAACTCACCGTTTTAATCATACGCTAGATTTAATTATATCCCATGGTATAGATGTCTCTAATATAAAGATCTTACCTCAAAGTGATGATATCACAGATCATCACCTCCTGATATATACTCTTCCCGTAGAACAGATTAGCTGTGTCTCCCCACATTATCAATTTGTTAGAAATATGAATCCGACCACTAAAGACAGATTCACAAGTAATATGCCGGATCTGTCCCAAATTCTTATTAGACCCCTAAATGCAGACGATCTAGATGAGGTAACTAGCAGCATGGGCACTATTTTTATCAGTACATTAGACACTGTTGCTCCCGTCAGATAAAAAAAAGTCAGAGATAAAACACTTGCACCGTGGTACAATAGTCATACTCGTGCCCTAAAGAGAGCAACCCGTAACCTCGAGCGAAAATGGAGGAAAACTAAATTAGAAGTTTTTCGAATTGCGCATAAAGACAGTATGTGCAGCTATAGACAGGCCCCAAAAACTGCTAGGACCGAGCATCTTAGCCAACTGATAGCAAGAAACCAAAACAATCCCAGGTTCTTATTTAGTACAGTGGCTCGCCTAACAAAACCTAAGATGCCTGCAGAGAGTATCCCATCACAGTTTAGAAGTGAAGACTTTATGGACTTCTTTAATGAAAAAATCAATAGTATCAGGAAAAAAATAACGGAGGTTCAACCTCTAACAGTATCTCCCGATCAAGTTCAGCCTATAGCTTCAGATTTAGATTTTCAGTGCTTTACAGGTATAGGACAGGAAGAGCTGTAAAAACTTATCACCTCAGCTAAATCAACAAAGTGCCTGTTAGACCCAATACCAACCATATTTTTAAAAGAAGTGATGCTTACAGTTGGAGATCCACTTCTAAACATTATTAATTCTTCATTATATCTAGGTCACGTCCCTAAACCTTTGAAGCTGGCAGTTATTAAGCCGCTTCTTAAAAATCTAATTTGGACGCGAATGAAATAACAAATTACAGACCGATTTCAAACCTTCCGTTCATATCAAAAACATTAGAAAAAGTAGTATCAGCTCAAATATGCACATTCTTGCAGGAAAACAACATCCTAGAAGAATTTCAGTCAGGTTTCAGGCCCCATCATAGTACAGAAACTGCACTAGTTAAGATTACGAACGACTTGTTTTTAGCTGCATCTCAATACTAGTCTTACTTGATCTTAGTGCTGCATTCGACACCATAGATCATAATATTCTCATAGATCGCCTACAAAATCATATAGGTATTCAGGGGCAGGCATTAAAATGGTTTAGATCATACCTGTCTGATCGATACCATTTTGTAGATCTAAATGGAGTACCGTCTGATGTAATGCCAATGAAATATGGGGTCCCCACAAGTGTCAGTTTTGGGACCTCTGCTGTTCTCAATATACATGCTTCCCTTGGGAAACATCATTAGAAGGCATGGGATTAGTTTCCATTGTTATGCTGATGATACCCAATTATACATCTCAACAAAACAAGATGAAATACCCAAGTTGTCTAGATTAACCGAGTGTGTCCAGGACATAAAAGATTGGATGACCAATAACTTTCTTTTACTAAATTCAGATAAGACAGAGATATTACTCATCGGCCCAAAAACCAGCACACAACAGCTTTCACAATTCAGCCTGCGTTTAGAAGGATGTACTGTTACTACCAGCTCAACAGTAAAAGACCTGGGCGTAATATTAGACAGTAACTTGTCTTTTGAAAATCATATTTCCAATATCACAAAAACAGCCTTTTTCCATCTTAGAAATATTGCCAAACTTAGGAGTATCCTATCAGTATCTGATGCAGAAAAGCTAGTTCATGCATTCATGACCTCCAGACTGGACTATTGTAATGCATTACTAGGTGGTTGTCCTGCATTCTCAATAAACAAGCTACAGTTAGTCCAAAATGCTGCCGCCAGGGTTCTCACTAGATCCAGAAAATATGATCATATAACACCTATAATATCATCCCTGCACTGGCTACCTGTTCAATTTAGAATTAATTACAAAATAGTACTACTTACATACAAGGCTTTAAAAGCTCCCACATACCTAACCAGTCTTCTGATACGCTATAATCCACCACGTCCCTTAAGATCACAAAACTCCGGACTTCTGGTAATTCCCAGAATTTTTTAATTTACAAAAGGGGGCAGGGCATTTTCATATTCGGCTCCAAAACTTTGGAATAGCCTTCCAGACAGTGTTCGGGGAGCAGACACGGTTTCCCAATTCAAAAGTAGACTCAAGACGCATCTCTTTAATCTGGCATATGTGTAACTCATCCCATAACCTCATACTCCAGTACACCTATCCTGAATGGCAACTACGCTAATTCTCTCCATCTTTTCTGTATTTTTCTACCCATCCCGAGGCATCTGGAGATTGTGCTAGCTTTAGTAGACAAAGGCCAACCCTGCGAGGTTTCTAAGGCATCCAGAGAAGGACCAGCTCCAGCTGGATTTTGCTTTATGATGGCTGGAGCTACACATCCTGCTCCTGTGCTTCAAGTGATCCAGACCCCATCTGCCCTCTGCACCTACTGACTCCCTGTGTTGAACTGGACTTCATGTTATTCTACACAACTTCTGTTATATTGAACTTTCACCTGCACAACACACATGATGTTATTTCTATCTGTAGATGAGGATGGGTTCCCTGTTGAGTCTGGTTCCTCTCAAGGTTTCTTCCTATTGCCATCTCAGGGAGTTTTTCCTTGTCACCGTCACCGTCACCCTTGGCTTGCTTATCAGAGACATTTCATTCATCATTCATTCATCTCATTATTATCTAGACACATTTTTCTCACACATACACACTTCCAAATATTTTCTTTTCTTTTCTTTTCTAAAAAAAAAAAAAAAAAAAAATTCTTTAATTTTTTGTGAAGCTGCTTTGAGACAATGACCATTGTTAAAAGTTTATACACCTAGTTGAACAATCAGACAGTAAGGCTTTATAATAGTCCAACCTAGAGGTGATAAAAGCATGAACTAGTTTTTCTGCATCGTTTAGTGACAATATATTTCTTATCTTGGCAATATTTCTGAGGTGAAAGTATGCTATTCTGGTAATATTATCTACATGTGCTTCACATAAAAGGCTGGGATCTATAATCACACAAAGGTCTTTCACTGTTGCACTTGATAGGACAGAAAGGCCATTTAATGTTACAGTTTGATCAGAAAACTTGTTCTAGGTTCCTGTGGTCTTATGACTAGAACTTCTGTCTTATTAGGATTAAGCAGAAAGAAGTTAATTAACATCCAATCTCTTATATCCTGCACACATTGCTCAACTTTAGTAAACTGTTTTTTCTTATCTGGTTTTGCTGTGATGAGGCCTAAATCCTGACTGATACAGTTTGTTTATGCCATTCCTATGTACATATAAACATTGTTGCTGTGCTACTATCTTTTCCAGAATCTTAGAGATAAAGGGAAGGTTTGATATCAGCCTGTAATTGTACAGCTGACAAGGGTCAAGGTCAGGTTGCTTAATTAGCAGTTTAATAACTGCTAATTTAAAGGATTTGGTAACATACCCACTGCTGAGTGGAAAGTTAATTATTTTCAACAGGGGTTCTGTTATTGCTGGTACTATCTCCTTGGGAAAATGTGTCAGTATAGAATCTTATACACAGGTTGGCGGTTTTGAAGAAGAGATGAGTGAAATTAGTTCACTCTCTTCAAGGGGAGTAAAGTATTCTAGGTTTCGATGTGGTGTGGTTAGTTTATCATCTGTATAACTTTTCATCTCTAGATCTCAAATTTATAGCAGTATGTGCAGACAGGTAAAGCAATAGACTCTGCCACCAAATTATGACTGAACAGTGATGAGACATGCAGTCCTAAACTAATTGTGTTTAGTAATTCATTCTCTGCATTTTCAACAATGACATTGTACAGTACTCAAATTCACCCTGGAGTTATACACACTTGATGCAGGAAGGGGTTGAGACAGACCAACTCTGAACAGTTATTACTTATCTGACTTGTACAGACTGCAATCTGTCACAAAGTTCATTAATTGAACTAGTTATACATCTTGGCAAACTGCTTATGGAAAAGAAAACAAAATTGATCCTACACAAGCAACAGTTTGAAGAAAACTGGCAACACTCCAGGATCTCCAAAAATCCACACAGACAGTACCCTAGGTCAGAATCAAACCTTAAACCATGGAACAGTGACTTGACAATAATATGCACTGTAACCCATTGCTGCTCGGGACATGTTAGGAAAATTAAATTCAAAATTTCAAATTAAAATTTTACTTGTCACATACACAGTCATACATAGTACGGTATGCAGTGAAATGCTTATAGATTTATTGTAGCATGTATAGATGACATTCTGAACAATTTTATTCACAACATTATTGAACACATCAAAGTCTTGAGTCCAAGCCAATAACATTTTCATTATAGAAAAATGGGTGATTTTTTGATGGTCCTACCTTGGATACACTGTTTTTAAAAAGGGGATGCTTATGGATCATGCAAAGGTCCAAGATGCAGAATGGCTAACACATAAAAACTGAAAGGACCTCCAACCATTGTTTTGGTGTCACCAGTTTGTACAAATGGTTCACTCATAACTTTTGTTTCATAGCTGCCCCCTTTCATGACTAAATACCTGGGCTCAACAATGTGTGAAATTTAAAGGTCATACAAACATTTGCTACTTTGCAAAAGCTACAGCTCCCATTCTAAAACCTCTTAACCTAATTGTGCCAATCAAGTGTTGCTGGCCATGAAGCTGTTTTTTTTTTTTTTCAATTTCAATTTAATTTTATTTGTTACGTTTTGTTGTTAAATTATGACATTGTTAGTGATCAGAAGCTCCAGAAACACTCATATATTGTTACTGCTTCATGCCACTACAAGCTAAAAGGCATTGTTTTCTTCCCAATTCTGGTTCACGATTTCTTAATAATTATATTTATTTAACAAAAATTATGTGTTCTCTTTTTATGAGTTCATGTTCTCTTTGTAGCCTGGCAAAAATGAACCAGCACAGGACACAGTAATGTCTTTTAGGTTTTTTTATTCTGAAAATACAAATTGGGGTTTCATAAAAATAAAATTATAGTCTCTGGGAATCTTCCCCTATAAGCACAATCACAACACGTTCAGTGTTCTTCAATTAGTTCAACCCGAGAGGCTGAGCAACTGAGACTCAGCTCCTAGTACAAATACATTTCAAATTGGAAACTAACCAAAATTGCTAGAACCAAACAGCAACCTTTAAAAGAAAACAAAACAAAACAAAATGCTGTTCATTTAAAACATACAAAAATAACTGTGGTGGCTCTTCTGTTCAGTGCATCCACTTAAGCACAGGTTATCTGTTGGCAGACTTCTCACGAGTCATACTTTAAACATTTCTCGACGTATCTGATAAAACAATCAGATGCACTTGAAACATAACGTGCTTTAATAGCTGCAGCCGACGGTCTGACTCCCTGTGTTTTCTCTTATTCACCGGTATCGCTCCGTATCCCCAAGTGTGCCCCCCAAACGGCAGTGCCATCTAGTGACGTCCATAATAATTGCATGTACTATTTCCACCTGGCTACATCTTTGTGCTCAAGCCAATATCACAAGTGTGCTGCACACAGCCTACACCTACTTCCCACTCCTCACCTGCCACAAGGCTTCAAAGTTTTCAAAACCATATACTCAGTATATGACTTCAATTTTGGTAGTAATTGTTTAACACTTATCTTTCCGCCAGCCCTAGTTACTGTTTAGCATGAATTTATTCTAACCTCAGGTTACCATCCTTACATTTATTACACAGATACTGTAAAGTGGACTTAAAATGGCAAGAAAATGTCAAGGATATGGATAATTTGTCAAGTAAAGTTTCACAAAGGCCACAAATATCAAATTTCCCGCTTTGAGCTGAATATGCCCAGTATTCTTTTTACTGTTCAGCTTTGCCACTCCTTTCCAGTGTGGACCTGGGTTTCTATCAAGGACTATTTGTCTGGAATGCCACACCCACCAATGCAACAGCTGAGCATGGATTTGTTGAAGTGAAAAAGCTTAGGAGTAGGCATATGGATACTACTACAAATAGGACCAACAATACATGAAGTTGACTCAGAGACCCTCAAATACAGCAAACATCCTTGTTCCATAGGTGATAGATCCTTTGTCAAGTGACCTCCGCTTCCCCTTCATGGGATCTTTCAAATACAGACCATTATGGCCTTTCACATCCATGCCATGCTTAACTTTCATTGTTAGAGAAGCCAACTCATAATATCTCTTACAAATTTCACAGCTGACCTGGCAGTATATATGTCATTTATAAAGAGTAAATTATGTTTTAACCTGACTAGCTAGAATAAGAAATAAGGAAATTAATTGTTCATGAAATCGTAATTGTGATTATTGCTTTATAACTGTTGTACACTACAGAAGCCTGCAAGAAATGATGTTTAATCCAAATGCCAGATATAGAGTGGTTTAAAAACAAAATGTAAAAAGTTATAGATTCAGGAAAGAGTCATTATATCCTCATTTAACAACTGACTATGTCAAAATCCAAGCATACAGTTTGTAGGATTTGCTATGTGGAAGTCTTGCTGGTTTAGGTTGTTCAAGATTAGGTTGTACTAACAGTCAATGTAAATTTAAATGGCTATGTCATAGAACCTTTGCTACTCTGTGACACCTCAGAAGAATTTCTTAATATCATTTAAGAGTATTCTTGAGGCTAAGTGCATCATTCTAAATCTTAGGCCTAAATGTATAAGTATATATACATTTTTTTATTTTAGTTTTATTTCTTTGCCACTTATGACTTAAGGTAAGATGTAAGACTGCAGTTTTATACATGCAGTGCCTGGTAGGACGTCTTCTTTAACACCAATTGACAACAAAACCATCATAAAATTGCCACTAAAAATGACCTCAGAACTGAAAAGAAATTGAACATAAATCATCTGAAACTACAGATAATGGTTTCTATGTTTGTGTGTTTATGTCTGTCTGTCTATGCATTCATGTATGTATATAAGAGCTAGAACCCTACTCTGCTTTTCATTTACAATATTTATTTTCCTTAATCCACAGCCAACATGGCTGTAGGAACTCATCCCATTATCTATGGTAAGAACTCTTCAACTTTGATTTCTTTGAGATATTTGCCATCATGAGGTCTTCTGTGCTGTTTTAAAGATTTTCAGTCGCAATATCCTGACAGCCTTCAATATGTTTTCTCTCCAAATGCCACAGAAGAATGCACTCATCTGTAAGTTTGAGCAACTCTTGGGAGGTAGAAGCTAAAAAGGCCTTGTGGGCTTTGATGCTGAGTTGTGTGTTAGGTTGCAATGGTTAGCTTGTAGAATAGGCAATCTTGGGAACATTGAAGTCAGCGGGGATGTGGTTCTGCTCTCTCTCTCTCTTGCTCTCTCTCTCTTCCTCTCTGTCTGTCTCTCTTTTCCATTTCTCTCTCATTGTCTATTTCAGGGGCAGGAAGGGGGGACAAGGAAGAGCAAAGGAACCCACAGCAAGCTTTAATGTGTTAGTTGTTCTGATGTCACTTCTGTTATTGATTATGCATGATTATGTGCTTACAATCCATAACAGAGTTAGATTAAAATGAAAAAAACAAAGCTGTTTTGTTTGTAGTGGCTTACCGATGTAATGCCTAGAGGCCATTTGATCTGTTCTGATCGCATGAGATCAAGCTTTTTTTTTCCCTTTAATTAGAAACACACTAATCAGAACCATGTTACATTTACAATAAATACATTGAATATATGATAATTAACTTACTAATAAACTGTGACTAATATACCCTGAATTGTACAGATGAGTGTACAGAGTAATTTGTATTTTAACACTACCTTACAATAAAAAAACATTATTAGAATTTATATCCACAGATAATTTCACTGTAATTCATAAAAATAATCAAATAAACACTGCAGCAGATTTATCAGTTGGTCCCAGAGCCAGCAATAATGTGTGAATACAATTTGCATAATGATGCTTAAAGTTTTTTATTTGGTCTTTGAGAAATCTTATTGGCATGTATTAATTTAGTGAGACAGCTGCAACCCTGTTAAAGTCAAACCCCCATTTGACCAAAACAACCATGGTGGCATGGACATCCAGCAGACCTGCCATCCTGATCGCTCTGATTTTTATCCATCAAAACTTGGGCTGAGGTCCCTGTGTGCTTGTTCTGGGGAGGGCATGGTCCTGTGATTTGTCACTGTGAGTCTGTGTTGCACTGTGGGAAAGCGGACCGCAGAAGGCCCTGGAGGCTCTCTTGTACTCGAAGCAGTTTTCCGCACAAGCCAGCCAGAGGAGTAGTGAAGAATGGGACTTTAGTGAAACCATGTTTTCTGTATATTAAACTGACATGCATGAGAATGAACAGTAATTAGAACAAGGTGAGTGGGAAATGTGCCCTTTAACAAAGGCCGTTGTTTCTCTACTGGTGGAGAAGAAGCTGGAGCCTCTCTTCAAATGGCATTGCTTCATGGAACAAGACTCTCTGCTTTTGCTTAATCTTACACAACAAATAATTTGGTACCTATATAGTCAGTCTTCAACCAATTTTGTGAATGACTAAGAAATCTTATTTTGTCTCTCATAGTTGAGGTATACCTATAATAAAAATGACAGGCCTCTCTTATCTTTTTAAGTGGGAGAACTTGCACAATTGGTGGCTGACTAAATACTTTTTTGCCTCACTGGATATTTATACAGAAACTGTTTGCATTGAACCACAGCATCAGTGGCTTCACACATTATAACAAACATCTTGTTTGTTTATAAACAATCAAGAGATAAAACGGCAGTGGCGGGTGGGGGGTTTACAAAAGGGAGAAAGTTTTGCCTTTATTGTTTTCATTTGTTTTTTTTTATCTCATAAAAGAAAGAATATAATTTAGAATATAATTAGAGCTGCAGCCTTCCTAGTCCTCCTATCCTCCTCCAACACAGCAATAGAATCTTGCTCTATAGCAACCCCCCCCACCACCACCACCCATCACAATACACACACACACACACACACACACACACACACACCTGAGGACAAGGTCGGCTCAATTTCGACTCATTCCTTGCCAGGGATTCAAACTAGCAATTTAACCTGTCAGTAAAGTCATGAATCACACTGGAAAGGCATGATTAGTTTAGCTGATTTATTAGAAGCACATAAGACATTTTTTACGCAAAAGAGAGGAACCAGTGCCCCTTAGAGGGCATATCACACAGGTTATGGTGAGATCCTGGGCTCAGCTTAAGGGGGCTAAAACAAACTTAGATAATAAAATAAAAAAATATATCTAAATAAAATTAGATATAGGTTTTAAGTAAAAGATTACTAAATTGTGCTCAAAACTAATTGCTCAGAATTGGGCAAGCAGCTCACAAGCACGTTGTGTCATGCCATAGATAAGCATAAACTTATTATGTGCATTCAAACTTAAATGCACACTGGCAATTACAAGAAAGAACACTTTCAGAACATTGGTCTTATGATGCTATATATTTCTAAGCTAATTCCTTAAGATGTTAACCAGTAAACCATTACCCTTAATTGATTAATTGCACAAATGTAGTATGCAATTTATACTTCTGAATAAAAGGAGGACACGAGTACAAATTGACAGAACACCTACCAAAACACATACTAAAACAAGCTAGCCAAACAAACTCATAAAATTAAAAAATGTAAGCCAAGCAAAGACCAAGCAATCTACAAACAAAATGAACAGAATTAAAACTTTGATAACAATAAACAAGGCTCAAGAGAGTTGACCAGTGGCAGAGAAGTTTTGTGAAATAGCTGGCATGTGTGCACAATCAGGTAAAAGTGATCGAGTGAGAGTCGGAGTTGAGTGATCATAGAATTTTAGGCTTTAACAGTCATTATTGTAGGCTAATCTGTGTTCTGGAAAGTTGATGGAGTGGATGGATGCTATACATTTTGATGTGCTCATTCCCAGACCAGACAATTGCATGGGAATCATTGGGGTGGTGCTTCATGAGAACATTGGTGACTGTACCCCAGACCACACTGGCAGGAGGTAAGCTGGGATCTTAAGTGTTGAGGTGAGTTTCGCGCATATACCACCAAAGGGAGAAAACCTGTCTTACTGATTCTCAACACATAAGGTTCTTAAGAATTGGTCCACCTCTTAATTTGGTCACTTCACTCAACTGAGACCCCAATGTCACCATACAATCCCTGGTTGTGGCTGGATTCCAATGGAAGTTGGAAGCTTTTTTCTTGAGGAGTAAGGTTAGTGGTGCAGCAAGCATGTACAGTAGAAACCTTAAATTAAGTACCAGTAAAAGTTTGCAAAGGAATGCTGTTGTTCTGTCATGGTGGTGAGGATGGGCCATCCAGTGACAACCAACACTTTATCCTGGTCCATCCACATCCCCTTTGAACTGATAATGTAACCTAGGAGGGCATCCTTGTCATTAATTTTTAATCACAAGTTATTAATCAATAGATTCCCCAGTGAAAAAAATATATACTTTAGTGTATTACAAATATATTGAAATCCTCGATAGTACATTGCAAATATACTAACAAAAAATTGTACCATCAGTTAATATATAAAAAGTATACTAACATCATGCTTTTACCAAATTTTGGAATTAAATTTTTAATATACTTAAAAATAATTGTATTATAGTACACTTTTCAAAAATATATTATTGGAAAATATACTTTAAGTGAAAGGTTGATCTAATTTCCAAAGTATACTTATTTAAACTTGTTTTTCAATGTATTTTTGGTATATTTTTTAAAAATATGCTTGAAATAATCATTGTACAAACATACAGAAAGTGTACATTAGAAGACAATTTTTAATATTCGGTAGTCTCTGTATATTATCAGTTAAATTTAAATGTACTTATATTTAGTGCACTACTCTCTCATGCTTTTAGACTCGTTTCTGCACGCTGAATCTCTCTCTCGTGCGCGCGCGATGCTAAACTCGTTTTTGTGCGCTGAAAATAATTTTGTTCTGTTCAAGGTAATTTAAGTTTGCACTCTCTCACTCTTCTGTGCACTCACAGAATAAAGTGACACTGCAGCAGTGTGATATCTTTGTATCTATTCCAGCCAACCATAGACTAGTAGTCGGCGCCCCACTAGCCAATCAGAGATTGTAGGCGGGCAGATTCGGAAAGTCCGCTCTCTGATTGGCTCTCCAGTCCTCTACTTCTAGTTTGAATTAACGGCTTGAATCTGCAATCTTTTTTGTAACCTTGTGCAAATTAAATCTGTTGAACTCATGAATAGAATCTCCCTCATAATTACTGTACTAATGTAATGTGTTTCAAAAACATGTCATAGTGTAGAAAATACATTCAGCATTTAATTATCCTAAACACCTTTAGTGTACTGGTAATAGATTTGCAATACTGTAATATAGAAGGTTTTATGTACTGTATGATACAATAAAGTATATTTGTATTAACCACAAAGTGTACTTTTTTTTGTATTTGTAATTGACCAGAAGTATAACAGCTACTGCTGTAATAAAAATATATACTCATAGTATATTAATCATGTATTTGTAACACAGTAAAAATAGCTGTAATGTACTTATAATATATAAAATATATACTAAAATTGTATTAATTACTGTCAGGTATGTACGTTAGTACACACACAGGCATATACTTTAAGTGTACTAAGTATACTTAAAGTTGTTCCACTTTAGCACACAAAAGTATACACTTTTGTGTGCTAACTTAATACACTTTAAATTGTACTTTTGTACAATTTAATTACAACTTAAATACACTTAGTACAAAATTAGTTGTTCCAAAATAGCAAACTTCAAGTATACTAGTCATTAGTCTGGCTGCAAGTACATTTAAGTTTAGTTAATTTACTTGGGTTATCTATCTATCTATATATTTATCCATCATATAACTCACCCGTTGATCTCTAAACATAAGGCTGATGTTCCAAGAGATGTCACAGGACCTCTTGACATAGTTCACCTCTTGACATAGTTGATATTTAATTAATATTTAACAGAAGATCTGACATTGTTAATTAGACACTGGAACACTGCTGGAGCTAAAGCCCATATGGCTTTACGCACAATTCATTATTGCCAGAGATCTTCTACCCATCTCCCATGAAAAATGCATAGGAGAATGTACTGTATACACTGTGCATGTTGGGTTCGGTAAAGAGTTCTGTATTTTTAAATGGAGCTGGGCAGACAGGATATTTCATTTTTACTTGATTTAAACAATGCAAGGCCCGAGATCACCAACCCAAAAAGGCTTGAGGGACATATGTATTCTTGTTGTACAACAATCAGCTATAACTTTACAAGGCAAAACATTGTGCACAAAATTTTGTGGGTTCCCTTTATACTGCTATGATAGTTTTGGCCCCTTCTGGATTGACTCTATAAAACCCCTGGGGTTGTAAGTCATTGCATGGCACCAGGATGTTGGCAGCAAATCCTTTTGGTGCTATGGGTTTGATGAGGGGCATCAATGAATGGGACATTGAATGTCTTGTACATTCCACTGGTGCTTTATTTGATTTATATCTGGCAAGTTCATTAGCCAGTTTGGAAGTCTTGTGCTCTTTGCCTGCTGGTCCCTGTGTGCAGTGGGCTGTGGTAAACTGGGTGTTCTGGTGCCTTTCTTTAAATGTCCAACATTGACTTATTTCATCAAGTTGTGCTGCATTGGCTTTTCTGTGGGATCAGTCCAGACAGGCTAGCCTTTGCAGTTTACAAATGAATGATCAATGTTGATGGGTTAATGTTATGTGGTGTTTATATTATGGCTGATCAGTCTAAGGCTTCAGCATATATATTGGTTGCTCGAATTTGATTTCGGATTTCTTTTTACTTCTTGAAACTCTATGTACTTAGCAAGAATCTTTATAAACTTGTGTTTTAGGATTATTAGTAGTAATGGATGTGCTGTTGATGGAAAATGTTTGCACACAGTGGGCTTGACAGTGACATTTTTTTAATCTCTTCCCCTTCTTCCTCAACATTCTATAAATGGGCATATAAAGGGATGTTCCCTTTCTATATGACTGGATTTGAAAGCATGGGGAAACACAGTGGATCTAATTTATGCTGTCTATGCTCACTGGTCCAGCAACACTTTACCCCCAGGAACCTTGTGGACTTCTGAAGTAAGTGTCACCATATTCTGGAATGAGCCACCCTGAAATATTTTATATACCTAGTGAGTCAGCTGGAGCAGCATGGCCTGAACACAAACACAAAGCAACAGTGCTCCAGAGTAAGGCCTATGTGAGGCCAGCAGGGTGACTCACAAGGCCACAAGACTTTAATTAGAAATAACAACCCTGCTGCTTTCAAGTCAACTGAGTGACTTCCATAGAACTGCTACTAGCCAAGCTTTCCTCTGTCCTAGCCATGCCTTGCATTATCCTAGACATTCCCTAATTCATACCAATTGTACCATCCCCTATCCCAGCTACATCCACGTCTATCCCTGCCAAGCCAACCCCCATACTAGCCTTGGCCTTATTCATTTGAGCCATGCCTTGTTCCTATGGCTCCATTCTAGCCATGCCCATCTCTATGCCAGCTGTTCCTAGTCAGGCTCTCATCAGGGGCCTATGAGAGTGGTCTCTCCTGTCCCAAGCCCCTGTTTCAACATATATTGATTCCATGTTCAATACACCATTCACTATTGTGAACTTTGTTTCCTGTGACTACAGCCACAGTGTTAAGAGAGCCAACATCAAACAGTGGAATGATTGTCTGGGACTACCCTCTAGAGGCATTTCAGGAGTAACATCTTTGAGTGGGATTCTGTCAATGTGTTCTTTCTTGTGTCTTGCCATGACTTTGGTGTGCTTTCTGATTTATTTTTAATTTTTTTTTACTTTGACACAGTTTTGGACGCCATGGTTAGCACTGTCGCCTTGCACCTCTAGGGTCCGGGTTTCATCCCCTGCCAGACCTAATACCCGGCTTTGTGTGCATGGAGTTTGCATGCTCTCCCTGTGCCTGGTGGGTTTCCTCCGGGGGCTCTGGTTTCCTCCCACAGTCCGAAGACATGTTGGTTAGCTTCATTGGTGTTTCCGAATTGCCCGTAGACTTGTAAGTGAGTGTGTGAGTGTATGTGTGTGCCCTGCGAAAGATTGGCACCCTGTCCAGGGTGTACCCCACCTCGTGCCCTAAGCCTTCTGGAATAGGCTTAAGGTCCCGCGACCTTGAGTACAGGATAAAGCAATATAGATGATGAGTAAATGAGTGAGTGAGTGAGTGAGTGAGAGAGACTCCGTTCTGGTTTATAACTCCCAGCAGGTACTGCAGGTTAAGGCTTGTAGGTTTATGTTTACTTCCTGTTTGTAATCATGTTGCCTGTTTAATGTCTGCTCTAATTTTGTTTACACCTGATTTGTGTTTGTCTTAATTATGTAATCTATTTAAGTTTAGTTTTGCCTTAGATCCCTATATTTGTTGTGTTTGCCACTGTTGAGCAATACATTATGTATAGAATGTTAGTAATTAGACATAGTTCTTGATCCTACTGTTAATGTTATTCTTAATAAATAATAAAATGTATTATGTGTTTAAAGTTGTGACATTTAAAGCTTCTATTAATTGTGAAACAATGTGCACTTGTACTTCAAACCCATATCTCCCTTCTTAAAATTACCTCATATTTAATGAGTTAACCTAAAGAAGGCAAGTCTAAGTATACTGGGCTAAAGCGTATGGAGAAAAAAATATGTACAGAAAACAGTTCACTTTTATATATATATATATATATATATATATATATATATATATATATATATATATATATATATATATATATAAAAGTGAACTGTATTCATTGCATGATGACATTAGGAAGTCATTAACTCCCAGAGCAAAGATCAATTGAAAAACTATCAATAAAGTTATTTTGAGACATGTTTTGTCTGCAAGGATTATATTAATGTGCTTATTCTTATTATTAATGTATACATGTATATCTATACATCTTTTTTTCAACAAAAAAATACTATTACTTGAGGGTTTATAAAATGGAATTAGTATCACTCAGACAAAGTATTAATCTATACATTTATGGTACTTATTTTGAAACCTTTTTTTAGTACAACAGCCAAATCGGCTTATTTAACCACCTCAACTCTAGCTCTTTAAATAATTTCATATGCGTTAGCATGTAAAAACCTGTCAAAGAACATCAATGAGAAAAAGCAGTAAGAAAAAAGTAGGGGGAGAATCAAAGAAATTGTGTGCTGTACTCCTCCCTCCTGATAAAAGAGAGAACATTTGGCATTCAGACAAATAAGAGGCATGCCAACAATTCCCTGTGAAGTGGCATTCTGTAGTTTGCCTCAGGCCCTTCAATTGTAAATCCGTCAGTGTCAGCACTGTGTAGCTGAGAGAAGTCTTTGAAGGGAACAGAAGCTTGCTTATCAATGTCAACATGGAGGTATTTCATTTCTAATTTTCTTAACAAAATATATTTTACTGGTAACATTTGATTGATCTTAGAAAACTACTTGGCATGTGTAATTTCTGTTAGAAAATTATTCAAAACTATCTAAGTTAGTTGCTTTTTGAATATACTCAAAGTATATTTTAATGCGTAAACCTATTTATTTTTTTTGGCAAGTCCACCCTTACAGAGAAGTCAACAAAACCTAATATGAAAAATCACAAGTTGTGTTATGTTTCACATGTTATTTGCAAAATAGCGGCCTTTTTGTAGTGGGTGTGTTATTATTATTGTATTATTTTTATTTCACAAGTGGGTGGCCTGGTGGTTTAGTGGATAGCACTGTCACTTTACACCTCCAGGGTCCGGGTTCGATTCCTGGCCAGGTTCGATTCCCGTGTCTGTGTTCATGGAGTTTGCATGTTTTTCCTGTGCTTAGTGAGACTCCTTCGGGTACTCCGGTTCCCTTCCACAGTTCAAAAACCTGCAGATTAGGCTAAATGTCATTCTCAAATTGCTCGTAGTGTGTGAATGCGTGTGCGTATGTGTTTACCCTGCAATGGATTGGCTGGATTGTTGCACCCTGTCTCGTGCCCTAAGTCTCCAGGAATAGGCTCCAGGCCCAACACGACCCTAAAATACAGGATAAAGTGGTATAAATTATGAGTGAGTAAGTGATTTCACAAGTGATTTTTAAGTGTTTCATAATGTTTCATATGGTTTTATATAAAAGCACATGCCCAAAATGTGAAATCCATCCCCAACATGTGAAATCCATCCCATCCATCTAGGAACCTCTGTAGTCCAACTAGGGACTTACGGTGATTTATTTTGTATAAATGTGGTAAAACCTCCGGACAGCATGCACTTTCACATAGTTCACATGCACATTCACAAAGTTGGAGATGCCAGTCAGTCTAATCTGCATGTGTTTTGACTGTGGGAGAAAACCCACCAAGTACAGGGAGAACATGCAAACTCCATGCACGCAGACCCAATGCGGGAATTAAACCCAGGACCTGGAGGTGCAAGGCGACAGTGCTAACCACTAACACACCAACACGCATTCCACAAGTGTTGATAACAGAGAACAGCAGCACTGGGATATTTATACTGCATGTATCACTTACATGATACATTTATAGAACATGAGTGTGCATGAAACCAAATAGTAGATAGTCTCTGGTGAGCAAGCCGAGGGCAACAGTGGCAAGGAAAAACTCCCTGAGATGGTAATAGGAAGAAACCTTGAGAGGAACCAGACTCCATGTGTCCATGTGACGAGATCTCCAACCAGAAGCGGGGCACCAGAATGGGTCAGACAGGTCCGGAGGGTAGAGATAGTCTGGATCACTGGCAGCTCAGGAATGACGTGTAGCTCGACAGAGAGAGGGGGAAGAGAGGGAAGAGAGAAAGGAGTATTGAGAACAGGAGAGGGGAGAGCAGAAGAGGAGAGATAACAGTTAGGTATGGTTGTAGTCACATAATGTATAATGTAAATGTATATTTAGTGTAGAGTGCAAGCAAAAGACTCCAGCAGGACTAACTATAACAGCATGACTAAAAGGGAGAGCCAGAAGAAAACACATGACAAAAAGAGATGAGGGCTCCCTGAGATGTGAAGCAAACAATCACCTCACCATCAACAAACCTGAGTGATCAATGGGAGTGGGGAAGACAGCATCTAAACATACAATACCAGTTCACCTAATACTCTATGTCAATGAGATCTGCTCCTCTACCCAAGAAAAATCTATTTATAAAAATGCTTGATTAAATAAATAGGTTTTTAGCCTAGACTTAAACACTGAGACTGTGTCTGAGTCCCGAACACTATTTGGAAGGCTATTCCATAACTTTGGGGCTCTGTAAGAAAAAGCCCAGCTGTAGTTTTCATAATACGTGGTAGTGACAAGCAGCCTGCATCCTTTGATCGAAGTAGGCGTGGAGACACTAGCAGTTCACTCAGATACTGCGGCGCAAGGCCATTTAATGCTTTATATGTCAAGAGTAGTATTTTAAAATCAAATCGAAATTTCACAGGGAGCCAATGGAGAAGATGAGATAGGCGTGATGTGCTCATATTTTCTGGTTCTAGTGAGGACTCTCGCTGCTGCGTTCTGGACTAGCTGAAGCTTGTTTATGCACCTAATGGAACAACCAGACAGTAAGGCATTACAATAGTCCAACCTAGAGGTGATAAAAGCATGAACTAGTTTTTCTGCATTGTTTAGCGACAAAGTATTTTTTATCTTGGCAATATTTCTGAGGTGAAAGAATGTTATCCTGGTAATATTATCTACATAAGCTTTAAATGAAAGGCTGAAATCTATAATCACACCAAGGTCTTTTAATGTTGCACTTGATGGAACAGAAATGCCATCTAAAGTTAAAGTGTGATCTAAAATCTTACTTCTACCGGTATGCGGTCCTATGACTAGAACTTCTGTCTTTTTAGGATTAGGCAGAAGGAAGTTAATTAGCATCCAATCTCTTATGTCCTGCACACATTGCTCAACTTTAGTAAGCTGGTTTTTCTCATCTAGTTTTGCTGAGACATATAACTGTGTGTCGTCAGCATAACAATGAAAACTAATACCATGCTTACGGATTATGTTGCCCGGAGAAGGCATGTAAAGAGAAAAAAGCAGTGGGCCTAAAACTGAACCCTGTGGAACACCAAACTCCACTAGAGAACATGCAGAATAATCACCATTTAAGTCTACATACGGAACACATTCAAAATGGATGCACAAAGTCACGGAAGCACATTCAGCAAGAAAACACTTCTGATAATATTGTTATCGTAAGCAATATGTTGTCTCCTTAGTAAATCTCCTTTTGTAATTTAGGATATTAATATAGTTTAATTTCATGTGGATCATTACAGTTTCTGTGTAAAAACTTATTTAATTCGGTGCCATATACCTGGTGAAAAGAAAGCATTTGTAGTTGCTAACTTCACACAATAAGCTTCACTCATAATGCCTCTTGTTAAATTGATTAAAAAGACATCTAGTTATTTTACAGACTGTCAGTTAAGTTGAATTACGCTGAAGAGATTGGGGATCTTTTGGGGTTACATTTTTGCGGGTGTGGTTGAGAAGGAGAATGGTGTGGTCTTGAAATGCTTAATACAGATATAGGTTAACAAACTGGAAGCTCTTTTAGACTTATAAATGATAAAGTTTAGCTTGAGGTTTTAACTGTGCAGAACAGCAATATTAAACCTTAAGTGTAAATAAAAGGGAATCAGACTTAACTCAAAATGACCTCCATAAATGTCTTTGTATTAATTTAAGCAGTATACAAAATATTACTGAATAATTCTAGAAATTGAAAAAAAAAAAAAACCTCTCTATATTCATCTAAAGTTTTCCAGTCTCTTCTTCCAGTCTAGTTTTGGCATGTCGGGCCGCTTTTGTTGGATCACACTTGTCATATTTATTTGATGTGCAGAGAACCTGACCCCTCCTGTAGAGGATAGCAGAGTCGTAATTGCTGCAAATGCGTCACGGCTGGAAGAGCCTGGGGCCAAAAGATCATTTGCATCCTGTTGGGTTTTCAGCCTCTGCTCGTCGTCCTGAAACACAACTGCCAAACAATAATTATGTTCTGATGTGTATACATGTTTTATTTTATCATCACCTTTAAAAAAAATTAAGCCGCCCTTTAAATCTGTGGACTTTTTACCCATTACTGGCATTTACAATAAATCCCAAATAATAGCCGCAGCTAATATTTAGTAAGTTGTGGAGGTTCCCAGGAATGCAACCTAGTAAAGTTAAAGACAGCTAAATCAGTCTTTCAAGTAAAGGAAAGATTTAACATCCATATTTTGTTTGTTTGTCTGTTTGTTAGTTTTTGTATACAGTCTTAATAGACTATTCGAATTTATTCATTTAATCACTGTTACAAATTAAAAAATAATAATAAATTTAACCAAGTAAACCAAAGCTGCTGAAAGAAAGTATGTGCAAATCATAAGCAACAATTTTGAGACTATTTTCAAATAAAGAAGTTTCCTGACAAAATTTCTCCAAATGTCAAATGCTTAGTCAGCAACAGCAATGTCCAAGACCTGTGGAGACAGATGAGTATTCATGGCCCAGTTTATCCTATATCTGCAAATTATGCAAATACTCATGGAGAAACATGTAGACATAATAGTCAGTAGTTAGCTGGGTGAGCTAGACTAGCAAGCCAGTGCTTTTTTTTATGTTTTGTTTTATATGAAAGCTTAAGATTACTTGGATGCTCAAATGTAATTGTCTTTGTTAAGTATATCTAAGTACGGTACTGCTACATTCTACAGGTAAGCCCTTATGGCAATGTGTAAAATTAAAATGAGCTAGCAATAACAATACTGGTCTTCATATATGGTTCACAGTGGCAAAGATTACTTTGTTAGTAAACCTTACTTAAATAAAAATAAGTATATATATATATATATATATATATATATATATATATATATATATATATATAATATCTTCAAAAAATGTACTTGACAGCTTATTAACTATTACTTATATTTGAATTACTTTTTTTTTTACTCTTTTTACCACCAGTTTAGTATAAGTTATAATAATAAGCATTTATTTTCTTTTTGTTTCACAAGTTGCATTTACTGTATGTCACAAATTAATTCCACCTGACCATGAACTAATTTTGATGGTGTAGATAGGTGAATTTTGCCGACTTTTATTTAAAGCAGGAAAACAGAAGATTCACCCTTTTCAGCTTTTGCCCTAAGGCAGACCTGTCTTCCTCTGAGAGACAAGGCAATCTGACCTGATCTCCCTCTCAAAGGTCTCCAACCTTTAACAGAGCTGACTCTTTGAGCAAAATGCAACAACAAAATCCAACTGTCAGTCAAAGCTTAGCGTACAAAGTTACTGTTGTCACGCTAAGGCTTAGATGTCCATGAAGTGATACAACAGTCTCCAGTTTGCTGTTGCTGGTACATTATGCAGAGTGGCCCAAAAAATTCATACTCTAAATATAATTTAAATGTATAAATTACAGGAGACACTCAAATTGACAGCTTCATATTTCATAGAATTTTTGTAATCACAAATTCTGAATCTGAATAAGATCCAAATAAAAGAATGCTAATAATTTCCTAATATATCAGATCTGATTTTGTTACATGCGGAGATGATTTCCTCCTTCAGTGCAATAATTGTTTTGAGCTGATTGCGATAGTCTACCGGCTTCAAATGACCCCAAAGCAAAATTCAAGTCATTTTGGATATGGCTCTGTTTTCTATTGACAATTTCAAGTATATCTTGGGTGTAAAATAAAAAGAAATTATGAAATTGTATATGCTGATAATCCAGACTCTTCCACTCTGTATCTATTTTGGCTTTGCTTTTTCTTTCCTTTCTTTCTTTTTTGCTATATTACTTTGCTATAGATCACTTCTGCCACTATAACAACAAACATCTCTGACCTCTTGTTCTCACTCTGTTTCCCTTTGCATAATGCATTGTCCCAGGTATTCAGTAATTCAGTGATAATCCAAGTGCTTGCATTCAAGGATCACCAACCCTTATGCCCCCAGGGCATCTTCTCTTCAGATGCCTATCCTGTTGTTTATGGTAAACAAGCACTAAAAGGATCATATCTGAGTCTGTCCTTTTGGGTTGGCAGATCTGATTAAATGAGGGTGGAGGAGGGTCCATGAAAGAAAAGCATGAAAGAATAAGCACCTTATTCTCTGATAAACTAGAAACACAGATGATAAAATCAAAATGGAGTAAAATACAATGTCTTTTTTCCCTTCTAGTGCCACAACTTCTTGACACAGTGGCCACAGCAAAGACTGGAAAAAAATAAAGGAGGAAAAATAACTGTGCATCCGAACTTCATACAGAGGCCTATTGTTAAACTGTGCTGTTTTTTTTTTTTTTTTCTTTTTTGGTACATGCAGAATTAGGAACTGAGCATTTCAAAGCAATCCCATCCAGATGAGAGTTTCAAGCAAGGCCAGGCCTAAATCTAAAGCAAATGTCCCATCCTAAGTGTGTTGTGGTGATTTTTTTAAAAAGTGGAGAGTTAGGTCTTGGCCACATGGATCGAACAAAATATTACAGAATGTACAGCTTGAGATGCACATTGTGAATGCCTACCTTAATAAAGTAGGCCACAGACTAAAAAGTAGTCTTTGTATGCTGAGCCAAAAAGGAAGGATTTAATTTAGGTCATGTGCCACAGCTTCACATAAACTTCCAATTAGTGGAGCGAACCTGGAGGCAAAAGAAGGCTAGAAGTGTCTTTGTTTCAGTCCATATATTCTTTTTATAGCAGCACTCGTACCTTCAGTTAGTTAATTATAGAGTGTAGGTTAACCTGGTAAGTACTGTCCTTGGGGGTGTAGAAAGTAGTTTTAAGCTTAATATAAAGTTTTAGGAAAACCACAGGGGACGGTTCTGTAAATTTTATCCACCAAAATCAAACAATGACAATGATTGAAACCATGCAAATGGACTTATTAATGCAGGGGAAAATTAAACTTTTTTTCAGATTGTTGTTGCATCTCGATATATGGGGGGATTTATGTTCTTTTGGACCTCTAAATTATTATTTAGGAGTTAATTTAAGTCAGGCTGGACAAGTAAAAAACATGCTTGACAATGTATGTTTAACCAGATCTCAGAGGATAATTCAATACCTTTTTATCTAAAAAACTTTCACTTGTGTTATAACTGCTTTTTTAGAAGGTGTTGTCAAGCTATATCCAAGTGAATGCATGTGCACACATGCATATACAGAAGTGTGTAAAGGAATAAAATTGACTGTGTGTCCTTGTGAAGGAGTAATGGGAAAGGGAAGAGTCATCATTATATGGCAAGGTGTTGGTTATATTATTTTCTTTTGTGTCAGGACCAGCATGCATCATACAGGTTTGCAGAAAGGAGGAGGGTGTTCGGGGTAATTATGGGGAGATGGTGAACTAAGTGACCCACCACACCCAGCACTTAGTTTGGCATGTTGTCTGTGTTCTCCAAGTCCTGCCCAGTTGTCTATGAATGACAATAGCCCAGACCATGGAGCCAGCAATTAACCTCTGCAGTAGTGCTCTCTCCCAGGTACCAGATTCCAAATCCTAATGACCCTCTCAATCATGCAAATGATCAGAGATGTAAAAAAAATCGGAAGATTTGTAGTAACCATAAAGTGACCTGTGTTTGTTTTATGCTAATTAAAGTGTGGGGAATATTATGTGGTTTGATCTGGAAACAAATATATTTAACTGTATTTTTGTTTACAATATTTGCACACAGTATTTGCATAAGCACATACAATGAAACATATTTTTACTCATAAAATCGAAATCTACTGTACCTCAATATCCTGTTTTCAGTTCAAAACAGATTGTTGCATTTTTTTTGTCACGTAAATTCTAAAATGTTATACATGTAAAACAATTTAATAAAACAAGGTTGTGTTAGTATTGGATGCATACTTTGACTATACATTTGGGCAAAGGGTCCATCAGTAATAGTTAATATTTTCTGTTATAAAATAAATAAATAAATAAATAAATAAATACGCGTAAAGTTGCCTTTTGATTTGGTTAAGAAAACGGAACCTTTTATCAACAAACGAATAATACGCAAACGAACGAACACATTAAACGTAGCTACTTTTTAGTTACGTGGGTTATAGGTTTACCATGAATTGGCTGAATTTCATTGGAAAAAGTGGCGTGTGCGCGTGCGTGCCTGTGTGCTAAACTGTGTATTGTTTTTAAAAGACGGGAATTGAGTTTGACATTTCACAGAAAAAGCATTTGGTGTTTATTCTTTGTTTACCACTAGAGGGCGCGCTGTGACTCCTTCTCTCTCACCACAGTGATCATGCGCTCTTTAGCTCCAGCAAGATCTGACTCGCTTTAGTGATTCATGTATTTTATTGACTGTTTTTTTTTTTTTAAACATGCTGAAATGAAAAAAAAAAAAACAGCAAATAAGCTTTAAAACGCCTACAGTCAGAGACAGCGGAGAGAAGATAGAGTGGTGGCCTGATATGAATTATAATTTGTGTTACTTTGACAAAATAAAGGTTTGTTTGTTTTGTGTGTTTTTTTAAACAATTTACAAATACCCAAAATCTAGAGCTATACAGTACTGAATATGTAAACACCTTTATAATCGAACTGGGTAAATCTGCGCATGCGTGACTAACTGAATTAATAAGATAGGAAGGTCATGCCCCATCACGCAGGCTTGGGAGTGACGGCTTTTCACTGCTTTCCACACACCTGTCCGTTAGGCTCACGACGATGTTTCAAAGCCTTGTTGAGTGTTTCAGCAGATGTAAGGAATATCCGAGGTACAGATGTGAGGATGAGCAGACTGATCAGATAATTAAAAATGCTTTAAATTAAAAAATGTACATGTTGTACAAACAAACGAGCTAAGGAACTGAGGAGCTATGGTGCGAGTGTGCACACGTGACGAATAATAAAAATAAATGAATAAATAATATTAATAAATAAGCAAACAAACAAGGAAGTGTACATATGTCTACAGTCCTCAGTGTCAGTACTAAGGGACAAAAAAGACGCGGGCAATTATTACTATACTGGTGCTTTTATGTTTATTATTTGTTTAGCTTGTGAAATATGAAAATAGATGCATTATGTAACACAATTTATGACTAGGGAAAACTGATGTAATCTGGAACCATCTTTGCAACTCTGACTTCTCCAAAAATTTCTGTCATCACTTCAGTATTTGGATCTTTGGAACAACGCACAGGGTTTCTGTTTCTGAAATCCCCAAGATGTTGTCTAATCACAAGACAATGTAAACATCAAATGAAAAATTACCAGTCACTTAGCATTTCCTTCCCTTGGTAATCCAGCAAAGCCTGTGATTCTCACATCTTGGCAAATCTTAAATCTGCCAAAACATGACTACCGTATTGTACATACTGCATAATATGCACTATATTTCCATTTTTTAAAAAGAAATCAGTATTTAATCTGACAATCTTAATTAGCCGTGCTTTGTCAGGGTTTAGCCTTTGCCTCATTAAATTTATGTAATAAAACTCTCTTTTGCCTCATACACTACTGTTCCAAAGTTTGGGGTCACTTGCAAATTTCTTTGTTTTTGTTTAGTGATTTATTTTCTACATTCTACAACAATACTGGGGATTTTAAAACTATAAAAGAACACATATGGAATTAGGTAATTATGTAACAACAACAAAAACAACAGTTAGTTGTTATTTTAAGACACAGAGGTCAGCCTTTCTGTAATAGTTCTTGCAAAAACAGTATTGTCAAATGCATTTGCAAAGTCCGTCAAGCACCATAATGAAACTGGCTCTCATGAAGGCCATCCCAGGAGGGCGAGACCAAAACCTACCTCTGCCGCAGACGAGAAGTTCATTTAGAGTTATCAGCCTGAAAAATGACCAATTAACAGCACCTCAGATTAGAGGCGTTATGAAGTCTTTACAGAGCATAAGAAGCAGTCACATCTCACCATTAACTGTTCAAAGGAGATTAATGCATTTTTTGGATGCCTTTAGCATTCCTTTACAATGTAGAAAGAAATAACAATCAGGAACGATCATGAAGTTAGAAAGTGAAATGGTAGTATATATTGTGAATATTATTTTACAGAATATAAAATACTTCAGCAGTTTAATACTTGCTTGAGAATGCCATTATATATGTATACTTTCAAATTAATTAAATAAATTAACTGTTATTGATTTAATTTATTGTTTATTTTGTTTTAATTATTTACCCTTGCTTTGAAAACTGTCTTATTTCCATTTTGCATGATCACATCACACTTCATTACTGAGTTTAGTAATAATATCAACATTGCCTTTTTTTAAATCTAGGAATCTTTCGTTCTTATAAATAGTGGGTAAATGAGTACAATACCAGTAACAATACTACTACCACCAATAATAATAAATAAAAATAAATAAATAAATAAAATAATAATAATAATAATAATAATAATAATTCTCTCAGTTCAGTCATCATTAACCTGAATTAATTATAATCTGGAGCACTTCCACACTGTTGCCAATTCAGAAGTGACAACTTTAACTTCACAAACAAATTTACATTAAAGCCAGAGGCAATAATCAATACTGAGGCAATACCCATGATGTAAGGCTGTGGGTCTACGTCTGTTCACTTTATCCTGAATTTGGATCACCCTTCAGGACTCAAACCTGTTCTGTCACATTGTCTGAAATTAAAACTGACAGGACACTTGCCTAAGGCTTTAATCCCAGAATGGTGAATACAGGCTTTAGAAGAGACCTTCCTAAGCATACACACACACTCTCTCTTTCTCTGTATCTCTCTCTATATATATCATCCATAATATGACTAACATAGAATGTATAAAATTATAAACAAATAGAATAACTTATTTTTTATTGTTCCAAACCTACAATATAAAAAAGAGCCATTCCATTATAATATGCCATGCCATGCACTTCTTTCTTGTTCATGTGTATGCTGTATACAGTTGGAGCATTTGTGTGTGTGCGTGTGTGTGTGTGTGTGTGTGTGTGTGTGTGCGTGTGTGCGTGTGTGTGCGTGGAGTGTGTGATATTTTTCTAGGTCTTCTATTCCCTGAGCCTTTGATCTTTTTGTAAACTCGTCACACACACTCCCACACCTTTACCTGTTTGTGGCTTATCTCGCTGTTGTGACCCCTCCCTTTTCTTTTCTAATTTGTATGCAAAGCAGTTACTGTGTATGTGTGAGTCATGGAGGATGTTCAGCCACTAAGCTTTTGTGTGCTGTATTCACTTTTGTGAATGCGTATATGCATATACACAATTCCAGTGAAGACCAGCCTACATTCATACGTTGTAAACGGGTCCTTGGAAATGACCTGTGCAGTTACAAGTTGATAGAAAATATGCAGTCCTGCCGATATGTATCCGTCATGCAACTTTTATATACATAAAATAAACTACAGAAAGTCTGATTGTCTGATTGATAATGAAATAATAAAGATTATTAGAACAGATTATTACAAAGTAATCTGTATGAGAAGCCTTTGCACAAATCATATGGTGCTGTACATTTAGAGTGATGGTTATGTTTTGGGGGAATATTGCCTAACTGTTAATGGTTCCCATCTTTTAATGATTAACATCTTTTCATGTATGTGTGATAATATAATGCATTATTCTCTCTATTGATTTTAGTATACAATAACACAATTGAATTTTTAAAGTAAAAAAAATTATCAAATTTAATGGTTAATTACTTTTTGACCCCACAGTATGAACATCTTAATGTTCCGCTACCACCCAATCAGCCATTTATTAGTTAGACATTTAGACTGAGCAGGTAAATTAACCACTCCCACCACTGGTCTTGCTTTTTGTACTTGATTCAGCCCTTTAGGTTCTTAGTGATTAGTTTGTTTAGTGTTAGGAGCACTGCTGAGCTCCTGGCTTTGTGTTAAGGCACCCCATGGTCCACAGTGGAGCCAGTCTCAGGATTGTATTGACTGGCTTCAAAGCCAAGCAAAGATCACTCGTGTCTCTTTTTAAAGCCAGATATCAGGTCAAACTAATTGAAATTGGTTTCATAACATGGTGTGTTTTTCCCTTTCTTCATTCACCTGATCTTTCAGCATCTTGTAACCCAAATATTTTCAGGACAAATGAAAGTTTGTCACAGCTTAAACACAGGTCTGTGGTTATATAGACCTGTGTATAAATGGTTATACTGCTGACATTTCACTCTACCATTATGGTTAAAACTTTTTTTAAATATATATAGATTTAGATATGTTTCATGAATGTAAATATTTTTTTATCTATTTATTTTAAATAATTTATTTATTCATTTATTTTATTTACCTATTATATTTTAATGTGAATACATCTAATTTATGAACAGCTGCTTCAGTCTTATGTGCCATCCTCTTTAAAAATGTGATATAGTTATATACCAAAAACATATATCATATGTCATATGTTTAAAGATTATAAAATCATAAACATAGGCTATTGTTCCACTTCTAGTTACAACTCCATGTTGTGTTTGACTAGCATAGAAGGGCTCATTCATTTTTTCATCCTGCTTTACAAAACATTTATAGATCTTTGTTTTTATATTCTAAATTGATTCCACCTTCTTATCCTCTGATGGGGCACAGTAAACACTGTCGCTGTCATTGTCAATAATGGCCAGTCACGCACATCGGAAACAGGGCTCAACCACATGAGCAAAACTTAGCAGCATGTAATTAAATGATAAAGCAGCTCTCATCTGATGTGGATGTAGAGTGCAGCCTTCAGCTTGCGTCTACTTTCTGCTCTTTATCTCTTAGACTGATCTGCAGGAAATAACAATGTAACTTAGGATTGCTAACCGTGGGAATGAAAAACTGGAAGTTGTTTAATGCAGTGGTTTTCAGCTCCAGTCCTAGAGGACCACTGCCCTTCACATAGTGTTTTCTTCACTCCCTGCACATTTAATTTAACTAATCAACTAATTAAAAGCCCTTCTTTAATTGAAGTGGGTGTGATAGCGCAGGGAAACCCTAACCCTAAAATATTCAGGCCAGTGGTTCTATAGGAATAAGGCTGAGAACCACTGGTTTAATCAACATTTGCATTGGCTGCCTTTAAGACTTTTTCTGTTCATTTGTTGATGTTCACACACACGGCCATACAGTGGCATATATAAAGCATCTTTGAATAAATCCGGCAATTAAAGTATAAAATGTGTGTTGGATTGTGTGTGTGTGTGTGTGAGAGAGAGAGAGAGAGAGAGAGAGAGAGAGAGACGGAGTGAGAGAGAGAATTTCACACTCTACACTGTGTCTCTTCCAGGGATGGAAGTAATTAGTCAAGAACAAAGAAAAAATATTAAGTCAAGGGGAAATGTAAATTACCTCATAAACACCCTTTCCTCCATCTCTGTCTTATTCTCTTTTCCTGACCACTTACCCCCTGAAGCTTTCTCTCTCTCTCTCTGTCTCTCTCTCTCTCTCTCTCTCTCTCTCTCTCTCTCTGTGTCAGCTGCACGTCCGTTTCATCTGGTATTCATATGGGCTGTGCTCACCCCCCTGCTGCAATCCATCCCCAAACTATTTCCTTTTTCAATTTCCAGGGGAAGTTGTTAAATGATTCCTGCACCAAACAAGTTTCTCTCTCTCTCTCTCTCTCTCTCTCTCTCTCTCTCTCTCTCTCTCACTCACTTTAAAGACTTCTCTTAATGCTGCACAAGCCACAGAGGTCTATTATTTTTACTAGATCATGTGATTGCATGTGTAGTGAAAGTACTGTGGCATCAACCTGTTCACAATAAACAGAAATAGTAACATACACAGTCATGCAAGCCATACATATTTATGAAAATGTCTTGGGTTATATTGCTAAAGACCAAGAATATTACACTATATTTTAGCAATATATTTAACGCCAATAAGTATTTAATGTAGCATTATTTAGAATTATCATATATTTTTTGTTTTCCATCCTCTCCACAAGTCACTATCTGTCTGTCCCCATCCTCTGTTTCAGCCTCTTCTTTATTTTTAGCTATGGGGTGTGAATGCACATTGCGCACATTGCTTTTGAAGGATGCAGAGTACCGTGTTCAGAAGTAGACATTCCCACCTCAGGCTGCTCTAATGCAGCTGTAGGAGGGGGCAAAGACAGACATCTCAGGAAACCCTCTCTGCCCCCTCTCACCCACCCGCGTATGGAGCAATGCTCGAGGTGTCCGAGATGCCAACAAATAGCAATTCATATTAAATGCTGGTGACAGATGTCAGTTTTGGTCACATTTGGTGCATTGAATAGTGTCACATCCTGCTGTTTCCATGAACCTTAGAAAAGTCATGAGAGAGGGAGTGACATAGAACAAGTATGTGCTGTTTACAAAGACATGTATGTACCTCAAGGGTCAGCCTTTCAAGTATGGCATAGCACACACGCCTCCTGCCAAGCTCAGTTAACCTGGATAGAGAGAGAAAGAGAGCGAGAGAAAAAGAGAGAGAGAGTTCTGGCCAAATTATTACTGGGAGAACTAAAAAGGAATGCAGTAATGATGTCTGGTTTGGTTCATTTTAAGCACAATCAGCAAGCAGGTGTCAATAAAGTCATCATGACTTCCTTATTCTTAGACTGAAAACAGTGACGCCATTTTACAGTTTTACACCGTCAATTTTGATTAAGAAAAAATATATATAATAATTATTAAAAAATGCATTTCCCATCCAAAAATTAACCCCTGTCCTTAACCCCTCAAACTCACAAATAGCTTGGATGAGTGAACCCAACATTTCTTACTCTTGTCTGTACATTGCTTTCCTTATTATTTTTTATTTTATTGAAAACATTAATTGAAGTTATTGAATAATACGTTTTAAAAAAAGTAATAATAATTACATGAGACATTAATTAGTTGAATCAGATGAGTGCCTTTTTTGTGTCACCTATACATTTCATGCTATGACTGGTTATTTCTGGCTTTGCATTAAGTAATATCCTTATAGAAGCTGGCCAGGCAAGTTTTCACAATGGAAGAATGCTTTAAATGTTCTCATATAGGTTGCAAAATGATCATTTCTACCTTAGTTTTATGCTTGTTGATGTTCCACAATTCATTCCATTCTACCTCACTGATTATACAATATTTTTGACCACATTTTACAGTATGGTCAGTCTAAAGAGATAGATATAGATAGATATAATGGAGTTGTTAAGTGGTATAATATATTCAGTGCTTAAAAAAACATCTCTACCACATCTCTCTCTCAAGATTCAAGGTTCAAGATTTAGAAGGTGCTCTCTCTGTCTGTCTGTCTGTCTGTCTGTCTGTCTGTCTGTCTGTCTCTCTCTCTCTTTCTTTCTCTCTCTCTCTCTCTGTGTGGGTGTGTGTGTGTGTGTTTAAAGATGAAGTGACTGTGGGAGATGTGGCTTGGCTAAACCCATCAGGAGCAGATCATTAGATCACTACAATTATAGCGTTTGCATTTCACTAATCCCACAGTAGGAAATCTAATAGTTTTCAAGACCCTCACATATATGCGCGCGCACACACACACACACACACACACACACACACACACACACTGCTAAGACAATGTCCTTTTGTCTATTCAAGTGCTTTAAACACACTTTTAAACTCACATTATTGTGGCGCGCTTAGGTGAACCTTTTCATAAGGGGAGCTTCTGTTAAAGGGGTGCTGTGGGGATTATTAGGGGACCGGCAGCAGTGAAACAAAGCATGCTGTTTATTTATCCCCCTTTTTATTCTTATTGGTTTTTCGGCTTTTATAGAGAATGTTGCTCACAGAAAAATTTAAAGAACTAAAGTGATTATCAATTAATTGTGTAATATTGGATGCACCGTTAAAAGTGTATATACTTGTATATAAATATAAATCATAAATCAATCAAATGCTTTATTAGTTTCTTACAGTTTATGATACAGTTTCATGATAGAGTTAAAGCATGCTTAAAGTGCAATGCTTTATTATTTAAGGTACAATAAATTAATAATCATGATGTAATTATGGCATGTTATTGCCTGTCTGCCGTTAATTAGAGGCAAGGCTGACGCTGTGGCCTATTGTGCCTTTTTTCCTGAAAACTGGCAAGTATTACACTCTTAATATTCGTGAGAATAGTGACAAATTTTAAACAGATGGGCAGAGAGGTAAGAATTGACCAACACGCCTGTCAGCATGAAGACAAGCACATTTACATTTATGCAGATGATGTTAATCTGCTCATATGCATCTCTCTTTAATCAACCAAAAAAAAAACTGTGTGTGTGTGTATGTGTATGTGTGGGCGCACACGCGCGTGTGAGTGTGTGTGCTAATTAGTTAGTCGATGCAGGATCCTGAAAAGGTTGAAGTTTGCCAGAGGCTTGCATATATATTCCCTTTTACATTGATATGCTGAAAGTGACAAGTGCACTGACAGTTTTGTTTCATTTTTTTTAAATCTCTGTTTTAAAATCACTTTAGCTGAACAGAATCTAACTTTCTAATCAACTCTTATTTACTAAATTATAAATAGACTTGTATAACAGTTGCCCTTCTTTCAGTATGGTAATATGCATGAATATAGCACATGGCACAGGTTAAAATATAAAATTTAGCTCTACTAGTTTAAGAAAGGTAGATCATTTCAGTATGCAATCATCCAAGCTAAAAGAGTGTCGTAGTGAAATTTATGAGGAGTGTCTATGTCTAGGAGTGTTTACTGCTCGGCTAAATGCTAAAGGGTGGGATGCACTGTGGCTAATAGCAGCCAGCTGAAACTGACATTTACAAAGCAAGTTGCTGATTATCCCAGACTCCACACACATTCCTAATTTCCTCTATGCTCAAAGCAATGCTATTCAGAGATCAGTAACATCTTCACTCTTCACTGTTCTTAAATTCTGCCATTTGAACAGACCCAAAAAGAGTTGCTGATTTATTTTCTATACGACAAATAGATCAGTACATAAACATTAGCCATTATTTCATACTATGTTCAGTGAATTTAATGTGTACATGAAGCAGGAAGTTGTTTGAAATGAGTCAGTGTGTCTGAGAGCATTTTAGTTTTCCATCCTTATTCTGTAGGGGATAAGCAGTAATTAGTAAGCATTTAAATTTGGACTCTTGTGAAACATTTGAAGTGTTTCATATTTCTTATTTGAAAGTTTTATTTAAAGCAATATAGGGCACATTTTAATATAATGATGATTAAAGATGAAAATAATAATAATTATTATTATATTTTTAACTAGCATAATTACCCATCATTGACAAGAAAAGAGTTTTTTAGAAATTAATAAAAGGTTAAAGCTAAAATATAAGCTTTTTCAGCTTTAATGTAATCAGTAATATTAGTATTTTAAGTTGAAGTCCACATTTGTTTACATTGAGCAAGTATATTATTAGAAACTATTTTTAAAGTAGATTATTAAATTATAATATAGCACATAATTGTTTATAACATCGATTTTATTCAAGAATTAGATTTTGTTTATGGTGCAGCTATCCAAGTTTAGGCATATATGCAAGTCCTGCAAACGTTTCAATAAATTCTGTCCAGTGGTCATTTTCAGACATGCCCACAGTTTGACACAAGCTTAGTACACTGTGTGTACCTCTTAGTACACTGTCCTGTCAAAACTTCCGGTTTATAATCTGGCAACAGCTTTACTTCTACTAAACATTTTGATTTAACTTTTGGAGCAGGTTTAAATGTCAGGCAAATATCTAAGTACTCCAAAGGTTTCATTAAATTCTGTCTAGCGATCGCACCCACAGATCGCATCTAAGACGCATGCGCAGTATGCTGTCAAAACTTCACTCCACATTTTAATTTTATTTATGGTACACATTTAACTTCAGGCACTGAAGTATAGTACCCAAGGTTTTTACTCCTGTTAGTAAGTACTCGTAATAAAAAAAAAAGTTTAAGAATATATACATGCTTACAAAGCTAAGTGTGAAAAGATAGTGAATAGTGTTTCGTTAAAAAGACATTACTGTTTAACATAATGCTTATTTAAAATACTTACTATTCATTAATAAAAAATAATATAAATATTTTTGGCTGCTTCTTTGGTAATATATAAATAATATAATATAAATAAAGAAATATTTAAATTTCTTAGTTTGTTCACTTGTCTGTCAGTTCTGACATTGGCATGTTGATTCCTATCAATTGGATTCAAAATCTCTGCATCTTTTAGGACATCAGCTTATCTCTATATATATGTTTATAAAACCATTGGCACATTTGTAGAGTTACTCATTAGCATCACATAGAATAATTATTGCTTTACATGTCTACTACTTTCTGTTTGTTTTAATTGAGTGCTCACAAACTAATTTTTCAACAAAAAAAAAGGGACTAGTGGCTTTACAAGCATTAAATTCTGTTCATTCAGGTAAATAAAGAAATAAAGAAATGAAAAAAAAGAAAGAAAGAATGAAACCAACCCTATATGAAATATATTTTAAAGGCTTGTGTGAATAGTAAACGTGGTCATGCTGAGAACAATTTTGTCTCATTTCAGCAGCCCTCTTCAAGACATTTGCAAGCTGTTTGAGGCCAGAAAGAAAAATAACTTGAGGTTACAATAGGTTTCACCACTGGACATTTGCTCCTCTGGCTGGCTGATGTCAATGTTCATTAAGGCTTTGCCATCCGTTGTGATAGAAGTAAACATTTCACCATGTCCCTTATGGCTCTTGTAAGGAATCTGACAAGGCACATAGTGCCATAAGTATTACCAGGAGAGATGTCATTCTAAATTCAAATGGACACTTAAAATGAATTCAAATTTGAAATTTCTGCTGTAATTGAATCTGCCAAGTGCATCTTACTGATATATTAATTTAAGTCACTTAATGGATATATATATAACTGGACCTCTGGACCCTGTATATATATATATATATATTATATATATATATATATACACACAGGGTCCAGAGCAAAACTAAAGAGTGTGTGTTTGTGTCTGTGCGTGCGTGCGTGCATGTGTGTGTAGTGGAGTGTAGTCTAGTGTAGAAGGTTGTAGTGTAGAAGAGTGTAGGATGAGTGAGAGTGGCCATGATGGGGTAAAGAAGGAGGTCATGTATTACAATAAAACACATTTTTGTCCTAGCAGTGTTTATACCTGTCTTGAACAGTCTATATAGATATTCTAAGTGCTAGTGACAGGTGGGATCCTAAAGGCAACAAGACACCCTCAATGAATGGATTACACGTTCCTCTCAGCAGAGTTTCTTTCTGCACCTGAGGATCTCCCAGTTTAAACACCAGCAAAAGCCACTCCCTGCTTATTTACTGCCAATAATTCCCACAATGCTCTTGGGGTTATTTGAGTGCACAGGGTTCCAGAGAGTTTGCGATAAAGGGTCAGTTGTTACTCACACTAAACTTTGTTCCTAATTATTAAGACTAGAAGTGCTAAACCATTCAGATCAGTGAGAGACAGTGAGGCATGGGAAACAGTGTGAAATGGAAAATTGACAGTCATGGCAGAGGATCTGCATGCCTAAGGTAAACAAGGCAAGTTGCTGCAGGCTTGGTAATGGGCTGTCAGTTATGGGAGGCTCCTTCACTGTACACTATATCTTTGTTTTAGTGTAATGAAGCTCTTTGGGGAGAGAAAAAATACAGAAGTTGGCATCATTTTGCATATATGAAAAGTGCAATTGCTGTAAAACTTTTAGTGTTGCTCCCCCCCCCCACCACCACAATTATGGCTTCCACTTCTCTGTGTATGATCTATAACAAAGCTTAACCAGAGATTTATAAGCTAAAACATTCTTTTTTAAATTTCTTTTCTTTTCCATATAGTTTTCAGCAAGGGAGGTCAATAGAACTGAAATATTTTCAAATAACACACAACCAAATTTAAAATACAGTGCAGCTAAAAAATGTTAATTTTCTTTCTTAATTTAATTTGAAAAGTGAAACTCTCCTATATTTATTACATATAATAGCTTATAAATGTCTCACAATGTTATAATATTTCCTTAGATTCATCTAAAAAGCATTTACAAAACATAAATTCTTTAAAAAAAAAAAAGTTTATTTATGCACACAGTACTTCGTCAGGGCTTCTTTAGCACAAATCTTTGCAACTTGTGGCACAGCTGAGGTGTTGTTCAAGACTGATAACCACCATCAGCTCATCTGTATTGCAGTTTGTTTGTCATCTTTCTCTTGACAATATCCCAAAGAGAATCAGATCAGGTGAGTTGACTGGTAAGTCATCCCCATAATATCATAACTAGCAAACCAGTTAGTAGTAGTTTTGGCACTGTGGGCAGGTGCTACTGTAAGTCCTGCTGGAAAAGGAAATCAGCATTGTTGTCAGCTTGTAAGCATGAAGTGATCTAAAATCTCTGAATAGATAGTTGTATTGACTTTGAATAAAACACAGTGAACCAATACCAGCAGATGACACGGCACCCCAAATCATCAACTGGGAAAAGGACTTCAAGCAACTTACATTCTGTGCTTCTCCACTCTTCCTTCGGAGTATGGGACTTCAAATGAAATGCAAAGAGAGAAAAGAGAGTCCTCTTTTTTCTCTTTTTTGAAAAGAGGACTTTGTACCACTGAGCAACAGTCCAGTTCTTTTTCTCCTTAGGCAAGGTAAGACACTACTGACAATAACTCTGGTTTAGATAGTGAATTTTGGCAGCTTCTTTGGTAAACATTTAAATTTACATTTAGGCATTTGGCAGGACAACTTACAAAAAGTGCTTTAAAGTTTACATCACTGGATAGATACTTACACTGGGTTAACTATTAATAACTAAACATCCCATCACCTGTGCCAAATACATTTCTGGCCAGATAAAAGGGGGAAAAAAAACAGAAAACTGCAAAAAAAAAACATCATTCTTTATTTTTCAGTGGTAAATTGTGGATCAATAAATCAAACAATCAATCAGTGATTAAGTGTCTTGTAATTTCAGCACAAATTTACTCCAAAATGCTACAGGCACACACACACACACACACACCTACACACACACACACACACATACACACACACACACTTTGACTAGTGTCCTTTGATGTAAGACAAGCTAGCAGTAAATTCCAGGGCTTTATCCTAGTTCCCATTTCGATTAGCGAGGTTAACAAGCTTCCCTAGCTTAAGCTAATGAGAAGCCATACAGAGGGGTCAGTGCAGCAAACCCCCTCCATCTCACTCAGTTTTCTTTTCCACTGCTTGGCACAACCGTCCCTCTCTCTGTCTGTCCTGCTGGGGACAGATGGGGGGTTTCTCATTAAGGCAGGATGTGCCAGGATGCAGTAAACTCTCTGTTTTCCCCTTTCTTTCTTTTTTCCCCTTCTTTCTTCTTTTTTTTTTTTAGGGTAAAGAGTTTTTCAGAGCTGGAGGAGATCACTTGCAGATGTAGAGGAGACTGAGAGCAGACATGCCGCTGGGAAGGGGGGGCAGGAACACAGTAAATATTAAGGGACTATATATTATCACGCCATGGAGATGTTTTTTTAAAATGTCTGATTCAAACTTTTGATGTGTGAGTTCGTTTTGTGAAGCTTGTGCTTAATGTTGCCTTTAACAGGATTCTTTTTGTAGAGAATGAAATGTAAAAATAGTAATAAAAAGAAACTGAGACAGGTTCTCATTATATTTACAATACACTATGAATGATATTTAAATTTCACATATTAATAATCCATGACTATTCTTAAGGAGATGGTAGCAGAACAGTGCAAAGTATTTGTAAGTGCACCCTCTCCCACACATGCACATACATCACACTCTTAAATACACAGGTTTTCATCTTCAGTCATGCATATAAGCCTCATTATATGTAAGCAGAATTTTTGTTGTTGCTTGTCTTTATGTGTTCAGATTTATACTGCTTTGTGAGTGTGTGTTTGTACATGTGTGATTTTCTTCCCTCATTTTACTGTTGTGCTAAGCTCGCCCAAGGCGAGGTTGTAACACAAACATTAATCATTAGTATGGGAATAATGATAATTTAATTAAAAGCTTGCTTTCTCCCTCACATAACTCAGAATGTGCCCTCTTGCCCTTACTGCACCCACGGCCTCTTAATTGAAAAGCGTGTATCCTAGGGCACTGGCTGAGGCTCTTAATAATCTGGAGAGTTGCTTAACTAATTACTTAACGAATCCTTACAACCTTCTTCTCCTTACCACCTTCTTCTGTCTCTGAGAGACAGACAGGGAGAAGGGAGGCAAAAGAGAGAGAAGTAAATATTCAATTATTTTTGCTTAAGCAGAATGAATTAAAAAAGAATTCCGTGTGTGTGTGTGTGTGTGTGTGTGTGTGTGTGTGTGTGTGCGTGTGTGTGTGTGGGGGGGGGTTAGACTGCGCTCTGGGGGAGGACATGATTGGGACAGTGCCAGTGTGTGTCAGTCTGATGCTCAGTAGAAGAGACAGCGATGTAATTTGCCTTTCCAGCACAATAGACACTTGCATAATCCATGCTTGATGCTCTTGTTCTCATCTTATGGTATCAAATAGTTCATTAAATGCACTATTTATTGTGCATATACTTAAAGACAAGCAGTTCGAATGAAGGGGTCTGAGTAAAAAATTCTAGTTTATAGTCTATATATATATTTTGGACTGTTCCAGTAAAATTACAAATTATGCAAAACGTGATGTCACTTATACTGTTTATTACTACAGTACCAAATATAATTCTACATGCTACAATACACACCCCAGATTCCTTTCTGACACAGAAACATTGCTATTCAGCAATTTGTATCTGATTCCAAAGAAGACATTACGCAATAAATTTATTGAAAGAATTAGAAAGTGCCCAGAACTCACTCAAAGAGGAACTGAGGGATCCTGGGATTCTACAATCAGGAGTTTTGACTGTGCAGAATAAAACGTGAGTGAGTGAGTTACGTGAGTTAAAACGTCCTATACTTCGCTTTATAACCCCCTGCTACACTAATGCATTTATACCAATGGTTTACTAGTGCATGATACTACTGTATCAATGTAAAAAGCATTTTCAGTTTACCAGAGCCGTGATTGTACTGAATGAACGCTGGCTTCCCAGGAACTCCTTTAATGGCCCAGACATGTGTAACACTTGTAAAATAGGGCAATAACTTCTAGCTAAATTAATTTAATGGCGGTATGTGGTCAGGCATTTTTCTGCATAAACAAATAAACTTTGGTGATGAAACCAGGCTGTTTTTTTCTCACCTGCTGAATCATCTCAAGCTGGATTTTCATTGCAGCTGTATGGCCTCCTTTAAAAATTTTACCTTGGTTTCCTGTCTAACCAAAGCCTTTCTTTCCAATTACTCAGTTTGGCTGGGTGATCACTTTTGGAACAACCAACCAATCTCTTCCATTTGAAAATGATGGAGGCTTCTTTGTTCTCGAGTACTTTCAGTGTTGCAGAGATTTTCTTGTATCCTTCCCCTGAGATCTGGTATCATGACACAATTCTGTCTTGTAGGCCTATCCCTATCATGGATTTGTTTTCACTCTAACATCAATTTACCCCATTTCAGAGTGATCCCATGCATAGTGCTCACTGTACAAGCCACCTGAGGAAGTATTATGAGCTGGGGTTGCTTTAATTGTTAAGGTTTAGGTTTAGAAACATTATGTGGCAAAATGTCAGCTGACTGCCTAAATGTACTGAATGACCTAATTCAATAATTTATTTTTCATCCCAGTTGAAAGACTGTTTCTGGGAGCAAGAAAAATAATTTTCCCACATGAATTGGCCACAGAGTCCTGACCTTAACTCCACTAAAGATATTTTGGATGTGCTGGAAAAGACTTTACAGACTTTACTTCTATAATCAATACAAGAAAATGAATGCAACCGTGGATGGAAAAAAGTCTTATGACACTGCATAAGGTTACTGAAACAATACCATACCATAATCACATTTGAAGACAGTCCAGTGGAATGTTAGTTTTTTTTTTTTTTTTCCGTTTTTTTTTTTTTTTTGGCCAGGCAGTGTAAATAAATTAGACAATAATGATGTCAAGATGTATCATAATGTATATTTCAAGATGATTTTAATTACAGTAAAACAATGTACTTTATTCTGTGCTTAACATCTACAACCAGAGGCAGTACTTGCTTAGTTTTATTTGTTCTATATGGTGTGTCAAGAGAGAGAAAGAGAGGGAGGGAGAGAGAGAGAGAGAGAGAGAGAGAGATCAGAACACAATAATGAAGCATCTTGTGCTGTCAGCTTCTCAGGCACTGTGTTTGTGAGTCTGTGAGTCTGTGTTTGTGTCACTACAGTTTTTTTTTTCTTTTCTTTATATACAGTCCCTTTACTAATTCCTCCATACCAGACATACCAACAGGGTGAGTCCCATTCATGTCATTTACCTGCAGCTGCAAAAATGTAGTTTGTTCTGTGTGTGCTGTTGCACTATTCGAACATTTTACCGGTGAAGTGGTCTAGGTCTGTGCTGTGCAGGTTTCCGTATGCAATTACTTTAAGCACTCAGCACTGATAAAGCTAAGATAAGCTCACAGGATCACAGCTATCCTGCCCTTCCACCACAACTCACCGTTACTGTCTCTACCATATCAAACTGCTGCACTTTGACTCATCCCACATCTTCTTTTCTCAAATTAGATAGATAAATAGATAAATGTGTTTGCAACTGATATGTTACTGACTGACACATAGAGAACTGCTTAGATATTACCTATGCACAGAAAGATTATTTTATAAAATCTGAGCTTTATGAAAGACTCATGTCAAAACGTGCAAGATGATATCAAACGTGATGTACTGGTGAAAACAGGTGAATAAGGTAAAAACAGCAACCATCATGCCATCAATTATCATAATAAGTTGGCTGGAATATTGTGTTACTGTACTTTATTGTGTTACTGTTTTACTAGTACATTAATGACACAAAAGAAGTTGTAGAAGGTATACTTTAAATAATGTTTCAAATGCGTGTTTAAATTTGATGAAAATATTAGTTAGAGGGAATTCAACATCATTAAGTTGTCTAGCATTGTGTTTAATACATAGTCAGCTATATTTGAATGAGACTATGTAAATGCATATAACAAAAAGTAAGATAGCAAGTGGAGACATTCCTGCCAATATTTTGAAACACCATCTTATTCCTATAGGATCACATAATTAAAGGCTGTTTATATTCAAACATTACAGGCCCATTCAGGCCATTGTATTTGTGAAGCCAATTTGCAAGCCCAGTAAAATACAGTTTCCTCCAATTAAGGTCTTTATCATATTTACATTTGGAAATCTTTATGAAGTACTTAGAAAAAAAAAAAAAATTGAAACACAGTACACGCAAGATACATAAAACCTCTTACATCACTGGATATCTTTCGTAAAATCTCCAGGAATTCTTTATAACCTTTGTACAAAATGATTAAGAGTGTTTTGTACAGCCATAAATACCCTTAGAATTAAACTTAATTCATACTCTCAGGTGGTCATGTTTTCAAATAAAATCAAGTATAAAGACACACAAACACACACATTTGTCACACACATTTGAATATTTTATTGATTGTAATAATTTTTATTGATTGTAATATTTTATTGATTGTAATAATTTTTTCAGCTAATAAATACTATAGATAGATCTACAGCTTGATTTAAATAAAATGCTTTTAACACTTTTTAAACCATTTTTGTAAAAGAATAAAATTCCCATGAGAAGCACCCAAACATCACCATTATTGAACTTCACAAGGATATAAAAACATGTGATCAACTGACCTCCCCCCCAACACACATGCACACACACACACACACACACACACACACACACACATACACAATTGCCTCATCCGCCTTGTTCCCTCTGGATATTCTCCCATTCTTCATCCCACAACCAACAACACATTACTGTCCACACGTATTTATCCCTCACTGTTCATCCCATCTTTCCTTACCCTCTCCCTATCTCCAGCTCTCCTTTACAACCTTGGTCATTTGCCCTCTCCATGTCCCTCCATATCCATATGCTCCCCCTCCTCTGTCAGATTTTTCTCAGAGAAAATAGCTAAAGGCTAGATTAAGGCTTTGGCCGCCTCTTTGCGTTACCAGCTAAGATAAATATTTCCCAGGATGACTCCCATTGCCTGCAGGATGTTTACACACACGCATGCTGCTCGCTGTGCCCTCTCCCACCTCTTTCTCTTTATCTGTTTCTTTCTCTTTCAGTCACTTCCTTTTCTTGCCGTTCACTCATAATAATAGCTGGGTGGAGACTAGGAGGGTTATATTAGCTTATCCTAGCCTGGTATTGCATGCTATCAGCAAAATGTTTGTGCCAAGTCAGGCAAACAAACTCTACCCGCCATGCTGGTGGATGAAGGGGATTAAGAATGTTGTGAGTCAACATTGAAGGTAATGGAAAATGGCATTCACCTTACAGGTGCTGGTATGGATAAACTTCTCAAAGAATCTGTTATAAATAATTATAATTTAAGTCTTTCCACATTAAGACATCAGGAGGGGTTAAAATAAAAAACATAACTATCATAACTATCAGCAGTCGGGATCACCAGAAATCCTGAATGTATTTGGTTCTGCTCTAAAAGAAGACAGCAGAGAGTACACCCCATTGTCAACAAATTACATCTGGCTTTAATTTTGAAAAATAAGAGGCTCTCAGACTGTACAAAAAACCCATTGTGAGCAGTCTATTAATATGCATTACCAGTGCAGATAATTCTTTGCATTTGTGTACCCTCTCCTTGTTGATCCCCTTGCTTGTATAAAAAAAGAAACACCAAACCCTAACACTAAAAGTGTTACATGGTATATCTTATTAAGCATGTCTTATGTATTTAACAGCCTTCATTTTGACATGTTGAAACACAACCCCTTCTTCTGGTAACTGTCTTCCAGCCACATATTTTTCCTGCCAGTTGGAAAGTAAGTGTAGCTGAGCAGAAAAGCTAATAGTACTGTAACACTAAAGGAAAGATCTTTTCCTAACTAAAAACGTAAGCTTCTTCCTAACCTACTTAGCACCTTGTTTAAATTAGAATTATATAAGTTCAATCAAAAGTCAAGTTTTAGTGAAAATTTGAAGGGAAATATTAGTGAAGAGGTGGTTTGTGTCTCTACCCTAATATGTTTTATTTACTTAATGAGCATTGATTATTAGCTGGGGAAGGGTACTAAACTCTAAACCTAGAAGTACTGCTGTGGGCCTGCTATTAGAAATAAAGGTGTAGATTTCAGAGAACACAGAACACGCCCTTACTTGCCTTTCATCTCTCTCTCTCTCTCTCTCTCTCTCACTTACTTTGTGTAATTAGATGGAAGAAATAAACCATGTTTTCTCCTCTGAGCATACCGTCTCTGTCACCACAACCAAGGAGCACTTTCCCAACACCTCGATTGCTCCATATGATGACATTTATGACAAAGACACACCTCATTCCTCAACACCTGTCACTATGGTGTGTGTGTGTGTGTGTGTGTGTGTGTGTGTGTGTGTGTGTGTGTGTGTGTGTGTGTGTGTGTGTGTGTGTGTAAATTTGCTCCATGTACGTTCATTTACATCTAAAGTGCTAACATTATAACAGGGCATTAAATTGGCAGAAAGTTTCTGGATTTGACTTGTGACAGGTGGTCATATGTACATTTTCCATACTCCGCAAAACTTGGACATTTTTATACCTGTAATTGAAAACAAATCCATAAACAGACTGCAAATACACATTTAGTTTATTGTCTACATAATGTGCCTGTTGGTAGACGTATATAACATTTTTCAGTCATGTGATTTATAATAATAATAATATTAAACTTATGTTTAGTAGGCCTAAACATGAAACAGTGCTGCATGCAAGAAGAGAGAGAATCTGCCAGAAGTGACTCGAGTTTTAAAAACCTGAAATTCTAGTCTGTGTGCTTAAGTGCATAAGTAAGTTGAAGGACTTTACCAGTAGCTCCGAACTTAAATTTGTCAAAAGTAGCATTAGCTTAAGGACAAGTAAGTTACACAAAGGTGAAGAAATGCTGTTATGAAATTATTGATATAGTATAATAATCTATCTCTAAAGAGTTATTGCTAACATACTCCCTGTTTAAAGCCCCCTAGCAGCTTGTTATTTATTCAAAAACTAGCACAAAGTAAGTATTCTTCAGTGCTCGATTGATTTATCTAGCTAGTTTATGTTATAGAGATCCTGGACTTAAAAGCAGTTTAAAGCAGGATGACAAGAAAAACCTGACGTAGTGACAGCACTATGCTACAATACACATTTATAATGTCATTCATCATGCCTCTCAGATTTAAGTTATTACTTCAAAAACAACTTTAGTATGAAGCAACCTGTCACTTTACTGATACATTGAGCATAGACATGTAAACCACACATTGAGCGCAGCCATGTAAGAAAATGATCTGAAAAATATTTTTTTCTCTCCCTTTCACTCACACTCAGACACACACGCACACACGCACGCACACAGGCACACACACACACACACACACACACACACACACACACACACACACACACACACACACACACACACACACACACACACACACACACACACACACACACACACACTCTGTGGGTCATCTTCTCTAAGAACTTAAGCTCTCATTCCTTTCTGCAAAGTTTGTCATCAGCATTAAGAAAGCCCGGAGAGACAGGTGGGCATGGTTCTCTCTCTCTCTCTCTCTCTCTCTCTCTCTCTTTCATGTGCACACACACACACACACACATACATACATTACCATCATGCATGGGCAAAATGTAAAACCAAGAGGCAGAACATATTTAAGTATTGATTAAATGCAATTTATAATGACATAGTATTTTGTCCTTTATTATACATGTCTAACTATAGCCTGGTTTGTATGGATATCATCCATGTGTGAAGTGTCTGTAAATCTATGTTAGGGCATCTAACCTGTCTTCAGACAATTCCATAATTGCGCATTTCATGTTTGCAAATTCCATAAATTCCCACATACCTTATTACACAAGACATCAAAATCTGATGTTTTCTTTTTTTTTTTTTTTTTGCTTTTGCGATGATCATTAATTGCGTTGTAGATTTACTGGCCTAGATGTTTAGTTAAGAGCATATTTTTGGGAGCCTAAGAAATAATTGTCACAAATTAAATCACCAACACACTGTGTACTGTCATCAAAGCTAAAGACAGTCACTGAAAAGTTGGAGTGGCCATTTTTTTTAACATCAAATAGAGAAGACAGAAGAAAATGATGACTAACAAGTCAATCTACAAATTATATATGGTACATATAAATAATCTGGTCATGAAGATTTTCTTGCTTTCATGGATAAAACTCAAGACATGGTTCATGGAAACTAGTGATTATTTTTAATAGAACTTGTATACTTGCCAACTGTGAACCATGGCTTGTATTTCATTCACAACTGCCACTGCAGCGTGTGAAACTAAAGCAACTTCTCACTGACAATTAACTTTAAAAAATCGGGTCATATCAAAGTATTAGTACACTTCTCAGATTTCATGGGTCCTTATCATATGTGTCATATCGGTCATCACATTGTTAGTTTTATTTCTATGGAATCAGATTTCAAAATATTTTGATTAAAGGAATTCAAGTAGAGGCAAAAATCCTGGTCTAAGTCTGTAAATAATTTTGCCCCAAGTCAGACACATCACACAGGGTGACTGGCAGTAACCCATTTTACACACACACGCGCGCACACACACGCACACACACACGCACACACATTTATGTTTATATGTAATGGATTTTCTAAAGGTTTGAAGTAAAATAATTTAGTACATAAGTAAATACTGAGAATTCTCTCACACTATTGCAAAATATAATATTAGCAATTAGTTTTAAAATACTAAAGTGCTTCTTTCTACATTTATAATCTGAGTACTCAGGTGCTTTTAAAGCCTTTAACCACTAGGACGTTCAAGGTAAAAGGTTTGCTTTGCAGAAAGCATTGGGAACTACTAATACACATATATTTTACACCCCTTTGAAAGTTCACTTTTTAAAGACTTTGTGCCCATGGCCATATAACCATATCCTGAAGTGGCAGTTACAGTTTATTACATTTAGATTTTCAATGGAGCATTTTTTTTCTCCATCCAGGTGACTCTCTTGCTCTCTTTCTGTTGTGTGAAGAGATTGCTCTTTGACAAGGTGACACTGACAAGTTTCATCAGTGTGCAGCTTCTTTATGTTCAGATCTTTACACTGGAAGGAATCCAGCGTCTACTGTAAACACTGTGCATCCTACTGCACAATGAGCCAACAAAGACAGGGTACCAGGCAGCCATGATCCTTCCTCCAGATTATGAAAAGAATGCTCTAGATTAAGATTACACTTCTTAATTAATAGCATAATAAAATGATGTACCTGATGTGAATGGTAAGTGCTACATATGTCTGCAATTAATTATGTTTGAGTTTGAGTACAACTAAGATGAAGTCTAAAAGGCTGTAAGTCAGCATAGCCAGTGACCATTGACATTCTATCTTAAAAATCAATTTCCCACAGTAAACTCATGAGCATGCAGCTGTAACCCTGCTGCACTCGCATATAATTATTTAGCAAGCACCATTCCAGCCCTATTCCCTGTGTGATAATCAATGGCAAACTGGTTTCTGGTTTGAAACGTTCACTTTTCTGTATGTCTCCCAAAACAAACATGCTTTAGGTAGACAAGGTTCTCCACTCTGCTCGTCTTCCCTCCATCTTGTGTGTTATAAACAAGTCTGGGCAGCATGCATCTCCCCCTCTTTTTTTTTTTTTTAGATAAACACGTGCAGGAAATGAGTGTGGTTGGGCTGTGATTCACCCTAGACTGGAAACACTTATTGTCTGAGAAACCCCATTCAAGTTTTCAGACATGACATGATTGCTACACTAGACGGCATCTTATGCTGCTGTGTAGCTTATTTGTTTCTTTTAACGACTAAGCTCAGATGGTCTTCGTCTCAAGCAGCTGTGACTTTCAGTGAGTTTTTTAATGAATGTGTAAGGTTATGGCACGCAAAAGGTATTCTGAGTTTCATCATTCTCCTGTTTACAATCAGTGTCAAATTATCTCTTTGCGATTTGTTCCTAAACAAAAAATGTGAGCTTTAGCTTGTTAAAGGTAATACACTGTGGGCCCAGGATATTTGAAGGTATCTGAAGTTAAGAATAGTTTCTTGTAACGTGTGCTGTCACTTGAATCCAACACCCCTTAAGCCATCTAGGACAGCTGTTTAGTGACAGCAGGCCAAGTAATGAGTTTTACCTTTATCTGAACCATAAATGTTGGTCTCTGCCTCCAGGCACCTCTGATTTCTCTCTCTCTCTCTCTCTCTCTCTCTCTCTATTTGTCACTGAGCAGAGAAAAACATCACCAAATAATGGTGAACTTCTTAGAAGACATTGCCAAGCAGTTATAACCTTATACCATGACTTGACTTATAGGCAGTAACTGAAGCATTATAATTACCTAATATGACTATTTGTAAAAAATTTAAGCAAGCCAGATTAGTAGGACTTCTAGTCACTTTCACAGTATTCGTCAAGTTATGAAACAAATTCACCTGGAAGCATTTGTTGAATCTGTTTGTATAATCATATATGTTTTAGACATAAAATAACTGAAGCATTCTCATTGTTCAGTTGCCTATCACAGCTTGTAAATACCTGTAATCCTTTACCAAGGCAGCTCCACAGGCCTCCACTTGAGCGTGGAGCAAAACTCAAAACGAGAATTTACAGTCAAGGCAAAAGACCGGCTGCTAATGCATGCAGGGACTCGCACCACTGAGAGACATGTTTCTTATTGAATGTGCAAGCTGCAATCTATGGAGTTGTGCAATGTAGACCCCAGTGTCCGTCCATACCATTGTGGCAGTAAACCTGAGAGAGGAAGCAATACAGTTGGTTATAACATTATTTGTATTTTTCAGGTTAAGGAGCAGCACAGTTTCTTTTACATTTTGAATTATTTGAAGTGCTTGACACTTAGGCGCAATGTGCTATTTAATTAAGAATGGTGTGATATCACTTGAGAGATAATTATGAAGTCTTCTGACAAGTGGTATGTCAACATAAGATGTATGAATAATACAGTGTGGAGCAATGTCACAATATATTGACCAATAAGTACCATCATTCCTCGTTATTGATTTAAAAATTCACACCAAACATGTGACTGTCACATTAACATGGCAGCATCATGCATTTGTTGCAGATTGCGCTAGCAGCACATCAATAATGCAAATTTTTTGTTCCATAACATCCCAGTGGTTTTCCATTGGATTGAAGAGCCATTTGATTATAGTAAACAAATTGTCATGTTCAACAAACTAATTTGAAATTATTTTAGCTATGACATGGTGTGTTATCCTGTGTTCATAAAGGGATGGACATTGTCAGCTACAATACCTTGATAGACTGTCAGGTAGACATTTAAGCAATGCTTAGTTGATACCGGGGGCCCCAAATGAGCCGAAAGAGTCTCTGTGCTTCCATGTTTTCTACAGCAATTTCTGCCCCTAACATTTCACACCAGAAATCATTGCTCATCAGACCAGGCAACATTTTTTCCAGTGGTCTATGCAATTGGCTGATAAAATATTTGCATTAACAAGAAGTTGAACTAATAAATTAACCAGTCAGTGTATGTTTCATTTCTTTTACCTTATAGTGTACCATATAGTATACCTTGTAGTTTCCTATGAGTTGTCAACGATTTAAAAAAAAAAATGCCTTTGTTCACATTGGTAGTCATTGAACACATTACATGCTTTTAAAACACTGATCATAGGTCTTAAAGCTCAGTGTATATTAGCCTTTTATCATTTTGCTGTTTGTTTGTTTTTAAAGAAAATTTATAGGGCTCATGACTGTGCAGTATAGAGTGACTAATCCTTTTTTTTTAGGATAAGTTGGTTCAGGCAATATGATCCTGAACCTCATTTATTTCAATGCAGCTATACTGTACAGGCACGCCTAAGCAAAAAATAATGTTTAAGTTGTTTCTATGACCAAAACTGATTGAATACATCACTTATTAATTCATGCCCAATGCCGGCCTAAACAATAGCGAAAAGAAGAGACAATGACAAGACAATTTTAGATCTTGCAAGTGACTTGTAACTCTTGAGATCAGAGACTGATTTGGATGATATTGATAAAAAGTGCTAACACATTTCCCATTGTAAATTTTTAGATTACATTTTTTTCAATAATACTGTTTTCCTAAAAAATAGCAGTTGGTTTTAGACAAGCGATTAATACGGGTTTTCAGTGAAATTTGAATGAGGTGTTTGTATACAATTTTAACCCTTTTTATTTCTTGGTTAACGAGACAAAAAAAATCTAGTTTTACATTGATGGAGAACCAAAAGTCGGTTCTCCTCAGCTGCTCCACATGTGGATAAAGGGGGAAAAATCTAACCTTCTGTCTCTTGTGAATAATATTAACAATGATTTCACATCATTGCCATCGTACGAAGGCACTAAATTGTATTTTTTAGGAAAGTCAGGATTTAATTAAAGGTATTACCTGGAATGGCCAACTCTTCAATGACACTTTGTCCTATTTCATGCATCGTTGCTTGTTTCAGTGGACATAAATACATTGACCTCTTTGGCTGCCTTGTTTATTTTGTTCCCACTTAACTTTTAGGAATGACAGTCAACAATGCAAGAACCACAAATTGTGTGGGTGATGAAAGCATACAACATAAGCTGTCTGAGAAAAATGGTATGATTCACTTTGTTGACAGCATCATACAGCTCTTCTATAATCCACTGACACGGATGGGAAGAGAACTTAGACAGGTGGTAAACAGACAGTTTGGGAATAACTCAGTGTCTGTATTTGTATCTGTATGTGTATTGGTTTTGTGCTTCCACTTTTCCACATTTGATTTAGTTGCTTGTGTGGCATGATCTACATCTGATTATTAATTAATTAATTAATTAATTTATTTATTTATTTATTTATTTATTTATTTAAATATGAGCCCTATGTAACCTGCCAATATAATAACTCTATAACAGCCCATAAATTTAATTAACTACAAATATATAAAAAATTTGCAACATTTAATGGAATAATCGCACAAGCATAATAGCAGTTGCTATTACATTTGCATGGATTTGTCATGTTTGTGGCAAGGTGTAAATCTTCAGCTTTGAAAATTGTAATAAGCTCACAAATCTATCATTACCCTTATGAGAAATTTCTTGATTACTATTTCTTAATGTGAGATTATTACATTAAAAGCTTTTACTTTGTCCAAAAGAACATTGGAAAATGCTCAAAAATAAAATTTCCAGCATTGTCATCATAGTGTGTGATTCTGGTTCTGAAAGGTACAAAGACCTCAACCCCTAACTACATAAAAAGAAATGTAGAGAAAAAAATTCCCTAGTGATTTATTTTACAAAATATCATCACACTGCCAATCCTGACTAGGCAGTTACTGAGAATGAATGAATGGACAAAGTAAAAGTAATGTCTGTTGTATATTCATATTAGGAAAGGTTGTCTTTCTTTGTCCTATAAGCATCCAATATGACAGCTTGCTTGCACCTGCTTGAAATTTTCTCACGATAATCTCATTTTCTTGCGGACAGAGGAAACAGAGATTATGGCTTGTTGTATCGTCACCTTGTGAGCCGATGATGTCATTGTCTGTGTCCTAGTCTCCTCGATTTAGAGACAATTTTGTTTAAGAGGATATTTTGTGCTTAGGCGGACCTACGTAAAATAGTGACTGTGTTGCTTACTGGATTTTTTACATGCATGTAAATACAGAAGCAGTTACTTATTACTAGTACATTACTTGAATGAACAGAGGTGCAAGAATGTACTAAGAAGCTCACTGCTGCTACATACAAAACTCAGAAGTCACAGACCCCGCAGACAGCGACAGCGACTATGGACAAGACCCGGTCAGACTTCTACATAGCGCAACTGATAATGATGTTTTGTCTAGGCTTCTGATTGGCTCCCTGTTGATTAGGGGATGCTCCCGAGAGCACTTAACAGGGCAGTTTGTATTTGGACAAACAGTATTATTTTTTTTAAAAAAGGAAGAAAATTCGCAGTTTAAAAAAAAACTGCTACATGTGGAAACGGCCTAAGTTTGATGCATACGCCATTTTGTATTTAGTTTCCTCATGTAGTACCAAAATACAGGCAGTATACTTCATCGTGGAAAATCCTTCTTATGTCGGCAGTGACATTGTTTATTGTTTGTAGGGCAATGGATTCATCTGGATGTTGACCTTATTGTACTGGTGGAACCATTCCCTCAGAAACAGACATCTGCTGTCTACAATAAAGGAGAGAAGCCTCGATGTGGATTTTGTGGCTTCCTTAGCCTAATTGGCAGGATTTTGTAAGTGAAAAAAAAACAAGGGGGGTGTTTAGTTGGCTAGCCTGAGAGAGAGAGAGAGAGAGAGAGAGAGAGAGACAGGCCACCACATTCCCACAGAATGACACAAAAAGGGACAGAACAAGAAACTGCTTCATGATATTGTGCCTCATCTTTCCCAGCAACCGCTCTTCATGTCTTTCCTTCTCCCTCTGGATCCCAGATACAAACCAACAAACATGGGCACAATCACACTCAACTGTCTGTAATTTAGATTAATTCCTTCCACATTTTCTCCAAGGCTTACATGTTCACCCCACCCCCAGGCTTGTTTTTATGCTCTCCTTATTCAGATTCCTTGTACCCACAAACCACCCCCTGCCAGGCCCCCTACTGTTTCCTTGGCCAAAACGCAACTCAACAACAATGTACCCCCTACCCCCACTCCTCCAGCCAGGTATAGCAAAGTTGTGGAGTATATGCATGTCAGAGCATGGCACTAGTTCTAGCTTGACTTTCAACTGTACAAACACTGTGAGCTTGTATGTGCTGATGGACATATGATAAAGCCTGTTTAATCTGAAGGAATTTTAGAGTGGTTACAGCGGTTTGGAGTTTCTGTTCCTATTAGTGTTACTGCAAATGACTCCTAATGTAAACCAGGCTGTGAAAGGTTCGACACTGTGTGCCTGCCTCCAGAGGTGTGGCAAAGAAAAAAAAACTTTTTTATATTGTCACAAGAATGATAATATTGCTCTGTGGTAAATAGCTAGCTTTTTGTAAAGCCAAATGATCAATCAACTTCCATGAATGTCAGAAGTGTTCTGTTACAGTCAGTGTAAAGCTACCTACACAACTACCTTGATTACCAATCAAGTGAAATCAACACATAGAATCACTTTCTACGCATGGCTTCCAATAGCCTAAGCTATTATCCCAGTAAACAAAGGAAATATTAAGTGTAATTAAGACTTGGCACATCGTAATAAGACTGTAAACTCATTAAGAGCCTAATTATGCACATTAAGAGCATAATTAATGCACACTAGAAAAGAAGAGATGCTAACAGAATAAATAAAAATATGCAGATAAAGGTCAAGAGCTTTCAGGTAATTTTCAAATACTGTAGCACGCTAAAAAATGGGGAAAATGGGTTCTCAGTTACTTTTACCATGACATCGTTGTTGGTGCCAGATGGACTGGCTTGTGTATTACAGAAAATGCTGATCTCCTAAGATTTTCCGGCAATTCATTTCATTAGATTTTACACATAATTGTGAAAAAGAAAGAAAGAAACCATCAGTGAGCAGCAGCTTTGTATTCAGAAACACCTTCTTGATGAAAGAAAAAAATGGCAAAACTGGTTTGTGCTGACAAGAAGACTGCAATAACTGTGGTGAGCAGAAAAGCATCTTATATTAACCAACCTCGAGGTGTATGGGCTAAAACAGCAGGAGGCAACATCTAATCCCTCAACCAAAAACATGAATCTAAAGCTACACACTCAATGAAACTAGACTGCTATCATTAACTGCTGTCGGACGAATTTTCTTCAACCTCTTCCACCTCTTTCTCTGGAAATGTTGCACAATACACTATTACTACATCCACTGAATATAATCTATTTGTTCTCTTAAATACAAGGCTCAACCTTAACTTAATTTATAATGAATCGAATTATATTAAAATGAGCAACATAGATGAGATTACATGTTTACTCACATATATTTTGGTTTTGTCAGCTGTGGTCTTCATGATAAGGTATTTTAACTGGCTGAGTTGCAGCCATGCCAAATAAACATTAAAGAGATACACCCTTTTTTTCACTCAGCAAGAAAAAGTCATATGAAAGTTCATAGAACTTTCATATATAAAATTAAAGTTAATTGCTTAATAGGCAGCTGATATGTAAAACTGCATTTTGTTGGCTTTGCACTTTGGCCTGATGATCTTTTCAAAAGCTAAAGCAAATCCTTGGTATATATACATCTTCTCTGTGCGCATTAAATCCTGTACAAATCCTGCACTAATTCATTGCAGTTTTCCAGAACACACAAAATGCATAAGAAATTAATATTTAGTGAACATATTTAGTTAGTTGTCAAATGCTTCACGATAACTTGGTAAATGCTTCAACAATTATTTTAATACAAAATGAGAAAACATGAGCGAATCATTAGGCCTGATTTCAGGAAATGCAAGTACAATGTCTGAAGAATATGTGCATGATGTGTGTTTCAAAACACGTCGGTCAACACCTTTCAGGTAAAAGAGGAAATGAATGCCACAACCTTTGGCAGTCAGTCATCAAAGCTAGTCTTCTGAATGTTAGCATGGCTCATCTTTCAGTCTTGCGCAGGAAAAGAATCAAGCGAAGGCGGTTAGAGGCAGCCATAACTCAGCGGCAAAAGCCACATGGCCGGTCCATCAGGTTCTGAGGGAGAAGCTCACACTTGTCAGTCATATGATCACACACATACATGCACACACACACTCACGCACACACGTTATACAAAACACACACAGTGGTATGAAAAGAGGAAGATGTAAGAAGGCATGATGAATAACCGTGATAATTGTAGGCAAGCTCCAATAATGATAGATCTGTAAAGATGTATAAAAAAACCTAGAACATGTTTTTTTTTTTTTTATGAGCTGGTGCATTGCTGGAACGATCACCCACAACGGCACCTTTCTCAAACAATTTCACTCTGCACCGCATTTCTTCATCTTGTAAGTTGCTTTTAGAAAAGCTAGAAGTGTCTCTATGTAATGATGACCAAATATTTACTTAGCACTTTCTGGCAGGCATTGCTAAACACCTAATTCTCCTGTTGTACAGTACCCGGAAAGAATCAGCATGGATGACTATAATGAAATTTTTCAGGATCTTATCTTTCATACTCATCAGTCTTGTTGTCACACCCATTTATAACATGGAAAGGTGAGAGGTAAAAATACGGAACTGTATTTTAAGAGGGTGAATAAACAAACTATTGGTAGATCTATTAAAGGCATGTGTGTTTAGCATCTGTTTATCTGAATCTGTTTTTTTATCTGAAGAGGTTTTCTGAGAACTCCTGTCATGTGTTATTCAGAATGTTTTGTGATTTAGAAATGACATTTAAGAGAGATACTTTTTCTAAGGGTACAATTTTTTATACTGCTCTTATTGAATTACAATTGAATTGGCTGTTATCTCTAAGCTTCACTGTTAGCAGTTTATATGCATGAGTATTATAGTGTACGAATTGGCCCTACCACATAAATGAGACAACTTAACAAGTATAACTAGGAACAGTGTTTTCTTTTTATTGTTTTTTTTTTTTAATCCTATAGCTTTAAAAAAGCTTTTACACATATATATGAAAAGAAAACAATCCCCAGGGCCTAAAGACTATATGATAAAAAACTAAGCTATATTTAGAAGGATTAAGACATCTTTTTAAAAGCAAAACCATACACCAGAATTGTACCAATATTTACAAATCCCATTAAATTACAACATAAATTAGAAAATATTTACAGTTAGGGCAGGACAAGTAGAGGCAAATTTTCTAGTCCATTACATCTTAAAGTATAAAAAAGACATACTGTATTTACACAAAACGCATATCACACAAAACACAAAAGCATCTGTCTGACTCTGATCTTTAGAAAACTGTTGGTTGTGGATGAAAATATTAAGCAGGTTACCAGTGTACTTAACTGGGGCAAGTATGTTCATCACTATGGTCTTAATAAGTGAACATTTGAATTAAAGCTAATAGGACATTTAAAGAAAAACACTTCTGAAAGAACATTTTGTTTAGCCTCAATTGTAACAAATCTCTTAGTGCTTTTAGGGACATTTTGTATCTATACTTAGCTATGACTAGAGACATACATAACACTCATTCATGAAAACAATACTCCCACAGACAGAAGTACAATAACACTGCATCCAAATAAAGTAAAGCAAAAAAGCTACTTATTCTCTCAAAGTGGATCATATGTCCTCTGAATGTTGCATAATGGGTCAGCACCAAAAATGATGAAAAAAATGTGGAACTTTTTCTTCATAAAAAAGCTGAACTCCACATATACACTCTTGAAATGGTATTTGGTAAAAAAATAAAAAAAATAAAGTTTCCTCCATATTCTTGGATGAAACAGTATCTAGAGAATTTGGTGAAGAAATTACAATACGCTGTGCCTTCTTGTCGGAAGAGGGGAACCTCTATGTTCTGGAAGGCCAGAATATGAAGGGGGCGCTGAGCCATTAAGAACTAGACCAGCAAGGTGGTGATGAGGCATCGGCTCCGCTGTGGTCCTCAAAAACTGCTCCAGCACGATCTGGATGCCTTACTTCCTGTGCTTGTCCATCTTGTCCATAGCCTTGTTGTTTCCATCTGAGGAGCCTTGTGAAGAGTCTCCGGCTGCGTTAAGGTACATTTTGTCCACCTGCTTCAGAGCCTCGTTGAGGTAGTTCTGCAGCGAAGTCATGGCAGCACAAATAGCTGGTGAACCGAAGCCGTGTGTGATGAGGCTAAAGTGGGTCAGGCAGCCTTGGATGCTCGGGTCCAGAATGGGAACCGGCCGTGAGTTTCCCAATGGACTGCGATCCTGCGTCAGGAGGTCTGTGAACTCCTTGCAGATTTGCCTTTGTGAAAAAATGTCACATAAGTACAAAACTATGGTCTCTCATATTGTTACCACAATTTTATACAACAACAGTGTTATAAATGACCTGTCTTTGTACACAAGAACAAAAAAGTAACTGTGTGCTCTGTTATATGCACTATAAAGTTTACTTTGCACACACACAAGCACACACACACCTCTAAGCTACCCACAGAAAGATTTCCAGGTATATACCATGGTTAATTACCATAAATGTTGTATCAGATTAAATTTTTTATTCATTTGTGTTAATATTATATTAATAAATATAGAAAGTTTGTGAGGGTACAATATAATGGCCAGTGTAGAATAAAATAGTAATATTTAAATATTGATTAGATTGATTAGTTAGATTGTTCATTGAAACCATTAAAAGTAAATATTTTTGCTAATTGAAAACAAGCAGTTTTTAGCTTTTCACACTTTGCAATTTATTATAATAGCGACTTTTACCCACTAATTAGGACTTTATACCCAAATTTGTCTGTGAGGTACTGAGATTTGGATTAAAAATTAAAGTGTCCATAAAGTGACAATAGCATGGATAATTATAGCATACAATTTATAAAATTGAAAGGAAAAGAACAACAAATTGCAGGTTTCCTGGCTGTATTTCACAAACCTAGGAATCCAGTGTGGTTTTGGTGCCACCTTCTCTAATGGTGTCACCTAATGCGTTCTGCACCAATTGCCCAACCCTCCCCATTGATGACACTCAAGGTCGTAAAGGGGTTCCATGCACTTCTACGCAAACTATTCCTTACAACAATGCTTCCAAATATAGCCCCTTTAAAAATCTGAGAATACCTTTTTGTAATTACCAAACGAAACATGAAGGGGTAAAAGGGAAAAATCAATACAGTGAAGAATGTAAGCTTATTTGTACTGTAACAAATGTGCATATGTTAATGATTTAAACTCACTTGGCAGCCAGAAGCATGTTCTTGCGCGAGTTGATCTCATTACGTTCAACATGGGGTCTTCCCAAATATTCAGCCACCGCCTTAGCAGGAAACTCTGTCTCACAGACATAACCAAAGTCTCGGGCCAGGTGTACAGCCTCACCTGCAGACATTAATCATAGGTGAGTCAGATGCATATGACTCTTAGAACCAATATTACTTACACATTAACCAAAGAGTATTACTAATAAATCAGATTAAACGACAATGATAGAGACAGAGTAAGACACATCTCCTTTTGGGTGGATGGGGTGTGTAGGGGTGGAGTGGTCACATTGCATGTGTCTAATAAGTTTGATGTAGCTAAAGGCAGAAAACAATCTAAGATACCCAATAGAGGCTCTTATGATAGACAACACATAGTCATTATGTCTAACAATAACACATAGATCGTCTCCATCTTTAAGGTCAGCTTCCCCTCTTGGCTAGCAAACACATGATAACAAGCCCCAATTCAGATAGAAGGTCTCTAAATAACAGCCTTCCAGTCATGTTCCTGTTCCTATTAACACTGAGAACACTAACAATACAGAAAAGAAAAATATCCCATGTAGCTGAAGGCAATAATACACATGATCCATGTATTAATGTCTCTCTGACTAAGTGCCAGAGTTTTTTTTTATTTATTTATTTTATTTATTTTTTTTTTTTTCACAAAATGTAATTCTTGACAAAAAGTATCATAAAATTAAAGACTTTGTTAGTGCATGCCCCTAAGTTTAATTAGTAGTGTGGAACTGTAAAAAAAAAAAAAAAAAAAAAAAAAAAACCAGGTTAGCACTTTATGATAGAAGAGAATACTTGAGGTTGCTATGCCAGTACTTGTCATTGTCTACCATGATAAATAGCTCCGATGTAGAAGATCCTTTGGAATTTATAGGCCTGGGTTTTATGAGTCATTTCTTGCTCTTCAGGTTTTAGGCAGCTGCTTGCTAACCTTAACATGTCAACAGAAAAATCCTTTCAGGTGGTGTGAACTCTTTCACCATGTCCAAAATCTAATAAAAACTAAGGCTGGTAAAAAGAATTTTGTTGAACATTTCAGAATTTAAATTTAGGTTAAATAAAAGTAACCTGCTGTTTATAAGCTTTAGTCATTGTCTAAAGCTACACACTCAATGTAATTAGACTGCTATCATTATCTGCAGTCGGACATTGTATTATTTATTAGAACACTGTTCGGGATAATACGGATTAAAAGTGTTTCTGTGGCTCTAACATGTTTCTGATCTTACAGCCACGGTGACATTACCAGGGAGTTTTCCAATTACCTTCTACAAGCGCTGTTAGCAGAGTGACGTTAGCAGCCTTCCTGCGACCTGCTGGCAAATTCAGCCCAATCTTATCCAACTTCTCTCTGAGTGATCTCCCACCATTCTTTGACTTAGCTCTGTGTAAAGGGAAAGGGGAAGGTAAATAATTAAATTAACCAGATGGTACTTTAAATTTTCAGTAGCTTATGGGTTGAGTGAATTAAGAAGAAAAAAATTTGATAGAGTTTCTCTAGTGACAACACAGACAACACACATACACATGCACACACTCACACAGACAACACACATACAAGCATGCACACACATTCGCATACATTCCCCACTTAATTGAGCTGCTTCAGGTTTCTGCATGACTAGACTTGGAGGCTTGGCGTTGTTCTCTACTTTGGTGAGTAAGAGAAAAACTCATCATTGAAGAGGAGTAAGCATTCTGCTTTTGCCAGCCCCCTCTGCCAGTCTTTTTATGACCTATTTAATAATATCTGTTCACCTTGTGTTTGTGTGTGTGTGTGTGTGTTTGTGTGTGTGTGTGGTGTGTCTACTCTACAAGTGTTCAGCCCATTGTGAGGTCCAAAAACCACCAAATGTTCTCGAAATAATAGGATAGTTTCGAATGGCCCCACAGTCATCCTTTCTTCACAATTTTTTTTAAACAGCTTACTTTAAATAAAAAAATTTGAATAAATAAATAAATATAAACTAGTTTTTGTTTCATTACTGGGGTTAAGTTTAGGTATAGCATCGCTTTAATTTGCTACAAGAAGCTGTGAGTGAATTTAGGGTCCTGACAGTGTGTGTACGTGCATATGTGTGTGCATGTCTGTGTGTGCCTGTGTATGGGTGTGTCTTTAACTCTTTATATGGATCAAATCAATCCCATGCTGTTGGTAATACATCATTTCTACATTAGGCATACCCAGAAATATAAATGCTTTAAACTTCAGCTTTTGTTTTAAAAAGAAAGAAAGAACTAAATAATTTCCTCCTAGCTAATAAGGGTAAGCTTAGGGTTTGGTGTATCTATGACATATATGGGAAGTGAACAATGTGCTTTACCTGTAAATACAGCTCTAAAGCTAAGGCTGGGAGTATCAGTGACACCCTACCTCTGTCTATTTCTCTCAACAGTGTTCACTGTTCGGCTTTGGCTAAAATATCTAAACTTTCTCTCCCTTTTTTGCACATGACCAGTTATATCATTGTCTTAAAGATATTAGAATTATTGGAAGAAAGTTTGTATGAAAGGAATTTGTAAGTTACTCCTCATGTATACCTATTTATGTCTGAATTTAAATGCAGTTAAGTAGTTTTTAATTATAAATCCATTCCTGCTATTCTGGTTTTCATTTTAGTAAGCTTGGTCGATTTGTAAACTTTCAGGAAAACCTCTCGAAAATCTCTCTTGAAACTGGTTGAAACAAATGGCATTTAGTGTGATGCCTGACTGTATAATTTCATCCACGATATTTAAAAGCATTTCCTTATTGTTCTAAATAGTATATTTCTTTGAGAAGGTGTGTACAATTGTTTGATATGCGTGATAATCCTGAATATCTCAGATTTTCATTTCACATACTGAAAGGTAAAACTTATGATTTAGATCACTTACTGAACCACAGTGCTAATACTAATACATCTAGTAACAACCATCATGTAGTAACAGTAGGTTATATAAGTATTTAACTTTCTAAGTCCAGCATAGACAACACAATGTCTAAGTCTACATGTGGACGCCAATTTTTCACACATCACAGCTTTCGCTACATCAAATTATGACAGAAATCAGTATCGAGAACAGCACTTCACTCATGTGTATTTCTCACCTGCGTAGTACCCCACCAAGCAGGGAGGCGTTGAGACACTCGGGTGGGGATAGACGTCTCTGAACCTCGGCTACAGTCACTTTGTATTTTGAGGTGGAGCTGAGCAGAGAGAGGCGGCCAGGGACAGAACAGAATACTTCTGTGGGATTGGACACCATACCTAGCAGAGACTCCCTCTGAAACGGGACACCTATCTGGTTGACCTTAGCATGAGTCACAGGACCTGCGAATGCAAGATGGGGAAACATTTGTCAATAATAAAAGGACCATAAGCAAGGCTAACAAACAATCATCTTGCTATTCTGCAAATTTGCAACAGAATTGTTACTTTGACTTTTTGTGATATTTTTAGACTGGTCACAAGGCCATCTTTTTTTCATGTTTATTTACAGGTCAATATTTTACTCCAGGCTCTGGTATCTTTTTGTGGTTCTTTCCTTCTAGATTAGCTGACATTAAAATTAAAAAGTCCAGCTGTGGAAAACAGACTTTAGCGTTTGCATAAATAAACTCTCAATACAATTAGAATCCTCATATAATGTGTTGCTTTTTAAAGTCTACTGGGACCTTGGGATCACAACACTATTGCACGCATGTTCATTTATCCTACTATTTGTGTTTATAAGCACCTGGTTACTATGGAACCGTGTTCACTGTATACAAACAAGTCGTTCAGGGGATAACTTTCCCATACCCATCAGAAAAACTTATAAGGTTATATACTCAGTTTAATAAAAATAAAAAGTAATGTTCTTATGTAAAGACAGAGCGGTCTGTGAAATTTTAGGACATGATCACTCCAAACATTTTAATAAGAAACAGATGTGCATCATCCTACACATCAACCACCACAACTAAGCAAGCAGCTACATGACATGCATGAAGTAAATACCACGTTAGTCACAAACTATTGCTTAGAAAATGCTTTTAATTCCATAGCCCTACTCTTACTTTCTTTACCACTTAACAAGGGCTAATACCAAAGAAGTACTAAAGAAGAAGCTGTGTTAATGCTTATTCTTCATGTCACAGTCTGCAAAAAACAGATGTTTGCCAGAGAATCAGCATTACTCATGCCATTGGCCTCGCCGGCAAAACAACAACAGCCAAAAAATAAAAAAAGATAAGAGATAAGAATCACAGATGGCTGGTCTCTCTTAGAACAAAACTGATATTTGCATCATGGGATATTTTCTATGCACATAAACCATATGGTATTAATAATTAAATATGCAACAGAAAACAATGCACTAAATGCAAAGGTTCTATCTAAAATTCTAGGTTATATTCAGTGTAAATTACAGTGCAAACGTCTGCAAAATGAACATATGCTGACAATATGTTGTTGTTTTAATGACTTATGACAAAATAATTTGAGAGTATCATGTGACTAGTGTAACCGCATAAAAGGGTCATGCTTTGTTGTTAGAACCTAAGTTTGAATCCCAGTGATCCAGCTGCCGTCTGTGACCGAGTCATAGTTCAGCACTACTGGACACTGCGGGCTCACGCAAAGAATTGGGCAGTTTGTGATCCCATTAGAAAGCATGTGTTAACCCATCTCCCACGGTAACTGAAATCAGACAGTGGGTGGGAACTGGCTATATTTAACACTAAAGAACTGACCAAGCAAGATAATAATCATTCAATCAACTTTACTTATCAATTTATAAAATGTTATATTTTTCCTTAATCATTTGATTTTTTTTCCCATATTCATTGCATTTCTTTGCTGTTTTTTATGTGACACAGCTGTTTTGCAAGTCAGCATTTCTAATGAGAAACAGACATAATCCTTGCTGACAAACAGCCGTTAAACACTTTTGATGTGTCTGTAAGTTTACATACAAACAGGCTCATCTGCCTTTTTTCTTTTAACCAAATCTTTTTTGCAACCACATTTACACTTATTGCATGTAACTGTAAGGAATACAAAGCAAATAATAATGCATACTATGCACTGTGTATTACAGGGGCAGTAACGTGTCTGGAATAAAGCTGTGGACCTGTAACAATCATATGAAACAAGTATTTAACATAAAATTAATTAATGTTTACTACTAGTATTGCTAACATGCTACATAATTTAGAGCTCTGTGTCAGTGCTTTGCTGGTCAGACGTTTAACTACTTTCTTATCAAGCATGTTAAAATGAACTTCTATTATCACATGAAAGTTGTGACAAGTGCTGTGTATCGGATAATTAGAATAGGTATTCTTATGTTACACAACACTGGCCGAAATATGCCTCATCAGGAAAACGGACTTACTCAACCTATCTTCAGTTTTCTACAGGTTACCACTGCATCATCAGACTGAAGTGACCTTCAATTTCTGTCAAAGCGAACCACACTGCTTTGATATGAGTGGCTTATTTCAAACAACTAAAGCCCATCATTTACTTGAATATTGTCTGCAGTGGCTAGGCCCATAGCTTTATGCTCATTGCTTTATTTTTTCATTGCTATAAATTATTTATTCCATGACCAAGCTCAGATCACTGACTTTTGATGGTAGAAGTCGTCATTTTTAAAATAAACCAAAACTGTGACTTGCATAAACCCCAAAAAAACCACATTTGTGGAATTTATCTGGACTATATTCAAGTGTTTAAAAATAGCAGTGCAAAAAAGCAATTGTTAAATTTCCAGAGGTAAAAGGAACAACATTTATGACTGACTACAATGTGTCATATCGGTCAAATCTGCTTAGGGTGAAAACTACCCATGGAGCCAATATGTGAAGAAATATATACAGTACATCCCATAAAATAGCAATGCCATTTTTTTTTTTTTTTTTTTTACATTTCAACAATGCATTCTTTTCCATCCATAAAATACAACCCTGTGTAGCAGGCGGATTCGTGTTGATTTCATTAGGTTTGTTTTAAATAAAAGCTGTGACCCATGTTACCCCATTTACTCATGCCAAAATTAATTACATAAAAATTACTAGTTGACTGCATGCTCAATTTCAGGACAGTTTGTGATATGTTTCTTTCATTGTTTCATCTTAATTTAGGCAAAACATTTTTAACACCATATGGATATAGCTACCTTTTTAAACTGACCTTTATGAAGAATTATCACAAATGTTTAGATGGATTACATTAAAACTGATATTTTAGCAAATGTTATATTAAATATATACGCATTAACACATTTACCACAAGATATTCAAAAATGTCTCTCTATGCTTAAAAAATATTTCCTGTCACAACAAATGACTGAGCCGGCTGTGTTCGTCTCAAATGTGCCCCACCCCAAATGCTGTTGTTTCATGTTTTCTCCTTTTGCGTGAGTTTACCGAGGCACCAAACTCTGACAGCACTCATCACCAATTCAAAAAGCAAGAAGAATTAAGCTTAGACAACAAAGATGGCCTAGGCTTCTTCTCTCTGAGCCAGCAGAGCATTCCGCAACTTGTCAGTCTGTGTGCCATTTTGAAAAGATTCCTCCTGCTGACTTTCCATTCAGCCTGAACGAGAGCTACAATGAAGTGAGGATCAAGCCCAGATTAGTTAAATGGAGCACATGGCCAAGAGGATTAGTGGTGAAGTTTAAACCAGAGCTTCCTTAGCTCTTCCTATTCACATTTTCATTGTGCAATGCATGTGGGTTGGGTGTCGTGATTTATGCCATACATGCATTTTGTGCATCTCTGTACCTCCCTTTATGAACGCACACTATGTATTTTTTAAATAAAACAATATTATTAATACTAAAACCTCCACTGACATTAAGCAACCAAAAGACATTTTTGATATCACATGGCCTTGTTTCAGTCTTTGTACAAGAGTGCAAGAAACAATTGAAAAGACTGCAGTTCAAGAGGGAGCGAAAAACCAAACCAACCTTTTTTGATGACTGTCTGGTCAGCCGTTACAATACTGTGATCATCCACATGCTGAAACAACAAATATAATTTTACAAATTATTAAACATTCTCTCATGTGTATCAGAATATATTACATGTATTACATTTACAGAATATTATATATTACAATATATTTGCCTCATATTGTGTGTCTGTTTAAATAATTAAATTTTAGTTAAGCAACAATTTGTAAAAAAAAAAAAAAAAAAATCAGAATGCTTAGATGAACAACACTCACTTGGACATCATCAAGTCCTTGCCCCATTTCATGCAGTCCCATATTCTCGCCCATTGCTGACTCAAGTCCATGGACATGTGGAGGTAGCAACTCTGGCCGCCTAAAGCCATCTCTCCGAACACTGGAAGATCCACCTTCTAAGCCCAAAATTTGAGTGGCAAGTCCGCTACGGGCATGTGGTCCAATCCCGTCTTGGTTTTGACGACCGGGCCATGGCTGTTGCTGATTAGATGTTGGTGACTGGTGGATAGAGTTGATGTTGAATGGGTCACTAAGGTGAGAATAAGGGTCATTTGGCTGGGTGTAAGGTAGTGGTTGGTAGGGAGGAGGGAAGTATGGCGGTTGAAAGTCAGAGCCGGTTGAGTGTGTTAAGGGAGGCGCTGGACTGTAGAGGGGCTGACTAACCACTGGATGATGTGGTAACCGTGAATTTCCATTACTGTTGCCATCATGCCTCTCCTGCTGAAATGTAGATAATTTGTCATTAATGTCAACCAAAAAATAAGACAAAATGATACAATTAGACATACATTATGTAATACAAAAATAAACCAGTGGTAGTTCAGTGGTTAAATGCTTTGGGGCTTTGGGCTACTGATCAGATTGCCATGTACTGCCACAATGCCAATGTTGGACCAACAAGTAAAAAAAAAAAGCTTTATGCTGTTGGGTGCAGTATCATAATTAATCATGATTATGTTACTTGCTTAGTTGTTACAGTTATCTCACATGCTGAGATATGCAAATAAATTATTTTCACTGTAAATTATTGTAGTTGTATAGTTGTATATGAATATGCTCTTGTTTTGAAGTTCATAAATTAAACATAATTTAAGATTAATTTAAACAAAATTATTTAAAAAATCAATTTAGTTGATAATAATAATAAAATTATCCTTGATCAATGAAATCCATATTAGGGATTATTTAAGAAACCGTAAACCGTCAATATCGGACCACACAAAACCTGCTCAATTAATTTGGAGTAACATTTGTGTCAAAGAGACCGGAATTGTGCCATGATTTTTAAAACATTATTATTATTATTAATATTATTATTATTACATTTTAACACAAAAAAATGTATCACAAACAAGAAATAAGGACCAAACATGGTACATAATGCAGGATTCTGGACTGCATGCATGTCATTCTTGTTAAAGGCTATTTGTGGGACTTAAAGGCTTCAGTATTACTGCCAGTGCGGACAAAGCGCGCGCGACATCCAACCAGTGTGTTTTATTAGTAGCCGAGTGAATGAGGAAGGCTGTTAAGTTTATTAAAAAAAAAAAAAACGAATTAAACCTCGTCAGTGTTAAATATAAATGAGTTTGGTTGGGCTATTAGTGATGTCGAATATTTAGTTGCGAGGGTTAGATTTTATAGAGCTGCTTAAACCACTTCATCCGTTAGGAAATTAAAACAGCATGGAGTATATCCTACTTTTTAAAGTCCACCAGGTAGCGAAAGTTATAAAATAAAAAATAGTATACGCTTTAAAAATCAAATTGTAACACGCTACTAGTTTTGTAAGTCGTTCTTTCACCAGCTTTGAGCATTAAAAGGACCGGGGAGTTTCGTGCATAGTAATGTGAAATGTGCAAATTTAAGCATAGGCACGGTCTACAAACAGCTTTAAAGCATGTAAATTTGTCTTTGTTAGCAATTTATAGCTTTTATGTTTTAGAAAATAGAACTGTTTGAAGAATTAATGCAAACCAGGAAATCAGCGCTTACGCAAGACGCTCCGCGCATTTTTCCACTTTCCTACTTTACTTACCTCGCAATCCTCCTCGTACTTCACGTTATCTGCCAGTTTCCACAACATTTTTTCTTTAAGAAAGTTCAAAGCTTACAGGCTCTATAAACGAACACTCGACAAATTAAACGCTCGTCGCCTACGGTTTAATCCAGGGAGCACGCTATACACAGTGAAGAGATGCATCAACTCTGGCGCACGGAGCCGCCGCGTGTCGGGATATAGAGAAATCAATCAGCAGGAAGGCGAAAGGCGCATGAACAAACTATTCACACTGACTCGTCCAACGGCCAAAGCATTTACGCACCAAAGACACAAAACGATTTTAAAAATGGACTACAAGGTACAAACACGGTGTGAAACTTCTAAAACTAAAAAAATGACCTCCCTCTGACATGTGAGAAAGCCTGTCCTGTGCTCGACTCCGTTTACCCTTTTGGAAGCGTCGCTACTATATTTGCATAGACATCATGTGTGGGCGGGGACTTTACCGGGTGTAATCGCTAATGTCCTGGTCAATTGGTTGCTGCAGAAACAACGGACCAATCAGAGCGCTGTCCGCCTATTCATCAACCAGAACGTCGATTTCACGTACGATAAGACTTAAAGAAAAAGACATGTTGGTATACGATTATTGTTCAGAAACTCTGTTGTGTTGAATGATTCTAGAGTATGTTATTAATTATTACATTAAGTATAGCGTATGATGCTGATTATTATTATTATGATTATTATTATTATCGTTGTTGTTGTTGTTGTTGTTTTTGGTTCTTGTTGCGGTTGTTATTGTGTCTAAGTGTGCAAAATTGGTTTGAACGTATGTGTTACTAGGTAATTTTGAACACTGTGTTTAGAACTATGCGTCTTGTTTGCTATAACGCTTCGAAACATTCTTAGGCTTTGAGTATCCAGAGCTTAAACGCTGATCTGCATTCACTTAACCACTAAGCACTAGAGATCCCCTCTCTAATCTTAATTACCGTTTTTGGCCGAGCTGCTTTCCGCGGCCTCTGTGGCGACTTTCGCTTAATTTCGCACACAGGCTGCAGAATACCAAAGAGGCTCTTTTTTTTTAGCGTGACGTTTGCATTATTACGATGATGATGATGATGATTAACATTGATATATATGAAAACATATATGTTTATTTATTTTATAACCTAGAGTTACGCGTTAAGCAGTGTCATTGTTTCTATAAAAATTCTAAATGTGTACATTGTAAATTAGGCCTAACGATTTAAAGTTTTTTATAAATCCAATAAAATCATATTGGGAAAAATATAAGATACAGCAAGTAAAAAATTTACAGCAAATAAAAAATTATTGTAAAGTCAGATATTTGGTTAACGCATGTAAATATGTTACGTTATAATCGTATTAAATCGTTTATTTAAATACAATAGCCTAATGATTAAAATAGACATGTCATCTAATTATACTTAAATATTTTAAACTGAAATTACCCTATGGAGTAAAGATGACTTGGCTGTCTGGTTCGAATATATTCATGTCATTTAAATCGTCCCTGTACGAAACTGTAACGTCTAAACTTGTAAAAAAAAAATAAAAATAAAAGAAGATTTCGGCTATCAGAAATGTTATCATTACTTGTTTAATTCTTTCTTATCAAGAGCTATATTTGTAACCATCTATATGTGTATTTATATTGCAGGTTACTAGCTATATATTAATCCTAGTTAATAATATTCCATGGCCCGTGGAATATTATAGATTTTGCATTAGCAACACAGCACAGAAGGCATTTTGCCTTACTGTTTTTTAAAAGGCCAACTCTGGCTGAAAATGTATAGCCAGACAAAGGCTTTTCTTTTTTTTTTTTCTTTTCTTATGCAGTTCAGTCTCAACCCAATAATGTAGCTAATTGTGAAGCAAGAGGCTAATTAAATTCTAATAAAATAGGCTGCAATAAATTATTTAAATCATATACCTTACTATTCCAATATATATATATATATATATATATATATATATATATATATAGATAGATAGATAGATAGATAGATAGATAGATAGATAGATATAAGCCATTAATTAGACATAAATTGAACTCATAGCCACGCTTGGGTTTGGTTAGGTTCAATTGTGCGTGATGTGTAGAGCTAATCTGTGATATTCTTTTTCTTCTGCTTATTATTATTATTATTATTAATAAATAAAACTATCAAATTATTAAATCGCTCCTGATAGTTTAGTTTAATTCTATAAACAGTCCATACAGATGAGCACAAATAGCAGCTTAATGCCAAGAGAAGATGCTCTAGATTACTTCAAAACTGGGTCGACAAAAAACTGAAATCAAATCACTAGCTCTATGCTTGAATTTTCTATATAATATGAAATTCACACACACACACACACACACACACACACACACGCGAAACAAATACTTACCCGCCAGTCCAGCCTCTCTAATAACGACATCTGCAAGATATCTGTACAGTCCTTTCTGCGTAAAAGCGAATGCTTGAGATCACAAGTGCGTGTTATCGCTGACTACACCTGGCTGCCGACTTCGCTCTGCGCGCATGCGCGAACCCCGCACCACCTGAGCAGAGAGACCGTAAAGTCGATGGTTCGAGCTAATAGGTCCAAATAATGAATGCTATGCCTGATTCAAATCAGCGGAGACACGTGGTCATAACGCTACGACCAGTAAACACATGAGCTTTGTTATCTAATCTAGTTTGTTTGATTTCAACAGTTTTATTTCCATCATTACAAGATATGTTCAGTGCTGATAAGTCATTGAACGCAAAAGTTGTTTTTCTTTTATTTAAACACGCGAGTATTGCAAAGTTTTAATCAGAAAAATGTATTTTAATTCAGCATTTAATTCTTAATGTAATTAAACAAGTTCGCAGGATGGACGAATAAATAAATGAATAAATAGATATGGAAAAATCAGCAAAGCAACACAACACATGTTTGACATCCAGATGGTAGCTATCCGTAAAATCATTCTATTGATAATTTAATAGAAATATTTTATATATTTATGCAGTCTTAATTCCCAATTACTAGTTATTTGTAATTGTATAGACTACACACGTTCCGACGCAAAGTTATATAATAAATTGTAAAATGGAAACAATCAGGTTAAAATAATCCCCACAATGAGCAAGAAAGAAATGACTACAACTAGCTGATGTCCAGATCATCTATATACCCAAGATTCAAGCTTTAGACGGCTTTTGCTTGCAGTTTTTCATTTTTATTTTTTGCTATCAAAACTGTTTCCAGGCTACTAACCTACCATACGTCTTACTGAAGGTTTCCCATAGTGTTGCACTGGAAAATATCTAACGAAACTGAGAAAACAGCTTAACAAAAGTTAATGACTGCATGGTCAACAAGTCTAACGAAATTACTCTTCGGCGATAGAAATAAGACAGAATACACTTTCCCCCTTTATTTTCCCCTTTTGTACAATAGTGCATAATGCATCTTCAAATGCATATTCTTTTGAAAACAAATATATTACATAAGCGTCCAATGTTGTATTAGTGTGTGAAGTGTATTAATACCTTGCATATGTTTATAAATATATTTGATTTAGTTTCAGTGGATATTGCTGCCATTGCGGGACTCAGGACTGCGGAGGCTATGCTTTTAACCAAGAATATGTGCTGCTCTCGTCTGGCCAGTTATAGAAACTACACCCAAGGAATAAGTTTGCTGTGACCATAACTAGACAGACAGACTTTCTTGATCCCGATGAAAATTTACAACATCCAGTAGCAAGTATAGTAACATAATAAACATGTAGTAGCAATTACAGATCTCCAATCATGCATAGCGTATCGAATTTATGTTTATTTATTCAATAAATATACATTTTCCAGATTGGTCAGGCAAATGGGCTTGTTCCCTGTCTCCACCTACTGTGCATGTTATTGCTGCTGCTGTGCATTTTTTACGACCTTTTCCCATTATTTCTTACACTTTGCTCAAGGTTTGTCAGTTGCATGTCCCAATGCAGAGTTAGTTAGCATTAAAGCTGAACAGTGTTCAATGCATTATAGCCCATACCTGAAGGTCTTAACTCATTTGAAATTACATTTCAGCACTAAATAACCATAAATATTCAAAACTGTCTCACAGACTTCTTTATGCTCTCACTACATTTTTCTGAAGTTAAAAGCATTCTGGAATCAGTTAAATAATATCAGTGATGCGAATGTTAAGATACAGGAGACAGATACAGGAGAATTTAATCATGTAACTTATGGGTATACATTTCAATGTATTGACCCAATCCACTCTTTAGTTGGTCCCTTGTTGTGAAAGTATGTTTTCTTCTGAAAATTATTACACTTAGACTTTACATTTAGAAACTAGACTAAACCTAGGTCTTTTTCAAACCTGGTCCATGAAGGTCAGTTCAATCTTGATTAAAACTTACCTTACCTGTCTAGCACCACAACTCTAAATTGTTGTAAATTTATAATGCAACAGGTTTCATGTTTTTATTGCTGTTTTGCCCATAACACAGAATGTTTATGGTGTAAGCACCAACACAAATCGGACGAGTTTTAGTTGAGATACTCCATAACATTTAGACACTGTCCTGTGCCTGTGCAGTGCTCCTGGGCAGGATGTATGCTCTAGCTCTATTTTTTTATAATTTTTTTTGTATAAAATTCTTCCTGAATTAGGTGAACATATAGTCTAAAAACTAAAACTAAATGTATAAAAATGGTTCTGGTAACTATCGGAAATGCATACTAAAATGTGGACACTACTGAGGGCATTTCTGAACATTTCAGGTAAGGACATATATAAGGATTGTGACTATAGAATGCTTAAGAAAAAGTTTTTCTTTACTAATTTACTAAAAACAAAAGACTGTTACAAACATAATGTGTTAAAAATGTGAATCCAACTTATCATTTTTTTAAATAATAACAACAACAACAATAACAACAATAATAATAATAATAATAATAATAGTTGCAAGCAATGAAGAGTGGGCCCAAGCACCCACTGTGTATGTGTGTGATGTATGAGTGTTTATGCGTGCATGTGTCTGTGTGTCAGTGTGTGATGAGAGAGAGAGAGAGAGAGAGAGATGTGTGTGTGTGTGTGTGTGTGTGTGCGCGTTTGTGTGTGTGTGTGAGTGAGAGAGAGAGAGAGAGAGAGTTAACATTTGTAATGTGTACGTGCGTAGAATAGGCCACTGACACTGGAAAAAATAGCATCATACTATGATGTTACTCAGTTTGATGGCACTGAACGTAATATCACTGAACGTGTCACTGAATACAATGTCACTTAATATAATGCCACACAGAATCACGGCTGACTCATTTGAGATATCAAAAATCCCTCTACAATTTTGTATCCTCAGTGTCTTTAGATCACATAGGCCCGGTTAGGTGGAGATCATATAAATTCCCTAGGAGAAGAATTCATCGGGTGTGTTTTGGCAAATAACACAAAATAATTGACTTCCTGTTGAGTTGAGCCCATGACATGCATTGCGAAAGTTGTTTGTCTCAATGAGCTCTAAATGTGTACTGAGTTGCATGTGCATATGTGCAAGTGTGTATGAACTATGCAGCAAAATCTCGTCTGGGGGCCTGGGGACATTCCGATTGGGTATTGGTTTGATTTCGAGCCAATGCCCAAACCCCAGCCACTGGATGCAGTGCCAGACTCAAGCCCAGATAAAATACTTGGGTTGTGTCAGGAAGCGCATCTGACATAAAACCTGTGCCAAGTTGTTTTGTGGTCTGCTGTGGAACAGTTGCAACAAACTATGAGCGGACCAAAGCACCTGCGCTATTGCCACCTAGGCACACTACAGAACCTGTGTGCTTTTTTAAGCATGTTAAGACTACCGAAAAGCCATTACTGCCTGGGTACACTTAACAAATTGTGTGTTTTTTGAGCACTCTAAGACCTCTAAAATGACACTAAATATAATGTCACCCAATATGATGTTCCTAAGAAAGTCATAAGCCACTATGTCGTTATCGTTATGGCGTCATGACATCAAAGTGCTGATGGGTCCTAATAATAACCAGTACTGTTAACAATTTAAACAATTTTTTAATAAATGATTTGTGATTGATTTATTAAAATGTTTTTTTTTTAATCTCTAGTTCCTATTTTCCTTCTGATAAGTAAAATGTAAAAAAGAAAAATTGCTAAGAAAAACGTATGTGACGAAAACAAATGTTGGTCGTTGTGCTTAGTTATGATCAACACTTGCCCAAATAATAATGAGCTGGTGGAGACCACCTTTGGAGAAGCTTTCTTTTTGAAAAATATTCCATTATGGTAATCACCTTGTCGTTGTCAAATGCCTGCCAAATGCCAAAGTGGTTTCTTCAAGTAATGGAAAAAGAACAAGCCACTGGGTGTGTGGTCGGGGGATTAAGGGGGATCAGGCAGAATTTCACACCCGAAGTTCATGCAGGATTGACCATTTCAATTTCATGTTAAATGGGCAGGCGTGTTTCATGAATTTTTTCAACCAGTTGCAGTATTTTGGTTTTAGTGGCATTGTGCTACATCGCAGGTTTAGGTGAAATGTTCATGAACATACTCATTTCCGGAGACCAGTAAACTACATTGCTTGGCCAAACTTTCTCACGTTCTAATGATTAACTTAACTGTCCATAGCTTTGATTACTGAATGCAACGTGATGATGAATGTATGTGGGAAAATAATTCCTTGTACTCCAAGAGTCTCTCTTTCACAATACTGTAGGAAACACAAAAGTTCTGCCATTCAGAAAGACAGGCATTGCATGGCCTTCAACCTGAAATAATAATATCACCAATTACAAAAATGGTTAGCTTAAACCTTTTACCCATCAGTGGCGGGACCACTTTGGGTAAATATGGGTTTATTGTGGGACAGTGTGGGCTGCACATAACCACACTTATCCCTCTCAGGCTCTAAATGGAGTAGCCCATGCGGGGCCCACCGTAGTTTTGCCCTTTGGGACCCTTTGTGGGTTTTCTGTGGGAATTCTCTGTGCCTGTGTTAAAACAGGTGCACTAGAGGGGCACCAACGAGCAGACCCCTAAAACAGAATTGGTTTTACTGGCCACTGAAGGCCACTAATATTTTTCCCTCGTCATCTTTCAGAGTGTCTTACAGTCTTTTTGCATTTAGTTTTGGTCAGTGTCACTACTTGTAGCATCAGGCGATACCTGGACCTATAGAGGTTGCATAGGCAGTCCCACTCCTCCATCACTTCGAAAGTCATGGCAAAATGCCATAATGGCAATAAAGCTGAGGCGTTTAAGTGTCCCTGTACTCATTTCAATAGGAAAAATGTGGGCAGAACTGCGAAAGCATGGTAAGTAAGTGTACGTGCATGTTATTCACAAGTTCTGACGCAGGTCCCTTTTGTTACACAGTGTCACTCACGACTCCAGACGTTTCGTTGATTTCTTTGTCTCTTGTTTATTTTGAACATCAAAGTACAATGGTTGTTACAGTTTCTTGCATAAATCCACTGTAGTCACGACAAGTCGCTTGCTGTGTTCTGTAGCTTCGATAGATTACAGTTGCAACAACTCATTTTACTGTATTTCTTTTAGCTTACTGTCTCACGGTCAAAAGCTTGTGTCCTCCATGCCTTTCTGTATCCTTCCATGTCTAAACAACAACTGAACAACTAACGTGCGTGATGATAGACATGCAGCTACATAACTGTGAACAACTAATGAAATGATGTCACAATGCAAATTATGAGTATGATACTTAATGCTTAACTAATAGACTAAAATAAAATAAACACAATAAAAAATTACAAGAATGAAATATGGCCCCTACATTTCCAGCGCCTAATTGGCAGGCAGGGAGACTGACAATTACAGACATTTATTTTTTTTTTCCCATAGGGCCATAAAACTTTACTATTAGATTAAAATTTAAATTAACTTTTTTAACACTTTAAACATTTGTTAACAGTTTAACTTAAGGTATTCATATCATTGCGTACCAAATGAAAAGAACATAACTGCTTTATAAGGTAAATAACAGTCCATTTCACATATGAGGCACAGCTTATTGATGGGTCTTTTCAGGGTACTGGTTTTAGTTTTAACCAGCACACGTCTCACAAGTCCTTTTTTATCAGGGAACACTTTCGTGATCCGTTCGACGACCCATGAATTTCTTGGAGAAGACTCATCAATTATTAGAACTACGTCTCCGATCGTGAGGTTTTTTTCTCACTTGAGACCATTTTTGGCGCTCCTGAAGCAAGGGCAAGTATTCACGCACCCATGGCTTCCAGAATAAATCGGCAAGGTACTGAATTTGCTTCCACTTGCGATGTGCGTAAATGTCTTTTTTTTTTTTTTTGAAAAGTCCAGGGGATAGTTTGGCTGTTTTTTCATCAGCAGCAGGTGGTTAGGTGTCAGGGGCTCCAGGTCTGTGGGATCGTCTGTAGCAGTGGTTTTTATAGCTTTTTATAGGTTTTTATAGTGGCATTATAGCTTCCACCTCACACAGGAATGTATGCAAGCTCTTATCGTTTAGTGTTTGTTCTTTTAGTACGGACCTCAAGATTTTTTTTAACTGATTTTATCTGCCTTTCCCATATTCCACCGAAATGAGACCCAGCAGGAGAATTAAATATCCATTGTATCCCCTTTTGCATGAGGACGCCATAAATTTTTGAATGATTCCACTGTTGGATAGCTTTACGCAATTTAGTCTCAGCACCTATAAAGTTTGTTCCATTATCACTTCTCATAACTGACACCTGGTCTCTTCTGCACATAAAGCGTCGAATAGCATTTAAGCAGGAGTCTGTATCTAATGACTGTGGGACTTCAATGTGCACGGCTCTTGTTGTCAGACAAGTAAACAATACGCCATATCTTTTAACATTACTTCTACCCCGTTTAACCTTGAAGGGTCCAAAATAATCTACCCCTACGTTAGTGAACGGTGGGTGATCTGGTGTTATTCTGTCACGTGGCAGTTCTGACATTATTTGTTTACTAGTCTTTGCTCTGATCTTTCTACATGTCACACAACTGGACAGAAACTTTCTCATAAGGTAATTTGCAGTCGGAATCCAGTATTTCTGCCGCAATTTTGAAAGCATATAATTCCTTCCACAATGTCCGACCTGTTCATTAATGTCTTTGAAAATTAAAGTTGTAATGTGTGAGTCTTTGGGTATAATGTCTGGGTGTTTTACATGCTCAGGCATTGCAGACCTACCGTCCTCCAACTCTTAGCACTCCATCCTGCAGTACTGGATCTATTTTGGAGACACAACTGTTTCCTTTTATGGATGCATTACCCTTTTGTAACATGGAAATTTGTCTTTGAATTTTTGGTTTTGAACGAACTTAATGACTTCGTTTTCTGCCCTTGTTAAGTCCTTAATTGTTAGAGACTTATGGTTTTCTGTTATTGAGTTGTTTGCCTGTCCCTTAATCTTTTTTTTTCTCTTTTTAAGCATGTCCAAAACGCAAAGAATCCAGGCAACAGATCTTTACAGCTTGTACCAGTCAGAGTGATAGTTAATCAATTTACTCACGGCATCTGTGCTCTCTGTAGTCTTTACAAGATTCACTGAGGCATGTGTAATCTCAATGTCATCCTCTTTCATCGACAGATCGTGAATGTTCTCAGGCCATTTACTCTCTGTTTTTTTTGAGAAAGGAGGGACCATGGATCCAATTGTTGTCTTTCATGAATTTTTTTACAGGAAACTTCTCTGGAAGCAGCGTCAGCTGGGTTTTTTGAAGTGTTGCATACCTCCACTGCTGTGGCTTGGTTGTCTCTCGTTTGATGGAAATTCTGTTAGCGATGAAGGTTTTAAAGCGAAGTTTTTCATTGACAATGTATCTCAAGACAGTTGTACTGTCGGCCCAAAACACAGAGTCCAGCAGTTCTATTTCCAGTATTTTTGTCGTTGTTCACAGCAACCACTGCCGCTGTCAATTCCATTCGGGGGATAGTAGTTTGTTTCAAGGGGGCTACGCGAGAATTCCCCATAATAAATGCACAGTGTGTGAGTCTATCAGCATTTACTAACTTAATGTATGAGACAACTCCATATCCCATTTCACTTACATCTAAAAAGTGGTGAAGTTGTGCTGTAGTTGTAACTCCAAAGTCAACTGGTTTTACGCATCACTAGTGCTGAGTTTTGCTAGACTAAACTCAGACAATTGATGCAACTCTTGTAGCCAGACCCTCCATCTTTTTATAAATTGTTCGGGAATGTCATCGTCCCAAACGAGTCTTTCTTTACACAACTGCTGCATTAAGATCTTAGCTGGCAGTATGACTGGTGCAAGGAAGCCTAAGGGGTCATAAATTGAACTAGTGACTGACAAGATCCTCTTCTAGTCACAGGCCGCTCTTTTAAACTAATCTTAAACTAGAGCGTGTCTGAATTGATACACCACAACACCCCTAGGGCTCTCTCGACAGGGAGTGCGTCTTCACTCAAGTCTAAGTCCCTCATGTCTTTGATTCTTTCACTCTCAGGAATGGAAGTTAGTAATGTACGACTATTACTTGCCCACTTGGTGAGGTGAAACCCTCCGCTTGCGCAAAGTTTGGTGAGATTACTATATAGCGCAACTGCTTGACTATGACTAGAAACAGACTTCAAGCAGTCGTCTACATAAAAGTTTTTAAGTACTGTGTTGACTGCCTCGGCAGATGCATTGCTGCGGTTTTCTTCTGCTGTTTTCCTAAGGGCGAAGTTAGCTACACTTGGAGATGATTTTGCACCAAACAAATGAGTCCTGACTCATGTCTCTATTCGGCCACCATAGGAAACGCAACAAGTCTGTGTCCTTTTCCGGAACTCTAACCTGATAGTACATGGCTTCCACATCTGCCATCATGGCAACTTCCTCTTGTCTAAAGCCTGTGAGCACTCCAATGAGTGAGTTTGTAGGTCGGGTCCCTGCAGAAGCTCGCTATTTAATGATATTCCCTGATAGCTGGCAGCATAGTCGAAGACTACCCTTAGCTTTTCCTTTTGAGGATGGTATACACCATGGTGAGGTATATACCATACTTGCCCGTCTTGTCGACTTAGGTGAGGTGTAGGGTGCATGACCCTTTTCAAACATGTCGTTCATGAAGTTTGAATACTCTTCGTGAAAGGAGCGGTTATTCTTAAACTTCCTTTTGAGGTTCAGTGCGTGCTGCATGGCTGCACTTCGGTTATTGGGCATTTGAATAGCTGCCTTTTTTAAATGGGAGGCAGATGTAGAAGTGATTATCTGTAAACTGCAGAGAGTTAGTTACAGAATCTAAAAACTGATAGTCTACTTGTGACAACTCGGCCTTGTCATCACAATACCGTTCAGGACAGTCATGGTTGTACTGTTGTATCAGCATTTGTTCTACACTTTCGATAGAGACTCTGTTGACTGCAATGCTCGCTTGCTCATTATCAGACGTGCCTTCCTCGACTCTGGAAGAGGTCCATTTATGGTCCATCCAAGAGCGTTCTTTACTGCATATGGCCCATTGTGCCTGCTGTTAATTACTCGGCATGGTTCTAGGAGCCTATGCTCTTTGTTACCTATGAGAATTTCAACTCTAGCATTAATCTGAGGCAATTTTACTTCGCTGAGGTATGGCTACTTATCAATGTCGTGCTGTTGTGGAATGTTTTCCACTGAGACTGGGATGCTTTTTTGTGGGAACACTTTGGGGAGTTCAACAAAAGTGTTTTCTTCCAGACTACTAACCTCTAGGTCAGTAAGCAAGTAACTTTCTACTTGTTTCCTCGGGTTCATGGTGCTTAACATGCTGTCAATTTTTTTACCTTGTACGTTTAATTGCCTTGCTAATGACTCTGTACAAAAGGTAACAGAGCTGCCTGGGTCCATAAAGGCGTACACTTCTACTGTCTTATTACCTTTCTTGGACTTTATTTTAACAGGTACTATGGAGAGAATACAGTCATCTTCAGCACCAGTGCACGCGCTCATTTCATGACTCACTGTAACAGGCAGTGTTTTAACTGGTTCAGTTTCGTCAGCCTTTACGATCGCTTGAGCTGTGTCTTGTGCTGCAATGTGTAGCATGCAAGGATGTTTCTTTGAGCACAACTGACATGTGATTTTCTTTGTGCAGTCTTTGCTTAAGTGTCCTTTTACTAAACATCTAAAGCAGAATCCATTCCTTTTCAAAAAGTCCAATTTGTCATTGTAAGTCTCATCGTTAAACTGGTGGCATTCATCTAGGGTATGGTCTTTCACACAGAATGCACAAGGTTTAGTGAAGGCACTAATAACTGATGCACTGCTACTCTTTGCTGATGCACCACTACTCTTTACTGTAATCAAGTCTGTATGATTTTTACCAAACTGTTTCACGCCGGTTGCAACGCTGCTACCCCTTTTTCCTTCCATTTTTTGCTTAAGCCCTGGAGGAGGTTTGTTGCAGTGTTTTTTAGTGCTAGTTGAAACGTTCGGGTCGCCAAAAAGTGGGTTGGACATGACCGTTGCTTCCTGCTCTACGAACTCCATCAACTGCACGAACTTGGCTCTTGTTTGTAGGGCAGTTTTGAGACGATGGTCCTCAAGTTGGTGGCGTTATCTAAGTCATCCATGTAGTCGATGCTTGACATAGTATTGTGACTTTTTATCAGAACAGGGAGAAAGTGGTCAGCGACTTTCCGTCCTCTGACTTTATTTCCGGCCAGTTAAATGCCTTTTGCATCAGCGTTGTAGAGGTTATTTGTCTATTTCCAAACTTATCATGTAGCAATCTCATGGCTTCTGCATAACCTCGATGTTCTGGCATAAGATGACAGCTTCCCACGAGGTCATTAGGCTGTCCTATGGTGTACTGCTCAAGATAGTACAGCCTATCCTATTTTTCTTACACAGTGTCACTCACGACTCCAGACATTTCGTTGATTTCTTTGTCTCTTGTTTATTTTGAACATCAAAGTACAACGGTTGTTACAGTTTCTTGCATAAATCCACTGTAGTCACGACAAGTCGCTTGCTGTGTTCTGTAGCTTCAATAGATTACAGTTACAACAACTCATTTTACTGTATTTCTTTCAGCTTACTGTCTCACGGTCAAAAGCTTGTGTTCTCCACACCTTTCTGTATCCTTCCGTACTGTCTTAACAACAACTGAACAACTAACCTGCTTGATAGACATGCAGCTACATAACTGTGAGATGATGTCACAGAACAACTCATGAAATTATGTCACAATACAAATTATAAGTATGATACTTAATTCTTAATGCTTAACTAATAGACTAAAATAAAGTAAACACAACAACAAATTACAAGAATGAAATATGGCCCTTACAGTAAGAAAGCCTATAAACCCAACTCAGTTAAATCAAGAGGAATGGACTAAAATTCCAGCAAGTCATTCTTAAACATTCCATCCAAGTTAAACTATTTAAATGCTACCTAATACTAACTAAGTCTATGTAAACATCTGATAAATTGGGAATGTTAAAGAAAAAATACCTAAAATAAATAGCTTGTTCTCTATTATTATTTTGCCATTTCACCTTCAAAAAATAAAGTGGTGATCCTAACAGACCTACAACAGGAAATGTTTACTAGTTTAATGTTTAAATGTCAGAAATTGTGAAAAACTGAGTTGAAATACATTTGGCTACATTGTATGTAAATTTTTTACTCCAACTGTAGTTCTCCCTGTGCAAAAAATGAGTGATGTAACTAATTAGTCCAAGCTTATCTGGCTGTAGAGTTGTGCTAATTAGAATATGCTGGTTTATATATTGGTAGAAGGATGCTGAGGTTTGAACTGCCAGGCAGAAGGTCTAGAGGAAAACCAAAGAGGAGATTTATGGATGCAGTGAGAGAGGACATGAAGTTAGCTGGTGTGAGAGAAGAGGATGCAGTGGATAAGGTTAGAAGGAGGCAGATCGAAGCCTGGCCTTCCGCATAATATAAACAAGAAACCTATCACTGAGCCACCAATGCCCTCTATGCAGGTTAAGTTAATTGCAAAACAAATATGTGGTGGGACTTTTACTTTCTAAAGCCGTACTTGAAACCTTGTAATCGTAGTTTCTTTTTGTTCGTTCTCTGTTTTTGTTTTTATTTTCACTTCCCCTGTCACTTTTGCTTTAAGTACCTAGGTGATTATATATTCATATTTGTATTTTTTTGCAACTATTATTCATAATGTCATATTAAGTAAAAATCTATTTTTTACCTTTTTGTCTTTACACAGTGAAGTGGTTGACTGAAGGAGATACTGTTTTATTTTTTTCCTACACTTGTGTAGGTGTGTTTTGTCTGGTTTTGTGATTGTGTTCTTTTTTTATGTCTGAAAATAAAAAAAATACCACAATAAATATAATAATAATACTTTCTGAAGCCAGGGCATTCCCCTCATAATATAAAGGGCTAAAATGAGGAAATCCTCGAATAAAGTCCTTCAAATTTCACTTAGTAGATGAGAGTACTTGTTTGCTTGCTTTCATTATGAAGCGACACCAGAGTACTGCACACGTCTTTTTGACTCAATATTTAGCCAAGTCCAGCAGGTTTTGAAGGGTAAAAGAATCCATACTAAATATTGATTTAAACATATTAATAGATATAAATAGTATTCTTTTAAGATAATGTAATTAAAACATTATTCGGACAAAAGTGAAATTTAATGCTTTAATGATTAACTTGATCTGTGACTATTTTGCAAGACAAGCAAAATTTGTGGATTGTGGATAATCGTCTCAGTGAGCATGCATCATTCGTATAATCAACATCCACGCACGTGTGTACTGTTACTATATCATCCACAAAATCTTCAAAAGCAGGCAAATTTTAGTGTCATTAGAGAGGTTCCTTGTTAAAGATGTTTTCTGATGGAGCAGCGATTCTGTTAGTGTGTGTGCGTGCATGTGTGTATTTGTGTGAAAGTTGTCCTTCACAGTAGCCTTATCCCTTTTTCTCTCCTTATCCCTCCTTCTCTCCACACGACGTTAGCGTTCGCAGATAATCAACCGGCTCACGCATTAGGTGTCGTGATCCTTCTGCCTTACATATAGTCTGTAAAAAAGTTAGAAAATAAATCTATAAACTGTCAACTTGTAAACATGGGGTCGAAATTGTTTTAAATTGGTCTTTATTGGTTATTTATTAACTTCTTTGTGTTTCTGATTGCAAATTTTTAAAAACAAAATTGGCAATTTAGCTGAGGAAACACACTAAGGCAGGAAACAGAGGAGACAAACTGAGGTAAAAAGTTTCAGGGTTTAGTAAGTCGTTCAATTTTCAATTTTACATTTTAAAAGTGTAAAAATTTTGTTAGAAATAGAACCAAGGTGTAGAGATGGTATTCTCCTTCAACATTTAATTAACTAATTTTAATTACAGTAATATTTACTACAGTTCCTTGGCTTTCACGCCTGTCCCCTATAAGACCTTACAGCTCACAGTGTATGTCAAAACAAATGAGAATCATTGAAAAGCTCAGAAACAGAATTGTGGCAAGGCACTGATCTGGCCATGGTTACAAAAAAAAATCTGCACTTAAGGTTCCTAAGAGCACAGTGGCCTCCATAATCCTTAAATGGAAGACGTTTGGGATGACCAGAACCCTTCCTAAAGCCGGCAGGCCAGTCAAACTGAGCTATCGGGGGAGAAGAGCCTTGGTGAGAGAGGTAAAGAATAACCCCAAGATCACTGTGGCTGAGCTCCAGAGATGCAGGCGGGAGATGGGAGAAAGTTGTAGAAAGTCACCCTTCACTGAGACCAAGATAGAACTTTTTGGCCTTAATTCTAAGCGATATGTGTGGAGAAAACCAGGCAATGCTCATCACCTGTCCAATACTGTCCATCTTCTTCGTATAGAGTTCATCAGATTGTCAATTGTGGCCTGTGGAATGTTGGTCCACTCCTCTTCAATGGCTGTGCGAAGTTGTTGGATATAAGTGAGAACTGGTACACGCTGTCGTATACGCCGGTCAAGCTCATCCCAAACATGCTCAACGGGCGACATGTCCGGTGAGTATGCTGGCCATGCAAGAACTGGGACATTTTCAGCTTCCAAGAACTGTGTACAGATCCTTGCAACATGGGGCCGTGCATTATCTTGCTGAAACATGAGTTGATGTTCATAGATGTATGGCAAAACAATGGGCCTCAGGATCTCATCACGGTATCTCTGTGCATTCAAAATGCCATCAATAAAATGTACCTGTGTTCTTCGTCCATAACAGATGCCTGCCCATACCATAACCCCACCACCACCATGGTCCACTCGAGCCACAACATTGACATCAGCAAAGCGCTCACCCACACGACGCCACACACACTGTCTGCCATCTGCCCTGAACAATGTAAACCGAGATTCATCCGTGAAGAGAACACCTCTCCAACGTGCCAGACGTCATCGAATGTGAGCATTTGCCCACTCAAGTCTGTTACGGCGACGAACTGGAGTCAGGTCAAGTCCCCGATGAGGATGACAAGCATGCAGTTGAGCTTCCCTGAGACGGTTTCTGACAGTTTGTGCAGAAATTGTTTGGTTATGCAAACCAATTGTTTCAGCTGCTGTCTGAGTGGCTGGTCTCAGACGATCTTGGAGGTGAACCTGCTGGATGTGGAGGTTCTGGGATGGTGTGGTTACATGTGGTCTGCGGTTGTGAGGCCAGTTGGATGTACTGCCATATTGTAGGAGTTTAAAAAAAAAAAAAAAAAAAAAAAAGACTTGGAACTTCATCACTTCCAAACTATCATGGTAAATGTATCTTTGGATGTCAGGTTGAGACTTCCATGCATGCACAAGCATGATGTCAGTTCTGTACAAATTCAAATTTGAACAGGTAGCATTTACTGTAGCATTATACCATAGATTAGAATGTGTGATTCCAAGATCTTGAATTAATGTCTCCCTTAAAATAAGCATACAAACAATAATATTGCTCTAAAGTTTTAACAACATACTGTACATGCAAAGTATGCTCTTATAAGCTCTATAAAGTAAGCTCATATTTTAACTCTTACAGTTTAACAGGTATAACTGTATATTTTGCTGTTGATCCACAGAAGTGGAAATGATAATTAAACTCTGGTTTTCTTGTTCTGTTTTAGATATATGTGTGTTGTTTTAGTTCCCAAATTCTCTACTTTCTTGTAATATGCATAGTTTCTTTCATGTTTTTTTTATAATTTTTTTTTAGATTAAATGAAATGTATTAATATATACATTGGAAACATATAAACCATGGTGGGCATTTCAGGCTGTGCCAAACATTTCATGGTGGTATCGGCACTCACAGTGGGCTGCCCACCGTGGGCCTATGGTTATTGCCTGCACTGGCACGTTTGCTGTTTATTTCTAAAAACTCTGTAACCATAAATGAGGTGTACTAACGCTAGTATGATATAAGATAAAAAATATTTCAAAACATGTTTTGCTTGACAAGATACACAAAACATGCAAAGTACATGCAAAGTTTTAAAAAAAAAACTTTAATAAGGAGAACTGTCTTAAATGGAAGAATTTAAATGCTACATCAAACAAAATGTCAGCCAAAGATGAGACGGCATACAGGGAGGAGGTCAGTGCCCTGACACATTGGTGCCAGGAGAATCATCTCTCCCTCAATGTCGGAAAGACCAAAGAGCTGATAGTGGACTTCCGAAGGGGTAGAGATGCACATTCCCCCATCATCATCAACGGCGCTGCTGTGGAGAGAGTAAGCAGCTTCCGTTTCCTGGGTGTACATATAGCAGAGGATCTCACCTGGTCAGTTCATACTGACAAAACAGTGAAGAAGGCGCAGCAGCAACTCTTCTTTCACAGAAGACTGAAGGCCCTCCAGGACATCTACAGGAAGCGGTGCCTGGGGAAAGCGAGGAGGATCATCAAAGACTCGAGTCACCCCAGTAACAACCTATTTAAACTGCTCCTGTCAGGCAGTATCCGGTCCCGAACCAGCAGGCTAAGGGACAGTTTCTATCATCAGGCCATTAGACTGCTGAACACTGACCAATAGGTCTTCATGGACACTACACTGTCACTTTCACACTGTCACTTGTCACTTTATAGTCCTTAAGACACTTTATGCACTCCATACTGCACATAATTGCCTTTTGCACAACATTTATTGTGGACATTCTTTATACATTTATACACAAGTAGACACACTCTCACAAACGTGTGTGTATGTGTATGTACATGTATACATATATATGTGTGTGTGTGTGTGTGTGTGTATATATATATATATAGACTTGTATTCACATTCATTTGTATTTTTATTATTTTTTATAATACTTGCAAAATATTAATACTACTGTATTTATTCATATGCATATGTATTCTTATAAGTGTTCACCACCATTGCTTGTGTAGCTTGCACATAAGAATTTCACTCACATGTACTGTACCAGCATACCAGTAATGTGTTTTGATTTGATTTGATTTTGAATCCTCCTTTGCCAGTAGATGGCGCTTTAGCCCTGCTACCACTAATTATGTAGCTCTTAAAAATGATGTGTGAGTAGCTCAGATGTCTGGTATAAAATATCATCTTGAAAAGTATATGACAGGAATATTTTGGTCTTGGTTTTAAACCCTATTGAAAATATGTTTTTTAAACACTTTTTTGTTAGTCATTTAATTGCTGTTTCAGCCTTGCTGTTTCTGTCTGCCATCTAAAACCAAATCCTAAATAACGCTGATCGGGGCCAAGCACTTGCACCATCAGGAACACCAAACAACCTGTGTGCTTCATCAAGACCTCCAAAAAGAACACACAACTTGTTTAATTTTTGATCATGTTAAGACCTCCAAAAAGGCCCGGACGTTTATTATTAATATTAATAATAATAATAATAATCCTAAGAAAAACAATAGGGCCCTCGCACACTATGACATCTGAACTATGAGACATCAACACTATCATAGCGGGGTGATGACACCGTAGTCCTGTTGTTATAGTGCTTATTACATAGTGCTTGGGCCGTAACAACACTTAGCTGGTGCATATCCCTGGAGTTGCCTCACCATGTCAGATCTTGTAATTGCTTGGGAAACTGGACCTCTTAGGATCCCCTTGGATCATACAACAAACACAACCCAGAAGGAGTTTTTGACAACCAACTATCTATCTCAACCCTTTGTTGCATCTGTTCAAACAACTTTTCTTGCAGCTGCCAGCTGCCTGTCATAGTAACAAAAATCAAACACTGCCCTGAAAAAACAACGTCAACTTTAGTATGCAAGATTCTACAGCAGCACATTTTTACTGACTATCACTCATTTATTCTCTATACCACTTATCCTTTACAGGGTTGCAGGGGTCTGAAACCTGCACTTTAACTTTGAAAAGGATCGTAGCTCATGTGGGAAAGACTAGAGAGAAGAGAGGAGGAGGGGTTGATTGTGTAGGACAACTTTCACACACACAATCACTCAGAATCACTACCCTTTCTGAAATCCTTTTCTTTTTGTGTTAATTAATCTGCGCACATGATTTGTCAATCATTGCGCTCGGTTTAGGTGTCTGTCCGCTTGGTTTAGTATTCATTGTGCATTTTTTTGAGGCCTTCGCCTATTTGTAAGCCATAATTATCAAAATTATATTATCAAAGAAATAACCACTTTAAATATATTTTTTGTGTGTAATAAATATTGATGATATTTAAAATTTTTACATATTTAAATTTATTCTTTGGGGCTTCTCCACACCATAACTCTCCCAGATATGGGAAAGACAGTGAAGGTGGAGTCATCATAGAACAATACATGTTTCACATTGTCCACAGCCCAAGATTTTTGCTGCTGGCACCATTAAAACCAATGTCTGGTAATGGCACGAGTGACCAGAGTTTGACCTATAGCACCCCGGCCATGTACATTGACCCTGTGGAGTTACCGACGAACAGTTTTGGTTTTGGAGTTGAGGTGCACATATAATTCTGCAGTGAGTTCAGCAGCTGTGGTTTTATGTTTTTTGGATACAACCCGGGTTAGCACCCGGATATCACTTTCACACAGCTTTCTCTCGCGTCCACAGTTACTTCTGTTAGATGTGGTTCGTCCTTCTTGGTGGTATGCTGACATTACCCTGGATACTGTGGCTCTTAATACATCACAAAGACTTGCTGTCTTGGTCACAGATGCGCCAGTGAGACAGTACCAACAATTTGTCCTATTTTAAACTCTAGAGGTTAAGCTTAAAGGTGGATTTTCTGAAATAGGATGTTAAAAAGAACACTGTATAAAGTGTGATGGTCAGGTGTCTACAAGCTTTAGGCCATTTAGTGGACCTTTTTGGACAGAGGTAGTTATAGATGAAAAAGTGCAGCTAATTTATTTGCTGTTTTAATCTTAAAAAAATATTGTGGCATGATACATTTGATTTACTGACAAAAACATAAAATTCCCACACAAATAATAATACCAAAATCCATTATTGGCCTAAAAGCATTACCGAATCAAATGTACTGTGTCAGCTACAGCAAACACATTTTACTTTATTGGGTGCTTTCATACAACCTGTGTGGAAGGAGTTGGCTCACTTCATGTATTATTTTCAGATGCATAACCACAGCTAAGATTTCCAAGAATGCAGTACAAGATAAGGTTCTCAGAAATGTGTTCCTGCAAGTTACTGCAACTGTAATTGCCAAATTTGCATTCAGTGTCTGCAAAATAAAAACATGAGCAACATTACTGAGATATGGGACAATACTTGAAAAACCCTTTATAGTACTGTAAGCTGGTGAAAGCCAACTGCAATTGAATGCTTCATCAGGAATACAATATTAAGAACATGAGAAAATACGCCCTTTTGGATGATGTTGATTTTTTTTAATCTTGCTTAAGCAAAATATCCCAACACAAATTTGATATTTCCTGCACTACTTAATTAAAAAAGCACTTCACACTTTGTGCGTGTGTGTGTGTGTGTAACGTAGGCAATGCACTGCTGCAAGCTACTCATTATTTGATAGTCAGCTCTATTTAAGAAACTGACTCTTTTTCCTGAATAATAGTGTATAGCTAATTATAATGTACAATGGGGTTTTGGTTGATTTGAAAACATTTCTAAGAGCCTTGTTTTTTTTTTTTTTTTGAGGTTTGGGTACAGAACGCACAGGCGTAGTAGATACAGGAAATCCTGTTTTGTATATTTCAAACTGAAACCAAAAAGAATTGGCTTTTGCGTTTTTCTTCTTAATGCCTTCTGCAGCTTCTCTTGCTCTTCTTTGCTCCTGTTCAGCTTCTTCATGAAAAGGGTCCCACAGTATGAAAGATTGGACAGTTCTGAAATTTGGAACCAAAGAACAAGTACTATCTCTGAGGATCATATACTATCTCTGAGGTGTGTGGATTGCATAGCACTAAAATTACTAACAGAAATAGACAGTACAAAAAATTATAATAACATGAATATGAATAATAATGTACTTTATGTGGTTTGTAAAGTTGAATAAGTGAAATGGTGGAGCTGAAGTCACTCAACAAGTAACAATTGTATTATCTCACAGTCGCTTAGGGAGCAAAGGCTGTACTCAACATACAAGCACCATGTGCAAGCATATGTGAGACAGGGAAGCGCATCGGTTGCTGATCATCTTAGGGACACTGATGGTATAATAATACCGTTCTTTACTTATAAGAAGAACTGATCACTTGAATCTTGTTTGAGTTACTTGATATTTAATTTATTCACTATAGTGCTCATTACAAGAGAAAGAGTAACTTGCGTGATTGTTGTTTAAGTGTTTCCATGAATTCACAAAAAATTTAATATCATCCTTTAAAGAATTAATATAATACAGTAGTATGTGTTAGTTAGTTGTGTTGGAAGCTCAGTTAAATAATTCTGTTGTTGTATTTGTTTACATTTTATTTAACTGTTGTTTTTTAGAAGTAGTGATTTAACTGTTATTTATCAGGAGTAGTGATGTACCCTTTTTCTGGTTTTTCATTTAAGGGTATCGACCTCTCTCTCACTTAGTTAAATCCACTTTGAACGATTATTGTGTAACCTGCTAAGCTGTCAGACACAAGAATTAAAAGTGATTCCAGAGTTGATCCCCATGTTCCCTGTAGTTGGCTATGGCTTTTTTCGAGTTTGAAGCGGAGGGCTGATGTGCAAATTCTCAGATAACTCGACATGGTAGGTTTCTCATCTACCAGGTTCAATTAGCAGCTAATGCCACAACCCCAGGCACTGAATCCAGTGCCGGTCATGCCCAGGTCAATATGGAAGGGTTGCATAGGGAAGGGCATCCGGCCTAAACCTGTGCCCAATTGTTGTGCGGATCTGTTGGTCTGCTGTGGCGACCTCTCAACAGGAGCAGCTGTAAAACTAACATGTGCAACACTTTATAAGAAGAGCACTCCAAACTCTTGCTAAGTGACTACTTTGGTACCACTGATTAATTAATAAGGCTTGGATTACATTGACTCAACCTTGAACCACATTAAGCTTTTTCTAAATCCTCTACTGTGTGTCCAACTCATCATATCTGGGAAACCAAAACAGCAATCATAAGCAATCAGATGCATGTCAAACTTAACTGAAAAACAAATAAACAAAATACTCTAAATAGAGATTTAACCTATACAAGGACAAAACATTCCTGACTCCAAGGAAATATTTTATGGCAAAACAAATTTAAAGTTAACTCATTTTTCTGCTAAAGAATGTAAAAAAAAAAGAAAAGCTATTTAATTTGGCATTTACTAGAAAAGAAGCGTTTTCTTGAACAGGCTATCTATAATCTAGGTCGACACAAAAGGCCTGGGCTGACCAGACAGAGCTCACAAACATTCTGCCCCTAAGGCTTAGAACATCCGCAAGATCAGGAAGCCAACCTCATATTTTAACACCACTGGACTTGCCTGGGGGCTATTGTTTAGGCTAAAATAAACATTATAGACAGAAGCAGGAAGAGTGCATGCAAGGCAAAGATACATGTGGGAAGAAAATATAAAAACATGAAAGAAACACAAAAGAAAAATAAAGAAAGAAAGAAAAAACAAATGTACAGGAAAAATAGAAACTGAGAGTGAGTGGCGCCAGAATCAGTCTAATGGGAAGTACATTATAGAAGAGAGGGGAGGAGAATTAGAGAGAGGAGGGGAGGTCATGCGTAGTTGCTAGGCAAGCTCAGCCTTAAATCGCTGATTCTCTCTCTGGTGAGCTCTCTCCCTCTCTCTCTCTCTCTCTCATTGTATCACATGGGGAATGTAGCTGAGCAGCCAAGCAGCCAGTCACACAGAGAAGAGAGGATAGCACACTGATTACACAGTGGCAGAAGCAAAGGCTTCAATAACACCAGGATCTACATGCAATGTGCCTTACCGGCTCTTACTGCACATATCAGCTAACGTAATGGCACTACAGCAGGCATGACTCTCCTCTGCCTCGGGCAGCACGTAGTTAGCTAAGGTCACAGTGGAGTTAACTTTTCTGGACGTCAGTTATTTAATGGTTAACCTTATTTAATGATAGGGCTGGACTCTGCTGCAGCTAAAAGGTAGGAGCTCTCTTTGGTCAATGTATTAATTGAAGGTGGATATCTATGAAAACCTCCACTAAGTCACTACTGTATATTTATCGTGTTTAGCTTCTTGGTGGAAATTGTTCTCAGGCCAAAAACATTGCTACATGTTGTTGTTGTTTTTTTTGTTGTTGCTATTTTTATAAACTATTAGTCTGTTCTAAATCTCAAGTTGACTTAAATGAACGAACCTAAGTATAAAATTTCCTTAGTGGAAATGATAACCTGAACAGGTTATCATTTCCACTAGGGCACTTAGCACTTATTATTTTGAGAGTAGTGGAAGGTCTGCTGTCCTCCATCTGAACACCAGTAGTAAGGAACTTACTAGAAGTAAGGAAATTGTTAAAAAAAAAAAAAAGTTATCAGTGTCTAGCAGGAGCATGTGCAGTCATATGTGCATGTAGGTGTGTTACTCTGACAGCGATATGCAAATAGAAATGGGAAAACCTATTTGTATAAAATACAAGGCACCTGCTTTCAAAAACAAAAGAATGGAATTTACATAAAATATATTTGCCACAGGTACTAAAAGGCAAACAAATCATTTAAACATCTCTAAAAAAAAAAGACAAGTAATAAGAATGTTAGAAATTCATCTGCCATATTTTAGTAGGCGACCTGTAGGCCATTGGGACATCATGCTGCTCAGTCGAGTGCTTATAACAATAACGATAATGATATAATGTTAACAGTAAAACAGCCCTACCAGACCCTAATTAAGAATAATACTTATTCCCCATAATGATAAGGGGATGATGTAAAAACACAATTAATTTGGTTTTACTTATCTTCATTTATTTGAGTTAGAAAGTTTAGTACAAGTATACAGACAGTTTTACAGTAACCACAAGGCACTTCAGGTGGGATCAGTACAAGCAAGTAAGCTGCAATTTTGATAACATTCTACCTGTCAGTATTTTCATCTATAAACACAAGTTAACTGATGTTGACTATAAAGTCTTCAGTTTAGTGTGATGGTAATGTAATAATAATAATCATCATCATCATTATCATCAAAAAATGCTTAACGATTTACATATAAAATTTTAAACGAAGACCTTTATAATACAGCCCGTTAATAAAGCAATCTACAATCATTAATGAAGTAGCTACAAATCCATGAATTTTATTACAAATCATGAATCATATAAAGTGGCCCCAAATTCTGTATGTTTATATTGATAGCCACTTTTGTGTTACGCTAAACATAAGATTGTTGAATATTTCTTAATGTGTCAGCCTTGGTGGTGTTACAACGTTTAACAAAATTTACATGCTTGCCTAGCCATTACCTATTTCCTATAAACATGCTTCAAGATTAATGTCACCAATGATCAAGTTGTATCTGTGTCATGAAATACTGCTGAGGGCACAAGGCCTAGTTCCATAATATATACTCAGAAAATACTGATCTTAATCTTATCTTTAAAAAACCTTGAATAATGAGCATTCAACTTTAGAAAGATTATCTCTTCTCAAGAAATACAAAAATCAACTAGACAAAAAACTTGTCTTGACTTGTCTTGTTTAAAGCTAGTGTGAATCACTTCTGTTTTAAAAGCACTAACGTTTAAAAGTAACAAAAAAATTGTAAAATGCAAAGGTCTTTAATTATAGTATATATTGCCAAATGTTTTCATACCTTTTTAATAAATGTATTGATTTTGTTTTTTGTTTTGTTTTTTTCTGTCTACACATTTCTTATGGTCGTACCTAGCTTAGTCTGCTTGATGCTGGATTATGATCAATCTTGAGAGTGCCAAGTGGAGTTTTCTTTTATGCCTTGGAGTCAGCATCTTGATCTGCTTAGTAATTTATCTTAAGGGCAAGCCATCTTATACTCCAAGGCCACTGCATCACACCTTAAACTGTCGTCCACTCTCTGAAAACTGTAAAATTTTGCCACCCACCACCTCTTACACAAAATGGGAAAGAACAGAATGTCTGGAGCTGAGCTATTTTACCAAACCACTCAACTGCTCTCGTATACAATCAGATCTTCACTTTATTATGGAGAGCCTGAGTAAGGAAGAGGAGGACTACCCTCTGGCCTTCATCATCACTATCCACAAAGACCTGGAGATGTTCGTGCGTCTGCTGAGAGCCATCTATGCGCCACACAACATCTACTGCATTCACATAGATGCCAAAGCTCCACAGGACTACAGAGAAAATGTTAAGAGATTGACAGAGTGCTTCTCCAATGTCTTTCTAGCCTCAGTTAGTGAGACTGTGACCTATGCTGGTTTTTCCCGTCTTAAGGCTGATATTAATTGCATGGAAGACCTGATGAGCTCTACAGTCAAATGGCAGAAGGTGATAAACCTGTGTGGCCAGGATTTCCCTGTTCAGAGCAACCTGGAGCTGGTCCGGTATATGCAAGACGCAGAATGGAGAGACAATAATATGACTCCAGGGGTTAAACAACCAGAAAACATGCGACACAGAACTAAAAAAAAATACATCGAAGTTAAAGGTGCCTATGTGGCCTCCATGGGTCGCAATCACAAAAAGGCCCCCCCGCCACATGATCTGGAGATTTACTTTGGTACAGCCTACTACAGTCTACAAAGAGCATTTGTGGAATATGTGCTTACCAGTCCAGTGGCTAAAGACCTGTTGGAGTGGTCTAAGGATACCTACAGCCCCGATGAGCATTACTGGGTAACCCTTAACCATGTAAAAGGTAAGCACAAACTGCTAAAATATGATTTTTAGACATTCAAAAAATCAAATAAGGGTCTTAGGATTTGCACAAATATCTATTCTGCTGATACAGTATAAGGCAGAACATGTATTAAAATGTTCACTAATAAAAATTTATTTTGGTGAATATATTAACTACTTTTATACTGTTTAACATCTTCAAAGATGCCCCTGGCAGTAAGGTAGATGCTGGTTGGGAGGGTAACATTCGAGCCATCAAATGGAGAGACCAAGAAGGAACAGCACATAATGGCTGCAATGGTATGACAGCTATAAAACATCCATAGTAAACAATACTAATTGCAATTTTGTGACATATTTTTTAATAGTATATATTAAAACAGTTAAAAAGAAAACAAGAAACTAATCTTATTAAAAAACACCATGTTTGTCACCACAGGAACTTATATCAGGAATATCTGCATCTACAATATGGAGGATTTACCCTGGATAGTTGAGAAAAACAGCATGTTTGCTAACAAGTTTGAAAGTGCTAGTTTCCCTGAAGCTCTGGACTGCCTGGAACAGTGGCACAGACACAAAGTCCTACTGCAGGCAACAGTGCCCATTCAGTTATCATGGCAACTTGCAACAGAGGTCAATATAAGCAGTTCCACAGTAGCAGGCTAAATGTGAAACCAAAGAGTTTAAAAATATTTATTTATTTACTTATTTATTTCAACTAATTTTTTTAATGTATATTTGGATGTACAGTATGTATGTATGTACGTATGTATGTATGTATGTATGTATGTGTTACCTATAATGTGTGGGGAAAAAAACTACAAATTGCCATATATTATAGAGGACACTACAGAGTTAGATCACATATATAAGAATCAAAGAAAATATTCTTTTATAACATCAGCTATTGAGCAGATGTTTCAGGAGCTTATAGACATTTCAAATGTTTGACCAATGAATAATGTATTTCCCCCATGTGTTGAGTGCTGCATGCTACACCTCTTAGCATGCATAGCAGCTTACAGTGCAATTGTACCAATTTCAATGTTGTCCAGTGTTTGTTCACATTGCCATGAGCTTTTTTGTTAAGCTTCATGTCTTGTCCTCTCTTTCCACTTTCTTCAGGGTTTTTTTTTTTTTGGCAACATACAGTATACATGCTCTGTGTGATTCTTCCCAGTTATTACAAAGCATTCTATTGTTGATTGTTTATCCAAGTTTGGTCCTGTTTTTGATTTCCTTATCTTGCTCTTGCCTGACTGGTCAGTCTAGTCAGTTGTTTGTTAACCACTTGACACCTGCCTGCACCTTCAACTAAACCCTGTCTTCCAGATGTAATCCTATTATATGCCGCCCATGTCATGCTCCTGCTGGAGGGTGACATGCCAGATGTAGCCATGCTCACAACTTATCCACAACTAACAGGGGCCAGGGGTAGCTCAGTGACTAAGGCATTGGACTACGGTTCGGAAGATCCCACAACCACCAATCTGCCACTGTTGGGCCCTTGAGCAAGGCCCTTAACCATCAACTGCTCAAATGTATAATGAGAAAAAAATGTAAGTCGCTCTGGAAAAGAGTGTCTGCGAAATGCCTAAATGTAATGCCGATAAGGCAGCCTCCTTAGCCAAATTTATGTCACATCTTGCTAAGGCCTGATGCATACAGGACGGCCTCCCTCACCAAGCTTAAATTGGGGGACAACAGGATAGGCTTCCAAGTCTTCAAGACAGGGACATCCAAGGTTGGCTTTCAAACTACAACCAGACTCTATTGATAAGGATGTGATTACTTTGCCACCAGACTGGGGGATTTGTAGAATGCATTTTCATAAACACCAGAATTTGTGGAGTGTGGGCACAACCCTTTTATGTTTTAAAAGGCACTTTGGGAGCTGCACCTGTGTATGTGTGTGTGTGTGTGTGTGTGTGTGTGTGTTTGGGTGAGGAGTGGGGTATGTCATGTATTTCCCTTGCATCGACCATGGTGTGGCTCTCAGTGCGCACATCCAATTCCCACGTTGTTCTCTGTTTGTTTATGTTGTCATGTGCTTTTTGTTTGGTTCATTGGTTGTCTCCCTAGTGTGTCATGAATACTTTCACCTATCTTCAGTTTGAGCCCTAAATAGTCTTTGTATATAAGTCTTTATGTTTCTTTGTTTATGGTAAAATATATACTTTGTGTGATTCTTATCAGTCATTTCCAAGCCTTCTATTGTTTATGGGTTTGGTCCTTTTAGGTTTTAATCCTGTTTTTAGTTTCCTCATATTGCTCTTGCCTGCCCCAGTGAAATAATTTGTGTGTTGAGGGGCCTTTATCAGTTTTGCTTAGCTTAAGGGCAAAAAAATATATATTGCAGTGATTGGTGCTGTACGGAAATTTACGGAGACTATTTTGTTATGCTTACAACACTATGATATAATAAAGTCTTAGAAAGCATGCTATTGTAAATTTGTGTAAAAGTTGTTTGAACCTTACATACTATATCTGACATTTACCTTCTATAAACATAAAAAAACACTGTGCTAAATATTTGGGTGGGGTTTTCCTCCCCCTGTTTTCATGTTTTCAAAAACACAACACACTGCTCGATAATCAAGTCATCTGTGTGATTAATATATGCATGGCTGTAATCAGTAAAAAAAAAAATATATATATATATAGAGAGAGATTTTAGAACATTTTGTAAAATAAATTTGAAAATGTCTGTCTTTAATATCATTTCTTATTGTAACCACATTGAGTTAATTATTACTACAATTGTTTTATTATTATTCTCGTGTCCTGGGTGGTAAAAGACCCCGAATGGCGTCATTAGAATTTTCCTGCCATTCTTGGCCTTAGTGGTTACATATTGTTAACTGTTTATCTGGTTTTGACCCTGTTTCTGATTTCCTCATTTTGTTTTTGCCAAGCCCCAGATGAATGTTGACCGCCTTACCCCTACCTATATCCTGACCTTGATTAACCTTGAGTCTTTATATTGTTTGTTAAGATGAATGAAATCCAGTCTACTGGCACTTATGAATTGCACATTCATAGCTACATAAATGACAAACCCATATCAGGAGCAGCAACACATAAGGGGCTCTGAGTATAACCAAAAAGAACACTTTGTTTGCTGCCATCCGAACAGTTCTCATTTCTGATTTGACAATTTTACAGTGTGGGAAGTTTTGACTCCCAGTGCCTGATCAATCTAAATTGAAGGTCCAGAAACCCTTTCAGCCACAGCAACAGTTGACAGGCTTTTTGAAGTCAACGCAAAAGTCTTTTTTTATGTAGACAATTTGAATATACAGAACTATAAGAAATTAAGTTATTATGAAAATTGATGCACTTCTTAACTTCCTATCACTACACTGTGTTCAAAATGGGAAGACAATTTTACATTAACTGCAATTACTGTTGCACTCGTTACTGTACTGCAATTGTACACTATTCTGTTGGGCTTATGGCATTATTATAATATACATTTTGAGTATAATATTGCGTGCTATTTTTTATAATTTTGTGTTAATACATTATATACTTGACTTGTCTTCTATAAAAACAGTTTTTTTCCCCATGTTTTTTTTTTTAAATAAGTATGAATTTAACTGCTAATAAATGAATAAAAAATCCATTCCAATCAGGATTAATAAATGTTCTACAGTTGACCTGTCTCTTCAGCATAGGTGTAATGCTGCCAAAGCTCACTGGGCACATTTTTACTCCCAGTTAGGGGGAAAGAGCATTCCAGATATGATAGTAATTATCCAGAAGGGGTTCTATGCAGTTTTTTTCCACAGCAATAAGTGTATACAATAATATTGTACAGTGGACCATGATACTTCCAAATTGGAAGCATTTACTAAGAATACAAACCAGAGGGCTGTTAAGGGTCTGCCAAGGAAATATGTACAAATTCAGAATTGCTCTGCCTTAGGTTTAACTTGTAAATATTTTTCAAATTTTATTTGTCACATACACAGTCATACTGTACACAGTAGGATATGCAGTGAAATGCTTATGCAGGTAGAAATCATATCATTTTCCACCCCGAAATGTTTGACTTGTCAAGTAGGGAAAGTTATGTGCAGTCATACTGGTGTGGGGTTGTTATTCATTGAGTTGGGCCTGGCCCCTTAGTTTCCGTAAACAAAACTTTTAATGCTTTAGCATACCAAGAGATTTTGGACAATTTCATGCTCCCTCTGTTTGAACATGGCCACTTCCTCTCCCAACATGACTGTGCACCAGTGCACAAGGCAGGGTTCATAAAGACATGTATGACCGAGTTTGGTGAAGAAGAACTTGACTAGAACTGCACAAAGTCCTGACCTCAACCCCATAGAACACTTTTGGGATAAATTAGAGCAAAGACTGCAAGCCAGGCCTTCTCATCCAACATCAGCTTCTGACCTCACAAATGCTCTTCTGGAAGAATGGACAGAAATTCCCAAAATCACAACCTTCCCAGGAGAGTTGAAGATGTTACAGCTGCAAAGGGAGGGCCACCATCATATTAAACCCTATTAAATAAGAATCAGATGTTACTCAAGTTCATATGCATGTAAATAGTGTGAAGGCAGGCGAGTGCATACTATTGGCAATATAGTGTATCATAAGCCAAGGAAAGCCAGGGTTCCCCAGGGTTTTTTCAGGCTGTATATTTATTATTGTAATTATCATAAGCCTATCATTTCTTTATGGTAATAAACTCCTCTGTTTTGCTTGACTGGCAACCAAAAAAAAAAAAAAAAAAAAACTATAGACAGGGAAAAAAGTATGGATTCAGAACATTATGTTTTGCTAATCTTTAGCTGTGGTTGGGCTGTTGTTTGATGGCTGTTTGTTGTTTCAGTTTCGAGTTTTGTTGTTCTTTCAGTTTCAAGTTTTATTGTTATATGCACAGTAAAGAAACAGGTTCCACTGTACAATGAAATTATTTCTTTGCTGTCCCAAATAAATGCCATGACAAATAAAATTAAATAAAGATACAGGTAGGTATAAAATAGAATAGATAAAGACATATTAGACACTGATTAACAAGCAGAATATGGAATATGAAAATATGTAATATAAACAGTCAAATCTGCAAAGTGTGTAAAAACGTCTGCAATGTGTTTGAGCAAGTTTGCAGTGAGTGTGCAAATTGTGCAAATGACTGTTTAGGAGTCTGAGCTTAACCCAGTCAAAAAGAGGAAGAGACAATTTTAAAAATTCCCTCCAATGGTGTAAATTATAAAGCAACCCACTGAAAAAGGAAGAAGCAGTTTCACAACTTTACTCAATCGGTGTAAAGCAAGCTGACAGAAGACAGTTTCACAACCCTCCCCGACTCACATGCTTTAATCCGCCTATTGAGTCTTTAACATGACTCAAAGAACAAGTAGTCTCAGGAAGTGATTTGTTCATTTTGGGCAATGATCATGGGCATGCATGCGCAAATCATCACAAAACCTCCGTAGGTTATATACAGGAAACAGAAATAAGTAATTACCTCTCAACTGGTCCGAATCATTTGTTCTTTTGTCATGTGACTCCCATAGACACTATGCAGTGCATTACACAGGAAACAGAACTGAACAGTTCTTCTCATGAGTCTCCTAATCCAAATCGTTCGTTCTTTTGTCACGTGACTCCCATAGACGCTATGTAGTTATATTTATATATCTAAAATAAACACCACACAGTATTACAAAGATGTTTATATTATTTATTTATTTATTTTTATAAAATAAAATAATTTAAATACACTCACCTATAGGATTATTAGGAACACCATACTTATACGGTGTTTGACCCCATTTTGACTTCAGAACTGCCTTAATTCTACGTGGCATTGATTCAACAAGGTGCTGAAAGCATTCTTTAGAAATGTTGGCCCATATTGATAGGATAGCATCTTGCAGTTGATGGAGATTTGTGGGATGCACATCCAGGGCACATAGCTCCCGTTCCACCACATCCCAAAGATGCTCTATTGGGTTGGGATCAGGTGACTGTGGGTGCCATTTTAGTACAGTGAACTCATTGTCATGTTCAAGAAACCAATGTGAAATGATTCAAGCTTTGTGACATGGTGCATTATCCTGCTGGAAGTAGCCATCAGAGGATGGGTACATGGTGGTCATAAAGGGATGGACATGGTCAGAAACAATGCTCAGGTAGGCCATGGCATTTAAACGATGCCCAATTGGCACTAAGGGGCCTAAAGTGTGCCAAGAAAACATCTCCCACACCATTACACCACCACCAGCAGCCTGCACAGTGGTGACAAGGCATGATGGATCCATGTTCTCATTCTGTTTACGCCAAATTCTGACTCTACCATTTTAATGTCTTAACAGAAATCGAGACTCATCAGACCAGGCAACATTTTTTCAGTCTTCAACTGTCCAATTTTGGTGAGCTTGTGCAAATTGTAGCCTCGTTTTCCTATTTGTAGTGGAGATGAGTGGTACCCGGTAAGGTCTTCCGCTGTTGTAGCTCATCTGCCTCAAAATTGTGCGTGTTGTGGCTTCACAAATGCTTTGCTGCATACCTCGGTTGTAACGAGTGGTTATTTCAGTCAAAGTTGCTCTTCTATCAGCTTAAATCAGTCGGCCCATTCTTCTCTGACCTCTAGCATCAACAAGGCATTTTCACCCACAGGACTGCCGCATACTGGATGTTTTTCCCTTTTCACACCATTTTTTGTAAACCCTAGAAATGGTTGTGCGTGAAAATCCCAGTAACTGAGCAGATTGTGAAATACTCAGACTGGCCCATCTGGCACCAACAACCAGGCCACTCTCAAAATTGCTTAAATCACCTTTCTTTCCCATTTTGACATTCAGTTTGGAGTTCAGGAGATTGTCTTGACACCCCTAAATGCATTGAAGCAACTGCCATGTGATTGGTTGATTAGATCATTGCATTAATGAGAAATTGAACAGGGGTTTCTAATATTCCTTTGGTTTTCTTCAGCCATTTAGAGGTGGATTTGCTGGTGTGTTTTGGGTCATTGTCCTGCTGCAGCACCCAAGATCGCTTCAGCTTGAGTTGACGAACAGATGGCCGGACATTCTCCTTCAGGATTTTTTGGTAGACAGTAGAATTCATGGTTCCATCTATCACAGCAAGCCTTCCAACTCCTAAAGCAGCAAAACAACCCCAGACCATCACACTACCACCACCATATTTTACTGTTGGTATGATGTTCTTTTTCTGAAATGCTGTGTTACTTTTACGCCAGATGTAACGGGACACGCACCTTCCAAAAAGTTCAACTTCTGTCGGTCCACAAGGTATTTTCCCAAAAGTCTTGGCAATCATTGAGATGTTTTTTTTAGCAAAATTGAGACGAGCCTTAATGTTCTTTTTGCTTAAAAGTGGTTTGCGCCTTGGAAATCTGCCATGCAGGTCGTTTTTGCCCAGTCTCTTTCTTATGGTGGAGTCATGAACACTGACCTTAATTGAGGCAAGTGAGGCCTGCAGTTCTTTAGATGTTGTCCTGGGCTCTTTTGTGGCCTCTCGGATGAGTTGTCTCTGCGCTCTTGGGGTAATTTTGGTCGGCCTGCCACTCCTGGGAAGGTTCACCACTGTTCCATGTTTTTGCCATTTGTGGATAATGGCTCTCACTGTGGTTCGCTGGAGTCCCAAAGCTTTAGAAATGGCTTTATAACCTTTACCAGACTGATAGATCTCAATTACTTTTGTTCTCATTTGTTCCTGAATTTCTTTGGATCTTGGCATGATGTCTAGCATTTGAGGTGCTTTTGGTCTACTTCCCTGTGTCAGGTAGCTCCTATTTAAGTGATTTCTTGATTGAAACAGGTGTGGCAGTAATCAGGCCTGGGGGTGACTACAGAAATTGAACTCAGGTGTGATAAACCACAGTTATTTTTTTAAAAGGGGGGCAATCACTTTTTCACACAGGGCCATGTAGATTTGGAGTTTTCTCCCTTAATAACATAAACCTTCATTTAAAAACTGCATTTTGTGTTCAATTATGTTATCTTTGACTAATAGTTAACGGTTTTTGATGAGCAGAAACATTTAAGTGTGACAAACATGCATAAGAATAAGAAATCAGGAAGGGGGCAAATAGTTTTTCACACCACTGTAGCTATCAATATATTACAATATAAAGCCTAACAACAATATTGTTTTCAAAAAATAAACACACACACACACACACACACACACACAGTTTTTCCCTGTCAGAAAAAACTCTCTTTTAGATGGCACAGATGTAGCCACAATACAAAGTCTAGGGGAACTCCTCCTCCACCATGCTAGAGGGTCGGATGTGCGGGGTAAAAGTGGCTCTGCAAGATAGGCCCACATCTCCATTATTGTATCTGAAGTATGGAAAGTCAAAAGTCTTCAGAAGACCTCTTGACATCAAAATTATTTTAAAGGCAGTCACAAACCTATAAAGATGAACAATTATATTTTATATGATTTTATAACCAAATCAACATCTATATTGTACGTTTTTTAATGTAAGTATTCATATATAAACAATAGAGTTTTAAATCTTGTTTATTATAAACATTAAGCAAAAATAAAGATAAACTACTTACTTTTCTGCACTCACTTCAGTGGTGACCTCCTCAAATGGCTTAATGATATCAACAATTTCTTTGGCAATTTCCCATTCCTCTGGTGTTAATATTGGCAAAGAAGCTTTGGTGAGCGCCAGGATGGAGATTGGATCCTTCAGATCAGCAAAACTTTTCAACATGTAATAAGTTGAATTCCACCTTGTGGACACTTCCTGTTTTAGACACAGCAGCTCCTGTCCCATCTGTTTTTGTGTGGCCTTGAGTCTGTCTAAAGCAACTGTGTTTCTGTAGAAGTGTTCAACAATAGACTTCACCTTTGCAGCACATTTTGGACTTCCTGCAGTGCAGCTTTGACAATGAGGTTTAACGTATGAGCAAAGCATGGTATGTGGTTCCAGTGGAGGTGTTCTCTCAGAGCTGAAACAATATTGCTGGGATTGTCATTTACACAAGCTACAATTTTGTTATTCACATCCCATTCGTCAGCAACCCTGAACAGCTCTCTTGCTAGGTGAGAAGCAGCCTGTATTTCTGTCAAGGCAAAACAGTCCAAGAGACAGGATGTCATCCGAAAATCCTCTATAAAATGACAAGTCAAAGCCATGTAATCTGTGGCATTCACAGAAGTCAGCAGTCTGTTGTAAGACATACAGTAGAGGCACCCTCGATTTTATCGATTATTTCTGCCCTTAGCTTGTTATAAAACCTAGGCAGTATAGTTTTTCTACTTGGTAGAATGTGTAATGAGTCCAGAAGATTTGAAAATTCTTTAAAGCCCTTATCCTCAACAACTGAAAATGGCTGAAAGTAACGAGCAATCATTTTGACCAAGTAAACATTGGTGGACAGCCATTTTAAGCTCTCTTCAGAGATGCTTAATTGGGTTTAAGTCAGGTCTCTGGCTGGGCCATTCAAGAACAGTCACAGAGCTGTTGTGAAGACACTCCTTCGTTACTTTAGATTTGTGCTTAGGGTCATTGTTTTATTGGAAGGTAAACCTTCGGCCCAGTCTGAGGTCCTGAGCACTCTAAAGAAGGTTTTCGTCCAGGATATCCCTGTACTTGGCTGCATTCATCTTTCCCTCGATTGCAACCAGTCGTCCTGTCCCTGCAGCTTAAATCCCCACAGCATGATGCTGCCACCACCATGCTTCACTGTTGCGACTGTATTGGACAGGAGATGAGCAGTGCCTGGTTTTCTATAGACATACATTATAATTAAGGCCAAAAACTACAATCTTGTCTCAAGAATCTTATTTCTAACCATTTTGGAGTCCTTCAGGTGTTTTTTTTAATGTGTCTTGCACTGGAGAGAGGCTTCCGTCGGGCCATTCTGCCATAAAGCCCCGACTGATGAAGGGCTGCAATGATGGTTGACTTTCTACAACTTTCTCCCATCTCCTGCCTGCATCTGGAGCTCAGCCACATTGATTTTTTTTCCTTCTTTACCTCTCTCACCAAAGCTCTTCTCCCTCAATAGATCAGTTTGGCCAAACGGCCAGCTCTAGGAAGGGTTCTGGTCGTCCCAAACGTCTTCCATTTATGGATTATTGAGGCCACTGTGCTCTTAGGAACCTTAAGTGCAGCAGAATTTTTTTTGTAACCTTGGCCAGATCTGTGCCCTGCTACAATTCTGTCTCTGAGCTCTTCAGGCAGTTCCTTTAATCTCATGATTCTTATTTACTCTGACATGCATTGTGAGCTGTAAGGTCTTATATACAGTAGACAGGTGTGTGGCTTTCCTTATCAAGTCCAATCAGTACAATCAAACACAGCTGGACTCAAATGAAGGCGTAGAACCAGCTCAAGGATGATCAGAAAAGGCTGGGCAAAACTTTACCTGAGTGAAATATATGAGTGTGACAGCAAAGGGTCTGAATACTTAGGCCCATGTAATTCTGTTTTTCTGATTTAATAAATCAGCAAAAATGTCAACAATTCTGTGTTTTTCTGTCAATATGGGGTGCTGTGTATACATTAATAAGGGTAAAAAAGAACTTAAATGATTTTAGCAAATGGCTGCAAGATAAAAAGTGAAAAAGTTAAGGGGGTGTGAATACCTTTCGTACCCACTGTATATATATATTCAGTATTTCCATATATAACTTAAGTAACATTACCGAAGAACCTGAATAAACACATATAACAAAATTGGTACAACTTATAATATGGTGCCTTAGACTTTTGCACATTACTATATATATATATATATATATATATATATATATAAGAAGAAAAGACAGGAGGCAGAGTTGGGGGTAGCAGAGCTTAGAATGTTGAGGTTCTCCTTGGGAGTGACGAGGATGGATAGGATCAAGAATGAGTTTATCAGAGGGACAACCCATGTTACATGTTTTGGAGATAAAGTCAGAGATGCCAGATTGAGGTGGTTTGGACATGTTCAGAGAAGAGATGGTAAATATGTCGGTAGAAGGATGCTGAGGTTGGAACTGCCAGACAGGAAGTCTAGAGGAAGACCAAAAAGACGATTTATGGATGCAGTGAGAGAGGACATGAAGTTAGTTGGTGTGAAAGAAGAGGGTGCAGAGGAAAGGGTTAGATGGAGGCAGATGATTCGCTGTGGCGACCCCTGAAAGGGAACAGCCGAAAGACAAAGAAGAAGAAATATTATATTATAAATATTAAATATACATTATATATACATACACTCAGCAAAAAAAAGAAACGCCCCTTTTTCAAGTATTTCAACAATAATGTTGTAAAAATCCAAATAACTTTACAGATCTTCATTGCAAAGGGTTTAAACAATGTTTCAATTAATTAACATGCACCTGTGAAATGGGCGTTAAGACCTTAACAGCTTACAAAAAGCGGGCATTTAAGGTACCTAGGAAGTGTAATCATCATGTACAACCCCTTTGTTGAAGGGGTAGATGAAGGTATCAATGATGGTAGGTATGCAAGATATGGGATGTTTGGTATGAAATGAAAGCTTGTTTTGTTCAAAAGATTTAATTCACTTCTGATAAAGAGCTGAAACCCTACATTTAAATTTCCCACAGAAAAAATAAACATACAATGATTTGTTAATATATCTTTAAAGATTCAGTTTTTAAAAGTTACATACCATGCTTTGGAATAAGCCATGCTGCGTCTTACATTTGTTTGTGTTTTTGTGAGTATTTCTTCACATTCTACGGCATTATGGTTATTTCTATGTTTTGCATGTTGAGTGATGTGTATAGCCATGCTGACCTAAAGGGCAGAAGTGCTGTATTTGTCCAAAAAAGCAATGGCTGCTGTGAGGTAATCTGGAACAAAACTGCTCATACCATCCCTTTTAAAAATATTTTTGATTTTATTTATGCACATTTCTTCAGAGAACTTGAGAACTTCAGGCAAATACATAACAACTGAAAGTTTCATTAAATTCAAGTTCCAACCAATGTACAAACAAAACCTTCCTTTTATTTTTATAGATAAATTAAATCTTTGCTGCAAATTAGGATCTGGTTATATATTTAGAAGGGGAGTTACATAAATAAAATGTAGAGAATTGTGAAAGAGCGTGTATGCGTCGGTAAACGAAAGTATTGATTAGAGTGTACATGTGCAGCAGAAAGTTTTGCACAACAGAAATCTGCATAATACAGTTTTATGTAAAATCATAGAGTACTATGGAGAAGCTTGTGGAAGGCTACACCAAAGATCTGACTTAAGAAGCCACTGCTAGTCATTTTGTATGAAGAACAGGCTGCCCAACTTAATGAGGTAGAAATCCTAATGTAAATGTCTAAATTCATAATTGGTGCCATTATATTTGGCAAGCCAGCTGCCGTGTTGTGTGCAGCCGGTTCCTGCCACTGGAACCTTGTCTACTGTACAAACAAATGGCAGTCAGGATCAGACAGATTTGTTTGTTTGTTTGTTCATTAGTTTCTGATACCAGTATGAAAACTCAAAAAGAAGTTGAGCGGGGAAAAGGTTTAAGTTAGTGCATCAAGAGCCACAGCACACAGACGTGAACTCCAATGTCAGCTACAGTCAACCAAATTCTGCTGTGAGGACAGACTGTGAAGAGAAGACATGAATGTTTTTAAAATAATTTAAACTTTTTAAAATAAATTGAATATGAATTTTAGAGAAAAACCTGCCTTCTTTCTCCTAATTGCCTCTAACCCAAGAAAGTATCACAGTTCAAGTTTTACCCATTTTAGCCATAAGGACGCGTGTCTCTACAATCATGCTGTGGCACAACTTAAGCGTTACTGAAGACCAAGTTGCTTGTAAAGTGGCCATTAGCTATTCATTATTGTTGGGTTAAGTGTTTCTCATCTCACCTTGACATTGCCCCATAGATTCTCCTTGGGTCTACACATGAGGACAACCTGTTCAGTCTGGTCATTCAAGCACAGCAATATCATGCTCAGTAAGCCAGTTAGTAGTAGTTTTGGAAGAGGAAAATTGACATCTCTGACAGACTTTGTCTCTGGTTCAGGAGTGGTTTAATACTAGGAATGCAACAGTAGTAGTCAATTTCCTGAACACATCTGTGTGCTGTGGCTCTTGATGCACTCTTGCTAGCTCTTGCAAGTTCTTCAATCAACTTTGCTTCTTAAGGCAGCAGTCATCCTGTTGCTCCTGCTTTTTTTTTTTTACCATACTTCCATTCAACTTTCCATGAGTATCCTTCAATAGAGCACTCTGCAAACAGCCAGCTCTTCAATGTCCACACGTGTAAACAAAGGAGTATAAAGGGTCCTTCTGCCTTCTTCAAAAACTGCATCCACTCTTGCCAGAGACTGCCACAGTTCTTCAGTGTTTGGCAGTCTGACTTTTTAGTTGTTCCTGTTTCCCTTATGGGCCAATAGGTGACCCAGTAACAGATGCTTAGAGCTATGATGCAGACCAATCTAAACCAAATACCCACACAGACTGGTAAGTTGGTAAGTGTGGTGAAATTGTGCCTGCACTTTATTAAATCTGAAAAGGTTCTTGACTCCTTTTGAAGTCATGTGCTTGTAATGACCTGCTTAATGGATGTGCGATCCTTCCATTTTCTTAAAATGCTCAAGACCTCAGCAACCACAATGTTCAAATGCATTGTGAAAGCGGAAAACCTTGGAGAAAATTCTGTGAATGCACTCCAAACTTCCAGTTTCATGTTCAAAGTACCTGATGAACAATGAAAAATTCATTCCCAAATTGGTGTAACTAGGGGGTTATGGATTGTGAACTGAATTCCACTCATTCTGAACCATTGATCAGTGAGTCACACTTAATGCGCAGTCAGCAACACAGACCTACCTAATCATCAATTCACAAAATGAAAATTCTCAGAATAATAGTAATAAGAATTACTAATTGTGCTGCTTGGCCATTTCTCAACACAACGAGAAAGTTTGCCAGGAAATTTATTTAATCATATGGAGCCCACTAGCATCTCCAGGTAAATCCTTAAAAAGTTTATCAAAGAAGCTGTCACACAAGATATATACAAACAGGTGACCAATTACAGTAAAAATGAATTGCTTTGTTATGCTGTGGGGGATTTTTGTTGCCATGGTTCGAGTTTACATTTTCACTTTAGAGTGAAAGGGTATTTTAAATCAATACAAAGTTATTTTGAATCAGCTTTATCTCTGCCAAACCACAGGCTGTTGCATTGTAAATCCTCAAACAGGTTCCAATCTATTAACTGTGACCCTGACATGCCATATGACTCATCATATTGTTGAAAATCTGTGGATGGAATATTACTACAGGTTGGAAGATATCTCTCCTATCAGGACAGAAATGTTTATTCAGGTCAGATATAATTTTATACCAAGTGAACTTTCCTACCAAGGGGTCTAAAAATGGACCCAACCCATGAAAACAAAATCCCACTGACATTGTAAAGCCGTACATCATACAACTGTCTGAACTTCCACTATTTTAATATGTCAATGAATATATTACAAGACTACTGTAAAGAAAAGAAAAAAAATAGTGAAAATATACCAGAGAAAAAAGGGTTTCATTTGACCTGCCATGTTTTGTCTAAGAAATATAAACATGGTCAAAATAATGCTTACATGAAGTAGGTTTTCGGAAGAATCATGTATTTATCCAAAAAAAGACAATTACTTAACCAGGTAAAAGAACTTAAATTTTTTTTCTTAAACGAAGAGGGCACTAATGATTTGGTATTTAAAAGTGGTAGGGTGTGTGAGTAACCCAGTTGGACATCTGGTCTTTGGTACGCTTGGCAGAGCTGTGAGATGTGAAGATAGATTTGAAGACCTCCGACTTCTCCTCCATGTCCTGAATGGACCGTTTACTCCCAGCTGCAGCAGTGGGCTTGACTTGCTTAGAAGAACCAGAAGGTCCTGGAGCTATTTTGTATATGTAAAAGAGGAATAAAATAGTGTAATTAAAAGCAATGATTTTTGGTTAATAATTTAATAATTTAATTTAAAGCTTAATTTATTTTTAACAAAAATGCCTAAAGAATTGGTCTTTGATGTTTAATCACAACAGCCTACATTGACAGAAGCAGAAGCTCATCCTGTCACCTATTCTATACAATGTGTTTAGGTGTTGGGCTTTCTTCTTGTTCATCTACCCTCCACTTTTGTCCCGAACTCAAGCAGTGGTGGTAATTCGGCTTTGGAACAACCAGTTTGAAATCCCAAAAAATCTGACTGTATTTCAGCTTTAGATTTCCTTGAGTCTCTCATCTTTCTAGCTTTACTGAGAGTTGGAGCACCATAAAAAATGCGGTAACCATTTATGTTCCTTTGCCTGAAGTTTATGTTTGCTTTCTCCCAGACTCTTAAAGAAACTAGAAAGTGTACAGCTACACAAGAGGTGGACAAACCTTTCAAACTTAGGGCTAAAAATATTACAGTAAAAAATGCAGACACTACAAATTCTACGGCTGATTTTAAATATGAAAAGACATTTGTACTGACTGCATTAAAATGTACTTATTTCAATATTTAGGGCTTTAGGGTAATGTGCAATTGAAAGAAAATGTAAATGCTAAAGTGTCTAGTAGATTTTAATGGATATAAGATACTGGTATGGATGTGAATATTAACAACAGTATTACAACAGAATTAATTATAGCAATGACAAAACTATCAATTATAGATAGCATGTCACATTGCAAGTTCCAAAAACCTCGAAGTAGTCTATTTTAGTAGAAACAACCACTGGAAACAAGTCATTCTAACATTATAATTATTTGGGATGCTTGGTATTATGTGGGGCATTTAGGTTAAACCAAGACATTTACATTTGTAACAGCAGTCAGTCTAGTAGATGGGCTTGATAAACTTCATCCCGGCTCTGCTGAAAGAGGTTAATGAATCAGCAAAGCGGGAAACCACTAAAACCGAAATGCTAGTACTGTAACAGGAAGCCAGGCAGATTTGCTTGTGAATTTAGGATAAATTGAGAAAAAAAAAAATCAAGGCATAATTTTATGCTTATGTTTTAATATGAGAATCAGAGGACTGGTTGTTTTCAGTCACTGGGGTGATTAGAATATTTAAAAATTCCTGCTGTTCTGATTTATCGACCCTTTAAAAGTTGAAATTGAAACTCAGTTATATGTGATAACTTCAATGTGATTTTTTTGGAAATACTATTGGCCTACATGTGCCAAATGCTCAGGTCCCCAATGCCATAAGCCACTCAGCAAACAATAGTCATCTCCCTTTGAGGAATAGTGCATGATGAAACAATATGGCAATGGTTTTGTGCGAGATTCCTGGTCTTTGGTTTCATGAATAGTCGTACATAGCTAACATTACAATAGAAACATATTAATTATACCTTCTGCATCTGTTGATTTGAAAGCCGTCCCAAGAGCCTTGTTTTTCTTTGACTTCTGAAGAAAATACATTGCAATAGTGAACATTAGAAATGTTTTCAATTAAGAAAATTTTCTATACAAGCATACCTAGATTTAAGAAATGGTACCAGATCGTATCTAAAAGCATGGCAATGTTTAGTATACAAGATGTTCTGTATACAACTGCATTTTAAACTTTGTTGTGTTTGTTAATTTTTACTTTTATGCATTTGGCAGATGCCCTTATCCAGAGCGACTTACATTTTGTATACCTAGTAAAACTGGAGCCCTACCTTGAGTGCTTTAGCTTTGGACCTTCTCTCCTCCATTGCCTTCTGCAGCTTCTCTTGCTCTTCTTTGCTGCCATTTAACATCACAATATCATCTTCCTGAAATGGGTCTCCACACTACGAAACATTGAACAGTTCATGAGTTCAGTATCAATTAGGCAAATGCCCGCTTAGCCTGAAAAGTACTGTAAGTAAATAAATGTATAAATAAAAGTTTAACTGTTAATGTTTTTTTTTTACACAGAATTGTTTTTTTTTTTTGTGATGAACCTCTTTCAGCCAGAGAATTTCAAAGTCTTGCATAATCAAGCAATATCAAACCTGAAACAAAGGGGACCAAAATAGCTTCACCCATTTAAACATAAATTATTGATGTTTACTTTCTAGTACATGATTTTAGATGTTAATAGTTTTATAAACCTCACGGACTCAAAACAAATGCAGGGTTTTTTCACAAGTTCATATCAAGCCCTATATTCAGCTTTTTAGCCATTTTGCTCAAAAATCAGCTGTAGTAACATCCTACTCAATTTCCCAGATGGCTGCACATATAATCACTAACTGATAGCGGGATCAACATACTTTATCATCAACATCTAGGAATATCATCATACCATCAAGTTGTAAGCAATAACTGCATACCACCCACTAGCTGACCTTGGTAAACTCCCCCTTAAATTTATGTTAAAAGAGTTAGCCATGAATTTAATTAAAACAGGTCAATGAACCAACAAAGCAGGTTAGTATAGGGCTACTAAAACCAAAATGCTGAACTTTTACTATACCTGTACATGAAACAATAAGAAAGAAAGGATGGCTCTTGGCATTGAGTAACATTTTATCACAGCTTTTTTACATAGATTGACAACTTCATGAAAATAGGTCTGTTACACTAACACTTTGTTCATTTAAGACAAAAATGAATGTGAATTAAAAGGAACACATTCTCTTGCACTTGTTTAAAAAACAAATTAGATGTTTTATACATTTTAGTGTCTGAATGAGTCAGGAGGGTTTATTATATAAACATTTATCCAAAATACCTTGTCCAGAAAGCCCACAGCAACTGTATCATGTGGTACTGGCATATGCTAATAAAGTTCCAGATTCTGTGCAGAAAAGTTATAGATAAGTCTGTGGCTCACAATTTTTACAGCCTTAACGTTCAATATCCTTCTGGAGGTAAGAAAGTAAAGAACAGAATGGACAAGATGCAGAAGTGTGTAATGCACTAGTTTAGAAAATATTTCCATAGAATGTTATAAACAGAAGATCACTAAATATTTTGGGTGTGGTCCTTATGTTATCATCAATTTTACATAAGAATTGAAATATGTGCTTGTTAATGAGGCCAAAGATGTATGCAACTATCTTGTCGTCATACACAATGCACTGGACTGGGCGCACTGTGTCAATTGTTAAAACTTTAACTACATAAATACTGACACATAGGATGTGTCACATTTAAAAAAGTGGTCTTTGCATGCACATGAGCATTATCTTACTCCGTTTCTCCAGACTGCACACAAAGGTTCTTGCCAGTAATTCTCTTGCATTGTTTTTAAAATCACCCTTGTTATGACCAACTACTTATACGCTCGATAAAATCTCCTCATGGACTATCAGTAGAATCGATCCATGCAATCAAACACACAAACTATAAGCATGTTGAGAGCAGTGCAGAAATTGTGTAGAAAGTATAGAAACTTCCTATCCTCCAGGAACGATACGTGCCCCATGCAATGCCACGAAAGTAACATGTGAAAAGAACCTACTGATGGTTTGGAAAACAAGTTGACAAAAGTTGACAATTGTTGGGAATGTTTTAGTGGCTTTTACAGGCTGGAGATGGGGAATTACAAATTATGCTATAAAAATCATCTCCCTCTTCTGTCTGGCCTTCCACCTTTTTTTCTGTGACTGTTGCCATGTGTAAGCAATTAGTAGTAGCACTGTCATATTCATGGCATAAAGAAAGACCTCGCAGCAACCCAGAAACAGCTCACTCTCTCCAAAAAACAACTTGTTAATGAATCACCTACCAGGTGGAGCTCACATCAGAAAATGGTGGCAAGAGTGCTTGAACAACAAACTTAAGTCCGGCAGAAATAAAGACCCGACACGTGGTGCCAAAGTGGCAAGGCATTAGTCCTGAAGTCCATGCATTAAGCATTACATCCTCTCCTGGAGGTCACAGATTATACGCCTTGAGGGGAGTCATATGCAACAGTGTCCTACATTAGGTAAGCCTTTATTCGTCACAAATACATTACTGCACAGTGAAATTCCTTCTTTGCATATCCCAGCGTAACTGGTGTCAGAGCGCAGGGTCAGCCATGATATAGCATAACTGAAGCAGATAAGGTTAAGAGCCTTGCTCAAGGGCCCAACAGCCGCAACTGACGACCTTCTGATCAGTAACACGGTGTCTTAACCCTCTGAGCTACCAGCCCATAAAAGATTCATAATAAGCAAACCAGGTAACTGATGAAGCATCTTAATAAGATTCAAAAATCAGTACATCTAGCTAGACAAGGCAGAAGCTATTAGACAAAGAGCACTGTCTATAATAATGAAGGATGGAGGCAGAACCATCTGTAGGAACAGAAGAAATAGGGGGAAGAAAAAAGAGCTGCTACTGCTGCACTACTATACCTGTTTATACCTGTATAAACAAAACAACGAAAATTGTTGGGCAGCTTTTTAAAAGAAGGCAAATCTCCAATGCAGATCAATTGTCTCTGACCAAAAGGCAAAAATGCAAGAGTGAGCTGAAAAGCTACCTCTTGTCTTCTTATTCAGAATCTGAACCCTTGGAATGGTGGAGACTAAATGAATGAACTTCTCATGGCTGAGCTAACTCAATAAAAGATACTGCCTCAAAGACCCCCTCTGACATAATTTTTGGTACAGGGGGTAATAAGACATGTTCCAAAATTTAAAATGAAGTCCTGTGGGACTGTGAAAAGTACTTGTTAGGTCTTGTTCACACGGGCGTGTGAACACACTCATTGACTCCCATGTGTAGAAAACACTCGCCGCTTGATCCGCGCTTACCGGACACTACAAACGCAAAAAAAACGCTCGATTTTAACGCCCGTGTGAACGAGGCCTTATAGTTACAACATCTTGAGCACATGGCGGTTGTAGTCTTTTAATATTGTTTATTGTATCCTGATGGTATATTCTACATTAAAGCAGACAGTTTTTTTTTTTTTAGATTTACACCATCTTATTACTTTCTAGCTAGTGTTTATTTAATGGTGACTCAAGGTGAGGTCATTCTTTTAACCTTAGTTTTTTTTATTATTATTTAAGGCGAGTACTTCTTAAATGGTTTAATTAAATCTTTTTTTTATGCTGGATATTAAAAACATAGCTAATTAAAATTAGCAATCATGATCAATATCCACCGATAAAGTAAAAAATAAAAATTAGCACGATAAAAATAAGATAATTTTAAAATTAACAGAAAATCCTTTCAGAACCAGAATGGACACCACCTGACCTTTACTTGAGAAATCATATCTGCATGTAATGACAGTTTAATAAATTATGAAATGTTTAATGTTCTTGTACTCGGTGTATACACAAGTGATCCAGATAAGAGATAAAGAGTAATAGGGAACATAGACCTGACTTCAAATATTTATTTAACAAGAAATTTCAAGTTATACTTTACGAGATATATATATATATATATATATATATATATATATATATATATACACACACACACACACACACACACACACACACACACACACTATAGATATATATATTATTAATAATTGCAATTACCAATTACTTTAATGAATCCCGATGAGTAGGCATGAACAATAATAAATTAAGTATAAAGCATTGTTTATCTTGCCCTGCCACGTAACAGAAAAGTAGAATTCTATAAATAGTCTGAGGTAGTAAAAAAGAAAGAAAAAAAAACTAGCAGTGTTTGTTTTGTGGATCCACCCTGATTGCCTGAATACTGTTACCAATTCACTACTGTATGGACAAGGTTTAAAAAAAATGTGCCAACAAATGCACTAAAAAAAAACACACAAGGTGTTGCGCTAGGTCAGTTTCTACTGTATATAAATATGCACTTAAATGAGTGATGATCACGGCCAAAAGATTAGTTTTTTGCGTCTGTGTAAAGTGCAGTCAGATGCAGAGCACCACAATTATGCATCCTGGATGAATGTCAGTAACAAAAGTAACAAAATAATAGGAATGATGATGACAATTTTGTTCATTCTAATAATTTATGGTACAACCTAAAAATTTATCAATTCTTTATTGTTGGTATCTGAAAAATCCTGTTTCTCATTCCAACAGCTGGTAGCCAAGATTAGCACATTCATTCGACTTTTTGGAGAGGTTTAATATGGAACTTTTTCACATCTTTTCATGTTACAATAACAAGATTTTATTGGGCTTTTATGTGATGGACCAAAACAAAGTGGGACATAATTGTGGATTTAAAGGAAATGAAATGATTTTCTTATAAAAATTAAAAAGTTATAAATAAAAATCTGAAAAGTGTACCGTGTATTTGTATTCAGCCCAATTTACTCTGATATCCCTAACTAAAATCTAGTGCAACCATTTGGCTTTATAAGTTACCTAATTAGTAAATAATCCGCCTGTGTGTTATTTAATCTAACACACACAATCTAAGTCTGTTAATTTAATGTTCTGTGAAGCTCTCAAAGGTTAATTATTAGTGAACACATAGCATCAGGAAGTCCAAGGAACACACCAGTACGGAGTACTATTCTATCCATCAGCCCAAAACGGAAAGAGTATAGCACAACTGCAAACCTACCAAGACATGGCCATCCACCTAAACTGACAGGCCAGGCAAGAAGCACATTAGTCAGAGAAGCAGCCAGTAGGCCCATGGTAACTCAAAAAAAAAAATAAAATAAAAATAAAAACTGCAGAATGAGAATACAAAAGACAATCTGTCCACAGGAGAAAGCCATTGTTGAAAGAAAGCCATAAGAGTCCCATTTGCAGTTTGTGACAAGCCATGTGGGGGTCCGGCAAACATGTGGAAGAAGGTGCTCTGATCAGATGAGACCAAAATGTAACTTTTTGCTTTAAATGTAAAATGCTATGTGAGGCAGAAAATGAACACGCATGAACACAAATGAACATGTGCATGGTGGTGGCAGCATCAAGTTGTGGGGATGCCTTTCATCAGCATAAACAGGAAGCTGGTCAGAGTTGATGGAAAGATGGATGGAGCTAGATTTTAGGAGAACACCTGTTAGAGTCTGCAACAGACCTGAGACTGTCTGGCTGGAAGGTGAACCTCCACCCCAATAACCCAAAACATAACTACAAACTCACCTCCAGCTGTGCTTCTGATTAGAAACTACTAGTTGGGAGGAATGTAGTATGTCAGACATTTTCTGGCTTAGTTAATGCACTTCTAATAAAAGTAAAAAAATAAAAAAATAAAAAATACATTATTATGAGGTTAGCATTAAATTAATTGTCTTTTACAACAGTGGTCCTCAACTCCCGGGCCGCGGCCCGATACTGGTCCGTGGATAAAATGGTACCGGGCCGCACAATAAATAATTAAATATTTCCGTTTTATGTATTATCGGAGTCTGAACGATATTTTATTTTAAAACACCTTTTATTTTGAGAAATGATAGGATTCTTTTGGTTTTGTCTTGCGCGCCATTGCGAGAGCCGTTGCAAAGATTTCTCTCAGAAAAGAAGTCGGTAGTTTTAGTGACAAAGAATGGGTCGCAAAACTGGCTTAATGCTTTTCTAGATTAAGATCATGGCAGAATACCCTGAGATCGCCACTACAGCACTGAAAACCCTGTTGCCATTTCCAACATCCTATCTGTGTAAAGCGAGGTTTTCTGCAGTGACCGCAACCAAAGTAAAACAACGGAGTAGACTGGGCATAAGCAACACACTTGGGGTGTCATTGTCTCCTATCACTCCCAGATGGGACTGTCTCGTTGCAGAGAAACAAGCTCAGGGCTCCCATTGATTTATCATTATCGTGAGTTAAAATTTTCATGAAAATAAAATGTTCTTTATATTTGTTTTTGTGTCGTATCTGTATCTTATTTTGAAGAGATATTTAAACGTTATCATAGCGACCAGAGTCAGTGAGCGTTAGAGCAGTGTTCGAGAGGAGAGAAGTAGAGCTTGTGAGTATTAGCAGGCACATGCAGAAGCCTTTCTCTGACGGTTCACCCCCACCCATCCACACCCCTGGGCCACAGAAAAATTGTCAAGCGTTGACTGGTCCACAGTGATAAAAAGGTTGGGGACTACTGTTCTACAAGACAGAAATGTTTATCCACTTCCTCTGGTTTTATTATCTAACGATTTAGATATTAGAAAGCCTACTGCAACCTACCATGGGGCACTCTCATGTGCCAGTTAACATACAGATTTTGAGCGGTTGAACAACGGATGTATACATATGTATATTTGCAGTTAAAGTGCATAAAATCCAAAATGCCATCAATTATTTAAAAATTGTTGATTTTATGCTGTGAGCTATATATTATATTGTATGTACTATTATGGGAAGAGGATTAAAATATTTTGGGAAAATGACAAACAAGAACCCACCAAAAATAACTGCTAGGCAAGATGCTTAAAAAAATTATTTTACTACATAGTCCAGTCGTCCAAAAATGCATTACAAATTACATTTAAGGAACATAATACAATACTATTATACAACAGGTAGTTCTGACCGAGTATTCTGACTGGACCAGAGAAATTCCACAAGTGCTAATGTAGAGGATAACAGGACTGGGTAATTTATCTATATGCATCACTCCGTGTCAGCTTTTCTAACAATCGTTAATTACACTAACTGTCGGTCGCCAGAATGGTTGAAAGTAGGTCTGTACGGTGCACAGTATGGGAAGGAGAGATGGGCAGCTGCCTGCCTAAAAACCATATCCAAAAAAATAAATAAAAATAAATTACTGAACCACTTTCAGCAAGAAAACACACATCTAATGATGATACATCATCTTTTTTTTTTTTTATTTAGTCCTGTCCAATTCTTTTTACCCCGATTTTCTCCCGAATCTAGTCGTGGCCAATTACTCCCCGTCGCTAGGAGGCTCCCACACACATCAAGGCTACTACAACCACTCAGTCGGGAGGACGAAAGCTATCCCGTGTTTCCTCCGAACCATGTGACGCGAGCCGACCGCATCTTTTCGAACTGCTCGCTCACGCACCGTTAGGAGCGGATTAACACACTCGAAGGAAAGCGCTAGCCGCTCCTTTCGTGTGCGTGAGCTCACAGACGCCCCTGATTGGCTGTAGAGCCGTGACTAATGTGGGAGCACAAGTACCTCTCATCCCTCTCCCCTGAGAGAGCTCGGCCAATTAGCTCTCTCTGTGCCTCCGGCTATGAGAGGAAAACAGCATCACCCGGGGTTCGAACCACCGATCTCCGGATGATAGGGCGAGCGCTTTACCACTGCGCCACTCGGAGGCCCATGATACATCATCTTAAACAGCACTTTGTCTCCTTAGCCATTGCTTTTAAGTTGTTATGAATCGCATCTGAATCGTCTGTGTTGTTTTGTTTATGGTTAACATTGGCTTTAAAGCCAACTAGCTTCCAACACAAATCTAAATCCCAAATCCTTCTCTAACCCCCAAACAAGGGCACTTCTTGGTGTGTAAAACAAGGAATTCTCACTCACACCCTACAAAGTGCACAATTTTTTTTTTTTTTTTTTAAATAGTACATAGTGCTATTTGTGATTAAACTTTGAAAGCCCAGAGGTTAGCTCAGATCAGTTAGATCTTCATAGTACAACCAGTATGAATTTAAAACTTCTTTTACTCCTGTTTATCACACTGTCGGTCGCCAACTCAGCGCTAGTTCAGTCAGTATACGTGTTGGCGAGGTCTCGTAACTGGGTAAATAAAAAAAATAATACATAATCGTTTGTTGAAATGATGTTTGTAGAACTGTTGTGTAAAATCAGTATCATACTCAAGGTTGTGCTGTTGTACTGAATATCATTACAGCTGTGATATCTTTAGCACATTTTCTGTTTTAAAAAACCACTCATGTCTATGGCCACATCACAGGCAAGATGATATTTAGTACAACAGCACTCACTCCACACACAAACCTGTTCATAAACATATTACTTTTTATTGGCTGTTAATGTATGTACAACTTAGGACCGCCTTGTTGCAGAGGTGTTTTCTGATTGGCTAATATAGCTGCACTATATTAAAATATGTTGACTACACAGCCTACTTTACTTAGAGCATTTATTTAAACATATTTGACATCATGCAAATACATAATCTTACATTGTCAGACAGAAAAAAGAAGAAGAAGAAATTAGACCTTAATGAAATAATAGCACAACCTTTAGAGGGGGGCTTTACATAAAGCCAATGACAGAGAGCAGGTCAGCTACATTAAGCTGAAAAACAAAAAGATATACTAGTAAAATGCACACTTGATGTGTCTAGGCATGTGTGATGTAAGGAGGGCGTCTTCCATCTTGTTATTTTGGTAACTAAAAAAAAAAACCTTTTGAAGTATATTTTTTGTAATTTTTACACCGTTATGCAACTTGCATAACTTATTTCCTACTCCTTGTTTTATGTTATGGCTTCTTACCTTATGACAGATCTCAGTCTTTACCTCCTTGAGAGCTCGTTCTGAGAACACGCAGCCACAGGTGAGCAAGTAGCAAAACCTGACAGGAGCACACACAATAAATAAAAATTAAACACTGCACACAGTGATTCCATTATTTTTACTTAATTTGTACACAAACTATAAAAACTAATTATGAGGAAATATATCTTCATCTCCAAGGAAAATAGATAATATGCTTATAATCTCTCTGAATTATTTTATCATGTGGAAACATCAAACACCCATCAGGAGAAAAACGTATATAGTAATAATAAAATGTAAGCGGAAACTGAAATTAACATATACCGTGAGGCTGGATGTGCAAGATGTTGCAGAAAACAAGTCTAAGTTTAAAACATAAGCTACAGCAAGCATTAAGTGAGTCTTTATATGTTGTGTTTTGGTCAAAAGTGTTGTCACGTATCCTGCTCCAAAATGCTAGAATATGCTTCTATGAACGTTTTCAGCTAGATAACATAGGGACCCTCCATGGTAACTTTTTAGTTTGAGCTCATTGTCAAAAAGGCAGCCCAAAGTGAAATGTGAAGATATTTGGGCTATAAATTAAAAGGACAAATGCCTCTAAACACAGTAGCACAGCTGTGAACAGCCTAGTTTAAAGTGTGCCTTATGAAGGCATGCAACACTCAAATCTGGCCAAACATCTGCCAGACAAACATTTGGATCATGTCAAACAAACAAAGCCAGACAGGTGTTAGCTAACTAGTTCACTCCTATGTTATGTCCATGGAAGAAATGCAAATGATTGATGCCAAAACCACTCGGCTGTAGTGATGTACATAACCTACATATCTGCATAGTGCTGAAAGCATCGTCCATGACATGTTTGCATTCAAATCATGGTCTCAGATGGGAACTGTCAGGTAACTACAGCAGCAACTTTTGGAACATGCAAATGCCACATCTAGCATAAAAGTCACACTGTATCCTGTACCCACAGCAGAAATTAATTAAGGCCACCTACATCAATATCTATACAGTGGAACCTCGGATTCGAGTAACGCGGTTTACGAGTGTTCTGCAGGACGAGCAAAGATTTTTAAGAAAATTTAACTTGAAAAACGAGCATTTTCTTGGTTTACGAGCACCGAGTATCATGTTTCACGCATGCGCTTCTTGTTTAGATGCCGAGTGTCACGTGATCACAACTGAGCCAACGGTTTTTCTCTCTCTTGCGCTGCGGAATCGTCTCCCCTGCTGGGTCAAATTCAAATTCAAATTTTATTTGTCACATACACAGTCATACACAGTACGATATGCAGTAAAATTTTTAGACAACTGCTCGTGACCTAAGAATAAAAGAATAGGAATAGGATTAGGAAATAAATATGAAAATTTAAATAAAGGGTAAGTTTAACTAGGGAAGAATAAAATAAAAATATACAAATAAAAGCTAAAAATAAAATAACTGTACACAAAAATACACAATATAGAAAATATATGGAGAATATATAAAAAAATGTAAAACAATAAGAGCAGCCGAATAAATGGTAATAAAAGAATAGTAATGTCCATGGTTGTGCAATCCACATATTAAAGTGACTTATGCAGTGCAAATATGCCTAAAGTGATTTATTTAAAGTGACTTGTGATGGAGTGATTTGATGACCAATTCTCGCATATCCCAATTAGGAAACTGGGGTCAGAGCGCAGGGTCAGCCAGCTTGCAGCGCCCCTGGAGCAGATAGGGTAAAGGGCCTTGCTCAAGGGCTCAACAGTGGCTGAACAGTGGCTCAACAGTGGCAGCTTGGCCTTTTTTGAAAGGTAACGTGCAGGTTAATTTGTTTTACTTAATATTTTTTTTTGTATTCATTATTTTTATGTATTTATTTTTTTGGGCTGTAGAACGAATAATTTAAGTTTCCATTATTTCTTATGGGAAAATTAAATTCGGAATACGAGCCCACTTCCGGTAACGAATTATGCTCGTAATCCAAGGTTCCACTGTATAGCAAAATAACAAACGATTTAAAATAGAGATATGACTACTGGCCATTTTTTACATACTGTATAAAAACATTAAGAACTCTCAGTTTGTGAAACATTAGCCTTCAATATAATAAAAACCTAATCCTAAATCCCATTTATTCATTCTCACAAAAATGTTTTCTGGATATGGTATCCCACAAACTAATTAGGCCCTCCACATTTTTCTATCCTTGCATTATTGGTTGTTCTTTTAACCATAAAATTCTAGTGACTCAGAGAGGTTTGAGATTAAGACCTGATGGATTACTGTAATTTTAATAAGAATGCCACTGATTTAATTTATATTATTTATTTTTCTTTTTGTTTAAAAAGTTTGGGTTTTGATTGCATATATCCACTTTTGATACAACAACAGACTCTAGTAGGATTGAAATAAAAAGAAATATAGTTAAATACCATTTCCTTACTTTAGGCTAACAACTGATTTAACTATAACTAATTCAGTGAGACACTTCTCATTTCTTAAACAAGCATGTCAGAAGACAAAAAAAAACAGTAGTCATGAAAACGAAGAGTCAAATTATTGGCATGTATCAAGAAACAATGTCTAGAGTCAGGGAGCATGAAGAATTGTTTTAACACATGAAGTTTTTAGATGTGCTGGAGACTTTACTAAGTGATTTGAGTCTCTCCAAAACTAATGCAACTCTTTATAGAAATAAGGGTTAGGACATTGCATAATGTTGTGAAAAATGCCATAACAAATGCACTGCAATTAAAAGTTAAAAAGCAGTTTGACAAAATATTAGATTAGGTGACATGGAGGTATCCTCAGGCTTTGGGGTTGCTTTTCTTTAAATGTAACTCAGGCTTTAATTTGGAGGGAATAAGAAAAAAGCTCCAGATACCAGTCAACTTTGGCATAAGATCTCTAGAAGCTTTTGCATAAATGCTGAAAATGAAGAAAAATGTTACTTTTCTGCATGACCCCAAGTACACATTCATATCAACAACCCAAAGGCTTTACCAAAACAAGATCAAGGTTTTGGAATGGACAAGCCAGAGTCCAGATCTATATCCAATTAAATATTCATGAGGTGACCTGAAAAGGGCTGTGCAGAAAGAAACCAAGCCAATTTGACAAATGTCAGAACGCGTGTGAGAATGTTTGTGATCCAAGGGCTGACTCTTTATCCAAAAAAAAAAAAAAAAAAAATGGGGTGACATGACCACCATGCTCACGTCATATTTTCCACTTTCTGGGTTGCACAGCCACCTGGTGTTCAATTGGTGCAACTGCATTAGATGCACATTCACACATCGCTAAACTAGTTTATTAATGGTCAGATTATTAAGAAACCTGATCTCGACCCCTGATGAACTTCCCCTTCATCTCTAAAATTTCTCGAAAAGATAGTAGCGGAGCAGCATATGCTATAGAAATAGCATATATGAACTGTATCAGTCAGGATTTAGACCTTATCACAGCACAGAAATAGCACTCGTTAAAGTAGTAAATGACCCCTTATTGGCCTCTGATCAGGGTTGTGTAACTATGCTTGTATTACTCGACCTCAGTGCAGCTTTTGACACCACTGATCATGGTATTCTTCTTCACAGATTAGAAAATGTAGTAGGAATTAAGTGTACAGCCCTCTCCTAGCTCAGATCCTATTTGAGCGATTGTTATTGGTGTGTAGACTTAAATGGTGATTATTCTGTATGCTCTCTAGTGAGGTTGGGTGTTCCACAAGATTCAGTTTTAGGCCCACTGCTTTTTTCACTTTACATACTTCCTCTGGGCAACATAATCTGTAAACATGGTATTAGTTTTCAGTATCAGTTCAGTAAACAGTATACCAGTATCAGTAGTAACAGTTATATGTCTCAGCAAAACCAGAGGAGAAAAACCAGCTTACTAAAGTTGAGCAATGTGTGCAGGACATAAGAGATTGGATGCTAATTAACTTCCTTCTGCTTAATAAAATTTTAGATCACACTGTAACTTTAGATAGCCTTTCTGTTTCATCAAGTGCAATAGTGAAAGACCTCGGTTTCATTTGAAGCTTATGTAGATAATATTAAAAGGATAGCATTCTTTCACCTCAGAAATATTGCCAAGATAAAAAAATATACTGTCGCTAAACAATGCAGAAAAAACTAGTTCATGCTTTTATCACCTCTGGATTGGACTATTGTAACACATTACTGTCTGGTTGTTCAACTAGATGCATAAACAAGCTTCAGCTAGTCCAGAATGCAGCAGCAAGTGTCAGGGGCAGACTAGGATCAAAAAGTGGCTCATTAATGTACTGTAGAGAACAATTTTTAACACCAGTTACTAGTATAAAAATATAATGCAATACAGAAATCAGCGCTATTTAAACATATTTAAAGTATGACTGAACATATACTGGGTCATATTAGTAAAACAAAGAAAAGGATATCAAGACAAACAACATTTAAAACTATAAAGACAATATTTTAAAAAGAATGGCCATAAAACTGATGTGGTTTATCATCACTGACCCTGCTGCACTTGCAGCTTACACTGATGAGTGGTATATCTTACACTGTATCAAGATGATACCTCCTGCGAAATTTTTATGATATCTCACAAACAAAAAGGCCAATTTGTCTTTTCCTCATAAAGTGTTTAGGTGAAATTCCACCTATACAAGTGTGACAAATACGCAAAGAAAAAAAAAACAGGAAGGGCAAATACTTTTTCATGGCAGAAAAAGCTTTGCCCCAGCTGTAGTTTTCATAATACGCGGTACTGACAAGCAGCCTGCATCCTTTGATCTGCATCCTATGATTTTGATTGTCTCTTATTAAGTCACAAGGGTGTTAAAAAAGCATTCATCATTTAAAGTTATTCAGATCAGTGTAAAGTTAGTATGATTTTGAAAGTGCTATAAAACTGTGGCAGGTGGAGTTATAGCACTTTCAAAATCATACTAACTTTACACTGATCTGAATAACTTTGAATGATGAATGCTTTTTAACACCCTTGTGACTCAATAAGAGACAATGCAAAGAATATTCTCTAACAGCCTGTAAATGATACATTTTGGCAGTATTGTCTTGCATCTTTAAAAAAAAAAAAAAAAAATATATATATATATATATATATATATATATATATATATATGTGTGTGTATATATATATATATATATATATATAATATATATATACACACACATACACTCAGCAAAAAAAGAAACGTCCTCTGACTTTCAACTGTTTTTACTTTCAGTAACCTTAATATGTAAATATTTGTATGAACACTAAAAAAGTCAACACCATAAGACAAAAACTAAAAATGTTTCACAATGTGTCACTGAATGAAGGGAAGCTCAAAATCAAAAGGACCAGTCAGTATCTGGTGTGGCCACCAGCTGCTTGAAGTACCGCAGTGCATCTCCTCCTCATAGACTGCCCATTGCGGACAGTCTGAGCACTGATGGAGGGATTGTGTGTTTCTGGTGTGACTCGGGCAGTTGTTGTGGCCATCCTGTACCTGTCACGCAGGTGTGATATTCGGATGTACCGATTCTGTGCAGGTGTTGTTACACGTGGTCTTCCACTGCGAGGATGATCAGCTGTCCTTCCTGTAGCGCTGTCTTAGGCGTCTCACACTGCGGACATGGCAGTTTATTGCCCTAGCCACATCAGCAGTCCTCATGCCTCCCTGCAGCATGCCTAATGCACGTTCACGTAGATGAGCAGGGACCCTGGGCATCTTTCTTTGGGTGTTTTTCACAATCGGTAGACAAGTCAGCAGCAAAACGGAGCTCATGGTGGTGGCACAGGCATCACTGCTTAGGAAGGTTGCGGACCTCCACCTGGATGTGGATGGCTGTTTCATCACTCCATCCCCTGAAGTCTGCAATCTGGGCATCATCCTAGATCCTACTCTATCCACTCATCCACTCTTTCATCTCCTCCAGTCTGGACTATTGCAATGCCATCTTGTCAGGTCTGCCAAACAAAGCCCTGGATAGACTGCAATACATCCAGAATGCTGCTGCAAGGCTTCTAACAGGCACTAGGCCCTGGCACCACATCACTCCCATTCTCAAACAGCTTCACTGGCTCCCCATCAAATCACGCATTAGTTACAAAGTCCTCCTCCTCACCTACAAATCTCTCCATGGACTGGCTCCCCACTACCTTACTGACCTCCTCCACCCCTCTGAGGTCCCTGCGGTCCTCTTCCAAGGGCCAGCTGATCGTCCCCCGCAGCAGACTCAAGACCTTTGGTGACAGAGCCTTTAATGTAGCTGCCCCCACTCTCTGGAACAAGCTACCCCTTCATGTCCAATGTGCCCCATCACTACCCCTGTTTAAAAAGTACCTCAAAACACATCTCTTCACAGAGGCCTTTGGCCTCTAGTCCCCCCCCCCTTCATGCTTACATTACACAAGCTTTATACTGTAAAGTGACCTTGGGTATTTTGAAAGGCGCTATATAAAACTAAGATATTATTTTTATTTTTATTATTTAGTGTCCTGCGTTTTTAGAAATGTGACCTTAAATGCCTACTTTCTGTAAGCTGTTAAGGTCTTAACAACCATTCCACAGGTGCATGTCAATTATTTGATTATGGTTAATTGAGTATGCATACCCCTTTAAACCCTTTACAACGAAGATCTGTAAAGTTATTTGAATTTTTACAACATTATTGTTGAAATACACAGTCCTGAAAAAGGGAAGTTTCTTTTTTTGCTGAGTATATATATTTTTTAAACTCACAATACTGCCAAAATGTCTGATTTTGCCATCAAACTGTTTATAAGGCTCCTGGGTCGCTGTGAGACTGGTGCTACTGTTCAAGTTCAAGTTGGCTTTATTGTCATTACAACCATATACAGTTAGTACACAGTGAAACGAAACAACGTTCCTCTGGTCACTAAAAATATTGTCTTTATACGTAGTTTTCTATGTTGTTTGTCTTTTTTACATTTTTGTATTGTGTTATATTTTTATAACATTAAATAGTTTTAAAAATTAATCTCCACTTTAATGAGCCAATGTATTATGATGTGGGATGGGATGTTGTAGACTCCGGTATCCCTGACCAGTTACGGTATAGGCAGAATCTGTTTATTTGAAGCATTTAACAGCATTTACCTCTAAAGCTTTTTCTTATTTTCACGTAACATTCAGCTCCACCTTTTCTTCTTCCTCCTTTTCATTCATCGAAATTATTATTACTTTGCTCAGAAAAAATTCTCTGTATCAAGAAAGGATCAATACCTCTTCCTAAAAGTTAAGGGTTTCAGAACACGGATGGAATAGACCAAACAAGTTAATTTTGAGGGAGGGCGATACATCCGCACACGCTCTGTCAGCGGAGCCCGTGCGATCGACGCACTCATCCATATGCGTCAAAAAGAGATGCGATATTATGGTTTCCGTAAGTTTTTTTTATATTTGCGTACTGACTGGGCTCGCCCGCACTGGCCAGCGGCCCACCGGGAAAACTCCCGGTGCTCCAGACGGCGAGAGTCCTCACTAGAACCAGAAGAAACGAGCACATCACACCTACCTTATTTTCACCTCATCGGCTCCCCGTGAAATTTCGCATCGATTTTAAAATACTACTCTTGACATATAAAGTATTAAATGGTCTCGTGCCACAGTATCTGAGCAAACTGCTAGTGTCTTACGATCCGCCACGCCTATTTCGATCAAAGCATGCAGGCTGCTTGTCAGTACCGCGTATTATGAAAACTACAGCTGGGGCATAGCTTTTTCTAACAAAGACTACAAAATTATGGAACAGTTTTCCAAATAGTGTTTGGGACTCAGACGCAGTTTCAATGTTTAAGTCCAGGCTAAAAACCTATTTATTTAATCAAGCATTTTTGAAAGCAGATTTGTCTTGGGTAAAGGAGCAGATCTGGGGGACTCATGGACATAGAATATTTGTTTTACATAGAAAAGAATGTGACATAGAATGTTTTCTTCTGGCTCTCCCTTGTAGATGCTGTTATAGTTAGTCCTGCCGGAGTCTCTGCTTGCACTCTACACTAAATATACATTTACATTATACATTGTGACTGCGACCATATCTAACTATTATCTCTCCTCTTCTGCTTTCCCCTTTCCTGTTCTCTCTCCTCCTCTCTCTCTGTCGAGCTACACATGTCATTCCTGAGCTGCCAGTAATCCAGACTCCCTCTGCCCTCCGGACCTGTCTGACCCATCCTGATGCCCAGCGTCTGGTTGGAGATCTCGTCGCGTGGATGCCCGGTCTGTCTCTTTGAGATGCGTCTGGTGTCTGGGGATGGTTTCACTCTACCATGAAGACAGTTCTGGCCTCGACTGGTGTTGACAGCTGTTTCTGAGGACTTGATTTGGCTGCATTTGCTGATAGTTCAAGACTGGAATTTACTACAAGTCTACCTGAGTCTCCAATAACTACCTGGACTCCATATTAACATCAATTAACATCGACAGTTCATAGCTGAACTGGCTGCCACTTAACACACAGTATTAATGCAGATCAATTTCTGCTTTCTGTTTCACCCAAATGAGGATGGGTTCCCTGTTGAGTCTGGTCTCCTCAAGGTTTCTTCCTAATACCATCTCAGGGAGCTTTTCCTTGCCACTGTCGCCCTCAGCTTGCTCACCAGGGACAATCTGATCATATTGATTCATAAACATTCCATACAAACTTAAATAATTCTTTTGATTGTGTAAAGCCGTTTTGCGACAATGACAACTGTTAAAAGCGATATACAAATAGAATTTAAAATTCAACACCTGTATAGCCACTCATTCATGTAATTGTCCAACCAGCCAATCAAAAGGCAACAATGCAAAGCTTAAAATATGTGGCATGACGGTGCTAGACATTGGTTTAAATATTTCCATAGCTGCTGATTGTTAAAGCTGTATATATAAAGTATTTCACACACACACACACACACACCTCTTCAACTCCTGTTTTTTCACACATACACACACACAGCAGTCTCTAGAGTTTACTCTCAACAATGCTGTAAAGAAAAACAACCAATTAGCGAAAGGAGAGAGTAACACCTTGTTAATGGAAGCTGAATGTGGCCAGAGCTGACAGAAGGGCAGCAACTTTGATAAATATGCTGTAAAATTGCGAAGAGCAGAAAAGCATCTCAGAACGCACAATAAATAGATCCTTGAATTGGCTACAACAGCAGAAGACCATTCAACAGGCAAAAACAAAAGAATTAGACTGCAGTGCAGGATTATAAACGCATGTCTCATTCTGATTGAAAATTCATTCCAACCAAAGCAGATGGTTTACATCATTGGTGCCACTTTTCTACAGATCGGTGTTCTCCTATAACAGTATGGCTATTACTGGATCTAGCATCATGATGTTATGCAAGTAAAGCAAGCTCTTACTTGTGTTTGCCATTCATTTCCAGTCCCACTACAGGGCAGATAAACATGGCGCAATGCATGTCTTCATAGCAGTCACCCTTAGCATTCCTCCTCTCTCCTTCCCATGCTGGGTTATCAGTCAGATTTAACTCTTTTACATCCTTTTATGGACAAAACAAGCATATAGACACAGAAAAAAAACAACAACAGAGGGATATTAAGCTGTGTAAACAGTACATTGAATTCTCACATATTTGTCAAAATGCCAAATCTCTGACACTTAAATAAGACCAGCACACCAATAATAATACTACTATTAAAGGTCATCATACATTAAAAGAAAAAAAAAAAAAAAAACAATGAATAACTGTAAAAACAGCAAACAAGAATGAATGAAGTATAAAACCAAATGATCCTCAATGGTAAATTGAAATTTGATTGAAGTGCAGCCTAAAATCTTTTTAATTAAACATAGATTTTAAGCCGTTTTAATACTACAGACTATACTACAGTTTTTCTGACAGGGAAATCCAGAGACAAGGAGCAATGCAACTAAAAGTCTGTGGACCTCATGGAGGTCAAACAGGTTAGGGGTGTAAAGAGGATCCTAGTTGAGGAAGAGTAAACAGAGGAAAAGGAAGTGTACAACTGCAAGCTGAAGCAAATAATTAATATAGAGAGAGAGAGCCAGTAGAAGTGTTGAAAGGAAAAGGTGACATGATGCGTGCAGTAGAGTTCTAGTTGACTTTTGTGATGGAGGTTATATGGTAGACCAGAAAAAAGTTAATGACAATCAACGCAGGACTCAGTGCCTGAGTAAGAGAGACAGCGGATTGAAGTGTAGGGAACGCACACTAGCAAACATGCAATGCTACAGAGATGCAGAATTGTTAACAGCATTAACATGAGATTTAAATAATAAGGTGTTGTCAAAAATGACCTCTAAATTTCAAGTCTAAGGAGACAGAAATAGAATGGAATCATCAATACAAAGAGAAAAATTATTGGACTTGGAATTATTATCTTATTGCTTATCAGTGGAAGAAAAAAAATATTTTTTAATTCAAGCTGTTGGTGAGACAGAAGGGTAGAAGTGCAGTCACGCTTTGTGGAAAGATAAAGCTCTGCATCATTAACAGTGGAAATAAATACCGTGGAACAGTGGAACTCAATTCCGAATTTGCCTGAGAGGGGAGATGATAAATAAAAAAGCGAAAGGGGGCCGGATACAAAGCCTTGGGAAACACCAATACTGACAGGAAGAGACTGAAATTCTTTAGTTGGACAAATTGGGTGTGGACAAACTGTGTGCAGGTAAGACCCATATTTACTAATGTATATGATGAAATCTTTTAGAGAATATTAGTTCGCGAATCATGGTGTTTCACCTTACCAAGTGATCTATAAACCAACTAAAGCTTGGTACATTCACACAGACTTCAAAGAAGCTTTCTTTGGGTAAATCAATAAAGACTTTCTCTGGTTGATAGTCAGGTAAAATTTAATGTAATTGGATGCTTTTATAACAACAGCATAATAAATCCACCTAACAACCACAAATGAAACCATAATACCCTGGATACACAGTCTACTTGTCCTGGTCCTTGTCTAACAACAACAGATGTGACTGTGCAAACAACAAAATGTTGTATTTAAATATATGACTTAAGAGATGACCTTTTCATACTTCATGTCAGCATTAGTCCTTGGGCTCACCTTAATTCCACGTATGTGTGCAACAACTTCAGTGTTTGGTCTTTCTGCTGATTTATCCAACAGATACTCAATGATGGCATCTTTATTGTACACCCTGTTAAAAAAATATCTAGTTAAGTTCAAACAATATCAATGTTAAACGGACTGAAACTATATTTATTTGTAGGTTTGGTTTGAACTCTTTTACCTCCCGAGTTCACAGGCCACAATAGGACGCCGTAGCTTTTCTTGGCTCAGGCTGCAGTACTTCCACTTGGCAGCAAGTTCTGCATTTTTGTCCACCTTAAAAACACAGTTAGGGAGAAATATCACTTTTCAACTCAATGATGCAACACATCCTGCCATAAATTACTGGATGCAATATGTAATACAAGATATATGTTTGCTCTTAAAAGCAAGTAGCTCCCAAACCTAGCTTACGTGTTAGAATGAAAATCACTATAGGCATAAAGACTGTATTAGCTAGATTTCAGGGACCCACAAAGCTTCTTCATTGTCCGTGTGGTCAGCTGCAAACATTAGTCATTGTCATGTTGATTTGTGAGCAGGGACTTTCTCGAATAGCAGCCTTTCAGTCCACGGTGACATAAAGCGCACTTAAATTAAATAATTGAAATAAGGTTTTCCAATCACTTCCATGGTTACCGGTGTATAAAATTAAGCACAGAGGCATGCAAACCGTCTTTACAAACATTTTTGAAACAGTGGGTCGCATTCGGGAGCTCAGTGAATTCCCACATGGTACCGTGACAGGGGGCCACCTGTGCAATAAGTCCAGTCATGATATTTCCTCACTATTAATTTTTTTTTTAAGTGATATTATATCAAAGTGGAAGTGACTGGAAATGACAGCAACTCAGCCACAAAGTGGAAGGGCACATTAAAAATCACAGAGTGGGGTCAGCGGATGCTGAGTCACATAGTACACAGAGAAGTCAACTGTCTGCAGTCGATAGCTACAGACCTCCAAACTTCATGTGACCACCAGATTAGCTCAAAAACTGTGTGTAGCGAGCTTCATCAAATAGGTTTCCCTGGCCGAGGAGCTGCATCCAAGCCCTACATCTTCAAATGCATTGCAAAGCATTGGATGCCATGGTGTATTATGCCAACACTGGACTCTAGAGAGTGGAGGTTCTGGATTGACGAATCATGCTTCTCTGTCTGGCAATCTGATCAAAAAGTTTGGGTTTGGCAATTGCCAGGAGAAAGATACTTGTTTGACTGCATTGCGCCAAGTAAAATATTTGGTGGACGGGCGGTATAATGTGGGGTTGTTTTTTTTAGGAGTTTCGCTTGGCCCTGGCTGGGCCCCTTACTTCCAAAGAAAGAAACTCTTAATGCATCAGCATACCAAGAGATTTTGGAAAATTAGATGCTCTCAACTTTGTCGGAACAGTTTGGGATGGCCACTTCCTATTCCAACATGAAGAACTTGAGTGGCCTGACCTTAAAAAGATAGAGCACCTTTGGAATGAATTAGAGCAGAGATTGCAAGCTAGGCCTTCTCATCCAACATCAGCGTCTGACCTCACAAATGCGTTCTGGAAAAATTCCCATAAACACACTCCTAAACCGTGTGAAAAGACTTCCCAGAGAAGTTGAAGCTGTTATAGCTGAAAAGGGTGGGCCAAAGTCATGTTAAACCCTATGGATCAAGAATAGAATAGTTTATGTGTGTGTGTGTGTGTGTGAAGGCAGATTAGTTATTACTTTTGGCAATATAGTGTATTTTTGGAAGTTTCAGCAACATCATCCTAGGAACAGCAACATATTTTCCTGTGCTTTCCTGATGAAAATATTAGACAGTGTGTTAATTTTAATTGTTGTTGTTCCCAAACTAAATCCCTCAATATGGCATTAAAACCAGTGGCGAACTGTGGCAATAAAAAAAAAAAAAAAAAAAACACCATTTGTCTGCCAGTGTTTGCAAACTATGTAAACAGTATGATCGACGTTTAAATTATTTAGCCCACGTTCATGAAGCTCCGCCCCCAGGCTCTACGGAAGTTAATCTAATAAAGTCAATAAAATGACTGACAGGAAGTTTAACCAATTACAAACAAATATTCTGCAACGGAAAAAAAAATTCCAAAACGGATTTTTTTAACAGCTTCATTTAGCTTTTGTTAAGGCTACACGGCATTTTAATAATGTCAAATGTAATTTCCTTAAAGTTACGTGTACAAACAAATAATAATAATATAAATAAATAATAATCCCCCCCCCCCCCCCAAAAAAAAAAAAAACCTACAACACAATATAAGAGATATAATAAGAGGCGACTATTTGTACATATTTATAATAAATATAATTAACAAACAGGTCAATAGTCAGTGACCGAACCTTAATATTTAACCAAATAAAACAGAGAAAAAACAAAGACAAATTGATTAGCTGTAATGTTTCAAACAGACAATTTCTGGTTGTCCAAGAACGACTTGCTTGCTGCTTTAGTCTGAATGCGAAGCCCCAGAGAGAAAGTTACTCAAACTTGTTTAATTATTACAAACAATACACTGTTATATTTGGATGATTCTAAATGTTTAGAAGTATTATTATTGATATTATATTCATATTATTATCAAAAAAGATCCGACTCAATGGTCTAAAACCCCTCAACGTTAGCTAGCCAGCTAGCTAGCTAGCTTAAACGCACGCGCGTCTATATCGTCTTACTAGCTCTTACCTTTTCCACCTTCTTCGGTCCTTTCACTAGTTCGTGTCTTTTAGGAATGGTTCCTCCGTCACATCCCATCTTCACTCACAGAGCCCAACGTTTTATACAAAAAATCAGAGCGTTCCCAGAGCTAACAACTCCTAACCTAGATACATTAGATGATGTTAGCATATAAACAACCAAAGAAACCCCGAAAAAGACAACTCGGCTGGCTTATGATTGTGTGTTTGCGCTGTTGAGTAGCGCCCCCTGTGACCATCAAAAATGAATACACGTTTACGTTGCTATTATATGAAACACTAGATGGCGCTAAATTGTTAACTTAAATAAGCGTATAGACGGTTTTTAAACGTGTATTTGCGGTCTTTGACAAATATTGTCTATGGCGTCAAACTCATTTCACGTAATTACACACAGTCTGATGTAAATAGTGCCATTAATACGTGCTTAACTCGGTTGCATAAATATTTACCCCTTTTAAACCTTTGCATAATTTGATAAAATGTAATAAATTATGATAAAATGATGATGATACAAAGGTGACAAATCTACACAAAAGATGACATAATAGTGAACTGAGGAGAACTTCAATATAGTTAAAAAAAATTACAAAGACAAAACTAAAATATCAGTTGCAGGTAAAAAAAAATAAATAAATAAATAAATCTTTCCTACACAAAAAAAAAATGGTTTAACACTGCACTGTGTTTATATAGGTCCAATTTAAATTAGTTAAATTTGTTAAATGAACACTGGGGATTTTACTAGATGTATGTGTTTTTTTGTTTCTTTTTTTTATAGGAGACATAGTTGCATTATGGACCATTTTAGGCTAATGATAATTTAATATTATTAGTACATTTTGTCAACAGCATCCATTGTGTTTCTTGCTCTATTCAGTATATTTTTTTACTTTATGTATTTTTTACTAAATATTTCAATAAATTACAATCTACAAGACGATTTTAATTTAAAAGACAGATTATGAATTAATTTGGTGGGCCTGCTTTATTATAATATGCATAGCAGCAGAAATGGAGGGTCTAAACTTATAATCTCACAGGAGAGGATGTACTGTTGTGCTAAATATCAGCATGGCTGTGATATCTTCTTATCAAAGCTGTGCTGAAATTTAATACACAATAAATCACATCCTTAAATATGATATTGCTTTTATGCAACAGTACCCTACCACACCTGGTGGAACTAACTAATCGTGATGGTTAGTGACCGACAGTCAGTGTAATTAACAATGCGCAAAAGTCGTTTTAAATTTGTTTTAGTAGTTTTAAATTAGTTTAGAATTCAGTACAATGTTGCCAAAAAATAAGAAAAAATAAACCATCTGGGTGGTGGACAGTCCTGAGGTACAAATGAGACTAACTTCGAATTACCACATATTCTTCTTTAGAATATCAGATAACTTCCGGGGTTTGGGGTTGAATTCCATTTAATAGTATTAGCTGGAGAGCCAGTGAGGTAGGGTGTACAACCCCTTATTCCACACACCAGATAGTGCTGGTGATCAAGGGGTTAAAGAGAGGTTGGGGATTCAGCCTTGTGTTTGAACCTATTAGCTGTGTAGCTCGCAAAACAAAACAGCATGGATGGTTTAGGTGCAATTTGTAACGACTTAAAAGCAATTACCAAGAGACACAGTGTTGTTAAATATGACATAACGTTATCAGATGTGTTTTCTTGTTAAAAGTGCCTCCATGACTGGTTTTGAATGTGCGCTTTGGCAAGCAGCTGCTCTCCCCTCTGTACCACAGACCATACAGACCTACATTTTCCATGCAGGCAACTGACAATTAGTGTAAGTGACGATGGTTAGAACACTTGTGACACATATAGATAAACTTCTAAATGCTTTTACTATATATTTATATATTTATTTATTTATTTATTTTTGGAATGCCTCTCATCCAGGCAGATTACTTGGTCACAACTAACTGTTGTGTAACCAGCACTATAATTGTACCGTACTATGATGTGTTTTTACTTGGTTTAATTAAACCATTCACTTATGAAAGGCTACATGGCAACATCACCTAGCACATGGAAAACTCTGTAGGCATCTCTAACAGTGTATTAAAGGCTCTAGACCAAAACCCATGCTTTGTTTTATATAGTCATTGCAGTACCACACACTACCAAGTTAGTGTCAGCTCTGTAGTTAGAATGATCTATCACCCAAATAATCTGGCCAGTGGTGGTGCTTTAATGGTCACTTATCACTTGTGGACCGGAATGGAGGAGCTAGCTCCATTCAGGTAATTATATACCAAAGTCAGAAGGTATGGTAGATGTAACATGTATAAGTACTAATTAGCCACTCTAGCTTAGAAAGCATTATAATGGGTATTGTTTATTTGTAGGAACAGAATGTGCTTTATCTGAGTGTTCCCAACACCAGTGCTTCTAGCCATATGCCATACAGCTAATGAGTGACCGCTTTATTCTGGTCAGGATCACAGTGGATCTGAAGCCTATTCCAGGAACACTTCCTGGATGGGACACCCATTCATCACTGGGCACCACACACACACATTTATATAAACTCATTTAAACAGAAGGACAGTTTAGAGTACCCAATCTGCCAACTGGCATGTTTAAGGAGGTGGGTCAAAATTGGAGCCTGTAGGAAACTCCCCAAATGGCAGAGAGAACATGTGAAACAGGATAAAACTAGTGACTGTGGAGCTGAGAGAAAGCAAAGCTAGCCAGTGGTTAGAAAAAAGAAAAATGTAATTAGATAATTATACTTGTTTAAGGGTCTCATTAGGCATTGAATGATTATCGACACCTTAATAAATAAGGTGGTATACTAGCCACTTTGCTAGATTACTAGTAACACATTTGCTGTATTCATATTCTTTTTTTACCCCAATTTAGTTGTGTCTAACTCCCCCCCCCATCACAAGGGCTATACCACATTAAGGCTACTACTGCCACTCAGTCAGGAGGGCATAACACACTCGGAGGACAACGCTATCCGCTTTTTCTCTTGCGAGCTCACAGACGCCCCTGATTGGCTGTAGAGTCGTGAGGAGTACAAAGTACCTCTTATCCCTCATCTCTAAGAGAGCTCGGCCAATCAGCTCTCTCTAGACCTCCGGCTGTGAGAGGTTACAGCATCACCCAGGAACCGAATCTCCGGATAACAGGGCAAGCACTTTACCACTGCGCCACTCAGAGGACTCTGTATGCATATTCTTTAAGCATTCTTTTAATCTGGGAGAACTGGGAGCACAGCGGCATAGTGGTTAGCACTGTGGCTTTGCACCAACACCGGGCTTGAAGGTTCAGATCCAGCTGTGAGTCTGTGTTCATGGATTTGCAGTGGTTTTTCCATACTTGGTGGGTGTTCTCTAGGTACTCTGGTTTTCTATCACATTTCACAAAGTGTGAATGTGGCTGCGACGGACTGGCACCACATCTATGGTGTACCCCACCTAGTCTCCAGAGTTCCCTAGAAGCTCCCTTCAACCCTGTACTCTGTACCCCAAAAGAATAAATGTAAACTGGTAATTGTTACATAAAATCTTTTATAAGGCAAATAATTACTTGCTGATTCTATGTCAGAGAATTATTTATCCTCTGCAATTTCTATAAATTTTGCAGCTGGATAATTCCTTAAATTTTATTTCATTCGTGTGTGTGTGTGTGTGTGTGTGTGTGTGTGTGTTATACTTAACGTTTAATGTGTATTTCTTTACAGTTTTGTTTTTTCTTCAGGTTACACTGCTTAAGTCTTTTATATTTAGTATCAAGTAAAAAGTACTGTAAGTAATACAAAGTTATACAAAGTAAGAGTGTGTCAACAATGATCCAAATTTCTTTGTTCATAAAATCACCTTTTAATCAGTTTATTATTATGCTTAGAATACAGTACATGTCCTCAGAACACAAGCACCAGTAAATGTGGTACAACTATGAATTAGTACCAGCCTGTGAATTGCCTTACTGTTAACTGTCAGAGCTGCTGTTATAGACAATTACTCAACACCGTTTGATCAATCAGATTCGAGTATACAACATTGGGGCGCTATAACCAGCTATATCACATAATAGAATATTGCAGGGCCTAACCAGAGCACTGGATATCCCTTCCGAGAATCATTGCAAGTCGATTTTTCTCTCACCATCGACAATATATATGAAGAGAAATAGTCAGTGACAGGTCACTGCTACAGTTCCTTGGATGAGAGAGATAAAAGTTTTCTTGAGTGCTAATAAAAATCAATTTCCTGAGCCACACGGAGACGGTGATTGGTTTAACATTGACGTACACAGAGGACTTTATGGAAGAGGATGGCCAGATGATTGATGTGCATGAATAACATTCACCCCATTAAGTATTAATGATAGAGTTTCCTGAATATCTATGGTAGTTTGAGTAATGCATGTAATGGTAGTTATTTGATTATATAGAAGTATGATGGCTGTAAATGTTTTGCTCATTAGATCATGTGGCATGCTGTTAGATTCATTCTCATAATACTTTGAGTGTCTTGGCAGCAATGCATTGTTGATCTGTAGAACTTGGATGTTTTCTCACCCCAGAATTAAAGGTCTTGGATTGTTTATTTTATCCATCAGCCACATCTTGAGAAGAATATGAACACACAAGGTTCTTTTCATGCGGCCAGAATCCGGCCTCTGACCCTGGGGCAGTCATTAGCTGCAGTCATCATGCTTGATGTTGCAGTAAGACAAATGCATTCCGCATCTTAGTTTGAGCAGGGATCTTACTGCCTCTTCAGCAGGGGCTCCTACTCACCAAAAGAGTCTCCACCCATTTAAAGGCAGCCAAAATTCTAGAAACCTAAGGAATGCAACTTTTCTTCTTTCTGCTTTTACTGTTCAAAGCAGGAAACAAAGCATACTAGGGACATTTTGGCAGGCTGGTATGGTATAAAGATCACACAGTACTTTTGAGGGTAAAATAATAATAATTCAACTGGGGAAGAGAAGGCATGTCTTGATTAAATTTCAAAAGGTAGTCCACCAAAATATCCGCAGTGGGAAAAGAATGTGAGACAGTTCAGAGTCTTTTCGCGCCTTGTTTATCAGCTGTAGTGGTAAATCTCTCCACTTGAAATGTTTCTAGACAAGTCATTACAAATTTGATAAGGGTCATAACACTGCAGTGACTGAAGCTCACTAAAATGACTTTCTCTGGAAAGCAAACCAACACCATTAGTGCACTGTGGGCCAGTTATTATTAGGGTTTTATAAAGTATCCTTATAATAATCTTAACCATGATCATATAAATTAGTCACAGTAACGTTATATCTAAGTATATACATTCCTATTATGATAGAAGACTATATGTGACAAGAACTAAAGCCCATATTATTATTATTATTTAACAAGTAATTTTAAAGATTTTAACAAAGATACAAAAGCAGAAGTAAAGAACCTTTAGGCTAGTCATCATATTAATTTATTTATTCATTCATTTATTAATTGGTATTTTGGTCTGTCCACGTGCCATGTGCCAGTTCGGGATCCAACACAATGCCACTATCTCTGTATCTCTATCTTTATGTCTGTCTTTTTGTTACTCAAAATATCTGTATCTTTATTTGTTTTTTAACACAAAATAAGCGTGAGCTAAAAAGAGTCTTTTTTCAGACTGTTTGGTTGTTTTTGTTTGTATGTTTTTGTTTTTTATTTAATGTGAACCCTTCCCCAGGAAAACATTAAGAAAGCACAGATGAAGAAATGCCAGCTAGTACGGTTTTTGAATTTTGTCTCTGGTAATCTCAGCTACATCAATCCATTTTTTTTATCTCATTTATACAAATATTATTCTTATTTTTACCTGTTCACCGCATGTTCAAGGGACTAAGTTGGTTTATTTTCCCAACATAAAGAAAAAATTGTAGTCTTATTTAAAGCTCAGTGAGCCTGCCCAAGCTTTGTGGCATAGTGGTTAGCACTGTGGCCTCACACCTCTAGGTTTGAGGGTTCATTTCCCATCTCCACCTTACATAGAGTTGGGTTGGGTTCTCATACGGTTTCCTCCCACAGTCCAATGACATGCAGATCATTTTAATTAGCATTTCCAAATTGCCCAGTGTGTGTGAGCAAGCATGTGAATGTGTGTGCTTGAGCGCCCTTCTATGGATTGGCACTCCATCCAGGGTGCGCCCCACCTAGTGCCTCAAGGCTCCTGGGATACGCTCCAGACCTCCTGCAACTCTGTCCAGGATAAGTGGTATAGAGAATGATAAAGTGCATGAGTGAGAGTCTACTTCAGTAATCGCTTAAGTGGACTGTAAATGCATATTAATGTGCTTCATAATTATCCATTCATTTATGCGAGATTTAAAATAAAACCCTTCCACTTGTATTTTTTATTTATTTGTTTGTTTGTTTATTTATTGCATCCCATGGTGCCCAATGTACAATCATGTTAAATAGTTACCATGTGAAATGTCATCAGTTTAAATAAGTAAACAAACAAATCAACAGCACTTTCTATTTGCCTGTATTTGTTTTGTTTAGAATACGAATAATTAATTTTTTTTCTGTATGTTGCTTTAATAAGATAAAAATTCTCTTAAAACACTATTCATTCAATACGATATCAAAAGCACCCACCCACAGTGTGCTATCACACATGATCCCACTCAGTGATAATGCAATTTGTCCTATTTGCCTTGATTATGCCTCATTCCTGGGCCCAACCTGACATCACTTTTTGGTAACAGAACTCCCGAAGATGTTTTCCACTGCTTGAGAGTAATTGGCAGCATTCATGGGCCTAACGAGGGAAGCCTGAAGCCCGAGAGACAGGGGGAAAACCCAAACCTCCACATGTGCACGAGTGGAACTAACCCAACACACACCCCTTCTAGCTGCTGGCTGCTTAGGCCTGGTCGACTTTCGTTAAGCTGAAGGAGGAGAACAACATATCTGACAGCTCTCTGGCAGGGGCAGGAGTTACCCACCAAGTTGGGGACATACCTGTGGCTAGTGTCTATGTGTGTGTGCATGTTTCTGTAAGCTGCATGGTCATGCACACAAGCACTGCCACACAGTAGCCCATGCCAGACCTAGTCTTTTAGAGGTCTAATAAATAACATACCTCTGCTGCCTCGGGGTGCATGCCGTTGCATATCAATGAGTTTTAGTTCTGTGCTGTTCCACATTTAGTAGTGTGTGGCTTCTGAGTGCTGCAACAGTAAAGACTTCGGCGTATCATCAGAAGATCACAACTTTAATTCCTGACAATGCCAGAGCCATCCATGACTAAGAGCCCAGGAAAGCAGAATTAGCCATACAGTCTGAATGGTAGGGATGGTATTAATCTTTCCCCTGTCAATCAAAACTGTATAATATCAACATATTCTGGCATTTCTGAGTTTGTGACTGTGGAGGTTGGTGCTTTTCTTTAAGTAAGCTCATGAGCAGCAGTTCAGTGAAAAGATGCAGTGATTGCCATCATGTACAGTATGTTGAAGTGTTGAACTGTCGACTAGAACACCACATTTTTAGGTGGGTGGATGTCATATGATAGAACAGAGCTTACTTTTGTGGAAGGATATGATAAATGACCAACAGAAAAAAAAGGATGGGTTTTGGGATGGGAGCACAGACATATATGTTCTAAAGAGCCACTGATGATGCTAGATCCCAATGCTCTGTTTGACTAGGTACCTCGTTCTAACCACCGACTAGGAAAGCCCCTGCTTGTGAACTCGGATGGTCTTTATCTCTAAATTTACAAATCAACATGGTTGTCCTGAGCATAAATAGAAAAGATATAAAAACTTTATATACATTTTAACATTTAAATAAACTATAGTGCATATACAAGAATTAGTTTTCGATCAACTGACATGCAGACAACAGCTTATTGAACCGATACACAGTACACTCTCCTGTTTCGAGAAAGCAAATTATATCAATGACAGGCTTATTTCTAACAAAAGACAAACATGGGGGAATCTATGGTGTACCATCAAACACATGGAAGTCAAGATGAGCTGAAAGCAGCAGCCTCTTGTGCTCTCTCTCTCTCTCTTTCTTGTTTACTCTGTGCAAATGAAACCAAATCTCTGTTTCTCTAATTTTAATACTATTTCCAGAGCACTTCTTAATTGCTGTTTCACCGAGTTATTTTCTCTGTTTTTTCGTTTCTCTTTACCAGCACATGTTTCTCATAAAGGGCTGAGCGTCTGGCCTTGCATAAATGTTTTTGGTGCGTTCCTTTTGGGACCAGCTCAGTCTTTACTGCATAGGCTAATCAGCTGTAAATTCTGTTTTAAGAAGGAAAAGAGGGGGAGGGAAGGAGTTAAATCACCAAGGCCCATTGCACAACACTCAGAAAAGAGAATGAGAAGGGAGGAGGCAAAGAAGGAGGAAGAAGGAGAAAAAAAAGGTCTGAGGTTTGACAAATGATCTAATAAAGGGGCAGAAGGATTACAGGCTGGGCGCCTGTTGAGAAAAGGAAGTGCTGCGGTAAATATTTTTAAAAGCTGTCAATAAATTTGCAACATTATGTTGAGCATAGAGAAGTGCATCAGTGCGATATAGAATATTACCGATGTCTATTCATCTGGGAATTTAAAAGCAAGCAAACTAAATGAAGATTTTTTTTTGAAGAAAAGTTGCATTTCAGTATATATATATATATATATATATATATATATACACACACACAATCTTGAAGGAATTCACAAAGATGTTAAGTATTTGTTGGCTGCTTTTACATCAACTCATTGATCAAGTGATTGTGGAGGCCAAGTCGTCTGATGCTACACTCCATCACTTTTCTTTATGGATGAATATCTAAAAGCTCTTATATTACCTAAAGGTGTGTATGGGGTCCTTGTCCTATTGTAAAATAAATGATGGTTCTACTAAGTGTAGAGGGGATAGCATGTTGGTGCAAAATGCTGTGATATCCATGCTGGTAATGTGTGCCCTCAATTTTGACTAAGCCACCAACAGTGTCACCAGCAAAGCATCCCAACACCATCATACCTCCTTATCCATGCTTCTCAGTGGGAACCCCACATTTAGAAACTGTCTATTCACCCTCTCTACATCTAACAAAGACAGGGTAGTTAGAATCACAGATCTCAAATTTGGACTCATCTGAACAAAGGACATTTTTCCACTGATCTAATGTCTATTCCTTGTATTTCTTGGCCCAGGCAAGTCTCTTCTGCTTGTTGTTCTTCCGAAGTAATGGTTTCTTTGCGACAGCTCAACCATGAAGTCCTGACTCACGCAGTTTCCTCTGAACAGTGAATGTTGAAATTTGTCTGCTGCTTGAACTCTGAGAAGCATTTATGTGGGCTCTAATCTGAGGTGCTGTAAATCGGTGGTTTCTGAGGCTGGTCATTCGAATGCACTTATCCTCTGAGCAGAGGTAGTTCTTGGTCTTCATTTTCTTGGATGGGCCTCGTGAGAGCCAGTTCCATCATAGCGTTTGATGGTTTTGGCAACTGCACTTGGAGATACATTCAAAGTTTTTGAGATTTTTCAGATTGACTGACCTTCATTTCTTGAAATAATAATGAACTGTCTTTCCTCTCTACTTGCCATAATATGCATTTGTACAGTAGTTGTAGTATCACTAATAGGGATATTTACTCTGTATCCACCCTGCCTCTGCACAGGACAACTGATGGTATAAAGCACATTGAGAAGGCAAGAAATTAAGAAGACAAATTAATTCTTGGCAAGACACAATTATGAATTGAAAGCCATTCCAGGTGACTTCCGTTGGTATCTGATGAGAGAATGCCATGAGTGTACCAAGCAATCATCAAAGCTAAATGTAGCTACTTTTCACAACCTGAAAATATAAAACATAAAAAAATTACTATATAATACCATATGTGTTTCATAGTTTGGATATCTGTGTTAATGTACAATGTGCAAAAATAATTAAAATAAAGAAAAACACTGAAGAAAAAAGGTGTGTCCAAACTTTTAACATGTAGAAAGAGAGAGAGAGAGAGAGAGAGAGAGAGAGAGAGAGAGAAAGAATTTATTCCAACAGCACGGCTGATTATTTATTGGGTTTTTATTTATTAGGAAATCACAATGGACCCAAGGGAGTCTTGTTTATGCAGTTTTATTTATTATCCTTCTTTATCAGGTATATTCAGTATGCCTGATGTCGCTCCAATCCAGTTCAGCACACGTCACCTAAGAAATTATATTATAGTATCCACTCCACATGCCTTTAAATTACATCCACAACGAGTTCCAGCGCACACCCTGACCTCTGGCTGCTTTCCTCACGCATAGTGCCTTCTCCATAAAAGTCACCTGCGCTCACTTTCCCACACATTCATCCCAGCTTGTTAGTCATCAGTCTATTAAATCTAATTTAAGCGGTTCACCTGTGCTAGCCAGGGGGCGGTTGTTTCCTGGGGACAACCTGGGATGAGTGATGTGTTGATGAAGTAGGAAGGATAGTTAAGGGTCAGGCCTGTAGACACTTGCTCTGACACCCAGAGAATTAAGTGCTTCATTAGTTAAAATAAGGACAAAAAAGGGGCGTTAGGATGATGGAAAGGTTGTGTCTTTCTCATCATCCATCTGGATTCCGCTGCTGGAATAAGAACAATGAATATTGTCAAATTGATTTAGTCTAGTCTTCTTTTATTAGAATATGATTTTTAAAATGTTATTATAGCTATTTCCTTGAATTGTCATTTCTTAGCCTATTGTTTATTTGGCTGATATGTTTACATATTGTTTTTAGCGGCAATTGAATGTATCTGCCTACAGTATTAGAAAAACTGTCTACTTTTTTTTAAATGCTGGAATTTTTTTATGACAGGAAGTATTGCATGAATCTTACTATATGAAATATATTTTACATGATTACCTTTTGTACACAGAACTCTTATATACAGAACTTTTAGTTTTTTTATTGTTTTTTATGTATAAAAAAAATATCAAGTAGATTAAAAGACTCTTAAAACCTTTGTCTACTTTAATTTGCTAATAGGTAAATGACAGTTTTTTTTTTTTATCTTCGTAAATATATTGGTTTTCAGATTAATCATGGTCTAGTTTTAGACAATTCACTCCACCCAAATTGTGAATGAAAAGAAAGCCTTTTTGTACTGCGCCAGGCATTAACCCAGACACATATTTCTGTCCAAAGAGGATGAAAGGCCGGTAAATTAAATTTCATGGCTTTAAGGAAAACAGTCATGATGTCATGAAGTCTCAATGATAGCCCATGCCTGACTGTCTAAATAATAAACGTCATTATTTTCAGGGACCATATCAGTATGAATATTTTGCATCCTAAAAACTTATTAGTGATATTATATTCTCTATCTATTTAAACGATTATCTATCTATCTATCTATCTATCTATCTATCTATCTATCTATCTATCTAAACCCTATAAACATATCTCATTAAGACAATTCACAATATTTCACAAAGTATTAAATTATCCCAGTATTGCTAGCAGACCATCATGTCCTTCTCTCATGGAGAACTCGCACACACATACACACACATACACACGTGTGTACACACACACATACACACATACACACCTTCCCCAAGGAGATCTGAACAGCCAAGGATGTGGGCTGTTTCCTTGCATTAAGCAAGAGGTTGAGGACATTCTTGCTCAGTGAGGCATTGCTTCAGTCCCCTCATTCTCTGTATTTGTTAAGCACTGGGAATAACGTCACACCTAATCCACTGAATGAATGTGCCTGTGCCTCCCAGCTGCCTCACAGCTCCGGATAGTGTTTCATTAACTCGGAAAAGTGCTGTGGTTGGCCTAGCAGTAGCTATGGAACAGTGGAGGTGGGATTTCTTTCCTGACTCGCTTAGAAATCCGGCTGACGAGCTGAGTTCATCAGGAATAACTTCCTTTTCGCCAAATATTGCAGTTGTATTTATCATCATCATTGTGTGCTTTAGATCCTGGGTGACACTAAGATATATGGCACCTTTGCTACATTGACCTCTTCATTAGCTTAATTTTAAATGTTATTTTCCCCTTTTTCTTCATCTTCATCTTCATCGTCAGTAGTACTCTACCATGCTTGCAGTATTCATTTACTTCAGCGCGGTTGGCCAAAAGCAAAAGTAAAATTCTTGCAATGCATCCTAAGCAAATACATTACTTAAGCAAGCACTCACCATACCCCAACACCTCTCTAAATCAAGTCAATGCCAGTTTCAATTACTGTCAGTGTGCACTGCTCTGCACTGAGGGGAAAGCCAGAGTCTGGAGTTTCATAACCACAGTCAAGATGTAGAACCTACCAGCTTTTGACTGTAAAAACCTTTTTTTGTAAATACCTTTTTTTATTTGATTAGATTTTTTTAGAAATCCTGTCAAAATCATTCGCCCACCCTGACAAAAAACAATTAAAATACATAGTTCTTGGTCATCTTTGATAATCAATTACTTCTGGTGAGTTTTCACATACTTTTCATTCCCCTTTCTTTTTGTCTCTCTCTTTCTCCAAGTAAAGTGCAAACTGTATTTGTGCTTCGTTTTCTTTGGCAGTTCTCTCAGGTTTGCGGTTTTATGCATAAGCAGATGCTCAGGGCATCAAGGCTGTGAAGCTCTTTCAGTCTCTCTCCACACAACTGAAGAAATGAAAATCTGAGGAAATATGCATCTAACTGATGAGCTCTCTCCATTTTATAAATTTATTTCCCCCTTGTTTGTCAACATTGCTTTTCCACTGAGTGTGTGTGTGTGTGTGTGTGTGTGTGTGTGTGTGTGCTTGCCATGTTGTAACCATTTGTAAAAGCTAAAGGTCCTCAAGATTGTAATAATCTTTACGAAATAATGATAACCCATGAATAGACAATATGCCACACAAAAGGCAAAAGAGACAGAATTTTTCATTTACTATTGTAAGTTCTCTTCTCTTTTCATATCCATCCACAGCGTCCAGAAAGAGATCTTAAAGCTGTTATCCAATGTCCTCTGTCTCTGTTTCTGCTGCCTGCTGTTCAGAATCCATTCTTGTATTTGTCAATTAATAGCCCTGCATGCTATTCAAAAATAAATAACAGCAACTTCCCCTGGTATCTAAGTCAAAACAATCGTAGGCCGAGCATGTCCACAACACCCCAGCCAAATCAGCACCAGATGTCTCCTGAACCGTTCCTCTTCTCTCCTCTCACCTCCCTTTTTTTCATCTCTCTTGCTTTCCTTTCCTGTCTGGAATTCCACATTCCGTGTGGATGGGGATATGTGAAGATGGTGGTGGTTTGGGCACCCTGCAGGACGTTATTATTAATGATTTATTTTGTGGGATTTTTAGACAAGTCCTCATAGGTTGAATTTTATCAGGACTGAAAAACGAGCATCATCATATTTTAAACAATGTTATGCCTAGTTTCCCCTGGAACTGAGCCAAACCAGGGACTAGATTCCCTAAAAAAGATTGCCTCTTTACAAGCCTTACTCTCTTCATGTCTCAGTGTGAGCCGTTCTTTAAGCCCTGATGGTCGTCTGCACATCATCGTGAGGGAGGGAGAGTGTCCGCTTTGGCTGAAGAGACAGCAAATCGGCCACTGCAGCCCACCCAAAGTCGTCCAACACCCAGCCTGTCGACACACTCCATTCACACGTCCCTTCAACCAGGGAGAGAAGACTAATTTACTTTTCCACTTGAGTGCAGTAAGAAAGCTGCTGCCCTGCAGTGACTAAACAAAGCAGCCACTCGAGAGATGATAGCAGCTCTTCAGGAAGCTACTCTATCCTCAACCGGCCTAGAAGTCTAAAGATATCCAGTGATAGAGAACCCACACCTACTGTCAGTCTTGGTGATAAACAAGGTGGTGATAAACAACTTAAAATAGGTTCCTGATATTGTCTTTAAGTCTCAGGAATGACGATGACTCCACAGATCGTTTCATCAAAATGAATTAGAGGAAAAGTATTTGAGGTCCGAGAGGGGTTGATGGCTATGGACTTCATAACATTTTTTCCATTGTTACATCCTAAGAAAGAACTTTGGTAAGCAGGGGTAATAAAGGCATTGTGTCACCCTTGATATCCATGATATCATTTATTGCTGTTATTACTTTATATGAAAATAAATAGTATTAACTAAATGTTTATAACAGAGATAGGCCACAGCATATTTATCAGCCCTGCTAATAAATCTGCCACAGAAATGTAGTCATGTTCCTCAGTTTAATTTTCTTCTTTCTACTTCAAGTCAAAGTGTAGAGATTGTAAATGTCCAGACTGGTGGGGGCTGATGGGGGACAATTGTGGGAAGGAAAAGCTCTCATTGCCAGGGATCAGCTTGTGTAAACATTCAGGTTAATGAAGCTCACCGCCCCTAATCCCCTTTTCCCCACTTACGCCCCCCCTTGTCTAGCTTAATCCAACTGCACAACCCCAACCTGTCAATCAAGTGGCTTTAGGGTCCATGTTTGTGTGTGTGTGTGTGTGTGTGTTTGTGCTCATGCAAGCTTTAGGGAGTTGTATTAAGGATGAATTCTGGGCCCAAGTTCTGCTCGGATCCAGATGAGGGCTAAGAAGTGCACGCTTGTGAGTAAGTACACAATTCTAATCAACTCCACATGATGGTGATTCCAATAGTGATATTTTAGCAGCCCCAGAAATGCTTACATCATGACCTGCTACTCTGAGCTTTAGAAAGAGAGTATTTATTGATTAGCTAAAATACTGAGCGCAATCTATGAAAATGCATGACAGTGTGAAATATGTTGTATAAAATAAAAAATTAAAAAACTCTCCAGCTCAGTTCACATTATTATTTTAAATTAACTCTATTACTATTATTCTGGTCTACAGTGACAAAATGTTCAGGGAAATTGTGATATGCTATATCATTATAGCTTGCACCATATACAGTGCATGGGGCACTTTCACACTAGCACAATTGATTTGTACCTTTTCCAGGAACAATTGCTTCCCCTTTCCCACTTCCCCACTGGCAAGGGTTCATAAAATTATTTTTCTCTGTAATTAGGCACCTAAATTTTTACCCTCCAATACAGCAGGTGGCAGTATACAACTGGTTGGTTGGCTGTTTTTTTTTATATTTTTGGGAAGGAAATGTCAAAAGCAACACTCTTGCATGCCTTCTTACTTCATCAGCTATTGCTCTGTTGATCGGAGGATGGGATTGGCACATGCTACGCACACACAGGAATTTCGGCAGAGACAGGTGACAATCATGGCAGCGCATCTACTTCCATGTTCAGATACGACAGACCTACAAATCTGACTCGATCTGTGCCTGAGTATGCTGTGCCATATTCGAGACTACCTTTTCTAGCAGACTAAGGCGAGTGTCCAGGGTGTGGAACGATTTTGTTCTCACTAATCAAAATGACAAGTTTTCTCAGAAACCATCCCAGGGAAATGTGAAAATGTCCATGGTCGCCTCACACCTCAAGAGTTGAAGGTTAAAAATCAGCTCTGGTCATGTGTATGGTGAGTTTGCATGTTGTAACCATACTTGGTACTTTTCCATTGGGTAGTCTGGTAGCTTCCACAGTTCAGAGATCTCTGGTGTTAGCAGGTCCAATAATAATAATAGAATAACAGAATAACTTCTACATCTGCCTTTCTACCTTTTCTTTCACCATTAAGTTGTCATTTTGCATTTCCAGCCCTCTCCAAGCTTGACCTTTTTTGTTTTGTAGGTTTCACTACATGCAAATGAGGTGTGTCTGGAATATGCCTTAAATTGTATAAATTATAGAGTTTTGGTGAAATTATTTATACAATTAACCAAATTTATTTAAAAATTGATAAAGTGAGATCTAATGTTTACAAATCAAGCCCATTGCACACTTATTCCTTACACAGATGTGTGTGTGTGCCCTGCGAGTTCAGGATGTATGCTGCCTCGTGCCCCGCGATCCTGTATAGAAGATTAACAGGAATAGATGGTGAGTGAGTAAGTGAGTGAGTAAGTATCTAAAATCCCAGCAAACAAGAGCTTTATTATGAACTATGCTTTGACTCACAGCTCATACAAGTGTCGGCGCTGTGCAGTCATCAAAAATGAATTATCACCCTCTGGCCATTCAGTGATTTCCAGTTCAGCGCTGTGGTACAGCTAATATTATTGAACTGTCCTAGACAGGATCTTCACATTTTTTTTTGTAGGTCAGTAGTTCAGAAAAATTTTACATCCGCACCTCTATTGGCATGACTAATATCTTGAGTATTATAAGACCGCCCTTGCCTGTTTGTTCTCACACTTCTCCCTTTTCGTGTCATCTTCATGCTATCCTATTTTTTTTTTCCTCTCTGTGTCCACTTGGGGAGAGGAAGGAGGGAGTGTTTTATTATGGCATAGTTATTGTGATGAAGTTGATTTATGAACAGGTCTTCTCTCTTTTTAACTCTGTTCACATAAATCAGACGAGTGTAAAGCACTTGGCATTCTGCCACTAATGCCAAAGAGACACCTTAGGGGATAAGAGGAAGCCAACGCACCCTAAGAACTTCCCACTTTCATATTGGAACATTTTATCATCTCTTCATTCAACATCAATAAAAATTGTTACATGTAGGCAAACTTTTTTTCTTAAGTCTGTTTGTCTTTTATACAGAAAATCTGTTACTGTTTACCACCTCCATATATCACTAGGAGTTCTTGCTAAATCCTCAGAGGCCAATGAGAGCAAGAGGCTGTCTAACTTTGAACACAGTTAGATCCATATAACATGACAAGATGAGAACCAGAGTTTTTCGTGTATATTTATGTGTATGTGGGTATGACATGAATGACATAGGAAAAGACGATGAGGCTTTAGGAGAAGAAAGAGAGAAAATTATAACCCTTGAACATTAAGAGATTCAGTCAGCAAAATATAATCAAGTTAAACAGGCTTTTCAGTCAAACCTGGTGCCCGCATTGTGACGTGCAACACCTCTCCCACAACTACATCCAGACCCATGGGTTTGCATGCATATCCCAAATCAGTTATCTACACAATCAAGCCATGTGAGGGATGATGAGATGTCCTGTCTGGGCTTTAGCTTGTTGGGCCTCTTAAACTTTTAGTCTTTACTGTGGGCCTCAGCAGTTATTATTTCTATTAACACGCATTTCATTTTCATCCCTGATGCCAGTGTTCATTCACACAGCTGGTTTTGCTCAGACATTGCATGTTTGCTTAAGAGGTACTTTGGAAAATGCAGTCTGATATTTTCCCTTCAGCACCCTCTTTCCCTCTCATCTTCTCTCTTTTCTTTTTTCCCTCTTCCTCGTTATTCCATATGTTTTTTTTTTTTATTATTATTATTAATGGATGTCATTTATTATTTACCTCTCAATAATGTTGTCTCTCAGTAATGTTTCTTTTACACTCCCACCCAATGTGTAGGTTTACTGCGTATGCTATTTGTCTAAGGGCAACAAATGATACCAGCTGAGGCATTAATTAAAGGAGAATTTTAAATAAGGAATATAGATTTGTGCAAATAGTTGAACTGTGGAAATAAAAACTGTGGCTACATCTATGTCCTTACTATTTGTCCAGCATGCTTGTCTGTAGACGTTGATCAGGTTAGTAACAAATAGATTTATATACTCAAAACGCAGGGTACAAAGTGGAAAAAAAGCAAAATTAGTGCATAAAGAGCCAAGCTGGAGTCTTGTGGTCTTAGTCTTAAAACCACATGAACGTGGCCTTGGTCTGGGTCTGATTACTCAGAGTCTCATCCAATGCCACAGCTTAACAGCACAAAACATTTGGCCGAGTACAATCATTAATGATCCATGAATATTTGAAAGATGCACAATTATTGAGCTTTGGAAGAATTATTTTGCAAATTTAGATTTCAGAGCCTGTATTTCATCAAACTAAGCATTCCAGATTATATTTAATATAGCATAGTACAGTTTCATCATAATAATAAAGTAAAGCTTTATTCTAATTAATACTGACAAAATGTTCCCATGTCAGTGAAAGTAAGGAATTAATTTAATTCAGTTCAATTGAATTGTATTTTACTGTTGTTATAACAAAAGACAATACAATAGACAGAGTCAGTAGTGCAAAGACACTACCTTGGACACACCTTTTAATTCCATGGTTTTCCTGATTTTTGTTTCTTTCTACATTGTAGAACACTCCTGAATCTATGCCATTATCTCCTATGAACAGTTGATAGAGATGTGTCTGCTACTTATGATCTGTAAAGCCTCCATAACGGCTAAAATCCGAGGTGCTGTTAATTTGTGATTTTTGAGGCTGCTAACTCTTAACTAAATGAAGTTCTTCTCTGCAGCAGAGGTAAGTTTTGGTCTTGTTTTCCTGGAATGGTCTTCATCACAGCCAGTTTCATCATGGTCCTTGATGGGCTTTGCAATTTCATTTAACAAGAACTATTCCAGAACAGTTGACCCTCCTGTCTTGAAATAAAAACCGACTTTTGCTGTTGTTGGTAATAGCTTATCGAATGTTTTGGGGTTCAATCCCAAATAGCACTAAATGGAATGCTAGCGGACAATGTAGGGTGTAGAGTCGCATGTTCCAGCCACCAAGTAGTGCCCTTGATCAGGGGTTAGAGAGGGATTTGGTATGCAGCCTTGTGTTAGAAGCTAGTTACCTTTGTAGCATGCATTATCCATGAAACAACACAGACGGTTCAGAGGCAATTTGAAATGACTTAGAAGCAATTACTAAGGAGTCCGTGTGTTGTTTAAGATAGCATAACGCTAGCAGATGTCTTTTCTTGCTGAAGGTGTGTCAATAACTGGTTTTGAAGTACAGTATCTGGTAAGTAACATCCTCTGTCCCATACAAAATTGGGAGGGACTGTGTAAGTCACATGCAAAAGGTCTATACAGCGCTAGTAATTTCCACAGTACATTAAATGTAAGTCTAGTGTATTAAGTGTATGATAAACAGTTTCACAGGAATCAATGTGTACAGTGAAGTAAATAAGCATTAAGCATATTAATAATTATTATTATTATTATATGTTTTGTCAGGTAAAAAATATATATTGCTTGAATTGCTTGACTGAAAGACTTTTAATTACAGACATAAATATGCAAAATTTTCAATATATTAACTCAAATTATGTCTTCAGTGATCAAAGGAAAGTACAAAATAGCTGTAAATCCAGTGAAATAGGAATATGTCATTTAGAATTCTGTCACAATGTCATGAAATAATCTTCTTTTTGTAACTCCATAAATCTGCCATATTTAAATGTTGACCCACGCTGCACCACTTAAAACTCTTTCACATAATGGTTGCATGATGGAAAATGGTAATCTGTGGCAAACATCTATCAGTCAATTAATCAGTTTTTAGAAAATGTTACTAAAAATATATTTCTTCAAGGCTGCATTCTAAAGCAGTCTCTCTCTCTCTCTCTCTCTCCCTCTCTCTGAGGGGTCTGTGATGGATAGATAGTAGGCATGTAAATTTTATAAATTACAGTTTAAATCCTTTTTAATCCTGATGAAGTCACACAAAAACAAACCACTACTGCAAAAAGTTTTATTTATTATTTATTATACCTATTAATTTGTTTGACTGTTCATATATTCAGTATATATTCAATACTCAGAAACAAGTCCAGTTATAAACAACTTCAGCTTAGATCTAATGTGGTGTGTCCATGGGAAGTTCGGCAACAGAATGTCTCTAATAAATAGCCAGAATATCATTGTACACATTTAAATAATGAATCTAACGTTTAAATAGTTGATAAAATTACATCCGAACAGATGGGATTCATGGATCATCCACCCCCACCCCCCACAACCACCACCACCCCTTTGTGGCTGCAAAAAAGACAGGCTTTTACATTTTAGGATTTTTTTTTTGTTTTTGTGCAGACTGAAGAAAACCTGTGTAAGGTCTAGTAACCAATGTTAGGTAACACATGACATTGTTTATGAAATGAATACTAATGGCCAGCCAGTTATGTCATACTTTTCCTTAACTGGTATTTCTTTAAATTGTTTGAGAAAGGCCATACATTTTAAAATTTGGTATAGTCAGTACATTCATATCGAAAATTAAGACATTTATGTAAGTTTTGTTCTGGTTTATTTTTATCTGCAATTCCTCTTCTATAATTTAGCTCAGTTTTAGCAATTCAACCTCTAAAGAATGACAAAGAGAGGCTGAAAGAGAAAGTGAGAGAATCAATGATGGAGCTCATGTTTCTCAGCCTCAGATCAGATTAGTTCAGTCTTTAAAGAGCACAGGGTGAGAGTAAAGAGCAAGATCAGAGGAGGTGCAGACACATTTGACCTCTCTATCTGTATATCTACTCTCTTTCTCTCTCTCTACCTCTCTCTCTTGCATTAGACACACACACACATAGCTCACTTCCTTTCAAAAAGCCTTCCTTTTCAGACTTTCTCATATTATCACATTTAAAATCAGAATTCCATTTATGCTCCACTAAAAAAAGAAAGTATGAATCTTTCAGTGAGGCGTGCAGACAGGACTGGGCCAGAGCTTCAGACCTTTATGTCTCCCTGTAGCCCTATCATTCCAGGTTGAGTCACTCTCCCAAATTTCCTCTCTGCACTCCTCAGCCCGCATCACCAATGTCCTCCACTACGTTGCCTCCACAACCAACAAATCTAGAAGACAGCCGGGAGAGAATAAACAGTAAGTGTGTATTTAGGGTAGTGATTTGTAAAGGTGCTCTCAGACTCAGAAGTTGAAATTAACATCTGACCAAGCAAACGCTTTTGTCTTGACATCAGTTAAAACAGGAGCTTATACTTTCAGCGCCCCACGAGCAGACCTGGTTTAAAGAACACAAGAGTTTCTTAAAGACAAACCCCTACATAAGCAGCACTGTCACAGTATCTTCTACATCAGTAAACTCTGCTATGATGCTGCTGTTGCACTGTTTGTTTATGGATTTATTGCTGCATAAAATGATCAACAAAACCACAAAGTTGTTACAAATTTGCCACATAACTAATGTTTATTAAATAACCATGTAATAGTAAGTGAAAGATTTGGACCTTAAGGTCATTTTTACTTGTCTTGTAATTAAATTAGCCACTAGAAAAATACAGCCCTAATCGCAGACATGTGAATTATTAATAAGGTATAGAATTCCTGCTGAGTTTGGGGATTTATCAATAATGGATAGTGTCCATCTGGTGTCATGGAATGAATGTTCCTTGGAGGTTCCCACCCCAACCCCTCACACACACTAACATGCACTGTATAGAGCCTGGTCTTCTTATTTTGAATTTCTTTGGAAGGGGAAGTTGAAAAGAAAGCTATATGAGGACCTGCTGCTGACATAATTATTAATGCATCTATTTATTTCTATGACTACACCTACACCTAAGTCTAACCCAAATAGTAACCAAAAAACAATAAAAAACAAATAATAGTTATACAATTTGGCTCTTTTATTTGTGTGTTCTCTCTGTTTTTGTTAAATAATGTCATCTGTTAAAACACACATAGGTTTGATAAATTTTATACTTACCCAAATTTCTTTACTTAAATAATGAAAAAAAAAGTGATTATTCATAAATAAATTCCAAATAAATTCTCGAGTCAAAAGTTGGAGGAGAGCATTAGCTACCTTAAAGCAGGCAGTCCTTATCGTAAAATCAGTGTGTGATTTGAGGCAGAGGTGTGATTTGTCTTTCTTTTAAGTAATGCATTTCTGGTATTTTTACTTCCATACTTTATGTCTGAAACGCCACCCTTCCAGGAACTTTTTTAATGGCCCAAACGTGGGAATGGCTTTATGCAAAGTGATGACATTATAGGAAGTCAGTTCCTATAACTGCACTAGTTTTTCTGTTGGACAGTACCAGACAGGCTAGCCTTTAGTCCTCTCAGACAAAAATGAGCCCTCAGTGCCCTGCCACCAATTTACTGGCATATACTTGATAATCAGTGTTAATATGTTAACGTTGTGATGTTAATGTTATGGCTGATCGGTGTATTCACAGAGAAAGGGAAGCATATAGGGATCAAAAGCATTTTAAAAGCACCTTATTCTCATGTAGTAGCATAAAAATAAAAACAGACTTGCTTTGAGGTTACACAGGGTACAGCAGTAGGTTTTGCAGTCTTGTTCTGATTACGTGTGGTTTTAGTAGTGTTCCAGTGTCTGCTCTTCTCCCCCACAGACAGAGCTATAAACACATTCAACACACACACAACGACACACAGCCAATAAAGTTACTCCATAACTACTCAGCTGCAGAGACATATGTGCTGTAAAAGCTCAAAAGGGAGAGAAATAAAAAGATAAATGACAGAGCATTGGTTAATAGGAGTTATTTATACCTGCTGTATATCACTATTCAAATTGTATATTACTAACATTGTCTACAAATCAACTGTACCGTTACATGGTCGCTTAATGCATAGTACGTAATCTCATACACACTGCTAGCAATGGCATTGTTTTAATATGTTGCTTTTATTGTTTAAAAAATTGCATATTTTTTATGTGTGTTGATCCCACATTGTCATACACTAGTCACTCGGCAATTATCAAATGTTATCATGAGAGCAAATAATTTGTTCAGTGGAGACAGCATATACAGGATAACCAGCAGCCGCAGACCAGTAATGCCATAAAGGTCTCAAATCTCAAAATATGGCTTTGGTCAGAGACACCTGAAACACAACAAGACAACGAGGGTTAATAATTTTGAAGAGCAGTAAACTGCAGGTGAGTGTAGAGAGAGGGTGGGGGAAAGTACTGAAGACTATACAGGGTATTTTCTTTTTAAATGCCTCCATGTACTGGGAGGAGTTTTCACATAGGTTTGAGTGACAAGACAATACTGGCAGGAGAAAAAGGGAAAGATAGAGAGAGGTCGGAGAAATGCACAGCCCCAAGCCAGATGGTGAACTGAGAGAGAGAATAGGAGAGAAAAGGATCTTTATGTTTTTTTACCTCACACCTTATTTTCCTTCTCTCATCACCTGGGGCTACAAAAAGCTCAAGCTTAAATGACTTGCCCTACCCTCTACTCTCTTTGCAATAAGAAAAGAAAATTCAATTAGCAGTGTACCTCTCTTTTCTCTCTCTCTCGCTCTCTCCTTCTTGCTTGCTCTAAAGTCACCAAAGGGACACTTACCGCTTCTCAGTAAACAGTTGGCCTACCTGTCCTCTTAAATAATCAATATCAATACATTAAGCAAAGATGCCATTTTGTTCTGTGCACACTCCCACCTATACCCCAGAGCCTAAATCTATATGAGCATATGTACCTCAGTCTGGATATTGATGAGAACTCACTTAAGAACATGCCAATATCTTAACAGCCATCAATAAAGATAATTTATACCATAGTGCTCTTAAATGCTTGATTATTATTGGTCAGAATGTCTTGATTTAATTTCTAAATCACTGGTTTATATTAATGCTCTTATTTACATAGTGTGTTATCATTTCTAGAATAAGAACTGGTAATAATGTGGACACATGAATAAAAAAATTGTGTAATTGCTGACACAATGAAGCTTTCCATTGCATGTTTTCTTTCATTAAATTCCTTCCTTTCTGACATGGGAAAGGCACCAAGACAAAAGAGATTATGCTTTGCTGTTTCTCAGTAACATGATAAACTTCAACAAAGAAAATAATGAAGCTGAGTAGTAAATGACTAGATGACCTGCTATAAGGTAAGTAGTAACAGGAATTAAGGAGTATCTACAGTGTTCAGGTTACTGTTATACTGGAAAGTAAGGTCTGAGTATTAATGCTTTTCATGGTGACAAATCCCATCACCCTATTGTTGATTATTTTTCTACCAATCGGCACATAACACTAACACCACCTTGATTATCAAGTATTTACCAGTAAACTGGAGACAGGATTATGGGCACCCAAGGCTTACTGTAGTTCTGCCCACAGTAACCAAATGTGATCCTGCTAAAAAAAAAAAAAAAAATGCTGGCCACTATAGAAAGGTGTTAGAACACTCAACTTATCACAGCTTGCTGTAATATGGGGCATAGCAGGCATAAAGAGTTTAAGATCATTGATCTGGCCTCCAAATTATCAATCCAATCAAATAACAATATGTCACTGTCATTGTGTTTAATTATGTAAAATCCTAACAACAACGTCTCTACAAATTTTGCATGGGTGTACTGTATGTGTCTGAACACCCATGTTAATTGCATGGTTCTTTTCTCTTGACCTTAAAAAAGCAGTGTCCTCCAATACTGGTCTTGCAAAACAGCATGAACTTCATTTCCTCAATAAAGAATGCTTATTTTCACTTTTCCCCACCCAGACATAACAGCACTCTGTAATATTACAGTATGAATTTAATCAAAAACCCAACCTAGAAAAAACAAGCTTTTTAATTGTTTGTAGCAGAGATCAGTCAGAGGACTTCTTGCCTGAGTGACCTCCCAACCACAGCCCAGAATTATTAAAACCAAGAGGAGCCATTTTGTTTCCAGTGTGTGTTTTGAAGGCTTTGCAGACACTGCAAAGAAAACAGCCGGTTTCTTTACACTGAGCACATGGCGATGGGCAAGATTTAGAATTTAATATTTTCCTAAGAAACTAGCTAAACGATTAAAAGGGTGGAGGTGGGCTGATGATGGTTGAGTATTTGAATGTGCTTATTGTTACTGATCTAGTGTGACCAAGATATTTTTTTCACCTATGACCCTTGTAGTGTGTGACCCCTTAGAAAGGAAAAGAGAGAGTTTATTCCTGTCAATCTGTCTCTGTCTCTCTCCCCCCTGTCTATCTCTCTCTCTTGTGTCTACTCCCACCCTCCGTGTGTCAAATCTGGTTCGTATTGTCAGACAGCGGGGCTCCTGAGCGCTTCTAAGCCATGGACATGGTTTCCTTCAGGAAAACAAGACATAATCATTGAACATCAATTCTAAAGAAACATAGCATAAGAGAAACTATGCAAAAATATGGATGAAAAAAGAATATAATGAAAAGGGCTCCTGCTAAATCCCATAAAAGAAAATTTGAAGAGATATTAATTTAGAGAGAAATAAGATTTAATAATAGGATTTGTTTTCCAAGGTCAGATCCAACAACTATTTACCAGTGTTTCTGTACTCTTTCCACGTAAATCCCCAAACAACACTTTGTGTTGGCCTGGAAAACCTACTTTATATAATACAAACAGGTTATCATAGGGTAAAATGTGCAGTTTCAGCAGCTCTAAATCTCTTAGGGTAAATATAAGCATATTTCCGTAAATTAGAGTGGGCAAAGTATGTTACAGGAAGTGAACCTAAATTTTGGTAACAATACCTTTTGTTTGTTTGTTTTTTTGCTTTTGTCAGCCTGACACACATTAGTCACATTGTCAAAGGCCAGAGTTAAAGCTCTGATATCCTAAACACTTATTAATATTTCTTGTCTATTTTTTACTGAGTAAACTACATGCTCATTCTCGACATATTCTCATATCTGATGAAAAACGAGCCATGAAGCATGAGTAACCATGTTTACTGGTTTCCCCGTTGCCTATAATCTCATACGCTTTCGTGGCTTTTGTAAATGATTTTCCATTTCCGTAAAAGGTTGGGGGTGTAGAAGAATGTCTTCCAGCCAGTTCTCAAATCATCCCTCTCTCAGGTTTCAGCAGCCTGCTTGTGCTTTTGTTGGGTTGCTTACTGTTGTTTGCAAGTTCTCACATGGAGATGCCCTAATACCAGGAGCTGCTACATTGTCTCCTGAACAATGCTCTACCTCCCCAGGTCATTTAAAGTACCACTTTTCTCATTGCTCCTCCTCACAAGCTTATGGACACAACCAAAAATCAGCACTATTCATCACAAGCTCTGTTATTTCACTCAGTTAGCATCGCCTTTGCCTGAAGCAGGGTTGAGAACACCGTATCTTGTATAGAAATGTCCCATGAATGATTCTAGGTAAAGCAAGACATACATATAAGAACAATGTTTCCTAGTACATGAGAGGCTATGTCACATATGTGCATAGATACACACACACACACACACACACACACACACACACACACACACACACACACACACAACCCATATGCAGACTTATGCAGGGACCAAGAGTCCTGTAAATCATGAGAGCGCGATAGTGCCCACACGCCGAGACTATTATCAAAGTAAACAGCACAGTTCTTCATTGGCCCACAGAGACAGCAGAAACACCATGACAGACATTTTAAGAACAGAATAAGAAAGAGTCTGTATGTGAACCTTGGGGTCAGGTGCATTTGCAATTGCCGTGGGAACAAAGAAAAGGCGTGTGAACATATCTTTCACCTCTGGGGTTGAAACTGACAATCCCTCTTTCTGTCTCTCTCTCTGTCTCTCTCTCTGTCTCTCTCTCTCGCTCTCAAAAGCCCCTTCCTATCATAAAGTGCTCAGACAGCATGTGCCCTTGCTTTATTAGAAATCATCTGTGGTCTATTAATCTCAACAGGCTAGAACAAGTGTCAATCACATGCCATTGCTAGAGAACCTAGGAGGCAAAAGACTGATGAAGATTTATATTTCTGGCATACTTCTGTGGTGTTTCAGTGCTATCATTAATAATCATTCCTATCAAGGGAACAGTCGGGGTGTGTGTGGGTGAAGAAACGTAAGTTATGACTACAAAAACAGCAACAACCAGTCAGATAGGAAGTACTTCACACCTTAACAAGTCGGTATTGAAGAAGAGCTCATGGGAAAATCAGACAGCATCGTCTCAAATACCTGCCTTCAGGTCAAACCTGAACCCGCCGTTTCCGACAGCGCATAGCTGAAAATGTTAAAAAACACACGATTGTTTATTAAGTGTGGGAATGGGAAGCTAAATGTCAATCAACTGCATGGAAAGCGAGTTAATAAATGAAACATGCTTTTAATGCACTGCAACTGGGGATGATAAAGATGTACAGGTTAAATGTTAGCAATAATATAATTCTAAAGTATTGTATTAATCATAATGGATAATATTTTGCAAAGGCAAATTTTACAAAAAAAAATTAAGGTCAATTATTTCTTCGTCAATGTTATTATTTCGTCCTCAGTGAAATCATAAAAAAGAAAAAAATTGGCCTGCAGTGAAATCAAACTTAATACTCTTTAACTAAGACCTACAGTACATGAAACTTACCAAATACATAAATGAAAAGTCACTTTCCATAGTGAAACTTTTTTAAAGGAGCTGATGGTGATGTTGATAGTAAGGTGAAGTATGACCATCCAGGGTCAGTCTGTACTCTTGAGAAGTCCCTTATATTTGAGGTTTATGGTCTGCAACATCTGTTGTAATTTCTGTCAAATTGAACTTTTATTACCTGATCATTAAAGGCTTGGCAATGGAAAAAACAGATGTCTGCGGTGTTCTTACCACCACTATGTTTTTTATGGCATGGGTGAAAATTGAACCAAAGGGAGCCCCCTCTGTTATAAAATTAAGGCGGAAATCATTTCCACATTCCTAGGACAAGGGGAGCAGTATTGGTGTGCCCAGCGAGAGGTGAAGGAATGAACATGTGAGGGGATAAAGGGGAAGTACTGCCCACTGAACTACTAAAAAGAAAAAAACATCAGAAACATGTGAAAGATAAAGAAAAGGTTTATTGCCACGGGAGAATAACCTGCTGTGAAGAGTTTCAGTGTGTTAATCAGGACTGCCCTGGTTCAGTGTTGCTCTGACTTTATTGGTTAATGTTTATGAGTTAGAACATAACTACATTTTGAACACAGCTACAAATCAAAAATACATTGTAAAAAGCAAAACAAATTTGCAAACACAACACATCAACATTTGGTCTTTTTTAAACATTGCATACTTCATTGCAGTTGATTGGTTAAATCAGGTGCCTATCTAAAATATCACAAAAAGAAGAAGAGCTGGAGAATTTTTAAAGTAAGAAAAAATTTTAGTCTAAATAAGTAAAGAATATGATGCTTATATCCTTTTTTTTATTAAGGGCATTCATATAATTTTACTTAGGTATCATGTCAACTTCATATGACATTAATATAAATAAATAAATAACACTAAAAATCACCTGAAGCAATTACTCATAAAAAAATGATTACTTTTTATTATAATGCATTAGGTAAATTTGTGTTGAAATATTTCTCTAGTCAAATCAGCTGATAGACTTATTTAAAGTCCAGTAAATTCACGTTATCACACCCCATGTTCAATTCGCAGTGAGCTAATTTAATGATTTATAAGGACCTACACTTTTCACACATTCTGCTGTTGTGTTCTTGGTCTTGCGGTTGTGTTTTTGGTTTGACTTTTGTGTTCTTCATTTCTTAATATGTTTTGCACTTACAGGTCTTTGTACATACCTGTATTAAGTCTGGATGAATTAATTATGCTTTGCAGAAATGTAGAATCATTATTATCAATATGATAAAAAAATTAAATAGATTATTGACAATAGATGACTAAAAATACTTAATTTAGTTAATCCAAAGACAGCTACAAACAAATACATGTTTGAGATTATATGGTTACAAATTTATGAGTGTTTGATTGCACAAGTGCTATAAGTATCATATTCTGAATTCTGATAGTAATTTGGATGTTGACTATCATTTCAGAGATTTTATCATTGGGAATGCAGATGCTTTTTTAAGACTGATTTGCGTTACATAAAATATGATCTGTGGACAAGACTGTCAATTTAAAAATTCTCTTTGATATCTGTATTTGCAGTTTCCCAGGGAAAGACAACAACAATAGCTGCTTTTATTTCCCCCATAATACTGAAACCTGCGCACACTCGTTACAAGATTACTCATAAGCAGAAATTCATGTCTGGGTCATGTTGCTTAACTACAAGCACAGATAAGCTTGCAGTGTTCTTCCTTATGCCATCAATGAACTTGATTTGACATTCAGATTTTATGGAAAACACTGAAGTCCATTCACCATAACTCTGTGAAAGTGATACAGGGAAATTACACCTAAAAATATGCACATGGAAGTGAAGTATTGTGGTGCTATACACAATGCGTTAGGAATCATAAGCAACCTTTTACAAATACAGTATAAGTGAACATATAAAAACATATATATATATATATATATATATATATATATATGTCTTATATTTTCTTATTAATTAGCTTTTTTTCGGTACTGTTTGATAATATGTGGACAGTACTACATGTGCTGAATTCAAGCTATGTTTCTGTACTTACACAATTATCCTAATGCTGAAACTAGGGAAATTCCAAATACAAACATGATAATAGTAACTACACAAGACTCATATTAATGTATTGGGATCAAGAGCAACAGCTGAAAATAATACAAATTTTTGAAAAGTACTGTAAAAAAATAATGTCAGCTAGTGTCAGTGTTTTATCAGCTATTTTTCTATGCGCAGGTAGCATTCTGCTGATTTTCTCACAGTAGGCCTCCGTGTGCTTTGGGGAAAGCTTGGGGTTAAGAAGAATTCACAGTACCTACATGACATAATCCTCCCGCTCGGCTTATCTGACTTTGCTAATCTGCCATTGGCGTTTGGGTGCAGAATATGGATGCCTTTAGAATTGTTTATCACTCATTATGAAAACCCTACACTGACAATTTGGAGACCTATTAGCAGCCCATATATTGTATAGCAGCAATTTTATCATGTTTTAAACTTATTTGGTATAGTGGTAGCATGAATTTGAACTAGAATGCTGCCTGTAAACACTGCTTTTGAGAATGCAGAGGGTAGCATTTAAGACCAACATGAATTGTGGCCACAAAAATAACTAAAACACTCTAAATATTACAAATTGATTTGATTAGCAGGTTTAAGATCTGTAGAGCTGAACAGATATACTAAGGTATATATATTCTATATAACAAGAATAAAAAGATTTTTGATAACAAATGCATTCACCAAATATATTCGTCAAATATTTGAGCTAGTCATGTTTATCTATCAATACATCCTTAATAAATGTTGACTTTAGTGGCTTCAGGGAAAACAACTTGAGTAGACAGAATGAGAGGGTTGCTTTCAACAGGTCTTCGAACAGAAGGAAGACGTCTTTCAGAAAGTTCACGTTGACCAGGTTGTGAATCTGTTGATGTTTTACTGAACTATTACTGTATAATTCTGTTAAAGGTAAGAAGGGTACTTTAGAATTATTAGCTATCTGTCTCTGAGTCAGTCAATTCATCCTCGATAACCTCAGTCAACAATCTAATCTTTTTGAAAATCTGAAATTTATTTGGGGTTTGATATTTCTAGGCTTGAAATGGGTATGTTCTAGTGTGGGAAGAAGGAAATATATGTCATAAAAATGGTTTTATTTGAGTATTTTATTTTATGTTTTTTTTAAAATAATTTTCATAAAATTTTGTCATAACTATGAGTGTCTTTTTTGTTCTTGCATATCCGTGTAGCGTCGTAAACAGATTAAATGCCTGTAAACACCTCTTCACGCGCGCGCGCACACACACACACACACACACACACACAGACTAGTCATGGGAATTCCGGCTCTTTAAAGTGAGTCAGAACACTTGACTCACCTCTCACAGGAGTCGACACGTTCGACTTCGAGACTCCTTTATATATATATATATATATATATATATATATATATACACACACACAACACATAGGCTATATAATATGGCATGGCTATATGATAATATTGTTAGGCTATATAATAGGCAGTTATTGTTTGTCTTTGACTAATTAGGTCTGAAATCGTTTCTTGAAATCTTACCCTGCCATGTAATTAACGAAATAGGTTCTATTAACTGTAAATGCGTTTCATGAAAATCGATGCATATAATTGTTCAGTCAGTAGGCTAGGTTATGCGAGTCGGCTCAAAAGGTCGACTCATCCACAAGCGAAACATCCCCGCCCAAGTATATATACATATACACACACGCACACACACGCACACACACGGCGAGGGACTTGGTCTTGGAGCCGCATGCAGGGGACGCGTTTAGTAGGAGGAGAAGGAGGAGGAGGGACCGCAGGTCGCTGGTTTATTTAGCATATTCCTTCTCAGCGCTTCTGTCAGAGGCGCACACACTGCTGTTGTTTCAGCGCGGAGGAGGGCCAAAGCTCAATCACTCGCTCTCTAATCACTCAGACAACACACTCCAAGCCTCATCTGTTGTTGACACAGCGGTCAGCCGGCGATAACGCCGTTTACTTTAAGCTTTTGTGGCGTAGATAATGTTCGGACCCGAGCGTTAGTTTCCCATCCGGCTCACTACACACCGCATGTCAGCGGTCCCGTCACGCGCACGGACCGTTTATTTCACAAATTAGGTACCGGTTCCAACTGGAATGGAGACGCGACGCTGAAACCTGGTTTCTTCACCTGAGTTCCGCTTAGGGTGAGTTTTACACTGCTTGTACACACTTTATAATCGCTTTTTGCACGGCTTTAGTAAATTCCTAATCCAAATAGGCTACATTGTATATTGTAGTTGTGCATCTCGCACAACTTTTTACGGTTTCATCAGTTCGGTTGTTTCTCAACTTAATATTCACAAGAATAAAAGTTAAGTTTAACGGTCACTCTGTGAATCAACTACAAGTTTAAACGTGAAAAAAGGGTGGAAAACATTTTGTATTAATTCCCAGGTTTGACGAATTCCATCATCATCTCCATATTGTTTATGAATTAATTACGAAACAAGCTAATGAAACGAACTGACACGCAGCTTTAACCTTAAACTGTATAATAAACTCTTATTCCTAATTTTGTTTAAATATGTTCTATTAAATTATAAATTTAATGTAAGGAAATTAATGGAATTAAATATTTTCAATGGTCAAAATTAAACTTACAAGGCAATTTTTAAATATCTTGTTCTGTTGAAGTGCTGAAGAAAAAATGCACATTACATTACTGTAATACATCATTTTAATATGATCAGCCTTTTATAAATAAATGATAGACAATTAAGCATTTATTTTTTTAAATTAAAAATAAGCTTAACTTAATTTTTTAAACCGTGTGCATTCGCAGGTCAATGCATAAACATTTTTCCCAATGCATAACTGTGCAAAAAAAGTGCACACAATATTTTTCAGCTCTGTTTATTACCAATAAGCAATGTGTAGGCTATCTTTAAGCCTTTTTTTTATCTTCTCTCAATGTACCGCAATTATGTTGTTAGAAGTAGATTTGCTCAAGCATAATTCCATTCTAAAGATTACACCAAAATCACCAAAGTCAGCGAGCTAATAAGGTAAATTTAGGATGCTATGCTAAGCATTTTTCAAAGAAGACCATTCATACTTTTCAAGGTCTTCTTACAACCCCCATTTAAATACATTTCACCTTCCTGTGGCTAGCACCCAAATCACTTTTGCACAATTACACATTGCATCCCTCTTTCAACACACACACATACACACCCACACATACACATATAGCACCCAGAGCACACATTTAAATTGTTTAAACTTGAAGAAAAGCTTAAAAAACAATTAAATTAACTACAACTTTCTTTTTTCCTGATCAGACTACTGCTTTGAGTGCACCAGCTTTATATAGTTAAAATAAATAAATAAAATCTGTTTTAGATGACCTTCATATTTTATTAGTAGCTTATATTTTTGGCAAGATGAAGTTGTGAGTTTGATATAGTAACCTGAAGAATTCAGTACTGCCAGTGAACAAATAAGACATGCCAGTTTTAATTATATTATTATTATTATTACACAGTAATAACAACATTAATCATTTCTAGACCATGAAAAAGTAAATGTTAATGTGCATAGAATTTAAGCAAAGAAAAGGAAACATTTAAATAAAAATTGTATTAGTTTTTATTTTATTTGTATTTGTTGGACAATATGTAAGTTAAATCTCATTCAAATCTAACCGTCTATACATATTTTACTTTTAATCAAAATATCCCACAAACAACTGTTCTCTTAGCAGTAAACTGTGCCACAGCATTCTTTGTCCTCTAACAATCAGCTCCATTTTGTTTTTCTTTTTACTCTTTTCAAGCTATTTCTTTCGTTCATGGTTCTTATTACTGACCCTAATAAATTGTGAATAAGCTACACAAGTTCGGGATCTGGGATCAGCGAGTGTGGAGAATGCTTCATCCGGCGTGGCCTCAGCGCCCCTTCTTATAAAAACACAAATTAATTCTTAAAATCCTCTGTAGCCAAAGGTTGCTGGAATGATAAATATTTTCATAGGAAGCGCGGCTCTTCCTGACTTTATCAGCATTCATTTGGTTATTGGACGGCAGGCGGTAACCCCTTGGTTTCAGGGTGAAGCTAAAGGCCTTGAACTGCTGCTTCGCTTTGAATAGTCAACTGATCCTCTGCTTCTAGACCCCAGATGGGAGATATCCTTAGTAGTAATGACCAAAATGTTTAGCTGCTGCCCAACAAGCTGTTCTGGAAGACTGGTGAGAATTGGCGGAGTGAATCTGATACGTTGCAAGAGCCGTTGTTTTGAGTTAGCGCAGTGCCACATCATCAGACACATGTGACTATTAGTTTCAGGGCACGCTTCTAAACCCCAATAGTGTGAAAATAAAGCTATGGAAAATAAATCTTTGAAGTAAATTTCCTGAATTTCCTAGAGTATTTTCAACGTAAATAGGTTAATACTTTTTTCTTTTTTTTTTTTTAGTTTGATAGCCTTTAAAAAAAAACAATCACTGTAATTATAAACTTTTGTCTGTTTTCTAGATTATAATACAGGTTGTATGTTGATTATTTGTAGCTGATCAAAGTATGTCGCGAATTTAGCTTAACAGTGAGGGGAAAAAAATTAAGCTTTCACTTTGTTCAGACTGAAAAACAAAATATGTCAGTGAAACGTCTTAAAATTGCAAAATTGTCAGCGGTAACTTAGAATTTTAAGTTTCTGCATTATACATTATTAAACAAAAATTAATTATTCTGCAAGACATGTGTGTGGAACTTGAGGGTTCTTAGTGTCACCTAACGAATAGTGTCTAAGTGTTCGATTCAATTCAAATTTATTTATTATTTATTTAATATTTGTCATTGTCGCAAAGCAGCTTTACTGAATCAAGTATTGTCTGTTGTTCCCACAAACATGTGGAAAAAGCTCAACCACAGAGAAGTGAACTTTGTTTTAACCTCTATCTTTGATCAGAAATGTTGTTTGATGTTGGATTTTGGCCCTAAAGCTATAACTGTTTTTGTGAAATTATACTTCCTATTTGAAATCAGGAATATGAGCTTATACGGTTGCTGTTTTGGGGATCTTAATTTGTTTTAAATTGCCGTTGTCTTTTTTTGCAGCAATTTCATTGTTGTCAACTGACAATAGAGGCAGAAAAAAATGGATAGACAGGAGATTTGTATAAAACAATTATTCAAAAGTTAATGATGTTAAATTAAACGGTCTGCATTTATCATTGCAGGCATTTGTGTGTGTTTGTGAACAGGCTTAGAAGCAACATAAATGGTCCCCAGCTATTATATTCCTCCAGGAGCTGCCTGGGGGAAGCTTTTAAACACACACACACACACACACACACACACACACACACACACCATTCTATAATCCTGATCTGACCTATCCTACTCTTCCAGCATACTGCAGTTGTAAAACTCTTTAAGATGCGGATCTCTTCTTTTTTTTCTGCCACTTGATCACCCACATGATCATTATATTCACATCCTAAAATGATCATTATTTTATTCCTCATTTCTTTCCAAATACAGAAAGAGAAAACTGTATCACAACAAAATGACAATTCTATCCATATGTGGCTGATAATGATGAGAACTGATAATGAATGTTTGTTTTTGTTTTGTTCTTTTCATCTCTTGCTCTCTGTCTCTATTTTGTCCTGTTTTTAAAACGCTTGCAAAGGCATTGGCTTGGGAAAAAAACTTGGCTTTTATTCAAGCTAAACAAATTAGTTTGCCTGTGTAAGCTTCTTTTTTCCATTTCCCTGGCTCCTCAGCAAGTGTACACACGGGTATGTCCCTCAGGCCAAAATAAGCAAGTCATTTTTTAACAGTCGTTGTCTGATAAAGTAATATATCACTCTGTCACTGTCCCGGGCAGGTTAGAAAGCGAAGTTTGCCAGCATAGAGCAAGTGTATTAGAAAAGTCTCGTAATGGAGGAAACTATTATTTTTTTTCTTGCCTTTAACATTTATATTGCACTCTTGCATTCTTGTTTGTGTAAATGGGACAATGCTCTTGTATAGCTGCTGCCCTTTATCTAAACAGTCTAAAGAGTTTAAATTGAAGTCTTGAGTTTAAAATGACCATCCAAATCCTGATTAGTCCAGAAAAGGACGATAAGCAATGCTGTTTGTTTCTCACAGCTAAATATTGGTGTAAAAGAACGAAGCTGCATAATTTGGGAGATATCAAAATACAAAAAAAGATTTCATTATAAATGATTGGACACTTATCAGAATCTAATTGACTGTATCACTGCTGTTCTCCCGTTCGGAATGCACCAGATGTGTTACCTGGGAACAAGACCACCGGCTGACCGAGCAGGTCCCCCCACCCATTTCATAAGATGGCTTCTGGGAGGTCTGCCAGCTGTCCCCGTCTTCTGCCCCACGTCTCGGGGCGCTGCTCAAGGGGAGAGGGCTCTGCTGGACCGAAGCATTCTGGTGACCCGGGGCGTGGGGGCGGGGGGCACGGGTGGACAGCTACAGGCTGATGAGACAGTGAGAGGACTGAAAGAAAGGGGTCGATTACAGACAGAAAATGGGGGAAGGACCGGCTGGGGGTATTGTATCAAGATGATGGGAGTCTGCTCCTGTCCACCAAAGCTGGCATGAAAGCTGCCTTTCTACTTTCGGAAGCTGTCATGTGGAAAAAGAGAGCCCACCATGACAGGGAGCTAGTGTTACACTGTTACACACACACACACACACACACACACACACACATCTCAGTGGCCAGGGAAGTGGCAGCCTTTAAGTTGTGCATTTTTAATAACTGCACCCAATAAATTTTAAAGGTTTTGCATGAGAAAGAAAGGTGATAGTGCTTTGTGAGTCTCACATGAGGTATGCAGTGTTTTTTTTTCTTTCATTTTTTGATGTTTCAGCTGATTTCTGTTGCTTTCCCTTAGTTGCATGACAGAGTACTAAAAGGTCAGCATAAATAATTCATTAAACCAAAACACTTGTAGGTGAGAGAGATGAAATATCCAAACCTCTGTCTTTCGGTTTAAAGCTAAGATTAACAAAGTATTGTTGTTTTGGGTTAAAATGAGTCAATGAGTAGTAATGATTCATTACTGTCTTCATTGTCAGAGAGAGAGAGAGAGAGTTGTCAGGGTTCCCATGCTCTGCAGTGCTCTAGTGTTAATGAAATCCCCCGGCAATGAGGTAAACGCGGTGTATAAGTCATCTCAGGAGGCCATTACTGGGCCGTTATCACCCCCCACATCTGCTCCCATTAGCTGCCTAAAGAGCGGACGTGTGCAGCCTGGAGTCTTTATTTATGAGAGTCGAGGTTCAAAGGCTGCAGACGAGCAAAAGCCCAGAGGCGCTGTTCAGCCAGGCAGCCATAGACAAGTCGTGTGTGTGTGTGTGTGTGTGTGTGTGTGTGTGTGTGTGTGTGTGTTTCTACATGGTAGGCTCTGATGCATGGCGTGAGATAGGGACCAAAAATTGCCAACATTTATTTGTTGTAATAAAATTCATGCTTTGTTTAATATTTGTAGTGAATAAGATTAATTAAAAATCCCCAAAATGTGTTTTTTTTTCCCCAAAAAATTCAGATTTAGGCCACGTACATTTGTGTTTTTAAATCAGATACAGGTCTTTTCTTTTTTGGTAACTGAGTAGTGTGTACAGTCTAAATGGATTTCATACAACAATTTTACATCAATTCTATTCGTAAAAATATCAAAATTTTAATTTTAATAAGAATATCAGTGGCAGACTGGTGAAATAACAGACATTTTGTAATGGCAACATTATAAGGCACATGCACTGAGTTTGTTTTCAAAAGCTAAATTTTAAGAAACTAAGGATCTGAACCAAAGAAATGCAAAATAAGGTGTCCTTTTTGCAGCAAACATACATAGTGCCTTTGCACTTGATCTGTTCAGACTGTTCAGATGTCAGATACAGACTACATTAAATGAACTGCGAAAAAAAATTGATTTGGTCAGTAAATCTGATATTTTTTTCCTACAGTGTAAACATAACTGCAATGACATTATGTGGCAGAGCAACAGTAAGCGTTATGAAATACAGAAAAAGCAATATATGCAGAAAGAAACATACACAAAAAACATAGACAGTGAAGTCATGGGTGTAAGTGTGAATTTAAATATAATATTAAGTGCATTAATTATAGTTTATAATTAATAATTTAACGTGTGGTGTTCAGTTGTAAATTTAAAGACCGAAGAGTAATATTGTGGAAAATTAAGAATATGTTCACATAATGAGAAGTAAACAGAGAAAATTAGAACTGTTTATTGAGAAATTGATGTGTTGTTTACAATCTTATATTTGAGACAACTAAGTTTATAAAAATATTCATAAAGGACTCTTCTCTTGTTAGGAACCAAACGACTGTACCTTTTCCGCACATAAGGGTTCAGTGAAAGCATGCATTATCATCAAGTATGAACCTAATTCTCTGCATTAATACCAGATGTCTGATCTGACTTGTGTGTATGTTTGTGTGAGGGCCACAGCACTTTGGCATTGTGCAACAGGGGTCACTGAATCCCTCTCTGTAACCCGTTAGGACGTGGGACAGACATTTAATCGCCACAGTGCCATATGTACCATTAAAAAACAAAAAAGAAAGTTCAGATTGAGGTTTTAGATACAGAGAGATGGTCCTAGATAAGTGCATAAAGGAAGATCTTTCATGCACCATATGGTAAAGTCATGGCTTTTGATTCACCTCATAGTTACCCAGCTTGCCCTTTTAACCATGGCGCACCACTGTTTGAGAGAAACTGTCATAGTGACTTCTTAATTTGCGTGATCTATCGACTAGGTATAGACATACGTATTGTACAAATTATATATATATATATATATATATATATATTCAGATACAATTAACTAAAAAGAAAGAGAACTAAACCATTAACTAAAAAGAAGAGATATGAATATGACCAGTCACAGTGATATACAGAGGAAGACTGTATGGAAGGTGATACCCGTGAAAAAAGGCTGCTCTGGCAGAACAGGGCTAAAGCCAGGTGAAGCGCTTTGCACTGGCCTTGCCCCATGCAGGGTTTGTTTTAGCTCAGCTTACCCCCGTACAGAGCGGCTGGCCTGATCTTTCTCATGCCCTGTCTCTCCGGGACAGGCGTGTACCAGGAAACACGCTGCGCAGTGCGAGAACTTTGCGAGGAAATCAGGATTCCACTGAATGTCCCTGACATCATTTTTCCATATATGCTGACACTTCTTCTCTTTGTTTACTGTTTTTGACTGTCTCAGGAGGCCCTTCCCACCTCTCTGACTTTCTCTCTGGTGAGTCAGCAGGTGTTTTGTTGTTCTAAAAGGGTCAGAGTTTGAACCCCCTGCATCCTTGCGCCAAGAGAAGATGAGTCTGTGTTAATAACCAGGAATTTCAAGCAGCTTGTGCTTATGATGAAATGTGTGTCTTTGGGATTTTTTTTTTTTTTTAGTATCCCACAGAATTTCAAGTATAGAACTTTGCTCTAAAATAAACAGGTTAGCGGTTTTTGTGTATAAGCTGAGCACTGGGCTAGTTGTTTTTTTTAGGAAGGAACTATACATGTAACCTTTTATTAATAGATAATGTCACTCAAACTATTCTATTGCTCAATTACAATAATTAACATATTTTATTTTTCTGTGTTTCGCTCAAGCTTGCTGAAGCTGTCATATTACTGATTCTGCACTACGGGCGTTGTTTCTGTGCTGTGATTTAGTACAGAAAAAAATATCAATTGAAGATGAATCACACATGACATTAAAATGTATTATTTTTTTTACAGTACAAAAAGGTCTTTCTGTGCAGCCTTACATAAGTATAGCTTATTATATTCCTAATTTCCATGATTTCTATTAAAAAAGGCTGAATCCCTGAAATGGATATGATCCGGCCTAGCTCACTTAATGACACAGATGATGATACCTTTGCTCACTCTTGTACACCCTACATTTACATTTTTTGTTTAGTTTTTTTTTAGAGTTTAGTATGAAAGAGAAAGACTAGATTAGGTAAAGAGTGAAACAAAGGCATAATAAATATATAAGCTTCTCTTCAGCTTTGGAAATGCTGTTGTAAACATTGCTTAGGTCTCTGAGACTTGGTCTCAAACTCAGTTTGATCAGAGGACAGTGTCTCTACCAGGTCAGATTGGTTAGCCCTGAGAGAGAGCCTTGTGCTTCTTTAAAGCAAACTTCAGAAAACACTTTGTTCTGAATGTTCTGTTTGAATTTGACTCACGTCTTTGGCTGTTCAATAAAACCTTAGTTGCTTATTATAATGTAAGATAAGCAATAGGTGAAAGGAAGACATGTAAAGAGATGTTAGCACTTTACAGCACCATCCCCCTATTACATATTTTATTGACATTTTGCCAAGTCACAGACCATCCAAACCACCCACATCTAGTTGTACACAACACAAAAATACAAGAACTGCAATGTATTGACTTGTTCTTGTTCTGTCTTTACTCATCAGGCTGCTGACATATCGTGATGCCTGTGGTTTCCTGCCAGTTTATGCTGTGTTAGGAAAGCAACGTGACACATTGTTCTCTTCTCAGTAATATAATCTTACCAGGCAGGTTCATGCAAACAACCATCGCAGTGTTGTCTGCGTGACAGAATAATCATCATGTAAAACTCCGGTGCCTCAGACAACACTGTCTGTTAGCATATTGCCAACTGTAATTCTTCATAACAGGCAAATAAGGTCACAGACCATTCAATTAGTATACACAGATATTGAAAAAATGAATGTGCCACGATTTATTGTCACTTTGCCTTGAGTGCTGCTTTTTGATGAGCCTGTCGTTTATGTCTGTATTGTTTCAGATGGCAAGGAGCTAAAAGGAAAGGCGAAAAAGAGAAAAAACTTCTGCTCGCCCTTACCGACAGGTTAGATTTACTGCTGTACATGTATCTCCCATATTTCCCATAAATTTGCTCTTTATTGTCTGCAAATGTTCTTGAAATGTATTATTTATTTTTCGTTCTATACATTTTTTTGGCAGGGGCTTGTTATATCAGCTTTCACTTATTCCAGCATGTACGTATTTCATATTTCATCTGCAGTTTTATGAGATTTAATGACAACTAAATTAAATTATTATAAGTTTGTGAAGTACATTGAGATTGTTATCTTTTTCTAGTACAGCTGTCCCAAGGGTAAGTGATGGCTGCGTACGGACAGACACAGTACAGCCCTGCCATCCAGCCTGCAGGCCCATACACACCCTACACACATCACACCCAGGGCTACAGTGTGCCACCATACAGTGAGTGCTCTTCATAAATGATTAGTTTGAACTGGACCCTATTCTACTGTAGCGTTACCAAGGTTGTGAAGACCTGATGAAGCCAATAAAATAAATATAGGAAGTTAAATTTAACTGAATATTATGGCCCATGCTTGCTACTGCCAGAAACTTGAAAATACTGTATGACTGAAAAATATTTATCATGGGAATATTCTTAACAAAAACTTAAAGAGAGCAATGGATCTTTTTTAAGCAGGCAGGGCTGTTTTGTGAATTATGTGAAACAATTAGAATTTAGTCGTTGTTGGCTTTGAGGTACACGACTCTCTTTGTATTTTTAAAAAAATAAGTGTTTTCCTCTCTTTCTTTGTCTTTGTATAGATATTAAAACAGAAGATGGCTTGAGTCATTCACCAGGACAGAGCAGTCTGCTTGGCTACACATCCAACTTCAGTGGAACACCTCCAAGCCAAGCTCTTTACAGTTACTCCACACACGGTCAGTCGTCCAGTAGACGCTTATTTTCTCAACTATGTGTGTGAGCGTGTGTCTGACCGCCACGTTTTGCTCCGGGATAATTAATAAGACCTCTAGTGACCCCCACACACACACACCACACACACACACACACACACACACACATATGCATGTATTCGCCCACACTGTATTTCTTGGCTGATAAAAGCTGTTTGATAGGTGGTTTGTGAATTCCGAGCCCACCCCCACACACACTTTTCCAGGTGCTGGCTATGGCCCATCCTGGCCCCTCTCTCTGTTTGTGTGTCTGCTATTCTCTCTCCCTCTCTCTCCCTTTCTCTCTCTGCCCCTCACCACACCTGTTCTCCATTAGCTGCGGTCTGGGGCCCTGGCGTCAGCCGTCTCTCTCCTCTGTTGGGGTCAAGCCCTTCTGCTGCTCCCCATCACAACACACACCCCGTTGGTGGAGTGTTTGCATGGATGTGAGTGGCACAGGCCACCAGCTCAACCCCGACACCCCAATATCCTTTGTCCTTTAAGTCCACGGGCAACCATTGCCTGTCTCAACCCAGCAAATTTTATGACTGCCATTACACCATGAAATTGGCCTCTCTCCACTAAGGTGAGGGTTGAAGTGGTATTAGGATGTTTTCATAATTTAAGACAGCGAAGGCAAAATAGAAGGCATCTACAGGTCTCAGTTTGAAAGGTGATTAAAAAATAAGTATTGTTTAGTTGATCTTGTTCTGCTGTGTGTTGTTTACAGTTTTTAGAGGGTCTGGTTCACTACAATGCACTAGTATCTTATTTAATGGATATGTTTCTAATAGACCTGGTCATGGTAGCATGGTGTGTAGAAAAAAAAAAATCTTAACACAAGACCTGATATAGCTTAAAGTAAATCACCCATGTGTGCATGTCAAAGATCCCTTGCATTTAACTGCAGGAAAATCAGAAACATGGCTTATAGTCCCCTACCTTTCCCTTTTTGAAGCTTTTTGTTGGCTTCTTATAAGATTTCTTCTAGCTTTGGCATGAACATTAATCTGAAGAAAGTCTAAAAAAGGGGAATGAGTGGAGGGCGGTATACTGTATAACAACATTAACTCTCTACTGGTACTGGTGATGATTACTCTCAGTCAAATCTCCTTTTTCTAATCTGTTTAGATTTTTCAGTCATAATTCAATCATGGTTTCTCATGGATGTATGCGTTTCATAAAAGTCTTTGTTGTAGTATTTCTTGTGAAGCCATTCTGGTGCATTTCTGGTGCATCACTTTTAGTTTTTGGAGCCAGGAGCCGGAGTGAAAGTAGAATAAATTTCATATGCATTTCATACCACAGTCAGTTTTGAATGGTGTCTTAAAGGCTGGCTATGTGCTCCTTTTCCAGGTGGCAGTATTTCATCTGGAATTTTCCAAGGAACTAATGCCATCACAGGCTCTACGCCATTTAGTCCCACACAGCAGGTGAGTGGCTTAAGTAAGGAAGCACAGGACTTACTTTTTCTAACTTATATATTCATCATTTTACTGCAACTAGTGACCTATAAACTATACTAACTACTGTACAGAAATAATTTAAACAAATAATAAAAATAAAAAAATAAAAATATGTACGCATTACTAATGTAATAACAGCAACTGTTATATTGCATGTGTCTATTTAATATTTGAGTCTTTGTGTTCCTTTGTTTTCATTAGGATTTCACAGCATATTCCAGCTATGGCCAAAGCCAGTACTCACCATACTATACACACAATACACACTACAACAACTCCTACCTCACAAGCAGTAATATCAGCCCATCAGCCATTGGCACAACACTGCCCTATCAGCATCCAGAACATCCTGCTGTAACAACCAGTCATAGCCCAGAGTCCCACCCAGGTAAAGGCAATCATCAAGGAAATCACCAGTTTGTTCATTTTAATTATATTGCATTATGTAAGAATGAGATCTTCTTAGTAAAAACATGTGCTGTGTGCGTTTTGTGAAACAGGGGAGTATCATGCCCCCCCTAGCCCCCCAACCCCAGGAAAGGAGCAGGAAGGAGGTTCAGCCAGACGCAGCTCGGATGGAAAGCTGCGGGGAAGGAAGAGGGCCAATGACCCTGTACCCCCACTGGACTCAGAAATCGAGGTACACATGCTGCTCTGTGGCCTCTCTCACACTAGTCAAGCTATCATGATATATCCGACTAATAAACAAGCCACAACTGGTTTTCATCATATAAAACATATAAAACACTACTTTGTAGTGCTCAGGGAAAATTTACTTCAAGGATCACTTGCGATAAGAAGTGAAATGCGTTGACTAATATTTTTGGTGTCTGTAAAACAAGATGAAAACTTTTGTTTTGCCATAATCACACAGTCAGCCCACAGATGTTTTTTTTTTTGCATTTTTAAATAAATTTGTTTTGTATGTGTGTGTGTGTGTGTGTGTGTGTGTGTGTGTGTGTGTGTACTGTATGTTTGCGCACCCATGCCCACAGAGAGTGTTTATTTGGGACCTGGATGAAACCATCATCATTTTCCATTCACTCCTCACCGGTTCTTTTTCCACACGCTTCGGCAAGGTACAAACCTGTTCTATTACTTTAGCTCCGACTAATGGAATGTCTCTCCTCAGCTCTTTGACAGTAATTAGTTGTTTTGTTGTATTGCACAAGAGGACTTATTGTACTACATGGTCATTCAGCTCACAATAATCATGTGTGTGGAATACTTTTAAAACTGACACACTAATCTGGTGCAGCTTTATTAATAATCAACCTGTGTAAAAATCTGCAGGTTTTTTTCTGTTTATTAATTGTTTTGTCGATATATAACATCAGGGGTGCTGAAGAATCTGCCATTTTGAAAGTTGACTAAATGTACATGACTAAGGAAGCAAGATTTTATACAACAAAAAAAATATGAAAAAGGGTATAGTAAAGATATAATCAGCTACAAAAAATGCCTAAGTAAAAATTAAATACTGTAAAGGAACAGGTTTAAAATGTCTAATTAGAAAATTCTTATTTATATTATGCCTCTGAAAGGAACTGAATGTTGTTCTTATCATGAAAAGTATAGAATTTATCTGAAAATTTAACGCTATAAAAGCTGTCACAGTAAACAAGTGTTTGGCCTGCGTTTGGCCTGTGGTATGGGCAGAGCTGCAGGGCAGAAAGCTAGTCTATGTGTTGAAAGAACCTCATTTTAATGCGTTTTTTGAGGTGAACTGTAGAGCACAGCAGGATTTTAACTTTCTCATTAGAGGCATTTTGGCATCTCATTTATCATCAAGCACCATATATGGTCTTTCAACCCGAACACTTTTGTCGATGCCAAGCTTTTTTTTTTTCTTTTTCTCGATAACTGAATCTGAAAAAAAAGTAGCTTTTGCTTCCTTTCTTTCATTACAATAATTATAAAGCAGTGTATGTTTAAAAAACATTCAATAAAACCATGTGGCATGTCATTTGATTTTAAAAATAGATGAATATTCTAATTAAAGGAAGCATTGCCTTCTCAATACCCCTAACTCGAGAGCCTGTCACACACAGCCCCTTGCTTGAACTTTGTGTGGGTGGGGAGGAAGGGTTGGATCCTGTCTTTCTTCCCTCGAGTTAATCTGACACTTACCTCTGGCTGACACCTGCAGCTTGATTAACTGCCAAATCTAAAGCACCAGTTAACTACCTGTCTTGGCCTGGCACCAAGCTACATAATTGCTCAGCTAGTGTGAGCATGCACCCTGATCTAAACTGTGAAGTTAATATTAGCATCTGCACATAATGTGCTGTGTGTGTGTGTGTAGGTGTGTGTAGGTGTGTAGGTGTGTGTGTGTGTGTGTGTGTGTGTGTGTGTGTGTGTGTGTGTGTGTGTGAGTGTGAGTGTGTGTGAGTGTGTGTGTGCGTGTGTGTGTGTGTGTGTGTGTGAGTGACAGAGGACATACTGACTAAAACATGACATTTCTGAGTGATTGAGATGAATGCAGCCAAACTGGTGCAAAGAAATAATGAAACCTGTTCTGCCATGCTCCTGATAGTTCTGTATAAACACAGAACACAGTTCAAACTGTCGTTTTAGGCTGCAAATGATCTATTTTTGACATTTTGAGCAGTATAATTATAATGAGTTGTCATGTCTTAGGACTCAGCTAAAGCTGTGTCTCTGGGGCTGTGGATGGAGGAGATGATCTTCAACTTGGCAGACTCAAGACTCTTCTTCAATGACCTGGAGGTGAGGAAAAACCCCAAACCTTTGTATGGCAGTTAGTGTAGCATATATTATTACATGGAGTGCAATTAAGTGCATAAGCTTACATCTTCCATTGTTGCTGGGGGGAAATGGGTGGGAGGTAAAGAACTTTATGAAAAAGACATTTTAAAATGTCTTTTTATTTACATAAATATAAAATATATATTTTATTTTAATTCTGGCACAATCTCACATCTTCTATAACGCTTCATCCTGTATTCAGGGTTGCGGAGACATGAAGCTTATCCCAGGAGGCTTAGGGCACAAGGCAGGGTACACCCTGGACAGGGTGCCAATCCATTGCAGGGCACACACACACACACTCATTCACAAACTACGGGCAATTTGAGAACACCAATTAGCCTAACCTGCATATCTTTGGACTGTGGGAGGAAACCGGAGTACCTGGAGGAAACCCACCAAGCACAGGGAAAACATGCAAACTCCACGCACACAGAGACAGGAATTGAGGCTGGCCGGGAATCGAACCCGGACCCTGGAGGTGCAAGCCGACAGTGCTAACCACTACACCACCGTCTGGCACAATCATATTAAAGAAAACTGAGATCATTTGAAAGCTGCTCGGAGGACGCAAAATAGGTTTAAGCTACAAACTTTAAATATTTTAATATACTTTAACCTAAAATAATGAAGGAACATTTAAATCATACCAAAGATTCTGTTCGTTTAAATAAATTGCTTTGTCTTCCCCCCATTCTTTCCTAAAAATGTACAATCTTTTGCTGTCAGTTATACATAATGTTTTTAGAAGAGTAGAAAGTACATTTAGGAAAACATCCCATATTTATAAAACCCTGGAAATTTGCTTTATGTGAAGATTTCTGTGAATTATTTACCGAAGTGAAGTTCCTGTTTTAAATATAGAATAACATTAAGTGAGGGCATTGCCAGAGTCCTTGAAAGAACTTATTAGGTTTTTGTCTTTTTTTATCTGTTTTGAAGCATTCCTCTGCTTTGGCAAAAGACAAAGAAGGGGATTAAATTCTGCTTCAGAGGAGGAGCACAAACTTTGAGGTGTTAATTATGGGTGTGTGGCCAACTCTGAAAGGAAAAATTTGTCCTGGGGAGGAGCAACAGATTAGAGCGGACCAGGGTGGGAGAGAGAGAGAGAGAGAGAGAGCGCATATACAATTATTTCGTCGACAGCTTTTAATGACACCCCTGTGCCCTTTTTGGGGGATGGTCATTGAAAGGGTACTCACTTCTAGTCATAGCAATTTTTCACTGTTCAGACACACCTAGATGATTTATCTTATCTCCAGTCACCTCTGTCAGCCTGGGAAGAAAGAAAGCAATGACAGGGGAAAATGTACTGATTGATGTCTTGGCTCTTTTGTTTATGGCTTGAAATATGTCTTTTCTGTAGAAATATTTAACCCTTACTTTTACTTTAAGTTTTATAGAATACTAATGAATATGTCTTAATACATTTTTGGGTAAAACCAGTTTTTTGAGGTGTGTGTCTATGTGCAGTGTTTGAAGAGGCACGTAGAGATATAAGAGCAATATGAAGTAGTGTCGGCTCTCAGACCAACTGAAATATGAGAACAGCTGCAAAGCAAGAAGCAAGAAAAAGAGTGTGTCTGTGTGTGTGCCGAAGAAAAAGAGAGAGGAGTCTTTTTTTTTGCTTTTGGCAATGCAGTGCTACTCAAGAGTATGCCTAATATACTGTACATTGTTGATTTAGACTGTCAGGTTTGTTGCTGTCCTTTTTAGGAATTGTTCGAAATTGATTTCCCCTTTTCCAGGTGTTTGAGGCGCCTGAATGTCTTGGGTCTTAGTAGCTTATTTCCACCTTTTTGTTGTCTTTTTTAAAATATTTCTACTTAATCCATCATTTCCCCAAGGCTCTATAAAGGGCAGACCTGTCCATACACAGTACATCGCTGCTCACCTGAAACACATTTACCACGTTATAATATCCACTTTTCTTAAATTTTTCAGGAATGTGACCAAGTTCATATCGATGATGTGGCCTCAGATGACAACGGACAGGACTTGAGGTAAAGTGGTTCCTATCATAGTGCTGGTATAGTCTCACAGGGAGACTGCTGTGGAGTGTATTAAGATCTCCAATAAAATGAATGATATACCTCATAAAAATGGCCAGCACTTTTTCATGCCGCATACCATCGCCATATACGGAATTATACCTATTGTTTTTTAACATACTTTGGAAGTGATGCCTGTTTTCCATTTCTTATGTTTAAGATATGCGTTTTTATTATGTCACCAAAAGACTTCTTCTTCTTGTTATTGTTATTATTATCCTCCTATTTCTAATCACATTATTCAGAACATAACAGGCCAAGAGATGAATACAACACATTGACTTTTTAAGTATTTGTTTCTCCATTTCTGTTTGTTTAAATTTTTATTCAATTTATTTTAGACAAAACAAGCTACCAGATCCCTTAGCAACTTCCTTAACTTTCTCAAATTCACAATTTTTTTTCTTTCTTTTGAAATGTGAACGGGTTTCCAACCATTGTATTTAACCTCGATAGTAAATCAAGTAGCAGAATAACCACGCTGTTGGTCTAAAACCACAAAGTGAACTTTTAGTTAGAATCTTAAGTTGCACCGGATCTGGCAAACCTTTCACTTGTCTGTTTTTTTTTTTGTGTGTGTGTGTCTGTAGCACATATAACTTTGGAACAGATGGCTTCCAGAGTCCAGCTGGAGGTGGTGCTTTGTGTTTGGGCTCGGGAGTCCATGGTGGCGTCGACTGGATGAGGAAGCTGGCCTTCCGCTACCGGCGAGTAAAAGAGATCTACAACACTTTCAAGAACAATGTAGGAGGTGGGCAAACAAAAGAATTAATAGATTTCAGTGGTCAACAACATTACAACTCATTGTACGTGCCAGACAATTTTAGATTTAGATTTTTTTTTGTTCTGGGTTTTGATTGGCAGGTTTGCTGGGGAGTCCAAAGCGAGAGGAATGGCTTCAGCTGAGGCGAGAAATGGAGGTTCTGACTGATCTGTGGCTTACGCAGGCTTTAAAGGCTCTCGCTCTTATTAATTCTAGGTGAGAAGCACGCACAGGGCAAATAAATATACCAAGCCAGCATTTTGAAGCACTCTTTTTTTTGTGTGAATTGTGAGAATATTCGTTAATTTAAGTTAAACGACTTCGCATTTAATTTGATTTTGAATGACTTCTGTTTAAACAAAACTTGACACTGAATTTCTTTCTAATCTCTTTAAATTCAGAAGATGTATGATTGCTAAAATAATGAACACTGGCTCTGCTCCCTCCCTCAGACCAAACTGTGTGAATGTGATGGTCACCACTACACAGCTGATCCCAGCTCTTTCCAAAGTGCTGCTGTATGGTCTAGGGGGAGCTTTTCCCATTGAGAACATTTACAGTGCCACCAAAACTGGTATGCGCCCTAATGCTCCATGAACAGGAAGCAAATTTGGATAAACATGAATTCTGATGGTAATGTGCGTTTGTATTGTGTATAATTTTCTTCAGGTAAAGAGAGCTGTTTTGAGAGAGTGACTCAGAGGTTCGGGAGGCGAGCTGTGTATGTGGTAATCGGAGATGGCGTGGAAGAAGAAACTGTGGCAAAAAAGGTAAGATTTAACAAGCCTGGTATGACTATATATATATATATATATATGTGCATCATGTAATCCTAACTAAGATATTTGAAGATTCCGTATCCTCCTTATAAAACAAGTAATTAATTTGGCCTTTTCATTAAAGTCGAAAGTCAATTATAGTTAGTAGTATAGAGCTTTTAAACAGTTTATATAGTATAGTTGTTATCATTAGTTTAGTTCAACTAGTTTAGTTGATGGCTATATTGTGATTTAATATTTCCACAGAAAAACATGCCATTCTGGAGGGTAACATGTCGAGCAGACCTGGAGGCACTGAGTCATGCACTAGAGCTGGACTACCTCTAGGGGGCAGAATCTCAAACAGTTTCTCATTTGAACTGGTCAACTATAACCACATGGCCAAGTCAAGAACTGCAGGACCAATCAGCCAGAATGGACTAACATATGGGAAATATGTTTGTCCCTAATCAATAATAAAAAAAAATTCTTATCCCTTTTTTCTTCTGTCGGTAAGAGCAGGTTTATATGATGGCGCATTGCACTGGAGACAAAAATCCGTTTAAGACCAGAGTGCTTTAAATAACCACATAAAATGTGTGGTTATTATTGAGACAACATGACTTCAGGACATATTTGTGTGTATCATTGTGATTAGTTTTTGGGTGTGAAAATAATTGTTTTCTATGAATTCACAAGCAGCTGCTGCTGTCTGTTATAGATGAGACTTATCCATAACTCATTTAGAGATTTATTTAGCATCAAACCTTTATTAGGGAAAAAATGTGTTCTGTATTTTCAATCTAAATCCTATTAAAATATCAGCTTTTTTTTTTTTTTTTTTACAACTGTGAATTTCAGTAAAACTATTTTTAAAAGATAAAGCACAATTAGGGGAATTATATGACTGAAAATCAGTTGGGAAATATGTAGATAAACCAATTTTAGTTTGTTTTCTGATAATTTCTATCAATAATGCAATAATTGATTATATTACTGATTCATATACTGATCCATTCTTTTAGGTAAACCATCCTTTAGGCAAAAATAATTAAATAAATGTGTGAAAATGTGTAATATTCCATTAAATTTAATTTCTGCCTCTAAAGTACTGTATACTATTTAATAACACACTTTTTTTTAAAAAGCCAGTGCAAAATAACTACATATCTATAACTAATCCCAAAAGTAGCCAAGGTATAAAGCCAAATTTATTGATAAAGGCAACAGTCATTTACGTAACTTATGAATATTTTTGTGAGGTGATTTCTCAAGCACTAGAAAATTTCTCCTCCATTACTTTTGATATGCCTGGACCACAATGATCTGTAATATTTGTTATGGATGTACATTTGATTTCATGTTTCTTTCTATTAACGTTACTTAAGTTTATATGTGTGTTTCTATCCTGTATGGAATCTCAATGGTTGTCTTTTGAATTGCATGTCCTTTTTACACTGCCTGTCCTCCTCACTTTTATTTGTATATATGGTTTTATTGATTATTTGTTTTGGGCCAATATGATAGAACAATAAAAAACAATAAATTAATAAATTGCATCAGTTGAGTGGCATGCTGTTTAATGCAATTACAGATCAGTACAAGTGAGACAGTGGGTAGAGGATTATTTTTAATTGTTCACAAAATGGATGTTAAAGTTTCTTTGTTTAAAATCATCGAATCATTACTTTCCTAGAACTGTGTACTAGAAACACAGGCACTACTAGGGTTGTTGAAAGGATTGAATGAGTACAATACAGTATCTTATTACAGAGGCTGGGTTTAGATACAAGTCTGCAGTATCCAGGTTAGATTATGCACTGAATCAAGGGTAGGTTTATACAGTACAATGGAATTTTCTGTAGTTAAAGCTGAACCTGTGTGAACCTTTTTTAGTTAGTGCATCCCGAGCACGGGGAAGCATTTTGTTATTGCCTGAAATTTTTTTTAATCTAATTCCTACAAAGCTCACTTTTTGAACCTATTTTGTGACAAAATCTTCTGGTCAAAAATTAGAATAGCAACTGAGGCTCACAAGCGTCTGAGGGAGTCTGGAGCCGATCCAAGGAAACTAAGGACATAAGGCAGGGTCCACCGTGAATGGGGTGCCAACTTATTGCATGGCACAAGTGTGCACACACACACAGACACACACACACACACTATGGGTAATTTGCAAACATTAATAAGCCTACAATATATGTCTTTGTTCTGTTGGAAGAAACCCACCAATCACAGTGAGGACATACAGGTCCTGAAGAACTCTGAAGTACACAGTATATTCAAACCCCTGACTATAAAAGTGCGAGTGCAAACCACTAAGCCGCAATAATTACTCGAAGTGGGTGAACACATCTGATTTTTCTTTCCAATATACTGCTCAGACAGAATGGTTAAGTCATACTTGATTTAAGAATTTAGTAAAACATTTATATTATATTAATATAACTATAATGTACAATATATTATTCAAATATATAATCCAAAGTTTTTTTTTCAGTCCATAGGTAAGATCTCAAAGCACTACATAAGGATGGGTGGCGGCAGTTTGTCATAACATAAAGTACAGTGTGTTCATGTCTGTGGTATGTGTAAATAGGTGAAATGTATGTAACACAACAGTGTCCTCAGAACAAACCTGATGATGGAAGTAGAGTTGAAAGTGCCCATAAAGTCATAGGTGCACAGCAGATGGTTCAGGACAAACCTAGGTGGCTCCAGGGTTGAGGGTGTTCGCTCAAACCCATCCATACTGCTTGTGGTCTGCCAGAGACAAAATTGAAGATCCACTTAAACATACATGGGTAGAGTTCCAGGTCTTCCAGCATGATGGTGAATATAGAAGGAATCATGTTAAAACCTAAGCTGTAGTTAACACCTTTTTTTTTAAATGTAATTTCCCATCCTCATGTCCAGATTGCTCAGAGCTATGTCGTTGAGCTTCACCTAAAACAACCTGTTGCTCGCTTCTTATTGTCATCTTAGGGAGTTTTTCCTTGCCACCATGTCCCTCTGCATTTTCATTAGAGAGAATCTGATCATTCTGATTCATATATATTTTCTTCCACATTTTATATAAATGTCCATAATTTTATTTTGATTCTGTAAAGCTGCTTTGCAACAATGACTATTGGTAAAAGCACAATACAAATAAAATGTTATTGAATTGAATCAAATTGAATATTCCAGGTAACTAACAGTCAAATTAACAATGATCATTTTTTGATTGATAAAAACAAACAAAGAAAAAAAAAATCAATCAATCTAAGTTGATTAAATTTATCTTAAATCTGGGTGATTAAGTTGCTGTAATTCTACAGTATGCTAAATGTGCAGACTGAGTGACTGAAGATAAACCTTTGCAGCATTCTATTCACTTATTCATTGTCCATCAGCATGCAGTAGACAAAATAACTTGAATAACTGCCATTATTTTAATGATCAATAGCGCCCTCTAGTGAGTGGCTCAGTTGTTATCCTGTAAATGCCCATGAAAGTCAAGGGTTAATGGTTTAACTGTGGAGTCACTGAGTCAAAATCAGATCACATGACCTACTGTGCTACTGACAGAAGGTGGGCAAAATAATTTTTTAAAGTGTCTCTACTGATGATTGCACCATGAAAAGAAAAATAAATAGACCTAATACATTTTATGGATCCACTGAGTACATATTTATTTTAAGACACAATCTTCAAATATAAGTCTAATTGCATAAGTGTGTAAACATTTTCTGGTTATCTTTTTTGAGACCACAAAGCACTGTATTCCACTCAAACTTTTTTCTTATAATTTTTGTTTGCAGAGTTTTAATTAATCCCTATCACATGCAAGTAGCCAGTCAAACCATAATGTCTGTTAAAACTCATTCATAAAAGCAACACCTCTGGTAACATACCTTTACCACCACTGTGACAAATAATAGTTAACATAGTGGCTTAGTGGTTAGCACTGTCTCCTTACACCTCCAGGTTTCAAGTTCAATTCCCGCCTTGGGTCTGTGTGCATGTAGTTTGCATGTTTTTTCGTGTTTTGTGGGTTTCCTCCAAATACTTTGGTTTCCTCCCACAGTCCAAAGACGATTATGAAGATTAGGTTAATTAGGTGCCTTTTTACAGTATTTAAGTGTGTATACAGAGTGTTTGAAAATTAACCAGGCAATATTTAATGGCTATAGAACTTGTTTTATCACTGGAGTCTTGATTTAAAAATAGTCTCTCCCCATTTTGCTCTTGCTGTGCATGGATGGTTAAATCAGCATTTTACAGGATGTTGGCTGGGATGACGCAGACCGTATAAATGGCCTTCAAGAAGTCCAGTTCTCACTCCATGTGAGTTTTTCCTGTGAGGCTAAGTGAAGGAGGAGGTGTGCAGGACAAAGCCCACTGGAGGACTTGGAGGCACAGATTCAGGAAGTTCTCAGCAATATCCCAAATTTGCTTTCTTTTTCCTATGTAATAAAGTACATGTACAATTTGTTTCAATAAATTTGTATTGGAAATATGGATTTTATTACAAATTTTTAATGCCTAGTTACTTTTCACCCACCATGTAGAGAGCATCAGTGAGAGATCATTATGTACATTATATTATCTTGATAGTACTGAGTTTGACACCCTTTTGCCTTAAAAACTGCCTTAATATATGTCTTATGACATAAATTTAACAAGGTGCTGGAAACATTTCTTAGAGATTTTGTTTAAAATTGACATATTGTAATAGGATAACACAGTTTCCTGCTGCAGATTTGCTGGTGACACATCCATGATGCAAACTTGGATGTGGTGGAATGTTCCACCACATTCCAATGGTCTAGTGACTGTGAAGACGCGAGAGTAAACTCATTGTCATGTTCAAGTAGGTCATGAGATTGGGCATGGTATCCTGCTGTAGGTTTTTAAATCAACAAAATGATCATGGCCAGCAAAAATACTTCAAATTATGCTAGGAAAATATCCCCCCATACAGCAGTCTGAACAGTTGATGCAAGGCAGGATGATCTTTTTTTCCTGTTTTTTTATGGCAACTTCTGACCCTTCCATCTCATTGTCGCAGCAGAATTTGAGACTTGTCAGACCAGGCATTTTCCAGTTATCTATTGTCCAATTTTGTAGGACCTGTGTGAACTGTAGACTCAATTTCCTGTTCTAAGCTGACAGGAGTGGCACCTAGTGTGGTCTTTTGCTGCTGTAGCCCATCTGCTTTGAACTGTTCTCCAGCATACCTCAGTTGTAATGAAATGAAAGGGAGTTCTAATCAGTATGAATCAGTCTCTCCATTCTCCACAAGGCATTTTTGCCCAGAGAACTGCCACTCACTCACTATGTTAACTTTTTTAGACCAGTCTCTATAAACTATACAGATGGTTGTGCGAGGATCGTGGAACTTCAGCAGATTGTCTAGACCATGTCTACATGCCTAAATGAGTTGTTGAACATTTGTACCTAATGAAGCAGCCAGTGAGTGTAGTTTCTAGTAATTTGCTACTAACATACTAAAATGTTGCAATTTAACCTAAAACCACAATCCAAAAAAAATTCTACCTAAAATTGCAAAAAATAAACAACTACCAGAAGCATTTTATGTACCAAGTACACCGCAAAGAATTATCTGTAGGCTTTAACAGCCATTAAACAAAAGCGAGTACTATGGTATCCAGTCATAATTTTTTAGGTATGGCCGCCCTAAGACAACAAGTTCATGTACTGTAGACTATGCGTTATGTAAGCACATTTGTTATGCTTTATGTGTTATGTAACAATTTTATGAGATGCGTAACTATTCGTTTACTAACTCTGCTGCTCTTGGCAACATGACCACAAATTCACAAACAATCTCATACACACCCTCGTAAATACTATCATGTTTTCTATCTTTGATATGTGTCAAAAGGTGTACAGGATTACAGGAACTTAGCTGGGAATTATTGCCGAACTCTCATAACTGTGTTCTGGTATAATGGCACAATCTGCACAATGATTGTGTCTGCAGAATTCAAAGACCAATTTGCCTTGAGCACCCCTCGCACATATGAATCTTGGCAAGTGTAGATGTTAATACAGAATGATGAAAACGCAAACTTAACTTCCAGAGGTTTGTTTTGCATATTTACAGCGTTTGGTAGACGCACTTATCTTCATCATAAAAAAATCCACATGCTCGTACGAAGATGTCAAAGAGTATTAGGCAAACAGTGACTTATATAGTTGCTGTATAAGAAACATCTACAGTTCATCTAATGTTAATACATGATTTTTATAGCAAGGAAATGTCTTTGGAATTCAACTCTTACCATATTTTTTTTCTTTAAAACTGATGCAATTAGCAATGAGAAATATTAAATAAATAGAATAAATGAAACACACATACACGCGTGCCACACAAACTCACACAAACACTGCTTTCTAACAGCGAGGGACTCTGGAAACTGAATCTTTAATAAGAAACCGCTCTAATGACACTTGCTTTTGCTTTATGTGCACACACACAGTTGGTCCCATATCTGGTTTACAAACCTCTCAAAATAGAGGAATGGTATTGTTGTGGGTGCTGGTTAATATACACTGTAGGATACAAGTATGCCAGTCAGAATATACACATTATAATCCCCAGTGATAAGTTAACAGTTTGATTCCAACTGGACTCATAAAAACACTGTGGGGTGTTAATTTAACACTCCAAGTATTATTTCAACACTTTTTTTTCAATTTGCTTTGTAGGCTTTATTAGATATTTTAATACGTGTGGTGCAACACCTGAGGTTTTCTAAAGCAACTCAGAGTTAAAAACAATTTTTGTGGGCAACACTCAGTGGTTTCTACAGGTTCTCCCATGTCTGCTTGGTTTTTCTTCCCCGTTTTGAGATCATAATAATTTTAATAATTCTAAATAATTCATACTTCTTTTCAAATTAAATACAATAATTGTAATCACAAATTACATTATGTATTAAAACAACCTAAGAAAAAAGTTTAGTCTTTAAAATATTCACATGAATTTGGTGATTTTTTTTTGCAGTTGAGCTGGCATGCACTCCACACATGTGTGCAAAAAGCTTATGATCTGTTTTTGGCTCAAATCCATTATAGGGTAATCGGGGCATTTAAAAAAGATTACACATGAGGAAAATCTGCACAAAGCATATAAGATGGTCAAAATCACACTTTTAAATGCATTTGAAAAGGGAGCAAAAAATAATATTTAATAATCAAAAACATAAAGTAAAAGGTTCTGTATCTTGATGGTATCCAAGCAAAAGTGAAATGCTGGGAGGAATGCATTAGTGTAGCAGGGGATTATATAGAGAAATAAAGTTCGTTACATTTACTTTACTCTTAATCAACCACTCAAGAATATGCAGGCATTGTAGTCCACCCACTGGCATGATTTTAGGACATGAGAAGGAAACCAAACAACAGAAGAAAACCAAACAACCTACAAACCTTCAAAATTTACAAAAATAAATGTGAAAGGTCTCCCAAGATCAGAATCTAAAGGAGGCCCAATGCTACTTCTGCTTCTTGCTGCACCACCGCGCTGTCTAAACCATGACCAGAAATATTAAAACCAGACTTTTACAACTGGAAAAACATACAGTATACTAAACTTACATGAATTTTAGTATAATTTAGATTTTTCATTAAAAATTTTTTTTTACAAGAAATCTTTGATTTTTTTTTAATTGTTTGGTGATGCAACTAATTCTCCTCATTTTATACCAATTCATATATATATATACGTCTTTTGTTCACCAACCAGTGATCAAATTATAAGAAATTTTAAATACACAATTTACCATTGCTGACTCTACAGTGGGTTTATGGCTACAAACTTCAAAGTTCTAGACTTTAGCCAGGTCATGAACCCGCACACAACCCACTAAAGAGGTCAAAGGGAGCATGGCCTTGGGCACCCAGCGCTGACGCTGCACATCAGCCATGAACACGCCATTAACATGTAATACTTCGGAGTTCACTCACTTCAGTGCCCTCGCTGCACTCCATGAATCTGAAATATGCAGGTAGAATGTTCCATAAGGCACTGTTCACTGTTCTATGCACACATTATTCAAGCATGGAAGAAGTGCTTGGTAAAGTCACTTCATTAAAAAAAATGAATAGTAGAAATCACAGCTACAGTGCGGCACTCCGTGACCCCTGTAAGTACTTAGATGAAATTTTGTTATTGTTGTTAAATACTTATTTATTTTCTACCATAATTTGCAAAAAAATTCTTTAAAAATCGTACAATGTGACTTTCTGGGTTTTTTTTTCCTTATTTTGTCTCTCATAGTTGAGGTATAACTATGATGAAAATTACAGACCTGGGAGTGGGAGAACAATTGGTGGCTGACTAAATACTTTTTTGCCCCACTGTATGTTTAATAGTAATTACTTAATTTTTTTGTTTTGTTTTTGTTTGTATTTTTTTTTACTTGCCAAGCTGTGATATGATAATGATCCCCAAAGTATAATTCAACACTGAAATTGTTGTGAGACACAAATTCTACATATTGACAATTCAGTTTCCAGGTTTGAACCCAATTGAAAAAAAAACTTTTATTTTGAACTGAAGCAGTTGGTCTGCATGCAACAATAACTAAATATAAATGAGCTTGAAATGTTCTGCCCAAGTGGTCCAGGTTCCACTACATGTCATATAACATTCCCCCACCTATTACAGTGGAGGCCTTACCAAAGACCCTAGCGCTAAGCTCAAATTATCAATAACTGTGGATAATTGTTGAAAACTCAAGAAGAGTAAAAAGTGGAAAATGCTGTTCTCAAATGTTATCACCGTGGACAATAGACCTACTCCAGAAGGTTAGATATATATGCATGCACATATTTTTTTCTTCTCTCTGTTGTATATTTTGCCTTTTGTTTCTCATGTCAAGTCTAGTCAATGTGTAGAAATAATTGATTGAAATTACCCTGAAAATTAATTAAATGCAATGTAGACCTGCTTACATTACTGTCTTTCCTTCTAGACTGAAAAGGTGAATAAAACACCCACTTTGTAGAACCAATAAGATTTCAGTTTCATGAATCACACCTCATATCTCCCTGGGCTTTCTGTTTGGCTTGGGCTACTAGCATGTCATCAAAGGTGGACATGTGTAATGTGAACAGAGTAACTAGTCCGGGTCAACAAGGTGAGTAAAGTAATAAAAGGAGAACAATAAAGATGATCATATGTACATGTGGTTTACTGTTAAAAATCTTAATTGAAAACAAACAAAAACAGCTGAGAACATTGAAAAGTGACCAGAGAGTGAGGTAGAGAGACAGATAGAGAGGTTTTGTATGGAGGGAGGGGGTGGTACGGGTATTTGTTTGTCAGAGGTTATACAGTGCATGTTTTTGTCCTGTGATTATTCACTGTGGTTGTGTAGGAGTGGGATGCTGGGGATCAGAGTTCATAACACATAATGTCTCTTTGAACCTGACTTTTGGTCCTTATCCAGAAAAAAAACTCCCCATAGTCCCTAATGTTGGCCTCTTAAAACACATAGCTTAAACCATCTCTCTCTCTCACACACACACACACACACACACACACACACACACACACACACACACACACACACACGTTATCTCTCATTTCATACAGTACCTGTGTGAGAGATAAATTCAGGGACCTTCAAATAGTGTAATAAAAGCATAAAAGTCCGAACAAAGGTGCCAATAACAATTAGTAACCTATTTATAAAGTTTTCTTTTAACCATATTCATACCACATGTATGATGTGCAACAATCACAAACATGTGCAGTCCTAAACTGAGTGTCTACCTCTGCAACATCCAGGACCTCATGAGTGTAGCAACCTGTTGTGTCCAAATGTTCAAGCACACTGACCTCCTTGCCATATCAATACAACCTTGGCACAGTCAAAGGCACCACAAGCAGACAGATGTTGTAATGCTGCCTTTTATATGCCAATATTGAGCTTGGATTTGCAAACAGCTTACAATGGAAGCCATCCAACAGTGTACAGACTTTGCCAGACATTTATTTGTTGATTGGAACATTTCGGCCAACACTGGAGATCACAGAGATGGCTCTTTACCTGTTTGGACCTGCTTGTGGAAGCACTTGTTTTGCCCCAGTCTCTGTTTTCTTTACCAGTGAGGCCTCAGATTGCTCAAGCTTTTGACGTGTGTATTTACGAGCAGATTGTGCAACCACAAATTCTTCTGCTTAATAAAAAAACTCACAGGAAACTTTTTCCATTGCACACCAAAACATACTGCTACTGGATGAAAGGGTGTTTCAAAGGAATTCCCCTTAATATAGCTTTGTATATTGCCCTGGAAAGTTTCTATGTTTCCTTTGAGCTAGATGTGGAGGAATCTCTCACTCACTCACTTACTCACTCATCGTCTATACCACTTTATCCTGTATTGAGAGTCACAGGGACCTGGAGCCTATCCCAGGAAGCTTGTGGCACCCTGGACAGGGTGCCAATCCATCGCACGGCACACACACATACACACACTCACACGCTCATTCACACACTACGGGCAATTTGGGAAGTCCAATTACATGTCTTTGGACTGTGGCAGGAAACCGGAGTACCCAGAGGAAACCATAGAGGAATATTATTAGTTTTAAATCAAAATTGAGGTACATATAAGTACATTCTGGTAGATCTTGGTCATTATACATTTTCCTGCTCTGCACACTGACCGGGAAATTTGTCACCCAGAATGCGAGTACAATGTAAATAATCCACAACCCTTGCTAAATTCCACAACACTTGTTTAGTGGTTAGCTGGTCACATGGCTGGTTCTGCTTAGCTGTGCAGCTATTTCCAGGGAAGGAAAAGGACTCAGAATATCAGATTATTGCTGAAAAATGTTTTTCAGACAAAACATTATCAAGCCATATTTTTTTTTACTTGGTTATGTTCTGTTTCTCCTTTCTTCTTTTCCTGTTGAGTCAATGCTGTTTGTTGATTACATGACCTTTGCATGAATACTGTCTATGAGTTTGAATTATGTTTGTGTACTGCTCGACAAGTATAATTAAACCCTGTTGACCTGCACCTCCATCATCCTCTGCATTTGTGACAGGAAGTAATTACATGAAAGATAAGATCAGATAAGAATTTAACACTCACAACAAATTACTCGTATAGTATTAAAGCCAATTTTCCCTTTTCTTATATCAGACTGCAATTTAACCTGTTAAAAGGATAAATTGATGCAATTGTCTTTTAAATGTGTTTTAATTATGCTAATAATTAAACAACAATTTATTAACACAATGTAAAAATATAAACAAGTGTAATAATTAATTACAATTTAATATTTATTATTGAAATGAATAATTCCAGAAATCAACTTAATAAACTAAGATAAATCAATTGGATTATTTTTTTATTATAATTATTTGCACCCGTTAAATTATTAGCTTACAACTGTTCATTTAAAACCTCTCACCAAATTATATGGTAGAGTGTAGAGTTATTAACATCTATCTCAAAGGTTGTTAAATTTTCATAATACCACTTTCACAATCAGACTAATAGGCAAAAGCAGAGCTTGTTTTATACTTTAGCTGATAATAGTTAGGATGCTTGTATGTACAAGAGTGTAATAGCCAGGGAATCTTCAGATTATTAAGTTGTATGCGACAAACTCGCCTGACCCAGGGTTACAGAGTGCACAGAGGTTTCCTGAACCCTTTACTCTTTTCCCATGTCATCATTAAGTTATCAACAAAACACACAAAATAAAAAGCAATCATCATGACATTTCATCATGACTTTTTAATACCAGATATTTTACATTTTTACAATAAATAATTACTTGTATATTTTCCCCACAACTGAAAACAATTGCTGCATTTTTTACAGGACAATTTTGACAAACATTTCACACATTACAAATAAACAATTCGTTACAATGACATTATGATGCATTCTTTGATTGAAAAGTGATATAGTAATTTTTAAGGTTTTAAAATTAAAATAGTTTTTTTTTGAAAATTTTTGATTGATTGGATTGATTTTCAGTTAGTGCCAAAGCATACAGATTGCATAGTATGAGAATGATATTGTATAGTGCACCTCCAGGGTCAAGGGTTTGATTCCCGCCTCAGGTCTGCGTGCGTTCAGAGTTTGTTCTCCCCATGTTTGGTGGGTTTCCTCTGAGCACTCCGGTTTCTTCCCACATTCCAAAGACATGCAGATTGGGCTAGTTTCCTTTAGTACGAGAGTGAGTGTGTGTGTGTACTTGTGCCCTGCAATAGATTGGCCCCCTGTCTAGGACGTACTCCGCCTACTGTCTTGAGTCCTCTGGGATAAGTCTCCTGCAACCCTGTACAGTATAAAGCAGTATAGAGTGACTGAAAATTGACCTTGCTGAACCAGGAATCTAAAAAATATACATAACTCAAATCCCCCAAACTATGACTTAATACCTGATTTCATGTGATTAGTCACAAATATATAAACTAAATTAAACTGGGACACTGATTAATATATTAGTAATAAAAAGTATACAGAAGTATTAAGACAAAGGTGAAATTTAATGTTTCTAATATAATGACAAATCAACATAAGAGTAATTTATTGTTTTATGCAGTGAAAATATTATACAGCAATTAATATGTAGAAGGAAGTCATTTATTCATTTATGGAGATGACGCAGGCCGTGGCTCCAGGAACAGAACATCTTTGTTACACAGCCAGATACATGTATGTCAGCCAGATAGGTATACAACTAATTAGTGAAATCACCTGTTTTGTGGACAAGAAGAACTAATACATTGAACATGTTGTTTTAATACGTTTAGCCTACACTGTATTTTCAAGTACCTTGCAAACCTTATAAATTTCTTTTGGCAAAAAATTAACTAGGTGAAGATCATCATGCTCAGAACATAGTGTTAGGGCCATGTACTCTGTTGACCAGATGTCCAGTATACCCTTGTCAGAATATTTGTTTGCACAGCAGTCACATGGTATGATCAGATTTTAATGTTGACTAAAAGTGTAATCCAATAATTTTTAAAATGCACTGCTTCCCAATTTAGCTTTTATATTGTGAAGAATGCAATGTATAAGAGACAAGGCATTAAACCAGCTTTGGCAAAGAGTTGTGCATGAAGTCACATGTCTGAGTGTACTAGTTGTCCTTAGTGACACATTTTAGTTTTCTGCTGTGTTTTGGTAAATGTCCTAATGTTGAAACAGTAACCTCAGATACAGCTCCTCATCAGAATGCCAAGCAGAGAAGAAGAAAAGTAGCTGATTTGTCATGCTGCTATTGATTGCACTCGTTGAACTATTGGCTTAGTTCATTTAAACCTCTTACCAAACTATGTGGTAAAGTGTAGGTTTATGAGTTCATCCACATCTAGCTCAAAGGTTGTTAAATTAACATGATAATATCACTTTCACAACCAGACTAATAGGCAAAAGCAAAGCCTGTTTTATGCTTTAGCAGATAGTAGTTAGGATGCTTGTATATACAAGAGTGTAATAACCAGGGAATCTTCAGATTATTCCCCCCCTCCTAAGTTGTATGCAGCAGACCGGCCTGACCCAGGGTTATAGAGTGCATCAAGGTTTTCTGAACCTGTCACTCTTTTAAGTTCCCAACAAAACACTCTCTACAGACAATACATGCAATATATTTTAAATTTTAAATAATGACTTGTATGACCAAAACAATTTCTGTAATCTTTACAGAAAAATTTGACAAACATTACCCACATTAAAAAATATATATATTACAATAACATTACAATGCATTCTTTGCACAGTTGATTAGTATTTTTTTAAGATTTTAACTAAAATTCGCTTCTTCTTTTTTTTTTTTTTTTTAAATGTGTGATTGATTTTCAGGTTTGACAAGGCAGACTGATTTTTAAAAGTGACAAGTATGAATACAAGCTATAGAATAGTGCAGTTTATTTTTATATATTGTAATGTAGAGTAGTGTAGTGTATAAATTTAAAAGTAGAACATAGAAGCTACATTAATGAATATGCAGTTAGTACTGCACATGCTTCTGACATGATCTGGCCAAGTTTACCACACTGCAAATATTTATTGGTGATTCCCTAATACACAATCAACATAAGAGAATGAGGGAAATCAACAAAACACAAAAAAATAAAAAGAAATTATCATAATTTAAAATATACTGAAATGTAGGATTGAAACTCATAAAAGAGCTCTTTAAAGTTTTTCCTGTGCACTATTCAAGCAAGATGCAAAGGGAACGATAACCTGGAGTATTTTTCTATTATTTTTCAAGATTTGATATGTGATTTATAGCCTGTGTATTACATAAATGGCTGACATATAATGCACTAAAATTAATTTATTACAGCCTGTAAGTGTATCTGTAGGTGAGCTAAAAAAAAGTTTGGAGAACCTAGCAGCCATTGTCCTATTATCTTGCGGAATGTATGTGTATGTGTGCATGTAAGATATGTACTCTCAGTAATCCAGACCTTCTGACGTTATTTTACGTATGTGTACACTTAAGTATGTGTTTGTCTCAATCATTATTGCTTACTGCAAATCTGCAAATTCAGACAGATCAATTATTGGGTTGATGAGGAAAAGGAAAGGGCCAGTTATAAGCAATTCCTTCACTAAACAGGCTTAAAAGGCAACAGAATTCCATAGACAGATTGCTCAGGGTGATGTATCTAGCCACCTATATATATATACACACACACACACACACACACACACACACACACACACACACACACACACACACACACTCAAAAGTGAGTACACGCCTCTAATTTCAGCACACATTTTTGTATATCTTCTCAAAGGACAATACTATAGGAATGAAACTTGGATATATGTTAGAGTATGTGCAGCTTATATAGATTTAATGTCTTATGAAAATAAAAAAAGGGAGTACATCCTAAGTGATAACAGCTGTACATCTTGAACCATGTCATGCAAAGTCACATGTCCTATTCATCATGCTCATGTGTTTGTCAGTGGCCAAGTACAGTATGTCTCCAGACCTGAAACTTTCACTCATGTATAAAAAAAGAACTCAAGGGAGTGGGACTAAATGGCTGCGTAGTCTTAAGAAAAACACTTACGGTTAAAGCTGTTCAGGAAAAGGGGCTTTAAATAGCTAGGGAGTATAAAGAATAGATTTTGGATCATTTTAAGAAGATCATGTCTGATGAGTACAGATTTCCCCTGTTCCAGAGTAATGGGAGCATCAGGGTAAAAAAAAAAAGGTGGAGGAAGTGCACCCAACATGCCTAATGTTACCTGAATGTACTGAATAAACATGTTATTCCATGTCTATTTTTCCCCCTGATGGCACAGGCATAATCCAAGATGTAGATGGCAGGACTCATCTGACGGAGGATGCTTCATTGAGCTTGAGTCATAATTTTTACACATGGATTGGCCACCACAGAGTCCAGACCTTAACCCCATTGAGAACTTTTGGGATGCTGTGACATAGCAAAAAGACAGTGGGGCAGACAGTGTATACACACACACACACACACACACACACACACACACACACACACACACACACACACACATATTTAATATATACAATGATCACCCATAATATTGAAACCATTAACATATATTGATTAAACTTTCACTTTCAAATATTAAACTTATTGGCTTGTATTTAAATATGCACACATCTATTTTTACATATTTTTTACAGGAAGCACTAGTTGCTAGAATGATCCTGATTGTGATGTAATAAATAGTGGATTTAACAGTGCGTTTGCATAAATACAGTTATATTTATCATATATCCTTGTGCTACTGTATATATGTCATTTGAATTGTATAATTGTATTTTTTTTTTTTCTGCTTAGGATGGTTTATACATGTTTTTGTTCATAACTTATATCTACTTTTGGTGTAACCGGCTTCCTTGCAGTTTCAAAATCAATAACATCACCTGGACATCCCACATGTGTCATGAAAAACAACAAATGTATTTTTGAGGCAATCTATTTTTGTGATAAACTCTTAAAAACAGGGTTATTTCAGGTTCCTTTAAGGTTAAGTTAAATAATTGGTTCTTAGCTTCTTCAAAAATAAAAATTTTGCATGGTTTCCTCCTGATAGGGATATGCCTTGTTGTAGGATTCTACAGTGGATTTTCCAAAGCATAATGATTTTAAAATAAAAAACTGGTATTCTCAAAAAGAAAATGTAGCCTCATGTAGCTTTTTTCATTTTGATATATCAATTTTACTAAAATTTAGTATGTAATATGTAAGTGTTTATTTTATGAATTTTTATATTATATAAATTTTACTAAAATAAAGTATGTACTATTTAAGTGTTTATTTGATTAATTTACCTTTTTTTTTTTTTTTTACTGTTCTTTACCACTGTTTATTTATTCTCAAATTACTTATTTTACTTAAGTGGAAATTCTGCCCTTAATTTAAGTATGTTTTTTTTTAATACCTGCAATACATTATCTCATAATGTGCATTTTCTGAGTAACTGTACAGAATGTGCCAATGGTTGTTCTCAAATTTTATAAAGTTTTAAAAAACCAGTACAATTCTTAATAGAATAAAATTTAGGTATCACATTATAGAATGATGTAATTTATCTGTTAATGTAAATCGGTACATTTTTTTAAACAATTAATTTGGTCAGTGTTTCAGATGTTTAACTACAACCTTTTATTTAGAATCTAATGTTCATAGGATCTATGTTCATAAGTGTCTAATATGTTTAAAGGTAATATGTATACGTTTGCATGTCAGTTTGACAGTGAACTCAGTGACTCTGTCAATCAGCAACAGCAAGCTTGAGTCATCAAACATGGTTCAGCATTCTGGTGCATGCACTCGTTCACTTTTCCAGTTTGAACCTTCAAAAAGGGTAAATCACAATGGTAACCTTATGGTATGGGCAAAGGTTGCTTTTAAACATTGAAGGTAAAAAAACTAAAAATAAAACTCTTTAATATGAAGAGCAACATTAGGATATTTTAATAGGAAGGTTTTAGCTCCAATAAAAAACTACAAAAAGCAAAGCAAAAAAAAACCAGACAATTATCAAATATATTGAACTGTACAAATTTTACCAAACCCAAGCACGACTTTAAATATTTATTTTTAAAAATAATTTATTACCAAATAAAACCCAAAATTTAAAGTCTTTAGATTGCTTTGATTTTTATCAACAGTCCAATATAGTTTACATCATACCTTAGCTTTGATAAAACACTGGGCTTGTTTTTCATTTAGAATGCTTGTTAGCTTTACCCGGTCAAAAGAAAATATACAGTACTGTGTAAAAGTCTTATGCACCATATTATATGCTGTACTAATTTTGTTATGTATGTTTATCATGTCTGCATAGTAACAGTATGTACAAAATCCTTCAGTATTTTCATATATAACTTAAACATTTATAAATAAATAACATTTCAGGAGAATATACGCATGGCTGTAAAGAAAAAAAATGGTACAAAACAGACCAGTTTTCAGATGGAAACAAAAAAAACTAATGTACGCTCTTGGGTTTTCATAAAAATAGAAAGGAGCTAGTTACCAGAAGAACTCATTCTCCAGCAAGCTCAGTAAAACCTAACAACTATTTACAAAAATATGGCATAAGCAAATAATGCTTTTGAAAACATTTCTGCATTAAAGGACCTTCTATAAAGAGCAATAAAAAGTAATAAAATAAATAGTCAATATTTGGAGTGAAAACTCATTGCTTAAAATCAGGAGTTTTAGACACAGATTTGTGCAGTTTTATAAGACAAAAAGCTGTTAGGTTTTACTGAGCATGCTGGAGAATATGAGTCCTTCTGGTAACTTTGTCGCACTCGCTCCTTTCTATTTTTATGCAAATCCCAGGAGCGTACATTAGGTTTTTTGTTTCCATCTGAAAACTGGTTTGTATACTGAATGATTTTGTACATAATTATGCAGACATGATAAACATATTTAACAAAATTGGTACAGCATATAATATGGTGCCTAAGGATTTTGCACAGTGCTATATATATGATAGAAAGACACTAAAACACCCAGTGCACAACAGCCCACAGAGCATAGGGAACTGCAGTGAAAAGATTGCAGGCCTCCGACCTGGCCTCCAAGCTCCTCAGATCCCAATCCAATAGAGCACCCACGAGATGCGCCAGACAAACAAATCCAATCCACGGAGGACCCAACCCATAACCTATAGCATTCTAATAATCTGCAATCAATGTTCTGAAGCCAGACACCATAGCACACCCCAGAGGCTTGCAGCGTGCTGGGGCCAGAGCCGCCCTGGTGGCACAATAAGAACCCACAACCAAGATGGTTTTAATGTTAATGATTTTGACATGAATCGTCAGTGTATATTATACATAAATCTTTATAATGTAAAGTTAAAAGTGAGAGGTAGATTGCTTGCATGCATCATTATTTGTCTTTTAGATTAATGTGTTTGCTTCATAGCCTTTTTAAGTAAAATAGCATAAACTGCTCCAAATATATAATTTTTTATAGGTTTGTAGTTAGGTATAAAACAATGAAGTTATGTCATTATTATTTTATCTTGGCTATTTGTAAAAAAATTAATTCAGTTAATGTTCTTAGATGACTATAATATAAAATTTGTATTTATATTTATATATCAGACATTCTCTGTTTAACATGTTCATACATGGTAGTGTGTATCCATACATACATATAATTGATACCTATACTTAGTGACCCTGTGTCAATCAGCAACAGCAAACTTGCGTCATGGTTCAGTACTCTTGTGCATGCACTCATTTACTTTATCGCAGGCTAAAAGCCCCTGAAGCTCTAATACTTAAACCTTCTAAGAGGTAACTAGTTTGCAACTTTACTATACAAATATTAGACTGTTGTGGATGAAATGAGATCAGCAGTTCTGAACCAACAACCATGCCATAATACTTTTTCTTAATTCTGCTAATTGATTTGAACTTTAACTAAAGCTCTTGTCTGCATCCAGCAATGCTCTGCGGTCATATGATTGGCTGGTTTAGCTGCACTAATAAGAATTATATCTCACAAGCCTTTATGTTACCTGGACTTATCCTCACAAAAGCAATACTTTTGTTTAAAAAAAAAAACCTGGGGTATGGAAGTCAATCATTCTGATGCAAGGCTTAATTAGTAAAGAAGGTATCATAGACACCTATAGTACACACTATTATGTAGACTATTAGTATGTACACTATTCAATATGATATCATCAGCAAAAAAGTTGAACAACAAGAGGCTAAATGTTTGTAGCGTTTAGAATTCATTTGGTTATCAGCACTGATTAGATTTTGGTATTGATCAAGGATCAAGATCATTGCAAGATCTAATGTCAATCTTGGTTTTTATTCATTCATTAATACATCAGTGAAAAATAAATGTTCACTTATAAGCCCTTAAAATATACTATGATTTAAGCATACACTCTGAACAAAATCTTAAGACCAGGGAAAATATTTCAAGTACTCACACTCGCACTGTTGTGGGTATATTTGGGCTATGGTCTTAAACTTTTTTGATGACCAGCCTGTTCTCATTATATCGCCTACTCTCATTTTTTTGGTTTCTTGCTCTTGTTACTTCTTTTGGCAAGTACTTTTTTACAGACTTTTTTTTTATTATTAATTTTCATTTGCGATACGATAATTCGGGTACACACAGATATTAATGCTACGAATACGAAAACAAAGATCGAAACTAAGAAAAATAACTGAATATGTCATTTCAAAAAAGGTTCTTCGTCTCTTTTGACAAAATGATAAGACATGCTTCTTGAGATTAGGATAGGATACTTTTCAGTTTCAATTTTGAAACTTCCAGAAATTGTATATATGTTTTATTAATGACTAGAGAGATTCTGGAAATTCCGCACCAAAATATAGGAATTCTCTCTCTCTCTTACACATACACACGCACGTAAAATAAGTAATGGCAGGTATATATTATGTTGGTCAATAAGGGTTAAGTTGGTTAAGAGGTTCAGACTCCTGTTATGTGCACCCTAGTTTGGGACAGTTCATTTGCGATGGTTAATTAGGATAGGATGCAAATTAAACTCTACATTTATGTGTACAATAACACTCACATACACACATACATGGACAGGTGATTACACAGGGGCACAGAGTAGACTATGACAAATATTTGCGCAAACCGATGGTTGCGTATTTACATAGCGAGGAGATAAGGTTGCGCTAATCGCAGGAGCCAAAGCGCATCAAGCGAACCGCGTCACCTTCCGTGTGTTTATTTATATAACAGAGGGCAAGGGCACTTCCTCAGTCCATGCGGGGTCATTCGGTGCCCGCAACGTAAAACCTTATATGAGTAGTTGGCTCGTGATCTCTCTCTACCTCTTTTTTTTTTTTTTTTTTTTGTCCATGCCCTGTTCCTGATTGGTCCCCAGCCTATCACTAACAAATACTACTAGTATATATAGATTGTAACCCGAGCCACGAATTTAAGACAAAAGCAGCTCAAGAAGAGCTTTACGCACGAAATAAAGTAAAGGAGGGAAAGCAGAGATGAGAGCACAGATTCAAAAGGCCCCAGCGCAGATCCTCGAGGTGCTGAAGAAGAAGAAGTCGGTCGGGCTGCAACACTGCAAGCCAACATCCTCGGTGTGTGTGCTGGACGCGAAGGATGCTGCTGCGCATTGCACAGAACACACTTTCCAGTCCATCCCAGGCCCAACCAACTGGCCCCTGCTGGGGAACCTCGTTGACATCCTGCGCAGAGGAGGCTTACAAAAACAACACCAGACACTGGTACCTATTATAATTTTAATAGTATTATTTTAATGTATTCATATTTTTATATAAATTTAAATATTTAAATTATTATAATAATAATTATTATTATGATAAATGTTTTACATTAGAGTTTTAAATAACTTTTATTATTTTTTTTATTTTGTATTTTTTTTTATACATGTTTAGGATATATAGTCGTTTTAATAAATAAAAATAAAATATGTGTTGTTATTTCTTTAACTACTTTAGATGGATTACCATAAGAAATTTGGCAAAATCTTTAAGATGAAAATAGGCTCGTTTGAATCAGTGAACATTGGCGCGCCTTGCTTGCTGGAAGCCTTGTACAGGAAGGAGGGAAGTTATCCGCAGAGACTGGAAATTAAACCATGGAAGGCATACAGAGACCTGCGGGATGAGGCTTATGGACTTCTCATCTTGTAAATATTTTTTTCCCTCAGTATTCTAATCCCCCATCCCACCAACTGATATGATTGTTGAACTGATAATAAAATTAACGAAGCAATTTGAGTAATTATTATGAAATCTATCTGCAGAGAAGGAAAGGACTGGCAGAGAGTCCGAAGCACATTTCAACAGAAACTCATGAAACCAACCGAGGTTGTGAAACTCGATGGGAAAATTAATGAGGTTGGTAGATGTACAGTATATGCGCGGAAAAGATATCCGTGGTCAACATTTTAAACTTTAATCAATTTTAAACCGTTCATCAATTATTAATATATTTGTTTTATTCTTTAAAGGTTTTGGCTGATTTCGTTAATAGGATTGGAGATGTTAATGTGAACGGGAAGATCAATGACTTGTATTTTGAACTCAACAAGTGGTCCTTTGAAAGTAAGTTTTTAATATTTCATATTTAACAAAAATATTTGTGACATATTTGCAGCTCATCATCCACTGCATGCTTGTTTGTTTTAACTAATACGTTTTAATTATCAATTACATGTCAAAATGATGTTATTATTAATTACATGAATACATATATATTAATATTAAGCCTTCCCCCTGTTCTAGCTATTTGTTACGTTCTCTATGACAAACGATTTGGGATTTTGCAAGAACACGCCAATGAGGAGGCGACTGACTTTATCACCGCGATAAAAACGGTATGCCGGTTATCTCATAAGTACAATGTAGTTTATCTGTACATTTCAGTAACACAAACACTGGGATAACCTTTTCCCAACGCTTGTTTGTCATGTGTGTAGTTTGCCAGTCAGTTACTCAGTTCAGTAGGGTTGCATTACATAAGTGGGTGTTACGTCACATTTTGTGTTTATGGGATCTGTAACATGACTCAGACGCAGTTTATCTTCTCTGTTCGACACCCCTATTGGTTTCTTGGTTATGGGTGTCATAGCTTAGTGTCTACAGTATGTGTGATGTGACTGTCCATTAAAATAATCCGGGATTATACTTGATCTGTGCCAGAATTCCTGTCATAACATGGTTACCCAATTTCATTTTCACTTGTGCAAATGTTTAACCTGTGCAATGTTCCTTGCTTTACAGATGATGAACATGTTTGGCAGAATGATGGTAACTCCGGTCAGTCTGCACAAAAGCCTGAACACAAAGACATGGCAAGAACACACAGCTGCTTGGGACCGTATTTTTAATATAGGTACAAATTCATTATTAATACAGCACATTTCCTGCCCGATGATAAGATATAAACTTAGTACTTTGCTTGTTGACCATATTAGTTCACACTTTGTTCTAGTTTTAGAGCTTGTGAGTGGGAGGGGACAGAGTCAGTTGTAGTAAACTGCATGACCTAAGTGGAGTGGGAATGCAGCAAATATTTGTAGTAGTGGGAGTAGGGAGCAGGCCAGGGAGACGGTGAGGGAATACTAAACTTGTATAACCATAGTACTGCTGCTGGGCTGAATTAATTATGCATATAATTTTAACATGGCCTATTTTTGGCAGTGATTATTGTTGTACTTCATGGTAAATTTGATTTATCAATTGATACAGTTAGACTGACAATTTTTTTTTTTTTAGCAAAAATCTACATTGACAAGAAGTTGAAGAGACACTCAAGTGGAGAAACTGATGGCTTCCTTAGTGATATCTACCATAACTGTCCCCTCACCAGAAAGGAGCTGTATGCAGCAATAACTGAGCTCCAAATTGGGGGTGTAGAGACAGTGAGTATGAGTATTATAAGACTTATGTTATGGCTCTTGCTGAAATTTTGATAAATTAATATAATTCTCTAAAAGGGTTGACCTTCAATAAAATGTTTATTTAATTTAAAACATAAATATTTAAATAAATTTAAGCTAAACTTTTATATGGAGGTTTTCTCACCCATATTTTATTGGCTCATAAATTTATAAGATTTGTAATTTATTAAACATACAAAAGATTATAATTGGCCAAATAATCTGATAGACCCGTTTAAGTTTTGTCTGCTTATTATTATTCACCTAAGTCCAATAAATGTATATGTTTTGAGCAGTTTATGCACTTTGTTGCATAAATGACACTGACTACATCGTTTATAATGACAATCTATTTTCTTTTGTCTATGCAGACTGCCAACAGTGCATTATGGGCTATTTTTAACCTCTCACGGAACCCCCATGCCCAGGACAAACTACTGAAGGAGATCAGAGAAGTAGTGCCCCCTGGACAGGTTCCATGTGCTGAGCATATAAAAAACATGCCATATCTCAAGGCATGTCTGAAGGAGTCTATGAGGTAGAACATGCTTTTTATTACTATCATCCTCATAACACAATGCTAGGACTTTTATACTAAACAAATTATCTGCAAAGTTTTAATCAGTGTGGAAATACTTGTCTGTAGTTTGGGGTAGTATAAAAAAATGTATGGCAAGAAAAGTAAAATAATGGCAATAAGAAAACAGGGAAAATGTATCTAATGGTTTTTGTTAAGAAAGAAAAAATCTTTATTGTAATTTTGTCCTATATGATTCATTATATAAAGCTTAACTAGATCTTCAATGTATGTCAACATTATTTTTAAACCCAACAAATTCTGCCATTTGTTTGCATGGTTGGCTGCTATGGTCCCAACTGTTTAGCTAAAAATTTTAGATTACAGTCTAATAACGGGCAAGATCAAAAGCCAGAGGGAAAAAACTTTGATGTCAGATTTACCTGAAAGTTTTAATGGTAAAACTAATCCCACCAGCATAATGCTTTGACAATCAAGTCATGAGACAAAACAAATGTTCTAATACATTAAGCAAGGATAATACTTCCACAAGGCTCTAGGAATGTTGGCATTTTGTGGGATTGACATGCTTTGATGTACTTATGATATACTTATGTATGGTTTTTTTTTTGTTCCATATGAACAGAGTTTCACCCTCCATCCCCTTTACAAGCCGAACTTTGGACAGAGATACTGTGCTTGGGGAATACAGTCTCCCTAAAGGGGTAAGAGCCTTATTGCTAATGTTAGTTTTGCACTGCCATCTACAGACTGATTTCTATCATTACAGTTACCCGTCATTTCTTTGTTATGGCTCATAGGAACGTGTTTATTTTAGTTTAATACAATATATCTATAAATATTTAATCAAACCCCTTTGGGACATTTGTCATATTAAAGTATTTGGTTCAATTGCAGACTGTTCTGATGATTAATAGCCAGGCACTGGGGTCTAATGAGGAGTATTTTGACAATGGGAAGCAGTTCATGCCAGAACGGTGGCTCGAGAATAAAAACTCCATCAACCCATTTGCCCATATACCTTTTGGCATCGGCAAGAGAATGTGCATTGGTCGTCGCCTGGCTGAGCTACAGATACAGCTCGCACTATGCTGGGTAAGATCACACTGTTGCAAATTTAGATATATTTTTAAAACATTTAAAAATTTTAATGTGCTAACATTTACTTTATTTCTTTTTACAGTTAATTCGTGATTATGAGATTGCAGCAACGGATAATAATCCAGTGGAGGCCATACATACAGGAACACTGGTGCCAAACCGAGAACTTCCTGTGGCTTTTATTCGTCGATAAGGATTTATCCATTGACAGAACTATATTCCTAGAAGAAATATAGATATACTTGCATTATTTTGAAAATGTATAATCAGGCAAAATCTTTTATGCATTTAACATTATGTGTTTTTACTTTTTCAAAATCATGTAGGAACAAAAAACTCCATGGCCTTTGGTGAGAAATATTCACAAGGCTTAGTTTTGCTGCTACTCTGCTGCTAATCTGATTATTATTATTTAAGATATACCTCAAATAATGATTTTTTTTAGTTTACATTGTAACTGATTAGGATATACATGAATGTACATACAGTATATAATATATTCCATGTTATATTGTACTCTAGTATAATAGTTTCACTTTAGATGGCTGAATTGAGTCATTACAAATCATAATGCTGATGATATTTTACGTTTAAATGAATTATTTTGTAAGCTGATATTTAAAATACCATATTATTTGTATTATATGTATGAATGTAGTGTACCACTAGAGTATGTATAAAATTGTGTAAACTATGTAAAACTTGGAGAGTCTGCAAATAATGGTCTTATACTGTATATGTTGTATATAGTCCTACTATTTCTATATAGCAATTACAATGCTAACAATATATTTTTTTAATGTATCTGTATGCATCTTTTGGAAAACAAATTAATAAATGAATCATTATATATAAAAATTGTTCTGACAAGTGGTGAGTATATAATTTACATTTTGCAAACATAAAAAAGAGAGAGTTGACCAGCTGACCCAGAATGCTACAATGTACATTTCAAGCCAGAATAAACTAGAGCACAGTGCAATCCCAAACACACACTCATGCACACACACTCCTACTCCAACTTCCTATAATATAGTTACATGCGTACGTATTACTCTGTAGCACACAGAATGAGATATGTTACTAATCTATTTAGCATGGAATGATATTATAGTATAATGCACATAGTAAAATTAACTTTAAAATACATTTGCTAAGAAATGTGAAAAGAAAATGGTGAGTATTAAGGACAAGAGTTCTGTCCATGAAGATAGTGAGCATTTTAACATAGAAGATGTATCTATAAACAGAAGATAAACACAGAGGACAATAGAAGTGCCTATGTACCTTCTTATGTTTGTGAGTCCTTCAACAATCCACAAAGACCATATGACATACTAATCTGTATAAATCATAACTTCCTGGCACCTTCTTATTGTGTTCCTGCCACACTGGAGCAATTTCTGAATAGCAGCAAACTTACAGTAATTATGAGAAATAGACACACTTTTGGAGTTGGCTATAAACGTTTTCAATGATGATTTTTGCCCTCCTACAACAGAAAAACAAAATGTTAGCCTTAGCAAATATGTGTTAGCTTTAACAAAAATATTCTCACCCTCCACACTCTTCATGACATCATGGCCGTGGAAGATGTTGATCTTCAGGACCATGGATAGCAACTGCCCCGCTCTACTAATGGGACTGTGACTGCTACTAAAACATTCACATTTAGGCATTTGCAGACACCCTTATTCAAAGCAACTTACATTTTTATCTCATTATACATCTGAGCAGTGCGCTCAAGGGCCCAACAGGGCCAACTTTGTGGTCGTAGGTTTGAACCTGGGACTTTCAAAACTGTAGACCAAGGCCTTAACCACTGAGCTACCCCCATACCTAACTTGCGCCTGAAGCAGTTTGTAATAATAAGGAATAGGATAAATAAATCAGCGCTAAAGAGACATATCAAAAAATTTGGAGACATGTTCTTACTTTCAAAAAAGTTCCTTTAGAAAATGTACATGGTTTCATGTCATTGCATTCAGGTCTCATGATATTACAGGCCAGATCAAAGCATCAATGAACAGTAAAAGGGTCCCTGGAAAAAGAAAGCCTGTTGCTTTTAGGTCCCCTGAGACCCATGTTTAAAGTTATACACCAGAAAAACATTGTAGGCTATTAACAACATACCTCAACCTGGAAGGCAATATTGTATAGAGAGTAAACAGTGTGACTTTATGATTGCTGGGACCTGCAATTTGGCCAGGATCTGACTGACAAACTATTATGGCTCATGACTAAAAAGAAAACAAGAAAATGCAGCATTCCCAAACCAGCCAGCTCCTATAACCATTAAAAAATCTCTTATAAAAGGACAGTACACTGAGTCTATTTGGTCAAAGCATCCCACCAAGCTTTTAGAAAAGGTTTCAATGTACAGTACTTCTGCAAAAGTCTTGAGCAAGTGCTCATTTCTATATTTTATTGTCAAAGAGCCAGACATTCATGTATTTTAAACACTTAAATGTCTCTCATTTTCAATCTAGTCCCTGTATCTAACCAATTTCAGAGGGATGTTTTTAAATCACACAGTAATGTATGAATCATTAAAGCATAAACAAACAATTTAAGGCATGAAACAGTGAGAAATCAGTGCAGATGATCACAGATGATCACAGATGATCACGCTGCTAATTAGTATACTGATGCAGAATACTGTGTGGTTGCAAAAGACAAGACAAGAAATTAGATTTCTGGTGAGGTTGGTTTTGATTTGGAATTTTTAACAATAGGCACAACCTGTCAAATTTGAGGTCTCAAGGGTAATTATTAAACATTTTAAATGTTGACAAGGGTAACAGGAAGTGTCCACAAAATAATCATTTTCATTCTAGTCACAGTTCTGAACACTGTGCCACAGTGACACAATGAGAAACGAAGAGAAAAATCTTTTAAGAAAGCACAGGGTGATGTGCAGTTATACTGTCTTGACTTTCTCCCTATGTGCTTTATTAAAGAAAGTCTAGATAGGGCATCTAGTTATGTGAAAATATAATAAATTAAGATTGGGTAATTCTTAAATCGTTTTAAAAGGCTGTAATTCATAATTTAGTCTTACATCGGTATTGACATTGTTTTCATATTTCACTTTGGGACACATAACTAATAAAAAAGCTGACTAAATAGATTTGCATCAACAGTTGACAGCCAATGGAGGCATACAAATGTTTAATAATTCAGAGCAACAAAATTGAGAATTTACACTTATTCTCTCATTGGGCAAATTTGTCATTCCTCAATAAATAACACCAAAAACATACAAGGATAAGCTGTTTATTTGTAAAAACACACTGGAGTTCAAGGACAATGTGTGTGCAGACGCTTTCTCAAATATGTGCTCTTCACTTACGGGAGGAGGGAGGGCTATCAGCTGACAATTCAATGTCATGATGTTCTGGTATTTCACAACGTTTGAACCCGTTGCTTTGAGAGAAAAATACACAAAAACATTGCCAATGATATAACATTAGCTACAGTAACTTTGGCCCTAGTTTCTCAACATTTCTTTGCCTTGGACACACACACGCGTGTCATTCACCTTAGAAATGTGTGTATTCTAAGTCAAAACAATCTGCAATAAGTAAACAGTGGCTTCCAATGCAATGAAAGTCAAATTACTATTTACTACATATTATAACTATCATACAATATTGTTATTTGATTTTGCCGCAATTAAAGCATTGCAGTTTTGTCTGTTTAATAAGTAAACAATATCTTTAGATTAATACCAATATTATTATACTCATTTAAAATGTCAGTAGGTTCATTAGTAATTGTAAGGTAGTCACTTTCATATGCACTAAATAAACCACATAATGTAATGTTTTAAATATTATTGCATTCGATTTATTTTTTTTTACTAGTAAAACTGGTTTCACAGCAGGACTCAAATGGCACATGCACTCTCTGACACAGTGGTCCTTTACAACCAAGCCTTAAAAAAAACTGAGCAGCCTATTGGGTGAGTGTTATGCAGCAACACAGTAATATTAGTAACATACATATTCAAGCATGAATATTACTCAACCATTTGAATAGCAGTAAATTGCTATGTGCAAACAAGAAAACCAGGATTGGGATAAAACAGCTGTGTGGCCACAAAAAAAAAAAACACTTTTGTGTAAGACCACTCAGATCACTTTAAAGGGATCATAAATTTTGGCCTATGGAACCATGCAAGATTCCTGTGGTCTGATTAGTCCTGATTTCCCGCCACTGCAGTGCGATGGGTGTGTCAGCATAAGAAGGGAAGTACATAAAGTGATGAACCCATCCTTCATTGGGTCTAGGCTTAGCAACATTGTTTGTGTAACATTTACATTTGGGCATTTGGCAGACGCTCTTATCCAGAGCGACTTACATTTTTATCTCATTATACATCTGAGCAGTTGAGGGTTAAGGGCCTTGCTCAAGGGCCCAACAGTGGCAACTTGGTGGTTGTGGGGTTTGAACCTGGGATCTTCCGAACCATAGTCCAATGCCTTAACCACTGAGCTACCCCTTGCCCACCAATAGATTTTTTCCCCTGATGACATATTCTATAATCTAAATACCAAGATTTATTTGAAATTAAATTGTGAAAAAATGAGTATGGCTGCATGAGGATTCATTTTGACATATGAATTGCCACAGTCAAAAATATTGGTTGCCAAAAAAATTATTAAAATTTTAGGTTGAAAGTGTACTAAAATATTCTACTCAAGTAAATTTACTATGACTTTGGTGAAATTTATTTAAGTAAAAGTAAAATTCTCAATCTCAATTTTAGAAAGGTAAAGTAAAAAGTAGCTCATTTAAAATTTACTTAAAGTAAAAGTTACATAGTTGTATTTTTAACAGAGAGGAGGGATTTTGATCTTTCCTGTATAGTGCAAAAAGGAGAAGGGGATATAAATTTCAAATGAGTTGTTTTTAATTTAAAGGAACACCTTTACAAATTAAAGTGCAATAAAACATGTAGACACAGGACATTTTTAAACAGAAGGGCTTTCAACTGGTTTTGCACCATGACAGTGTTTAAAAAACAACAACTATGAATTATGTGATCATGGTAAGGTGGACCATGATGTACCAGCTAAATAAATTAATTAATAAAATAAAACAAAATAAAATATTATACATACATACGTACATACATACATACATATGGTTAAAGAACAGTATAAAAGGAATAAAGTATCAAAAAATAACCAATTTAATTTTATTTGTATAGCGCTTTTAACAATTCAAAAGAATTATTAAACAATCCAACATGCATTTCAATGAGAGAAAAATTTAACATGATAAAAACTTTGTCATATAAATATTACATCACTAATTGACTAGCCCTATAACAATATGAATGAATGCAACCCAATTTTATTTATTTATTTATTTATTTATTTTATTAGTTTGAGGTCTTTTGGCAGCATTTGCAGGTTGTGGATCGCTACAGTTTAAACATTATGTATAAATGTATCAATGCTGTTCAAACTTTAACTTGTGAACTGGATGACATGCTTAAACCCCAAGGAGGATTACATAAAGATTTTGTAAATGACAAAATAATTAAGCTACTCATGCAGTATTATTCATAAGATGACTTGCTTATCAGTTATCAGCTTGCTATGAAGGAAACCAGTATTCATGGTGAGAGAGACCTTTGTCTAGGTTTTGGATGGTGACTCTGTAACTCTCTAACTACCCAATATTAAATCACTTTGTTAATAAACATTTGTCAATGTCCATGGATAGTGTACCAACGAGTGAAGACCTGAAAAAAAAAAGAGTTTGCCTGACCTCTGCTGGCAAAGAAAAGAAATGCCATATCGCTGTGATTCGTTCTGTGATTTTTTTGTGGCCGAGTTGCTATCGTTCTCAATCACTTCCACTTTGTTATAATAAAAACAATTGACTGTGCACTAATTATGAGTGAGGAAATTTCAAGATTTGACTTATTGCACAGTGCCATCTTATCACGGTACCACAGTGGAATTCACCAAGGTCATAAGTGACATTCTTTCACAAATGTTTGTAGAAGCGTTCTGCATGTCTAGGTGCTTGATTGTATGCACCTGTAAAGCATGGAAGTGATTGAAACACCTTAATTCAATGATTTGGATGGGTGAGTGAATACTTTTGGTGATATAGTGACTAAAGTATAACCAAGGCCCATGTCTTGCATGTTGCCTTCATGCACTTAGCAGTTATTGAGGCAGATGCTTAAATGAAGTGGTGTAAACTGTAAGGGCAGTTCTGAGTTCCAGCTGAGGAAATGCATGTGCAGTTTTTTCTAACAGATTAGAAAGCGACAACTGCATGACCAAAAAGCTATTATCTAAAAATTAGCCTACACAAATCTGCCATGCAAAGCAATACCAAGGTAATATCAGATTTCATGAGTTAGTTTAAGGAGAAACTGATGAAAATAATACTGCAAACCTTTTTAATAGTGTTACATGGTGCGGGATGTAAAAGTACTTAGTAGCAGGAAGTTGTGAGAGTGCTTATGATACGCACGGGAAGACCTTCCGGTTTGGAGATAGCGTGGGGTTATTAATGAACTCCAAAGGAAACAAAAGAAAATTGAAAACACAAAAAACAGAGCTCTGCACGAGACCGGATGGGTCTGTGGAAAATTGAAATTAAAAAACTATATCCTCTCGGGGCTTTCGCCTATACCGAGGATTTATGAGAGAGACTTTCTTTATTTGTGGTTCGCACTAAGAATTTAAACTAAGAGCGCACGCCGAACTGAGGCGTGTCGCGCGCGCTTTGTCTCGCGCTAGCGTCTTAGGGAGACAGAACCTGGGTCTTTGCCTTTCTCTTTTGTATTTTATGCGCTTTTATTTTGCCCTGATACATTACCGGTGCTTCCTAAATGATCACACGAAGTGCCGAAGTATCAGGACCCTTAAATAGACCAGGTGCGGCGTATCCAAGCTGATTGTCATGCGGTAGCGTTGCCTGGCAACCACGTGTCTACGTGGCCGCGCCCCTGCCTGTTCAGAACCCAGCGGGGCAGCAGCCCGCAGATCTGCCCGTTCCGAGCAGTGCAGAATAGGCTATTTTTGCGCGGCTCTGCCCCGCGTCGTTACAGATAAAATATATTTGTCATTTCTGTCCTTAAGATCAGATTTATTTCCAGCATTGGCGAAATATTTGTTTTTGTTTGTCAAATTTTAGTTCCTGAATTTCTGTATTTGTGTTTTATTTCTGCCATATTTGCCTACTCCACTCATGAGTTTCATAATGAGACAGTGAAAAATCATATATTATTTAGTGGCATGGAAAAGCTGCTGCATGGTAGTGGAAGATTGGGGATTTACAGTAATTTTATTTTTTAGTACATGACATGCTCGAATAGTTGCATTAAGCAAGGCAGAGCATAAAAAATATTTTACATACTTTTAATTTTACAGTATACAGGAAAATGTTTTATATCCCATTAAATGAATGACTGCTGTTAAACTAAATATGATATTCATTATAAATTTTCGCTGATTATAACCAAATTTTAAACTCTGGTGTTGGTGTTTCCACATGCAGCAGCATGGTGGTGTTTCATTAGCACTGTCACCTTGCACCTCCAGGGTTCGGTTCGATTCCTGACTCGTGACCTGTGTGCATGGAGTTTGCATGTTCCATGTGCTCGGTGGGTTTTCTCCGGGTACTCCAGTTTACTCCCATAGTCCAAAGACATGCAGATTAGGCTGGTTGGCATTCCCAAATTGCCCGTGTGTGTTTGCATGCCCTGCGATGGACTGGCAACATGTCCAGGGTGTACCCCACCTCGTGCCCCAAGTTCCCTGGGATAGGTTCCAGGCCGCCTGCGAGACAATCATCTACGTTCTACTTGCTTTTTATCCATTTTGCTTGGTCTGTAACACCATAGAAATAATACTCAAGGTAAAACATGTGACTTTGCTAGATTATTAACCTCCAGACAGGCAGACTAACTGTGGTGAGAGCTTCAACCTAAGGCACTCTATGTATTCAGAGTGCCTTTCTCTACATGAATAATTGTGCTTCAAAATATAGCACCAACATTTGTCAGATATGCTGAAGATAATACTTGGTTCTCAAGACTGATCACTAACAATGACAAATGGCAAAAAGTCAGTGCTATCAACCTAAAAATAATCTGAGTAGATCATGAGGCCTCCAGCAAATCTGTGAAAAAGTCATGACAGACGATTCAGCATTTTTATTATTAGAGTGATCTCTAAAGAGAGACCCAAGACACTTTATATGGAGACATCTAGGAAAATTTCGGAGGACTTCACTTGGGCTCTCTGCTCTAATATGATGATGCAGAGGAAAATGCACATCTTTACTACTGTCTTCTAACATGATTATAAACATTTATGCATCTGAAAGTATAATAGATACATTTACACTTTAAAAATATTCAATTCAATTTTATTTGTATAGCGTTTTTACCAATTGTCTTTGTTGCAAAGCAACTTTACACAATCAAAAAAATATACATAAACTGAATCTGGCACTACTTTAAATCTTTTGTTATATTGTGTATATTGGCCACATAGCTTAGGAATTCAAATTTATATACTAACACTATATACTAGATATACTGTAATACATGTAATATACACTGAATATACTTTAATTGTTATAACTTTTTAGAGCATTTCTATTAAAGCCATTTTTTGGTATTCACGGATACGTTCCCTTTCACTCTGGGAAACTGTATTAAATGTGTGTAAACATAACATCTGCATAGCATATTGTTTTAAGGGCTAAGATCAATAATGATCAATATAATTAAATTAATTAAATCCTTAAATGAAGATTTTGCTATAAAGTTGATAATATTTAAGGAGTAAAATAAATCCTTTTGAAATGTCACGTCACTTTATTATGTTGATTAGTTAATATTTTGTTACTTACATAATAGTCCTTCAAACTACTGCTGTTTTGTCTTAAGAGCATTTGTTGCATGATAGTGTTAATGTTGTCACTAACAGCACTAATAGTCACAAGAAAATATTTAAGCTCATGTCTAAGCCAGTTAAACTTTAACTACAACAATTTAAACTTTGACCATTTTATATGTTTTTTTATTGTCTTAACACATAGAGCCAGAAATGTATGAATACAGTGTACTCAAAGTAAAAATAATTCAGGTAAAAACAAACAAAGAAACTACCTATTAATTTTTTGTCTCTGAACTTTAATATCAGTATAAAAATAGTTCAGTTGCTGATCACATTTAATAGCACCTGATGAGATGGGATAGCTGAAATAAGGTAGGTAGATTATTGGCATTACAACTGTCCCCACTTCCCATACTAGTGTTGTAGTGATTGCATATGGGGACAAAATTAGGCTGAGACAAATGACTGTACAGTAAGGGCCAATATAGAGGAATGTATGAGACTAATGTGTAACAATGAATACTCAGTAGTCTCAGATAGTCACATGAAGCATCAAACACAGTGGGCACAGAAACACTAAAGTGATTGGCTCTGTCACAGCTCATGAATAGAGGGAGTGGTGGCACAGAATGAAAAGAGAGCATGGCACACCTTGCCAGCACCAAAAGGCCGAAACACAAAGCAAACAGCCAGCTTCCATCTGGTCATTTTCTCTGTCTTGTATCTGGATTGTACTCTGATTAGATGTGCATTTTAATGAATACATTTTCACATGTAGCTAAAATACATATCTGGACATACAAATTAAAACATGCTAATTATAATTCATTTATCAATATTATTTTAAATTTCAGTGTTATTTGTTTGTAAGTAGTTGTTTTATAAATAAGATGGTAGCTACATAAAAATGAGATTGTCAACTTCAAGAAGGTTTGGGATGTTCAAAAAGTAACTGTAGATGTGATCATTTGGGGCACACAATCTTTTGGCCATATAGTGTGTATGAATGAGTAAATGGATTAAAGATTAAAGGACTTTCTCCATTTTCAAAATCGTAACTCTGATCAGCCTGGCCATCCACCAAACTGCTGTACTCCTTGTGTGGGATTCTACGAGTGTAAAGCCCATCCTAATGTAAAGGGAGATAGCTGCCCTCTGATGAGAACTAGTTTCAAGCACAACCTTTGAGAACCCTCGTTCCTTACAAAAGTCCACAGCTACTTTACCCAGGCGTGACCCGACACCAACGTGTCGGCACTTAGAAGACACATTCATGCGGAAAAGTTCACCATACTTTCGCGCATTGTCATTTGGATTTTTTTTAGCCTCTACAGCCACCATTCCCACCACTAGGGGTCGCCCATTTACCTCAGCTTCTGCAACCCAGAAGCAGTTGTTTGGATTTTTAAGGTAGTAACCTGTAATGTCCTGCATGTCTGTGCGCAGCTTCAGTCGGACATATCCAGCATAGAACTCATAGCAGCAGCAGAACAACACGCCAATCCAGGATGCTCCAGCCAGCAGAGCCACACCAGCTGATCCTCCACTTAGTATATAGCCAGCAATACAGAAGCAGAGAGTCAGAGAAATGTGGACTGGCTGGGAAATGGCATGAATAAATGCAGGAAAAATGTGCTCCTGGATTCCATCTCGAAATATTGCTTTCACTGCTTCAAAGTCTGAGAGCCGGAATTTTCTAATTACAACATGCACTGCGATATCAGCATATGTAAAAAAAGAAGAAGAAGAAAATAAACACAAATGTCAAATTGTTTTTTATAGCTGCATTGTTTATACAATATCAATACAACATATCAATTTTGATAATTAACATGTACAGTGTACTTTTCCATGTTTTGTTACGTTACACCAATGTGATAGACAACACAAAGTGACACATAATTCTAACGTGAAAGGAAAATGATTAAAGTTTTTAAAAATCCCTTATTTTCTTTGAACATTTGAAAAGTGTAGCGTTTGTAATTGTAATTGTTTTAAAAATTGTATTTAGTCCCCCTGAGTAAATAGTTTTGTAGAACTACTTTTGAGTTGTCTCTCTACCAGCTCTGCACATATAGAGAGTGAAATTTTTGCACATTCTTCTTTGCAAAATAGCTCAAGCTCAGTAAGATTGGATGAAGAGCGTCTGTGAACAGCAAGTCTTGCCACAGATTCTCAATTGGATTCAGGTCTGGACTTTGACTGAGCCTTTCTATCACATGAATAGGCTTTGGCCTGTCAAAGCTCCCCGGCCTGTCAGTTTAGGTCGACGGCCATGTCTTGGTAGGTTTGCACTTGTGCCATACTCTTTTTATTTTGGGATGATGGATGCGGTTGTGCTATACTCTTTCCATTTGGAATGAAACACAGTATGCTGTGAAATGTTCCAAGCTGGGGATATTTTTCATAACCTAACCCTACTTTAAATTTTTCCACAACTTTATCCCTGACCTCTCTGGTGTGTTTCTTGGCTGTCAAAATGCTGTTTTTTTTTTACTAAGGTTCTCTAACAAACCTCTGAGGGCTTCAAAGAACAGCTGTATCTATGCTGAGAGTAAATTACACACAGGTGGACTCTAATTACTAATTAGGTGACTTCTGAAGGCAATTGATTTTAGCTAGTGGTCTTAGAGTAAAGGGAGCTGAATACAAATACACACATTAGATATTTATTTAAAAAGCATTTCAATTCTACTTTACAATTATGTGCAACTTTGTGTTGGGCTATCATATAAAGTCCAAATAAAATACCGTTTGGTTTGCACTTGTAACGTTACAAAATGTTAAAAAGTTCAGGATGTATGAATACTTTGATAGGGTACTAATCCATCACCTGGCACACACTACAGGCAATTTGGGAACCTAAATTAGCTTAATCTGCAAATCTTCGGACTGTGGGAGGCAGATATGGGAACACCAAATAATAACTTAGCATCCAAAACACTAATTATTAAATTTGTCAGTATAAACATGCAACACACATGTATTTAATGTGTTTCAGGATGGAGTTCTCTTTTAATGTAGTACAAGAGTGAAGTCGTGTACTGCTGTCCCACATGAACAGGTATAATGCATGTATTAATTTAAATTAGTAAATGTCTTAAACATTTAAAGATGGTTAAAATATATCAAAACTAAGGCTACATTTACACAGTTTAATTTATTCCAAGTGTTAATGTCAAACTTTCAGAACTTATATGAGTCAGAACTAGACTCATATAAACACTGATGGGTGTTAAATCAACACGCTATGTTTTATAATAGGGAATTTGCTGTGTATTAGGATTATACACAGTAACACAAACCTGCAACATGATCTACAGAAATATATAAATACATGATGTAATGCATAAAATCCTATACAACTAAACTCTCAGAAACATAGACACATACATAGCTCTACATGTATTGGTGAAGTGGTAGTATCAAGGGTAATGTGTTATGTCATTTGTGTATTTAGTGGTAATAAAGCTATAAAGTTATTTAAAAAAAAATCCACAGTAAGGATACAAAAAAGAAGAAAAAATTGATAGAAGAACCTCAGTGACAAGAAAAAGTACGGACAGTTTGGTTGTAAGAAAACTTTCTATTTTTGCATATAATAAGTTTAACAACACCGAAACTTACTTTTGGTGTACTTTTCTTACGTTTCCTTGTTATCGCGGTGCAGATTCGAACAGTCGAAAGTGCGAAGAGCAAAGACAGCAGAGATTATCAGTACCACCAAGCCAGTAAGGTTTACGTAGCAGGCATATGACGTCACTACGCACGGGGCGTTCCCGTAACAGCACCATCTTGGTTGGCAAATGAACAATTATGAACACTACATATTTGTGTGTGGCTTACCCTACTTGTGGGTATTGATGATTGTCTTCTGCACAACTGTTAGTGATGGAAAGTATGGATTATTTTAATAACTCATTTTTGAATCTCGTTAATCAAAATGATCATTAAATTTTATTGTGTGGAACAAACTAAGGTTTAAAGGTTCATTAAATGAACCTTTTTTTAAAGTCATTTAATTAATTTCAATTATTTTAATCAGTAATCAAATGTTACAATTTCAATAAACAGACCCCCAACACATCTACATACCCCAAATTTTAAATGTGGTTCCAGTCTACATCCACAAAATTTTGGATTATATTTCCATTATAGTTCCAGTAATGAAAATATTAAAATGCAGCTAAGGACATATGATAAATAGAATAAGCAGCTCATCCCTTATATCTTCTGATCCGAGTCATTTGTTCTTTTGTCACGTGACCATAGACACTATGCAATGAAATGATGAACGAACGACTTGGATTAGTAGACTAAGTTTTGTTTCCTGTGTAATGCATTGCATGACGTTTACGGGAGTAACGTCACATAAGAACAAACGACTTGGACTAGAAGGTACATAAGATGAACCGCTCATTTCCGTTTTTTGTACATAACCTACGGAGGTTTTGTGATGCTTTGCACATGCGCGCTCAGTAGAAAATTAACAAATCACTCTCTGAGACTACTCATTCTTTAATAACACATTGTTCCCCTTAATTGTAGTTGCGTGTACTGAAGTAGATCGAGGTTGTATAAATAGTAATTTACTCACCCTTGAAGTAAAATATTCTAATATTTTGACATACTTGATTTTAGAATGTTCATTATTTAGTCTTTCTTTCGAGTTCACTTTGACCTGTAAGCCAGAATCGGGAAACTGATAAAGGCTTTTCAGCTAAATGTAATGAATGTAGAATATATACAAGCGTTTCACTTTTTGAATTCAGTTGTGAAAAAAAAATCCTTTTCCACTATATTCAAATTTATTGAGATGTACTGTAAATCCCACCTTATATTTCTTTCTAAGATTTTTCCATTTCTTTGGGGTCAGTAAGACTGAGACTTTTCCTTGCAAGCCTATTAATTAAGGTTAACACCACGTTAAAATTGTATAGCACTTACTCAGAATTAAAAACACAAGATTATGTCACTGCAAATAACTTACTCCCAAACACCCTTGGCTGCCTTCCACCTCCCTGTGAACAAATGTTCATTTTGGCTGTGGCACTGAATAAACTTTGTAATAAAGTCAACAATTGTTTATTTCCCTGGAGATAGTAACATATTTGATTTAGACTATTATACCAGGTTGTTCTAGTCAAATCATGACTTGTGATGATATCTCTTGTTAATGAAAGCTTAAAGTTGTACAGTACAGTGATGAAACTCTTAGCCACATCAAAAAATTTTTAATGGTGCAAACATTTTAAAGATAGCCATACGTCCCTGAATGACGATCCTGGCCAAGGTGGCTTGCACAATGCAGTTGTTCATGTGAATTTTAAGAATGCCAAATCATTGTTAAAATCTACAGATAACTTGATAACTTGTCCCTATTTTGCAGAAGAGACACTCCAATTGATTTTCTCTTTTTGGGCCATTAAAAGATTTCCAGGTTGGGGGGTTGTTGCTTTTCAGATGTGAAGCAGGCAGTCCGAACACAGCTCCCTAATACTGAGAAAACTTTCTAATTTCATGGTATCCAAACACTAGTGAAATGCTCAGATAAGTGCATAAGTTAGAGTAATATTGTTTCACTTTCTATGATGAGATAAACTATTGTTCGGTTCTCCTTTACACTGTTAACAGTACCATTTGGACTGAGCAGTTGTTCTCTCTATGGTTTGAAATATCACTCTAAATGGCTGAATAACCTGTACAGTCCACGGAACTTTTAGACATTAAAACATACCAAAAGTAAATTCTCCCTTGAAGGCTTAATGTATTTCTTTTGACCTTCACTTGGATTAGTTTCATCCAGACTTGTTATCACCATCCAGTGGAGACATTTCCTCTCTAGTGTAGATGTTAATCCAATGGAAACATGAATTCAGTGAAAGCATTTCTTACCCAGTGGAGCCTTTTTCTGGAAAAATCTTAAGATGATGACATTTCTTGTCTGGTGGTGACATTAACCAAGTGAAGATATTTCATGTCTAGTGGAAACATTTATAGTGTCTACACATTATTCCTGTAGAGACACTTCCTCTCCAGTATACGCATTTTCTAACTGACTGATAACCATAACATTACAATATATACCATGCCTGGCCAACAAAATCATCACTTTAATGGGTCAAATTATTGCTCTGCATCAAGTCTTCTTCTTTGTCTTTCAGCTGTTCCCTTTCAGGGGTCGCCAAAGCAAGTCATCTGCCTTCATCTAACCTTATCCTCTGTATCATTTTCTCTCACACCACGTTATTTTATGTCATTTCTCACCACATCCATAACTCTCCACTATGGTCTTCCTCTAGACCTCTTGCCCGGCAGTTCCAACCACAGCTTCCTTCCACCAATATATTCATGTTCACACCACCTCAATCTGGGCTTTCTAACTTTATTTCCAAAAATATAAAATGGGTTGTACCTCTGATAGACTCATTCTTGATCCCATCCATCCTTATCATTCCGAAAGACCTAAACATTTGCATTTTCTTCACTTTCACTCTCTATTTCTCTATGCTTGAGAGAAACACTGGTCTCACCACTGTCTTGAACACCTTTCTTTTCATTCACGCTGATACTCTTTCATCACACAATACACCTGACACTTTTTTCCATCCATTCCAACCTGACTGCACACACCTCTTCACCTCCTTTCCACACTCTCCATTGCTCTGGAATGTTGCCCCTTAGTACTTAATGTCCTGCACCTTCTTTTCCTCTGTTTCCTGTAGCCTCACCATTCTACTTTTCAATCCCACACATGTATTTTGTCCTGCTGCAGCTAACCATTCCTCTGCTTATCAGAAGATACCTCGACCTCTTTACATTTTCCACTACCAGTTTCTTGCTTTCACTACAAAGCACAATGTCATCATCAAACATCATAGTCCATGAAGACTTCTGTCTTACCTCATCTGTCATCCTGTCCACCAAACAAGAGGGTGCACATATAACCCCTAAACCATGCTGCCAAGCAAAAGGCACTCGTAAAAAAAAAAAGAAAAAAAAGAAAAAACACTTGTTCTGTAATTGCCTGCAAAACAATATAATAAACATACCTAACAAAAACTATAGTTTAGAAAATTATGTTTAGAAAATATGTTTTAAAAATACAATGTATATTTGGTTGTTTGTCTGAGGTTGTATTTTCCTAATACTGAGTACTGACATTATTTTATTATGTTTTTATACAAAAAACATAGAAATAAAAGAGGGGTACAAACTTTTGAACATGACTGTATTCTTTATTTTAATTTATATAATCCTGATATACATATGTTATACTGCATCACAATGAAAAGCTGCTTTCCCATGATAACTAACTGTTTAAGCCACAAGGTACTTTTGACTTGTGAAGCATAAATGTGCACTTACTGTACCTACTGTAGAAGCTGGGTTGAAATTAGAGTGAGCATAATGTTTTGGCTTTTTTATGCTTGTTTAATGGTTAGCAGATTCTGTCTATAGCTGGTGGATAATTGCGAAGAATACATTACACAATTACAGAAAACATCTAAGATTTTGCTAACAGAAGGAATACGTTGTCTGGGTTAACCCTGCATTCCACAGTTCAAATGTGTACTGGATAAACCAAATCCCTCAATTTTTAAATTGTAATGTACTTAACAAGTCTGCTTTGTAAATCATACCTTAGATTATACTTTCACCCTTATGCACAACCATTTAATGTGTGCCGAATGTGTGTCACCAACAAGTAATGGTTGACTGATTCCAAGTCCAAGAGTTATATGAGTCCAAGAGTCATAAAAAAATTACATTTATTTTAGTCTATGGTTAACAAGGCATACCTCTGTGGGTTGAGAGGAAAATCAGTTGTGTGAAAAAGCACAAAACTCATTAGGAATACTATACTATACTATGCTATACTATACTATGCTATGCTATAATAAAATATAATATAATATAATATAATATAATATAATATAATATACTTACTATACTATACTATACAGTGGTTTTTAGCTCCGGTCCTGGAGAACCACTGCCCTGCACATTTTAGTGCTTTCTCAGCTCCCAGGACATTTGATTTAACTTATGAACTAATTAACTGCCTTTTGTTAATTCAAGTGGGAATGGTAGCGAGGAAAGCACTAAAATATGCAGGGCAGGGCAATATCCTCTAGGAATAAGATTGTGAACCATTTTACTGTACTGTACTGCACTGTACTGGACTATACCATGCCATACCATACCATACCATATCATACCATAGTTTTATGTAATGTAAAATGTTCCTGAAAAGAAGACATTCTATTCCAATGTATATAAGCAATATAGAGGACTTGACCTATTTATTCTTTAATTGATTTTAAATCTCGCCTTAGTGTTTACCAGTAGATCAGGTGATAATAAATAAGAAGAAGACAAAGGAACTCAATGAAGTTGTCAGCAAAGACAAATTTCAGCCTACTTTGATACCATTTTTATTCATCTTTAATGAATTTTTTTTTAACATAATTTGTAGCCCTTGTGTGTATTTATACACAAAGAAAGCTCTTAGGGTCTCGCTAAATAAAAAAAAAAAAAAAAAAAACAAACAAAAAAAACCAAATACAGTATGACAGCCAGAGTCTCCAGAACTCTGGTAGATGCTCAGCAAAATTTACCTGTAAGTATTCTTATAAAACTGCACAAATTATACCGGCGATTACTGATGTTTTTCTTTCCTTTCTTTTTTTTTTGAAGCATAGTCCATTTTATTAGAAGCTCGTGTCGACCTACTCATTCATGCAATTATCCAATCAGGTAATCCTCGAGCAGCAGGACAATGCAGATACAGGTCAAGGGCTTCAGGTAATGTTCACATCAAGCACCACAATGAGGGGTGGGGGTGGGGTAGTCTCAGTGACTCTATACAGTCTCAAACCATTGCGTACCTACAGTATGTAACTGTTGTATACATCTTTAACCATAAATACAATTTTATTACTTACAATTTCAAATAAACAAAAACTTTTTACAAGTATATATTCCATATATATTTAGAAAATTCAAGATATACAATATATAATCTTGCAATTTATTGTCTATATGTAGCTCACTGGTATGCATATTCATTGACATTTTAAACAATACTGGTGCATCCTCAGCACAACAGTGACACTGATAGAGTGTATCAAGTAAAATCATCCTTCTTAAGATTTTAATAGACACTGAGTAAATTTAATGCCAGCTCATCTCCATTTTTGGTACTGCATACTGTAGATCTGTAAAATTAAAGAATGCATCTCATCTTTACATCCTATCAAATAAAATGCTGTGTTACTTACCTTCTGGGCCTATTAGACTGTTGGCTGAAAAAAAATTCTGGCTGGTGGACTATTCTTAAATCAGCAGGAACAAACTGTGAAAAGCAACAGACAGTCTAGACAGTAATTGTAGACTAACTGATAAAATGGCCAGGGAGTGTAGGTGTAGCTAATAAACTTGCAGCACTTAGACAATGCAAAAATGCATGTTAAAATAAATAAAAGCAGAAGGTTTTAACATTTGTGTCTCTTTTATATTACTTGTACAATTTCAGAAGAAATCCAACCCTCTGCAGGTCATAACAAAGCAAACCTCAAACATGAACTGCCTAAATAGAAACAGCACATTTCATGCCCCACCAGAGACAAAAATACTTTGGATCACTGCTACACCACAATAATCGTTGCATATCGCTCTGTCCTCAGAGCAGCTTTAGGACTTTCTGACCACTGCCTGGTTCATCTTTTCCCGACCTATAGGCAAAAACTTAAATCTGCTAAGCCTGTAGTAAGGACAGTAAAGAGATGGACCAGGGAAGCAGAGCAGGAATTACAGGCCTGTTTTGATTGCACTGATTGGAGTGTTTTTGAAGCTGCTGCCACCAATCTGGACGAGCTCACAGATTCTGTAACATCCTACATCAGTTTCTGTAAGGACATGTGCATCCCTACCAGGACATTTTTAACAAATAACAATGACAAACCATGGTTTACAGCAAAACTCAGACAGCTTCGTCAGGCCAAAGAGAATGCCTACAGGAGTGGAGACAGGATCTTGTACAACCAGGCCAGGAACACACTAACAAGGGCCATCAGAGCGGCTATGAGAAGCTACTCTGAAAAACTGGAAAATCAGTTTTCTGTAAACAACCCTGCTTCAGTGTGGAAAGGCCTGAAAGCCATCACTAAAGACGCCATCCCCCAACTCTGTGGGAAATTAAAACTGGTTGACGACCTGAATGAGTTCTATTGTAGATTTAAAACTTCCAGTCTCACACCACACCACACTGACCCTCTTTCTACACCACCATTATCACTCCTGACAACCACCCATTTATCAACGCTGCATACGCACAAAAACTTAGCTTACGCCAGTTTTCACGCTCACGGTCGGATTTACTAACAGTGAAATTAACGTGAGAATGTGCGTTCTTCCACTCCAACTTCATGTCTGGCGTTCTTGTGTGTGTTTGTTTTATTTGCGTTGGCAACTTTGTAGTGTGCAATGTTAAATTGCACACTACAAAAAATCGCACCAACACAGGTGAAAAACATTGCTATTAATTTATAATTGATAAAGTGGGTTAATTGACACAATATTTTTCCACCAATTATGTAATTTAGAACATATAAAAGCATTTGCAAATGTATACAACCCTTAGTCTATGTCAATGGCAGTGTTGGCCTTATTAGAGGACATTGTCAATGGCTGAATCCGAAGTAAACGTGTTTTTAGGGATCACAGTGATTTTCTGGCCCATGATGATGACTGGCTTAATATCCGTTTCAGATTTCCAAGAGCTATCCTCTTGGAACTCTGTGCTGAGTTGGGTCCAAATTTGGAAAGAGAGACAGCGAGGAGCCAGGCATTACCTGTTCCCTTACAGGTGCTGACAACGCTTGGTTTCCTGGCAACTGGTTCTTTCCAAAGGGAACTGGCAGACCGCTCGGGGTTAAGCCAGTCGTCTTTGAGCCGTGCAATGCCAGCTGTATGGGACGGGATCATCCGCATGTCTAGCAGGTATATAAGGTTCCATACCATGCAGTTGACCAGACAAACATTAAAGCGCAATTTGCAGCGATCACCGGTTTTCCTAATGTAATCGGAGCGATCGACTGCACGCACATTGCTATAAAGGCGCCATCTGAAGACGAATTTGCATATGTGAATTGGAAACATTTCCATTCAATAAATGTGCAAATAATATGTGATGCTCAAATGCGCCTAACAAATATTGTGGCAAGGTGGCCTGGGTCAACCCATGATTTATTCATCCCCACAAACAGCATGGTTGGGATGAGGCTCCAAGGTGGCAGGGTGCACGATAGGACCAGAGAGACAAAGTTTATTTTTGGACCAATTCCTTTAATGACTGGCTTATGTCTGTGAGTGCATCAGTTATATTTTTCAGGTGACTGTTAATTTCTCCGATGGCTCTAACAATTTGCTGTTGTGACTCCAGAACAGCATGCGTCAAGACGCGGCCTGACGGACGGGCTTCAGCACTGGAGGGAGTGCTGGAAATGCGGGGTTTTGCGCTCGTGCATGTGCGCTCAATTTCATGGTAATTCGGATGTACAAAGAGAATATGCGTGGGATTCCGCGTACGCAGTGTTTTATACATCACATTTTTTTACTTAGTGCGCACATTTACAGCTTTGTCCGTACGCAATGTTTTAGTATGAATTCAACGCAAGTCTTTGTACATGAGGCCCCAGGTCTGTGAAAAGGATGTTTGTCAGATCTTTCTGAAACAAAAGAAAAGGAAAGCTCCAGGCCCAGACGGCATGATACCAGCCTGTCTGAAATCCTGTGCTGACCAGCTGGCTCCCATCTTCACACAGACCTTCAACAGATCACTAAACAATGTGAAGTGTCTACCTGCTTTAAACGTTCCACAATCATCCCCATTCCAAAAAAATAACTTAATAACTACAGACCAGTCGGCCTAACATCTGTGGTCATGAAGTCATTTGAAAGACTGGTGTTGGCCTATCTAAGGGACATCACAGGACCCTTACTGGACCCCCTGCAGTTTGCTTATAGAGCAAACAGGTCTGTTGATGATGCAGTCAACATGGGACTGCACTTCATCCTTCAACATCTGGACAAACCAGGGGCTTATGTAAGTGTCTTTTTTATAGACTTTCCATCAGCTTTTAATACGATCATCCCAGCACTGCTTCAGACCAAACTAAACCAGCTCTCTGTTCCTAGCTCTATCTGTCACTGGATCACCAGCTTTCTGACAGACAGGCAGCAGCTAGTGAGACTGGGGAAATTCATGTCCAACAGCCACACCACCAATACTGGAGCCCCTCAGGGATGCATTCTCTCCCCACTGCTCTTCTCCCTCTACACCAATGACTGCACCTCTACAGACCCCACTGTCAAGCTCCTGAAATTTGCAGATGACACTACAATCATCGGCCTCATCCAGGATGGTGACGAGTCTGGCTGTCTGGTGCAGTCACAACAACCTGGAGCTGAACACGCTTAAAACAGTGGAGATGATCGTGGACTTTAGGAGAAACCCACCTGCACTTTCCCCACTCACCATCATGTACAGCACTGTGACAGCAGTTGAGTCTTTCCAGTTCCTGGGCACGACCATCTCTCAGGACCTGAAGTGGGACATTCATATTAACTCCATTGTTAAAGGCCCACCAGAGGTTGTATTTCCTTCACCAGCTGAAGAAATTCAACCTGCCACAGGAGCTGCTCACACAGTTCTACTTAGCCATCACTGAATCCATCCTGTGCACTTCAATAACTGTCTGGTTTTGCTCAGCTACGAAAGCAGACATCAAAAGACTACAAAGGATGGTTTGGACTGCTGAAAAAATTATTGGCACTCCCCTTCCCACGCTGCAAGAACCGTATACATCCAGAGTGAAGAAAAGGGCTCTGAATATCACTTTGGACCCCTCACACCCAAGCCACCTTCTATTTGAACTTTTGTCGTCGGCCCGACGCTATAGAGCACCAAACACCAGGACAGCCAGGCACAAAAACTGTTTTTTACCCAGGTAATCTACCTCATGAACAATTAAACATCATTCTAACTGTCAATAAATATATGTGCAATATTGTGTACAGCACCACTGTGCAATATACTGTATAATACCACAGATTTCAGAAATTTATGTAACTGATCTAAAAGTGTGTTACACCATACTCCATTTGATGTCAACTTTTTTTTTAATGCTGTTTTGCCTTTCATTTGTTTTTTGTTTTGGAAGCTCTGTCACTAAAACAAATTCCTTGTACGTGCAAGCGTACTTGGCAATAAAACTCTTACTGATTCTGATTCTGATATGTGCACAGAAATTAACACCCGATCATACAGTATAGGCAGTTTGAAACTGCCAGTTAGCCCACAGAGCATGTTTCGGGCTGTTCAAGGTAACCAGAGTACTCAAAAAAACTTTCTTTCTTTTATTGGTATTTTTCTACTGTGATCTTTACTTTTAGAATTGTATGACTGGTTTGGAAAACACTAAAGCTAAACCCTATTCCTGGTTCTCTTAATTTAGGGAATTAATTACAGAGTGTTATTCAGACTAACATTTAGGACTTTGTTTTAAAATCACATATCAGTATAAAGTTTGGCCAATACTTTCACAATCTTACAGAAAATGTATGCCAGTCTTTTATTCCAAACATTACTATATGAAGACGTCATGAAAAAAGTTGATCCTGATGATGAGCCAGAGATTGTATAAGGCACACACTCACCGCATGACACAGCTATTCCATCAACTTGAAAACTACTAAAACTTTAACAAAATAACTGCCACAAAATTACCAGTAGCAATTCAGCAGAAATATAATAGAGTAAGATTAAACGAATGGGGGGTACGGTGGCTTAGTGGTTAAGACTGCAGCCTTGCAGTGTTCGATTCCCACTTTGGATGTGTTGTGCATGGATTTTGCATGTTATGCCGTGCTTGGTGGTTTTTTTCCAGGTGCTCCAGTTTCCTTCCACAGTCTAAAGACCTGCAGATTAGGCCTGCTGGCGTTTCCAAATAGTATGGAACTACCCTGGCAATCCCCCCCGTGTGTACCTCACCTCGTGCCCTAAGTCTCCTGGGATAGGCTCCAGGCCCCCGCGACCCTGTACACAGAATATAGCGGTATAGATGATAAATGAGAATAAGTGAGTAAGAGTGGTAGGGTTAAAAGATGCTCAGTTGGCTGCAGTAGTAGTTCACCTTGTCTGTGCTGTTGCACAGCAACATAATGCAGGTTGAAAATTATCAGCAAGATCACAGAATTAAATTAAATTAAATTTTATTTGTATAGCGCTATTAACAATTGTCATTGTCGCAAAGCAGCTTTACACAATCAAAATAATTATTTAAGTTTCTATGGAATGTGAATGTGTATGAATCAAAATGATCAGATTGTCCCTGGTGAGCACGCCGAGGACGACAGTGGCAAGGAAAACCCCCCTGAGATGGTAATAGGAAGAAACCTTGAGAGGAACCAGATTCAACAGGGAACCCATCCTTATTTGGGTGAAACATAAAGCAGGAATTTATCTGCATTCATACTGTCTGTTAGGAGGCAGCCAGTTCAGCCATAATAGTTGATGTTAATTGATGTTAATATGAAGTCCAGGTAGTTATTGGAGACTCAGGTAGACTTGTATGAAATTCCAGTCCTAAACTATCGAGCAACTGCAGCCAAGTCAAGTCTTCAGAGAAACAGCTGTCAACACCAGTCGAGGTCAGTACTGTCCTTATGGTAGAGTGAAACCATCCACAGACACCAGACGCATCCCAAAGAGACACACGGGGCATCCATGTGACGAGATCTCCAACCAGAAACGGAGCATCAGCATGGGTCAAACAGGTCTGGAGGGCAGAGGGAGTCTGGATCACTGGCAGCTCAGGAACGACATGTGTAGATGTCAAATAAGAATGTATTGTTGAGTTAAGGTAGGTCTCGTTAAGAGTTTAAAACCTAAAACAACCAAAATGTGATTCAAATTGTATTTTTTTCCCAGTTAGTTTTAACAAGCCATAACAGGCATGTTTTTGGTATATGGTAGCATAATTACTTCGTGAACACTTGGATTCATTCATTCATCTTCTTCACTGCTTATCCCATACAGGGTCTCAGGGGGTCTGGATAGGGGAGGTATTTGGACTGTATGAGGTAACCAGAGGTGAGAAAACCCACCAAGCACGAGGAGAACATGCAAACTCCATACAGAGGCAAGAGATGATTATTATTATTATTATTATTATTATTATATTTTTTGTTGCACATGCAATTAAAATTAAATAAAATCATGTTTTATGTATTCGTATAATTTTAGAGATTTATCATGTTTTTGTTTTAGTCCTGTGATATTCTGTGACTGCAAGAACAGGGTCCCAATCCATCCCAATTGGCACACACACACACACACATTTTGGCCTAACTTGCATATCTTCGGACTGTGGGTGAAAACCCACCAAGCACAGGGAAAACATTTACCTCAACGCACACAGACCTGTGGAGGGAATCGAACCCCTAACCCTGTGGGTGCGAGGCCTCAGTGCTAACATCTGATAGAAATGTTTTAATTGATGTTTTTTTTTTTTAATTGATTGTTTTTAGGAAAGCAAAGCAAAGACATTTTGGAAATTCAACTGTGCCTGGTGTATCTGAGTTCAGGCTGTGACTGTGGGGTAATGACGCGCTTGTCAGTCTTGTAGCCCTGTCAGTCTGTCTGTCTACGCGCGTGTGTGTGTGTGTGTGCGCGCGCGCTCCTGCCGGCGCTAGGACCTCGATACGCAGGCGGTCCAAGACACCGGTTGATGAGCAGCTTGCAACTCATTCAAGATCTCATGCAACGAACCATACCGAGCCCGAGAGCCGCAGACGGGGAAAAAAATATATCTAATCGATTTGTTTATTCCAGTGAATAGTCATCTCCCTCCGCGTCTAGAGTAAGTCCGAGGTTAAGGCTCTCGGTGTGGGTGTCGCTGTGGGTGGCCGATCGGTAACATCTGCACCGCAGCGAATTCCAGCACCGAGCATCGCCTGAGCACCATGAGCCAGAGGTTCACAGTCAGTGCTTCATCCCGGAGTGACGGCGAGCTGGGAGAAATCAACCAGCTGTTCGAAGGGGACGAACCCAACCCGAGCTCCTCGGACAAAGAATGCGCAGATGACCTGGCTAAAGGTAGGATGTGGAGTGTTATATCACACCTGTGAGCGCGCAAAGCGAAGCCGCCTTCATGCACTGTACCGTTATCTCTGTGTGTGTGTGTGTGTGTGTTTGTGAGATACGTGTGCAGAATTCCAAGTGACACACAGTGACTGCATTTCTACATCTACAGGTCCTCCCAGACTCATCTCATGCTGCACTATATTAAAATAATAATAATAAAAAAAAGTCTTGGCTCATGTAAAATATCATCATCATCATCATCATCATTTCCTTCTAAATATTTCTCACTTTATTAATGCACAACACTTTCCATTGTGAGTGCAGTACATATGTGTCTACTCAAGTCTTTTCTTAGAAATGATCTACTAATAAAGATCTCTAATCTATTTAATACATGACTATACAATGATGTTGTCATGCACCTACAATAATACCTGCAATAATCTCAGCAGTTCTGTTGCTAGAATTGTTTAATCTTAGCTAATCATAATAAAAAAATGCAAAAAAAAAAAAAAAAAAAGAAGCACATTTTGTTCCATATTAGTTTGTGGCGATGATGATGGATTTCAGACATATGGACATGTAAAAAAGGTGACAGGGGTGGATGCTTTAAGCTTATGCTATGCATGGAGATATAATACTGTATCTCTGACAGCCTAAGTAACCTTGCCTGGTGAATCTCGGTTTTAATACAGTGCAACCTGTGCTCTTCAAGCGAGTGTGGTGAATTTCATTGTATGGGCCATTTATGTAGTGAATCACAATGTAATATCTTCCATTATGTGGATTATTTCACTTGTCATAATTGCCCCAGATGCCTCAATAGACAGGACTTTCTCTAGTTCAGAACTGTTTCAACTGACAGGTACGGTACAAAGTTGTGCAGATGCAACATTCAAATATAAAATCCACTATTTTATTGTGGCAAAGGTTTGCCTTATTATAGCATTTTATGTGTGTGCATATTAACCAAAACATACCTTTCAATAAAGAAATCTGATATATGTTTGCAGTCACGTGAGCCACTGAAATGTGTTACATTTGAATATTATATTTCATTAGAAATCAGTTTGATTGACTGAAATGACATATGGTCACAATTTCCTTTCAGACTGTCAGACATTTCCTCATTATACAGAGAGCCCTATATACTGTAGTTTCAGTCTGTTTTATAACACTAGCGTGCCGGAAGCCTCCTCGGCACGTGTGTTGGCATAACAGCAGATTTGTGTCTGTACAAATGAGAAAGACTTTTACAAGGTGTGCACGTGTAGTCACCTAGATACTGCGTATAGCCTTGGTGAAGCACTTGTCTTCGGTTCAATCTCTGACAACGTTTCCATGGTAACAGTTGCCATTTGTTCTGCGATTGGTGGCATGCTTGGTCTGGTGTAAGAAGATGATAATACAGCAGAAATGGCTTTGCTTAGAATAATCGTCTTTTTTTAAACAAGTCGCATATGATTATTATTCCTAAGGTTTATTGTAAAATAAATAGACACAGTGGGGTTCCTCGTAAGATGCCTGCAATTCGGTGCCTGACTGTGCAGAAAAGAGAGAGCAGAAAGCTTTGTTTATTCAACACAGTCATACATGTAGAAATGGTGATCCCTTGCAGAAAAGCATCAAGGCAACCGTTTTTTTCCCTTGTTTTTTTTTTACACTATAGATGATCTTGTTTATATTGTGTACAGGAAGCGAGATCGCTGTATTTTTTAAAGCCACACAGATAGAGGGAGCTAAAGTGCATTGTCTACTGCTATTTTCACTTTGCTTTTTACATACATTGTTGCAGCTTAGTCTTGGCCTAAACATATGAATAAATACAATGACAGTAGGTTCCTTCTAATTAATGTTACCATGTATAGCATAACGTTAAATACTGCTGCAAGCAACATTCATGAAAAAGAGCGGCATAAGATTTTTAGATTAGGCATACACAAAAAAAAAAAAAAATATATATATATATATATATATATATATATATATATATATATATATATATGCCTTGTTGATGCTAGAAGTCAGAGGAGAATGGGCCGACTGATTCAAACTGATAGAAGAGCAACTTTGACTACTCGTTACAACCGAGGTATGCAGCAAAGCATTTGTGCCACAACACGCACAACCTTGAGGCAGATGGGCTACAACAGCAGAAGACCCCACTGGGTACCACTCATCTCCACTACAAATATAGAATAGAGGCTACAATTTGCACAAGCTCACCAAAATTGGACAGTTGAAGACTGGAAAAATGTTGCCTGGTGTGATGAGTCTCGATTTCTGTTGAGACATTCAAATGGTAGAGTCAGAATTTGGTGTAAACATAATGAGAACATGGATCCATCATGCCTTGTTACCACTGTGCAGGCTGGTGGTGGTGGTGTAATGGTGTGGGGGATGTTTTCTTGGCACACTTTAGGCCCTTTAGTGCCAATTAGGCATCGTTTAAATGCCATGGGCTACCTGAGCATTGTTTCTAACCATGTCCATCCCTTTATGACCACCATGTACCCATCCTCTGATGGCTACTTCCAAGGATAATGCACCATGTCACAAAGCTCGAATAATCAGAACCTCAACAAATGCCACCAATGAATCTTTTCCTACAACAATGTAGCAAACTAAGGGTGTTCTTCATTACTCACATGCTGTGACTGAGACAGTCAGTAATATTCAAGACATAATTTTTTGTGACACTAGCTTAATGTTTAACCTGTTAAATGCAGCCTCAAAGCTGATTGGCTGATGTGATAAGGCTTTCAATTAATAAAATCATCCTAGGAAATCCAAGTGGAGATTATCACAGCAATGCCGTATATCCTGTTGCTGCCATTGTTGGTGTCTGAACAGTTCAGGCAATCCTCACGTGAGATTTGAACATATGCCATGTTGCTGCCAATTTCATCCCAGGCTGCTGTGACCCAGGAGTAGACAGGGCATCTTGTCTTCTTGGGCATCTGCCAAGAACGCCATCAGCATGCTGTGGATGACCCGTCCTTTATGTCAAGGCTTATTACCGGTGATGAAACTTGGGTGTATGGTACGACCCTAAGATGAAGCAACAATCTTCACAGTGGAAGAGCTTATCATAGCAATGACTGAATAAGACGGACAGGTCTGCATTTCGACCAAGTGCATATGCTCGTCATCGTTTCCAACATTCACGGCATTATTCATAGAGAATTTATCCTCAGGTGCCAGACCATCAATAGGCCTTCTGCTGGCAGGTTTTAAGGCATCTGAGGGATGACACGTATGATGAAAGCAACTGGATATGAGACGTGCTAATCTTGAAACTTTTTGATACCCTGTCATATATCGGAAACCCATCATGTGTCTCGAATGAGTATTTATGCGCATGCGTAGGGCGCTGATGTCATCAGTCAGCCCTGGAAGCAAAGGGATTTCATTTAAACAAGGAAGATAGTAGTGGGAAAGTGAAATTGGTGATTTAGTAAAAATTTGGGGCAATGAGTCTGTCCAAGCAAAACTGGGGAGAACCTACAGAAGTTAAGCAGTGTTTGAGATCATTTCAAAGGAAATGACAAACCATGGCCATCAATAAACACAGCTGCAGTGCCAGGGAAAACTAAAGAGCATTAGGAGGCAAAACACAAGCAAAGACATGTTGTTTTAGATACTAGACACATCCATAGTCAGAAAAAGTCACTTGCAATTATAATGCGAACTGTTATGTTACATGTAAATCTAATCTGACTAAAGAATCGGAACTGAACAATGTGCACAATGAGGAAGAAAAATTACAAACAAAACCAACAAGCGTTGTGCTTAAATACCTCACAATCCTAACAGTTGCAAACAGGGTTTGGACCCCTAATTGTGAGTGTTATTTTTAGTTGCATAATGTGCTGATAATTTGGTTATTGATGCATGGTGACTGTCTGTACACTCTGGTTAATAATTTGAGTGGGCCTGCTGGCAAAGAGCATCGTGGAGTTTATTGGCATCCAGCAGAAAAGCAGAAAAGCTCTATTAACATTATTAAGAACCGTGTGGCAGAATGTTCAGGTAATGTCAGAAGCTAAAATGTTTTTTTGCCCAGATTTGTGCAAGATTTTTTTCCCCTTATATTACCCTCAGTACCCTCAGTGAACCAATGGTCTTTCTATCTGATGCTATACTAGTACTTAGGCCCAAAAGAATATTCCTAATATTTCTAATATCCCATATGGGATCTGTGTATATTAAATTACTCACTATGTTATTACAGTTTACAGACAGTATATGAGAGTCATTCTATAATCTGGGGTACATTCCATGTAAATTGTGAATGACAGGGGTTTGTACAGGACCAGGGTTAAGATTCACTGATTTAAGGGCTATGATATCTAACGCTTTAGAAGGTATTAATAAATCACATTTACCTTTTAAGGGAAAGCATGTTATAATTTCACACAAACCTTATGCTTCACATTGCTTAAAGATTATCATAATGTTGCCAAATTGACTATTTTTGGTCAGTAGCGTTAAACAACAAAAAAAATTCATGATATTAGAAAATATCAATTTATTTATTTCTGCAAAAGTTTGGACAGCTAAGACTAACTAAGATCCTGCAGGTCAAGCATTATTTTCTCCCAGTGCCAAGTGCCCCATTACATGTCATACTTCTCATTGGCTCACATTTTAAACCCACATTAGTGAATGTTCTCTCGTTTCTCTTTTATATTTTATCTATAATAGCTCATTGTCATTGAGTATATTAATATATTAATGATCTTAATGTTAAGCTGTTCATAAAAATGAGAATTGTTCAGACAGGCGAGTATACTAAAATCAAGGGTCAAAAAAAGGGAACTGTTAACTGTAATATTTAGCAGTGTACATAAATAATACAGTTAATACAAAAAAAAAGAAAAAAATATTGCTTTGCAATTAGTAGGTTTGCTGCACTGAAGGAATTTACTAACTTGAACCACTATTTGTTCTACTGAGAAAGATCATTGTGTTTGTACCTTTTTACTTATGTGAAATTTAACACAAATTATAGAATGACTCATGAATCGAGTGGGTGTAGATTATGTGATATGAGTACATAACAACGCTGGAGATGAAGAGTGTAGTATAAAAAAGTGGAGTTTCCCTGTATGTGAGGATTTCCTTGAAATAAAGTGGTCTTGTATAGCTGCAGTCCATAAGATATTTTTTCCCGCTTTTTTGCTCTGAACTAATAAATTGACTATGTGTCATTTGTATAATATGATTACACATTACACAACACTTATGTTTACTGGCCTAAGCCAAGTGTATTGTTTATTAGAAATAAAATTAGCACATGCATATGTCTTAAGTTTTCTTACAGAAGGCTCGCTCTTCAGACACAGGCATTGTGTATGTCTGGCAAACCAACCCTGAGGGGCTGCAGTTTACTGAGACTGATTTGTTTTAGTCCCAGGTGTGCAGATATTACTTTTCTTTCGCATACAACGGTACAATTCTTTTTAAACTTGTATTTTGTTAACTTATGTAATAACAATGAGGTAAGCCACATATATCTAAGAAGATCTATTGTCTCTTTTTAATCTTTACCGGCTCCACTGCATCATTTGTGTGTGTACAGTATGTGTGTGTGTGTGTGTGTGTGTGTGTGTGTGTGTAAGGGTGCGTTGTGCAAGGCTAAAAAGGAAATTAAAGGAATGAAAAAGAACAGAATATAACTGAAAGGAATATAAATAAAAGGAAACCAGGTTGTCTGCATTTTTGTTGCACCCATGTGATGTCTGCTATGTAATTTTTAATAAAGCTTGTTGACAAGGTGCAAACCAGATCACATTAAAGCACATTTTTTGATGTCTAAATACCACTTTTCCCCAATATCTTTCTTAAAAATCTTACTTTAAGCAGCTTTCAATTTGTATTAATAATCACATTTTTTATCATTGTTAGGACTGGTAGATATAAATAATAGAAATAATCTTTTGGGCATTGTTGTGTAAGTGACTGTTCCTGACAACAAGCTTATTTTGCCAAGTTTAGTGGAATGGTGGAATGTTATGTACTTTGTAAGTGTGGTTCTATGAGTCAAGAACCATCATTGCAGTTTCTTTTGAAAGTAGTCAAGTTTTACTCATTTCTCATTTAATTACTAATACAAATTTTATTACTAGTACTAATAGCAAATTCATCACCTTGTAACTGTAGCCTCACACATGCAGCCGATAAAAGGCTACTGCTCAGCCTCTGGCTGTTTTTGTCCAACTGGAGTGGCCCGTGATACATATTTCCATTCATTTTGAATGCGGAGGCTGTGTATCATGTTGCTACAGAAGGGTTCGTAACAAGCTTATACCTTGCTGCACAATACCAAATGCCACCAATAACTGGGACAAATACTGTATCATACTTTATTCTCCTGCATCCCAAACTCTGATGCTGTTTATTTTTCATTCAGAAGTCTTCTTCTATACTTTGGGCACAACTGGACATGGTGCCAATTCATCACAGGGCACACTCACACACTACAGGCAATTTGGTAACACCAGTTCGCACAACCTAATCTGCATGGCTTTGGACACCAAGCACAGGGAGAACATGCAGACTCCCCAGGAAGGAATTGAACTCGGGCCCTGTAGGTGCAAGGCGACAGTGCTAACCACTACTCTACCGTGCTGCCTATTCTAAATTTCCACTGTCATTTCTTCTTTCCCCGTTCCTAATTATTATCACCTGATAATTATCAAACTTGATCAATGTCTGCAAACAGGAAGAAGTTCAGTAAAGGACTAATACCCAGTGGTACTTGAATGCGGATACAAGGATTTACAGACAATGCAGTTGGGAGAAAATGTGATATTATATGATGACAGTGCTCAGTCTCATGAGCCTGTTAAAACTGGATATAACTTAAACTGTTAATAATATGTCCTACTGAGCAAAAGAATGACTTGAAGGCAGTGATTCACACTGGTTGCCCTGATCATTTTTCCTGTTTCTTTGCTCTACCACACCTACCTCTGTTTAAAAATGGGTAGTTAATTAGTTAATTATGTAAAACAGGCATGCTGGAAGCTGAGAAAACACTAAAATGTGAAGGACAGGGGGTCCTACAGGACCAGGGTTGAGAACCAGTGATTTAAGGGGTATGTTATCTAATCCTGTGAAATCTATTGAGATACTAATGTCTCAGAATCTTACTAGAGAATTAATTAAACTAACCAAAGATCACACTCCCAACAAAGTTTTTCCGAGTAACTGTGTCCCTCTTTGCAAGGAAAACATTAAAGGACCTTGAAGGAGAACGCTCGACTGACTAATTCTTGTCACTTTCACTCATCACTTACTATTGAGATATGTCCACACAGCAAGCAGCCAGAAAAGCTATCCTAAAGGAAATCTGCCGTGAATCATGCCTTAAAGGTTTTAATCACAGATTGTTCTGGCACAAAACCACCTGGCAGCACAGATGTGGTCCACACTGCATCCTACATAGGTCACTGAATCCTCTGTTTTAGTCTTTACAGCTCAACTATGCTGTAATAATGTGCTTAGATCAGCACCAAGTGAAATCTGTTGTGGCACATTTTTGCTTGTACAGACAGAAGAAGGTGATTATTTAGTATTTCCTGGGCATGTAAACCAAAGACTGGTCCAGTTACTGTACAACCTAATCTAACTATACTGGATGGCGGATTAAACTTCAGTGATGCCAAGGCAGCCTTAATATCAGTTTTCATATATCAATATAAAGCTACCTGTACGCTATGTAAAAGAAACTGATAGCATTTTAGGGTTGCCTCTTTATGCAAGGCAACTGTATTTGGCTTGCTAAAGCTCTGTACTTCAATACATTCTTGCATTTCTTTTAACTATGATTGCTCTAGTCCCATTGGTGCAGCTCTTTTAATCTGTGGTACAAGGCAGTGAGCACTTTCTTCTTTAGGTGCAGTGGAGTTTTTGTTACTGACTTATCAATGTAATAAAGCTTTCTTTTCTATACTTTGTGAGTTCTGCATATGGGCTTCATATATTTTTGTCACTAGAATGTCACTTTGGATTAAAGCACGAGCCAAATAAATGTACACTACAAGGCAGACATTTGGACACAAGTTCTCACTCACTCACTCTTTGTCTATACCACTCAATTCTGTATTTAGAGTCATGAATGGTCTGGAGCCTATCCCAGGAGACTTAGGGTACAAGACAGGGTACACCCTAGACAGGGTGTCAATTCATCACAGGGCACACACACATACACACTTACACACTGTGGGAGGAAACCCACGAAGCACGGGGAGAACATGCAAATTCCCAGCACACAGAGGTGGGACTCGAACCCTGACCCAGGAGGTGTAAAGCAACACACCACTATGCCACCCTGGACACAAGTTTGTATTTATTTTCTACATTTAATGTACCATGAACTTTCAGATTTCAGGACTAACAATAACAAGATTGAATTATTAGAGGTCTGTGCTCAGCATCTTGTATTCACTTCCTCAGCTCCTCAATAAGACAAGAAGACACTCAATGTGACCTGCTAAGCTGCTGTGCATGTCTTTGGACTGTTAGAGGAAACCAGAGTGCCTGGAGGAAACTAACCACATTAAAACATATCAACTCCGCACACACAGGACCAGAGGCAAAATCTAAATCTGCGCCCCTAGAGATATGAGGTGACAGTGCTAAACACTTAACTACCATTTTTACACATTCAAACATTGAGCACGAAACTACCAAATGATGTGCTTCAAAATATACTACACTGCATATAGTGATGTCTATTATGGCAGTGCAGATTTCTACCTTCTGTATTAATAAGTAACAAAAAAATGGATATTCTAGGTGGTTCCTGTTTCTGTTGTTATCCGAAACAACAGTCATAGCCGTTTTTGATCATTTTTGACAATTCATAGCAAATAGTAAGGTATAGTAGGTTCGATTCTTTGTAAGGGGCTTTTCCCATAGTCGATCCTAAACTGGCAAATTCTTCAGATCATAGCAAATCATATGGAGCTTATCTGGAAGTTCAGCATGGTGTATCTAATTTTGGGAAGAATCCTAGCTGGCCAAAATTTTTTATCTGTGGTGTGAATTTTAAAATGTAGTTTTAAACTAAAAAAATCATTGTAGCAAATCCTACGTTATTAAGAAACGGGACTTTTTGGAGTTATGGGACTTTTAGTGCCCTTTGGTTAGTAAGAAAGTATGATTTGAGAGTGCATGAAAAATAACACTGCCCCTACAAATGAGTTTGGGCAGTTCTCAAGAATTCCAGATTCCTATGGTAATTAAAGATCATAAAGAAGTATGCAGATCCATCTAAACAGTTAAACCATTCTACCAAATCCTTTATACCATTTTACCGACCTGCCATTGCATCAGCATCAGAGTTTTGATCTGCTAGAGTCAAAGAATTATTGTGGGGGGTACTAGTGTTCCCTTTTTCATAGTGCACTGTGGACAAGTGGACTGTGCCACAGGTTAGACTGGCCAGACTAGACTTACAGTACAGCTTCCTCTTTTTTAATTTTTGTTGCTCGACAGAATTTTACCTGTGTCAGGAACTGAGCTCACCAACCCTTTTGTGAACTTGGTAGTTGTGAATAGGATAATGCAGGGGAATGGCCATGACAGTCAGTGAGTGTAGAGTTGACTCGTCATAGTAGCATGCCAGTTCCACAAGCACTTCCAGGCAAAAGCCAGCTTAAAGCGTCGGCTGATTCCACTTGGCAGTGTTTTTCAGAGCAGCTGTTCTCTCATCTCTTTGCCCTCAGGAGAATGGTCAAAACACTTGTGAACAAATCAATTAGTTGGCATAGAAAGTTAAAGTTTTATCACCCTGGATCCAGACAGTGGTAGCCCAAAGCAGCACTTTTCCCAAGTGTAGCTTAAGGAATAAAGGTATTTTCTGTTGGTTAAAGACTCTCTCGAGGTAGGTAAAATCACTGAACTAGAAAGCCTTCGTATAATGATGTCTCAGTTGAGTGCTTGTTGGGAGAAGAAACTAGAGGGGAAGAACTACAACTGATGTCCATGCAGAGATGAAAGCTTACGAGAGGGTGTTGGTCAGTATGCCAGTTTTGACTAGATGCTGTTGATGTTTTTATTAACAGCCTTCCTGGTGCCAGTTATCTTCTGTTGCTGCATTAATCTTGGAGAAATAGTAATTTCTCATTTTTAAATTTTGAGACAAATACCATAGTGGTTAAGCACCTTTACTAAAAATCTGAAAAGAAATCTAGTGTCAATTGTATTTGGTAAATTGTATTTTTTTATTCTTTGTTTGTATATAAATGTATTATTGTAATATATAGCTGGTGCAGCTGTATAATGACAATAATATTAATAATGTCAAAATGGTTGACAGGTGATTGAGATGTGAGGTTAACAGGCTATTGTATGGTACTTTATCTGCATATTTCAGAGGAGTAATTTCAAGTTGTTCTGTTGGATTGAGGTAGTGCTGAGAATAGTCTCACTTCCTTTATCACACTTCATCCCACTCTTTATTTTTTTAATTACTAAGAGCCTGTAATTTGCATTCAGTTTTTTTTACACAGCAGATTTCAGTTCATGTCGCACAATGGCTGTTGATTTCATATGTAAATTCCCATTTGTTCAGATGAGCTTCAATCTATGTGTTCTGATTTTATTTTTAAAACATTAATGCTGTATTGCATTTTCTTTCAACTCTAAAAGCCAGATAATAATGTTTAGTGATTTTGTTTACAGTTCCATAAAGGGAATGTGAATCTTTAACTGGTTTATTAATCTGGTATAATTTTTAATATGACATTCAACAAATGCCACTGTCTACTTCACCTGTATGCCCATTTATGGATTAACGGGGGTTTAGAAAGTCAACTCCTACCAAGATGGTAATGACCAACACTCATATAGTTCACACTTTAAAACCTATGGGACCCACAGAGGGTTTGTCCAATTATTTTTATACAGTTTAAGGGATCCCCCAGACAAGTCAGAAATATATATATATATATATATATATATATAAAAAAAAAACTTCTCAACTGATTTCAATGAGGCTTTATATATATATATTAAAGGGTTTATTATCTACAAGTAATACAAAAATTTGACCTATAGTTGCTTAGAATCTTATTAGGCTATAATCGCTGCTAGATGCTCAAGATTAGTGTATCAGCATTAGGATTACATTACTGCGTCCTTGGTAGTGGAAACTTAAAGGATTTGTTAGAACTCACATTCTTCTGGGTTAACCCAGAAAAAGGTTTTTCTGTCATATAATGTATTGTATAGGAAAAGTGCAAGAAGTGGAAATGCCTTCTTCTGTCTATATCCCCATAACAAATATTGAAATAATTTACATTTAGGAAGACACCAGATATCCAGATTGACTAACATTTGTATTTCATTATACATGTAAGCAGTTGATGGTTAAGGGCTTTGCTAAAGGGCCCAACAGGAGCAACTTGGCAGTTGTGGGATTTGAACCAGAAACCTTTTCAACCATAGTTAACCATTGAGCTATTCCTAATCCTTTACAATTATCCAGTAAGCTGTCTTGTTGCAGCATAACAATGCAGAAACATTTGCATCTTTAAGTACTCAAATGTATCCATTGTTGAGAAAACTGGAATAAAATAATAAAATTTTAATAAATTGTGTAATATCCGCACAAAGGAGCTGGCCAATAAGGAAGAAGCATTGTAAGACCCGCGTAACTCCCCATCTAAACTCATCAGCAAAACGAAAAATCTGAACAGTAAAATTGAAAAAACAATGATCAGGAAAATGAAAGAATGTTGAATGTCAAAAGTCTATTTTAAGTCATATGCATATATTCATTTTGTTAAGTTATGTTTATTGAATTTTAGTTTAGTCATTTTGTTCAGTTCTTTTATATTTATTAGGTCTTTTGACGCTGATTCAGTATAACTTTAAGAACATCAAAAATGATGTTTTTGACATATCAATTAGGGAATAGTTTTGATTCTGTAACATTTGCAATCATGTACACATTTCGAAAAATCTAAAACACTATTTCTGTTATTTACTCTGTGCAATAATAATGCAATAGTACAATAACCACAGAGGCTACCTCCAGGGTCAAGGTTTGATTCCCTGCCAGACTCCATGCACACAAAGTCCTGTCTCTGTGTACATGGAGTTTGCATACTCCCTATGCTTGGTGGGTTTCCTCTGGGAACTCTGGTTTCTTCCCACATTCCAAAGATATGCAGGTTAGGCTAATTGACGTTCCCAAATTGCCTGTAGTGTGAGTATGTGTGTGTGTGAGTTTGTGTGTGTGTGTGTGTGTGTGTGTGTGTGTGTGTGTGCCCTGCGATGGGTTGGCACCCTGTCCAGGGTGTACCCTACCTCGTGCCCTAAGCCCCCTGTGATAGGCTGCAGGTCCCTGCGGCCCTGAATTGAGGATAAAGCGGTATAGAAGATGAGTGAGTGAGTGAATAACCACAGACACATGGCCACATGCCTAGATCAAGTGCTGAGAATCTCTAGGAAACAAAAGTGTGAAATATGGCTGAAATTGCTTTCATACTAAATATTGCATTTTCGATAACTCACAGTATAAATGAAGACAAGCGAGTCATGGCTGGACTTTAAGTTGACACATTACTAAAAAAGCATGTTCAACAAGACCCTCATGTAGTTAAAAGTACAGTCACATTGCCACTACAAACATTTTAACAAGCTTTTAATTTGAGGTCTTTCCATGAGTGTAACTATGTTTTGGGCAATGCCAGCAAATTGATTAATTACATCATCTACATTGTGTTGCAAACCAAAGGGCTTGCCTGCAGCCTCATTAAATTAGCCATTTAATTGACTGTTACAGCTGGTACAATGTCTTGTACTACGTACATTTTCAAATGCCACAATTTTATTATTGTACTGTGATCATACTTCTATGTGGGATAAATTTGTGTGTGCATTGTATTACCTAATTATAGTAAGTGGCAGTTCTAGTTTGTATGTCGCCCTAGGCGTACTCCCGATACAGCGCTCCACCAATAGAAAAAAAAGAAAAGACTTTGCTGTAACATTTTATTCAGAAAACTGGAACAAAAATAAATAACCATAAAATTTTAACTATATTATATATATAGTTGCAAATGTTATGATCATTTCCTAAAGCCAATGCACTACAACCCGCTGAATAAGTCAATGATGGTCATGATATAAAGGCACCAGAACACCTTGTGCACCAGAGCTCACCCGGCAGACAAGGAGCTCAAGGCTGCTCCCCCAACCTCTAAACTCCCTAGAGCCCAATCTGATCACACATGGGATGCGGCAGACATATCAACTCTACAATTTACATCACCCAAAGGATCTGCTGCCAACGCCATGGTCTCAAACACCACAGCACACCACCAGATTTTTTGTGGAGCCACATCCTTACAGGCCTTATAGCCATCTCAGTGTCACAAGGAGAACCTACACAATACTGGGAGTAGAGTCTTGTGTTGTAATCTTATATATGCTTTGACAATTTTTTCATTTCTATATAGTAGGAGACATGCAAAACTAATCAAACTTTCACAATGGGCAAAAATAAATCAACCATACATATTATAATATCATAATATATATTCCTTTCAGCTTAGTACCTCATTGATCCACAAGGCGACATGAAAAAAGTGAAATGCAAATGTTCTATACAAAATCATTCTGCAAATGTTGCCATGATGCTGAACCATATTTTCCGATTTTTTTCACTTTGTAGCTGTAGCAGCATTTTCAAAAAAATCTACTTTTAGAAAAGACAAATACTGTACATCATTGACATAATCTCCTTGCGTTTCAATACACTCTGTACTTTAAGAATCCCAGTAAACTGTAAGCGTAAATTTTCCAGCTGATGGTTGACTTTCTCTTGGTTGGTGATTAAGGATGTTACTATTACTCTCAGGATCGTAGTAAAGAACCGGTAATGATTCTCTTAATATTCTCGGGAAAATAACAGGACCCAGCACTGTAGATGGTGTGGGTTAGAGAGCCGCACCACGGGATGTAATAATATTTATACAAACCCTTGTGGACGGCTTCTGAGGGGGTCAACGAAATAGGAGTTTGGCACATGCACAGGAAGACCTGCCCATTAAGAGATAGTGTGCCGTTATGACCACCATCTCCTCGAGACCGAACGTGGCTATGAAAAATAAAACTAAACTTTCCTGTGCTCTCTGGACAGGTCAACCCTTACTATGTGCTTTTTACACCTTAACCTGAGACTGAGAACACATGCTTGACTGATGCTGTGCCGCTCTCTGTTTCTTAATCACGCCAGCTGTTTTAGAAGACTTCGGCTGGAGCTTTTGCCTTTGTCTTTGTCTTGCTCTTTGATCTTTGGCTTGCTGTGTGCTTTGTCTTGTATTTATCTTTGGCCCTGACACCTTACCGATGCTACCTAATGATCGCACTTATTGTAGCACCGTCGCCTGGAAACTAGGTAGCTGCAGCTGTGCCTGTTAGAACTCTGTGGGGTAGACACCTGCGGATCTGCCAGTTCTAAACAGTGCAGGATGTTTTCCCACAGTTCTGCCACTTGCAAGAACCGCATTGTTAAAGGGACACCCTCAGACCACAAAAAACTAATCACTGCACGCTGCCCTTCTTCCATGGAAATCACAAATGGGGCATCTATTTTTTTCTCACACCGCGGCTATAAATGTAACAGTAGCCTTAAACGGAAGTCACTTACTGTAGATAGAAGTTTTAATTTAATAAATAGATAATTTTTTATCCTTTTATATCCTTATGATTTAGCATGTCCCTAGTGTAACTTATACTGAATGTCTGCTAAAGTAATGGAATTTTTAAAAGTAGAAAATAAAATGCAATGGCATGTTATAGAATAGTAATTAATCAGACATTTTATTTAACTTATAATAGAGAAAATTTTATCCATTTAAGTGCAATAAATGTGCAATCCTGCAATAAATGTTAAAGATCTCATTCATTCAATATTTTAAAGTTTAAACTTTAAAATATTGAATTCAGTTTAAACTTTAATCAGGTTTAGTTCCAGGAGAAATAAAGCATCAATTAATTAGTAATTACAACTTTTTTTTTATATCTAGCATCTAGAGACCATCAACATCAAGGGAAGTCAAGGACACGTTCGAAGAGGAAGGTGTTGTTAAGGCCTACACTGTCAAAGCTTATAAACAAGAGATGCCTTTTAAATTATAAATGTTTTAGTCTTGATGACAGTTCAGGTTAGATTTATCTAGAAAGAAAGGAAGAAAAGAAAGAATGAAAAAAAAAAAAGCCTGCAAAGTTCTGGGATAAGATTTATGTGTGGTTGCCAATGGAAAGTTGTCACTGGTGATTATTGATGATGGTGATAAATGTAGCAGGATGAATTCAGGAGTGTATAGTGCTCTCCTTTCTGCTCTACATAAAGTGCTCTAGATTCTGTCAAATGCATCTAAACCAATAGGATTTTGCTTCACAATACATATTAATAGTGATCCAAAACATACCATAAATGCAACCTCAGGGCTTTCAAAGACAAAGAAGTGCAATGTTATTAAAATGGCAGAGGCAGTTACATGCTGTTGAGCTGTTTTTTTTTTTAACTGAATACAGGAAGACCCACAAACAAGCAGCAACAGAACGTAGCTGAAGTAAAGGCCTAGCAAAAAAAGCTCAAGGAGGACATTCAGTGTGTACTGATGTCCATGAATTCCAAACTGAAGGTAGCAACCTTTTGCATCCAAGCATTAAAAATAATCAATGTATTACTTTAAACAAACATAGCTATAAAAATGGTTGTAGTTGTACATTTACTACATTTGGCACACACCCTTATCCAGAGCATCTCATTATCTCATTATTAGCGTAAGTACCTGATGTTGACCCATTGTACTACTCGTATGCTTTACATTGTATATCTGTGTCAAAGGTGTATAAGGCTCACTTTTTTGGACTAATGAATGAATCCGACTCATGAACATGCTCCCGGAACTGAACTCGTTCGTTAGCTGGGGACTTATTGTACAACCTAGTGTAAACAAGACATAAGATACTCAACCTTACATTTCTTTGTATTAATAAGTTAGAAAGAAAGTCCCCAGCTTACTAACAAGTTCATTTCCGGGAGCATGTTCATAAGTCGAATTTGTTTGTAAGTCTGACAAAGCGAGACATATACACCTTTGACACAGATATACAATGTAAAGCATAAAAGAACCAAACACACAGGTTTGGTGTTTTGGTTTCCCATTATAATCTTGTGATACTGCACCGTTAAATTGTGAGTCATAAATTCCCCCCAAAATTGTCACTACATTTCCGTTTTTTCAAGGGATCGGTGATATTAATTCAGTCACTATTGTAATAACAAATTATAGAAGAACAAGAAATACTTTGTAATATACTTTGTTCTTTTTTTAGAAGAACAAATTAAAGAGGAACAAAAAATTTATTTTGTTGCTAGTTGAGAACAAAAACAAATATATGTGCAGTTTATATTAACTATTAATTCAATTAGATTATCTCTATAATGTATTGGTAAGTTAAATAAAGCAGGCACTTGCCTTTATTTAACTTGTCACAATAATTTACTTATAAAAAAACTCATTCTCGCAGAAATCAGCCTATTTGTCTGATTGTAAATATTAAACTAATTTACTAGAGTTCATGCCCTTCTTACTGACTGTTTTCATGCAGAGAAAGTCAGAGTACAGGTATATGCAGTAGTTGTTTTATAATTTATTTATTTTTTTGCTGCTGTTGCCATGACCAAAAAAACATCATTCAGCCACGGTGACTGCTTTGAGCTAAAAATGAAACACATCATGCATACACTTACTACAGTATATTAGGCAGCTGACTATTATTTGCATGCTACACGCAGTGATGTTAATCTACCACTAGGGAGCATACCAGCAATTATGATTTACTCCTTGACAATGCACTGCAAGAATACCTGACCCCATTCACTGATACTGTTCTGATTTTATTCTAATAATGCTTTCCTCGAAACCTTGTCTCACATGGCATCGTTATGATAATAGCTTTTATTTCATGCAATCAATTTTTGAGAACACAATCTATATAGCTTAAAATTCATCATAAAAAAAAAACCTTTTCCTCATCCATAGTCTTTACACTACATAGCATACATCCTTGTCTTATATACCTTAACTACAAACATCTATTATATATCGTTTACATTAATTGTATTTGATATTGTGTGAAGGTTGAAGTGCAGTTTGACGATATCAGACTTTTAAGCACTATTTAATCATTTTAAAACAGCAGGGGGCAGTTGTGTACTGCAGAACTAAGTGGTCTTTGAATGCCATTGGGAAAAACATTAAAGCATTTCTCTGTCTTTCCTTCACTTTCTTTTCTCTGGTAAGGCGAGGGGGAAGGAATACCATCAGCATCAAGTAAGCTTGTTACGTAATGCAGTGTCTGTGTAAAGAGAGAAGAGCAGGGTAGGAAGCACTGGCATGGAAATCAAGAAAAAAGGGGTAAATTTGCACATTTCTGCCAAATGTATTTGATATACTGTAAATGGTTTATTTTAACCAGTGGTGCAACTATGTTGTAGGTATTAGATAACAAGTGAGCATTTCTGCATTCCATGTTTTATTTAATTATCATTTTATATGTAATTATATTAAAAAGTGTTAGATTTGATTTCCCTCATTTATTTTGGCAAAAACAGCCATTTCGAACCCAGGTCAGAAAATTAAGCATAATCAATCTGCATTTATTTTTTTTTATTTTTTTTTATTTTGCTTTATGCTGTTTAAAGGTGTCTTCCTCTACGATTATGTCCTTTTTTTTAGTATAGATATTACTTTTGGTTTCATCATAATTTCTGGCCACGGGTTATCAGAGATCCCAAGAACCATTGCTCTGCATCCCTTTTTTCTGAAGCTGTTTTGCAAGCTCTAACTATTCTTCTGTCAATCTCCCATTGTCAATTTTAGTTTTTGCACCAAAACACATGTTCCATGATTGTACTGTAACACTGCTCTTGTAACACATGACAGCAACCGATCAGCTCTAGATCTTCAGTAGAATGGGATTGGATCCAGATGGTGTTGTTTAACCTACAGCAGCTGGAATCAAGGCTTAGTGGCAGCATTTTTAATTCCCCACAATAGCACAGGTGAGATATACAGTATTTCATGACAGCAGATGATATGAAAGCATTTAGTTGTATATAATGCTTAAAGACAAAAGGAGGGTTGCATCCTTAGTCTAAGGATTAGACGCCAGTGGCTTAACATTGCAGTCTATGAACTTTAAGAAGACCTGGAGGTGGGATACTGTTGATTTATTTTTTGCAAATCATGCCATTACCACAATACCAACATCCAACATGACCTTGTTAAGTCAGCTTGCAGTTTTAAACAAGTAGCTATTTTTTTCTGTCGTTGCCTGCCTCCTCTCTCTCTCTTTCTCTCTCTCCTTTTCCCTACTCACTGTCTATTCTTGTGTCATTGCCTGTGCCTTCAGGCTTTTAGTGAAAATGGAATAGCGGTGAAGTGAATGTAAATGTAAAGTGTGCAGTGGGGGAAAAATATTCTGTGCTGGATTTATGAACATGAACTAAAGGATACGTGCTGCTGCTATACAGTACTGTATGTATATGCTTGCTTTCTATTGGTTGGCCCAATGTTTGCTGAGAAAACAACTTTCCCCACACCATTACACCATCACCACCAGTTTGAACTGTTGACATATGCCAGACTGGCCTGTGAATTCATACTGTGATTTACACATTCTGACCCGGAGATTTGTGTGACCCAAACATCTTTATGGCACAGCAGAAATCAAGTTACATCAGACTCGGTTATTGTTAAGTTCCAAAATTGATAAGTGATTTGAGATTTGCTCGTTGTGCTTCGACATGCTCTCCGATCCTATGTCGATTGGGATGGATTGTCTGAATCTTTTTTGGTTTATTCACAGCAACAAGACGTATAGAAGTCCTGCACCATTTTTTGATTGAATACAAGGTATATACTTGTCATGTCCATATGAGGAAGAGCTCATTGAGAGTGAGAGACAAGGGTGGGAAAATAACAGAAAACGCTAACAGTTATGTTTTTCCATCTTAAAGTGCAATAGAACCAAGAGAACAATAAAATAATTGTCATTACCATTGTAGGAGATCATACTGTACATCTCCAACAGTTTACCAGCTGCGCAGTGGCAAAGGTGACTACAGGTCTTGGTGCCCGCATGCCAAACTGCCAGGTTGCACATAAAATGGAAGTAATTAGGCTCTTGCATGTTATCAGTCATGACACTGTGGCAGATTAATAAATTATTATTTATTATCAGGTCAGGAATATTAGTAGTACAAATTAAAGGTGGGATGAAATGACTAGTCATGGGAAATCTGAATCACTTTAGATGAACAAGATTTTTTTAAATCTCGTTTATCAAAATGAAGGAATATTTTTTTTAATCATTAAGTTCATTTCATTGTTTTGATCAGAAATAAAATAAAACTAAATGTAAACTTGTTCAATAAACGAACCCACAGCACGTCTACATACACCAATTTTGGCTATTGTTCCAGTAATGAAAATATTACAATGCAGCTAAGGACATATTACGATGAAAAGAATGAGCAGCTCACCTCTCATATCTTCTGGTCCGAATTGTTTATTCTTTCCTCCTGTGACTCCCATAGAGGCTATGCAGTGCATTACACAGGAAACAGAATTGAAGGTTCTTCCCAAGAGTCTTCTAATCTGAGTCATTTGTTATTTTTAATCTATTGCACTGCATAGCGTCTATGGGAGTCACGTGACAAAAAACGAAAGATTAGGACCAAAGGACTCAAAGGTAACTACTCATTTCTGTTTCCTGTATATAACTTACAGAGGTCTTGCGATGCTTTGCGCATGCAAAAGTAATTCGTTCATTCAGTGAATGAACGAATTACTATCTGAGACTACTCGTTCTTCTGAGTCACATTAAAGACTCGTTCAAAAAGAACGAATCGTTCATGAACCATCACTAGAAGTGCTAGGCTTGAGTTCATCGATGAAAAAGCAAGTTGTAAACATTCTGCATGCAGAAAGAAAAATACCGTAAGCTCTGTTATTCTGTTTATCCAGAATGTCTGCACAAACCCTGAGTGGCTGGGGTTGATGTAAGTTATAACTGGTGCTTCAAACACAGTGAAAGATAACCTATTATGACAAAGTGGTGCACTTACCAAGTTAGCACTAAAACACTTTGTACCCTTGGCTTTTTCATTTTTAACTGTTTTTTGGCCAACTGACACACTGCCTTAGCCTCTGGAGATGTGTTTCTGTGTGTGTTAGAAGATACATAGTGCATTAATCTCCCTGAACAGGTTAGCTGTGAGCTCCCACTACTGTCTTTTCTTATCTGTCATATCCCCAGCTTAAAGGTCACATCTGTCAGCTAAAGGTCTCTTTTATCCACATTTAATACACACAGAGAACAGGACAACCTCTCCCATGTGCCTGTTTAATATTACAAAAGACCATTCCATCGGCACTTGTCTTTAAGAACGAAATTTGATAAGTGCACTATGATGGTGAATTAGTGTAATACAAATTATTGTAGTGAAACTGTACTCCCCTTTCTCTTTATTCAGGCTATAGATTATTAAACGTGTAGCTATCAAGTACTGCGATGAAGAACATTCATGTTGTGCTTGGTTTTCTTGCACACATGCCTTGTCTCAGCAACAAGATGACACAGTTGGCTTTCAGCTCAGTTACAGAAGGCTGCTGTCTTTGATGGATCTTTCTGGCATGTCCTGTTTCCAGTAGATCCATAACTAAAGCGTCAAAGCCACGTTTACACATATGGAGGAAAGTCTGCGGAGTGAATGAACCCGAATGCATCATCAGCCAGAGGAAGTTCCTTTCTCTAATATGATAATATGGTGTTGGCGCCTTGATATGATAATTTTGTGTTGCGTAGTTCTATTGTCTCTTGCCTCTATTTAAGGAGTCACGTGGCAAACGTTAAGAGTGCTAATGGTTAATTTAATTTATGAATAATAGAGATAGGCCAGTGAATTTTTATGTATATCTAACACATTCTTATCTTTGTTTAATTAATGCATCATTATATAATAACTTTAGCACTGTAATTTGTTATTTTTTTTATTTGTATTATAATAAAATCACTAAAACAGTTGTTCACTTCTGTAACAGAGGTAAGTGAAATATGGGTTTGCATGACGTCTAAAGAGAGAGCAGAATAGCATGCTGTTTATTTGGTTGTTCTGCAGGGGTAATGATCGTTTCTTTTAATTGAAAGACTTTGAGCGTGAAATGCACAAACGTAAATGATTGGAACGTTGGGAACCTAAACCCTCTTACACCTGCCAGTCCACAGATGGAGAAGAGATGGATTGTATTCCCTGCTGTCTCTCTCTTTCTCTCTCCTTCACAATTTTGCAGACACAAAGGCTTTGGTACGGCATATCTCTCTTCGACTGCTTCCCTGCCCCTGCGCAGGTTAACTACAAAGCTACCAGGATGAACCTGCATCGCCAGTAAATTTGCATAACAAAAAGCTTTCACATATTCTTGAAGGCGGAAAAGCAGGAGCGACTTTAATATTTTCATTCTCATCCTTATTTGCATATGAGTCACATCAGTTTCAGAAATACATTTTGTTGCTCTGCACCTAAGTTGTTTGTTTGCCCATTAAAATTGAATATTTCTCAGAAAAAAAGATAAATAAATAAATAAATAAATAAATAATAATAATAATAATAATAATAATAATAACAATAATAAAAGACCTCTTGAGCTACACATTATACATGGACCATACTAAAAATAATGCAAAAGTGAGCATAAATTCTGCATAAAAACTGACACAGGTGGTTCAAACACTGACACATGTTGGTAGAATAACTCTTCCTCTATGAAAATGTTCTACTCAACATAGTATCACAAGCAATGCATTTGCCCCAACGTTGATCCCAACTTTCGAATGTCCCACTGCTGCATTCCATTGGCAAGAAAAATGTGCATAAATGGATGACAACTTTAAAGAAGAGAAAAAACAGCACTGATGATAAATCACATAGTCGGAGACCATGCTGAGTAGTACCTTTGTATAGAGCAGGGGTCCTGAATTAAAATTTAAGTCTGGTCAATTAAGTTTTTAAAAACTTAATAGAATTTTCTTCAAGCCGAGGTATTCATTTGGTGTTTGTGAGCAGTTAGCATTTTAGTAATATTTATTGGCAGTTTTCAGCACTGCGTTAAACATGTGGACAGTCTGAACTTTGATCGCCTTGTATATTTCCTTTTATTTGTATGGGATACAAACAACTATCAGTCTATCAGTCTTTATGTCAGTTCACCTCCCTCACCTCTGACATCTCCAGATGTTTGCTCAAACGACCCATTTTTTTGTTACGATTTTAGAACATATGAAACAAACATGGCTATGAACTAACACTTTTTTCACAAGAAGAATAAAAATATATTGATCTGTCCACTCATATTTGAAGTTTAAATTTTCATAGTCTACTTTACTTCTATGCTCTGCCGCTCTTTCTTTTCTGTTTCTTCTGCTCGCTTTGTTTATACGCTGTAAACTATCGCGTTGATTGGCTCTATTGACTCACACGGCACGGCACCTCAAGGGAAACAGCCCTATATTATTGTTACATTGATTGTTCTTGTTTATCAGAAAAGCATCATGGTCCCGATAGCACTGTTACTTGGTCAGCCACTTACTGATGTCTGGTATAGAGGAAGAGTTATTCCACCAACAATTTAAACAATTTTTAACTATGGCAGTTAATATAAAATATATACTCACTTTTGCATTACTTTCGATACAGCCCGCGTATTTCTCAGGTGGCATGTTGGTACAGTGGGTTGCGTTATCATCACAGTTTGATCCAGAGCTTGGTTTACTGTGTATCTGGAGTTTTGCATCTTCTGTCCACTTGTCCACATGTGATTCCTTTAGGATTTAAATTTTCCTCACACTGAACAAAACATATTAATAGGTTGCTTGGCAATGATGATTTGCTCTGCCACCAACCAAGAGTCCCAGATTCAAAAAGAATATATATATATATATATATATAATAATTATATATGTATGTATATGATATAAATTATTATATTTTTTAATAACAGCAGACACTCACTGTTTTTGAGGATGAGATTTTTAATACTGTATTAAGTTGGAATGTGATGCTGGTTAATGGCATTGCAGGGTTGTTACAATTTTGATTCCTTTAAATAATTTGATAAATTATGATATTAGGATTTCAACAAGGATCAGCATTGGCCAGATACTTTGAGTTAAATTGTATGATTCTATGGCTTTGTACTTAATAATGAAGGAAATGGTCTTGCCATGCAATTTTTTGTGGCTTTCAACAAAAAACATGATAATAGCTAGTGGATAAATCAAAAACTTTATGTTCCCTACTTAAAGTAATTACACTAGAATTCCCCTCTAAACATTAGGGTCCTGACTTACTAACACTTGTAAAAATTTGTGTGTTTTTATATGTGTGTGCATACATGGTGTGTTTTGTAGATATCTTTTACTAAACAAAACAAATAAAATGTTGCTGCTCCACTATACATTTATAAACTGCCGTTCTAAAAAGAAAATTGCATCAGATTACAGTGTCTTCTGGGCAAACTCTCGTCTTTAGATTTTATTGTTTCACTGCTTTGGCTCTCTAGGGGCTCATCAGGTACCATTCGCTAAAGCTGATAAAGTAGTGGATTGACCCTTAAGATGGCGGTAGGGATTTCCCATAGGGGACATATTGAATACAAATGCACCAGGCCATGTTAAAACACAGCACTGAAGTAGGGTGAATATTTTTTACCAGACTGAGAAAGAGCTGAGGGAAATAAAAGAGGTAAAGACTTTTTTCCCTTGTTTTATTCTTTTCTTTATAGACAGCCTTTATATACAATATTCCACTAATATCCAGGTTGGCCACAAGTCTAGATCCTTAGGGTTTTTTTTTAAAGTATAAATGGCAGCAAGTGCTTAAACTGACAGCCACTGATTTTGAGGCGTATCCCACAGTAGTACAAATTGCTAAAAAAAAAAAAAAAAAAAAAAAAGGCAGTGCTGGTTATGGTAAAATGGTATTAGAACACACGATGCATCACAGCCTGCCATGCATGAGGCTCAGCAGGCAAAGAAATTAAGGTTGTTGATGCAGCCTCCTAATTCCCCAAGCATCCATGGAATATGCTGAAGAAATAATTCTGATCCATCATCCCACAACCCACAGCACCCAAAGGATCCACCAATAACTTCCCAGTGCCACACTCCCAGTAAACTCACACAATATTGGGCTTCATGCTTCAGGTTTCATATTTATGGCTGATCAGTGTAAATGAGCTACAGTGTTTAATGGTAAAGACCAGAGGTTCTCAAACTTAATTGTTTTAAACAGTTTTTGAACAGGCGCCTGTTAGTCGACCCTTGAACTCTGTCATACATTCACAGGCTGCCAACTTTGCCAAAACAACGATGTCAAACAGGGAAACGATTACGTCTAGCCTTAATGTCCGGGGAGGGGAGGGCTGCAATAGTGTTCTCTAGATAGACTCCAAAACTAACAATTTATTAATAAGTATATTTTTATATTTTTATTTAAAAGTAGGACATATAGACTTTATAGATAGATAGAGTACTTTATTTATCCAGTTCACATATTATATAACAAGTAAACAACTAGCAAGAATTACAGTTGGGAAAATGGGAAAGTAAAAAAAAAACACGGTTTACAATTTAAGGTGCATTAAAGAGGTAGAACTGCTGTCAAGTTATATGAATATGAAAATACTGCTTCTATTTACACATGCATATAATGCATGCATTATATATATATAACCAGCCAATACTATTAAAAGAGACGATGCAATAAAGGATGTGGCTATAGTGCAATTACATTGTGTTATTACATTGTATCAGTGAATTCCTAATTTGAGATGTGGGCTGAGTCCGGAGTGACCTGCCGTATGTCTGATCTTTGAGCAGCCTGGGTATAGAGTAGAGTATAGGGTAGTATAGAGAGTAGGGTATAGAATCTCCTTCTCTCCAATTCAATGACAATTTAAATGCTGAATTTTTTTTTCTCAGGACAATATTGTTGTTGTTTTTTCTCTTGGACAAATAAAATAACCAATTTACAGTATGTAAATTATATTATTGTATTTTGGCACAGAATTACTTTTTTTTTAATATGCTAGAATTCCAGCAGTGTTCAATCAGAGCAAAAGGAGTGAAACAGCTGTTGATGCATCACTAGATCACTGGGGAGTCAGGTAGAGGTTTAAGCATTCAGAAATTCTCTTCACTTGTAGGTGTAGAGCAAATGCTGCTTCACTGCCAACAACACTAGAACATAATCTATGCTGCTTTCGAGCTGTTCACCCACACTTGAAAATCTGAGGTATTTCCTCAGATTACATATTCTGTGCTTGTCTTATATAATGTCTTTTGTGTTTCATGTCTCATCTTTTCATATGGATAACAAAAGTGCTATGTATTTACGAACAGAATGCTACTGTTGGTGTATAAAAGACAAATTGCTCTGAAATATGCACTAAATAATAATAAAAAAAAAACATCTGTAAACCCTTTTTTTTGTTCATTGCTTAAATAAGTGTTTGCACAAGAAATTTGGTATTCATAAAAATCCCCCGGAAAAAAAACATTCATATCCTGCTCATGCTTCTAAATGTGAGTAAATTTATGCAATAAATTATATGTAAACCGATTATTAATCAACTTCAGATCATATTATTTGCAAAACCATTAATGCATTTTAATATAGATTGTGCTGTTATGTTTAAATAGCTTGTTTATTTTAATAACAAACTCCAATGTAATATTTTAATGTCATTTCATATTAATGACATTAAGGAAATATTCAATAAAAAAACATAAAACCAAGCCAAACCAAATGCTTTTAAGAGAAATAAAAACAACTAGTCGTTTCATTAACTTAAATTGCCGTATAAATGGAGGGTGAGTTGTGCATATGGTAGAAATAAGCCAAGTGGGAGCAAATGTCAGGGATGATATTACTGGGAGAATTTATATGGGAACAGCTATTTAGAAACCAGTATGATTTTTTTCCAGAAAATTTAAGCTTTTTTTGAGTCAGTTCAGTTTTACATGTCATCCTTAATGCTATGCATCAGAAAAAGCACTAATTCAGCTGTCATGAATATTCTATGACATTTCTGTGTAAGTTTTCAGTGTTACATTTTTCCACTACTGGATTGTTTCAAGGAGATAAATAACCAATTTTGTATGTCTCAACATATAATCAACCTTATATCCCCCTCATTTAGTCTGTCATATTCCTGAATGCATCAGAGCGCTTTCCTGCTCCAGCCCTATACAAAAACCAGGGTAAGGATATGGTTGTCATGTTTTATTGCCTTATCATGCATCTGTATTGCAAATGTTTCTGGCATAAACAAGAATTTTACACATCTGTTTAATTTACATAGCAAGGTCTATTTTAATGATTGGCATATTTATTTAGTTTGAAATCTAAACTTACTTTTTAGAGAAATGCTGCAATGTCCTCAAATATTAGGGATAGGTGTCCTGCCTTTCCAAGACTGCTTTAGAAAGGAGTCTTGATTTCTTTTCATATTTTGGTCTTTTCAGGTGCTGGGACTGTACTCTCTATGCTGATAAATAGTGGTGCAATTCATTTGTAGTTTCTGTTCTGGGCAGCACAGTGGCTCAATGGCTTAGCACTGCCTTGCACTTCAAGGATCCGGGTTCGATTCTTACCTCAGGTCTGTGTGCATGGAGTTTGCATGTTCTCCCTATGCTGGGTGGATTTCTTCAGGGCTCTCCGGTTTCCTCCCACATTTCAAAGAAATGCAGATGAGACTAATTAGTGTTCCCAAATTGCCTGTGAATAAGCATGCAAGTGTGTGTATACAGCACTGAAAAAAAAAAAGATTTTACTCATCAAGCGGAAGATGGATGGTCACAAACCAACAAGCAAAGCTGACATGTTTGCTTTTTTTTTTTTTTTTAGCATAAGGAGCATAAAGTTACCCAACAGCAATGTGAAAAACTGGTGGAAAGCACGCCAAAATGCATGAAAGCTGTAGGGTTATTTCACCAAAAACTGACTTCTTAATGTTATTTAGCCAAAGAACTAATACACTTAGTTTACAAAATATTTGCATTTTTGACATAAATATAAAGAAAATCTCCATTTTTTTAATGGAGGGGACTTTTTTGTTGCCGATCACTTACACACAACTTTACAGCATCCCTGGAGCAGGCCTTGCTCAAGGGTTTAATAGTAACAACTTTGTGGTGCTGGAGCTTGACCCTCCAATCTTCTGATTAGTAACCCATAGCCTTGACTATTTGAGCCACCCTTGCCCATATATATAGTTATGTTGTACAAGTAGACTTTATTTCCTCCCTCCAACTACACAGCCATCTATCATTTTAAATTGCTAATGTAAGGACACAGATGCTTGGAACCCAGTCGTTTTGGAAGATTTGGTGATTTCCTTTATGCATATGTACAGTACATAGTTTATTACAATTTATTATTGGCATTCACTTGGCCTTAGCATTCAGTTCAATGTACCAATGCAAAAAAATATGCACGGAAATAAATGAATAAAATGTCTGTATTGAAGTGTCTTCAACATTTGTCTATGTCTGCTAGGCTGATATATTAGCTAATAGTAAATTTTATATCAATTTCAAATTCCAGATTTGGTAGACTGAAATCAACAAGCTGTCGTGTAACCCAAAATGTTTACCTCCGTACAATGAAACTTTCTCAATAATGTCAATAGAGGTTATTTGCAGATGGATAAATAACATACCATATATAAAAATGAGCAGTTGTTGTAGTACTCTTTATGTCACTACACACATCTTTGAGAGTATTGTGTGTTATTTGTAGGTTTTTGGTGTAAGTGATTGCTTGCAGTATAGAAATGATGACAATGCCAAAGCTAAGACATTTTACATCTTTTCCACAGAGCTCAGCTCTAATGAGTTTGAAGCTTCTTCTCTCTGGGCCTTCTAATTTACAACAGATATCATTAGTCTGGATTATGGTGTTTAATGGTGTAGGCAATAAGAATTCAACCCTGTAGCAAATGTGTCTTGTATCTATCATAATTTGCTAGCTGTTTTCTAAAATTCCTTTCTTTCTTCCACCCCCACACATCTTTTCCTTCCTTTTGCAGGCATAATATTGAACATGACTGCTACCCTTTCTTGTGATAATGTGCTACTGGGAAATTATTCATACTGTATATCCACACTAGCAAAGGTGCCAACATTTACTGGTTTTACTGTTCAGTGATACAGGGACCAAATTCACAGCAGACAAATTCACCCTCCTACAAATTCACCAAAGGGGAAAAGGATGCAACATGTGAAATATTGGAAACAGGCACACTGATAAGCCTCAGCTTCACATCAGTTTTATCTAGGTGAACTCTGACATGTACATTCACCAGCTTTGGTTTTGTTAGCCAATTAAATACAAATTGGTAAGAATGTGGTCGGGGAAAACTAAATGAAGTGGCTATTTACAGTATAATTAAATAACACTCACAAGGGACCTACTTAATCAGTTTTTTTTTTCACGCACACTTCAGAAAAAAATCAATTTTTTCCATGTACAATATTCATTTAATCATATTGTGCATTTGGGTTGTCAGATATATCAAGTACAACAAAAGTTATCATTACTTTTATAACTTTTGGGAATGTAGGAATGATGTTGTAAAAATGTAAAACCTTTAAAAATGAACATATTATTATTGTTTTTCATAATAGAAACAAATGAAACAACCCGAAAAACATTATGATTATGATTATTTGTAACTTTGCCGTTTTTCTTTTGCCCCATTTTTACATTTTTTAACTGAATAAAAATTCAGTTCATTAAAATTATAATATGACACTCTATACTGCACAATCCTGATCCCTATATACAGTATGTTTGTTAAGAAAAAAACAACAGCAAAACAAATAATGACTATAATGCTCTGAGCCTTAAGGGCTACTGATAAGAAGCCTTATTTTTGACAATGTTGTGCAGTAAAGCAACAGAAAGCACTGTAGCAAATCTTGGTCTGTCTTATGCTATTCAAGGCTGGGCTGATTGGCTTCAAGGCAGCGCTTGGCCAGTAAAGGGAGCATTACACTTTAATTGAAATTGATTTGGCGTGTGACAAAAGGAAGCAGATATAACAGATAGACAAACAGATGCCGGATGAGTTGCGTGCCGCTTCTAGATTTTTTGTAATAGTGCCTCATGGCTGAGGTCAGATTGATATCTATAATATTCTACAGGAATGGGAATGTACTTTGTGCCGCTTACTGAGTCAGGGGGCTCACACACTGGCCTCTTCTCAACATTACCAAATAGATTTAAGTATGCACTTTCTGTCTTTCTTGCTCGTATCGTCCCTGTCCCTGGGTCTTCCAACTCCTGCATTAGTCTCATTCTCACTTTTATCTCCTCTTTGTCATTCTCTATCTCTTGGGGTTTTTTTTGCCTCTCCTGTTTTTTCAGCCAAATGTCGGCATTGTGTGGCCATGCAACACTTATTGCTGTCTCAAATGATCAGATTTTACTTGCAAATAGATGCGCTCTGGGGAAAAAAGATTCTATCCTTCCTCACTGAAAGAAGAAATAACAAATAGAGTCAGAGGATGCGTGTCCAGGGGTATCATTTAGAATCACACCAGCACACAATTGGCAAACCTATTAGCACTCATGTGTAATTGAATTGTCCCAGACCAATTGAAGCAACAGTTACGTTTATTGAGTTGTATGTGTAGGTGATTGTGTTTAGTACATTTCCACAGATTATCTGTATCTCTCTCTTTCTCTCTCTCTCTCTCTCTCCCTCTCTATCACACTCCCTCAGGCCTAACAGGTTGCAAATATCAATAGCGCTGTCTGCGTGGGGAGAATCCAGAGGTGTGATAGGATAATGTCTGAGCTGCAGTCCCACACATTGTCAGTCATTCATACCCTCACATTGAGGATCATTGAAGGGATGCAGGAAATAAATGATTTCCCTCTGATCTACGTCCGGCCTTCAATAGAGATCACAGTTTAAGATTTGTTACTTGGTGAAAATTTGCTTTCAGAAAAAAAAAATGGTTGGTGGGTTTGAGAGACTAATTAACAGCCTTGTTAAAGAAAAATCCACCAAAAATATGTAGTGTAGTACTTGTACTTATTCTGACATTGCATAGATGAGAAAATATTGACCCAGTAATATAAGTACATTTGATTTATTCGTAAAAAAAAAAATTCTTTTAGCAAAATCACACAATCTTTAGCAAAACACAAGAAGAGCTTAGATAATTTACAACGACAAAAAATAATTCATAACCTTTTTTAATAACCATTTTTAGGGTCCCAGTGATTCAAAGTACTCAATACTGTACAGTATGTGGAGCAAATAAACTCTTTGCCACTGCTTGGTGTAAAGCAACTTGCACTACACACACACACACACACACACACACACATCGAGCAGGCAATATTAGTGTCTCAGTGGTGGATACAGGTTTAATGAAATTAAAGATTTCTTGCATACCTGATGACATTTTTCATGACATTTTAACTCGTTTTTACAAACACTTCTTAGTAATTCTTGCCAATACCTCTCCTTTCCTTGTTCGATGTTGGGAGTATTGAGTTTTAACTGAAATTGATTTGGTGTATCAAAGAGAAGCAGATAAAACACACACTAAACGGAAAGCCAGTTCAATGTTTCACACCATGCACACATATTCACACATTCATTCACACCTAAGTAGAAAATTAGAGCAACCAGTCCACCTACTGGTGTGTTTTTCTTGGCAGTAGGAGGTAACTGGAGAATTTGGAACAAAGCTGTACAACAATAACATGGTCATGCAGCTCTGCACAAAGAATAACTCAAGCTCAGGATCAAACCCTGGTCCGGTACCAATATTGCAATCATGCCACACTAGGATTTTTTTAGAAGCTTATGCATTGGTTGGAGGGCTTGCATGACCTGATCATGTTGGTATTGGTTTTATTAAGTTGGACTTATTTCCTTGAATGTAAAACTTGTTCAAGTCTGCATCTTTTACTTTGGGAACTCATTTGATGGTGATGATTAAAAAGACAAAAATCTTACTTCTTGGAATTAGATAAATACTTAGTGCTTAAAGTTATGGTAAATTCATAAAACAACCCACCTAGAGGAAAAATTTCCTTATATTATACACAGACAAGAAAAAGTATTTGCCCACTTCCTGATTTTATTTCTTCTTTTTTATAAAAAAGGAATTGCAATCAAATCAATTTATGGTGTAACAACTCTTTGGCTTCAAACCAGGTTAAATTTGAGGATAAAAGTCAGGTTTATGATTAATCAGTTATATAGGTGATGATCATCAATTTCATATGTAGGTTGAAATACAGTCATTAACTGAAACAGAAACAGCTGTGTAAAGGATTTAAACTGGGTGAGAAACAGCCAAACTCTGCTACTAAGGTGAAGTTGTGGAACACGTCACACCATGCCAAGATGACACATGGATCACCAGGTTCTCTCCCAGGAAACAAATACAAAGCACACTTGAGTTTTAATATTTGCTGTTCACGCTATTTTGAAAAAGCACAAAGGAACCTTGAGTTCCTTAGATGCAGTAGTTAGCCAAGGAACTTGCTGCAGCAGATGAAAGACAAATTATGCTCATTACCTTTAACATCGAAAGATGTCCAGCAGTGTAAACAGCAAAAAACTGGCGGAAACTCTGAGACTCAGGTAAACCCATATGTTATCTAGAGAAGTTTGGCCATAAGTGGTCTTCATTGAGGAATTTTGACCCAAAATCCATAACTCTGACATGAAAACAAGGTAATGCAACAGTAAAGCATGGTGTGGATTCCTTGCAAGGCTGCATTTCTGCAACCGGAGTGAGAGATTTGTTCAGGATTATTGGTGTCCTCAGTGCTAAGAAATATAGGCCAATACTTATCCAAAATGCAATACCATAAAAGAAGTGTCTTATTGCCACCAAAGATATTCAGCCTTGGGACAACCTCAAACATACAGCCAATGTCATTAAAAACTATTTTCTGCATGAGGCCCAGCAGGCAAAGGGCCCGAGGCTACCGAGCTGGCCTACAAACTCCCCAGATCCCAATCCGACTGAGCACCCATGGGATTTGCCACACAAACAACTTTAAGCAAGCCGCAAACCACACAATACCACAAGGTTCTGCTGATAATGTCCTGGTGCCAGATACCACAGCACACCCCCAGAGTCATACTGTATGGTGTTAAGGGATAACGAAAATGGTCCGGGGTGAGGATGGAATTATGTTCCCCGCAGATCTGTGGACCAAATAATTTCTGAAAAAAAAAGGTTGATTCTGCTGGGAGGATTGCAAGGCTCTTGCTGTATTGCAAGAATTACTGGATATGGCATAATAAGCATTTCAGAAATAGTTTCATATTCTTCACAGTATTTCATTGATATAGTCTTATACATCGTCTGTCTGGCAGCTTTTTCTTTGTAGTCTATATTAAAAATCATATTCTCAGGCTTTTGTTAGTACTGTAGGTATGGGTATTAGAATACCATCAAACTTATCTAGTACCATGAGCGAGTACTGTCTCAATTCAGTACTATACAAACTTGCATTTTGTTTCTTACTGTTTGATTCAGGGATGTTCTGGCTCATTCTGTGACACACTGTTTTATTTATGCCTAATAAGGTAATAAAGGTTTTTTATTGTTACTGAATGGGTTGCAGCACCTTAATCATATTTTTACCAAGATTGCAGTAGACAACAGAGGGCACTGCAGACAAATCCAGCTCTCCTTTATCGGCCGGTGTGAATGTGGGTTTTCTGAACCTGCGACGGTTCTGTTCCAGCATTCTCACTACTAGTGCTGTGGGTTATCTGATTCATAATTTATGCCAATCGTTTTAATCAGTAAAATGATCATTTAATTTCAGCTTTTGTGGCTGGTGGATTATGTGTCTGTGTGTGTGTGTGTGTGTGTGTGTGTGTGTGCACGCAGATAAGAACAAGCGTCACTGGGCTGGAAAAGGCCAGTCTGGCAGTGCTAAACCCAACAGTGTGTAAAAAGACAACATGCTGTTCCTCAGAATGGACAAGGAGACAGAGGGAGCTGAACACGGCAGAAAGAAGAAGAAAATGAATTGATATTGTGCTTTAAAGCCACATTAATGGAAACCCAATTTGTTATTTATAGCATTGTTGATTAAATAAATAAATAATAATTTTCAAAAATCATATCATCCCTAGACTAGCAGCTTTCTTGGAAGACCTACAACATCAGATGTTATTCTCATGACGATACAGTAAATGAGGTTTTATCCTTTTCTTTGAATATTTGTCATTTTGATTCTGCTACTGTCGGTCTCCCAAGATGTCTGGATGTGATCTATTTTCACTCTGGAATTCGCTCTGTCAGTCGGGCCCCCGCCCCATCAGCTGAAATCACTGGTTTCTCATTACAAAAAACTCTAGCATAGTGGCGCAACCGTTTAACAGTCCACCAAAACAGGTGAACTAAGAGATCGGACATTACGGGACGGCACGGAGACATGGATCTTGTTGTTGTTGCAGACCCAAATTATTCAGCAGGAGTCACTGAGTTTATCCACCTCCACTGCTGTCAGCTTTAATTTATTAACGCTCCTTCCTTTAGCAGTAGGTGTGTGTGTGAGGGAGTCAGAAGTCCAGTGAGATGACTGAAAGAGGTCCAGTAAGATAACTGCAGAGGAAAACCATGCAGAAAGGATGTGATACAAGTTACAGATGCAGAGCGATAAAGAAAGCAGGGGGGGGTGGATGATAAAAGATAGGAGTGAACAGGAAAGACACTGACCCAAAGAGACTGAAGAGGAGGGGGAGGGGGGCAAAAGAGAAAAAAAGCGAACCTTCTCTCTGCTTGCCTGCTGCTTGCTATATTAGAGAGGAGTGCTGTTGCCGGGGCAACCAGCAGGACCCACGATTGGTATTTGGAGCAGCGCTCCAGTGGAATAGCTGCGGAGGATTTGATGTTCTGCACTCATCTGGGGTCACCTAATACTTCATGCGTATCAGCACTATCCCTCTCTCAATGGTACTGCCTGCCCCTTTTGTACAATCTACAAAACCCTCAGGGAGCTCATCCAATCTTCTTTTATCAGTGTGTGCTTGTTCTTCTCGAGATCCATCGAATGACACATATACAGAAGTCTACATATAGTGCTGTCATTTTATCTTTTAGTGATTTCTTTTTTTCTGATCACAATTCTTGAGATCAGGAGGTGATATAGACAGATTTTTAATAAGATACAAAGGAAGGGTCCTGGTCTTGCTGTTTTCCAGTTTCCAGTTTCCATCTTATTACTGATTTGTGTGGAAACCATTTGTGGAAATCCACATTATGTGGAAATCCACATACATGCCCTGAGGAAGGGATTCACAGATAAATAAAAGTACATTTAAAGATGCTCATGGGTTATACCATCAGGACAAGAGAGATGGGAATGAGATGCAGTTTAATAATCTGTAGAACTGCTTGCTAGTGGCATGCTGTGCTTATATTTGAGATGCGAATCAGATTGCATATTGCAGTGTGCAGAAACTAGGATTATATTTATATTAGTCTGGACGTGAGCATCCCAGTGTGTGTGTGTGTGTGTGTGTCTATGCCTGAGTGTGAGTAAGAGAGAGTCTTGATGTTTGTGAAAATCTAAAGAGCAATCTGTGCATGAACCTGTGTACATATTTATGCATCTGTGTTTAGATGCATTGATTCACAGTTGGAGCTGTAAACAAGACTGAAATGCATGTTGGATTTTTTTTAAATCTATGTACAGTGGGGTAAAAAAAAAAGTATTCAGTCAGCCACCAAATGTGCAAGTTCTCCCACTTAAAAAGATAAGACAGGCCTGTAATTTTCATCATAGGTATACCTCAACTATGAGAGACAACATAATAATAAAAATAAAAAAAATCCAGAAAATCACATTGTAGGATTTTTAAAGAATTTATTTGCAAATTATGGTGAAGAATAAGTATTTGGTCAATAACAAAATTTCAATAACAAAACATACTCTTTGCTGGCAGTGACAGAAGTCAAACATTTCCTGTAAGTCTTCACAAGGTTTTTACACACTGTTTCTGGTATTTTGGCCCATTTCTCCATGCAGATCTCCTCTAAAGCATTATGATTTTTTTGGAGCTGTCGTTGGGCAACATGGACTTTCAGCTCCCTCTAAAGATTTTCTATGGGGTTGAGATCTGGAAACCGGCTGGGCCACTCCAGGACCTTGAAATGCTTCTTACGAAGCCACTTCTTCATTGCCTGGGCAATGTGTTTGCGATCATTGTCATGATAAAAGACCCAGCCACGTTTCATCTTCAATGCTCTTGCTGATGAAAGGAGGTTTTTACTCAAAATCTCACAATTCATTCCTTCACACAGATCAGTCATCCTATTCCATTTGCAGAAAAACATCCCCAATGCCTGATATTTCCACCCCCATGCTTCACAGTAGTATGGTGTTCTTTGGATGCAACTTAGCATTCTTTCTCCTCCAAAAACGAAGTTCTATTTTGGTTTCATCTGACCATATGACATTCACTCAATCCTCCTCTGGATCATCCAAATGCTCTCTAGCAAACTTCAGACAGACCTGGACATAAGCAGGGGGACACGTCTGGCACTGCAGGATTTGAGTCCCTGGCGGCGCAGTGTGTTACTAAAGGTAACCTTTGTTTCTTTGGTCCCAGCTCTCTGCAGGTCATTTAATAGGTCCCCCGTGTGGTTCTGGGATTTTTGCTCATGGTTCTTGTGATCTTTTTGACCGCACAGGGTGAGATCTTGCGTGGAGCCCCAGATCGAGGGAGATTGTCAGTGGTCTTTTACATCTTCTATTTTCCAATACCTGCTCCCACAGTTGATTTCTTCATACCAAGCTGCTTACCTATTGCAGATTCAGTCTTCCCAGCCTGATGCACATCTACAATTTTGTATCTGGTGTCCTTTGACAGCTCTTTGGTCTTGGCCATAGTGGAGTTTGGAGTAAGACTGTTTGAGGTTGTGGACAGGTGTCTTGTATACTGATAACAGATGTTATTAATACAGGTAACAAGGGGAGGACAGAGGAGCCTCTTAAAAAAGCGGTTTCAGGTCTGTGAGAGACAGAAATCTAACTTGTTTATACGTGACCAAATACTTATTTTCCACCATAATTTGCCAATAAATTCTTTAAAAATCTCTCATAGTTGAGGTATACCTATGATGAAAATTACAGGCCTCTCTTGTCTTTTTAAGTGGGAGAACTTGCACAATTGGTGGCTGACTAAATACTTATTTTTGCCCCACTGTAACTTTAATTTGTACAGAACAGTCATGAAGAGCATTACTGTATACTATATAGTACATTATTCTTTTTTTCTGTACTGTGTTTTTACTAACCTGTTAATATTTATTCTGAGCCATTTCCTTTTCAGTGGAATATTTTCATGATGTTTGGGACTAAGGTTTAAACTAAGGTTTATTAAAGATTCCTTATTACACATCCTTAGCCCCCTTTAAAGGTGATGTTTGCTCAGCTTTTCTTTTTTACCCAAGTATGTGATTTGTGTGAAATGAGCTCTTGACCAGGTGGGCTCATAGCTTAATCTCATGCAACTCTTCAAACTGTCCATAATCAAAACTGAGTAGTTGATTGCAATCCTAATAGCTGCACCAGGGAAGCTCATAGATGTAATTACTAAAGAAATGTTTCAGCCATAATTAACACCCACTGTGTGACTGTTGAAATGTGACTTTGTGTATTTCATCACATCATTGGAATTTAGACCACATGGTTTAAAAAAAACTGGTGATAGTAGAAATGTGAATTTACAGATATAGTATATGATGTACAGTACATATACTGCATGTTGAAGCATTGAGGAATAAAGAAACCATAAGTGACTTTCCACCAATCCACCTATGTACACACACCAGCCACTTCATTAGTACACCTGTTCAACTGCTTATTAATGCAAATATCTAATCATCCAATCACATTGCAGCAACTCAGTGAATTTAGGCACAAACTGAGTATCAGAATGCAGAAATACGTGATTTAAATGACTTTAAACATGGCATGCTTGTTGGTGCCAGACAAGTTGGTCTGCATATTTCCCTAACTCTGATCATCTGAGATTTTTATGTACAACCATCTCTTGGGTTTACAGAGAATGGTCAGAAAAAAGAGAACACTTTCATTGTGTGGCACTTCCATGGGCAAAAGTGCTTAGTTGTTGCCAGAGGTCAGAGAAGAACAGCCAGACTGATTGAGGTGATAGAAAGGCAACTGTAAATTATCACATCCAAAATGTCCAAAATGTGAAAAGCATATCTGAATGGACAACATGTCAACCCATCAAGCAGATGGAGACCACATGGGGTTACACTCCTGAATGATATGAACAGGAAACTGCAGCTACAGTTTGCATGGGCTCACCAGAATTAGACAATAGAAGATTGGGATGTTGCCTGGTCTGATGAGACTCAATTTGTGCTGTAATATTCGGAAAAGGTACAGTATGGTAAGAATTTGAATGCATGGATCCATTCTGCCTTGTATCAACGGTTTAGCCTCCTGGTGGTGGTGTAATGGTGTGGTGGATATTTGCTTGTATAAAGCGTTCAGCAGGGCAGGCCAGAACACAGACACAGGAAACACCAGATTAGGAAAATAAGAGCTCTTTGATTTACAACACACAGGAAAATTGCAACAGTTAGGGAAGTTGGTTCCTGAAGAGCAATTGAGAGGGTAGCTTGGAGACCTCCTGGAAAAGGTGCAGCCGGTCTTACACATCAAACGGGCTGGGCAGGAGGAGGCAGCAAGGCTGTGATGCAGTCCCCTTCTTGGTGAGTTGTCCCAGATCATGGGCTTTCTTGGCTCTGTAAGAAAGAAAGGAGAAAATAAGGCATTTGAGTCTTGCATTTATCTAGGCCCGCCATCACAGCACTGCAACTCCCCCAACTTCATGCTCATACCAAGTGATGAAAACATAGCATGGCGCCTTGAGAGACTGTCTGCGTTGTGTTCCAGCTCTGTGCAGGATCGAGAATGAATAATCCTGTAGTGAGAGAAACCAACGGGTGATGCGAGGGTTAGTATCCTTAGCTCTTGCCATCCATGGCAGAGAAGCATGGTCAGTAATTAGTGTAAAGTGTTGTTCTGACAGGTAATACTTTAGTTCGTCTATTTCCCACTTGATGGCTAGGGCATCTCGCTCAATAGCTGTGTACTTCTGTTCCGCCGGGGTGAGTTTTCTACTCACATATAGGATTGGGTGTTCCTCCCTTAACAACTCTTTTAAGTCAAAAGGCTTTGTGGTCCGGATGGATGCATCTCGCAGTCCGGATTTGGACCGGAGTCCCGCCAGTTGGTGACCCCAGGTCTATAGTATCCTGCTAGCCCCAGAAAAGCACGTACCTGTTTTTTGTCATCGGTGGTAGTGCAGACCGCTTCAACTTTTTTCTCTTGCGGTTTCAGCAGATCACGGCCAATACAGTAACCCAGTACTGTGCTACGGTCAGCCCCAGGTGGCACTTTTTTGGATTTGCCGTCAGCCCAGCCCTTCTGAGTTCTTCAAGGATCTTTTGCACGTGGTAAAGGTGGTCCTCCCAGTTGCTCGAGTGGATAATAACGTCGTCTAGATAGGCTGAGGGATATTGTCGATGCCGACGGAGTACAATATCCATTTAAAGCTGGACAGTGGCTGGTGCACCATGCAAGCCAAAGGGGGGGACCCTGTACTGCCAGTGTCCCTGTCCAGTACTAAAGGCAGTCTTTTCCTTAGCATCAGCTGTGAGGGCCACTTGCCAGTACCCCTTGGTTAGGTCCAGTTTGGATATGAATCGTGCTGTTCCCAGCCGCTCAATGAGGTCATCCACTCATTGAGCAACATGTATGCGTCGAACTCAGAGATTTGGTTCAGGCGCCTAAGGTCGTTGCATATCCTGATCGATCCATTGGGCTTTGGCACAGCAACAATGGGGCTGGACCAGAGGCTAGTGGACTCCTCTATGATGCCATCACGGAGCAATTTAGCGACTTCAGCGTTGATGACACAGCGGCGGGCCTCCGGGGCTCTGTAGGGACGTAAGCGGACAATTATACCTGGAGGGGTTTTGATGTCGTGGTTTATGAAGTGGGTGAGCCCCGGTTCTCTTGTCTTGAAACTGTTCTATAAGCTCATTCAGCTCTTGTTGCTGTGGTGGTGAAAGGTCTTCCCCATGCTGCACCAACTCACGACCCTGTGCTTCGGGAGAGAGAGAGAGGCAAGAGCTGAAACAATTGGCAATGGTTCAATCCACATCTTTAAAAGATTTAGAGGACAGTTTACTAGCTGGGACATGTGGAAGGTGGGATGAATACGTCGCATGGACGAGGGAAGTAAAAGTCAGACGGCGCACGGATTGATTACCTTGGTTATTGTAAATGGACTAATGAAGGGGGATGTCCCTGGTGGCGAGCAAATCAAATTCAAATTCAAATTTTATTTGTCACATACACAGTCATACACAGTACGATATGCAGTGAAATGCTTAGGCAACTGCTCATGACCTAAAATAAAGACTAACTTGAGAAATAAAATATAGGGTAAATAAAACTAGAAAAGAATAAAATAAAATATAAAAACTAAAGTTAAAAAAATAAATAATAAATAATAAAATAAATAATAAAATAAAATAAAATAAATAAATAACTGTACAACAAAATACACAATGTAGAAAATATTTGAAGAATGTATAATGAAATATAAAACAATAAGAGCAGCTGAACGGGCAGGTATATTTATGTAATTTTTGTATGGAATGGTAGTTGTAATGGTAATGTAATGTCCACTGTTGTGCAATTCACATATTTAAAGTGACTAGTGCCGTGTAAAAAATGCTTAAAAAGTGATTTATGTAAAGTGACTTGTGACTTGTGACTTGTGGTGTAGTTGTGCAGTAGCCACTAGTGTAAACGAATGTCCAGAATGTCCAGTGTATGTGTGTAAAGACCATATGTGTGTCAGTACTGTGTGGTGGTGTGATTGAGAGACCTTATCGCCTGTGGGAAGAAGCTCCTCCTCAGTCTCTCTGTGTTGGCCTTCAGGGAGCGGAATCGCTTTCCTGACCTCAACAGAGAGAACAGTCCATTGTTGGGATGGCTGAGGTCCTTCACAATCTACCTGGCCTTGGTCCAGCACCGCCTGCTGTAGATTGAGTGCAGGTCAGGGAGCTCGGTGCGGATGATGCGCTCAGCTGATCGCACCACCCTCTGTAGAGCTCGTCTGTCCTGCATGGTGCTGTTCCCGAACCAGGTTGAAATGTTTCCCGTCAGGATGCTCTCTATGGTGCAGGAGTAAAAGTTCCTGAGCACCTTGGAGGGCAGTCGGAAGTCTCTCAAGCGTCTGAGGTGGTAGAGACGCTGCCGGGCCTTTTTCACCACGGTGTTGATGTGACAGGACCATGACAGATCCTGCGTGATGTGAACACCGAGGTATTTGAAACTGTCCACTCTCTCCACTGGGCTCTCGTTGATGACATGGGTCTGGTAGTTCCTCCCCTGCTTAGTGCTGAAGTCCACTATCAGCTCCTTTGTCTTACTGACGTTCAGAAGGAGGTTGTTCCTCTGGCAGATTCCTAATCTCCTTCAGGTAGGCCGTCTCGTTGTTATAAGAGATCAGGCCCACCACGACGGTGTCGTCAGCAAACTTAATGATGGTGGTGGAGCTGGTAGTGGCCACACAGTCATATGTGTACAAAGAGTACAGCAGGGGGATCAGAACACACCCCTGGGGGGCTCCAGTGCTGAGAGTGATGGAGGCTGAGACATGTCTGCCCATCCTTACTGCCTGTGGTCTGCCAGTTAGGAAGTTGGAGATCCACTGACACATAGATGAGCTGAGTCCCAGGTGCTCCAGCTTGGTGGTGAGTGTGTAGGGAATTATGGTATTGAATGCAGAGCTGTAGTCGATGAAGAGCATTTTAACATAATTCATCAAATCATCACTACTGAGGTGAGAGCTACAGGGCGATAGTCATTGAGTGAAGCAGGATGTGGTTTCTTTGGGACAGGAACAATGATGGACTCTTTGAAGCATGTGGGGATCACGGACTGAGATAAAGAGATGTTGAATATCTCAGTGAACACAGGTGCTAGCTGGTCTGCGCAGGCTCTGAGAATGCGGCCTGAGATGCCGTCTGGTCCTGCTGCTTTCCTAGTGTTCACTCTCTTGAAGGCTCTCCTCACGTCATGCTCTGTGATGATGAACGCGCTTCCGGTGCTGGCAGTGACTTCCTGTCTGCAGCCGTTAGCGCCGCTAGCATTAGCATCGCTAGCGTCTTTAGCTGCAGCCTCGAAGCGAGCATAGAAAGTGTTCAGCTCATCTGCCAGAGTCACGTCTGCGTTCGTCATACCGGATGTTGGTGCTTTATAGTCCGTTATTGTCCTTAATCCCTGCCACAGGCTCCTAGAGTCACTCTGTTGGAGTTGTGACTCTAGTTTTCTCCCGTAGCGCTGCTTCGCCTCTTTCACCGCCTTCTGGACGCTGTATGACGCAGCCTTATATGGTTTCAATGGAGCATGACTCTCCTACATGATACCTGGGGGTCTTGAAGCGATGGCGGTCCGCCTGTCTCTTGTATGACCTGGACGCTTTTAGTAGGGATCGTCTGGCTCGTACCCATGTCCGTTTGCAGCGGCGGACAAAATGTTGTGCCAAGGGAACCTCTAACTCCTCCTCTTGAGTTGGAAACAGCGGTGGTTGGTAGCCCAAACACACTGAAATGGAAAGAGGCCTGTGGCGGCAGACGGCAGAGAGTTGTGAGCGTACTCGATCCACGGGAGGAACTTGCTCCAGGTAGTAACATCCTGGGTGATCATGATTTCCATAGCTTGGTTCTTTTGTTCTGTTTGACCGTTGGACTGGGGGTGAAAGCCAGAGGGGGTGGGTGTGGCCCCGATGAGTTTACAAAAGGCCTTCCAGAAGCATGAGGTGAACTGAGGGCCACGATCTGATACTATGTCAGTGGGGAGGCTGTGGAGACGAAAAACATGAGGGATTAACTGCTCAGCAGTTTCCTTGGTGGAGGGAAGCTTGGGGAGTGGAACCAGGTGGACGGATTTGGAAAAACGGTCAACAATGGTCATGATACAGGTGTTCCCATCGGACGAGGGTAGGCCTGTTACGAAATCCAGCGAGATGTGCACCACGGTGAGGTATGGGTAAAGGTCTGAGGAGGCCAGCCATTCCAGGACCTGTGAGCGTAGACAGAGGGGAACAAAGAGACGATCCGGAAAGACTTGGGATTGCTTGGGCCTGGTTCCTGAGTCAATGCCTGCTTAACTATCGCCTCAATGTCCAGTTCCACGCCTAATACCAGACAACGTGAGGGCAGGATGGTGTCACACAGCGTAGAGTCATGGGGAAATAAGAACTGTTGTGATAGCGTCAGGTTTGGTGTTTTTGGAGCCTGGCCGGTAGGACAGGACAAAGTTGAACCGGGAGAAGAATAGGGACCAGCGAGTCGGGCATTGAGCCTCTTGGCCTTATGCAGGTATTCGAGGTTCCTGTGATCAGTCCATACTAGAAATAGGAGCTCGGTTCCCTCTAGCCAGTGCCTCCACTCCTCTAGCGCTAGCTTGATGGCTAGTAGCTCTCGATCGATCACATCGTAGTTTCTATAAGCGGGAACAGACGACGGGAAAAAAAAGAACAGAGGTACAGCTTGTTATCCTGTGGCAACCTTTGAGACAGGATCCCTCCGGCGCCGGTGTTGGATGCATCCAGCTCTACTATGAACTGGTAAGAAGGGTCGGGAATGATTAGTATAGGAGTTGAGGTGAACCTTTTCTTGAGCTTAGCGAAGGATCTCTCTGCCTTCTCGTTCTAACAGAAGCGCATCTTGGAGGAAGTCAGAGAGGTTAATGGGGCGGCGACAGAGATGTACCCTTGAATGAACCGGCAGTGGCAAAGCCAAAATTTTATGGCGTAATCATAAGCGGAGCGTGATCCTTGGTGGAACTTCAACAGCCTGCTCCCAGCCTCCCTGCTGACATGAAAACAGTCAAAGACCCTCTTCATCTCCTTGGAGAAGGCATCAAGGTCATAACAACATGGATCGCAAGCTCCCAGGAAGCCGTGCCCCACTCCCGGCTCTGCCTGTAAGGAGGGTGATGACGTAGGCCACCCGCGACCGTTCTGTAGGCTTGTAGCTTTAAAATCAGTGAGCACTGGGCGAGAAAGGATCTGCATGTACCTGGCTCCCCTCCATAGATGGGCGGAGCTGGCGAGCGTGGTTCACGCGGGGTTTCAGGCCTAGTGAATCGTGCTGAGTATGACCGGAGTTGTTGCAACTCTGTGGTGACGCTGGCGAGAGTTTGCCTGGTGGTGAGGAGCATTTGCTGCTGCTTCCCGAGAAGAGCGCCCTGGCTCTCTCCAGGGCCACTCTCATCTTGTCGTACTCTGCTGGATCTATAACATGGCTGGATTATTCTGTCAGAAGAGACGAAACGAACAGGCAGAGAGATGGATCCAGGTGCAGAGAAGCAGGTGGTTTCATGAAGCGTCAGGCAAGCTGTGTGATGAGAAGGGATGAGAAGCAGAGCCGTAGTTGAAGGACGAAAGGAGGAGTTCAAAGCCGTGTAATCCGTCAGTGAGGGCGTTGAGCCAAAACAAACATGAAGCAGAGCCGTAGTCGAGAAACGAAAGCAAAAGTTCAAAGCCGTTAAATCTGGCAATAATCCAGCGGCGAGATCGCGCACTGCGCCTCCTTATAAAGCGGAAAAAATCAGCGTTGAATGAGAAACCGGTGTGCCGGCAGGGCGGTCCAGGGGCGTGTAAGGTGAGATGACAGCGTGGGAAAGGTAATGTCAACAGACAGAAGTGGTCTTTGATCAGCGCGGTGCGCTGAGAGCGTGACACTTCTTCATTGTGTTCTTCACTTCCTGGTGGCCGCCGAGACGGTGAGAGTGGGCCAGGTGCATTACAATGTTAACTTTTCCTTGTGGGACCACTAGGAGGTTGCACGGTTCTCCATTTCTCATTTTGTAATAGTATAGGAGACCTCCATGGATGACAAATATGACGTGGGCCAGCACTTCAGCGGGTCGTGGCTGGCTGCTTCATCACTTATCAGGGAGAATTAGGGTCGCTTTGCCTCCCCAGTGAGGAGTGGGATAAGTGTAGTGCTCCACTCCCGCTTCGGCCAACCTTCCTGCTCCGCTGTCCTCTCGAAGGTCTTCAAGAAAGATTCCAGATCATCATGGGGTCTAAGCTTGCTGAAAAGGTGTTGGGCCTTCCTGCGGAAGTCTGGTTGGGAAACGTTAACCCCTGTGTACTGCTTGAGTCGGCTAAGCTCAGCTACCGTTGGTTGCAGGCCTTGGGTCAGCTGCTGTAGCACCGCCTACTGCTTGGTGCTGGATTCCAGGAGGTGGTGGATAAGTTGCCCTAGGGTGGGTTGGGTTCTGCGTTGGGTGCCGCATTTTCCACCAATGTAAAGCATTTAGCAGGGCAGGCCAGAACACAGGAAACACCAGATTAGGAAAAGAAGAGTTCTTTTATTTACAACACACAGGAAAATTGCAACAGTTAGGGAAGTTGCTTCCTGAAGAGCAATTGAGAGGGTAGCTTGGATACCTCCTAGAATAGCTGCAGCCAGTCTTACACATCAGACGGCTGGGCAGGAGGAGGCAGCAAGGTTGAGATGCAGTCTCCTTCTTGGTGAGTTATCCCGGCTTGTGGGCTTTCTTGGCTCTGTAGGAGTGAAAGGAGAAAACAAGGCATGTGAGTCTTGCATCCAGTATGTACCCACTCACTCGCCTGACACCAGGATGGTAGGTCCTTTGCTGCCTTTGGCCACAAGAAGTTGAGGTGTCCCGCCTCTTGTGTGCGTGAGGTGGAGCAAACAATGGTGCTGGAACTATGCTGGGTTTTCCTCTGCTTGGTTGAGTGTGAGGGTGGTAGATAGTAAGAGGCGCTGGCTCTACGCCCGCCGTCACACTTGCCATTCTTTGGGGCCCTTTGTACCAATTAAGCATTGCTTAAATGCCACAATCTACCTAATTCTTGCTGCTGATCGTGTCCATCCCTTTAAGACCACAAGAAAACATGTCATATCACAAAGCTAAAATCATCCTAAACTGTTTTCTTAAACATTATAGTCCCCAGATCTCAATTCAATTGCGCCTGGGAGCATGTTCTTTTTGTGAACCTCATTATCACATGGAGAATGCTGAGGCCTTTAGCAGCACCAGCAGGTTACATCACCTTGAGCTTACCCTAAGAAGGTGAAGAGAAAGGGACAGTGACCATTAGATTCACCCTCTTATCTACACCCTGTCCTCTATTAATTCCACTTTTTGGTTTCTTGCTCTCGTTCACCCTCACTGTCTGATATTAGTTTGTGTGACATTCTGTCTACTGTTTATTCATTCATGCCTACCTATAACAAGTGCACTGTTAAAAGTGCATTACAATTTACAGTGTACCACAGCACGATACACAAACATGACTGCCAACGGACCTGTATTGAATCCAAATATCTGTGCTAAATTTGCATTCTCTTCTTGCCTTCAGTGCATGCATATACAGTACAGTACAGCAGGGACAGGTAGGTGAAACTAATGCATAAAAATATACAAAGCAGCAAAAGAATCCTATAATTTAAAAGTATTTTTAAAGTAAAACAATTTTTGCTTAACGTCATGCTTGATTGCTCCTGAAGAATCTAAAGTGTCTAACGACCCCAATTATCCAAACCCCTAAAGACGAATAGAAAGTATGAAAAAACTTGAAGAAATGCTGGTTTAAACTTTCTAAAGCCTCTAGTGATGGAATATGCAAAAAAAAAAGGCAGTGATTACCTACCTCACACACTCACAGGATTTAAGGGCAATTGCGATGCTGAAGGCTGGCATGATGTTGGTCGCCATCTTGGATGCTCATTGCCAGCAGGGTTTAAACTTATGAGACGATGATGTATGATGCAACAAGGACTGTGAATTATTGAATTACAGGAAGGACACAGACGACACTGATAACTGCGATCCTTGACAGTTTGGAAAATTTTGTTGATTTGTTTCATTCCAACTTGTCCCTTTTTGTAAACAAACTAATGCATATGTTAGTTGTATACTGTATGCCAACATTTTTCTCAGTGTATCATATTTGCTTTCTATTTTTTAGCAGAATTAGTTTGAAATTATAACCAGCTTTACTCTATACATGGTACCATGTACGGTAAAATTTGTGACATTTTTATTCCCTGATAAATCTGATGCAAATAAAATCTAAGTATTTGAAAATTGGTCTGTTTGTATATGATCCCATTATTAAGGAACTATAAGTTTTTGTACCATATTTCTTTGCTTTACTGGTTAACGCTTATTATCGAGGTTACCCCCTAGCGAGGAACTACTGCAGGCACGTCCCTTTGGACTTTTTGTGTTTGGAGTCCTTGTGATAAAGGACTTTTATGCTGACACTGGTTTTTATTGTTTGTTGCTTTGTGATTTTTGTTCTGTATTGCTTTCAGGTGTCCTTACTTAACCCTAGGATGCACAAGTGGGTCAAAAATGACCCGGAGAGGTCATTTTCTTGCAATATCTTTGTAATGAAAAGTTGTTATCTTTTCATATTCCAGGTATTCCTCAAATAACATGTTTTTGATATTATTCCATTAAAATGTTTAAGTTACCTCTTATACTTTTTAAGAAATTATAATATTTGTATTACTACCCCAAGTTTCCATAAGTGGGTCAAAAATGACCCACATGCATTTCCCATACAATTTCATGGGAACCTCAAGTCAAGTCAAGTCAAAGTTTATTGTCGCATACATAGTTATACATGTACAACATGTAGTAAAATGTATTCCATACAACCATCAGCCTCATCTAACAATCTGACAATAACTATTATTACATTCTAAATGTAACAATGGCACACATGAAATTAGTAATAGCGCGTACACTTGACTTGTCTACACACCCCTAACCCTAAATTTAAGTCCGCTCTACAATTTTTAGGCTCCCTACGATGGTTGTATAGATGGTTTACACAGGTAGACAACCAGGGAAAGAAGTTCAGAAGAATCTTGGGGAGAACATTGTTCCGGCAGTTGTGCAGTAGATTTAGAAACACAGGTCGCAACATCGCCACAGATAATTTTTTCACCAACGTGCCTCTTGTGCAGCATCTCCTGGAAATGGATCTCACTATTGTGGGGACTCTACTGCAGAACAAGCCAGATATTCCTCCCCAGATGAAGGCTTCCAAGTCCAGGGAGGTTTACAGCACAGAGTTTGGATTCAATGGCAGCATTACTATGGCCAGCTACGTCAGAGAGAAAGGAATGGCTGTTGTCCTACTGAGCACGAGGCACCACAATAAAATGGTGGATGAAAACACCAGAAAGAAAAAACTATAAGTGATCACATTTTATAACAAGACCAAAGGAGGTGTTGACACCATGGACCAGATGGTTGTCACCTACACCTGCAAGCGACAAACACAGAGGTGGCCCATGGTGCTGTGGTACTGTACACATCCTTGACATCGCCACCCTAAATGCCTATACATTTACATTTACATTTAGGCATTTGGCAGACGCTCTTATCCAGAGCGACTTACATTTTTATCTCATTATACATCTGAGCAGTTGAGGGTTAAGGGCCTTGCTCAAGGGCCCAACAGTGGCAACTTGGTGGTTGTGGGGTTTGAACCTGGGATCTTCCGAACCGTAGTCCAATGCCTTAACCACTGAGCTACCCCTGGCCCCTATACCTTTTTCACGACTCAACACCCTATATTCAACAGAGGTATCACCAATGCACAACGACTCTTCCTCAAAGAGCTCTCAAAGGAGCTTGTCACACCACACATGAGGAGTCGACTGGAAGGCTGCCCACAACTGCAAACCCTGATCATTGAAGCAATGGGAAGGTGTGGAGTGACAAAACCCACAACCCAGCCAAAGGACAGAAGCAGACAGGGCCAATTGAAGAGAAAGAGGTGTCAGATCTGCCCAAGTAACAAAGATCGCAAATTCAGCAATAGGTGTGGGAAGTGCAATGTGCCTGTGTGCAATGATCACAGCCAGAAACAGGTAGTCTGTCACAACTGCATGCAGTGAGGAGACAAGAAGGCAAAACAGGGACTATCACATCAAACGCTTTAGCAAACAGAGAATAAAAAAGATTAAGGAACTGTCAACGACCAGACATTTACACACATACACATAATGTATGTTGACATTGTTCTATTGCTGTTCTGTATAATATTCGTTTTTTAATTATTAAAATGTTCAAAATCTGTAATTAAGTGAAAAATAATACAATTTCAAACATAAAATCATTTTTGTGTGGTCTAAAATGTAATACAGATTATGTTACAATTCATTAATCACAACCAAAATGACAAAAATAGCATAAAACACATTGACTTTTATAGGTGGGTCAAAAATGACCCATTTATGGAAGAGTGTAGGGTCATATCACTCGTGCATCATAGGGTTAACTTATGATTATGTTCTTTATTTAAGCTCCTAGGTTCTTGGCATTATTTTCATGCATCTGTTCATGTTGGCGTTTGTGTTGGTGTTGCTTTTCTTCGTTAATTCTCAGTGTGTTAGTGTATGACCCATGTTTTTGTTTGTAGGTTAATAAAATATATGTCTACACTTATGTCCTGCTTCAACCCTTTATAACTTTATAGACTGGTTTATGTTTGTGCATTAAGTGCACCTTTACTGAAATGTAACTACTGTACATGCTGCTAACGCAGACCACAACAACTGTGATTGGTCTGCCTAGTACTGTAGCAATGCATTTCCTGTAAAATAACTAGACTCATCTCTTCTCCTATGGTATTATTTTCTTTCTGCGTTGCATTAATTTCAGTAAATGTAACTACGATTAGCTCCAACAACATCTGTTCAGTTTTATTTGCAATTGTTTGTAGTACACGAAAAAAAAAAAATCATCGGAGAGCGATGAAAAACCTTTGGCATAGAAACCACATTGCCAACCAGTGGTTTGAAGGTGTAATTGCAGACAACACAGACTCGCCAGTACACAAGTCTAAATGCTCACATAACCACAGCCCATTAATGTAGCCTATGGTAAGGACTCACCATAGGCTGAGTCTCATCTGTGATGCATACAGTATGCAGAAGCATGAGTTACACTTGTCCAGACAACTTTCTATCAGGTAAGAAGTTCAGTCAAAATGCCCCATTAGGCTTATTATACAAAGTTCGATCCTGAAACATATGAATGCCATTTCAGTGTTCATCTGAGACATAAAGTACAAAAGCCAGCCGCGGTGTCTGGTCAAAAACTGACCGTTACAGAAATATCTCAGACTTTGACTATCTTTAAACGACGACTCAAGACTCATCTGTTTCTCCAGTACTTGGACTAACCGCCCCCCGCAACACCCCCCCCCCCCCCCCCCCGAAAAGTATGTATGTATCCAATTATGTAAACATTAAAGCACTTTTTGTAAGTCGCTCTGGATAAGAGCGTCTGCCAAATGCCTAAATGTAATGTAAATGTAAATGTATTACACCAATGTATCACAAGGTTTACTCCAAAATGCTAATTAAATTTTGTTTAAAAAATTTAATGAATACTTAAGAATGGAGAAATAAACAAGACTCGTTATTCAAAACAAAACTGTGAAACATTGTTTTGAGCTTGTCTGGGAATATACTGTACAGTATGGTTGCCTGCTGAATGTCCCGTCTTATTAATGATTTATAATCTTTGTCTTTTTTTATATACTGTAGTAAATTTACCATAGATTTATACCTGAAACATCTAGAAATGATCATTTTCATTATTATTCTGTTATTTATTTTGTTGTTTATCTTTAGTAATTACTTTATCCTGTTCCAGGTTGCGTGGCATACACAGAATGTTGTAGCAATCCATAATAGGGCACCACAATTATTCCCAAACCCTCATTTACATACTTATTAACGGCTAGAGGCAATTTAATGTAGGTAATTCAGCTAGTGGCCTATTTGTCATCTGGAGGAAATCGGGAGGAGCCAGAGGAAATCCATGTAGACATGGGGAGAATTTTAGTTACTACTGTATGGTTGCATTCTTTGGTGGGTTAAAGATTGTGAGATGCAAAGTAAATGGGATTCCTCCTTAATTTGGAATTGTGCAGCCCCAGTACAGATTATTTACAGATAGGAACAACAAGAGTTGAAATTAATTAGCTGGGTATGAATTCAACCTTATTAAAAATAAAAAGCAAATATGATACACTGAGGCAAAATGGAATTTGCTGAATCTCCAGCATCTCTGAATTGATTTTTTTAATGAAGACAAACAATAATAATGAGAATTTGTATTGTTAGTTATTGCCACAGCAGTCTGAAAAATAAACTTTTCCAGTTGATGCTCCTCTGCTTACTTTATTCTAATTCCTAGCAGGACTGGTTATTTGTCATGAAACCATGGCACTGAACCAGGGTCCAGCTCTTTCAAGCATGAACGATGCTTGCATCAGTTTCCATTTGTTAGGCTTGGCTGTTTATGTCACTGTAGCCAACAGGTCTGGTCTGAAGAGTCAGAAAATGATTCTCAGCAGCTCCTATAACTAGAGGAGTCTAATGCTGCTTTGTGATAAAAGTGTAATCCTTTTCATTTATGTTGCCCATGCTTACCCTTTACATGCACAGCATCCTGGCACACGCAGATGGTTATGGGCATATGTTAATACCCACCCACTAGAGCTGCAATAATCACCAGGGCAATTATTTAATCACAACTGGCTGCAATTTGTTATAGATTATGTATGTATAGTCAGGAATTTATGTAGAGTTCTTCAATAATTTAATCATTTGTTACATTTTAAACCACTTTCTAGCTATTAAAACATTAGTATTTGTGCCATTATTTGCTGCTACATGTCCCAGGTGTGTTCAGCCGAGCAGAAGCTGGAAGACAACATTTTAAATAAGGGTGGAGTGTGTCGAGGCAAAGCGAATTTGTATCTTCCAGCTTCTGACTGACTGAACACACCTGATAGGTAATCAGCAGTGAGTAGTGCAGGGAACAAGTGAACAATGAACGGTTTATCACTTTGCTGCAAGTAGAGGCTGCTGGAATTAGCCACTGCACCTTGGTGGACCAAAATGGTTAGCACTGTGGCATAACACCCCCAGGGTTAAGGGTTTGATTCCCACCTCAGGTCTGTGTGCATGAAGTTTACATGTTCTCTCTGTGCTTGAAACCGGGTATTCAAGTTTCATGCAGATTAGGCTAACTGGTGTTACCAAAATTGCCTGTATAGTGTGTGTGCATTAACATTGTATATTATTATAAGGTGTATAACACCCCTGTCTCTTCTAAGCGGGTTGACTCACAGTGAGACATTCCTCAAGGTTCTGCAGGGTCTGCGGCCTTCTGTGAGGACCACCAAAATCGTAGCTGATCCTTTATTATTTAGTTAACAGTTTCTTATACCAGCACAGACTCTGCCTTGTGGCCCATGTGCCTCCAGGCACCCCTGTGACCCTGCATAAGATAAGTCACATAAAAAAATATGTGATGGGATGGATGGATGGATGGATATACAGTAGCAGGACATGGGTAGTGGTCGGTAATTGTATATCTACATTGTATACCTGAAAGTGTCTGCTGTGTGAAAGCACAGTTTATTGACTTCCTCTCTGGCATTTTCATCTTCAGCTTCTGCCATATACTAAAATGGCTTTGGAAGAAATACATTTTTTAACACTTCAAATGTGGATTTTCAAAGAGGCATCATGACATTTTAGGTTTCCTTAAATGTGCATACTCACTTACTTAATTTTCCTGTTCTCCAGTGTAGACTGCTTATTTGGTTATGATCTCATACTATCTGAATGTAATATCTTTCCTTAAGGCTATTTAAAACTACAGTTGTATAAGTGAGAAAACTGTCGATTCTAGAGCATGATGCCAAAGGATTAGTGACAAGAGAGAGAATTAAAGAGAGAGTGAAAAATTTGTAGTTTTGCCAAGTTCATATAATAATAATAATAATAATAATAAGTGTCTCCATTATTATTACTATTATTATTATTATAAATGACACAGAATATATTAATACATAAGTAATTACAGCATCCCAGGGGCACATTCTCAGACTTTTTTTTTTTGCACACAGTATCTGTTTTTCTTTCCTTCTTTCCTTCTTTCTTTCTTTGCAGTTAATGGATGAAACGGTAGTCATTCCTTGTTTCCATGTAATGCCAGTGACCCGTTTTCTCTTGTGTTTGTTATTAAAACAAATAATAATAATAATAATAATATATAATATATATATATATATATATATTCCTTTTTTTACTTTTATAATGACAACCTTGAAATGAAAATGAAGGTACATTTTAGTAAGTGGCTTGAGGCTTGAAAGGTCGGGATGATTTAGAGAAATCTATCTATCTATCTATCTATCTATCTATCTATCTATCTATCTACATTATAAAAAAATAAATCAATAAACAAAGCAATCAAACGAAGATAAAAGAAGATGAAAAGCAATTTTAAAGTAAATATATTTTAAATATAATAAAACTATCTAAAATTTTATTTGTTTAAGAAATGTCTTATTTCAAATTACAATATTTATTTTTAAACATTTTTTAAGAATCTCAAGCTGCTTATTCTATTGGCAAAAAAATTGAGCATTTGTCCACAAAAAAAAGCTTAAAATAAGCAAAAAAAAAGAGACAAATTCAACTGTAAAATAAGTGTAGTATCTATATTAAATTTGTATTAAATTTGACTATTCCAAATATTTTTCTTTGTTAAGATGTATGGTATCGGGTAACGTATGTATGTTTTTTTAAAAGGCTCATTTAAAATGACAGTAGTAGGTCAATTCTGTTAGTCCCATGTTTAATCAGCAAGTAAATTCTTTAAAGCCTTGTTCCTTATTATTTGCTGCATCATTTGGCTAACAATATTATTTGCCCAAAAGAGTTTACTTGTCCCTTTGCAACCATTATAACCACAGTATTTTTTGCTCTGACAAAGCAAGACTTTCATATCAATCCTGCTCATGCAAAAAACTGTACTGACTCTCAAAAATGTTGTGCTTATGTGAATTTGCTCTGCCTGTAAATGTACACTTTTCAGACAAAAACATTTTTACACTATCAAACTCTGTTTTTTTCCTGTGTTGTTTTTTTTTCTTAGATTATTCCAGAAGATGTTTTTTCATATGAAGGAAATGAAATGCATGTAAAACTCCAAGGAATCCTGCTGCATAAAACTATTGTTTTGTTGATTTTTGGCAGTTACAAGAGCCTTTCTCTATAAAGCTCACTCAGTTTGATATAGTACTTCTATTTATTTTCTGGCAATTCATTTGCTATTTAGGATTTATAATTGTTGCAGGAGCATGCCAGTGAGCCGTATTAGATTTATGGACACGTTTGCTTCATGACTCGACCCTGACAAATATCTGTAATTGCAACGCTGCCTGCCTAGATGTTAAGAAAAAATAATCTACCTGAAGTGCTGTTCTGCTCAAAGCTTGACACAGCTGCAGCCGTAGATTATTCATGTCGTTCATGCCAATGCTTTATGGAAATTTTAACATGTAAATTACTCAAGTCACTGCATGCGTTCACCAACAGTAACTGGAGTTAATATGAATTTTTCATATGTTCCTTGTTTTCAGATGGACAGAATAATTAGTGTCAAGCTTGTTTTTGTTAGCCGGAGTCTTTTATTTACCATCACATCTGTTAGTCTTGCAGGGATCTGCTTTGTAAATCATTCAAAGATGAAAATAAGACTGCAGTTATGGGGGCATGAAGTACTGTCCTTATTAGACACTGCTTAGACAAAGGCATTCATGTGCTTTATTGTGAAGTCAAAAGGCATAAATCAGCGGCTTGAATGCATCCCTTTAATTTCTTCTTTTAATCTGATTACTACAATTGGCATCTTAGCTTTTACTGTCATATAGATACTGACAAAAAGCAAAGGTTACAGTTAGGTTTTAGGGAGAAAACTCACTGTCTCTTTTCATATACAGTACCACCCCTATGAAGTAGGACAGTTTTGGGAAAACTGCACTGGTGAATATTGGTATAAAAATATAATATAAATATAATATATAAAATATGATATTTAATCTTTATAGCACTTGTACATTCTCATAACTGCTTTATGCAGCTCTGGGTTGGAACCATACACATGCTTATTAACACCCAGTGGTAGATTAGAATTATCAATTCACTGGCATGATTTTTGGAGTTGGAAGGATATCGGAGAGCCCAGAGGAAACCCACACTATAAAGATCAGGGTTGAACTGGGGACCCTGGAGTTGTAAGGAGGCAATGCGCCCATGGTACCATCACAACACTTTTTTGAATGACAGAATTGGCAAAAAAAAAACCGTTCTGAAACAATAATAGAATTTTAAGAGCAGTGTTTTAAAAGCAATTAAGTACAGCTCTAATCTTATTTAGGACTTAGGTACAATGAAAAGGTGGCTGTAAAACCTAAGTGTGTGCAAGTGTGGAGGAAGACTTTGGCGGCAAGATGTCAAACTAAATTCAATACATAAAAACAGTAGAACAACAAGTAACAAAGTTCCTCTGCAGCTGCTGTTTTTGCTCTGCCAGGTTCAAGTTTGGGTGTCTCACAAGCTTTTCCAAACAGTATCAGACTTTCTCCCACAAAGAGACACAAATGAGGAAACTCATGGTAATAAGTCACAGGTGAGAATCATTACATATCACCTGCTTGTTCCACCTGCCTTCTTTTAATTTATTGCTTGACTATGCACCTGCTCTCACGTGCTACCACCAACCAATCGTTCACCAAGATTAATGGTTGGGTAAGTTTGCAACTAACTGCTTACTGTAACTTGATGATTTCTTATCTCCATTACAAAATATTTTCATGCATAGTTAAATATATCCTAATAATCTGCCTAAGCATGTTTTATTACATTTAGCATACATTTAGTCTTGGCCTTTATAAAAACATCAATTATTTAAAGTGTATTAAACTGTTAAACCTATGTTAGTAAGTCTCACTGATTTAGTCTATGCAGTAGGTATTATAACTAGGAAATAATTTTTACAATACAGTTTTATCTTTCGCTTAGTAGCCTCTTAAATTTTTAATATGCACAATGCTGCTTCGTAATGAATGTGTCAAAATTCATGAAGCAGATTATTTGATGCTCATACAAATACAAATAAAATAAAAATAGTAATTATTATTATTTAATATTACTTATTAGCAATATTAAATGTTTTCTCAGCATTACACAGAGTGACTTTTAAGTAAGGATGTCAATATTAACACATTAACGCTTATTAGTTAATTAATTCTAGAAACTTTAGAGCATTTCTATGATTTGTAATGCAAAGTAATCATGTGACCAAGTTTGACCCTAATGGCTTCCCATAATCGCACTGCAGCAACCAAGCTGGGTGATGATGGTAAATTGAATAATAAGATGACTGAGGAAACATCATCAGGTGTGCTGACCTGCAAGTTTCATTATAAAAAGCTTCTAGATGGAAGTTTGTATAAAACCAAAGTTGAGTGCTTGAGCTACCTTCAAGGGGAACTATTTTTACAAGAACGCATTACATGTAAGACATGGTAGTGGTGGTACAGGCAGCTAGAGCTCTAGGTTGTTAAGTTTTGGATCTGAGAGGATGCGGGTTCGAGCCTTCCTGTAGATGGGTTGCCACACCCCGTACTACCCAGCTACTGCATGCAGTGCCGATGCCATTCAAGAGATTTTAATTTAACATTGGTCAAATATCAATGTTTGAGATATTATAAAACTGCATAATCTGTTTCCTTTAGCCAGTTCATCATGCTTTTGTTTATAACAACTTTGCACGTTTATAATGCAAGTAACTTTGATCATTTTAAAATTATGATTAATCACAATTATGACTGTGATTAACTGGATTTAAATTTATATATTTTTCTTTCAAGTTACTCTTAAGTTGACAAATGAATTGCCTAAATTGCTAAAACCCATTTTTAAACTGAAGTGACACCAAATGATGGACAGAGGCCTTCATTATCACTATTTGAACACAAATTTGTCTGGTACCCTTTCTGCTTCCGCACAATTTAATCAAGCAATTTGAGAGACTTTAATCTCATTATCTGCAGCCCATAAGCAAGAGTGTGGAAGGTCCAGCCTACTCAGATTATCTCAGAATTATCCACTGAGCAGACTGTTACTGCTGATGACTAGTGCAGGTGCCGATCAATGCGCCTCTATGTGATGTGGGTGATTTTCCTCTGCTCACAGATAACAGATGGCTAGCAGGAGTTATTTAGTGTTCAGAATCAATGATTGGGTGCAATGAGATTTCTAGAGTTAAGCTGTGAATATTGCTCTTGTGGTTTTGATTTGTTATGGCTAATTGGGGTCCAGAATCCTTTTACTGATTGTGATTTTTTGTTAAGGACTTTTGTTTTGATTTAGAGAAGGTGCTGTTGGTTGCTTTTGTTTTTGTAAAGGGTTGTAAAGATGAGTATTTGTATGTTATAATGTGTTTCCTGTTGCATAGATTAGAGAGAATTCTGTAGTACTTGGGGACATAATATACTAAAATATACACAAGTGTGAAAGCTGTTTTAAATTCTTGCCAGTACAATATAGACAAAAGGTCGAAAAGAAGAGAATAAATCATGGAGGTGATAAATTTATATGAAAATCGACCAGTGCTGTTAACCTCCTAGGTTTCTATTTCTGTCACCACTTATTATTTTACTGATTGTTATTCCCAAATAGAATAAAAATGAAAGCTAGGTTGTTATGTAGGGTGAAGAATTCCTTGTTCCACACACCAAGTCTTCTACATACGAACATTCAAGTTACGAACTTTCAAAGATACAAAGTTAGATCACATGTCCAGCGTACATTGTCACGGGCATGCAGTGGTCATCCTCTGCAAGTGCAGTACAAGCCTAGGATGCCTGTAAGCAAGCGTAAAATTAGAGGCGATAAATGGAGCAAGATGAAAAGATGGCAGACATTGCTCATTCTTTTAACATGAATTATTCAACCATCTGCACACTTGTAAAGAACACTGTACTGTAATATACTGTGTATAGCCAGTTGTGTTAGTATCCTGGTACCTAGACAATGCTTGTTGGACTTAAGAACAAAATGGACTTACGAACAAGCTCTTAGGCCGGAACTCTTTAGTATGTAGGGGACAGGGATTTGAGAGGGTTTTGGGATTCAGCCTCGTGTTGGAAGTTAGCTAGTTTATTTTGGTTTGTGTTGTCCATGAACAGAGTGATGAGGTGAGTCGTTAACCTGTCTGTGTGTGGGTGAAAGCTAGCGCTCACGTTAACTAACGGCAACAAAACATTGAACTAAATTCAGTGAACCAGACCTAAATATTAAATGTATTAAGATACAATACAAAAAGATCAATACAGAATACTGACAATCAAAATGACTTAGAAGCAATTTCTAAGGGGACAAAGTGTTCTTTAAGGTGATATAATGTTATCAGGTATGTTTTTTTGCTGAAAGTGCTACCATGAATGTAGGTTATGGCAGCCAGCTGCTCTCTTCTCTTTCCTCTTTCCAGTACTGTGTACTGCCACTGAATCTTTTAGTAGTACGCAGCACCGGACTGGAGCAGCCAACATTCATCCATTGGTACTGTATACATCATTGAAATTGTTAAAGTAATTTTATTCAGATTTTCATTTTGACAAAACACATGTTTAGTGTACTACAAATATAAGTCAACATTGCTTGAGCAAAGGTTATTAATTGAACATAAAAAGCACTTTTAAAAATCAGGTAGCCTTCTTACTTTTTCAAAGGTAAAATGAATATCAACATTTGAATGATTTATAGTATCCACATCACAACACAAGATTATCTGACAACAAATGACATTTATCTTCTTCAATGTAAGGATTTGCTTTCAGGCTGCATAGTGGATTATTTATTCACTTACACATCACAGAGAAATAAATTGAAATGATCTAATGTTTTAAAGCCAAGAACTTGTTTTTCTCTCTTCTTACTTTTCGGAGATCCTCTTCCAAGTCTAAGTACACAGAAACATTCATTTTGAGCCTTCGTCTATTCCAATCTCTTTTTTTTTTCTGTATTTACTTTTTGTTTCTTTCTCTCCTGCCAAACACACAGGACTGATTAGACACCATGGCTTGTCTGTTCTGTTTGTCTTCCAGCTCATTCATTATTTTTCTCCGTGAAATTAGTTTCTGCTCAGCTTTGTTCTAGTTGTCCAACATTGTCTGCCGTGACCCATTTGTGTAAATGTTTCTTTGCGTTTTGGGATCAAATGGTTTGGGAAAATTGCTACAATCTGATAGTCACCTTTTCACTGGTTACCCCGCTCTTTTCGAAACAAACAATTTCAGTGAGGTAATTTCAGTCTCCAATATGCCTTTGCGACAACAACAGTACAGCTCTGCAACTCCTCCACTGGCACAGTGGACTGCTATAGTGAAATTGCCCAAATGTGTTTCGTTGAGCAACATACTGTAAATGAGGCTAATTTCCTGTTATAATGGTAGTGTTTTTTTCTACCCTAAGTAGTGAATGTTATATTAAAAAAAAAAAAAATGTCACTAAAGATAAAATGTAATGAAATTATGTTCATGGTTAGGGCAAATGAGCAGGCCTGGACAAAGATGCTAGTAAACCATGACCAACACCTTTTAAACAATAAATAACATGCAGTGAACCAGACCTAAATATTAAATGTATTTAGATTACCTGTCATGTTTCAGATAAAAAACATTGCAACTGAATGGAGAAATTAGACTTGAAAGATTAACAAAAGTTTGTGCAAGCACTCTCTCACACTCGTTCATTCTACAGTATATACTGCTTATCATGTCCCGTGTCACGGAGGCCTAGGGCCTATCCCACGGGACACTAGGCGAGGTACACCCTGGACGGAGTGCCCATCCATTGCATTGGACCCAAACACAAACCATAGTGTGTAAACACATATTTACACACTATGGGCAATTTGGATACACAGATTAGCCCGTGCATGTCTTAGGACTGTAGGTAGGATGCAGGTTTCCAGTACCTGGAAAAAAAAAAAAACCACCAAGCATTGGGAGAACATGATAACTCCACACACACAGAGACCCACAGCTGAAATCGAACCCTCAACCCTGAAAGTGCAAGGCCATTGCTTGGGGTCAATTGTCCTGTCTTTCCCCCATTGTTCCTGGGATTTGCTCCAGATTGATTAAAATTCAGCCCATGATAAAGTGGTTAAGATGAATGAAGTAATGGAATATTATCATGTGGTTTTGCAGTTTGTAAATGAACGTTTTACTAGTTTATTGATAAGGATTTTTTTCTAGATAATCATATTTCATTAAAATAAAATGTCTTCCTGGAATACAAAAAAAGAAAAAACAGTTATAAAACTGTAAAGCAACAAAAATTTTATAAGGCATCTATCATTGTCACTAAAATGGTTGTAACCAATTATTATTTGTTTAAATTATTACTAAAAAATTACTTGCCTAATTTATTCCAGGTGTTCCGGGGGCATAGTAGTAGTAGTACACTTTAAATACTAAATAAATAAATAAACTCCAGTCTAATCTAAATACATATATCTGGTTCAAAACTCAACACAGATCCAAATAGTTACTTTGCATTATACATGAACTACACTGATCAGCCATAGCATGGTCGGCAGGTGCTCAAGGCTGTGAATCCGGCCGTCAAATTCCGCACCTAAAGGATTCACTGCCAACGCCATAGTGCCAGATACCACAGCATACACCCAGAGGCGGAACCCTACACAATACTGGGCATAATGTCATGTGCTGTAATGGTATAGGTGACCAGTGTCTGTCTGTCTGTCCCTCTGTTAAATATTGAGATTTTGAGCTATTTGGGGTGTTTTCACATTTTTAGTGTTGTTTTTTTCTGCTAGGAGAAAAGTGGGTCACCTTGTTATGTCCTTTCCGTGTATAGGTCTTGATACACTCTCTCGAAATGTAAAAACCTAGCTTTTACAAAAGTGTCATTCTCAACAAGAAACTTAGATTAATAAATGTCACTTATAAGTATGGACTTAGAGTCCACTGCCAGCTGCAGCTTTTTAAATCTGCTCTTCAGAAACGCACAGTTACTCCAATCTATGTCATATTTTGAGGGCTAAAAATACACTATGATGCAGTTTCTTGCCATGTCTTAATCCTTATGCTCCTAAAGGTTTTCTGAAACAAAATAAAAAAAAAATATTTCAGCCTGTATTTCAATAGTTCTGTCAAGAACACCATTTAAGATGTGAGTTCTGCCAATATCTCCCATCCTTTCTTCTCTAAACATGCTCAGAAGAGTTTTATGGATCTTGATGGCCCTCTCTCTCTCTCTCTCTCTCTCTTTCTGTGGCGGTGTGTGCAGTTTTTTAAAACTGTTCGATTGAGTAGTTGTTTTTTATCTTGATCTTTCTTTACTGTAGATTACATTCAAAGTTCTGTTCTACTGCACTTGCTTCTGTCTGAGACCATGTGGTTTTCCCACTAAGTGCCATTATTTGATGTTTTTTCCCCAGATCATTTTTCCCTTTGATACTTGCTTGTTATCCCAATAATAACTGCAAAAGCTACTGAACAGCTGTTGCTTTCAATGCTTTGCCTGCTTGAACTGTTTTAGGAGAGAAAAGTGGAGGCCTCTGGTGATAAACCACCTCTTTTAGGTGAGCAATTGTATTGGAAGAGAGTCTGTTTTTTACCCACTGACATCACCAAACATTTGCATTGTTTTGTTATAAATACTTTCCCAATTTTTGTACTGTAGCTTCTTTGGCTTGTGTTGGGGAGGTTCTCCTTTTAGTCTGGTGTTCAGGAGGTAAAAGCCATGCCCAATTGGGCTAAAGTCTGGTTGTTGACATGGCCAGTGCTATGCTATAAAACTTCCCAGTTTGTTTCCCCTAAGGCAATCACTTGTTGTGTTGACAGTGTGTTTTTAGTCATTTTCTAGCTGCAAAATGAAGCTTCTGTCAAATAAATTAGATTCAGTAACTTGGCAGAGAGATTTCTAAATGAGTTCTGCTGCCATCATCATGAGTACAACATCTGTAGAGAATAATGAACCCGTTCCGGAGGAAGCAATGCAAACCCAATCCACGACACAACCTCCACTGTGCTTCATCAACGAACTTGTATGTTTTGGGTCATCAACAGATCGTTTCTTTCTTCACACTTTGTCCTTTGATGGAGATAAATCTCACTTCCAGGTCATCTGTATTTTTTATCTGTATGCGCTTGAAATCCAATCTGGCCTTTTCATTCTTAATGCTAATAAAGTGCTTTACATCTTGCAGTTTGTAAAAAGAAGATATTGATGATTTTTATTTTTGGCGACCGTGGAGGTGGGGTGTGGGGGTGTGGTGGGGGGTTTGGGTGTAGGGGGTCGGGGATATTGACACAGCTCTTACAGTGTTTGTTCTTACAACTCATTGTATCCATCAGCCTCTTGCTTGCTGGTTTATCCTTTGGAACAACAAATACAGTCTTCACAGGTGAATCCAAACGCAAAAACCAAGAGTAGACATTCATTGCAATTAAAAACAACTTGAGCAACAAGAAACACCTGTTAGTCACATGAAAAAAGGGTACATTTAAACAAAAGGTGTCATGTTCTTGTTAAACACATCTAAATACCGCAAACAAACACAGAAATCTCAAAACAGAATCTCAAATTCCGATCTAACATTTCATAGCCTTTTTCTGATTTCTTAAAATATCTTCAGTCTATAGAAAAAAAAATGGCCCTGCTGTTCTGATACTTTGGACTTTATAAATAATGAATGTGTAGTATAGCAATAATTAGCTTCTTTAATAATTGTAAATTTAAGGTATTTTTAAGGATTGTAAGATATACTGTATGTGTGTGTGTGTGTGTGTGTGTGAGTTTGTAATAAACTAATCCTCAGCATGTAACTCATAAATCCAGTGCTATACGCTTATGTATGTTCAGTTCCATGAATTTTATTTAATGCATTTAAAAAAAAAAGAAAAGAAAAAAAAGAGTTTATGTCCCAATGTGTATGTACAAACATGAAGTTTACTTATAATTAAGTGGGTTAATTATGTGTTTTGGCATCCGGTGTCATTAAAAAATATGTAAATTCCCAGTTTGACAGTGACATAAAGGCAGTTAAGAAATCTAACTGACAGGACATTTAACTGCTGCCACATACTCCTTTATAGATAGATGCGATTGAGAGTTGCTAAGGTACAATACTCAGATTTTATTATGCATTGTTTTATATATATATATATATATATATATATATATAAATATATATATATATATATATATAAAAGAGAGAGAGAGTCTAAAAAACAATGCATAAATGAATAACCTTTGTCTTTTAAAATAACACTGCCTATTGTTGTTGCTGTTGTTAATTTATTACCTAATGCCATATTTTATTTCACAGTTTTGAAAAAAAAAAAGGATCGATATTCTAGGAAAATAGTTCAAACTTGTGTCCAAACTTCAGGCTGTACTGTACACATATAAATGGGTTTTCTAGTGACAGGACATCCTGGGGTGCTTTTTTCCTGTTGTATCAGCAATTTTCTAACTATTTAAATGTTTAAACTATAAACGGTTTACTTTTTCTCTATAAAGAAATGATTAAAAAAACATTTGTTATTAAGAAACTGCGACTGTTTCACAAGGATAAAAATGACAGCTTAACTAAATCAACAGTTTGATTGTATTATTATTATTATTATTATTATTATTATTATTATTATTATTATTTCTGTTTTAATTTCTAATTAAGCAGCAATACATTGTTAATCTGGTTATCAAACAAGAATTGTGGCACTTGCACCATACAAGTCCCTTTGTCGTGAGACGTCCTATAAAAAACACAGATATAAGTATTAGTATTAATAATCTCTAATTTGAATTGGAGCCATCATTACAGTTTGCGTTACTGTTATAAAAATTTAAACATGATTCTAAGAAATCACTGCCCTGTATACTGTACAATGCACCCCCATGTATTAAGAGGTCATACTGCACCATCCCTGATCAGTGTAAATCCATTTCCCTTATTAATAAAGTATTCCAACTGCCTGTCAGGGAGAATTTCTCATTAAGGCATATTCTTGAGCAGGTCAATACTGTATGTCTGCTGTTTGGACTGGCTGGTCTTCCACATCACTGTCAGAGTCTCGTTTACAGCAGTTTCTGTGTTACGGTGTATGTGAAAGAATACAAATCGATTCGTTCTTTCAGATCTAATGTACATTGTCAGCTGCTGAATGATACGACTTGGCTAGAAATGTTATTTTATTCATCATGTCAGCTTATAGACAATAATCATTAGTTAAGCATATTGGCACTGAGGTGATGCTATTGAATGTTGTATCGTCCGTTGTGCTTGCAAGTGGATGGGATTGCACTGTACACAGAGGAAAAACACTGACTCAGTGAATGATTTAAAAGTCTGACATCCTCCATCTGACAGGCTCCTTTCATTGCTTGGAGCAGTTCACATGTAATTGTGTCAAAACAAGCTGAAGTTAAATTCCCTATTGTCTTGACCATCATAACCCAGACCGTTCCTACTGTATCCTTCCATCCAACTCTTTTATTTACCTTTAAATAACTAAAGTCAGTGTCTTCCGATGTATTTCATTTCCTGTTTGCTGGAGTGTTAGGGAAAACCGTAGGGGAAGCAGCATTTCTGGAACAGTGTGGGGTTAAAAGCTTCTCTCAAGGGCATGACAGCAGCCATGTGTTTAATAGCTACAGCCATCAAACCAATGTTACTGTGACCCTATTGTGCAGTTCCTGTTAATTTAGTACTGTTATGGAATGCAGGATCTGTGTTGAACATTTCAATAGTAACCTCATTTGTTCAATACATAAAGTTTAATTATTATTATTATTATTATTTATTTATTTATTTTTTATTAAGATAATATAAGTTAAGATAAAACTTTATTAATCAGGGAGGAAATTCATGTGCCATTGACTGCTCTAAGAACAAACAGTGTAATAAAATATGCAAGCAAATAAATAAATAAATGTAAATAAATAAATAAATAAAGTAAAAAAAAATAGAATGCAACAACCAATATCAATAATAATAGCAAAATGCAGAATTGTAGAATTGTACACTCATTTAAGTATTTTACTAACACTTCTTACAAAAATGTAGTATTTATTAAACAACATAAAAAACGTATATACGATATACTGTGTATTGCTGGACTCCCCTATGAAATTTCAAGCCTTATATACAGTGTCCTCATGTAAACTACTAAATCTACAGAGATTAGTGTGGAGTCTGCTAAATAGGTCACATGGGATGCTGATCAAAGTCCAGTCTCATTTTAGCACAAAACAGCTAAATCAGTCACATCATATGACCAGACACAATCCAGTTCATTATTCAGTCAGCCAATCAAAGCAGTACATGTAACATCTAGTACATCTTCAATAACAATAACAATATTATATAATAATAATAATAATAATAATAATAAAAGTGATGCCTGTACTCTAAATTTAATGCTAACTATACACATAACTTTAACCATAAGTTTTTTTTGTGCCGTTTATAGTCGTCCACCAGGTAGTCTGATTTCCGTATTTTAAAGACTCGTGTCCTGGCCAACCAGCTTTGGGCAACAATGATGGTTATCGAATAGAATAAATACTTTGTACTTTGTAAATACTATGAGTTTATATGTGTAAGTGTCAACAAAACCAACCCTATATAAACTAACTCTATAGAACCAACCTCACTAAATCAACCTAATTGAACCTCTGCTACTAAAGAAACTCTCCTAAAACAATGCTACTGAACTAAACCTCCAGAACTATTGTAGGTACAGATTAACCCTATTGAACCATCCCCTCTAAACAACCAACCATACAGACTTAAAGCTACAGAAATAAATAAACGGGTCCAGTCCTACTAAACTAAATCTACTGAATCAACACTACTCAAATATGTGTATGTGTAGAATAATCATATTCTATTTAACCAGCCCTACTAAACTAATCATATTGAAGCAACCTGCTGTAAATGAACTAACACTACTGAATTAATACTACTAAACCAACCATAAAGAACTAGCCCTTCCCTACTAAACTAACCATACTTACCCCCTTCTGAACTAAAACTCCTGAAACAACTAACCCTATTTAATTAAACTATTTAAACAGCCCTACTGAACTAACCATACTGAACCACCCTGACTTTACCAAGCTGAAAGAAATAAAGCTATTTAATTGATACAGCCCTCCTTAACTTAAGCTATTGAACTAACTCTACTAATGTAAAGCTACTAAACTAATCTTACTGAAACCTTTTGATCCAACATTACAGAATTAACGCTACTAAATACCAGTAATACCAGTACGCTACTAAAGGACCAATGCTAATGTAAGCCTAGTGAATCAAGCCCTAGTAAGTAACCCTACTGGATTAACTCTACTAAACTACCTTTACTAAACTTTATTGAACGGAACTTACTGTAACCCCATTAAATAAAAACAATAATACCATACTGATCTAAAACTTAAACTAATCCTAGGATCTGCTTCTGGTCAGTAACCAGTAACAGTGCTGCACTGTACTAAACCAACTGAACTAACCCTACTGACTAATCTTACTAAATGAAGCATACCTAAATACTGCTACTGAACTCACCCTAATGAAATGTCCAGGTCTCCACTTTTTGAACAAAGGCTTAGGTCCTAAATTTTAACCTACCAAAAAAAAAATATTTTTGTCTTTCACAGGTCACTTATCAAACTATACTTAATTTAGTTCATTGTGTATTTTTTAATGACAATATGCTATCTAGTGTGTGGCACAGAAACACTTACTTAAATAGCCAAGAAAACTTTTTGCTTATGAAAAGATGCAATATTGGTTGATTTCTGGTTGGATATTCTTTATATGGAAATCTGTCAGTTTCTGAGCACCACAGATTAATGAATCTGGTTGCCACGACAGCACTGATGACACTGCTGGTTTCACAAGATTAACACAGCGGTTTGTATTATTACAGTATGGCCTCGATCTCAAAACCTTATACCACTTTCTCTCTATCTTTCTTTTTTACACAAATACATGTTTATAACACCCATATTTAATTCAAAAACAATAAAAATTGGCCAAATATCACCGCGATGTTCAACCTGTGTTAAAATATTTAATTTCCACCAAGATATAAAATTATGTAACCTACACACACACGCGCGCGCACGCACAGGCATCCTTATTTGAAGCCATAGACACAGACATTTATAAATGAGAGATCTTTTAGCTGCTGCAGAACATAATGCCTTATTGTATGAAAATGACTACATAATTCTCCTACATAATATAACTAATGATCATGTCTCGTTTTCTTAAATTTTAAACCTGCAAATACAAAATAAAAAAGCAGTATGTGCAAGGGAAGGATACCAACCAGCTATCTAGACTGTCAACAGACGGAGAGAGAGAGAGAGAGAGAGAGAGTAGGAGGTTCTATGCATATCATCATCTTCTGACAAACATCAGATGAGAAGAGATGAAGAACCTGTCTACCGAACCTCTCCAGATCTTTCTCCTCCCTCTTTTATGCTCCAATCACCATCCTCTCTCTCTCTCTCTCTTCTGTCTCTCCGTTGTTCAGGTACTGGGGAGAGTAAACACTCCGCGCATGGAGTAATCATGTTAAGTTTCAGGACGACTGATCATGGTGATCATTGATCCTAGTCTTGATGAATGTGAAAGAGCATGCGTATGCTCTGCATTGTATGTGTGAGGGAGTAAGCAAGAGCGTTCCATCATCCAACTCCTGTAGCTCTTGCTCTCTACGATATCCTCCTCCTCCTGAAAAAAGAGAGAGAGAGTGAGTGAGAGAGAAAAAGAGATTGAGAGAGAAACCACTGAGAGAGAGAGAGAGAGAGAGAGGGAGAATGGGGACTACAGCAAGAAGAGAAACAGCGTAGAGAGAAAAAGCTCTCTCTTTATTTTTTACAGCTCACTTCTCTTCCTCGCATCCCCAGCAGGGAAAGAAAGGAGGACAGGAGGTGACTCTGTCCATCTTTTTCTCTCTTCTGTCCCTGTGTTCGGGTGGAAGTGTGTGATTTTTTTGGGGACAGTTTGGAGGGAACTCTAGGGACCAGGAAAACGAGGAGAAGCTGAGAGCCACGATGCTCAACAACCTCACCGAGTATGAGGAGGGAGAGGGGGGAGCAAACAGCCAGGGTGAGTGGTGGAATCTCTCTCTCTCTCACACACACACACACACATGCACGACTATTTACATACAGTCCAGAAAACATTGCATGCAGGTAAATACGCTATACAAGCAGACACGCACATGCTATGCACACATTCAGCCACGACGTGATTTTTTTATGGGCAGATCATACACAGAAATGGAGGGACGAGCAGGAGGAGACGAGGCAGAGAGAGAGAGAGAGAGAGAGAATGATAGAAAGCGTAATAGTAGGAGGGGTGTGTTCTGGTGTTGTTGCCTGCATTGGATTCTCTCTCCGCTTTTACTGCATGTGTGCCGTGCCTAGAATAGTAATCGGGTCTTTTGTTTATGCGTGATGCCCTGGTGCATCACTCATGACATACTTCACAGAGCCACCATGGACAGCACCATGCTTCCCAAAGTCACATCCGTAAAAGTAGCGCACGAGCCCTGTGTGTACCTAAGCTGCACAAGTAGTGCTATCCCTCAACCTTTTATAAAATCCTATTCCCAAAGAGTAGTGCTTCACAAATAACTCAGGCAGAGTAGTACAGTAACATTAATAGCATTGACCCTAAGCTAATGAAGAACAAAAACAGTCCCATCACTTTCTTAGCTTACTTGTACTGGCAAAATTTTAATGATATGGAATATGCTTCAATGTTCATAAGTGTTAGGTTTTCTCTTAATTACAGCATGTTTTATTGGATCATGTGCTGTGGTAAAGCATGCGATACTGAAGCTGTCTCACATCCATTAATCACACCGCCTTTTATGTGAAACAAATCAAATTCTCTATATAGAGTTAAAATTCCTGTTAATGCAAGAATAAGGCTGCTTTGTTCAATCTGTTCAAGTGTATATGTGTTGCCTGTGTGGCAGACCTTGTCTCTAAGTATGACTACAAAGCAGGGTGACACAAAATATATAAATTTTTTTCCCTTTACCACAATCATTTTCCGCATTATTTTTCCCCTCTTCTGATTTGGTAGTTTAACTTTTTTTTCTCCTCATTATACATGAACAAACTACAACCCAAGAGCTGCATTTATTTCTGTGTACTTCCTGCCTCTCTCTTTGCTATAAAAGTATGCCTCTGTCCATGGTACTGATTTGTCCTCTTCATTACACACCGAGTAACAGCCTAAGTGGCTTTATCAGGAGATTTGTGCGAGAGTCTTTCTATCTCGCCCGGACACAATGAAAGTCGTTCGTCTCCAGATGCATTCAGCATCCTCTGTGTTAGCGTATTCATGAGCTGCCATCTGATTATACCATTTTATTCATTATCGAGAGAAGAGTCAGCTGTTCACTCAACAGGGGGAAAAAATAAGAAGCCTTTGATTCAAGTGGTCTGATTTAAAAATGCTCTTTTATTATTATTATTAATATTATTATGATGAGGAGACATACTATGTAGAGGTACATACAGTATGAGGTGGTCAAATTTAAAATTACTGTTTAGGTGTTTGTCACACCTTTTATTAATTATTCTCTTTTTGGCTTGTATTGCTAAATAATTTTTTTTCTACCTAATGTAGTCAGTAGAATATTTGTATACTGTATGTGTGGGATTTTTCACAAACTATGAGACGAAACCTTCCCCGCTGGTAGTAAACTCTAGTAAAGGTTTAGTAGTAGTAGTAAAACTGTTAGTAGTTTCAACAATCTCCTGGTTGTTCGCTTTACTTGACTGAAAAATATGTTATTAAAACCTAGAGTTATAGTGGTGACCCATTCTCTTCAGGGAAGAAATGTAATCGAAAAAAAATATCCTAAATTGAAATTAAATTAAATAAAAAAAAAATAAATGTGGAACCCATAGCTAAGTTTAATAAGAAAAGAATTTCCACACATACAATGCTAGGAAAACTTAAAGGATTATATATGTGATATAATGTGGGGTTGCATCTGTAGTTTAGGTCAAGGTTCAGCAACATTCTGCTAAAAAAAATGACAACCTTAATATACCGACCAATACGACCAGGATTTTCCCATCCATTTTTTCCCCTTCCCTTTTTATGATGACAATGCCAAAATTCATCAGGCTCACCCCTAGGAGAGCTTCCACTCTCTCATCAACATTACAATATCTTGAAGAGAAATTAATATAACTCCGGGTGGAAGTAAATAATCTGTGATTGCATAAGTTTATCGAAATGTTGTGACAGCCGTAAACGCCGTAAAAGCAAAAGGTGATCCAATTGAATATTACAGTGTGCGCCTTTTTTTGCTGGGCAGTGTATTGTTTTTTATATTTATAACTTATATATATATATATATATATATATATATATATATATATATATATATTAATTCTGTCATTTTGCTCAGCCCTTTACCTGACCAGCTATTTACAGATATTTTGTTAAAGTTTAAGGTAGAAATTATTGTATACACTTTAATAGGTCATTTATTTTACAGTATAATTGGACAAACTAACATGGCGACTAAAACCCATGATAATCACCAAATGCTGAGCTTCCTCTCTAGAGATGCTTTGCCAGGCCCTTATTACAGCTACCTCCAGTTGCAGCTTGTTTGTGAGGCTCTCTGCCTTCTATTTTGTCTTCAGTACCTGAAATATTGGTTAATATTTCTGCTTTAGACTATTTGCAGTCACATATCTGTAGTCATATTTTTTAAAGTGTCTCTAGCTTGCTTTTATTATTTTTCTGTGGTTATCCAATTTTGATTTTTTTAATGGTTGTATAGGCCTTTTGCTCAGCTAACTCATGCATTTCTTCTTTTTAAGAACGTAACAAATTTGACGTTGATTTGGTCACTCCAATAGTTTTGGCTATCTCGATAGTAAGTCTGTTTTGTTATTCTGCCTGATGATAAACTCCTTTACTTGTAGTGACACCTCTTTAACCAACACATTAAGAGTTGCCATGGCCAAATGCAAATTTAAAACTTGGAGCAAACTTCATACCTTTTATCTTCTTATTTTGTCATGAAATAATAAGGAAAAAGACTTGTGCTTGAGCATCAAACTGCATATTGGTCAAATGTCCAATTACTTTTAAGCCTGTGAAAACAGGGGGATTATGTAAAAATATGTTTTTTTCAAAATCTCATGCAATATTTTTGTTAAACCCCTTGCATTACAGCTCAAGGTCTACACTTTTATAATGTCTTGATTGCTTCATTTCAGATACCATTTGGTGGTGTACAGAGGCAGTTAAGTTACTCTTAAAATACTTTTGGACCTAACTCTAAACGAAAGTAAGAATTAGTAAGAGGCATCTTTTTGAGCCTGCTAAATATTAGTATGCCCTGTCATACAATCTGTGTTCATAGTATGTTTTTGTTTTGAACATAATGTTCCATTAAAGCTGTGTTACAGGTACAGTCATGAACCTTTTCTGGAAATTAAGTCATGTCAACGGGTTGTTTTTTTTTTTGTTAGTTTAAAACATTTCACTACTCATCCCTTTTACTACTCATCATTGTGAGGAGGTTGATTAGAGACACTAAATACAGTATATCCTGCTTGGGCAATTTTTCATTTGGAAGGCTCATTGATGGACAATTTGAGATGGTTAGAATGAGAAGAAGTCTTTAAGAAGTGATGGTCACCCATACTCCCTTATGACCTCACGAGGAGATTTGTTAGTTTCTGGCCTCCATCCGGTATATATAAAATGTTCTTTACCCGCCTGGAAATGGATGAGAGGCCAGCATGAGAAATGTACGACAGTTCCTGTTGAGGGAAGGATTTTCCATTTTTGTATAGATGGTTTACTTTACTGTCGAAGCCATCTAGCCTCTCTGTCCCAAATGTGCACATTGTTGTCCTCAAATGTCTATCTATATTTTAATTCCAGGTAGGTTGCTGATTGAGGTCCTGAAGTATTGTTCCCTCTTTGCTGATCCATCCTCTTGTGCAAAGGCTGTTTTAAATATTCTCCAATATACACTCCAATGTCCTCATTGGACTGGACTGCATGCACTATGTTGCTCTTCTCGTGTTTTAGTATACAGTCTCTTGAATGGACCAGTCTCTGTCTCAGGGTGTTTGTGGGTTTAAAATAAAAGGGCATTCAAACATCCTCTAGAGCTTTTCAGATACACCCACCATGTAAGTAATGACAAGGTTCTTCTTTTGACTTTGGACTCTCAGTTTTATGTTTTACTGATACTATGTAGCTAAAAGGAGAATAATCCATGGAGGTGGTAGACAATTCTGTAAATCTTGTAAGTTTCTTTAATGTCTACACTTAGTCCGTAGAACATCCTCAGCTAAGTAACAGGGGTTGTATCCCATACAACATAAAATCAAAAGCTAGTGCACTATGTAGGGTGTAGAATCCCATAGTTTTTACCCATGGTCTCAGCTTTGTTGATAATTCAATGGGATGGTGGCGTCCCCAAGAAGGAGACCTTTTCTTATCTACATCTTCCATCTACATGTTGGCAACAATGGGTCACACAAGAAAACCCATAGCACATCTGTGTTTTTGTCTGAAGAAGTGACCTCTGTACAATAAGTCCAGAAGAGTGCGGCTCTGGCTTGGGCCTCCTTGATCTTCTCCAATCAGCATCATAGATGGAGATGCTGGGAAATTTTGTTTTTTTTTTTATTTGTCACATACACAGTCATACACAGTACGATATGCAGTGAAATGCTTAATTCTTTGCATATCCCAGCTTCTTGGTAGGCAGAGGTCAGAGCGCAGGGTCAGCCATTTCTACAGCGCCCCTGGAGCAGACAGGGTTAAGGACCTTGCTCAAGGCCCCACAGCGGCAACCTGGCGGAGCTGGGGCTCAAACCGCTGATCTTCCGATCTGTAACTCAGAGGCTTAACACACTAGCCACCACTGCCCCAGATCCGAAGAGATTCAGCCTGCAGCAGCTAACTGAAATAGTAGCAAAATATTTCAAATGAACAAGTCCAGTCGTTTTTTCTGTAAGAAGAACTTCTCTACTGTATCACGCTCTGCCATGTGCTCTCTCTCGCTCTCTTTCTCTCTTTTTCTCTCTCTCCCCTACCAGTTTGCTGTAGACAGTCATTAGTAATGATGTATGTAGTTTTGCCCGAGTGCACACTTAAATGCCCTATTGGGAGTCAATTTCATTTTATTTCCGATATTAAAGCACTTTATGTGTCAGTATACTACATGAAAACGAAGTTTAGGTTTGTGGGGCCAGGGGTAGCTTAGTGGTTAAGGCATTGGACTACGGTTCGGAAGATCCCAGGTTCAAACCCCACAACCACCACGTTGCCCCTGTTGGGCCCTTGAGCAAGGCCCTTAACCCCCAACTGCTCAGATATAATAAGGTAAAAATGTAAGTCGCTCTGGATAAGAGCGTCTGCTAAATGCCTAAATGTAAATGTTAGCGCTATCGCTCCTGTAATGCCATGCAGAAGTTTATTTGAATCATTTTCTATGAACAAAAGAAAAAAAAAGATTAGATTATAGATTGATTTAACACCTGTTTAAATGACCTAGATTTGAATCCATGTGGCACTTTGTCTAATAGAGCGGCATGAAAATTGGTCTAAATAAATAATGAATTGGTCACCCAGGGTTAGCCATAGAGGAACAGGACACCTGTTTCACACACAAATGCACAACCTCACATACACCCAGGCTGGCAGAGTGTAACAGTGATTAATGAGATCTGAGAATCTCAAATGGTAACACTGCTGCGTCTGTTTGAATTCTTTCAGTGCTCTGGTCTGCATTAGCATCTTTTACACACACACACACACACACACACACACACACACACACACACACACACACACACACACACGTATGAACACATTCAATTATAGTACAAGTTAATTGGTGAGACATCAAGAAAAAATGGATTACTTTAATTAAATAATTAGATCATAGTTTCTATATTGAGGGGAATCATCTCCGACCCCATAGGAAAGCCATTGTAAAAAAAAAATGTTAATGCTGAAAAGAAAGTTGCATGATAGAAAGGTATAAAAGGTATCATTCATCCAAATATGACACTGAGAAGGCAAAGAATACAAGGTTGTTGATCTGGCCTCCAAATTCTCTGGATTTCAATCCGACTGAGCATTAATGGAATGTGCTGGACAATCAAGCCCCCACCCAGCAACCCAGAGCACCCAAAAGACCCGCCACTAACTTCCCAGTGCCGACACTGTAGAACACCCCCAGAGGTCTTGTGGAGTCAATCCCAATGGTGTCAGAGCTGCCCAGCAGCATAAGGGGAATCGACACAATACTGGGCGTAATGTTTTGCATTTTAATGTTATGGCTGATCAGTGTATACAGTACATGAACACTATTTTCAAGGTTAATTATGCCAATCTTTCATCATAAAGAACAAAAGGCCTGTTTCCACACATGTCTCCGTCTGAAGTGGCTCGGTGGAGAAGGGCTGTAATTACTAAAATGACACTTGTTTTGGATGACTGCACTTTCTGTACACGTCTGTCACTGAATCTGACCATGAGTGTGGTCAGAAAAAGATCCCTTTTATTATCACCCAGTTGCATAAATAGATCAGATTCAGGTTTGGAAGTAATGTCACATGTGAATGTTCTCTAGTTGGATCAGTCCTTACAGTAAGTGTTTGTTAATAGTTAACAAACTGCATAGTTTTGAAGGTGGGAATGTGTGTGTGTGTGTGTGAGAGAGAGAGAGAGAGAGAGAGAGAGAGAGAGAGACTGTGTGACAAAATACTATCACCACAGAGACTGCTGTCGCAGGGAAGCAGCCACTGTAAAATGTGTGTGTAGGTGGAGGAGGCTAGTAAGAGGTGGATAGAGAAAGAGGGAAAAAACGACTGATGGATACTTCAGTGAGACTGACAACAGTTTGGGGAGACAGGAAGTGACTGACGTGGTCATAAACATGTCTGCCATTAGTGTGACACACCTGTAATGATACCTCCAAATCTACAGCTGAGGTGCGATCAGGATGGTGATTTGCTAGGCTGATTAATTAGCGTTCTAGACTCTTTGTGCTATTTGGCACTTTTGACACTTTTTTTTGTCTGTGCAAGGCGACAGTGCTAACTATTAAGCCAAAGTACAGCCTTTAATATATAATATCTTAATTTGAAATTATTAAGTTTACTAATAATTGTATTTATGGTGGCACAGTGGTGTAGTGGTTAGCACCTTCGTTTTTTTTGTTTGAAGTTTGCATGGTCTCCCTGTAAATCAAAGTTGAAACCCCGCAACAACGGTAGGCAATAGCATGTAACTTAGCTACAAGCAAGCTGACTAGTATTAGTGATAACTAAAATTTTTTTTGAACACCTTACCATCTTAAAACAGTCATTACTGTAGATTACAGATTTAATCAGGTACTGCGCCAGTGTGTTGATTGATCTGAAGCCAAAACTGATACAAAGTAATCTATAATTAGTGAATGGGCACTTTATATTCTTCACAGTGTGTGTGGCCATGCTGATTTGAAATCACTGTGTAAACAGAGAAGGGACTCAGTATGTAAAAGACTACCTTTAGTTTTTTAATTGATACTTCACGATGAGGGGGATTTCTGTGGGTTTTATTGGTGGTAGACTAACTTTGGCTGAAATTCAGCCATCGTGGGAAACTAGTTTCTATCAAACATAAGATCTGCCATAAACCATCAACAATAGCATTACAACCCCTGACAGACAGCATGAATAACATTAATGATCCTCTTAGAAGACATGATGGGTGGACAACATAAGGTATAGCATCTCCGAAACAGCAGGTCTTATGGGGTGTTTGGAGTACACAGTGATCTGGTGACAGGGTCATTGATGTGTGCGAGGAACAAAGGCTATCCCGTCTGGTCCGATTTCAATAAAAGTGCAGCAAAAATTGCTACAAAATAAATAAAAAAGAAGAAGTTAATGCTGGCAATGATATGGATATGGTTCTGTTTCATTGCCAAAGTTATTTACAACGGGTACATTCTATGGGGATCGTTCCTTTATGGGTTAAAGCTGTTTTGGTAGCAAAAGTAGGACCTACATGATATTAGGTAGGTGGTTTTAATGTGATGGCTGATTGGTGTATACAATAACTGCCCTAAATGTGGTGGATTCTGTAGCAACAGTGAAGTGCAAGATACCTTCGTAAATCTCTATTTTTCTATGTAATCTTTTAAAAGACACTTTTATTCAAAGCGAATTTTGACATTCCTGGGTTTTGAACATTTTCGAGGAAGCAACAGTGCACCATGGTTTAAACCTGAGTTTCTGTCTGCTCAGAAAATTCACTAACCTTATCTGTTCATCAGTCTTATGATCATGTTCACTCTATCATTAGAAGAGAGGAATAAGGAGTTCCACAGCACAGTTGTGTAACATAGAGACAGCATGTAGTGTAATTATGCAGCAGTGAGCTGCTTTTTGATGGTTACACAGAGAACACCCACGTCTTTCTCTCTTCCCTTTTTTCTCTTTTCCTTGCACAATACCTTTCTACCTGTCAGATGTATTTATCTCTATTTAGCTGTCTGTCTTCCTATCTATCTTTCTACCAGTCTCTGTCCTTATGCCGTAACTGTCCCTGTATTATTTTTATGCAGATAAAGGTTCAAAAATAAGATTATATATTTTATTATTATTTGGGGCCATATCTGAGCCCTCAGACCTAAATCTGTTATTATTATAGAAATTCTACATACCTGGATAATCAAATCACAAACAAATAAAAGTTAATTAACATATTTCTATAAAAAGACTTACTTTCTTTTTTCTCTTGTATAAATTTGCATTGTGCTGTCACTCAACTCATGCATTAAGTAGCTCATTATTCACGAGCCTGGAGCTGATACTGAGCTCATAATGGGTGTGCAGGATGCTTGTAACACAGCTTGGAAATTTTAATGAGTGAGCACTTCTCTCTGTTCACTCACTCACTCTGTATTCACTCCCTCACACACTCACTCACTCATTCTTTATACTGCTTATCCTGTACAGTGTCACAGGAGGCCTAGAGCCTGTCCTGGGGTACTAGGCAGGGTACACCATGGAGGGGTGCCAATCCAACACAGGGCACAAGCACACCCACTCACTCATTTACTTACTAATTTATTCACTCATTTACCCATTCACACACTCACTCACTCATTTACTCACACTACAGGCACACTAAACATGCAAATTCGACCAACCTGGGAACCAGAGTAACCGCCGAACATGGGACATGCAAACTTTACACACACAGTTCAGACGGTGGGATTCGAACCCATGACACTGAAGGTGCAAAGCCACAGAGCTAACATTCTGCTTATTATTATTATTATTATTATTATTATTATTATTGAGTATCAGAGGTGGGTAGTAATGAGTTACATTTACTCCATTACATTTACTTGAGTAACGTTTTGAAAAAAAATTACTTCTATGAGTAGTTTTACTGTACCATACTTTTTTTATTTACTTGAGTAGCTTTTTGAAGAAGAAACGCTGCTCTTACTCCACTACATTCGGTTACACTCGACTTTTCCACCCATTTATTCTACACATGCAGCTGGTGGATCTAGTGCTTGACTGTTTCACCAATCAGATGCAGAAACAATGATCACATGACTCTATTTGACCAATCAGGTCTTCAGCCGGTGTTCTATAAATTTATCCTCTGTGAATCCGTCCTACATAAACTCACTGTGCATGCGCAAACAAAAGTTTCCGCATCTTTCTCTGATTTTAAGTAAAGCCCAAAAATCCATGCTGCTACTAGTACAATCCTGCAGTGACTATTGAATGCTTTTTTTATGTTTGCGTGATTATATGTTAACTTTAATTGTACATATAATGTTACTGTAATATTACTTATATAGTCTATGAGTATATAAGTAAATTTCAGTACAGAATTAATCGCAAACACACATGTTGTACATTTTTATGAATCACAAAAAATATAATGCATCCCTGGCATCATATACAAAGCACATTTCGCTTACAAAAGAACAGCTTCATACTGCACTGTCTCCTCTATCTGCCAAAACAAACACACTTTAGCATATATATATATATATATATATATATATATATATATATATATATATATATATATATATATATAAATATATATACAGCTACAGCTCTTACTTACAGTAAGTACATTTTTTGGCTTCTCTACCCACCTCTGTTGAGTATTAAGTAAGAGCATGTCTGCATATAAATAATGAAATTTTTCTGTTGGTGGAAAGTTCAGGATTCAGTAAATAGACAAATTTGCACAGATTATTATGATATATATCTGTACTAAGAGGTCTGAGGAATTTATTGTTGAGTTAAACAGGTTTCTGGCTTCAGCAAGCTTGACCGCCCTTGCTTTTAAGAATTCATTATCTGAAATACAAAAAATTAGAGCTGAGAGTGAGAGAGCATGATGAATGCATGATCAATAACTAGTACAGTGCATAAATCATCAATATATATATATATAAAAAATTATCATTTATGGCATGCTTACACGATATGATCCATGTCTCTGGATCATAACACAAAACCTATAGACATGTTTGTGCGAACTGTTTGTCTTCCCTCAAATGCAGAAATAGACAATATGCATTGCCATGGTTACCCTGTGCTAGCAGGGACCTAGATGGTAACCTCATCACACACACACACCTCCTCATATCTCCTCTGCTTATTTGAAGAAACAGCCGAATCATAAAGTCATAGAGATGACACCATTGAAATATTTGCCGTTGTGTTATGGTGTATACTGACATGACACAATGAGTTGACCGATGTTCGCTGTTTTGTCATCGACTACTTGTTCACCTACACTGCCTACATTCTGGCAAAAGGCCACGAGCCATATATGTGATGAACGATAGGTGTGTGTAGAGGTCCCTTGGAGCAAAGTCCTGCATCAGTAGTTTGTGTGTAAGTCTTTGTGCAGACAGGCAATCTGCTAGAAAAACACTGCTGATTTCTCTGGTGTGTATAACCAAGTGCATCCAACCTACACACTCAAGTGCTTGATTAAATAAGCACAGACCTTTTTTTCTACTGCAGTGCTCAAAACACATTAGTGTGTGTGTGTGCATGCATGTGTGTATGTGTGTGCCTGTCCATTGCTTATTTCTAGATCGTCTCATTTGCTATATGATGTGTGTCAAACGAGAGGAGCAGAAAACTGGGGCAGAATAAAACAGGTAGAGGAAGAATTGAGCAGGACTGAAGAGATCAAAGTCTGGGCTGCCTGCATTCCCTGCCAAAAAATTCTATCAAACCACATACACACAGGAACGCACAGACATACACCTCCATTCTGGAGCATCAGTTTTCTAATTACGGAACTAGTGCTGATGCTAATGCAAATGAGGGATTACTAAAGATAGCTGTATGAAAGTATACATTAGGCATTGTGCAGAGAGTCTCAGAGATGAAAAGACAAACTGTCTGTTAGAGATGGTTGGATGAGGATTTCTGTTTGTTTTTTTCTGGGATCGAATTTTTCTGTCCCCACATCTCGGCATGGTTTTAGTGCATGCATACTAATAGTTGGCTAACTAGAGATGTGTAGAAACTTTAGATGTGTTTGGTGTGTTTAAATGTGTTATTTGTTTTAACGTGTTGTGAAATCTATTCGTCCCATCTTGTTTAAATATTTGTCACATTTAAATATGTGAGATTATCAAGCAAATTTTTATTTTAAAAAATTAAAGTTTTGAAATGGCCTAGTCAAAGTAAGGCCTTAAATTCAATTGAGATGCTGTGGCATGACCTGAAACAGGCTGTTCATGCTTGAAAACCCTCCAATATGGCTGAATTAACACAATTCTGCAAAGACGAGTGGGCCAAAATTCTTCTCCAGTAAAGTGAAAGACTCATTACCAGCTATCGCAAATGCTTGATTGCAGTTGTTGCTGCCAAGGCTGGCACAACCAGTTATTGGGTTTATGGGCAATTACTTTTTCAAGTTTACTTGAGTAGATATAAAATGCACATTTTTCTTGAACATCAAGTGCATTTTGTATTTACTTGGGTTATGTTCGTGTAATATTAAAATTGGTTTTATGATCTGAATCATTTAAGTGTAAGAAATATAAATGAATAAATAAATAAATAAATAAATAAAATCAGAAAGGAGCAAATACATTATTTTACATTATATGTGAAATCTATCATATTAAAAGCAATCCTTTGTATGCATGCATACTCTCTCTCTCTCTCTCTACACTTTACTGCCCCCATCAACACTCAACTCTATTACAAAAACAGTTAGCATCTTTCTCAGACTACTTTGCAGAGCGGGTTCAAGCTTATTTAAGCGTTGTGTTTGCTCAGAGTTTAACTGATCATATTTTTTATTCTGTCAGATTGTGATTACAATTCTGTCATCATTCTATTCTGTTTCATGAGTTACCATACTATCTGGCTATTCTATAGGCACCTGAACTTGTTCTTCTGGGAAGACTTTTCACTTTCCATACTTTCAAGACAAATATCTACACATTTTTGCTACTGATGTGACTCTGGAATTTATGCTCATTTACCTCCATGAAAATGAGTGAAGTCAGAGACTGATGTCAGGTGTCCTGGTGGAAAAGTGTTTCAATGGGGTTTGGGTACCGGCTCTGTGTAGCCCACTTGAGTTCTTCTATTCCAACCATGGCGAACCATATCTTCATGGAGTTTGCATTTCATACAAGGGCATTCTTATCCGAGAACAGATTTGGCGAGAGAAGTTCTGACATAATGAGTAATTATAATGCTACAGTATTAAAGGAAATTCTGTGCAGATGTGTGCCTCCAACATTGTGCCAACAGTTGAAGGAAGACCCTGGTGTTACAGTCGGGTGACCACATACAGTACCTTTCTCCATATAGTGTAGTTGACATGTGGAAAATTTGGTACATGAGGTAATGCTGTACAGTACCTTCATTTGAGGCAATTTGGAATACCTTTTGGTGACAGAAAACCAGAGAACCTGAAGGAAACCCTCACAGACCTGAGATTTATTTTTAAACCAGCAACCCTACCCACCATACCCTCCTTAGATCTGGTACATGAGCAACATAGAGTAGCCACTGACTCAGACCAGCATGGTCCCCGATATCACAAAGATGCTCACTCTGATGTCATAAGAGTCCCAGGCCTGATGACATGTTCCCTGCTGTCTATAACAGACAGAGAAAAAAAAGGCCTATTGACACTTAAAGTGCCATATTGTACCAGACAAAGCACCCCTGATGATTCTCCCTCCCTGTTACTGTGTGTGTGTATGTCTGTGTGCGTGTAAGAGTAAGCGCGAGAGCGAGAGAGGTGTCAACATCAAACCATTCTAGCCCCCCACTGTGCTCTAATCCCTTTAGTTCTGCAAGGTCACTCGATCCCTCGCTTCACCAAGTCACCCGTCTCTCTCTGATCAGAGATTACACAAACACTGGCTAATCCCTCTCCTTTCTCTCAGTGCTATGTGACTAAGCACATGCTTGCCAGGTTAGCTTTCACATGTCCCTATACAATCTTACCTGATTTAACCAGTCAGAAATATAGAATTTGTCCCCCAAGAGAACACTTTGTCTAACCCTCATTTTAAATCGTCTAAAGCTGTAAAAAATCTTTCATGTTTCTACATAAATATATATAAAAATATGTTCATTTTTAAGCATTATCAGTTTGTCCCTGGAAGCACAGTGATGTAGTGGCTTGCAGTGTGGCCTCGATGATGACAAATGAACCAGCCCAGTAACTAGTACCCTGGCGATGCTGAACGCTGAGTAGTTGGAACAGACAAGAGGGGAAATGAGGTTGCTGCTGGGGTTGTTACATATACAAACAATTTTTTTTATTGTGAATTTAGGCAGAATTGCAGCTTGTAACGGCAAAACATTAAAATTTTATTTACATAATTAAATATAATTTAATATAAAGCACTGACGGGTGACTTAAAACTGTGCTGTATATTTAATATTTTATTTCTGTAGTGTGAAATTTCCACAGTTAGCACTGTGGCCTCGCACACCCAGGATAGGGGGTTTGTGTGCGTTTCCCTGCCTTGGATCTGTGTGTGTGTGTGTGTGTGTGTGTAGAGTTTGGATGATCTCCCTGTACTTAGTGGGTTTCCTCCAGATACTCCAGTTTCCTTTCACAGTCCCAAGACATGCAGATTGGCGTTCCCAAATTGTCCATAGTGTGTGTGTGTGTGTGTGTGTGTGTGTGTGTCCTGCAATCAACTGGATGGATCTCCCTCCTCATGCCCAATGTCTCCTAGCATACAGTAGGCTCCAGATCCCCTCCACCCTGTACCAGATAAGCGGTATAGAAGATAAAGAAATGAATGAATAAAAAGGAAATTTTCGCAGTAGCAGCAACTCGTATCTGAAGTGTTCACGTCACCTGGGTAACACATGGAGGAAGTGATGTCTGCCACGTTGATGTAATACAGCTTATATAATGTACAGCTCTTTGAAGAATGCCAAAATTAGACAGGCTACTGCTTTTAAACATTCAGGATTCTCTTTAACTACAATTGGTTTATTAGTATTTTTATTATTATTATTATTATTATTATTATTATTATTATTATTATGCATAAAACAACTGTATAGTGTATACTGTTTAACATTCCAGCACCCTCAGTATTAAATGATTTCCTGTGTCTCTTGTTTAAAGCGCCTCTTATAAAATGAAGACTTTACTGTATATATGTAGAGGCAGGAAACTACTGTAAGTGCTATGGACACAGATGGTGTGTGCTAAAAGATTACATAATTGTCTTGTTCAGCCACAGGCTTATGGACTCCACACCCTGGATAACCCTATGATTTCCCAAAAGTCTAATAAAGCATTTTAAGGCTGCGGTGGACATTTGTCGTCCTATCCATGGTAAATTCCGTGTTCACATGCATGCATACCGAGACCTTTGAAAAAGTCACATAGTGATATATGACACAGTAAGCAGGTCACATAATTTATGGAGCTTTGACAATCCTAACCTCCCTGTGACCCGAACGTGTGGCAGATACACATACTTAAGCCTCCCAATCAGATCCAACCAGGCTGCTACAGTATGTATGGTAGAGGTTAGGACTGATGACACTAGCCTTATTGCTAATTCTTTATAGGGTTTTTAAAAATCATAAAACATGTCCTTGTCTCAGACTCTATCATTTAAGACTTTTTTAAAGAAAGGGGTCTGCCCAGGGACATTTCCTTTACAGGATGAAGAGGCAGTTTTAAGACAGCTCCACATGTTAATTCGCTCATATTGTACATCACATTGTACTGATCAGCTTCAAACATCATGGCTGTGGGTTTCTGTTAATCCCAAATACCTGATAGTGTCCTAAAACCAGGATACCTTCTTGTGCACGTTAGAAAAACAAAGCAAAATAGTGTCGTGGCATATGCAAGTGTGCATAATAAGTAACACCCCCTATTTCTCCCCTCAAAATTTCTCACCTGGTGAGCAGAGGTGTCCTGGAATGTAATTAGAAGAAAATGTTAGCAGCTCCCTCAACTTAACAAAAAGACAGAAGTTGTATTTAACCCTGAGCTGTTGAGAGGAAAGTCACCATGACCTCACCCTTTGCAAATGCGAGTGTTGCTTGCCTGGGCAGTGGTGATATAGTCTTTGTCTTCTTGTCTTCCTACACAGTCAGTTACCATGGTGATGTGACACTGAATTCCTTTTCACCTGCTGTTTTTATCAATTCACACTGGGAGTTCTCTCTCTCTCTCTCTCTCTCTCTCTCTCTCTCCATCAATTCTAAGTACACATAAGATATGCTGTGCAGCAGCAATAGCACATCTTATTAGCAACATTCTATGTGTTTATGCACATTCAAGATTTTCAATATACAGTACGTTTACTCATGCATGGACTGTGATCAAGAATCTTCCTTCTCTCATGCTGGGAGGGACTTAAAAGTTCCAGTGAGGACTTTAAAGCTCCTTAAACAGCCTAGTTAGCATTCTAGCTCTTCCCCTGCTGCTAAAGACACTGAATTCTTTCACCTCTTAATGATCACGTATGACCCCGAGGTGTTTTGGATGGTGCTGTTGGCCATCTGTGGTGTCCTTTGTAGAGAATCCCAGTAGTAAGATGGAAGATATGCACAGTAGTTTAAATGCTTCAAAGGTGACTGCTCCAAAGGCTGCTCTGACTGCCCTTTTAGAACGTTTAAAAAAGACAATGTACAATAAACTCCTTTTATAGAGGCTGTCCACAAGTACAAGTTTGGAAATCCAAAGGAAGCTCTTAGTGGAGTAGTCCCGCTTCTCCTCTGCAACAAAAAGAAACAGGTGGGATGGGTTAGACACCTGATAAGGGACCTTCTGATCAGTAACCACTGAGCTACACCTGCCCATGACTATGGCATGGTTATTGGTTGGTCACTTAAGATTTTTACACACAACAGTTTCACTACATTAGCAGATCGATCCAGAAGGCATGAAAAACATTCAAATCAAGTTAAGTTTATTGTCACTTCAACCACGTACAGTTTAGTACACAGTGAAATGAAACAACGTTCCCCCAGGACCAAAGTGCTACATGCAACATAAATTAACAACATAAATTACCAGAAACTAACTAGTTAACTAAGAAACCTAATTAGCTGAGACAAGACAGATATACATGTTAACATAAATTAACAACATAAATTAACAAAAAACTAGCTAGCTAACTTAGAGACCTAATGGGACCTAATGGGAGCTAGCTGGGACAGATTGACATTTTAAGTTAAACTTTTTTTTACAAAAGGGACAACATAAAATGCACATGCAACACTTATTCCACGTACATTGAACCTTGGATGCGCACACACATACACAAACAGCAGACTGAGCCTTGAGCAGAGAGAGAAAATGGATTTTTAACCTCTCTAATAAGACTTGCTTTTGCTTACATGCGCGCTGTACACACACACATACAGACACAAAATATAATATGTTTTACGCACACACACATGGTCACAGTGTTATACAGTAGTAAACAGTACACGCGTGCACAGATGTTGATTATACCAGTAAGAGATGCACACTAAGACCCACCAGGGGAGACGATTAACCAGAATTCCGCAGCACAAGAGAAAGAAAAAACGTTGGCTCAGTTGGGCCCACGTGACGCCCGGCGTCAAAACAAGAAGCACATGTGTAATACATGATACTCGGTACTCATAAACCAAGATTTGTTCGTTTTCCAAATAAATTTTTTTTTATCTTCGCTCGTCTTGCGGGACGCTCGCAAACCGTGTTACTCGCAATCCAAGGTTTCACTGTATTCCACTTGTTGATGAGAGAGATCAAGGTAGAATGGGCAGAATGGTGCTACCTGTTGGGACATGATGGCTTAGATAACTGTGGACGTTTGAAAAGAGTCTCAGAATGCACAAGACATTACACTTTTAAACAGATGGCCTACAATAGCTCCACTGGGTTTCGGTTACTTCAGCCAAGAACAGTTATTAGAGTAGGATAAGCATTCCTGTTCCAGAGAACATCAATGTACTCCGGTTAGAACATAACCAATCATATATGCACATACTGTTTATGATAATCATGTTTATTCTGCGTGTGCATAATGAGGTGTACTCACGGTACATGCAGTTGTAGTTAGGTTATCTCAAACAGACAGAAGTACTGAGTCTTGGCCTGGGGTGAAAATCCCGCTGTGATCACTGGGATTGTAAGCAAAGCTTTATTGTAGAACTCAGCCATTTATTTTCTAGTTTTTCTAAACTTGTGTACAAAGCAGAGTTATTGTAGCCAGAAACCATGGATAAAACAACGGCCAACACTACACAACTACTTATATTAACTTACAGTGACTTTATTGCTTGGCCATTACCTTGCGTCTCCCTTAAGCGTTGCTTTATGTGGTGCAGGTAACTGTAATTATACAGATGTTCTAAATTGAAGTGAACATTTACCGTTCCGAACGCAATTTCAGCTCGCACTGTGTTCTTATAAATAGGTTAAGACAAATACTGTATATTCAAATATAGTCTTAGGGAATCTATGCAAAATATTATAAATCATTCATTTAAATCAGGATATTTGAACTATAACTATTACTGCTCCGACATGCTCAGAAACACTCAATAATATGGCAGCTTAGCAAGTCTCTGTCTTCCCCTGAGAGACGCTCATGACATCTTAAATATAGCTTGGTTTGTCTGGATCTATATATCGTGTGTGTGTGTTTGACAAAGAGATATAGACTATGCGTTGAATATTAAAGCCTGGATGAGCTGTAAATGGTCGAGCATAACTGGAGTATGGAGGATGTGGTGTATGTTGGGAAGCTTTGGTAGCTTTACATACTGAGAGGGATTGAGATAGAGATTAGTGGATTAATAATGAGAGAGAGAGAGAGAGAGAGAGAGAGAGAGATGGAGAGAATGAAAGAAGACAAGAAGGAAAAAGCAAAAAAGCTGCATGGTTGCCAAATCTGTGGACCGACAAAAAACGTCACCACCCTAAGTAGGTCAGGCAGCGGGCTCCATGGTGAGGCACTGTGCTATGGGAAAAGATTATGGTGTGTGTGTGTGTGTGTGTGTGTGGATTTGCTTTTCTAAGTGGGTACTCGGTTGTCAGCTACTATAAAATAGGATACAGAATATAGTTATATATTGTTTTTATGAATGGTAGTCATGAGGATGAACTTGCATTCACTGGAATATAATGAAAAGAGACAGGTTGCTGATAGCCAGCAGTGAGGCAAGGAAGATGGAGCAGGACATTTTAGGACCGAGGATAACAGGAGCGGATTTGAACAGCGAAAGGCAATTTTGAACAGCAGACTTAGTATCTAGATAACTGCAGGAGCATGGATACCTCAGAAGCAGGAGCAGGAGCTGGTAGTGTAGTTCTTACACTGTCTGGAATAATGCAGCAACCACGGAATATTCAACTGTCAAAAACTCCCAGAATGAATATGAACAGAGTGGCAATAGTTATTTCTATTCATAAGTAATTTCTATCTGGGCTCAAGAAAAGTTTGTGAAATTGAACTAGAAATAGACTTTTGCAAGGGAAAACGAAACAAGCTTAACTAGCAATAATATTGTGGAACAGATTCATAAAATTGAACCAGTTGTGCCCTCCATTGAATTGGCAACCTGTCCAGAGTGTACCCCGCTTCACATGCCCTATGTACAGTAAGTCTCCTGGGATAGGCTCCAGGACCAAAGCGACCCAATGTACATAATAAAGCTGTACCGAAGATAAGTGAGTGAGCAGTTGAGTGAGTGTTACCAGTTATTAAATTACTTTATCATTAGTGTAAGCCCTTGCTTATTATTCCCTGCCTTCTAACGCTTCACAAATGTTGTTAGGTCATCACCTCATCTCGCATAATTTTATTCAATGCATCATATTACACTTATTGTGCAGCACAGGCTATAATTGTACACCTCTTCAGTAAGGAAGGAAACGGTAAATGTAACTCATGTTAAAGTATGCAAGAGGAAAAAAAGACTGACACCTTTCCCCAAATATTAACAGACAGCTGAGATGGAATTGTTTTGAGGAGCCACATCTTCACATTATCTGTATCATTTTAGCTAAGTACCTAACTATAATGTCATTTCATGCAACTAATGCTAGCTTACATATTTACTTACACTAATGCTAGCTAGTCTACCAAGAAGTTGCCTGAAAACCCAGATGTTATCACTTTCAGTTGGACGAAATTCTCAGTGTCTACGGACAATGAGTAACAATGTACTAACTCACTTATCGTCTATACCATTTTATCCTGTAGACAGGGTCGTGGGGGGCCTGGAGCCTATCCCAGGACACAGGACACACTTAGGACACAAAGCGTCCTGGACGGGGTGGCAGTGCGCACACACACACACACGCTCATACACACACTACAGGCAATTTATGAACGCCATTTATCCCAATCTGCAGGTCTCTGGACTGAAGTGGTAATCGAACCCAAAACCCGGTAGGTGCAAGATGTTAGTACTAACCACTAAGCCACTGTGTCACCTAGTAACAATGTACTTGGAATAAATTTGAAATTACCAGCTAATTTGCTATTTCAGGACTATATATAGGTACACAATCAAATTATATACTTGTGGATAGAAACATTGGTTTCCTTCTAAGTAATTTGACTTTTTATTTCCCCCCCGGTCCTAAACCCTTTACAAAGATAGGAATCAAAAAGGACTACTGTGCAATTTTTATTATTTTTGGTTTTGCCTACATTTCAGGGTCATAGACAGCAGAGTAAATTATGAAAAAGATCATGAGGTTACACAGATACTGTTTACAGCTTTGTTTAAAAATGAGAAAATTTTAAGACATAATAATAAAATAAAATGTTATATAACAGGTAGAAAGTATAGACCACACAAATTCAGGCATCATCATTCTTACAGTATTTTAGACCAGTAGATCTTGTTTATGTGTGTGGCAGAGTGTCAAACTAACTAGTGCACGAAAGTAATCTGTTCTAGAAGTTATAAAATCTTATTACTGTATATACGCACAACTTGTTCTGTATCTTTCCTTTATTCTGGCTATAGAGGAAACAACATTAATGGATTGTAACGGTAAGCCGATGAATCATGACCAAGATCCTTAGTATAAGATACTATACAATGTACTATAGTATGGCATTTTTTTCTACTGTATATACAGTGCAAGTAATTTGGTAACACACACTTCTGACATGTGACTCAAAGAATCAAGAATGTTAATCATGTTAATATTAATCAAACACCACCAAACTCCATTGATTGGGCCCTTCAGCAAGACCCTTCAGCTCAGTTGTACCCCCAATCAAGAAATAGAGCAAATGTAGTGGGTTATGTGTTGTACAATCAACACAAGAAACAAGAGTATGTACAATCTTACAGTATTTAAGCCCAAACATGTTTAACAGTTTTATTAGCAATTACTATTGCAAAATTAAATATTGCTAATATTATAATATTTTGGTTGTATGAAATAAAGAGAACAAGTTATTAACATAGTAAGTACATAATGCAACTGATATCGAAATCGAGTTCCTAAACAGTGTTGTGCCGAGGTCTGAAAGTCTGAATGTTAAATTATAGAAATTTTCCTCTTTACAAGATTGTATGTACGGTAGCTATATTGCACAGGGAAGGTTTTCTGCCTCCCCATTGAGCCCGAGCAGATTTCTTACTGGCCTGTTTATTGCCGGTTGTAGTGATAAGCGCCCCTTTATTGCCTTGCTTAAAAAGCAGTTTTTCCTTCAGTTGACATGCCATTTATTACTCGCAGCCTCAGCTAATATAATTTTCACACTCACAGATGGGCCACTGTCATCTGCCCTTTTCATTGCCAGAATGAAAAGTAGGATGATGAGGAGTTGGAAGAGGAGGAGAATGAGAAAAGGGTGGCATAAGCTACCACTGAAATTCCTCAGGCTTCACAACATGCTCCAGTTTAAAAAAAAAAAAGAGGATGAGAGAGAATGAGACTAAATTTTAAACAGTGTTTTCTGCATTATTTAACATTGCTGCTGTAGCTCAGCTATGCCAGCACAAAACCTGGGTATGGAATATATTTAGACGGATTTTAAAACATCAAGCTTTTCTTGGACTTGCTGTTTCTTCATTCCCACCCACCCCTATTTTTGTTTGAGTTCAGTACACTACTAAATTATGAAACAGATTTATTTATTTATTTATTTTACTCAAGATCTTGGAAGGGTTTGTGAATCTAAATATCACTATCCATCCGTCCATCTAGGAACCTCTGTAGTCCAACTAGGGACTGTGGAGTCCAATGGTGACCATTGTATTTAATCTCATTTTCGCAACCGTGGTTGAACCTCTGATCAGGATTGTGATTAGGCTTTCCAATATCATTGATCTAATTATCTCTAATTTCTGTGTTTTTAAGTACTATTTAGTGATAAAAGTGACAGAACATTGCTGTGAATCACTAAAATAAATTCTGTAATGGTCAGCGAATGCAATAATCTCCCTCTAAGCCTTTTATATTATCCAAATGGAATTTTTTTAGCCTGTGCTCAGCGCCATCCTGTTGCATCATATTGTAGTAATAAGACAAATCTGTCTACCGAAACTGCACGCATTAGGCATATTTTTTCTTTGGGAATTCAGACCCAATCAGCTAGGGTATACCATGTATTAAAATAAAAAACAAACATCCTTATAAATGCAATGAGAACACCATATCAAATTCAAAGATTCCTTCCTAGATTTGATTTGGTAGAAATAAACTAATAGTAAAAGAAATCATGGTAATTTTTTACTATTTGAATTGTAGCCTTAAATGTAATAACATACAGTAAACTGATATATTGGTTTGGTCTGCTTATTCCCACTTTGATAAACTATCCATGCAGTGGTAATATCATCTGAAATATAATATGCTAGGAAAATATTTCATAAGAAATATTTGATAAAAGGAAAGCGATGAGCAGGCTTGATCAATGTTGTAAAAGAGGAGACCACGCAGAGCAGGGAAAATAAACTACAGGTATCAAATGCTGGTCTTTTTAACTTGAAATTACTTTCCACCTTGGTCTTGACCCATTACACCCTATTTCAGATGGATTTAATGAGAAACACTCCTTTCTAATTACTAACAGCTTTTGAAGCCAAATAAGTTGGTTACATTATCACAGTAACTTATTTAGACAGAAAGAACAGATTGATCCATTTGAAGTATCATGAGCAGAAATGTCTCATTCAGCTATCACTAGCTATGAGTTAATCTATCCTTCACCAGCAAGGCCAATACCGAGCTTGAGGTTTTACCAGCCTGAAGGTAATTCCTGCCACCTGCCCAATGTGTAGGTCCTCATTTTGTTGCCAAGAGACCTCTGACCTGATGTACCATGGTATCTGGTGCCAAGAGCTTAGCAGCAGATACTTTAGGTCCTGTAACTTGCAAGTTGGATTCTGGTCTTGTTTGTCTAGCACGTCCCACAGATGATTGATTATCCTGAGAACAATGTTGTCCCCAGCAGAACCCTGTCCAGAGCATCACACTGCCTCTGCTGGCTTTCCTTATTCTCACGGTGCATTCCAGTGCCACCTGTTCCCAAATAAACCAACACACACAATTGATCATCCACATGATGTAAAACATTTAATTAATCAGCCCAGGCTACCTTCTTTCATTGCTGCTCCATGGTCCAGTTCTGACGCTCACATGCCCATTGTAGGTAAGCATGGACACTCTGGCCTACACACAGCCCTATACAGCAAGTTGCAATGCACTGTGTGTTCTGACGCATTTGTATCTTTTCTACCATTATCTCAACCTGTCTTTGTGTATATGCTCTTACCCAGTCATCTTGCCATCACAATTTATCCCTGGTTAAAGTTGTTTAGGTCCTTACACTTGCCCACTTTTTCTTCTTTCAACACATCCTTTAAGAACAATTGTTCACTTGCTGCTAAATACTGTACTGTATATAGCATTGGTGGAAGCCGGGCTTCCCTGTTTTTTATGTTCTTGTTTTTTTTTTCCGACTGCACTTGACATTTTAATGAAAACACTTTGTTCAATAGTTTTGTTTCAGCTATAAACTTCTCTGTGTTGTTACTACTGCCATATTTTCCTTTTTTTTCACTGAGTATCGTTACTATAAGTGAAACAGCATGCATTGCTGGTGCAAAATTGGTGAAAATTTAACCAATCATATGAGACTGTATTCCTACCATTATTATCCTATGATTTGTTAGGACTATACAAAGGGAACCTAGGGCAAAGTGGATGGCTCCCATTCCCATTTCGAAGGCATGCACTTCAACCATGAAAGGCTTAGATAGATCTAGATGTTTAAGGATTGGTACGGAGGTGAATGCCTCTTTGAGCCTTTGAAAAGCTTCTTCAGCTGAGTCATTCCATGCAAGGCACTTAAACCTCTTCTTTAACAAGGACATGAGCAAGTGCGTGACTGAGCTGAATCCTTGAATGGATCTCCTGTAGAAATTTGCCAAACGTAGGAAATGTCACAGTCTTGGTAGTGCGCCATGTTGTCACTGCTGAGACTTTGTATTAATTTATTACCATTCCCTCTGAGCTGATAATATACCCCAGGAAAGAAATCTGTGGCATGTGGAAACATTTCTCACTTTTTTTTTTTGGCTGTTTTTCCAAGTGCCTCTGTAGTGCTCGATAGACTTGGTGAATATGAATTTAATAAGACAGGATGTTATGTGTCACAATCGGGCCAGGCTCCGAAGCAAGTCAAACACCACGCCCCCCATCTCCAGAGTACTAATCACCGCCACCTGATCACAATAGGGGCGAACCCTCAAAAGCGCACGCCACACAACATTCAACGTCCGGACTCGTAAGACGAAAGTGGACCGAATCTCCAGACGAGTAAGACTCGAATAAGTGTCTTAAAATTACTTACCTGTTCTCCTTGTTTCTCCTCAGAAGTGTGTTCTCCTGTTTGTTTTCCCGTCTCCGTGGCTCCGTGTGTGTGGCGTGCGCACATCTCCCGCACCGGGGTCTCCGAGTGCCCTCCGCTCCGACCGTGCCTTCCCCGAATCTCCACGTCGACCAGCTTCCCCCCCATGTACCGTGTCTGCCGATAATTCCCAGTTATTACTCTCTCAACCTCCTATCCGCTCAACCTTGACCCAACCGTGTTTTCAGAATTAATAAACATCTCTTTCTCGAACGACTTACCCTCCTGTGTCAGTCCGATTCTGTTACATTATGAGTATATAAAAATGGCATTTGTATGTGACAGTGATCAGTCACTGGTGCAAGAGAACATGTCTGGCGTAAAATGTTTTCCACTCATTTTTCTCTCTGACTCGGATCAAATTATAATACAGTATGCACTTCTTTGTAAAGATCTTGGTGGTTAAAAGTTATTTCAGTGCTGAGAAGACTGGTGATTAGGTCCTCAGGAATCAATAAAGGCTCTGAGGCCACCCTATTTTTTTATCAACAAAAACATTAGCCTGTCAGTTTAAAGCGTATGAAAGGACAGATATATCTTTGCTGGATTACTTCTTTCATGTAGTCATTCATGCCTCTTGGGTAAATGTGATTATGAGGTGGAGCTGTACAAGGCAGGATACATTCAATATAGTGGTGTACCAGTAACCTTGGTTTTACTGAAAACTTTAATGAGGCCCTGGTATTCCCTGGAGATATCTCGATGTTTGGCACTCAAGGGTAACATCAATTAAGGTTGTCGGCATAAGGATGACTAGTGTGTGACATTTTTTTTTAAATTCACATTTAAAAATGACCCAGGAGATCTGTTGGTCATGTAAGCTCATGTGAATGTAAAGGCGATTTGTTGTTAGTGCAAAGTGTTGGCTTGGAGGGAAAGGGGTTGGGTGCACAATTTGATTTTTTTCATTCACAATGGATCCCTCATTGATACCATGAATACTCAGGGACTAAGGCAGTGGTTGTATAACAAATTTATCTCTTCTACAATGGCCTAGTGAGTCGAATTGAGGTTGACCCCCAAGTCAACCAACACTGAAAAGATAGAAATCAAGCATAGTGTCCAATCATGGCAGAGAGACAATAAAATGGACCCCATCAAGTGAAGGTGTAAGGAAAATGTGTGTGCCGTCCCTGTTTTCTGGCTGAGCTGAGAACTGTGACTTTGCAGGATATTGGTCAACGATGTGGTCTGGGTTGCCTCAGTAAAAGCACAGCCTTTCCCTGCAATGTCTTTCTCTCTTCTCAGCATTCAACCAGGTGACACCTATGCATGAGCTTGAGGCTGTTGCTAGGGTGCTTTTAGACTTAATATCCTGCTAGATCAGTGGGCAGAGTTTTTGACATAGCATTGACCTGAGCATCTATTTCTGTCAAATGCTGTGGTCTCCTATTAGTCGATGGTGAGCTGCAACAACCTCCCACCAGTTTAGATCTGCTGCATCCATTATGTTGGCTGTCAAAAACAAGAGATTCGCGAAGATGCAGATGCATATTAGGGTCTTAATAAGGGATGCAGCAGACAAATCCAGACCGTGTTAAAGATGCATAGCGCTAAAGAAAGGCATCTACACACATTAACAATAGGAATAAAGGTAATATCAAAGGCAGGCAAAGTAAAGTCAGGTAAAAGTGCACTGAGTGTTTACTTCTCAAAGTAGATAAGACAGAGCAATTCTTCTACACTGCAAGTGGTAATCATGAACAGGTGGGTGGGATTAGAAATCAGGTAACTGAGAATGTGCTGAAAAGCGTTGTTGCTGGGAGTCATGTTTGTAGGCTGCAGGGTTGGCTGAGGGTAGAGTACTGTATGGATTCAGGTTGGCATACAGATGAGTAGTTACATTTTACAGAAAGGTCTTCAAAAGTCAATAAAATATGAAAACTGTATTTCTTTATATTATATTATAAATATTATGTGGAAAACAGAAAAACAGTACATTCTTGCATTATTATTCATTTTTTGCCCTAAACTATATATTTTAAAAAAAAATCATACAGAATCGAAAGGTTAAACTGAAAATCCATATACAGAACGAAGGCCAATCAGTAATGAAAAGAGAAATTTCAGTATTGCTAACCAGCCTGGGTAAAAAATGTTAATTGCAACAGCAAACAAAAATGCTAGATGGCTAAAGTATCTATAAATAACATGAAGTAAAAAAAGAAGCATTTCCTTGGCCCTCATACTGTGCTGTATGTTACCATGTCGTTTTGCATGAGTGCCAGATTTCAGGTCAAAACTCAAGATCATGAAGAAAGAGAGACCTTTTTTTAAAAACATTTTGGACATAGAAGACAATCAATTATGCAAAGAAAAAAATGGTTATTAACAGGATGTTCTCTCTGTCACTGCATAGTTTCACACCAGTTTACGTCTCCATACGACAATGTAATGTGATGCTGACAGATCATATAATGACACTGGTGTCACACATGGTATTTAAATGCTTTTTCTAATGGATAAGTTTAAAAAACTGTTGTATTTATTAAAAAAGTACAATCTGCTTTACCCTTTGCAGCAATTACATAAGAATATATCAGTATATCATATATTACCCTGGAAAAATACATTTATCTCCTCTGATCGATGAGCTGCATTGTACTTGTGCATATAACCACCCAATATCAAGCCTCTGAACCTCTGCCTTTTATTTATTTATTAAGTTCATTAAATTTGCAATGTTTAATTAGGGTTTGACTGGACCGCATGATGTTTAAAGTCCCAGCTGAGCTTTGAAGACATCAAAAAGTAATGACTGACACCAGATGCCACATCAGGCATCATCATTTTTAATAATCACGCTTCTGACTTTCTACAGCCAAGCATTTGTTTCTTCGCAGACATTCATTGCTCTTCACAGGTAGTTTTTATGGCCTTTTTTATGTATTTTTGAAGGCATTTTAATATAATGAAGATGAAAGCACTGTAGTCTGCTTTAAAGGGGCTGATGAATTTTCTCACAATAGAGCAGGAAAACGAATGGGTTCCTTGGATAGAACCCTTGGGTGTTCAGTGTATTGAGCCGTTTTTTTTATCTTATTTATGCCACCTCTTTCAATTGAATCCTCTAAAAGAACATAAAAGCCTAAATTACCTTCCTTTTTTTTCTCACCAGTATTTAAATTATCATATTATTTTTATAGAGTGATAACCCAGGCCATGCTGATAAAATGACATTTTAACAAATGAATGTATCTTCCCAATTATAATATCACTCAAAAATTATCAGCGATTTCTTTAAGTGAGTGTATTTAAACAACCAATGTGTATAGTGCACTGAATAATTCAATGTAATGTAATAATCTCCCACTTAATGTCATTACTTATAATGTCATCCCACTCAATGTCATTGTTCATTCTCCTTCTTGTACTTCAGCTTCCTCATTATTATTATTATTATTATTATTATTATTAATATGTTCTCTGAGCACTGCTTGCTGTAGACCTCAACACTTGTTGCACTTAAGAATTCTGCATTCCATTATTGTTTTTTTTTTTTTTTTTTGCCATATCCATTGGTTCTTCCTGTCCTGTCTTCATTCCTGAATTGTCACTGGTTTTCTTCTTCACATGCTGTAATCATTCACAGGTGTTTTTAGTTTCCCCTTTGATTTTTTCAATGTATCTACAACTCTCTTATGTGCTTGTCTCTTTCAAAGTGTTGGGTCTTTTGATGTCACAGAGCCCTCTGTATTACTCGCATTTGATTCCTTGTTTTTGATCCTGCTCCTGTTCTCCTCTCAGATTTTTTTCCTTAGCCTTGTTTAGGATATTTGCTGATTGCAGTGATCCTTGCTTGGTTTTTCACCTTGCCTTTTTGATTGCTGTCTTGACCTTATTTGCCTCAGATTGTATACTTCTTCATGTAAAAATGTCTTTGATAGGCTGCCAAACCTATATATATATATATATATATATATATATATATATATATATATATATAAGGTTGACTGCCAAAAGACAACACTTTGAAAGAGACCAGCACGTAATAGAGCTTTTAATATATATATATATATATATATATATATATATATAGAGAGAGAGAGAGAGAGAGAGATAGAGAGAGAGAGAGAGAGACAGAGAAAGAGGTTTGGCATCCTGTTTTAATATGCTTGGACACTTTCCAGGCTTTTCTTTATTTATTTGTATTCTTTTGGCAAATCATTTTACTTCTTTACATTAAAATAAACAAAACTATATAATGCCTTAAACTTTACTATCATTCTAAAAATTTAATCTTAGAAAGTGAAATATTGTTTTTATTTTTAGTCAAATGTTATTAAAACTGTGAAAAAAAGGATTTGATTTTGCTTTTTTCAAGAAATAAATTTCTAAAAAAACTAGCAAAATTATCTGCCAATAGAACAAGACTATTGTCTATTATCTAACAAGACAAATTTTTTCTTGCCATCTCAATATCATTCGACATGAAATATGGTTAATAGTCTAATATTTGGTTTGCTGCAAACTTGTTTTAAGGAAATATAGATATGTTTGGCTAAATTCAACAATATTTCACTTGCTACGATGTCATTTTTTGCAGTGAAGATATTTTTCCTCGGTAAGCTGTTATCATTTGAAGTGTGTTTTGTGCATAATGCTTGTGTTTTGTGCATAATGCTAGTCCATTGAGTGAAGTCCAGTAGGAACCGCCAGTAAGGGATTACAGTTAGGGTTATAAAAAACTGCTCTAAACTATGGCTAGAGAACAGCTTACATAACAGTCAGTGTGTTTGTGACAGTCAAGCACTAATTCATCATTAACACTTTCTGTGCCAACACTTTCATGCTGGCGGACATCACCGATCTGGATTGCAACGAAAAAAAATGCAGTTTTTATGCAAACATTTGTGTTTTTGCCGTTTTAGTTTTTCCTTCACCATGTACATGCTGGCAGAAAAAGAAAAAATGTTTTTTAAAAAAATGTATTCTGCAAATATTTTCATTGTACAGCCTTATACAACTTTGACATAATAATGGAGACAGTAACATTATAAAGCAACACAAAATGTTTTTGCCATTGACAAAGAAAGCTGTTAAACAAAACAAAACTACATATATTTTTATCATTTACATTCTCAACAGGATGCTCATTTTGCAATTTTACAAACAGCTTCATGAAAAAGCTTCACCCAGAAGCCTGCTGAATGCATTTACAGAAACACTGCTTCTGATTTATGAAATTAAAAACATTTTATGGGAGAAACAAATAATATTAAGTGAAAAATTTAGTATTTAGCAAAAGTTGCTTATTAAAAATAATCTAATAATCTAATCATCTAATTAAGATAATAAATTACCTTTGGGGAGGCAAATTTGTCTAATAATATAATATTTAATACAGTTATTTTGTCTTTTTCTAACATCTTTTAAACAAATCTAAAATGACCTAGCATATTTTTAAATAAGTTTACTCATCTAAAGGGTTGCATTGTGTCATTTTAAGATAATGTTGCTTATTTCAAGTGTTTGTTTTTTTCTAGAAAAACCATGACATTATCTGCCAATAAAATAAGACAATTTCAATTAGTGACATTATGTAGAAATATGTGTAATGGTCTTGTATTTGTTACAGATAACCTCATAATATTACAAAACTTATTCTTTATTTAAGTTTCAATATATGGGTTTGTGGACACCTGACCATCCTACCCATTATTAAACATTTCCATTCCTGATGAAAAGCACTGTTCATGGAGTTTGCATGTTCTACCTGTTTTTAGTGGGTTTCCTCCAGGTTCTCCAGTTTCCTCCTACAGTCCAAAAACATGCAGATTGGACTACAGTTATTAGTGTTTCCAGAATGTGAGTGTGAGTGTGCTTGTGCCCTGTGTTGGATTGGCACCCCATCCAGGGTGTACCCCACTAGTCCCATGAGTCCCCTGGGATAGGCTGCAGGCCTCCTTTAAACCCTGTACAGGATAAGCGGTATAAAGAAAGAGTGAGTGCTTGCTATAGTAACCACAAATTCTTCAGGTAAGGCTTTTTACTAGAACACAGTATTTGTGGGAACTTGAGCCTTAGTGTGGTCAGACACCTAGTGTGACATTGAATGAAAAAGCCCTGAGAGCAGTAAGGTGAGGTCAGAGATTTGTTCAGGAAACTTGCGATCTTTCATGCCAGCATTGGTGTACCATGGCTGCTCACTTTGTGAACATGGAAAAGGGTTATGGTGTGAGGATTTTAGTTCTAGTAATGAAGAAAGCTTAAGGGAACAACATACAAAGGCATTCTGGGTAACTGTGTGCTTCAAAGTTCGTGGCAACAATTTGAGACAGATCCACATAAGTGTGTTGGTAAGATGTCCACGAACTTTTGGACATATCTTCAAAATCGACTTAACATACAGTACAGACATTAACAAAGCTATCATGTGTCTGGTGTCTGAGTTCTATGTATTACACTATGTTTTGTCCAAACATCGCTTACAACATTTGTTTTTAACGTACTGTAAGCGTTTATCCAATTGCTTTCAACTATATATATATATATATATATGCAACATATATAGATACATATGCATACAGTTTGCATGTGTGCTCAGTGTAAGCTTGGTAAAAATTATATAATATGGTTTGTGGAAAATACTGTACCATGTTGTCGTTTTTTTTAATATGCTGATAATACCAGCTTTGGACATAATAATTATTATTATTATTTTTATAATTCATCCCAAATTACAAGGCTTATGAAAATGTGTGTGTACAGAAGTTTTCATATTCAGATCTCATCGTTTCAAGTGTACAGAGAGTGGGCATGCCTAAGCTTGTAAACAGTGTCGGGGAGAAGCAGCAGTGTGGAGATATTGTTCATTGTTTGAGAAGACAAGGTCCCTTTGTTATTAGCTTCCACTGGGATATGAGCGAGAGAGAGAGAGAGAGAGCGAGAGCGCGAGTGAGAAAGAGAGAATAGGAGAAAAGTGATGGAGAGCTGTTGATGAGATTTGTGCCTTAGCTCAATTAACTGTTTGACTATTATAGTGTACATATTCAAAGCATATGTTAAATAGCAGTAATAAATGCAAACGTGTGTGTGTGTGTGTGTGTGTGTGTGCGTGTGTCTGTGAGACAGAGCAAGGTCTTTTAAGAGGATGAAAATGCATGGTCGTGATCTCTGTGTCTGCTTTGTTCAAATGCTTGCAGTCAATATGTACTGTACAGACACAACATGCACACACATGCAAAGGCGCAAATATTGTCATTTATCTGTAGAAGAGGAACTTTCTTCTAATACCTCTGAGAGCAAAACAAGCCGTTTCCATACAGTATGTCAACATGAAATGTTTGTGCTTTCTCCACTCTGCCACACCTGGGTTACCCCACTAAATCCTCATTGATCATTTGGGACGATTTAATGTCATATCAGAACTGTTATAAGGAAGAGTTTTCAGTACAAATGTTACACTCAGATTTCTTAGGAAACGTTTTTAGGAGTTCCTGACTCGTCAGGTATCGACATGTAATCCTCCATCATGGCAGAAGTGGCAGATGTTTGGTAATCCTTGATTCTTCTCCAAGACAGCTTGTCTTTTTTTTTCTGCTATCTTATGTCCATGTCGTATGTCTTGTATGTCTTATTCACCGAGCGAGCATTGCCCTCTCCACCACTGTGCATTGTGTACATTCGTACAGTAGGGGAAAATGTGGGAAGATCCCAAAATAGATCAGGCTAGCGGATTTGCACTTGAATGCAAAGGCGCCTTAATTACGCCTTCACGAGTGTGAAACAGGAGCATGTGACAAGCGTGTGAAGGCACGCTTATTCAATTTACACACAGTCAAGATTTTTTTACATAACCCAGATCTACTTTTTTTGTAGAAAATAATAATAATAATTAATAATAATAATTAAGGTATGAATGTTTGTTTCCATGTCTTTTCTTTACCTTGATTTATCTGAATGTGTGTCTGTTCTTTCTGTTTTAAAGTTAGATTTTTTTATGTTCGTTTTTTTTATGTTCGTTTTTCGTTAGATTTTTTTATGTTCGTTTTTCTCATTTTTTTATGTTCGTTTTGCGTGAGGTTTGTGTGTGTTAGGGCTGCAACTAACAACTGTTTTGTCGAATCGATTAATCTAACAATTACTGAACCGATTAATCAAGTAATCGGACTACAAATGGCACAATTACTCAGTCGCTCTTATTCGGCTTTTGAATTTAGCTTAAGACAGGTTTGTGCATGTGGTAACTAACTATAAGGATAATAAAGTAAACTTACTATTGTCTATAACGCTTTATTCTGTATGCTTTATCCTATCCCAGGAGACTTACAGTAGGGCATGAGTATGCCCTAAAATATATCTTTTACTGAACTTTCCTGGTAAGAAAATAAAATAAAAACCAAGGTAAAGCAAAATAGCAGCAAAACATTATGACTCTTAATTAACGCGTAAAGATGGCAGATGGTAATTTTGGAAGTTACAGGGTATGGTCAACTGGTGGGGGCGGGGTCAAGCAAAGTGAAGCATTAAGGGCCCGAGAGTTTAGTAAGTGGGAAAAGGGGGTGAATATGTCTAATTAGGGTGTGTGTGCGTGTGTTGCTGTGAGCCGAAAAAAGTGGAAAGAGAGAAAACCAGCAATGAGGTGCAAAGTGTGTTTGTGAATTTCCATTTCCCACTAATTGAGGAAAACTGGAAATAAAAACCTGACTCACAGCAACACACAGTCAGTGATTATCCACATTCTCTTCAGGTGTGAATCCTTTCCCACTTACCTGACTCTAGCGTCCTTCACAAAGCGGCCACAACCCCAGTAGTTCCCCCTGATTCTAGCGGCTGTTTTGCTCAGGATTAAAGTGAAATGTTTCCCACACTTGGGAGATTTTTTGCTCGTGAAGGTGTTTGCCATTGCGCTATTACTCACTTCACTCCAGTAAGCCTCACACCTACATGTCAGAGCGTTCACAGTTTGCGCGAGAATCAAGCATGACGACGTCAACTAATCGACAATTACATTTCTTGGCAACAAATTTATTGATTTGACAATATCGATTAATCGTTGTACCCCTATAGGGTGTGTATTATTTTTTGTGTTCTGTGATTTAATTTACAACCATGTCACATGTCTGTGTGTATGATTTCAATAAGTCTTGTTTGTTTGTGCATGTGCAGTAAGTATGTAGAAGTCTCTTCTGAAGCTCTACTGTGAAGTCAGTCAAAACAGAGCCACAACACTTGCATTCATTAAAAGAAGGCAGAGAACTCGCGCAACAAAGCCAGACAGGGAGGCAGGAGGCTATTAAAGTGCAATCAGACCAGGTCAAACAGACCCCGCTGCTCACTTGATGCCGAATTCAACCCCAGTCTAATTTAGCCTGGACCATTGGCTACTGATCCAAGTTCTGCAGCCACCAAACAGCCTTGCCCTTTTTATAAGTAACACACTTCCTTCAGTTAAAGCCTTTAAAGAGATTCAGCGATTTAAAAGCCCAGACAGCTTCATTACCACCTTCTGTGTGTCTGGTTTATTCTGAGGCTGAATTTCTGTTGTTCCCTTGACTTTCCAGAGAAGGCATTACTTGACAGTCTGCATTTCATCCTACGTCAATGGAGGGAAAAAAACTAAAAGTGTATGCTTAACATGGCCTGATTTGTCCAACACAGAAAACAAAAGGAAAAAATGTGTACAGTATGACAGAAAGTAGATGTTATCTTTATTAAAATCACATATAAATTATTGTTTCTGTAGTATCTTATTCACCAGAACTGGTATAATGAACAGTGCACATAATCCAAACCTTATAATAGACAAAAATGATGCTGTCATTAAATAAAATTAAAACTTTCTGTAAGGCAAAGTTTATGTAATATTCATAGAGGAAGTGTTCCGAATCAGTGCTTTGTAAGATGCAGTAGGCTTTCAGCCTTCAGGACCAAGCACTTTCTCTAAGCCTCAGTAACATGACATGCTACATTTTGTCTCATTAACTGCAACAGAAAGAAAAAATAAGATTAGTGAGGAACCAATTTTCCATAGATATAGCACAACTAATAACTGGAAGTTACTTAATTCAACAACATTTCACAAGATTAACTTAAAGGTACCATATAGCATAATTTAATTAATTAACAAATTTGAAATCACTGGTTAATTAGTGTGGTTATGAATAAGTGGAGGAATTAAAAACATGGATAGATGAATAAAGCACTTCAGCATATTTCTCTCACCCACTCAGTCATCGTCTATACCAGGCTATCGCGGGTGCCACTCCATCGCAGGGCACACAGATATACTCATTAAGGTAATTAGCACAATCTGCATGCCTTTGGACTCTGGGAAGAAACCACCAAACAGGGGGAGAACATCCAAACTCCATGCACACAGACCCGAGGCAGGATTCAAACCCGGGCCCTGGAGGTGCAAGGCAATAGTGCGGCCATAGGATATTCTGGGCACTCAAGGCTTACACATGCCTGCGGGGACCAAAGGCAAAGACCCTTCATATTCCCCACACCCCAGTTCAATTAAGCATCCCCCAATAGATGGACCATCTGCAGACACACAGATCTGATCTACGGAGGCCCCACCCCACAACCAACAGCATCCAAAGGATCCACTGTAAACATGCTCGTGCCAGACACTACAGTACATGCCCAGAGGCCCTACAGAGTTACCATGGTGGCTTTAATTTGGCTTTGGGTTAGTGGCTATAACTGCATTTTGTCTGTCCACATCACACAGACTTGGATTAAACCAGTATACCTCATATGTTTACCTGCATACAGTACAATTTTTTTTTTCTAAATACACTTAAAGTGCACTAATAATTTTTTTTCATATTAATGATGGTTCCCTTTTACACTTTTGTGGAAATAATTTTTTTATGTATCTCACATACATGCATATCACATACAAGACTACAAACAGCATCTAGTGCAGGGGACTTGAATCAATTGAGAATCAGTCAACATGAAATGTTTCCCCCCTTTCTCGTTTCTTTTTAAAGAGAAAGCGAAATGATTTGATAAAACCACAGGTCTTCTGAAAAAAAGTTTGCTCAGGCGAATGGAGCGAACGGGAGGTTCGGTCTGTTGTCCAGATCCAGTAATGCGGAAATAGCGGGTGCTGCTATTACGGCAAAGGAAAAGAGATGGAAAGAGTAATTAATCATTACGGGTTTTAAATCGGATATGTGCATTACTGGATCTGAAGCGACAGCAGACCGCAAATGATGATGGCCACGTCTGGGCTGATGGGAATTGTAGTTCTCGCTACCTCCCATTCGCTTCATTCGCCTGAGCAAACTTTTCTCAGAAGACCTATCGTTTTATCGAGTCATGTGACCACGGTATTATCGAAAAAATTAGTTATTGCGGTACCGTTACATCCCTATTAAAAATTCAAAACCATTTAGGGTTGTGTTTTTGTGCTGTTACTACAGTAAGTTGTGTTGCCAGTTGAACTCTTTACCCAATGGGGAATGTGAATGCAAAATGATGATCTCATGCTCTCAAATCTCATCTTGTACAGTAGGTGACCTAGGGTAAATCTACTAGATTAAATGCTTAAAGATGTTGTCCTTCAGATGTCACTCTGGCTTTAAGGTCAAATAACAAAGAATGGTCTTTCCTCGGATTGAGTTTAGGGTACTCTGGGTTGGACAGATGATGTATCAATCAAATCATCATTGGTTCCCCATTAACCTGTCTTGTATGCAGTTGACACAAGCTGAAAGGCATGATGCATGAAGGGGCATGTTGCAGTTTGAAAGGGATTTTGTTTTTTTAAAAAAATGCTTTAAAAAACAATTTGTCACTGGAATGACAGTCAGGAAGTAAAACATGATCGGGGAACGTTTTTTTCTTGTATGGCCTTGAGGCTTAGAAACATGCTCGGAAAACTGAAAGCTGCTACAATTTAAACAACACCTATTGAACAACTGATAACACTTGGCACTTTCTACCTTATCTATCCTATTCAGAGACAACAGCATACTACTTTCTCTTCTTCTTTATCACTCTCTTCTTCCCAGTGGTGTACTTGTAAGGTTATAGAGGGCTCATAATGATGGCTAATAGAGCAAACCATGGCCCATCAGCTGTCCAAGATAATACAGTCTCATTATTTCTCTTCGCCGTCTGCCTCATGCAGAAAAAGATTACTTTAAAATGCATTGACTGGGATCCAAAGAATTGCTGGCATAAGCTGTCAGGCTTAATAGCTCCTCCACAATTGGTGCATTGTCACTTTACTCAAACGGAGTTGTGACATTTATTCCAGTACTTGTCAGCTTATTTATTTTTGACAAAGCCTATTTTTATATTAATGAAATGCATCTCAGCTCAAAACTGTCAATGATTACATTTTCGATCTACATGACTGTATGTAAATATTTTTTTGTCTTTACTGAGCAACACCAAAACACACAGAGAGCTTCTGGAATCAATGCAAATATGTAGGAGTGGCACAGCAGGTAGTGTTGATGTCTCAACGCTCCTGCTGAATTCCGAACGTGATGGGTTTGTTGATGATACATCCGACACACAAGATCTGTTGGTTGAATTACAGTTTCTTCAACACACACCAGGTTTCTCATATTAACTGTATCTGGTTACATCCATTACCTATGTGCCGTCTATTCACCTTGAAAGAAGAAACAGGAGGTAACAGGAAACCGATAATAGATACCTGTCTTGGGGGTTCAAATGTTCCTTTTGAAGTGGTTGTCATATTAGAAAACGTGTCAGACTGATGACTGCTTGTTGAAGGTTAATGATAAGGCAGCTCTCACTCTAAACCCAGACAAGGGGAAAAAAACCTGATACAAGCCAGTAATGTGAGTAGAAAAATACCCACTCATCGTCTATACTGCTTTATCTTGTATACAGGGTGGCAGGGGGCCTGGAGCCTATCCCAGAGCACAGTCTGGACGTGGTGCAAATCCATCATAGGGCCCACACACATACACACTAAGGGGAAATTGGCAACACTTGCAGGTCATTGCACTGTGGAAGGAAACCAGAGTACCCTGAGAAAAACTCATGCAAACTTCATGCACACACACTTTGAAGGTGGGAATCCAACCCAAAACTTGGAGGTGTAAGACGACAGTGCTAACCACTACACAAACTATTTTTATAGAAACACATGTATGAACTTTGTACCATGCTGACTAAAAATGTGTATGTGGAGTTGATGTTGTCAGTATGTGCATGAACAAATATAAGTAAATACCTTTGTGTACCAAATACCATTTCTTACACCTACATACACTTTCAGTTTCTTCCACCTTTGCCATTTATGCCTAATTTTACACTTTCTCATCCTTGTTTTTCCACAATGTTTCATACATAATGTTTCTATTTTTTGCTCCTTCTACACTTTCATTCTTTTTTCCTTTTAAGAGGACTTGCATTATCTGACAGAGAGAAGGGAGGTTATTGGTGAGGTGGGAGTGCTAGCAGGAGAGGAGGTCATACTGAAGAGAGGTCTGAGAAAGAGCACGGGAGAGATTTGTATGTGTGTGTGTGTGTGTTCTACACAAAGGCTTATATAGTATGTGTGCAGTTAATTTGCACAGCTTTTCACACCTGCAGGGTTCTGTCAGATATGGCAGGTCCAGACGTGGCAGGTCAATACCTTTTCCTCCTCACACCAGTCACACCTAAGGGAGCTGCTGCTCGCTTTCCTACTTTGTCAGACACGCTTCTGAGACCGGAGCAAAATAAACTTCAGAAAGTTTGGCGCATTATTGGTCTTTTTTAGAAACAATAGTCAAGCCTTTGTCATACATTAAACAAGAAGGTGAGTATTAAACAGCAAATTGGTGCTAGATGAAACCACTGGTCAAATAAAATGGTGGCATTTCAACAGATAATTTTGGGTAACTTTTTAGTGGGCAAGAAATACAACCATGTTAACTAATGTAAAATGTTTTGTTTTTTTAAATCACTGTCACCTCGCACCTTCAGTGTCGAAGGGTTAAATCCTTTCTCTGTTCCTGTGTATGTGGAGTTTACTTGTTCTCCCTGTGCTTGGTGAGCTTCATCCCACAGTCCAAAGACATGCACAATATGTTGATTGTGTTTCCCAATTTGCCCATAGTGCGAGTGTGTTTGTGTCATATGATAGATTAGCACCTCTTCTAGGGTATACCAGGTTGCCTGTTATGGGATTTGACAATTTGGACCATGGAGCTTATATTACTCTTCTTTGCCAAAGTTCACCATATTTTAGAGTGGAAACGAATTATTTGGTCCCCTGCAGGTTAAATGAGTTTGCATAAAATGAAGGTTTCTTGCCTATTGATTGACAACTCAACGTTTCTGCTCCATCCAAAAGGCATCCATAACTCCCTGACCTTAATGCACTTCTTCTTGAGCCACTCCTTTGTTGCCTAGGCAGTATGTTTTTGGTCACTGTCATGCTGGAAGACCCATCCATGACTCATCTTCAGTGTTCAGGCTGAGGGATCTGGTTGGGATTGTACAATAGATGGCCCTGTCCATTGGCCCAATGAACGGGCCATGTAAAAATCAAATATCAAGCAGACTTACATCTATTAAATCTACCGAATACCATTTCTTACACCTACATACGCATTCAGTCTCCTTTCCACCTTTGCCGTTTATGGCTAATTTTACACTTTCACATTCTTGTTTTTCCATGTTTCATCCTTTTCTATTTTTTGCTACTGTATTTCAACACGTTCAGTCTTTTTCCCTTTCAAGAGGACTTGCTTTATCTGAAAGAGAGAAGGGAGGTTATTGGTGAGGTGCGAGTGCTAGCAGGAAAAGAGGTCAATCTACAGTATAGGGGATTCAATAATTATTTTCCCCACTGTCTTTCCTTTAAAATAATATGCTGTTCTGCTGCAAGTTAATGTAAGATATAGTCTTAAAAACCTGGTTGCAATATAAACTGCTCTTATGTACTGATATAATAGAGAAAAGCAGCCTCTATCCATCTTGTTAAAACTAAATGTTCTAACTGTCAAGCCACATAGACAGTTACAAGTGCAGGTAGGCTTTCTTGAAATGGATTGATAAATCCAAATTGACAAGCAAAAAAAACCAGCAAAAAAACATGCTTTTTTCAGTCAAACAGACTTTCAAGGACAAAAACAAGGGCTCTGAAATCATTTGGGCGTAAGTGAGTGTAATTGTGTTGATTTACATCACTAGTTAAAGATTCATGATGGCATAAATCTTTAACTACAGTAGTCGTGAATTATAATAAACCAACTAATGATGAGCACTTCTTTTTTATGTGTATGATACTTCAGCAGAGACACATGTTCTAAGGGTTAAGGATCTAAAAAAAGCAGATGGAGATGGTGGACAGTGGCATCCAAATCTTATCCAATAGTAAATTATTAGGAAAGAAGTGTCAAATAGAAGTAGTACAATGGCATGTATAGGTTTTTAAATATGGGATGGTTAAGGTTGGGAGAAGAAAACACACTAATACAAGCATGTATTGTATAAGATTGCATTTAAAGAATAAAAGATGCGTACCTCAGTGCACAATAAATGTTTACCATGATTTCCTACTGTATATGAGCTGAAATTACTGCATTGGCCTTCTAGTTGCTTTATGGTTCCTAATACGCAATGGAGATTGTAAAGATGAGTACATCACTAGAATGATGACGGAAATTTACATACAACAATTGTGAGTCTGTATAAATTGCAGGAGAAGTTAGTAGAACTCTCGGACTTGGGAATAGATTTCAGTATTTCAGTCGTAGTTACTGACCATGTGGTTACATTTGGTATCATCCTTGGTGGAGCCAGGCCAAAAAAATAAAAATAGAATGCTTTTCTTGAAGTTTAAGTAAATCTTAAAGCAGTGCGAGTGTGTGTGTTCACCCACAGGCCACCCTGTGACTGTCCAGTTACATCATGTATAGCTGAGGAAAGCTGTCTTCTCTTATTAGACACACTCTAACAGGAAATCAAAGACCTTTCCATCACTCCAAACAGATCTAGTCTTTCTGTTCTGGAAACTATAGCTTCTATCTAAGCTATCTAAGATAAGGGGAATCAACTGCCTGACTGCAGTTCGGTTGCAGTCCCAGAAAAGTCTTTCAGTGGATCCAATCGTATGATTAAGAATAATGAGGAATAGCAGAATGTCTCATTTATTCATTCATTCATTACCTACAGTTTATTACTTATACCAGGTGGCCTGAAGCACAAGGTTGTGTACACCATAGATGGGGTGCCATCCTGTTGCAAGGCAAAAGCATACATGCCCAGTCGTAGGTAATTCGGAAATCCAAATCAAAACCAAATTTAACCCCTCTTTATAACATAACAAACTGAACTCATGTAGCCAATGAAAATTAAACTGGAGTCTTGGGGGCACTGAGTCACTCACTGACTCGGTCTTTGTATCGATGGCATCTGAGGTAGAGGATGCAGGGGTTGGCTGGACAGGGAGTGAGAAAAAGTCATTTGCTGTGTTCTGACCGCCTAGTAGTTCCCTGCGAAGTGAACAGCACAGGGTATTCAGCCATCTTAAGAAAGATTCCAAACCATAAGAACTTTGCCAGTAAAAAATTACCCATCAATCACAGTGCCTCGCTGGACTGCAAAATAACATGGAGCTTGCATGAGGCCTGACATTAATTTCTTGCACTATTTAATGTTATCAAGGACAATCTTATAATAATGTTTCCTTATATTAATAGTATTTTTAAGTAATCTACATACATTGCAATCAATAATTTGTTAATATTACATAGGCTATTAATCTGCATAATCTCTTCAGGAATGGCAGGATCCATTATGAAAATCAATCAAATCACATTTATTTATAAGCTACATACGTTCTAATAGTGTACCAATAAGCAATGGTAAATGGTAATGGTAAATTTCAATATATACTCAATATTTTAGTGTTAATTTTCCACAGTAGCCACGGCAACTAACTGTACATAAGGACTAAGCACCTTAACTAACATAACATAAGCACCTTGGATACCTGTTGCTGCTACTGTATAAATATCACAATATTGAAATAAAATAATAAATATATAGCAAAAAAATCACCAAACTATGTTGGACAGTGGACCTCCAGGACTGAAACTGAAGATCCTGCTGGGCCTGGAGCCTCTCCCAGGGGACCCAGGCAGGGGAACACCTAGAACAGGGTGCCAATTCATGGAGGGCCACAAGCACACACACACTCACACTGTGAGCAATTTAGCAATGCCAAATTGCCTATATCTTCTGATTGCAGGACAAAACAGGAGAACCCAGAGCATCAGCACTTAAACTCTCGACAATGGAGGTGCAAAGCCACAGTGGTAACCTCTATGCCACCATGCAGCAACAGAATTAATTCTGTGTAAAAACTCACATCAAATATGGACTTTGATTATTTTTTTTGGCTACGTGCTTGTGGACATTTCCCTATACAAATTCATATTAGTTAATGCTCATGAAATGTTCAGATTCTCCATTGCACCCACCTATACTATAGGCATTTATATAAACTATGATGTATGGAAAAGGAGAGGTTCATGCACGACAACATGTAGATCCAAGAACTGTATATATATACAGATGTTTGAAACATGCCTAGTGTCACAAGTTGGCTTTTCATTTAAAATATATCCTGTTTAGTTTCAATCAAACCCTTGTGCTTCTACCCCATGGTGCGATTCCTTTGGGGTGGTTTCACAGCAATCTCACTTGTGTGTTTCAAAGCAGCTGTTTCTATGCAAACCCTATTGCAGTTTGATTGCTATGACAGTATGATTGCACCATGATACGACCTAGCTGCAGGCAAACTGAATATGTTATGTATAATGGATTGCCGATGTAATTTTTTTAACATGTGCAAGACAGCAAGATGAGTGCCAGAGGATAGAACCAGAGCACAACAGGACCACACTGTATTCTGGATGTCTTTCTGGCAAAAGGGCTTTATGCAAAGAATTTACTGCCATAGCGGTCACAGAAGTGACAGATCAAGGGGTGTTCAAATCAAATGGGGACTCGATTAAATTTCTTGTTCCTGTGAAAATCTTTAGATAACTTGTTGCCAATTTAAGGAACAGACGCATCTGTCTGTGGGAATTGTACATACCACCAATCATGACCACCACATGCACATTACAGGAACTCGGATGGGTGTTATTGCAACATCCCCATACAGTCTTGACCTCCGTCCAAGTGATTTAATTTTGTTTGGGCCATTAAAGGAGTTCATGGGAGGCCAGAATTTAAGACAGGCGGTCCGAACATAGCTCTGGTGTCTATAAAAGCCTTCGATTACATAAAGATTCTGTTCTTTATTCTTTGTTGTTATTCTGCGCAAAAGTCCCAGTTTGATTTGAACATGTGATTAAAAAAGTTTTATTTATTTTGTCGTTATGTGGGTGGAACTCCCAGTCCCAATCTCTTTAAAGTTTCACTTTAAATATTTATATTAACTAGTCTCATACTGGTTGACAGCCTAATTATCCAGCACACAAAGGACACATTTTCTATTTCCTCGTCTCAGATATTTAAATCTCACTCCACCACAATAAAAAGCCAATTATTACTGTACATTACATTCATTGTAGTTCTGAATACCCCTTAGCCAAGTCACTGGCAGTATATAGCTTCTATTTCTTTGACAGAATAAAAAAAAATAATAAGCCTAAGCCCTGGCTATGGGTTTCTGTCTGGTGTCTGGGTGGGTATCTCTGCTTTCCATGCTTAAAAAAACCTATGCATTAATGGAAAACGTGAACATAAAGTTGTTGTGCGGATCAGTTGGTCCTCTGTGGTGACCCCTTAAAGGGAGCAGCCGAAAGACAACAACAAGAAGCAAACATCCATACAAATACATGATAATGTGTTGATATTTTACTAATATTTTACAGTATATTTTACTAATATTTAGCAAACAAATATTTTTTACTAATACGTATACCGATTAAGTCAATTAAGGCTTTTTCAAAACACATTCCAAGCATTCAGACCAGGCAACTACAAAACACGTACACTTCAGAGGGTCAGCGTTGCAGCAGGATTGTGCAGGTAATAAGAAGCCGATATTGGTCTAATTTAGCACCAATTCAGTTCTCGTCCTTGTTCAAGTGTCAGTCTGGAGACAGTGTTCAAGATCATTAAACCGTTCGGAAATGGCATGGGGGTGGACAGGAGCAAATGAAAAGTGGTGGCCTTACTGACTCCTATTTATTTATTGGATTTCCACAAATAATATGCTGTCAGGGAGCCCAGCTGTGGAGCTTAGTAGAGTGTAAGGGGAAATCAAATTAAAGTTGACACACACTCTCCCAAAACACAGTACACATTATGTAATGTTCCCATTCATCAAGACAAGTCAAAGCAGCCAAATGGGAATGCAAAAGGCCCTTGCTGTGTCTCCTTCTATCCCCAGTCTATTTTTCCCCCTCTGCTCTTCTTTGGGTTAAGCTAAAGAAAAAAAAAATCTTAAAAACTGGATTTTAACTTTACAGCCTGACCAACGTCTATAGCACATTTTTTTTTCAGTGTTCAAGTGAATGTTTTCCATGGCTCATCTCCCAAATTACTTTACCTTAGCAGCTTTACCTCTCCAGGGTTCAGATTTTCTCTTGTCAGTTTGACAGCCCAATGGTCTGTTAAATCGCCTACAAGTTTAGGAAGCGCTTTGAGCATCAAGTTTCAGAGGACTGCAGCGAACCCCAAGCCTCCAGAAATGCGAAATATGATATCAATTTAAATGATCCCTATCACAGATAACTACATTTTCCTCAGTTCACTTAAATGAAAGAGTTTAATATAGTTTGGAAAATTGTTCATTTTTAAAATCTTCCCGAGGTCTGTAATTTTATATGGATTTAAGGAAACTAGGCTGCAGAAACAGTTTGAGTTTCTTGTTTCGACAAAGTCTTAAATAGAAGGATATTTAAATATAGCCATTTAATAGGTTAGCCCCTTTATTTTGTGGAATACAAACAAACATTCAACTATGAGAATACAGTACTCCTGAACGCTCACAGTAATTCAAGGCAAAAACATACAGACTATGAGCTAAACAACCAACATCAGGCTTGACAACAAGACATAAAAACTGGAGCCAAACAGGACATAATGAGACAAAGATAACAGTGATCAGTGGCATGTGTCATGCTGGGGCTGATGGGTAATATAGCGCAGTGCGTCTCCCTGTTAAGAGAGCTGTATCGAAAGTAATGCAAAAGTGTGCATAACTTTTTTTAGTAAACTGCATGTCTGCACAAACATACTACTCACCATAGTTTCCATCACAAGCAATGCATCACTGAACCCAACCATTGAATCCTCTTTGAAAATTTGCAAGACAGTGGTCCTCCAGGAGCAGGGTTGAGTACCTTTGTATACTGTAGAGCAGTGGTTCTCAACCCTGGTCCTGGAGGACCACTAGTGTACCACCCCACCTCAATTCAGAAAGTGATGTTAATTTGTTGATTAGTTAAATTAGAATCTGAGAAAACACTAAAGTGTGCAAGACAGGGTCCAAAGTTGAACGACCTACAGTATGTCATTTAATAAAAAGCCATGCCCCATTTTTGCATTACCTTTGGTACAGCATTTGTGTTTTTAAGTTTCACAAAGATCCCAAAAAGAGAAAGAACACAAACTATTGCATTTATGAATCTTGACATTAATTAAATGAAATTGAGGATAGTAATACTAACATACAGTAGTATGCGCTGAGCATCCAATCAGAACAGAGGTCAATTGCACAACGCTGTCTTAAAAAAACATAGTAACAAAAAAGCCAGTTTAATCCTGTGGCAAGAAATGTTGAAAAATGTTCATGCAAAATTAATGACTGTAGTTATAAGTGGACCTTAGGGAAAAAGTTCAAAAAGCTAAAAATCTGTAACGTCTTAAATCTTATTTCTACATAATTGTATGCATTTTGGAAATAATGCCTTAAATTTATTAAAGCTCTGAATTTCACCTCAGGGATATTTTCCAGGGCTGACTATTAGTCAGTATGTAATTGAATGGCGGAAGATTGAAGCGTGACATAAATGTGAATCCCACTACACAGGTAGGCAAAGCCCAATACTTTAGAGAGTGGAGAATGATTTGCAGTAAGTTTCAGACCATTTGATCAAAGCACAGAGCTCTGCAATATCCATCAAAAGAACTAGTAAAATGAAAAGCTTTGTTTGCAACATAAGAAAAATAGATGTGTTAATAAGCTCCGATGAGTTGCATGGCGGCAGTGACCTCTGCCAGGCCGGCATGGATGAACTTAATTTTCCCAGAAGCTCAATGCAAGCGAAAAAATCCTGATGAGCTCAATCGAGTGGCGTATTTTTTCTTTTTCGGCCCAGTGCACTGCGACAGACTGACAGGAATTGATGAAACACTCCTGAGGCAGCTCTGTCAATCAGATGCAACCATCCACATCATGCAGTCTGTTATGTATCCTAACAGTATGTTTAAAAGGACATAGTCATGCTTTCTTACATTTTAAATATTCATTTCATTACCTTGATTTACAAGCTGGAATCAGATTTTTATTAGATACTGTACTGTATCTCATGAGTAAATCCTTTAAACAACAACCAGAACCACAGAAATTGAGATAAAGATTCAATCTGTTCTGTCAAGCTATTTTATGTTCATGGGTTGAAAAAGACTACAGTAAGGATGAAAAATAAATTCCTTGAGCTCTAACTATGAATCTTTTAGGAATAAATGCAATCATTCACTTCTTTTAGAGAGTATAATGATTTTGTCGGTTTGTTAGGTCTTCTTTTTTTCTACTTTGTTTATTGGCCAATTCCTACCCACCAGTCAGCTCCCACATCACGTCAGTAACCATGTAACACACACTTTCTATCTTTTAATTTTTTTCCTGGAAGAAAGTTGGTCAAAAACATGAATCATGCATAATGCCAACTGTATATGCATCTGGAGGCAGTTATGATCTGGAGTTGCGTCAGTTGGTCAAAACTTGACTCAGCAAAGTTATGTGGCAATTAAATGAAGTCAGCTGATGACCTAAATGTACCGAATGACTAGGTTATATTATCAATGTTTTTTTCTTCCCTTTTTTGATGGCACAGGCATATTCCAGGACTCAAAGTATGCAAGAGTGGTTTTGGGAGCATGAATTGGCCACCACTTTTGCTGCAAAGTCAAAGTTTAAGGCTTTCAAATAATATATTAGTGCAAAGCCTAAGTAGCATGGTGGCTTAGTGGTCGCCTTGTACCTCCAGGGTCCGGGTTTGATTTAATATTCTGGCCCATTTTATCTCAGTTTTTCTTAAATCACTCAGCCAATTGGTGCCATTCATCCGGTGTAGGCCATGGGAACCTAGGTGCTAACCACTAAACCATCGTGCAGCTTTAATTTCACACAGTACAGTGGGGGAAATAAGTATTTAATCCCCTTCAGATTTTTTAAGTTTGCCCGCTTACAAAGAAATGAAGGGTTTATAATTTTTATCAAAGGTTTATGGTACAGGATAGAGACAGAATATCGAGGAAAAATCCAGAAAAAGCACACAATGCAAATGTTATAAATCGATTTGCATTTCAGTGAGGGAAATTAGTATTTGATCCTCAAATGAAACATGACTTAGTACGTGCTGGAGAAACACTTGTTTGCAAGCACAGAGGTAAGACTTTACTTGTAGTTGTTTACCAGGTTTGCACACATCTCAGGACGCATTTTAATCCACTATTCTTTACAGATTTTCTCTTACTTTTTAAGATTTCCTGCTTGCCGGCTGGCAACTCAAAGTTACAGCTCTCTTCATAAACTTTCTATAGGATTATGGTCTGAAGAAGGCTAGTCCACACTATTATACCTTAATGTGCCTATTCTTGAGCCACTCCTGTGTTGCCTTGGCAGTATGTTTGGGTCATTGTCATGCTGGAAGACCCATCCACGACCCATCTTCAGGAGGTTCTCATCCAATGGCCCGTTCATTAACCCTCAATGCAGCAAAGTCAGTCTGTACCTTTAGCATGAAACCAGCCCTAAAGCACGATGTTTTCACCTCCGTGCTTGACTGTAGGGATGGTGTTCTTGGGGTCATAGTCAGCATTTTTTTTCCTCCCAAAACAGTGTCAAGTTGATGCCAAAGAACTCAATTTTGTTTGAGCACATTCTCAATCCTTCTGTTCATTGGCAAACTTCAGATGGGCCTATACATGTGCATTCTTGGGTAGGGGGACCTTGCTGCACTGATTTCAATCCTTGGCGGCATATCATGTTACCAATGGTTTGTTTGGTGACTGTGCTCCCAACTGCCTTGAGATCATTCACAAGCTCCTCCCTTGTAGTCCTGCATTGATCCCTCATTTTTCTCATGATTATTCTTACTCAATGAGGTGAAATCTTGCATGAAGCTCCAGACTGAGGGCAATTGATGGTTATTTTGTATTTCTTCCATTTGCAAACAATCACTCCAACTGATGTCTCCTTCTCACCAAGCTTCTAGCTCATGGTCTTGATTCCAGCCTTGTGCAGGTCTACAGTCTTGTCCCTGACTTCCTTTGACACCTGTTTGGTCTTGCCGATAGTGATGAGATTTGAATGGAAGACAGAGATTTTGTGGACAGGTGGCTTTTATACACATTACGTGTTGTTGTTAAAAGCTCCTTCTTAAATTAATATGTGTACCATATAAGCACATAACCAGTCTGTGGGAGCCAGAAGTATTGTTGGTTGCTTGGGGATCAAATACTTATTTCCCTCACTAAAATGCAAATCGATTTATAACATTTGTATCATGTGCTTTTTCTGGATGTTTGGTTGATATTCTGTCTCAATCCTTTACCAGAAACCTATGATAAAAATTATAGACCCTTCATTTCTTTGTAAGCAGGCAAACTTAGAGAATCAGTAGGGAATCAAATACTTATTTCTCCCACTGTGTATAAAAAAAGAAAAAGAAGAAGAAAATAACCCAGACTGTCCAGCATCAATTAATCCACAAAACCAGCAGTCAGTTAAACACTGATTGTCATTGACGTTCCTCAATCCAAACACAGATAACTGACCATCATGCCAAGCTACAGTATCACCATCTGTTATTTTATGTGGCTTCATGATCAACACATCTAGTCAGGGAAAGAAAAATGATTACACAATGATTAATTATGTCATTTACTAATTTAAGGTCAGCCTTGCAGGCTCTATGTGCCAGTTAGGCAGAGTGGAAAAACTACACTTTAGAGACCTTAGGGATATTGAAGTTATGTCAAGCAAATGTGTTTCTGCTGCTTTATGCCCAGATATAAAACCGAACAGATGAGTGTATATATAATACCCTGAAATAATTTGGAAAGTGAATGTTTGTACGGATGAGAGACTAGATGCCTAATTTCATGTAATACAAACAGACTGCTTGAACTGAATTTCTTTGTCTCCCTCTTGTAAGTAAATTTTGCCTTAAGAGTTTTGTTGGTCTTTCCTTACATTTTAGCAAAAACAAATGCTTCCATGATTGACTTGTTATGTTTAGTGTATTAGAACTGTTAAATATACACTCACCAATTAATTATTACCACTTTATTAGGAACAGTTGTACACCAACACATTTAGGCATTTAGCAGACATCCTTATCCAGAGCAACTTACTATTTCATCTCATAATATATACTGTACATCTGAGCAGTTAAGGGTAAATAGCCTTGATTAAGGGCCCCACAGGTATAACTTGCTGGTCATGGGATTTGAACCTGGAATCTTCTTAACCGTAGTCCTAAACCCTAACCACTGAGCTACCCATGATCATTTACAACTGTCCAGTAAGCCATCTTGTTGCGGCAGAGCAATGCAGATAAATGTGAAACGACATGCATCTCCTGTAAGTCAAACAAGTCTGGACATTCTTATCTGAACACTCACCATGGTGCGCAGAACATTTGCTCACTGAATGCATTTGTTGTGTTTTTTTGGTTTTTGCACCGTTCTGTAAAATCTCCTCTTAAAATAAATAGGATATCAGCAGTTTCTAAAATGCTCATCCTGCTATGTCTGACACTGACAAATATGCCGAATTATCTCATTTTTCCCATTCTGACGTCTGAAGTAAACATTGAAACACTCGATGTGTAGTTGCATCCTGCATAATAATTAAATGAATGACTAAGTAGATATGTTTCTATTAAAATGGCCAGTGTTGATTGTATGAAACTGACTAGTCAAATGAGATTGGTAAGCATTTCTAGATGTTTAAAAGGGTCTACTAGGAAGAAGTCTTTGCCTACAGTATGTTGTCACAGTCAGGTGTTTAGTGTTTAGTGCCCCAGGGTTAAATGCTCAATTAGCAAATAATCATTATTTGCCCGTAATGGATGCTTATTTGCTTGTGGTAAATATGCAGTGGCTAAAGCTAGAAGCTATTGGCTTACTTGGTTAGAACCCTAATTTGTGCACTTTTCACTAGGAATCATCAATTACATGTGATCTGTGCTAAATTTCTCTATACAACACGTCCCAACACACCGCAAATGAAACACCTCAACACCTAAAACACTTTAAAAAGCCACTGCAGTGTCCAATCCAGATGGTGTTTAAACACAGAGGTGCTGCTGAACACCATTTTGAACACTGTCTGCGTCAACAGCCAGCCACACTATTTACAGCATCACACACTCAGCTTATTTTGTTAGGCTAATAAATTGAATTTGAATGCGTATTGTCATAATGCAGGTTTATGGAAATCCGACAGTCCAATACAGACAATTTGCATATATTAACTGACTCATCGAGTGGAAGGACAGAAATAATGCTCCATTAAATGAATGATTTCCTAGACAATGTGAATTGAATGAATGAGTAAATGTAATTTGAAAAGCTTGACCTGCAAACTAACAAGAAGCTCCAGCTCCGTTGGTTAATGTTCATTACTTCGTGCTGGACTTAAATGTGCTGGACTTAAACAGTTTTGGATATTAAGCTTGGATATCAAGATATGTTTTAAGACAATTTTAAAATCTGTACCATGTCATTCAGTTGCACAACTCAATTTCCACTATCCTGTACACTGAATTCATCCCCATTGCCCATATTTGCACATATTCATCTCATTCTTTACATATATCCTGTATATCTATCATCTATCTATCATCCATCCCTCCATCCGTTTTCTCTGTATAAACTGTGTGAACCCCTTATCTGACTTGACTGTTTAATTACGAGACCTGATATTTTTTTTCCTTTTTTATGTTTATCTATCACTATCTTAAAATAAATGAGCCTGTTGTTTCTCACATTCATAGCACAACAACGTGTCTTGACACCATACGAATTAATAAGTCATGCTCCCCAGATGAGATGATGTCACAATCATTGACTTTTTTGACTCAATTTATTATTATTATTTTTTGTAAACCATGCAAGTAACATAATTCATTTAAGACTCATACATAATCCAAATCATCCAAAGCATTACATATATTAAATACACTGTGCCATTAAACAGTCTGCCACAAAAAAAATGTTGGCACATTCTGCAGTACATGAGCTGTTTTGTTTGTATACAGTATAATCAACCCGACTATCCCTAGGTAATACAAGTCTGGTATAGTTTTTTTTGGTCATGTGTATGTACAGTAGGTAATAAATTGTTTGTATTATGTTAATGCAGTATATTTGTGTTCTATTTTTATCATTAAACAATATTTTTACAAATATGATGATTGAATGTTTAAATGCAGTAATTAATATTCTCTGACACTCATGAGCATAATCTTAGTCTTTCAGATCCCTCAAATAGAGGTGGTAATATGTTGCATGAATAATGGTTCCTCCGATTGGGTCAGGAGTGCTCATCTGCTGCTGGTGACACAGTCTTAGAGATAGATTGGGTCTTGGATTACAGTATGTTAAAAGTTGGCAGCTCTATATACATATATGTTCATATGCTTACTGTATGCATATATGCATACAGTAAGCATATGATTGTATAATTTGGGGTACATTTTACATGAGCTCAACATACAAAAACAATGTTATTTTTTAATAGAACAAATAGTGGTTTAAGTTAGTAAATTCCTTTAGTGTAACATATTTGCTAGTTGTACACTATGTACACTACTGGGTAACATACTGTACAGTAGCTGACAATCTCCTTATTTTGACCAATAATTAGTGTAAGGACTCACCTGGATGCCCACTTCTCATTTTTATGAACAGTTCAACATCATATTTGAACAAATAGTTTTATTAAAATCAAAAACAATCTGTAAACCATAATAGTGGAGTAGCATAGTTGCTGGTCAATTAATATATTTCATGACAATAAGTTATTATAGATTAAAAAAAAAATTTAAAAAGAGAGAGCATTTACCACAGTTTGTCACAGAAAGAATAAGATTACGTGGAAACAAATCATTTTTGAGTTGCAGGATGGAGATCTGTTAGAAACTTTTGCAGACATTAATAAATAAATAAATATACAGTTAAACCTTGGATTGCGAGCATGATTTATTCCGGAAGCATGCTTGCTTTAAATTTCCCCATAACAAATAATGAAAACTTCAATGATTTGTTCCATAACCCAAAAATATTCATATAAAAATAATTAATACAAAATATAAAATAAAATACAAATACAAATTAACCTGTACTTTATCTTTAAAAATCATACTTGTAGTGATTGAGACCAGAGAGAGGAGAGAAGAAAAAGGGGCTACTGTGTAGCACGACTTTCACACATACACGCACACGCACCAGTTAGCTGACAGAGACTCATACTCACAAAAGCACCTGTGAGTACAGGCACACATACAAACAAAAAATAAAAAATGCTTTGCGCACACACATATGGTCTCAGTCTATCACGGATGTTGACTATACGAGTGATGCACGTGCACTGAGACCGAGCATCAGAGACAATTACCCACAATCCTTCACTTAAAATCTCCTTACTGAGTTAAAATTAAAATTTTTGCTCATCTTGCAAAAATACTCGCAGACCAAGTTACTTGCAATTCAAGGTTCCACTATATATGAAATTTAATAAGAAAATCCATTAAAAAATACTTGTTATTAACACTAATTGTTCTATTCATTATTTTATTAACCATGAAAACCTCAATTACGAAAGCAGACGTGGCAAAAATGGTCAGTTTGGCAATATTATGACCATTTTTAAACAAAGTGAAGAATATGCACATAACAATTGTGTGATATTGTAACATGCTTTCCCTTAGTATTTAAAACATGATATTAAAAAAAAAAAAAAAAATATATATATATATATATATATATATATATATATATATATATATATATATATAAATATATATATATAAATATCCTTATCATGAAAGGCTATGGAACGTACCCCAAATTATAGAAAGACTCCTATGTTGTTGGGTCTAAGACTGTAGTAGCCTTGTTCCTCGCCCGCGGTGTGAGTGTGTGGAGAAGTCTCTGTCACCAGAATAGGCCTCTCAGCCAGCTCTATAAATAGCCCTGGAGCAAATCCCAACTCCAAGAGGTTTGCTAAAAGCACAGGGGAAGAAGCATATTAACAGAAGCATAGCTAGATTTTAGTGGAAGCATTCCAGCAGAAGCTCATCACCAATTCTTTGATAGCATAGATCAGCCGTCACTTTATGTCAACAGCTTCTAAGCGACACCTCAAAGATTCCTAGTTTTTATCACTTTTAATATTTTGATGCACGTAAACCAAGAAGATAAATATGAAATATGATAAATACTTAAAGAGCATGTTATTTCTTTCTGTTCTCATAACAGAGCTAAGATGATTGGATGAATGTGCCAGCTACAAGTTATTGCAATTATTTATTAACTTAATGTATTTAAATCTGTGTTTTGGGTGTATGATGATATCCTACGTATATTGGTTTCATATGGTTTTCTTCTAATATGTAATGCTTTCGGTCATTTTCAGGTGATGGGAATCCCAAGGAGAGCAGTCCTTTCATCAACAGCAGTGATCCAGAGAAGGGCCAGCAGTATGATGGCAAAAACATGGCACTGTTTGAGGTATGCATACATGTACATGCATTATAGACATCCCACTGTAAGATGCTTCCTAGAATTAACTGTCCACTGGGGCTAATTTATTTAATTTAATCTCACTTCACTATTACATTCATAACATGTAATCAGCAGTGACAAAGGAGCTTACGAATTACAATAGCGGGGTAATAAAGATGAAGTAGGTGGATTACATTCTTGGCATTGTTTTTGTTTGTTTGTTATTTTCTTTCTTTTTTAAAAAAAATGCCTTTGGGAGAGATACTAGAAGTAAATTGACTAAGCACACATCATCCCTTCAGAGTAGAAATCATTCTAATGGAAAAATAACAAAAAGGAATTAGTGTGTTCCTTGGTTTAAACAAAAGAGCTAGCTAGCGACAAGCAGTTGATGTTGTTTTCTGTGTGATATTTAAAAGAGACACATCTTTCTTATGATTGGTTATCATGAAGAATTTTATAGGAATGTTTACAGAATAAAACTGTTTATAAAGCCTCAACTCTGCAATTTTATACCTGTATAGTTATATACCTGACTTATTGGTTCTATAATAGTAATGAGGAGTGTGTGTGTTTACGCACTGTAGGAGGAGATGGACACTAGTCCCATGGTATCGTCTCTGCTCAGTAACCTTGCCAGCTATTCCAATCTGCCTCAGGGCAGCAAGGAACACGAGGAAGCTGAGAACAACGAAGGTTCCCGCAAGAAACCTGTCAAGGTAAGGTATACTCACATCTGACCCTGTACACACACCAGCCTGTATAAAGTTAACCCTCTTTCACTCCATTTCCTTTTCATTCCTTATTTTCATTATTTGCAGTAAATACATTGAGACAACATCTTTTTCAGACCTTTTAAACCAGCGCCACATTTGTAGCCACTGTGGCAACCAATAACTACCATGATATTTGCCAAAGAATTGCATACACACCATATGTAGTACTTGGTGCTCAGTGAAGGTCCATTGTATCTATAATGGTACTCTATAAAGTCCTGTGACTGAAGCCCCATTGCAATAGTTTGATATATTATGTTATGTACTATAGTTTAAGGTAACTATAGTACAAGCAATTTTTTATGGGCTCCAAAGAGGCACTCATTAAGGATATTGTCTGAGATACAGTGTCTTTAGAAAATAATGAAATTAAGGCTAAATAGTGCATAATTGATAACTATTCAATTCCATCTCTTTTAGCAATCTACGTTAAGACTAATAGTTTTTTTTTCTGGAGCACTTACCTTATGTTAAACAGGTTAAATCTGTGTTAATATTAATTCTATCCATGTCCAATCATTTTATGTTTGCACAACAAATATTGTGCACAAGCACTGCCTATGCAGCTTCCTTCATAGATAGAAACATACTGTAGTAAGCAAGTAAGCAAATTAAAACACAAAATGTTAGCTATGGACAAAGTATGACACAATCCATGCACTATCAAACCTGACTGCTCATGCAAGAAGGGTAAAGATCAGAGAAGTGTCTAAAAGTCTAGCTACAGTATGACCAGATCCTGTGTAGTCCACAACAACAGCATCACCTGTGCACAGATGTAGCTTCTGCGGGTGAGTGGCCAGAAGAAAGCCACTTCCCAGAAAGGACATAAGAAAATCTGGAAGCTGTTGGAAAAAACATAATGATTGGTGCAAAACATAATGATTGGTGCAAAAAAAAATTATGTTGGGGGACTTTTTAAAATTTTCTTTTTAGAAGGAGGAATTGGACAACAGGACAAGTCGGAAAGAAGCAAATTAAACCTCTTTTAGTGAGTCAGACATCTGCATTTGGAGCACTGGGCAAAAACTACAAAGGATTGGCTTGTAATAAATAAATAAATAAATAGTGTTTTGGAACGGGGACTTAAAACCCAAACTTAAATCTGAACCTAGACTCAAATCAGTGGCATGGCCTGAATACTGCTGTCTTAGAACTAGAGAAAATGGATGAATGAAAAAAAAAATTGCAAACCTTTTTTTTGGGGGGGGATTTTTTTTTCGATTTTCACGAAGACTATCACGTGTTTCCTCCGAACTGCGTGACGCCAGCCGACCGCATCTTTTCGAACTGCTTGTTCACGGACTGTTTGGGGGCGGAGTAACACACTCAGAGGAAAGCGCTAGCCGCTTCTTCCACGTGCGCGAGCTCAGAGACACCACAGATTATAATAAGAAATAAATATGAATAAAAGAAATAAATATTTTTAAAAATTAAATTAAACTAGGAAAAATAGAACTACAACAGTACAACCTCTAGTGTGATATTGTTCTTATAAAACAGTCCCTCAAACACCATTAACCATCAACAGATTATGATTTGTTTCTTTATTTAACCAGTTATTTTGCTCCTCCAACACACGTGCTTGTGTGGCTGGAAAAACTAACGGTGACTGACAAAGTTGGAAACCGACATTTTGTGTAATTACCAGGGCCGAAAGTACTGTAATTTTAAATTCATACTTATTATGTAGCCAAGAGGTGAAAATAATAAACCATGAAGGTGGTCGACAGTCCTGTAAATCTCATTTTTCTTTATATTTCCAGTTTTTCCATTTTACAATATCAGCTATGTTAACTACTGTGTTCTAGGGTTAACTCCCAAACAGCGTTTAATGGAAAGTTAGTGTAGTAGGGTGTACAAAGCCTTGTTCAACACACCAAGTAGGGCCCTTGATTAGGTCTAGGGAGGGATTCAGTTTGAGATTCAGTGTTGTGTTAGAAGCTAGTTAGTGTTGTAGCCATCGGAAGGCCTTACCGTCCTACTTTTACCCATGCTGCGAACGACATTTAGTGTAATTAACAGTTACAGTGCTGTTAGTGTCTATTATCTTCATTCATAAAAAGCCTCTTGTCAATTGAGGTTACTTGGTCGGAAGTAATTGTTATATAACAGTGCTTAAATTTGACATAAAAATAAAGCAAAAAGAGAAATAATCACTGGCGCCGGGATACTTTCTGGAGCCACTGTACATACTGTAAATAATCTGAAAAAGTGAATCGCTGTTCCTCAATTTAAATATTTGGCTGATGCTTCTATGAGTGTCTTAAACTTAATACAGGATACAACTGAGGATTAAGGATCTTGTCGAGGAGCCAACAGTAGCAACATGGCAGTGCTGGGGTGAACTTCATTTATTCATTCAATTCTATGTTAGGTTTGATATACCAGCTGAAGGTATAGACTAACCATGTGCTCCACTGCAAATACTGACATCTTACCAAATGAAATTTTATTAAATATAGTCATTTATGTATCTTGAACATAGTCCTTATATCTAGTATTTTCTATTATAAGGTTATAATGAATGAAAAACAAGATTTAATTAATCCACCTAAAATCCACTTGGTCTCTGTCTGAAGAAGAAGCACTGATTTGGTTCGTTGTTGTGCATAAAATGGAGAACCAATCAGTGCTTTGGTCTCAGACAGAGGCATTTGAGATTCAGTTGTTGTATTAGATTCAGTGTCTGGTTGGCACTGTCGCCATCAGAATGACTTAAAAGCAGTTACTTGGTGTTGTTTAGGATGACTTAACATTATCAGATGTTTTTCTTATTGAAAAACGGATTGGTTTCTTACAAATCCCACCAGCTTACAAATCTCAGCCCTCACAAATTAGACTGAATCGCTGCCACCAATCATAACACAGGATTTATTGGAAAAGACGGGAAGACCTAATTTTACGACTGTTTTAATCTTTAAGAAAGTAACACCAAGGTGCAATTTCTTTACTAGTCAGTGGTAGTTTATGGACTGCTAGTAAATTAAACATGTGATGGCTTTTAAGGTTTATCGTCTATGATTTTAAAGATGGAAGAGAGAGAGAGTTTGTACTCTCAGAGCGATTGATGGGAGAAGTTTAATCTTCCCTAAGTTTCAAAGCATGTCTTAAATGTAATTATCACACCAGCAAAACAGCTGCACTCCAATCAGCCTCCATTTTGAGAGGGTGTGCTGGAACACATCTTATATCAAATGCTTTAAATGAATGAAGAAAAAGCCATAAACCATGCATGCAGAGGGGTAAATAGCACAAGCTAGCATTGCGCTTCTCTAGTATACATGCTATAGAACAGCTATATATAGCCTGCATACCCCTGAATGAGCTAGCATTGTGTATATAGCATAAGCTAATATTGTGCTTCTATAGTATATATTTTAGCCATTGATCCAGAGAGTTAAGTTAGTTAAGTTAAGCCTTTATTCGTCACATTACATTAAATGCACAGTAAAATTATTTATTCTTCACATATCCCGGCTTCTTAGGCGGTTAGGGTCAGAGCGCGGGGGGATTAGCCATTATCCGGTAGCCCTGGAGCGGATAGAAGTAAGGGCCTTGCTCAAGAACCTAACAGCGGCAACTTAGTGGAGATGAGGCTCGAACCGGGACCTTCAGATCAGTAACGTTGAGCCTTATCACACTAAGATGTCACTCCATTAAGGGGCATATGGTCAGAAAAAATATACCATCTCCAAGTGCAAAATAACATGACATCTGCTGTTAAAAACACACACACACACACACACACACACACACACACACACACACACACAGTCTCATGGATTTAGTATGCATTGTCTTTTTTACAGTTCAGACCTTCATCTTCATCACTCCCTATAAATATTACTGTGAAATTTCCGCTTAGAACAATTATTAATGCAATCAAGCGTGGAGCCTAAGCAATGCAACATGACATGACATTAATCAAAACCCAAGGGCTGCATTTTAATGAGGCGCTTCAAACCGATAAAAGAGAAGGACCTTTACTCACTGGCATGGTGGAGTACAATGGCATTTCTGTAGACCATGTATTGAGTGTGAGAACCACATGTTTGTCATAAGGGATTTTGTCTTGTTATGCCAGTATCTCTAATGAGTTGTTCAGTTTGACCTTGTAGAATTAGAGTCGGTTCAATGTGATAAGTGAAAAGTAGGAAAGATAAAGGGCACCTACTATGCAAAATTTACTTTTGAGTTATTTTAAGCCATTCAGATGGGTCTTCAGTGTGCAAGTACAGACAAAATTCATCATAAAACCAACATTTCCTGCTTCATTAGACCTCTTTCCATTTTGTATTGGCCAGGGCTTACACAAGCCAATTAGATAAATGTCTTCCTTGTGGATTAGCAGGATGTGTTCCTGTCTATGTGTGATCATTTTAACTAATGTTCATAAAGTAACTCTGTTCTAAAAAGTACAACTGTAAAATAGCATAATACATACTAGATGCATTTACACAGACCCTAATATTCCACTAATAATCATAATACAAAAAATGCAAAAAATTAAAAATTAAATGCATGGAAAGGTCTGACAGCTTGTTTTGGGATGAATTTTGAATAGCAATAAGAGGGGTGGTGTAATCCTTTGATAAGTCATTAAATAAGAATGTTGAATGTTTGACCCTCATGCGGTAACATTAGGTACTTTGACGAGTTTCCAGGGGGAATGTTTTGCTTTCATTCCTGATCCATAAACTTAACTCTCTTTCATCTGTGTCTACTGCCAGTTACAGTACTGGGTCTCTGGCTAAAAAAGAATCACTGATTGGCTCACCATGTCATATGTAATAGTAAAGCTTGTAACCAATTACCAAAATCAACTGAATTCTTATAACCAATCAAAAAGCAAAAGGCAAGATTTATTGAAAAAGATGGGAAGCCAAACGAAAATGAAAGTTACAGAAAAAAAATCTTCTGTTATATGTCTAACAGATTAAATGCTTAAATATTTCGGAGTGAACAGAGACACTTTGTGCATGTCATAAAAAGCTACAGTACACTGCCTGGCCAAGAATTATTATTTTTTTAATTGCACACTTTAAAATTGAATTTATTCACCTTTAGCTTTGATTAGAGCACACAATGTGGTGGACAGTTAATGCGTGAAAATGATGCTCAAAATGCTCCCAGAACCACTCTTTCACAATTTGAGTCCTGGAATATCTAAGTTAAAAGTGTCAATTTCAATCAGAAAAAAAGTATTGGGGTGAATATACTGTATAAGGAATGACATTTCCATGTAACTTATATCTTACTGTCTAGCATTACACAATGTATTTAGAATATAGTAATTTGCAGTATAGGGTTAACTTTTTTTTTAATATATATATATTATTAAATATGTTTTTCCTTGGTATTTGTGGTCCAGGACAGGTGTACCTGGTTTAAAAGATCATTGAAAGAGGGGGTACTGTAGCCAGAAGAATGTACTGCTCTAATATATGCTAATTAAAAAGCTTGTTTTTCTGTTTTCCCCCAAAGTTGTTTGGCAACCCCTTGTTCATTTTAATAAAATGTACTACTATGTTTATCTGGATTGAGTAGAAATGTCTGGATTGCCCTCTCAGACAGACAAACTAGACCAGTTAAAGCACTGCCAGTAATCATACGTCTAATGTTCCACTACTTCAACTTAATTATGGCATTTGGAATTATTATGTTCATGCAAGTAAGTGCAATACTCCTAATGACCAAATTGAAATATGCTGCAGCACCTGGCAGTCAACAAAGTGACATTTAGATATTTTGGTTGTTTAATTTAAAGTGAATTAAAATGTGTCTTGTTGGCATTTAAAAATAAGCCACTGCATGCATGTGTTTCTGTTTCTGGGTTTCTTTGATCAGCCAATGCTGTTATTGCAGTCCAGGGCAGATTGGTGTCTTTTAGCTTTCAACCTGCACCGTTGCTCATCAAAGAAATTGAAGGTAGACACTTCTGTTGACAAATTGGTTTTCTTAATACTCTCCAATTATCAGCAAAATAATTAGCAAAAACAATACCTTTATTCCAGCTGCTCCCTTCAAGGGGTTATCACAGCAAACCATCCGACCCCACACACAACTTTGGCGCAGGTTTTATGCTGGACAACCTTCCTGACCCAACTGTCATTTTATCCAGGCTAGGGACCGGCACTGCATGTAGTGGCTGGGTAGCATGAGGTGTGGGAACCAAACGATGACAGGGTTCGAACCTGGACCCTCAGGTCCCCAAATCAGCAACCTAGAGCCTTAGCTAACTAAGCCACCACTGTCCACCATAATTAGCATCACTAATTTACTCATTACATTAGCATTACTAATTAAATTAGCATCAGTAATTAAATCCAAATATTTGGATTCTATGACAAAGTGTAAAAAAAGTAATAGTATAGTAATAATACCTATAAAATTGTATGATTCATTTATTTATAGAATCCTATGTTAGCCTTATAAAAAATGTAGATTTCTACAACTGACTTTCTTTCTTCTAAAATATTGAGTATCAACCAACTATAATCTAAAAATAATAAGTGGGTGATATTCAGGCTATTTATAAACTGAACTAGGTCTTGTATTTCACCTTAATGAATTTGCAAAAGGGTAAATTGTAGTGTCACTGTTTAGAAAAGTCCAGTGTGAACTATATCTCGCACATCTGGACCCCACAGCTGGGCAGGTGGAGCCAGGCACCCTGGGTGACATGGTATCAGTGGCAGGGTGGCGCAGCAGAAGGGCGTAAGGGATTAAGAGGCAGAGCAGCTGGCGCTGGTAGCAAAGCGCCGATGGCACCTGAGTCCTCACAGCCAGGGTCCGTCGACAATTATCCCAGGGGGCCGCTGGGCATCTGGTGTTGCTCTCTATTACTGCATTACCTGAGTTTCTTGCAGCTCAGGAGCAACCCCATGGAGAAAATATAATCACACATGCCTGAGTTTATACTCACACACAAACACAAAAAGCCCATCACACACAGAAAGGTTTGATTACACACCTGCGACACATCTACTAGAAAAGTACATTGAATGTGAGCTGGCTACGGTGGTGGCTATTTCCCTGACACGCTCAGAAAAAAAGAGTGACCCCTGCCAAGCGCTGTTGATTCAGACATTCTCACCTGCCTGATACACCACCTGTTTGATAATGAGAAGTCATTTCAGCCAGCGTGGTGGTGACAAAGCACAGCTTTCGGCTAGCTGAGCCCATAATGGTGCCAAATAGAGAAATGTTGCTAGAGGGATTCTGGATGAAAAGGCTACAAGAATCCTATTCTTCTCCTTTGGATAGTAGAGATCCGTGGGTCTTTAAGATAACTTGATTAAACTGTACAACTGATTAAAGGAATGCAAGATGGATAAAACCTTTTTTTGTGTTCAGGTTCATACAGCCTCTCTGCACATCCATGTTGTGACTCTTCTGTTCCAACACATTCCAGAGATCCTCTATTTTTGATTGATTTATGAATTTGACTACAGACTGCATCATGTTTAAGAAACCAGTTTGAAATGATTTTAGCTTTGGTCATAAAAGTATGGACAACAACACTAACCAGTGCTTGATTAGTACCAAACAGCCCAAAGTGTGCCAAGGAAATATCACCCACAAAACCACATCATCACCAACAACCAGTCCATGTTCAAAGTCACTTAAATTCTGATGATTGGTTTCGGAAGATTATCTTGATCCTCCCTACATGCCTAAATGAATTGTGTTGCTGGAATGTGATTGGCTGATTAGATATTTGTGCTAACAAGCATTTAAATGTATATGAAAAACAGTGAGTGTAAAAATAATAGGATGCATTCAAGGAGAATAATAAATACATAAATATGACACAATTAATTAGTTGTATCTTCCATTTATAGTGCTCAGAAAAGGCTTTTCTTTTTATAACGAGACATAATTTTAACCTTTGAGAATGAATACTTTGAACCAAATAACCAAATTTATATGAATACAATGATTTACTACACACTACCAATCAAAAGTTTGGACACACCTTTTAATTCCAGTGGTGTTTTCTAATTTTTAAATATGCACTAATCTCTTTTGAACAGTTGTTATTGAGATGTGTCAGCTTGTTTGTTCTGTAAAGCCTTCATAAGTGCTCTAATTAAAATGAATTGAATTAAATCATTAATTATTAATAATTTCATGTTATTTCATAGTTTTGACATATCCAAAATTGTACTGGGATGTAGAACATTAATTAATAACTTAACTAATTACTTAAGAAAAAAAAAACATGGAATTAGGTGTGTTCAAACTTTTGACCGGTACTGTACGTAAAGTAAGCTGTAGAAGTTGCAAATGCTTTTATTGAATGAAGCAGACAAATCCAAAGGGCAAACCAATATTCAAAGTCAATAGACAGGCAAAGTATTGGACAATCAGCTGACAGATTTAAGTAGGCTATACGGAATTCAATAAACGGAACAGACAGGGTCGATACCGGCAATGCAGACATGAAAACAAAAGGCTATGTAACGTCACTGGTGGAATTCTAAGTGTGAGACTTTGCAGACGATAACCAAAGTTACAACTGAATGTCTGGGTCATTAGTGGAAAGCTAATTAGGAACCGGCAGTTGTGATAAAAGTCTGGGAAATTATTGTCATTTCTTAGCACGTACAAATGTAATTAAAATACATCAGCTGAAAGAACTAGGTGTTTTAGTTTCTTAACCAAACTGAGATTGTTTTTTAATTAAAAACCTATTCTGAACTAACTGTATAGCACTGCTTTATGTATAAGATATGACGTTTCCTTCATAAAAGGTTTATTATCACACATTGTCTTTATACTACTTTATACTACTACTTTATGGCCAAGCCATCGCAGGGCCCACACACATAAATGCACTCATTAAAACACTACAGGCAATTTGGGAACGCCAGTTAGCCTAGTCTGCATGTCTTGGGAGGAAACCAGAAAAGCCGGAGGAAATCCACAAAGCACTGAGAGAACATGCAAACTCCATGCACACAGACCCAAGCATGAATCGAACCCGGAACCCTTGAGGTGCAAAGCGACAGTGCTAATCACCTAGCCATCTTGCTGCCATTATAAAAGAATTCAATTGTTTTAAAAAGCTAGAACCATTAACTGCCTAGGAATATTTGAGGAACCCGTTCTTCCTAGGCAGGCAAAGTAAAGGATCAGGGCACACATACGAGACGTCGTTAATAGTTACCTCAGTGGCATTCGTAGTATATAGTAGAAACATCTAATCCATTTGAATAATTTCCCACAACCTTTCACTTCAGAAGTTGTAATAGGATGTCAGCAGGTAAGTATGTTCATACTTAGAAGGTCACCGTAAAAATGACTGCAATGTTGTGGTTCACTGGATGTCTTTTTCTAATTATCCAATGTTCTAGATTATAATAGGCACACAGTTATTGGATTGGTATGACAAATGAGTTACTACTGTCTTTATGCAAATTGTTACATTTAAGCAATAACAGTTGTGGCCGTTTGCTTATTTATTAATAAATTCCTTTTAATTGCTTCCATAAACATCCCCATTCTGATAAAAAATAAAAGCAAGAATTTGACAAGAATTTTAAATAAAGGACTTGTACACGAGAGGTAAGTTAGCGCTGCTTGCGTGTAAACATAATACTGATGCTCCATTAATAAGAATGCAAATAAAAGCTTTTCTGTTTATTTTTATACCCCGTAAGAGCACCTTGTATCTTGGACGGTTGGATAAAAAAGAAATTGTTGTGTATTAACACCCTCGTCCTATACACTGAAGGACACAGATGCTAAATTTAATTAGCATATATCAGTCAACAGGCAAGCAGCGCAAGATATTAGCATACAGAGAAGGCGGACAAAGATAGAGGACATTTCTCTATGTTGTTGCTATGCAGAGCCTCAGAGAAGGCGGTGCTCGGATTTTCAGTACAAAATGAAACGAGGATTTGGTTCAGAATCAGGTAGCAAACATTTTGTTGTGAAAATTACGTATTGCCTTACTAAAAATCATCTTAATAAGTTCAGTAAGATTTAAAAAATGCATTGATTTATTAAATGACCATTTATGTACTCACTGACCCATTTTTAGAAACATCCATAAACCTGCAGATTCATGCAAGTATCCAAACAGCCAGTAATGTGGAAGCAGCACAATGTAGACACATGACAAGAGCTTCAGATAATGTTCTAATCAAACATTACAAAGCGGGGAAAAAGCTGGCTTGTTTTGGAATTTCTGGTGGAAAGCCTTCCCAGAAGAGTTGAAGGTGTTATAGCTGCAAAGGCTGGGCCAACATCTTATTAAACCCTATGGATTAAGAATTGGATGTTACTCAAGTTCATATGCATGTGAAGGCAGGCAAGCAAATACTTTTGGCAATATAGTGGAAGGCTTTAGTATGTTAAATAACCACCACAAAAACATCTCAGAATGCATAACATGTTATCCCTTACATGTAATCAAGGGCTACCCCAGCACAATATAAGGTACGATATATTACGTCAGCCAGCAGTACTCTACGGTGGGCACATGCTCCCTGAAACTGAGCAGTTATAGTCTAGGTGATGTATAGCTCTTGACCTGAACTGTATAATGCGAATAAACACACAAACTAAATAATGTTATGTGTGAGCAAGCATATATGTGTGAAAGCTTTTCTAGACAGGATATTGGCTTGTTGACTGCAGTCCCTGAGAAGCTTTACAAGATAAAGTGAAAAATATTTTATATATATATATATGTTTTCATAATGACAGGTGCATATATGAGTCCCTGTTTTACAGCGTCTCAATTTGTACAACTGCCCTATTATGTCACCTAATAAACAATCTTTTCATTACTTTATGTCTGTCTGGACACGATTTCTGCATTAGGGTTACATTTATAGCCAGAAACAATCTTGCCATATGGCTTTCTGTCTTAGCATAAATTACCTTCAAATAAGAGGCATTATGAAGTCCAGATTCGCTTCAGGATAATTACATTAAAAATCTTGTTTCTTGTTTTGCCATCTGCTTCGTTCACTTCGAGGCTTATCTATGTGGATGTGTGTGTACGTAAATAAAGACTTAACCAGTGTGAAATGTCTCAATCTCAGCCTGTTATCAAGGCTCGGAGTTAAGAGAGGCAGCCTTTTCCAGCACTATATTTCACAAATGGAATTCGTCCTTGTCTTTGGGAATTCAGTTTTATTGAAAAGAAGAAAAATCAATTTATTTATTCGCCAGTATGATAAGCTCCTTTAAACTGACCTTCATTCCTGATGCTTACAATGTGTTATTAATTATCAACCGTTCTTCCCTGGTGTGCATACACGCAATCATGTGCACACACACACACACACACACACACACACACACACACACACACACACACACACACATATTTAAACATACTCTCTTCTTTCAATCTTCTCTCTTCTGTATATGTATCCTGCATTTATAACAAAATAATGGTGTGGTCTAGGACAAAATTTTATATTTAATATGAAACAAGTGCCATTTAATTTCAAAACTTAACTAAGCTACAAAAAAGAAATAGCAGAAATTCTAACATGTGTATATCTGTGTTATACACAGTACTGTGAAAAAGTCTTAGGCACCATATTTGTTATATATGTTTATCATGTCTGCATGTTAAGTATGTACAAAATCATTCAGTATTTTCATATATAACTTAAAATTAATAAACAATTAACATTACAGGAGAATATATGCATGGCTGTAAAGAAAAAATATATAGTACAAGACAGACCAGTTTTCAGATAAAAACAAAAACCTAATGTACGCTCCTGGGAATTGCATAAAAATAGAAATAAGCGAGTGTGACAAAGTTACCAGAAGAACTCATATTCTCCAGCAAGCTCAGTAAAACCGAACAGCTGTTTTACTTATAGTACTGTGCAAAAGTCTTGGGCACATACAAAAATATGGCATACGCAAAAGATGCTTTTGAAAACATTTCTGCATAAAAGAAACTTATATAAAGAGTAATAAAATGTAATAAAAGAAACAGTCAATATTTGGAGTAAAAAAACTCATTGCTTAAAATCAGGTGTTTTAGACACAGATTTGTACAGTTTTATAAGAAAACAGCTGTTAGGTTGTAGTTTTAGTTATGCATTTGTGTCTGCTTTGGCCTTGCAATGTTAATGCATCAAATTCATAGTCACTTCATCAGACCTGATTAAAAGCTTCTATTGCAAACTCTCCATTTCTGTTTTACTCTTACTCCAAGCCAATTTATTATTTCTTATATTCACATATTCAGTTTTGAAGTTTGTCTCAGTGCATGTGTGTATGTTTGTGTGTGTATTTACAGGCACCACAGATGGGCACTTTGATGGGAGTATACTTTCCCTGTATGCAGAATATTCTAGGAGTAATCCTGTTTTTGAGGATGACCTGGATGGTGGGAATTGGAGGAGTCATCGAGGCCTTCATCATTGTCCTTATGTGCTGCTCCACTGTAAGCTAGTCATGATCTCTTATTCTCTACCTACTAATACTATCATCTTTTAATGTTCCCTCGTAAAAATAGAATAGCTCTCAAAGGCCATGATTTACTTTGCAGTTTATGGTGTTCTCATTGGTATTTTTTTAGCACAGTGAGGCCCAAATGCAGAACTGAACAATATATGCAGTTCTGCACTTAAGAACTGACGCAGACTCAAATATTTTTTTTAAATGCAATTTCATGTTTATAGCTTACCCTGGAAATAACACCCAGTATAATGTTTCACTTATCATTCACTGGAATTAAGTAAAAAATAAATAAATTAGCATTTTAATTTAAATCTGTATTATAATTGGATAGACTTGAGGCTGAAAGAAAAAGCTTGTTTGCTGTTTCCGAGTTCTTCCTTCCACTCTGAAATATCCATTATGTAACTGTTTACAATTTGCCTTCTTAACATCCACATGAATTTGTAAGGTGTATAATTTTCTGCTGCTTAATAAGATTAACCACGGACTCTCAATACCTTCATTTAAAACTGGGGAAGTCCAGATACGCCAAATTATCAATTATTTGCATTGAAATATTCTGTCATGCCCTAAAACATTTGGACATTGACAACAGTATTTGTTATTTAAGTTGTGTCCCTACTCACGAACATTCAACACACAAACTTTCGAAGATACGAACATGTGCCCGCACATGTACTGTACAATCACAGAAGTCACATGTCACATGTCCGGCATACATTGTCATGTGCGTGCAGTGTACACCCCAGAAAGTTTGGAAGCAAGTGTAAAAAATTAATTATTACTTTCGAAGATACGAACATGTGCCAGCACATGTACAATGTAAGCACATGTAAGCAATAACTATGGACACAAAAGTAAAAATAATTGAGGGAATGGAGAGAGGTGAAAAGATGGCAGACGTTACTTGTTCTTTTAACACAATTCTTAAAAAATGAGGACAAGATCGCGAAAACATTAATTTTATACTGTGTATAGCCCACTGTGGATCTTAGTACCTAAACAATGTTTGTTAGACTTACGAACGAGCTTTCAGAATGGAACTTATTTGTATGTTGGAACCTTACTGTATAACAGAATATTGAAGTTGAAATGATGAATATGAGTTCAAAGTGCAGACTTTAAAGGGATACTTTTTTTTTTTTCAAAATTTGTCTTAAATGAGTAATAAGCATCAAAAACTCGCACATTCTATGCAAAAATGCATTTCAACGTGCAGCTGAGACTTATGTGGAGCTTCTGCGGTCAGGTCAATTGAGTTGGTAGCTTTCAAAGTTATAATGTGTTTAGTACAAATTTACCCCTTTTCTTTCCCTAGAAATATCTGTTTGGCTAACTTTAACTAGTTGTATGGATAACCGGCACAAGGTACATGGGTAAATCAGTTTAAAAAAGTGTTTTTGACACCAACATCATCATGAATTAAACTTGGGGGTAACTTTTCGCAGTCTCTCACTGCCTGAAGTCTAGAACCCATACACTTTAGATGCTGTGCTTTGGTGATGCGCTGGGTGACCTTAATAAAAACCTTGCTTGTGTTCAAATATTTATGGACCTGACACTCAAACCACAAAAAAAAACACCTGAATCACTGCACACTGCTCTTTTCCCCTGCAAATCACAAGTGCGGCATCCATTAACATGTAACACATTCACACCAGCATGGCAGTGACTGTAAGACGTCGACGCAGGTGCGGTACAACAAGAGTGAGGATCATTTTTGACTCACCATTGTATATGCAAGAATTCTTTTTTTCAAGAAATTTTATCTTTCTCAGTATTTAATGGTATTCTCTAAAATATAGCATTAATAAACCATTTACTCTGGTTTGAAATTAAGAAAAAAACATTAAAGGAGCTATTTGGGTGTTCTCCTCCTCCACTGACATCCCACCAGTGCTCACTTGCCAGCCGCTGAGACACATCTCCGGTTCCTCAAAGACTGGGCTGAATACCTGTCAGACACCAACAATGGGGTGCCTGAGCACAGCTGAGATCAGTGCAATTTGAGGAGAATTTTTAGTCAAATGAGCCATTTTAGGCAGAGGATCTGTCTGCTCTCAAACAGGAGATATTATTTCAACCTTAGAAGCCACTGCTTCGTTTCTTTTTTTACCCTGCAATTTATACTGTCATCCGGCATGAGTTGGATGAAAAACTGTTATGCATTTTTTCATATTTGCTGGCCAGTGGCTCACAATCTCAGTCTTGGGGCTAGTGCACAGGGTACAGGGCTCTGAATTTATAGAATTTGAGATTAGGCCACATTTAAATTGAGTATGTGACTCGCTTAAAAAATGAAGTTTCTTTTTTATAATTAACCCACTTTAGCCCTTTTATCTATTTAGCCACATTTTTTCAGACATCAGGGAGTGTGTCAGGGTGAACATGTGTTAAATAAGTCACCCCAGGTTTCTATTAGCATGTGGAATAGCTATAGCTCTCTTTTTTGTAGTTAGCATAATATTAACTGCTTTGTCACCTGAGGACCTGAGTGTACTTTACCCCAAATTTAGAAACGTTTGAGTGAACACTGCTCTGCTGGTCCAAGCATCTTTCAGAGCTCGAGGAAGACATGCATAGACCGTTTTCTACTCTGGCACCTGGGTGTTGAAATTAACTTCTTCTATACAGCTGAGTCACTGGCAATCTTGGCCTAACTGTGTCTTGAATATTTTGGTTTAAAAACAAAAACTTCTTCCCAACAGTGTTTGACTGATGGTACTTAGTTAGTAACCTAGTAACCAGTTTAAGGATTTATCCAATAACAAAAATTTTGTAATTCACTCTGACAAATGCTTAATGTAAATGTATCAAGCACAGATCAGTGTTCTCGTGCATGGTTCAAATTAAATAAGCCAACCTTGCCTAAACACTGACGGTGACTACTGTTTAGAATGGAAATATTTCATCAGCCATGCAGCCATGCCCTTATCTTCTGAACTGCATGGTCATAGCTGATAAAGTAGGAAGGCAGGCAAGAGGCTCACTAAAAATATCAATAATATTCGGTAACCCAAAGGTCTATATCCTTGTACTCTTCTTCTACTGCCACCTACAGTATCCAAAAGTGTAGATGTACACGTGTACTCGTGTACGGCACAATTATAGAAATGTAAAAGCTAGCCTGCAGTGGAGTCGACATCCGGCTTTATCCTTTAGGGGGAGCAATTGTACTGATCACACGGTACTAGGGCTGCACGATATTAGGAAAATATGCAATATGCAATATTGTTGTTGCATATTGTGATAACGATATTTCTTGCTATATATCATTTCCCTAGAGAAATGCATTTTTTATTATTATTATTATTGCCAATTTTTTTTTCATTTATGATCATACTAAAATTAACAGGTAATAGATATTCGTCTGATGTAATTAAATCTACTGTAAGTCTGTAAATATCTGTAAGTAAATTCAGGCTATGAATGACATAAGCGACTTGTTTACTCCTCTTATACTTCCGGATATAACCATTTGGATATAAGTATAAAGATATAAGTATAAAGATATAAGCAGGTATAAAGATAGTAAGGGCCCATCTGATTGGTCAAATTTGGACACAAATGCTTGGCACATAAATTACATTTCATTTATTGCAACTCTTTGCGATACAGATATCGCGTATACCATTATCACGATAAAGATAATTTTTCAATATATCGTGCAGCCCTACACGGTACAAAGAGTTTGTGTCTAGTGTTAAAGCAGCCCTAGAGAAGTATGCTACTAAAACCACCAAATTCTTGTCTAATTCAAAACAGCATGCATAGCATGGGGCTCTGAATTTATGGAATTTGAGATTAGTGTGTGTGTGTGTGTGTGTGTGTGTGTGCGCACATGGCCTTGAGTGGAGCAAAGCAGAAAGCAGCAACAAAAAATAAAAGTTTCCAAATCATTAAAACAAATGTTAATAGATTTCAAGATTTACCTTGTGGATATGATATTATTTTATAATGTTTTATTTATATATTTTCTATAAACATTAAATTGTACACATTCCTGTTTTTGATAAACAAAAAATTTTATTTATTCATTCAGTTTTTGGGGTGGGGATTCATCTTAATTTTCTCCCTAATTTGGTTGCAGCCAATTCCCTGTGGTTATTACAGTAGTGCACTTCTCCATCATGGCTACAACCTCCAATCAGGAAGGGCTGAAGACTAACACGTTTCCTCCGAGCCATGTGACACCAGCCAACCGCATCTTTTCGAATGGTTCACTCAAGCACCATTGGAGCGGCGTAACAAACTTGGAGGGCGGCTTTATCCGTTACTTCCTCATGTGTGTGCCTGTGATTGATGTAAGAGAGCTATAGTGCCTCCTATCAAATCCCTCTGTGAGAGCTCAGCCAATCAGCTCTCTCCAGGCCCCCAGCTGCGGTAGGCAACAGCATCACCCAGGGTTCAAACTTGCGATCTCTGGATGATATGGCGAGCTTGTTACTCCTAACACAGCATGTTGTAGGCAAAAAAAAAAAAGAATACCACTGGTCAATAATTTAACATTTCATTAAAAAAATTCAATTCAACCTATTTAAAAAAGGACTTTATTATATTAAAGGACTCTATTATATGAAGAAAGCCAACATCTACAATGGAGAAAAGGAATTAGAGAGAAAAAAAATCTTACACAATACAGTTGTAATACAGTTGTATTTGACCATGGCCAGTGTTTATGGATTTTTTTCCCCCTCTTAGGTCTGACACCTGGAGAGATTGCTGGTGTGTGTGTTTTGTCAGGCTTTAAGAGGCTGTTTAAGAGTCTGACTGTGTTTTTGAGACTCTTTTCTCCAGATGCCCAATACCTGCTGTTCGAGGCATTTAAGGCATTTACGAAATGGCCTGCTACCTGAAGGAGCACAGTGTGGCCACATTCAATAATGTCTGGTTTCAGTCTGTAGAATATGTTTATGCCAGTCACTCTCACCTCACACACAAAACAATCTCTCTCTCTCTCTCTCTCTCTCTCTCTCATATACACTTTTTTGATATCTTATTGTATCTTAGATTTTTTTTTTGGTCATTTATTGTCTGTTTTAGCATCCTGTGCTCCTGTGAACACATGAAATGCACGTGTGTTCAGTATAAGTCTGTGTGTTAGACGAAGCCAGACCCTGTTTGTGTCATGTGGAGAGCACACTGTCAGGCGGCTGAGGTGTGTTCTCACTGTCGCATGGCTCTCATAGCAACAGAAAGACGGCGAGGCCAGTGATCCTTTTATAGACAAAGTCGAACAGCATTCAGGCAGAATCGACATGCTGAGTCATTCTGAAACATTTTTAATAGCACAAACAATTATTGGGGACAAGTGTGCAAAGTAATTTAATACATATATGAACAGAGAGGATGTAAAAGTGCAAAAATCATGTCCATGTACTTGTACTCTTTGTGGTAACCGATAAGGTCTAAATGTATGAAGCTGTGTATGTTCTGTGGTGTGGTGATCTACTTAACATTTCATTCGTCTAGCCACTTGGGTCTTTCAATTAATAAGCAAAAATGACTTTATTGTCTCTGTACCTTTTTCGTGGCACCATAATGATATTCAAAAGGGTTGCAATTTTGTCATACGATTGTGTAAACATGTGTTCACAGTGGAATAAATGTGCCTGATGCTCTGTTGCTAAGTAACAGCCAAGCAACACACACCTTGAAGAGACTCCTTACCAGAGAATGCAAACACAAGCTACTGTGGGGTTTTTTTGTGTTTTTTTTTTGGATGCAGGCATTACTAACTCTGACTCTACTTTCATGCAAAGCCTATTGTTTTATTCCTATTTACGCTGTTGGATGTGTTTCACAACATCAATTATGTATTTCATACCCTTGTGCTTAGTCTATTAGTATGCAGATATTTTATTAGGGAACTGCCTGGTACACAAGCCAGAAAGCACACTGCAGTAACAAAGAGCAGAACATATTCAAAGTACAGGAATAAATTGCAAATATGTGTAGTTTTTTGTATGTCATTTCATGAGTCAGTGTGCCTGCTAAAATATTACTGACTTTCAGACAGAGACAGGTGCTATGATTGCCAGCTTTTAGCTTGCAGCTGCTAAAAACCCCAATTACTCAGCCAATCACAGGATATATTTGCCGTGTAATCAGCATATGGGTTAATGCAGTGATATTATGTATGGTCACATGTTTTATAGTGGGTTTGAGATTGTGTATTAGGTATAGAAGGTGTAATATTGGTCTGCCATTTTAATGATTAGAGTGAGGGTGCTTATTAAGCCTGATTACAATCTAACACGCCGACCTCTCGCCACTTAGCACAGCACACACATGACCCTAGTTAAAACACACACATGGAGATAAACAGAAGGCAGGTCACAAACCATCCATCAATGTTTTAATTCTTATACAGAAAGATTATGGATAAGTTAAAGATTGTGTGCATTCAGTTGTCTCTAGCTCTCTTCCGGTATAAAATAATATAAATTTTTGAGGGTATATTAATTCATAAAGTAAAACTAATTCTAGAATTCATTACATGTGAAATTTAATATTTTAAGCCATTTTGTTCTAATTTTGTTGATTATTGCTTATAGTTCATGAAAATTAAAACTCAGGTATCTCAAAATATTAGAATATTTACTAAAATCAAATCTGGATATACTGCATCATGAAAAATGTAGTGAATTCTCAAAAATGATGTACTTGGTCTCGGCTCCTTTAGCATGAATTACTCTATTAATGCGGCATGGCGTGAAAGTGATTAGCCTGTGGTGCTGCTGTGACATTATTGAAGACCAGGTTGCTTTGTTGGCAGCCTTCAGCTCCTCTATATTGTTGGGTTGCCATTCCCTGCCTTTTAATAAGCTTTAAACCATCAGTTGTCTTGTGCAGAGGATGGGTGGGTACAGAGTCGATAGCACAAGTAGTCAATTAGTACTGCTAAAAATACCATACTAAAATCCATATTATGGCAAGAAACATTCACTTTAGTTAAGTAAAAAAACACTTCAAGAAAAAGTTACTTTAAGAAATAAGGGTCGTTCTGTCAGGCCTAAAAATCATAAGAAATTTGAAAAGTATCCCCAAGTGCGGTCGCCAAAACCCTTTTAACATCCACTGTTTAGAAGAGATTGCATGAGTCAGGCCTTCATTATCTAATTGCGGCAAAGAAACCACTACAGTACATTGAAAGAACAACAAGCAAGGAGACTTGCCCGAGTCAAGAACCATAAGCAATCAACATTACAAAATGATGAGTCCGAATTTGAGATTTTTGTTTGTAACTGCCATGTTTTTGTTAGATGTAGAAAGGGTGAACTGACAGTTCCTGAATGTGTGGTTACCACTGTGAAGCATGGATAAGGAGGTGTGATGGTGTTGGAATGCTTTGCTGGTGACACTGTTGGTCACTTAGTAAAAATTGAGTACACACATAACCAGTATGGCTAACATAGCAAAGCACTGCCGGAGCATCTAAGTGGGACCATCGTTTGTTTCCCAACACACCTCCAGGGTACAGTTGGAGAAATAAGTATTTGATCCACTGCAGAATATTCTGTCTCTATCCTGTACCATAAACCTATCATAAAAATTATAAACCCTTAATTTCTTTGTAAGCGGGCAAACTTAGAAAATCTGCGGGGGATCAAATACTTATTTCCCCCACTGTAGCCTGAAGCCTATCCAAGGAGCGTTAAAGCACAGGGTACACCCTGGACAGGGTGCCAATCCATCACAAGGCACACACACATACTCACTCACACACTTAGGAATTGAATCCGGACCCTGGAGGTGCAAGGCGACGGTGCTAAACACTGCACCATCGTGCCGATTAATATCAAAATAATCTACGTTGAAATGGTCAGTGGAATTTATTTGACAGTAAAGATGTCACTGACTGCAAAAACTTTTAGGAGCCCTTAAGTTTTCGTTTCTATGTACCTCTGTGAATACAAGTCATACAAGACAGTTGTGCCTATGAAAAAGGAGAGTCAGTGGTTACAAAGGGAGGAAACATCGTAAACCTCATAAACTCCTATCAGTAGTGGTCCCTTTGCACTGATGGATGAGGCAAAGGGGGGTCAATAAACTGCATAACGAAACTTACACCTAGACAGATACACATATAAACAACTTTATACTGTAGATACAGACAATATTTTCTAACAATTTTTTGTTGTTGTTGTTCTGTTTTGTTTTTTTCCCCAGACCATGTTAACTGCAATTTCGATGAGTGCCATTGCCACCAATGGAGTAGTACCAGGTAAGAGAAGGCCTGTTTTTACTTACAGTCTGTCACTGTCTCTATAGCAATAGTGCTTGGTAGAAATACAATGTTTAGAGCTCAGTGTCTCCAAAGCTATGTCCATTATCCTATAATTAAGCCCTATATTCTAATAACAGCCTCTGTCTTACCTCCTGATTGGAGATGAGCAAGAGTAAGGGCAAATTGCTGAAATTGCTGGCTTTTCTCAGTGTCATTCACTAGTGGTTGCTATTACTGCCATAGTCTTTACATTCATGTTGTCAATGGTGTTGTAATTCATTCAATTTATACACCAGGAATTAAAGTTGTAACTGGGACTTTTCCACTTTCTGATGGTCCCATGTAATATTTTTATTAGCTTGTAGTAAGGAACATTGCAATTGATCGGTATTATTTTAACAGCCGGAGGCTCCTACTACATGATCTCTCGTTCCCTCGGCCCTGAGTTTGGTGGAGCAGTGGGGATTTGTTTCTACCTGGGGACCACCTATGCAGGCGCCATGTATATTCTGGGCTGTATTGAGATCTTATTGGTAAGATATCACTATCGCTATTGTATGTGTTACGTCCATCAGTTTTCTTCTACTAACACAAAATTCTTTACATCCTGTATGTTCCCTTCTGCTCTATGCATTTGACTTCAACCATCCCTCCTTCTCTTGTTGTTTATTTCTCATCCATGTGAGCTCTAGTTCTATTCCATCCTATTTATTACTTAGTTTCCTCAGTTGCCTTTTTACATATTATTTGCCATCTCTCCCTCTCTAATTTGTGTTATTGTATCTCACTCTCTCTCCTTCTCTCCTACTTATGTCATTCTTTTTCTAAAAGATTAATTATGTGGATTTTGTTTTAATGCAGTTTGAATGTCAGGTCGTTTTCAGCTGTACCATGGTTTCTGATTGAGAACACACACACACACATGCACACACATTTTTGGACACGTGTCTACATCCTTTTAGAAACCACTGGTGTTCATTCAATTAAATGATTTCTGCTCTATTGTAATATGAGATGGGGTTTATGGAAGACTGACTTGTATAACAGTTTTATCCAGCTGTAGAAATAAAAGACAAAAAAAAGCTATTTAAAAAACAAAGATATGGAACGCTTCTAGAGTATACTTGAATTGCAACCCTGGAGATCTGATATAATGAATAGGTCACCATGACAACTAACTGTCCACACACATCTGTGTGTGTGTGTGTGTGTGTGTGTGTGTACTCACTGAATAATAAAAAAATATTCCTTTTCCAGTAATTCATTTCCATCAAAGTTCTGATGCCTTTAGAATTAATGCGCTTAACCAGCTGTGCAATATTCAAAGCTTACTGCCAAAAGAATTAGGAGGCCATCAAGTTCGGCCTGTTTAATTCCATGCTCATTAGGTTCAATTATCACCAATGACGCAGAACTTAATAGAAGTTTTCATTCCGAGGCCCTCTTAAAAACTAAGAACAAATTCATCCAACCCCATGACAAATCCCAAGCCTGTTCTTCACCTGATCTAATGGATCTGTGCCAATTGAGCTAAAAGTAGCTTCAGTGATTCCAATTTTAAAGAAGCAGGATCCGGAACACCTCACTAATTTCCGACCGGTTTTCAATCTCTGCTTTCTGAGCAAGAAGCCAGAACACATGACCAGTTCAATCTAGTTTTAAAGCCACGGACAGCACTGCTCAGGGTGTCAATCTTTTAATAGCTGCCAACAGAGAAAATTTCTGTCTTCCTTGTTAGTCTGACTGGATTTGACAGATTATTACATTCTGAGCAACTGTTCAGACTGTTTTACTGGTATAAGATTATGATTATCAAGAACAGGAGTAAATCATATACATGTCAGAGGATCCTTAATGTTCTAAAAGTGAAAGCTATATTTTTGGATAATTTGATCCAGTATTTGTCTTGGTCCAGCAGTGTTCTTCTTTATCTATGTACACCAAATTGATCACATTATTCAAAAATATGGCCTTCAGTTTCAGTCACTTTTAGGACACCGTTTTTACCTGCGTTTTTACATTTGGTTACAGTTCACATCTTAACATGGATTCAAATTCTTCTTTTTCAATACTTCACAAGAAGTGTGTTTGGATTGTTTTGTCATTTTATTAAAAGTCTAAATAAGACTAAAATGCCCTATTATTCAGACCCTTTGTGTGTATAATTGTCACCATAAATTATGTTGGTTGGAGTAAAAAATAAACCATAAGGTAAAAATCATTATCTTTCCAACTGTGAGACAGGATTGTGTCAAGACATAGATGTACAGAAGGATACAATAAAATTTCTGCAGCATTAAAAAGGCCAAATAGCACCGTAACCTCCATCATTCTCAAATTGAAGAGATTTGGAACAACCAGTCTTCCCATATCTAACTGCTGAGCCAAACTGAGTAATCAGGGATGAAGGGCGTTGATTATAGAGATAACAAAAACTCAAGGGTCTATATAAATGAAATCCTGAGTTCCTTGGTGGAGATGGGGGAGTCTTACGGAAGCACAACCATCACTGCAGCACTCCACCACTCAGGCCTCTATGGTAGAGTGGCCATACAGATGCCATTTCTGACTAAATGGCAAAAAACAGCCTGCTGGGAGTTTGAAAATGCACCTGAAGGACTCTCAGACAAATGCAAACAAAATTCCTCTAGTCTGATGACTCACTTTCTCCGTGTGGCGAATGGTCATGCACTGCACACTACCTTATTAAAACCATCCCTACAGCCAAATGCAGTGGTGGCAGCATCATGCTGTGGGGATGTTTTTCTGCAAAAGGGACTTGGAGACCTGACGGCACAGAGGGGAAAATGGATACAGAAAAATGAAGAGCTATCCTGAGTGAAAATGTTTTTCAGAGTGCTCAGGATCTTAGGCTGGGACAATTTCAACAAGACAACAACCTGAATTAAACCACCAAGTAAACACAGGGTGGCTTCAGGAAAAACTCTGCATCTCTGAAGAGACCTTAAAAAACAAAAACAAAAAAAGTAAACTGATACTGCCCATACAACCAAGTGAAAATTGGGCTTAAATACAGACTTTTTGTAAGAAAATGGCTCTATGTTTGGTTAGGTTTTAAAACAATAAATTAAAATTTGCCGTGTACATGCTTGTTCATTTATGAGTGAGTTTTCATTCATTCATATATTTATTTTATTTAAAAACTTTTTGGAAAAACTTTTACTAAAAATAAGAGATTGATAAATTATGGCTGTTTTAATTTGATTTGGCTACAATCTTCTGGGGTTAAAGACATTTTTTTTCATGCTGATCTAAAATTTATTAAAACATTAAAAATTTAAGCTGAGTCAAAGTTGACTATTTACTTTTCTGCTGTACATGGAGTACAGTCCAAGACATTCCTCCAAATATCAGACACCTACGGTGGCCCTGAAGTGCAAAACAAATTAACAAAACTGAAAACAAAATAACAAAACCCAAAACAAAATAACAAATTCAAAACCAAATTAACAAAACGGAAAACAAAATAACTAATATCTGACTGGCCGAGAAGTGCAATACAAATTAACAAAACGGAAAACAAATTAAAAAACAAATAACAAAACCCAAAACTATTTTTTTTTGGAGGGGGGGAGTTTTGTTGTTTTGTTTTTGGTTTTGTTATTTAGTTTTTCCGGATTTGTTAATTTGGTTTTGAATTTGTTAAATTTTTTTCCGTTTTGTTAATTTTGGAAAAGGTAGGTATAGTTTGCGAATAAAATGCTTACCGCTAATTGGACGAGACATCTGTCACTCAAGATATACAGGGAGTACTGTAGTAGCGGTAGATTTGTGTGTGTATGAATGTGCAAACATTATTGTGGTTTCAACTATGGCGTTCTTACGGTGGTCTTGAAGTCAGTTTTGCTAAGTTTTTTGCACATCATAGTTTAAAGTGAAGCAGAACACACAAGAAACAAAGATAAAGAAACAAGTTTCTACTTCCTGTATATCTTGAGTGACAGATGTCTTGTCCAATCAGCGGTAAGCATTTAATTCGCAAACTATACCTACCTTTTCCGGTTTGTATCTGACTCGCCGAGAAGTGCAATACAAATTAACAAAAACGGAAAACAAAATAACAAAACCAAAAACAAAACAACAAAACTCCCCACCTCCAAAAAAAATAGTTTTAGGTTTTGTTATTTGGTTTTTAATTCGTTTTCCGTTTTGTTAATTTGTATTGCACTTTTCGGCCAGTCACATATTAGTTATTTTGTTTTCCGTTTTGTAAATTTGGTTTTGAATTTGTTTTTTTGTTTTCAGTTTTGTTAATTTGTTTTGCACTTCACGGCCACTGTAGAAAACAACCCAGTTTACATTTTTCAGTCAGGTTGAAATCATTCTGATTAGAGGTTAACTTTGCATGGACACTTAGCATATAATATGTGTGTTCACTTGCACAAAGAATTTAATCAGAATATAACTTTTTTGATAAGAGCGTAGTAATTCTGCCCGCTGTGAAATTTTATTCAATTTGCAGGAAATACAGTATAATAGATGAAGTCTTTTTAGGTTAGGTTTCCCATCTTTTCCTAATAAATCCCACCTACTGTTTTCTGATTAGTTACAACACCTTGTCACAGACGTCACTGGAGGGGAAGGGGGCGGGGGACACGTAGATCCAGTTGCAGAGAAAGAGAGATCAGGAAAGGTATACTTACGGTCAGCAGAGGGCGTCTCGGTCTGGGTGAACCAGGAAGTGTCATTGTAAGGAGGCTGCACAAATCTCCACGTTTGTGAGTCCAATGACTGTGTAAATTCAGTAATTGAATCTCGTAATTGAAAACAAAAGCAGAGTTCAAAACCAGTAAATCCAATTGTGAGTACACATCCAGAAACAGTGGTCAGACGTGAGCGAAGTTTAAAGCTGATAACCCGTTAGAGTTAAATCCAGAAGCAGGCAGTCTCGTGGTCAAAACGTGAGCGAGGTTCAAAGCCAATAATCCAACAGTGTTAAATCCAGGAACAGACAGTGTCGTGGTCAAATGTAAGCAGTGTTCAAAGCCGGTAATCCAAATCAAGTGTAAGATCTGTAGCATGAGGACAAAAATAAACCAAACGAGGTCGTAATCGATAAACTGTAGCAAAACAAACGCGAGAATAGGCATAAATGGCACAATAATCTGCCGACAAGTGAGTGTCTTGCAGCACCTTAAATACACAGGGCTAATTAATCCAAAGCAGCAACAGGTTAGCCCGAGTCATGACTGAGACAGCGAAAAACAAGAGGCGGCACGGAGCTGGAACGGGAGTGCTTTAGATTGCTTACCGAGGAGCTTATTTTGTGGGCGAGATTTAGCATGTTGTGACAGTACCCTCCGCCCCTACGAACGCTAGTGGGCATTCTAGAAGGGGCCTCGCGGTTGTGCCAGTGTAATCAGGGATTTGTCGAGAATAAACCTGGCAGGTATCCAGGTTCTTTCTTCAGGTCCATACCCTTCCCCTCCACTAGGTTTTGTTATCCGCGTCCCCAGCGGCGGGATCTAAGGAGCTTACAGACCGTGAATGCTTCGCCCGACGAGGGGGGGGGCATTAGTTAGGGGTTGAGGCGAAGGGGACAATCGACAGGAGACCAGTTGTCGGATCTGGGACACATGGAAGGTGGGCTTGACGGTGCAAGGATTGATGACGCTTGACAGGGTTGAACTGTCCAATATACCTGGGAGACAATTTCCTTGACATGGTCTTTAGGGGTATGTTGCGTGTGGACAGCATCACTCTTTGACCTACGCGTTATCTGGGGGCGGTGGCGATTGGCCTTGTGTCGGAAAATGTTTACCGAGCACAGCAGTTGAGAGCAGGCCTGTTGCCAAGTCCTCTTGCAGTGACGGACTAAAGCTTGGCCCGACGGGACCGCAACTTCTTCCTCTTGAGCAGGAAACAGAGGCAGTTGGTTTCCCAGACAGTATTGGAAGGGTGACATTCCAGTGGAAGACATGGGGACGAGTTGTGGGCGGATTCTATCCAAGGGAGAAATTTATTCCATGAGGCTGCGTCCCGTGATACCATACATATTTGAGACTTCTCTAGTTCCTGGTTAAACGGTTCCGTCTGTCCGTAATTGCTCTGGTGGTGGAAGCCAGGGGACAGGTTGGATGTGGCACCAATGAGCCTGAGACAATATCTGATGGGAGACCATGGAGCCGGAAAACATGAGACACCAAGAGTTCAGCTGTTTCTTTAGCCGAAGGGAGTTTGGGGAGCGGGATAAAGTAAGCAGACTTAGAGAATCGATCCACCACATTGCACTCATAATGCAAGTGTTGTTGTCTGAGGGTGGCAATTCCGTGACAAAATGAAGAGAGATATGCGACCATGGGCGATGAGGGATAGGAAGCAGTCTGAGAAGGCCCTCCAGCAAGTGATTCGTGACCTTATTCCTAGAACAAATATCGCATAAAGATACAAAACCTTTAACATCCTCCATAACGGATGGCCACCAGAAACGTTGCTCAATAAAAAGAAAGAGTGCAGGCTACCCCAGGATGGCAAGCCAACTTAGAGCTGTGGGCCTAGTCTGTGGAGCTCTGGGCTCCACTCCTCAAGTTCAAACTTGACGGCCTACAGCCACGGTCTCCGATCCCATAATTGCATTCAGATGGAGAGAGTCAGGGAGAGAGAAAGGAACAGGGGTGAAGTTTATTATCCTTGGAGAACCTTTGGGAGAGAATGGCCCCAACACCTGTTTCCGATGCTTTCACTTCGACCACAAACTGGAGGGACGGGTCAGGGACGATGAAAATGGGACAGAGGTGAAATGACATTTGAGTTTCTTAAGGCCTTGTCCGCCAGTGAATTCCACTGAAACAGCGATTTTGTGGGTGTGAGGGCAGTGAGAAGTGCTGCAATAGCGCTATAGTTCTGGATGAAATATCTGTAAAAGTTGGCAAAATCCAAAAATCGTGGCCAAGTTCCTGCCTTTGAAGATGGGACCAGCCAATCTGTGACTGCCTTTACCTTAGCTGGGTCCATCCGAACACCCAATGGTGATATGACGAGCCCAAGGAAGTAGGTGGAGTCACGATGAAATTCGCATTTCTCAGCCTTGACGTAGAGCTTGTTCTCCATGAGCCTTTGTAAAACCTGACGGACATGGGATCGGTGTTCTTTTTAGGGTGCAGGAGAAAATCTAAATCTCATCGAGGTAGACAAATGTGAAGACATGTGGGACTGCACAAGATTTGCTAAAAACTTTCAGGAGACGGCAGACAGAGGTCCTGGGAAACAGGAAGATCTGGGCCCATCCCCACCCCCACCCCGGCACACCTAAAATTACCAAGGAGGCTTGCTTTTTAATGGGCAGTTATGTGAGAAATGACCCAACTGACCACAGTAGAAGCATGCCCCCTTATCCCATCTCCTTTGGCGTTCCTCAGGTGAGATACGCGTCTGGCCCACCTGCATTGGTTCAGGAGGGTTCTCCAGGGAGCTGGTGGAGGCTAAGGGAGGCTGTGACCAGAAGTTCAGACAGCGCTCAAATGAGCGTTGATACGTGCTGCTAGATCAATGAGGTCTTGGAGGTTGGATGGTGGTTCGCACGCCGACAGCTTGTCTTTAACTGTCTGAGAATCCATGGAGAAATGCGTCAAAGAGAGCTTGACCATCCCAACCACATAAAGCTGCCAAAGTACAAAACTCTATGGCATAGTCATGAATAGACCGGGCCCTTTGGTGAAGAGCTAATATCTGGCCTGCCACCAGATGCCCAGTGGATGAGCGATCAAATACCCTTCTCATTTCATCAGTGAAGGTCTTATTAGTGAGGCAGCAGGGTGCCTGAGCGTTCCACATGGCTGTTTCCCATTCTCTTGCCCTACCGGAGAGAAGTGTAATAATGGCAGGTGTTAGGGTCTCCATCACATGTAGGCGCGTGAGGGAGGTTCAGAGCCAATAATCGACAGTGTTAGATCCAGGAACAGACAGTGTTGTGGTCAAATGTAAGCAAGATTCAAAGCCGGTAATCCTAATTGATGCTTTACTTTGTATAAAATGCCAATCAGTGCCCTTTCCTCAGCCATAAACCCAATGAATAAAAGTAAAGACTGTTCCTGTGTAAATTTGTTTCGTCACCTAATGTGTAAACCCCTAAATATTGTGTTTACTCAACCTGAGCCGAGGTGTTGTGTGGATCAGATGGCGCCTACCCCTCGATGGGAACAGCCAAAAGACCCACAACAACTCTTGATGTTACCTGAAACCATATACCATACATTTTGCTATTTCATTTATTTTTGGGTCTTACCATTTTTTATATCTATAGTCTCTCTGACACTCTCTTCTGCTCTTGATTCCTCTGTTAGATCTATATTTTGCCCCAGGCAGCCATCTTTAAGATGGAAGATTTGGACGGCTCAGAGGCAGAGGCAGCCATGTTAAACAACATGCGAGTGTATGGCACCTTGGTGCTGACCTTCATGGCAGTGGTGGTGTTCGTGGGTGTGAAGTACGTCAATAAGCTGGCACTGGTTTTTCTGGCCTGTGTAATTTGCTCCATATTGGCTGTGTATGCTGGAGTCATCAAGACTGCCTTTGAACCACCTGTGTTACCGTAAGTACCTTGTTTTGACTGCGTAGTAGTACACTAATCATCTAGATTAGATCTCAGTTTGTATATAACTGGAATCTAGTTATCAGACAGCAATACAACTGTGAAATGCTGTCTGAGAACTAGATTACAGTTATATACAAACTGAGATCTAATCGTATTCTGTAAGGTCTTTTATAGTTTTTTTTTTTTTTTACAATACCACCTCTAGGCAAATCTTTTACCAGACCCAGTTTACTGTCTTCACTGGCAATACTCATAGCATTTTTTTAGCCTGAATGTACTGTATACAGTATATACAGTAATTAACTCACTACAGACTCATATATGTTTTTTTCTTCCAGGGTGTGCATTCTAGGAAACCGGACTCTAGTGTGGAAAGGCTTTGATGTGTGTGCTAAAGTGATTGAGAAAGACAATTATACAATCACTACCAAACTCTGGAGTCTCTTCTGTGACTCAGAGTTCCTCAACGCCACCTGCGACAGCTACTTTGCCAACAACAATTTAACAGAGTTGCAGGGCATTCCGGGCATCACCAGTGGCATTCTTAAAGGTATACATACACACAGTTAAATCAGATATCCAGTTATATAATATTCTGGATTTACATAGATTAAACCGAAAGTCTATCTGTTCCTCTGCCCTCCCTTTGTGTAATATGTCATTGATAATACTAATATCTTTATCTTTTTTCTACTTCCTCTCTTTCAGAGAACTTGTTTGGGAATTACATGGAGAAGGGTGTTTATCTAGAGAAGGGCGGCATTTCTTCTATGGAGGAGCCAGACGCTCTGCCAACTAACACTAAAAACTATGTGCTATCTGACATCACCACTTTTTTCACACTGCTGGTGGGGATCTACTTCCCTTCAGTTACAGGTCAGTCATTACGGTACTGAATCTTGTCACACAGACATACTAATGGTCAGAAAAAGCTATTAAGGATTTATTGATGGCACAAGAGGGAGTTCTGTTGTGCCGAATATCAGCACAACCTTGAGTGTGATATTGATTATTATGTTTTCGTTACCAGCTATTTTTGTTTGCTTCCCCGACTGGTGGAACAAACTAACCACGACTGAAGGACAGACAGTTAATTACATAATGTAATTAACAGGGAGAGTAGTACAGGGGTAGTATGTAGCTAAATGGTGTGGAGAATAAACCATGCAGGTGGTAGACAGTCCTGAGAAACTTTGTATATTTTTATATTTCCACTTATGCCTCTTTAGAACATCAGGGGCACTTTGTAAGGTGTACAAGCCCTTGTTACACAAACCAAGTAGTGCCCTTGATCAGGGATTAGAAAGGGTTTAGGGATTCAGCCTTGTGTTAGAAGCTAGTTAGCTTTGTGGCTTGTGTTAGCTATTAATAATAAAAACAGAAAGTTTAAATCCGATTCAAACAGAATTACTAAGACAACAAAGTGTTGTTTAAGATGAGATAACAATTTCGGATGTGTTTTGTTTCTAAATGTCTTTCCATGACTGGTTCTAAATGTGGTTACACTGAAATCATACATTATATCCAAGTTAATATTGATTATTTGCCTAGTTGTTTTGAAATTATTAACAGACTATTAAATAATTCAATCTTTTATTTTTTTATTTGAGTGTATTGGCTGGTGTTACATCAAACACCCAGGAAGGTCTTTAAAATCAGGTTCACAAAACATATTGTAACCAGTGAAGTGTACATTTGAGACATATATATTATGCGCATATCTTAAGTAAGTAAATACATTTTTTTTTTTAAATCAGCATGATATGATGTCTGAGGATGGTACCATCCTCATCGATGCTCACTGTGATGACTCGCGATTTCCCATTTGTATCTAAACATATAAGAACGTAAAACATGTTATAAAAATCTCTGTAGCAGTCACAAAAACATAAATGTGTTTGTCTGTTTCTGTATCACAGGCATCATGGCTGGTTCGAACCGCTCTGGTGATCTGCGGGATGCTCAGAAGTCCATCCCCATTGGCACTATTATGGCCATCACTACCACCTCCTTCATATGTATCCTTACACATGCACCAGATTCCATGCACATGTATAGACACACACACACACACACACACACACACAGCTTGTTCTGGTAGACCAACAATACAACATAAATGTTTTACTTATTAAAGGGGAACTGTGCAATGTCTCTAGTCAAAACACAGCTGATATAATTAACGCTTAAGTATGAGGTTTATCTTAGATGTAACTAAGAAGCTTTCAGTGATCCTCCTTCCTCGTCATACATTTAGTCATCGATGGATGTCAAGTTTAACTGTTAATGTTAACGGATCAGCTGTCTTCCTCACAGAGGTTTGGTTAAATAAATAAGCAAGCAGGGGTTTTTCTTTCCTCTAACTCAACCTCCCAGACATGTCCTCTGTTTTGCTGTTTGGCTCCTGCATCGAGGGAATAGTCCTAAGGGACAAGTATGTTTTTAATAATGTCTTTTTTAGTTCGTTTTTTTTTTTTTTTTACTGGTTAGTTAGTTTGTAATTAGTTAAAAACGTGAAAGTATGTTTCATGTAGAATTACCCTATGCATCCTTTTTGACACTTTTGTGTGTGTGTGTGTGTGTGTGTGTGTTTGACAGATTTGGTGAGGCAGTAGGAGGGAATCTGGTGATAGGTACGTTGGCATGGCCGTCCCCCTGGGTCATCGTCTTTGGCTCTTTCTTCTCCACTTGTGGGGCGGGGCTTCAGAGTTTGACTGGTGCACCACGTCTTCTTCAGGCCATAGCCAGGGACGGGATAGTGCCGTTTCTTAGAGTGAGTCACATATGTACTTTTTGTTTTGTTTCTATCGATTTTTTTATTATTTAAAAAGGCATGCTGGTACAGTGTTTGTGTCGCCACTTCACAACTCCAGGTTTGATTTCCTGAGCTCTGGTTACAATCTGTGTGGAGTTTGGCATGTTTTCCCTGTGCACATGGATTTCCATTGCGTTTTAAAGTGTTTTATCACCTACTAACAACATTCCAGTAGGTAGATTTGTGACTCTAAGGTGTGAATGAGTTTGTGAATGTGTGTGTGTGTGTGTGTGCGTGTGTGTGTGTGTGTGTGCGTGTGTGTGTGTGTGTGTGTGTGTGTGTGTGTGTGTGTGTGATTCCTGGCAATGCACTGGTATCCTATGCAGGGTGTGTTCCCCAATCATACCCAGCATTCATAATTGATTATAAATTTTGTCTGCTGATAAATGAAAGTTGTGGAACTATTGTACCTTTTATGGTTAGAGACAAAATGTTAAAATATGTTGAGGGTGTAATAATGTTGAAGTAAATATTAGGATTTTATTTAAAATCCTAATATTTTAAAAGGACAGTAAAAAAAATATTTGTGATCTTATGTTTAATGTTTCTTGAATAAATATTATAAAAGTTCTAAAAAAGATTTATAAGTTAATAGTAAAACAAGTGAATACTTTATAGATCTTAACCGTAATATAATAATAAATAAATAAATAATAATAATAATAATAATAATGAACAGCACTGGGATAGAAAAGTGCAACACAGAGCTTTGTAATTTATACCCAGGCATATAATCTTTATGTGGTAATTTAAAAATAATACCATAGAACACCCTATGTGTGTGTGTTGTGTGTTACAGGTATTCGGCCATGGTAAAGCAAATGGGGAACCAACCTGGGCTCTGCTTCTTACAGCCTGCATCTGTGAGAGTGGAATCCTTATCGCTTCTCTGGACTCAGTCGCTCCGATCCTCTCAATGTAATCCCCACTCATTTGAGACTCACACTTCAGTAGTACTGTAGTTGCATGGTTGTAATAATTACAATGTATCTTCTTGTAATTTAATTCAAAAAATGTCAAATCTCATGTTTTCTGGGCTCATTGCATATAAAGTAAAATATTTCAAGCATTTTCTCATTTTAGTTTTAAGGATTATGGCTTACAGCTTGATTATATTTTATGATCAACAAAAGTGGGATTTACCATATAGAAATTAATGCATTAATAATCAATGGCATGGAGGTGATCAGCACAGCTGAGGCGTACTTAACGACCAGGTTGCTTTGATAGCAGTCCTCAGCTCATCTGTATTTTTTGGGTTGGGTGTTTCTTATCCTCCTCTTGACAATACCACACGCACTCTACATTATTGTTGTTTATTTAGGTATTGGTTTTGTTTTCTGCAGGTTCTTCTTGATGTGCTATATGTTTGTGAACCTGGCCTGCGCTGTCCAGACTCTTCTACGGACCCCCAATTGGAGACCTCGCTTCAAATACTACCACTGGTGGGTATAACACATTAATACACAAAGGGTGTACAAAAGGGTACATTTATAGAAATAGTATATAGAAGTCTTCATTAATAGAGGCATATTTTAAAGCTGCTCATTTCCTTTTAGAAAGTAAAATAAATAGCTAATGCAGGATTTCTTCTTTCACGATTACACAAACTAAACCCATTATTCTTTGTAAATTAAGTCCCTATTACAAATCTTGACTCTTTAGACAAACATTAAATATTTTTCTTCCTCTGTCTCTGCAGGGCTCTGTCATTCCTGGGCATGAGCCTGTGTCTCTCGCTCATGTTCATCTGCTCTTGGTACTATGCCATCGTTGCCATGGCAATCGCCGGCTGTATCTACAAGTATATCGAATTCCGGGGGTGAGTAGAATGTGACCATGATGGAGTGGGGAAGAGCAGTTTTTTTGGCACTTGATGTGGCAGGGATTCTGCTCCAGTCTAATCCTCCCAGCCAGAACTTAATCCAGGATTTGATTTATTTAGTGTCAAAGGTCAAGCTGCTCCATGACTCGATGACTGGGGATCCATAAATGAGGAAGACCTGAGATGATTACAGCATTTTGTGTGTCTCTGTGTATCGAAGTGTGTGTAGTGCTAATTTGGGTTACACTCGGTTGTTGACAGGGCGGAGAAAGAGTGGGGTGATGGAATACGGGGACTGTCCCTTAGCGCAGCACGCTATGCACTTATGAGGCTGGAGGAGGGGCCACCGCACACCAAGAACTGGAGGTGAGGGTTGGAAAGCAACATTCATGATACTGTGATGTTTTTGCTGTTCTCATTTGAAAACTGAAGATCCCTGTGCTTAATCTTAACAGACAGACCGATAGATAGATAGGCAGACAGATTAGATTAACTTAGCCTATTTGTATTATACTGAGGATGTGTTTCTCAAAAGACAGTTAAATGCGTTTCTGTAAGTCACTTTAAATAAGAGCATCTGCTACATGCTGTAAATATAAAAGTAATATGTCATAAGGACAACCATCACACAAATAATTTTTTGTTCGCTGAATCCTCTCTCTCCCTGTCTCGAAGGAGTTTTCGCATTAGGGCCCTGGGATCATTTCTGAGAACACTTCACCTCAAAGTCTGGTTAATTTTGAGTGGGGAGAACACAAGCATTCTACGCTTGTAAAATGTGTTCAAGTCTGCTGGAAAAGGTGGTCTCATTCACGGTACGGGTAACCAGATATGTGATTTCAGAATTGTGCCTGAACACACAGGTTGTGGATGTGATGTCACCAATGCCGCCTGTCTCCTCCCAATCTCATCCTCGACCTAGACAGCCATAGATGATAAAGAAGGAAGGCATCCAAAAAAACATGCTATATCAGCGGGTGAAATTACACAAATGTACCTGAGAACAGAGAAAATTAACAATGTGAACACTAACCAGAGAGGGACTTGGGAGGGAGGATCAATCGTTCCAGAGCACGGCACAAATCAATCGTGCCTAATGTAAAAATGCTCTAAAATTCAAAAACTGCAAAGATAATCAATCAAACGTTCTCCTGTCTGATATCTCTCTCTCTCTCTCTCTCTCTCTCTCTCTCTCTCTCTCTCTGTCTTTATCTCCATCCAGACCTCAGATCTTGGTGTTGGTCAGTGTGGATGCAGAGCAGAATGTTGAACAGCCTCGCCTGCTGTCCCTGACCAGTCAACTGAAAGCAGGAAAAGGACTCACCATTGTAGGCACTGCACTAACTGGAACCTTCCTAGATGATCACCCTCTTGCCCAACAAGCCGAGCAGGTAACTAACACACACACACACAGTTATACATGGACCTCCTGTTCATCCATATGGACCTATACACAAATCCTAACCCCATCTTGCTGTTTAAAAAAGGGGCAGAGGGGTGTGAACATAGAAATGTCACAAAATATATAAGAATTAAATAAATAGAAAATTATAAAATGTAACACTGACCAATATTGACTAATTTAAATTTTAGATTTTATTTGGATCTTAGTGTAAGCTGTTTAAGGGAGATTCTTTCAAATTTTGGATGCCTTAAACCATTGTTTTACCATGTAGAAAGAAATTAAAATAATACTTCTTCTCCTCACAGTCCCTGAAAAAGCTAATGGAAACAGAGAAGGTTAAGGGCTTCTGCCAGGTAGTGGTTTCATCCAACATCCGTGATGCCACCTCACACCTGGTGCAGGTCAGTGGGCTTGGGGGCCTCCAACACAACACCGTGCTCCTCAGCTGGCCACGTAACTGGAAACAGGCTGAAGACCATCAGCTCTGGAGGAACTTCATTGGTGAGTCGGTGCAGCCCAGTTCTGTTTCACATGAACGAATGACAGATATTGTGGGTTTGATAGAAACACAGCTGAAGTTCTATGTATAATAGATAATGGCTTAAATATTTAGACTGGACTCTCATAACTGCATAAATGCTCATCATAAATAATGTTAAAACATACTTGGGATTATGATGCAAACACTCTAATCAGCCATAACATTATGACCACCTGCCTCTATTAACTAAGTCCCCCCTTTGCCACCAGAACAGTAATCACCCATGTTTTCTGACACCTTTTCCTCAATTTAACCTACAGTAGCTCTTCTATTGTGTTGGACTACAGGAGTCAGCCTTCTCTCTCCATGTGCATCAGTAGGCCTTGGCCACCCCTGACCCTTTTGCCAGTTCACCAGTTTTCCTTCCTTGGGTCCCTTTAGATATGTTCTGACCTCTGCAATGCCTGGAAACATACCACAAGAGCTGCAGTTTTGGAGTTGCTCTGATCCAGTTGTCTATTCATCGTAATTCGTCCCTTCTCATAATACTTACATTTTCAAGATCTCGTTACAATAGTGGTTGGAAGTGGGTGTGATATATTAGGCTGCAGGTGAACCTTTTTTCCTAAATTTGATGTGTTGGAAGCAAATCTACAAGCATGAGTGACATTGACAAGGGCCAAATTGTGATGGCTAGAGGACTGGGTCAGGGAAACCCCAAACTTTGTGGGATGTTTCTGGTATGCATTGGTCAGTACATGCCAGAAGTAATCCAAGGATTGAAAACCAGTGCACTGTCGACAGGGTCATGAGTGGGCAAGTCTTACTGATGTACATGGGGAACAAAGGCTGGCCCATGTAGTTTGTTCCAATAGAAGTGCTAGTGTAGATCAAATTATGAAAAGGTTCATGCTGGTTGTGCATCACTGTTATGGTGGCAGGGGAAGCTACTCAATATTAGGCAGGTCGTCATAGTTTCTATGTATATCATTGTTTAAAGGTTTACAATTATTAAAAGCTCAGATGATTATTTCTTCCAAAGACAAAATAAGAGGACATCTATAGATTTACTGTAAGTTGTCAGCACCTTCACAATTTATCGACATAGCAACATTCAATCTTTTCAGTGGCTTGGAAGCAATCAGTCTACAAGGAGTTATGGTTAGGAGTTCTAACCATAGTTTTGTCTATACCCTTCTATGATTAGTGAAACACTGCTCTGCTTTTGACTTTAGTAATGCAGATAGTGGAGATATCTTTTTGTCTAGCGATAACAGTCAATGAGATGATAATAAGACTGAGTGAGTTACACCGCCATGCCCCTTCTGTAAATATAGTGGAGCTGTTCAGGGTGCTGAAGTCACGCTGTGTGCACTTTCTTTTGGTTGGGCAAGAAGTTAGCAGATGGAGCGCTGGCTGTGAGCCTACTGTTCCAGTTTATAAATTCATGGTAATACAGAGCTTAAATCTATATAGAGAGAGGGTTTGTAATGCACTATTTATATATTTTTTAAAAGTTTTAATAAACAAGGTTATGAAGAATAAACTTTGCAAGAAAACCACCCACCTAGTTATTCTGGTTCAAATCTACAGGGTTATATTACTGCATTTTTACTAATAATTTATTATTTTCATAATATTTTACAGGGAATCCAAATAATCTTAACCTTATAATAAGCATTTTGTTATTTAAAGAATTAAATCTTATCTATAAATTGAAATTGTAAAGCTTTTATTTGGGAAATGTCTGCTTATTATTCATGGAAGGAGACTCCACTGTCAGTGTTTTACATCTGGTCAGTGGTCAGTGATTAAGCTATTCCTGTTTATAGCTGTCTTGTGAAAAGTCATAACAGAAACTAACTTATTGCACAGGCATTTTACAACATAAACTATAACTGTGAAAAATGATAAGTATGTGTGTAATTTGTTAAACAAATAATATTTGTACTAATTTGCAAATTGGAGTTGTATGGAATAGAATAATGCTTTTCTGGTAAACTAATAAGCTTCAATACAATAACAGTAACTCTGCTTTGTTGATTGTTCACCCTAGTATTAATTATTCTCCTTTTACAGTTGCATGTTTTATTCATTACAAACTGGCTGGCTGTGCATTATCGTCTACTAGATAAACAGCATGGCATCACAACCCTTTAAACAATGACACAGGATTCTTTTTTTCTCAGTTATGAAAACATTTTCTTAAGAATAATATGTGAATAAGTGTATAAACTAATTAAATGTTGTGTGGGTTTTTTTATTAAATACTGCATTTAAACTATACTATGTGCTCCTAAAATGTAATTGCATGTATTACCAGCATTGATTCTAAAGAAATTATTGATCATTGAGGAGGTTTATCAGCACTAGGGAGGTTTTATCTGTTCCTGTGTACAGTACTATTATAATTAGCAAAACGCATCACAAACTGCAACATAAAAGCATTACTCCATTATGTTTATTTAAGTAGCTCTTTGAAAAAAAATACTTCTATGACTAATCACATACTTTTATGAGAAGTTACATACTTTTTACTTTTACTTGAGTAGATTTGTAAAGAGAAAACACTACTCTTACTCCGCTACATTTGGCTACACTCGACTCGTTACTTTTCTAATCATTTATTCTACACTTTATATACTTTGTTTTTGTCAGAGAAATTCAGCCGGTGGATCTACCACTTTACTGTTTTACCAATCAGATGTAGCAACAGTAATTACATGACTCTGTTTGACTAATCAGCCGCAAAACCTATAACCGCATGGAGTCAAATGACCACACAGAAGGGGAGGTTGTAATGGGAAATTTAAATCATTTTAGTGACTCGGTTCTTTCAATCTCATTCATCAAAATGAACAAATCTTTTTTTTTTAGTCGATTAGTTCATTTTGTTCTTTTGATCAGAAATAAAATAAAATGTTACATTTTCAATAAACAGACCCCCAATACGTCTATATACACATATTTTGGTTATAATCCCAGTAATGAAATATTACAATGCAGTTAAGGACATATTATAATAAACAGATCTCTTGTATCTTCTAGGCTGAGTCGTTCGTTCTTTTGAATGTATTGCACTGCATAGCGTCTATGGGAGTCACGTGACAAAAAACCGAACGATTCGGACTGAAAAGACTCAAAAGTTTTGTGATGCTTTGCACATGCGCGCCCGGTAGAAAATAAACGAATCACTCTCTGAGACTACTCGTTCTTCTGAGTCACGCTAAAGATTCGTTCAAAAAGAGCAAATCGTTCAGGAACGACTCATCACTAGTGGCGGGGAGGTTTGTCTACAGCAGTGGTAGACAGTGAAGCAAACATGTGGCGGTTAGTTTAGCTGTTTTATTTAATGTTGCAATCTTAACATATATAATTAGCAAATTAACTAAAGGATAGAACAAATATAGGTTTCTTACATTTGTTCTGCTGGATACAGTTTATGGTAAAGTAAGACCTCTTGTAAATGTTCTTATGCTATTTTCTATCTGCTGCGCCATTTGCAGGGCAACTGAAGATACAGTATATCTTACACAGGAAATAGTTTACACTGTCCAAACATACATATATTACCAACAGTAGGTATTTACAGTATTTCAAAAGCTTTATATTGTAAAAAAAAAAAAAAAAAAAGGAAGATTAGGAAATTTGTGTTTCTTATTCCTTAATTTGCTATTTTGTAAAGATATTTAGTTTTGTTAATTGATTTTATTACATTAATTTATAATTATAAATTTCCTTTATTTTATTATTTAGAAATGTCGCAATTTGTACATTATTTTATCATTTCGTCTGACTGCTTACATAATTTTCCAGTTACTCAGTACTTGAGTATCTTTTCACCGAATACTTTTTTACTTTTACTTGAGTAATATTCTGGATGACTACCTTTTACTTCTACTTGAGTAATATTATATTGAAGTACAGCTACTCTTAATTAAGTAATTTTTTTGGCTACTCTACCCACCTCTGCATAGAGGTAGCATTTGTCATATTACAGAGGCTCTCTTGTATTTTGTAGAGTTGGTCAGAGAGACCACAGCTGCAAGTAAAGCCCTGCTGGTGGCTAAGAACATTGCAGCGTTTCCATCAAATGGTGAGCGCTTTGCTGAGGGTTACATCGATGTGTGGTGGATTGTCCATGATGGCGGCATGCTCATGCTACTGCCCTTCCTCCTGCGCCAGCACAAGGTTAGCATCCCGACTCCTGTACAAACTCTATTACTTTATTATATGTTACAATACAGGGACTATATTTATGCAGTTTTCAGGCTTGGTGCTATACAAGTGAGCATGTAATAAGGTAGAATTGACTGTGTACTATATAGTACATCACGGTGTGTGTGTGTGTGTGTCCGTGTGCGTGTGTGTGTGTGTGAAGGTGTGGAGGAAGTGCAAGATGCGCATCTTCACTGTGGCTCAGATGGATGATAACTCTATTCAAATGAAGAAGGACTTGTCCACCTTTCTGTACCACTTGCGCATAACCGCCCAGGTGGAAGTTGTGGAGATGGTGAGCCTTTCTCTCTCTCTCTCTTTCTCCTTCACTCTTTTTCTTCTTCTTCTCCTTCTTCTTCTTTCCTTTTTCTTCTACAATTGAAATGCCTTTGGAGTTTGTCTCTTTTTTCGCTGTTATCTAGTTTTTTCACTTTTTGTCTTGTCGTCAAATTCTGAGCGCTTCTCTTTTGTTCTTCACTGCAGCATGACAGCGACATCTCAGCCTACACCTATGAGAAGACCCTGATGATGGAACAGCGCTCTCAGATCCTCAAGCAGATCAATCTCACCAAGACAGAGCGTGAGCGAGAGGCAAGCCTACACACACGTCTTAAAACACACACATATTTTTGAAGCGGATATGTTCATCAGTCTGAGCTAAATGAATTTACTTTCTAGGCTATTCTTTCCCTGAGGAGAGGTCTACTGTTAGCAGTTTTTACATTGCTTTAAGCATAATGTAAATAAAACAAACAAAAATATAACTGTGTTACGGTTTTGTAGAATTTGCAAATCACTACTTATCTACTCCAGCCCTGAGCAGCATTTCCCATCTACATACAGGAGTTGCTGAGCACTGCGCTGTTTGATCATTTTGCTTTTTTAATATGCTGGGCCCAAAAATTAGACAACTGAACTGGCTTTTTCATTACTCATCATATCAAATATTTATTTAGGTGATACTTAACAGGGCAGCACAGTGGTGTAGTGGTTAGCGCTGTCGTCCTCCAGGATCGGGTTTGATTCCCGGTCCTACAGTCCAAAGACCTGCAGATTAGCCTAATTGCCATTCCCAAATTTTCCATAGTGTTTGTGTATGTGTGTGTGCCCTGCGATGAATTGGCACCTTGTCCAGGGGGTACCCCACCACATGCTCTAAGCCTCCTGGGATAGGCTCCAGGCCCCCCATGTCCCTGAATACAGGATAAACTGGTATAGATGATGAGTGAGTGAGAGTGAGTGAGTCAGTGATACTTGAAGTTTGGACAATTACTAGAGATGGGGAAAAGAATCAGTTCAGTTACATATCGCAATTCTGTTGTTTGGCAATTCATCTATTGCTTCACTACACTGCTTACATGTTGCATGTTCTCTATGATCCTACAGGTGGTTCACTCTAAACTATTCACGCCTTATCAGGCATCCTATGTGGTAGAAAATTTTATATAGCGTTGGATATTTCTAAAATTGTGATTCTAACAGAATCGCAAAACTATCATATCAATAGAATATCATACTGGGAATATCATTAGTAATTTCCATTACCAATAATTACACTGGCTGGCTAAAGTAGTTGCCATTTCAGAAGGGTCAAGTTATTGGGCTGCATCAAGGAAAGAAAACAACTAAGGAGATTTTGAAATTACTGAAACTGGGTTAAAAACTCTTCAACATGGTATCATAACCTGAAAGGATAGTGCTTTCTAACAATCTAAACTTTGTGAATTAAATATGGTTGGGGAAAGAAATATGAATGGAGATCACTTAAACATTTGGTAATGTTGCATGGCAAAGCTCATAGCTATGTTTAGTGGTAAACGTAATGGTATTTCTATATGAACAGAACGTGATGGGAACTCATAGGATTGAGACTAGCAGCTGTAAGAAAACCATTTGTTAATGAGACTAATCAGAAAAAAATAGCTTTATTTTGCTAGGGAGTATAACGATTGGAATCAACAAACATGCGCTGGCCACCACGTTGTGTGCTGTAATCAAAGTTAAAGGCGGCTTTTTTATTGGCCTGGCAGTGTACTATCTCTCAACAGCTATGCAATATTATTTATGAATATATATTAATATTGAATTAATATTAATATAATATTAATATATTCAGAATTGAATTCATTATGTTTCACACGTAATTATCCATTATCATTGTTCATTTCAGTTACTCATATCACTTTAAACACAATTACAATGGTATGTGGTCTATATGTCTAATATCACCACTGGATTTTAAAAATATCATTCTATAACCCAAAATGAGGTCCCTAATGACCCCAACCATAGTTTGCAAACTGACATTCTTGGTTGGGTTTTAGAGCCAGCATTTTTGTTTAATGTGAGGTCAGGAATAATTCTGCTTAGTAATGACAGATGTGATGATAGATTGGAGCACTGAAATATCTCATCAAAATATATCTGTGGATAATGTAATAATTACATTATCATGGTTAAGCAGTGCATTCTATCACAAGGTCTCATCTCTGGCTTGATAAGAATTATATGTTGCAAACAATCACAGCAGACGGGCTTTCACATCTTTAATGCTTCATTGGGCTCTACATCAAATAACAGACAACCCTAAATTTATGATTCTGTCACCTGTCCTTTCAGATAATTTCTACTCTAATTAGACAGTGTGTGATTAGTCTATGTACCTCTGCACTTTTGGTGCTGCTACTGCACCTGGTTCCACAAAAGTCCTAAAAAATAAACTGTATCATATTTGTTGCCAAAGATGAAGCCTTGTAGTGATGTCTTTTTAGAAACAGCCCATTTATATTATCCACCCCTGCTTCTCTTACATCTCTTCTAGCTGGGTTGAACGCTTGCTTTATTTTACAGATCCAAAGCATCACTGATAGTTCGCGTGGCTCGATTCGTCGCAAGAATCCAGGAACAGTCAACACTCATCTGACTGTTACTGGAGAAGCAGCATCCAGCAGCAAGGAGGATAAACCGGAGGAAGAGGTAAACATTAGATCACCCAGTAGGTACAAGTCAAACCGGTGTTCAAGTCAAACCGGGACTTGGTGACAAGGTGAACAGAGTTCTCACTACACCAAAACCATAATAGGACTGCCTGCTTCATGCACATTTGCACACACCCAGGACATTTCTATTTTATTTTTCAAACAAATAAAGTTTTCTATATTTTCTATATTTGTACAGCTAAGTTTTTTTTATATTTTATATTTTGTTCTTATCTTCTATAGATATATTTTCTATAGCTAAAGCTTTCCTATATTTTATTTCTTATTTTGTTCTATAATTAATTTCTTATTGATAGTCTTAGGTTTTTTTAGCATTTCACTGCATATCCTACTGTGTATGACTGTGAATGTGACAAATAAAATTTGAATTTGAATGTCTGAAACATTTGCCTCCCAGGAAGTGCAAGGTCAGGACTGTACAGGGGATGTAACTCTTAGCCAAGTTCCTGTAATGTGCAAGCGGTGTTCTTGAACAATTACATGTACAATTCCAACAGTCAGAAGCGTCCCGTCCAAAAGCTGGCAACTAATTATCCGTCTATTTTAAAGGATCGCTAAATGTTAGCGGTAATAACTGCACTGGGCTCAGACCCACCCCGGTCGGCATCGTCATTCGCGTATGTGTGGAATCCTTGAAAGTCTTCTGGAAATTTCTATTGGTTTTACACCTTTATTCACCAGGAATTACATCACAAGTCCCGGTTTGACTTGAACACTCCTCGTATTACACAACAACATATCTTAAAATTCAAATCCGAATTTTATTTGTCACATACACAGTCATACACAGTATGATATACAGTAAAACGTTTTTCAATCTTGTTAAAACAGTTAACCTTAGTAAAGTGACATTTTAATCATTTTATATATAACATATACTAATTGTGTGTGGGTAATTTTTTTTACTAAATAATTGTGTATTTTGGTCTAGTCTTTGATAACTTTGTGGCACTGTAAATACTGATACTGTACCCTTACATCTCTCTCACTCTTCCTTAGATATAACAGTTATCTCTTTACTTCTTCCTCCTTTGCCCTCACACTGTCCATGCATACATGTTGTACCTTGCCCTGCCTCTACAGTCTGTCACTGTACCTCCTTCCCAACCTCCACAGGAGCAGCTCATCCATGATAAGAGCACCAACCCACCAACACCTGCCACCCCACAGTCCCCTGCCACTGAGGCTGTGACTCCCGGCACTACTGTCCAGATGACCTGGACTGAGACCAAATGTGACGGAGAGCAGCCCAAACCCTCAGGAGCTAGCACACCCGGGGCCATCAAAGACCTATTCAGTATGAAACCGTGAGTGTCAACATCCATGTTGCTTCTACATATCATGTATCATGTAAGAGATTATGTCCAAGGAGCAATAAAGGATCACATAAAATGGTGCATTTAGTGTAAAATATGATCAATAGAAGGTATGTGTATATTTAGTGCGTAGAAAATGGCCTCTTGTCCCCGTAGTCATAAGGCATGTTGAACATTCATTAGCTCAGCACTACAGTGCCATCTTCTGGATAAAAGAATCAAAGCACTCAACTTTGAAGGTGTTTTAAAAGGATTTGACAAGATCTCACTGGGTAATCACACTATGTTAATGATATGCTATGTTTTTTTTTTTTTCTATTTATCATGCAACAGAGAGTGGGAGAATCTGTGAGTACATCTCACATGTCACGTTTACACGCACATACAAACACAGACACACAACTTATTAGGTGCATCTAACAAGTTACAAAGATTTATTGCTGCAGTCTTCATTAAAGACATTATTTCACATTCTTTACATTCTCTTCATAGAAACCAGTCCAATGTCAGACGCATGCACACTGCTCTCAGACTCAATGGTGAAATTGTGAAGAAATCTGGGGAGGCCAAGTTGGTCCTGCTCAACATGCCTGGCCCACCCAGGAACAGGACTGGAGATGAGAACTGTATCCTTTGATTGCACTTAGTGTATTATCATTGTTTTCTTATTTTGTTTTAGCAAAAGGTTGGCACGCTGGTGTAGTGGTTAGCACTGTCGTCTTGCACCTTCAGGGTCCGTGTTTGATTCCTGTCTCTGTGTGCATGGAATTCGCATGTTCTTCCCGGTTGGTGGGTACTCCCGTTTCCTCCCACAGTCCAAAACCTGCAGGTTCGGCTAAAGGGCGTTCCCAAATTGTCCGTAATGAGTGTGCCCTCCGATGGATCCAGGCTCCAGGCCCCCCGCAACCCTAAATACAGGATAAAGTGGTATAGATGATGAGTGAGTGAGTTTTAGCAAAAACATTACTCTGCCCAGAGTGATATACAGTCTGGAATTCATCTGTCTGGAACACCGGGTGTAAAGCAGGAAAACTTTGAATGTGGTTAAGTCTGGATTTCATTAAGTGAGGTCTCTACATATTTAACAGATCAGCCATAACATTAAAACAACCCTTGAACCAGGTCTGACTCATCCAGATATAGACTTCACAAGACCTTTGAAGGGAAGCTGTGGTATCTGGCACCGGGACATAAGCAGCAGATATTTTAAGTCCCACTGGATTGGTCTTGTTTGTCCAGCGTATCCCACAGATGCTAGATCAGATTGAGATCTGGGGAACTTGGAGGCCATGTTGGCATGAAGGTACTTGGTCTGCAACATTGTTTAGATAAGTGGAATGTGTCAAAGTAATATCCACATGAATGCCAGGACCCAAGGTTTCCCAGCAGAACATTGTTCATAGCATCACACTGTCTCCGCGGAGATAGTGTGATGCATCCTGCTGCTAGTTCGTCCCCATGAAAGTGACACACCGTCAATATAATGTAAAAGGAAACCTGATTCATCAGACCACACCAACTTTTCTCCATGCCCCAGTTGTAATGCTTACATGTCCACTGTGGGTGTTTTTGGTAATGGAGAGGGGTCAACTATGTGTTCTGACACGTTTCAGCTTGGACCAGGTGTCCTTGGCCTTTTCCTCATGCTCAAACCAATGGTCAAGCATGACCCTTTCACTGGGTTCACCAGTTGTCTGTGCAGTTGTACCACTTTAGGTAGGTACTAACCAGAACTGGGAACACCTCTCGATACCTACCATTTTGGAGTTGCCCTGTCACTATCATTTGCCCTTTGTTACTCTGTCGCTCAAATTTCCTACTTATATCATCTTTCCTTACTGCCTAATAGATCCCACCCCTTGACAGATGTCATTTTAACAAAAAAATCGGTATTATTTACATCATATTACTACGTATTATTACCCCTATGTTACAGCTGATAATTATCTATATCGCCCATTGAGTTGTGTGTGTGTGTGTGTGTGTACATCATATATGCCATCTTTCCTTAACAGGAACCTCTTTCCCAGACATGGAGTTCCTTGAGGTTCTAACCGAGGGGCTCAACCGCGTCCTCCTTGTGCGTGGTGGTGGTCGTGAGGTCATCACCATCTATTCTTGAATGAAGAGCTTGCATCAGCCCACACCCGCCACTAGCCTGAATCCCAACAAATTTCTCATTGACATAGCCTATCCCACAACATTCCCCTCAACTACCCAAGCAATATCCTGGCATACCCTAAGCTTATTCTACCCCCACGCTAAAATGGAACCACCACAGCTCCTCTTATTGCTCTTTATCCCTCTTTAATGAGCCCTCAGAAAATCTCCTTTTACTCATTTGTCATAAGTTCTCTTATTGGCCACTGCATGTACTTGGCCTACACCCATACTTTGTCGTATGTAATCCAGTGACCCTTGATTTGCCTGCCAAGTTCAGTGCCGCATATGATACGAGGAAAAACTATTGATGTCAGTACGTTTCTGCTGCATTCCTGATATTTTCTCAAATCCCCATTTTTTCCCCATCCAATCAGGAGATGATTGAGAGTCGCAGAAATAGAACGGGCACGGTATTAGGAGAAATCTGCTTCCTGTAAGGCTTTATTTATCTCCTTTTTTTTTTTCATTTATTTATTTAAAAAATAAGGACTTGCCAGGAAGACAACATAAGCCAGACGAGCTGAGGATCTGTCGGTCGTTACATCACTGTGATGAAGCGATGAGTTTTCTGATGGACTCCGAACCGAGGATCTGACAGAGACGGTGGCACAGCACTATTTTTGCCACATTGTGGGCTGATTTCCCAGAAGTCATGTGTCATGAGTAGGACTGACAGTCACGGAAAGAAACTCTTATGCTGTGTTGTTTCAGTTTGATGTGGCCGCTTTTACCGCCCACCTAATGCGCTGGGAGAAATTTGAGGTGGAAACACTTAGATCCCCCAGATTGCACTAGGAAACATGCATCTGTGCTCTGTTTGCTTTGGCAGCGTTCTGCTGTTTTATTTGTGTTTGTGTGTCTAATTGTTATCCTCTGTGAATACCCTGACATTTTCACTTCTCCTGGTTGGATGTGGATAGCTGTTCCCTGCCAACCACAATATGTGCCAAAACAATATTGGGAAGATCTGTGATTTGCTGTTTAAAACTGGCAAGAAAAAAAAAAGGAAAAAACAAACAATCTTAATTAGTAGAGTGTTATAAGTGAAAGGAAACATGTAACAAGCAGAATACTGAAGGAGGAATGGATTAATGTTATAACAGTGTATGATCTCTGAGGCACTGGGGAATATAGGTTCTCGGCGATTAACTGGCGAGGAAGTGACCTCATGTCACAGGGTTGACTCTAAGAGTCTTCAGGATGGCTTTAGGTTTGTCACTGTGGCATTGGGAAGTGTACCGTACTGTACTGTAGCCCCCTTCACGAGCACTCAACCTGCACTGGCAGCCACTGTGTAACAAGTGATTTAATGAGTCTGTAGATTCATTAAATGTATGTGTGTATGTGTGTGTGCGCGCACACACTCCCGTGTGTGGATGTGTGTACGTGATGTGTGCTTGTTCGTATAATTCATCTGTGGGAACTTGAAGATTTTTTCGCTTTTTACAAACAGGAAATCATATATATACATATATATATGTTTGTTACATTTAGGAAAAAAAGATCTATTTAAAGTATATTTACCCAGTGTTAGATATAATCTGTATTGGACCACACCAAAATATCTTTATATATATTTAAAAAGTAGAGAACTATATGATACAGATGTTGATTGTGCCATATGACTGACAATACATATCAGTTTACAAACTATTAGTTTAACCTAATTTAAACGTACATAGGAAAAAACAAAACAAAGCATCAGTAGACAGAAAGGAAATCTGTCCTTAATACCAGAAACTCCATGCAGTGAAGATGCAGTGCCAAGCGTATATGAGTTGCGGTCTATTCGGAAAAGCTGTGGGAGTTTTTCTGATGAAAAATGAAATGAATGTTAGAGATGAGTAAGGTCTGAAAGTGCATTACGAACCGGTTGTGCAATAGCTGAAACTGGAAAAGTCACATAATCATTGCATTATTTATTTTTGTATGCAGATTTCTTATATATGTCGGTTTACTTTTGTGGTGTTTTCACAAAAGCGGTCATAGTAGATCAATGTTTTATTTCTGCTCAGAGGAAAATCTATAAATGATGCTTGCACTTCACTAATGGCATATATATATATATATATATATATATATATATATATATATATAAAATGGTATAGATATATGACAGTATTTAATGTTTCAAAGGGTTAAAAATATCCCATACATCGCGAATGCTGCTAGTGTATGAATAGATATTTATTGTGTGCATATATACATAGAATTAAAGTTTTAAACAGATTTAAAAATATTACACCAGAATAGTAAGGAGGGGTAGACATACAAAAATACATATCAGTACTGGTGTTTACTGAATTTAAACAGTTCAATGGGTTTTCAGACTTTAAACACCAGCCAGCCTTTCTGTGTCAATCTTAAAGCTGAAACTAAACCTTTATCATACTGTATATTTATCACTGCATGATTTAAGCAACAACAAAAAAAATCACATTGTAGTTATTTTGATGTTTAACTATTAAATGTCCCATTTTGTATTCAAATGAATTTATCTAGACTAACAGCAAATAATTGGACAATTGATAACAAAGATATATTTAATGAATTAAATGAATTATTATACCTGGGGTACATCCCAACCTTTTGTGATTGCACAGGTCCATACTGCAATTTCGATTTCCATGCAATTAATTATGCAGCACTAGATATAATATTAAAACATACAGAGAAGCATGTAGGAACATGGCTGCTTTCTGATCTAACATCAAAGGAAGATTTCACTCTGAGCTAACACATGGGTTCATATTTGCTTTCAGTATTAACCATACTATATACAGTATTTATATATAGCGTGGCCCAAAAATTGTATACACTCAACATAAAGTATGCTTCAAAATTAAAATATATGCACAAAAAATAATGGTTACATGATAGCATCAACGATGGTGCATCCACTGACATCTTCAGAGGGAATGTAATAATAATACACATTAATACAATAATACACACACTGCCATAATTCAGTTGGGGTTTTAAAAAAGGACATATACAATAACTTAAGAAGTGCATATACATTTTTGGGTCCCTATGTATATGAGTCAATATTTGCTTAATTGTTGCCTGCATAGACTGAGCCTTGCCTTCAACACGATTCCCAAAAAAAAAAGATGATCACGAGCTTGTTCAAGAAGCTCATTTTAACTTTCGATTTGATCCTGATGATAATTTTTACTGCTGTCTGCATGGTCCATGTATAAATATTTGTTTCAGTGGTTTATATTGTGTATCGTATGTAGGTGGTAGAAAGAAGAAAACTGGAAGGGATCTGCTCGAGTTCATGTTGCTAATGGCTGTTTTTGCAGATCATCCCGCAGTGCTCGAAGGCAGCATGCCAAAGCGACCATGTCCCCATGCGATCATGGTTGGCGGTATCTTTGGAGGCAATTATACTGTACTGCCGTGTTTTGATATTCATACAGTATACTAAGTTTAGCAGAAGACTTGGAGTATGGTATGAATGTTGTCCTTTTGACCTTGTGTATTACTATTCTTCTAGTACAAACCAGTGGTTATAGATTCATTTGCTTCTTTTCACAAGGTTATGTGCAATACTGGTTCTCTTGGGGGGTTGATGTCCATATGCATGTGCGAGTTGTTTCTTACGTCTGCTTTATTCATGGTCCTATAAGCCACGGCGTTCATCAGCACCCTCGGTATGCTAGAGGAGTGTACGTCACATCTGTTCTATGGTGGCTGAGACAGAAATGCACTTTATACAGGGTTGACGTTCTTTCCAGCGATGATGATGATGATGATGATGTCATTCAGGGCACCTTTGCTGTCTGAGCACGCTGGATCCTTTTAGAGTTTTAGCTTCCTCTAGTGGCAAGAGTGTGTAGTGCAGTCATGAGGAAGCGACGGTTATTCGGACCGAACATATTCTCTGCAGTTACATACTACCTGATGTAGACAATTTTCACTTTGCTGCATGAACCTAGGTGTATATTTAATTTCACACTTTTCCCAAATGGATAATTATTTTGTTTTGATTCTTCACAGTATAAAACTCTTTTCCAAGCTTTACCTGCTGCCCTGCCCAACAGTCCCCCAATCTCTCTCTCTCTCTCTCTCTCTCACACACACACACACACACACATACACATACCTCCCTTATCACCTGCCATTCTAACCCCAGCACTATATTGAAATGTGATCACAGTAGACATATGATTATTGATCAAAGACTATAAACAAGCGCTTCCACTACTGGGCCTGGCTCTGTTAAAATGAACAGTGGGCAACAAACATCCTTCTTCTCCACCTCTCCATCAATCTTTCTATTTATCAAAGGACTTTAAAGAGAAAACTTGCTAATATGTAGCAAGTAATGAATCGAACATTCCATGAATTGTATGGAGAGCGATGCTGATCTTCACAGGGAGCTTTCAAGAGATTTTTTTCATCCTATTAATATAAAGGGCTCCAGCTAACAAATCCATATTTGGTATTGAAGTTTGACAATGTTCAGACATCTTTGCAAAAACATTTTTTATCCTGGCATTGTCCTGGGATAAGCAAAAACTGATGACATGATCAGTGTACTTTTTAGTCATGTCAGTATGACTTGTGGGCAGGAGCATAACAACATTTGGTGACATAAGTGAAAAATATATTGGTTTAATTAACCGAGAGAACATCTGACTGAATTGTCTACATAATACGTACCAGTTACTTAAACAGATATTTGTGACCAAATATAGATACACTAAGACTTAGTGAGTTTTTCAAAAAATTAACAGTAGAACTCAGTTATGTTTGAGAGAACTCAAGGGATTGGGACTAAGCAGCTGCGTAGCATTACGAAATCCACTTATCAGTGAGGATTATCAGAAAAACAGCTTTGCTGGGGAATGCAGACTAGACTATGGAGCATTGAAAAAACATCATGTGGTCTGTGCAGATGAGTGCAGATTTACCCTGTTCCAAAGTGATGGATGCATTAAGGTAAGAAGAGAGCAATTAACCCACCATGCCTAGTGCCTACTGTAGAAGTGATATGGGGTTGCTTCTGTTGGTCAGATCTAGGTTCAATAACGCTACTGTTAGACCAGTAATTAGATCAGTTGACTACCTAAATATATTGAATGATTTTTTTAAATGGATTTTTCCTTCACTGATGGCACAGGCAATATTCCAAGATGACAATGCCAAAATGAATCAGGATCCGCTTGTGAAAGAGTAGTTCAGGGAGCATAAGACATCATTTTTACACATGGAGTGACCGCTAATACACTAAGGTCCAGACCTTAACTCTATTGAGAATCTTTGGGCAGTGATGAAAAAGACTTGACACACTTTACTGACTCTCCCATCATCAATACAAGACCTTGAAGAGAAGTTAAAGCTATTCTATAAGCTGATCTAAATGATGCCACAGCTTTAATCAAAGGCAGTTCAGTAAAATATCAGATTGTGTGACTTTTCTTTGGCCAGCAGTGTATACAGTACTGTGAAATCTTAGGCACCATACTATCTTGGGGCAGTTTTTTCATATATGTTTATCATGTCTGCATTATTATGTACAAAATCATTTAACAGCTAATTTAGTAAAAAATTACATAAGCTAAAAAAAAAAGCCAATATGTGGTGTGAAAACTTTTTGCTTGAAATAATCAGAAATAATCATCTATATTTGTGCAGTTTTATAAGTAATTTTGTCACACTTGCTCCTTTTTATTTTTATGCAAAACCTAAGACCTACATTAGCAAATTTTCAACAAATTTTCCATCTGAAAAATAATCTGTCATGCAATGTGTTGATTTTGTTACAGGCATGCAAGTGTTCTTCTGTAATGTTATTTTTTTGTTCATTTATCATTCATATTCATTATAATTATAAGTTATGTGTGAAAATATTCAATGGTTTTGTACATAATGCAGGCATTATATGTAGGAAAATACTGTATAGCCCTATATGTATATATATATACTTTAGTCTTTTATCTTAGTTTATAAGAAGTAGTAGGGATGGGAATCCCCAGGACCAACAGGTACAATATTATCACAATATCTTGTCGGCTTTATGTTGTAATTCTAATGCAAATCTGGATTTAAACCTTTTCTTAATTTTAAACAAACTTAGCAAATGATTTGTGTCTACCACACAGAATGTTGTGCTGCCTGCCAAAGTGTGAATATTTTAGCGTGCCATCTTTACGATTATAGATAAACGGTAATATTTTACCACCTCAAATTGAACCGTGAATTAAATGTAAAATTTCAAAAAATGATTTTGAAGTCAGTGATGATACATGAATCCTCCATAATAAACAAACAAATCTATCTCAAATAAGGAGGCTTTGCAATCTGGTCCCAAGGGATAGGTTCCCTAAACCTATTAGCAAATTTCAACCTGCACTGGTTAGATTTTATTGCTACAAATGTTATAATGTCCAGCCATGGTTATTCTAACAGCGCCAGAGCCCAGCTTCGTTGTCTTACTCAACGCATGCACATTATCCTGAACAAGTTAATATAGCTCAATATATATTTAAATGTTTTGTGGTTCTCAGTATTACATTCACTCAACTAATTTTGATTTGTTCAATTGCCTATCTGTTATTTTTACAAGTTATGTGGTGTAAAATATTGTATACAAATGCTTTATTTGGGTATATCAGTAGGCTATGTAGAGTGAATGAGTGTATTAGTTAACTGAGTCTATTTTTATTATAGTTTCAATATAGCTAGTTATTTTTACTTTGTTGCTATAAATACAGAGATAATTTATCAGCAGAAAAGAAAACTGATTACCAAAGTATTTATGTTAATTTAGACATATATCTATATAAATATATCTATTTATTATTTGGTATTGAATTAAAAAGAAGCTTGATGGTCCAATTATGCCACAGGTCAGACCAAGTTAGTTCTAAACATTTCTACTTATGCCTTAAACAGAAACACCAATTGGCAGCTATAAATCAACTGAGCCCCGAAATACACATATGGTGTGTGATGTGTATGATGCATTGCTGGAAAGCTCAGGTTGGAAATGTAGAAATGTTATGTCAAATGTTAGGCCAGATGCCTTTTTAATCTTTTTCAAATGACTGACACCTGTTCACTGTAACAAATAAATACAAATAAAATCCATCTAACGGCCCAGAATTAGATCTGTTGAAACACAAGTTTGTCCTACCCACTGGTCAAAAACTAATGCTCATACTGTAACCACTAACCAAGGTTAAAATTTCTACATCATGCATACAAACAAACTCTTAGCTGTCTAAATGACTAAGGCAATATTCTTTGAATTATAAAAGATCTTTTTTAACAGTTTGGCCTGGACTCATCCTTGACCCTCTAGCCAAGTGGTTAAGTGTGAGTCAAAAGTCTGTAAAAAGAATGAAACAGGACCCACAATATGAGCAGACCAGGTTCTTCAAGCTTGTTTTTTAATTCATGAATGATGTGCAAACCATTTTGTGTAAATGTTTGGAAGAGAATGGATATACAAAAAAAAAATACACAAGTATGTAGATGTTTTACAGTTGTTTTTTTTTCCTTTGGTAACAGTTATGACAAACTGTGTTCCACTGTTCCTCATGTATGTGCGCGTGTATGCATGTGTGCAGACATACATATGCACTAAAAGCATTAGGGACCATGGGCCAGGGTGGAAGGGGTTTCTGTAAATAATCATATGATTAGTGTTGAAGTGTTTATTTTTTGTGTAAGTGTAACTTCAATATTTTAAAGAAATAAATATTATATATTGTGTTTCATGGTACAAAAGAAAAAAAACGCAAATGTAGTTTTACATTTCAAATGCTTTCTCTCTGTGGCTTCTGGCAGTTTCCCATTCCATTTTATAGACTCGTCAGCACAAAATGCAATAAACCAATAACATTTTATTACTGATTTGTACAAAGTCTTCTTTTAAATGCACTTATGCTTTTAATATTGAACCAAGAAACAAATATTGTGTCAACAATCATTTATTGAATTTCAATTAATTATGTACAAATGACACTTTATATAAAATAACAAGGGAAATATTTAAATCTGGTCAGGTCAACAAATTTTTCATGAATGGTTTACATCCATCCTATCTTACTGATACAAAAGGAAAATTTATGAACGTCCAGATGTCCAAACAGCCACTACAACAATCACAAAATATGATATAAACGTAATTTAACAGAACTGCTTATAAATGCAGATGCAAAAGATTTTTTTTTTTTAGTAATGATGTTGGTAGTGAGCCCCTTGTCCCATCCCGTGTGCCATACCTTGGTTCATTCCCTGTCGCATTCCATGACTTAGCCCCTGTCCCAGTCCTTGGCTTACCCCTTGTCCCACTCCCTGGCCATAACCTTGACTCATGTTTTGCCCATGTCCCTGGCTTAATCCTTGGTTCTGGCTCACCCCCTGTCCTGATCTGCCTGTTAGGCTTCCTGAATTGACCAGCTGGTTAATAGTAGGTCCGCTCTGGATAAGTGTGTCAAGGGCTTTCTGCACACTAGGGTTATCAAAGTTAATTCCAGTTCCAGCTCTCTGAAGCCCCTGAGGTGCTGCTACACGGTTAGCAGGAGGCCTAATGCCCACACCAGGACTCATTGTGTCTTGAGAGTCATGAGCAGACATGGTCAAGTTAGACAGATTGGAGGTGGAGAGGTTGGAGCTCTGCGCGGATACATAGCCTTGAGGCTGTGACGCTGCTGTCTGGCCCTGAGACACGGAGCCTGAGCCACTGTTGAAAAGGCTCAGGATTTTAGCCTGTAATTCTTGCTGCTGGCTGGAGGTGGTGACAGAGGCAGCAGGAAGGTGGGAGGAGTGTGTGGATGGGTGTGTCTGGTGGGAAACAGGAGCAAGAGCCTGGGTGGACTGTGGGGTCTCATGCGTGACAGCTACGGAGGACTGATGCGCCCCTGCACACACAGATACATAAAAATAATAATTTTAATTGAAAATCAAACAAACACTCAACACTCTGCTCTAATGTGGTCCATTATAAAATCCTGTTATTGTGGAACAATGACTAAAAATCAACAGCATAAAATAAACACACAGCATGTATCCCTGAAAAAGGACTTTTCAGTAAGAGTTCGACACTCTGTCTTATTGTACCATTGCCACCTTTACTGTGTTTCTCATAGCTGTTTGTTTTATATGCACAAATGCTTACAATGCACAACCACCATGCAAAAATTGAAGTGCATTGCAGTGAAACCCAATGTGGCCTGCTGTTGTAACTCATGGCTGATTAGATAACTGTATGAATGTTTAGACATAGCCAATAACGTTGATGGGGAATGTGTCTATGTAAACCACAGAGAACTAGCTTACCAAGGAGAGGGTCTACACTGCTTCGGACTAGACGATCACGCTTATCCTGCAGATAGTTAATGAGTGATGTTAACTCTTGAGGTGTCAAGAACCTGGTAAGATAAAAATACAAGGAAACACAAGTTATAAATAACATTTTCATGTATAAATCCAAAAGTAACCAAAAATTACAAAATGCCTACTTCCATCGCAGTCTGTCAATATTTCCTGGTATAAATTCTAAGTGCATGTGTGTGACCATACCTGCCCTCAAACAGTAGTGTGATAGCAGTGAGTACTGAGACCGGGTGGCTTTGTCGGTCATGCTCTCTCATCAACACCTCATCTGCCATCTTTGCAGCTTTTCTTGAGATCTCATCTCGCTCCTTGGCACGGTTCTCAACTTTAAAGGTGTCATAGTTGTGAGCCACTAAAAGCATGGCATCCTGCATGGGCATGTTTCTGTGTTCTTGGACAAAAAAAAATAAAGGAATTTGTATATTACCTTAAGTAGTTAATAAAAGGCTGACAGATTTGTTCAAAAATATTTTTTTTCTTTCAAAGACACAAAGAAAGTGAAAAGAAAGGGTTTATTTTAATGTCTCAGACTGTTCAGGCTGCAAGCCCAAATCTGTTTTTTTTTTGTTTTGTTTTTTGGCAAATGCAGAGTGGAATCAGTTTAAAATCAGATTGCTTTCATGTAGTTGAACAGAAAAATAAAACGACAAATCTGATTTCTGTCCAATTTGAACCACATCCAGAGATAGCTTAAATTCAGATTTAAGAAAAAGTTGCATCTGAAGTTTAATGCTCCATCTTTGTAGTTCCCAACCTGGAGACCAGGGTGGTACAAGCCTTTGTCTGCTCTGAGGCTGTCAGGTTGTGGGAATTAGATTTGCATATTGTGAGATTTAGATTAAGTAGATCGGTAGTCAAACCAGTTTTGAATTAAAAACTGAATCAAATCAAATTCAAAACTGTCCATTATATCACTTACAACATGATGCAGAAGTTCAAATCCTTACGATTGCAGATGAATGACGTTCTCCATTTCTTCCCTTGTCTCACTGTCTTAAGACAATGGAAGAAATGGAGAACAATAGTCCCTGGACAGAAAACAAAGTGCAATGTTTGAGTCACTTTGGAGGAGATGTCCTTTTCTTAAGTCTATTCTTAAGTGACGTTTTATCTGTCTTTTTTTTAACTCTCCAGCATTTGAACACGCGTGCTACCGTGCATCCTCACCTTCGGACTCATTACCACAGCAACCAATACAGATAGTTCGACAATGTGTTGGATTTGGGCTGCCAGTCTGAACAGAGCCAAATCCGTTTTGATTACTTTCATAAAGTGTGGACAGTCAGGCCTAAAAACCACATATGTGAAACAAACCGGATTTGCCTGCAGTCTGAACAAGGCATTAGGAATAAGGTCTTGTACCCTGTGGTGTGCCGAAGAGAATGTTGACTGTGCAAGAGCGATGCAATTCGTGCTGCTGAGTGATGATGATGGCAAAGGGCGTGCGAGCACGGCTTACGTCCTCCAGAGCCTGAGTCAAGGAGACCTCTGTGTTGAGGAAGATTAGGTCCACCACCATGCCCAGATCTCGTACCTTCCTCCCCACCATTTCCGCATACTCCCTACAGAACGTCAAACCAAAAGAACAAATTTCCATTATTAAATGAGTTCCATAAAAATAGTAAAAAATAAAATCAATTTATTCTACTGTCATGTTTTATGAAAAATGAATTGATAATAGCAAAAAGCAAACATATTTCATCAACTGACCCCGAGGTCTACTGATAACCAAGAAGAGAACATGGGACCACAGGACTCACTTCTGCTGCTTGTTGACCACGATGACAGAACAGTCTACAGGTCTCTCGGCATCATAACGTCTCTGCAGCTCTTCATAGTACTGTCGGTACAACTCATTCCTCCTGCGTTCCTCGGGCTGCATTCGCTCATCTACATCCACATTCATAAGATGTAGGAAGATTTCTTTACAAATGAACCATACTGTATCTGACTACATAAAATTTTAAAGGAAGCTTTAAGTAGACCAACCTTCTGGTTCTCTCCTGCCACTCCAGTTCTCCCTGTAGCGTTCAGGGTAAGGCTCATCTTTCTTACGGTACTGGTCATATTCGCCACGGTAAAAGCGGTCATAACCTTCATTTCTGTGGCAAAGAAGATTTCTTCCACGTCAATACTGCTAACTTTTGTAAGCATAAAATAAAACAACTGAAAAATTAAAAGCAATACTTGACCATGTAAATAGAGTACTCAAGATACTCAAGATACTCAATAGAGTGGTCTAGCATGCATCACATTAACTGACATGACGTAGGCACCATAGGCCATCAACTAGGGACAGGAAAATTAAATCAGCAGTTAAGATGGTTGAAATCGGACTAAAGGGGTGACAATGCCTGAAACATAAATGCTGGTTGCCAAAATTTAGGCTTTAGTAGTCTTGGGTCTGTGTGAGTAAGCCAACAAATATCTGAATAAAAATTCTAACAAGGATTCTACATTAAGTTTATTGATGGCTATTACACTGTGTTCCGAATTATTATGCAAATTGAATGTAAGTGTCAAACATTAAATGTTTAGTTTTTATATTAAACTCATGGATGGTGTTGTGTCTCTGGGTTTTTTGGATCACTGAGATAAATCTCAGACACGTGTGATAATTAGTTTGCCAGATAAACCCAATCAAAGGAAAAGTACTGAAGAAGGTTATTCCACATTATTAAGCAGGCCACAGGTTTCAAGCAATATGGGAAAGAAAGAGGATCTCTATGCTGCCGAAAAGCGTCAAATAGTGCAATGTTTTGGACAAGGTATGAAAACATTAGATATTTCAAGAAAACTTAAGCATGATCATCATACTGTGAAGACATTTGTGGCTGATTCAGTGTACAGACAGGTTTGTGCAGATAAAGGCAGAATGAGGAAGGTTTCTGCCAGACAAATTCATCGGATTAAGAGAGCAGCTGCTTAAATGCCATTACAAAGCATCAAACAGGTATTTAAAGCTACTGGTGCCTCTGGAGTCCCATGAAACTCAAGGTGTAGGATCCTTCAGAGGCTTGCAGTTGTGCATAAACCTACTATTCAGCAACCCCTAACCAATGCTCACAAGCATAAACGGTTGCAGTGGGCCCAGGCATACATGAAGACTAATTTTTAAACAGTCTTGGTTACTGATGAGTGTCGTGCAACCCTGGATGGTCCAGATGGTTGGAGTAGTGGATGGTTGGTGGCTGGCCACCATGTCCCAACAAGGCTGCGACATCAGCAAGGAGGTGCCAGAGTCATGTTTTGGGCCGGAATCATGGGAAGAGAGCTGGTAGGCCCCTGTAGGGTCCCTGAAGGTGTGAAAATGACCTCTGCAAAGTATATTGACTGACCACTTTCTTCCTAAAAGAAGAACCGTGCCTTCCGTAACAAAATCATATTCATGCACGACAATACACCATCTAATGCTGCAAAGAATAACTCTGTGTCATTTTCAGTTCTTTACAGCCTATAAAATGTTTCAACTCTGTTGTGCATAATAATTTGGAACAGTGCATTTTCAGTTTTTTTTTTTTAAATAAATATTGTTATCAATTGCATCTGTTAAATGTAAAATCCTTTAACCAAATACTAGGTGTGCTGGTTGCATACATTTTGAACCCGTGTTGATTTTAGAAAATAAGTATTAAAACTTGTGCACCAAATTATTGGTGTTTTCTTTTATTACAGATGCATCTGATAAAATCGATCTGTTCCAACGAACAAGCAGTAAAAAAAAAAATTATAATTATTAATTATTTAGTTAAGTCATTTATGTTCATGATAAGTGAATGTAAACACTGGACCACGACTATACCTGTAATGAGCATCTCTTGAGTCTTTCTCTCTTCCTTCTCCGCCTCTGTAGCGCTCATCTTCATGGTCACGTGGTGGTCCAGGCCGAGGTTCACGACTATGTTCCCTCATGTCTCTGCCATCCCTGCTGTCTCGTGAGTCTCGACCCTGCACTGGGGATCGAGAGCGGGGGCGGGGCTCCCTGCCATCCCCATAAGCACCAGGCCTAAGCAAACAAGATAAGCAGTCAGAAACATGGCTGTGTTTTTATGAAATGAGCTGTGCTCTTTACAGAATTAATGCTATACTCAAAATCAGTGACTCACACGGATGCCTTGAAATGTTTAATAATGAACAAGATTTACCCATTATTGAGGCATACATATTATGGATGAAAAATGACTGCTTTAATAAAACCAGATCCAGGTGCATTACGAGTTGGTGATGTAGCCGAATCTTCCAGAAGGTTTTCTTCGAAACCAGTCAGTGTGCAGAGCAAAAAAAAAGTGCAAAAGGAAAAATCCTTAAACTAAGATGTCTAATGCAGCATCCAAAGACAAAGGAAATAATTTTTCGGTATTTCCCCTAGGTTTTTTAGTTAAATGTCAGATTTTCTAATTTTACAGTACTCGTTTTACAAGATTTAATTGATCAGAAAGTTAGCATATTCCCATGACAAATGCAAAGAAAACCGCATAATCCATCAAAATTGGTAACACGAATAAATGTGATGATCAAACTGCTTGAAAAATGTGTGACAGAAATTTATTTTATTTCAGGCAAAACCCAACCAGAGGTCTTGGCATAATTATTATGTAGCCAACATTCCTAAATATACAGATTAAACAGGATCTTAAAACTGATTGCAGAGCTAAAGAAATCACGTTTTTATTTTTACATCATCAAAAGGACATGATGCAGGAATTAATGAACAAATATATGAAGACATTGTTACTGAAAGTTATAGACAATTTTAAAAATGCAATCTGAACAAAATAAACAACACTGTTAAGACACAAGGACACCAAGAAAAATAGTCTTAGGTTGGCCTTTCAGCTTTATTTCAACAAACACCTAAAAACCCGTAAAAAACAAAAGGACACATTTTGAAGAGGAAGACCAAAAATTTGCCATATTTTCAGTTGCCTGTACCGATTCCTGCTGCTGTTGTCCAAAAATGCAAATGCGTTTGATGCAGAGGGACAAAACAAGTTTACTGGAAACCTGTGACCTAAACCTTCGTAGTAGACTCCTGACAATACTTTACCTGCGTGGAGGACTTGACCTGGGTTTCTGTCGTCTCTCCGCAGCCATATTTACATCTGAAAACAAACCAATCCGAAGGTTCATCATCATTTTTCGAGAAAAGACCAAAGATATGAGACGTCTCACTGTTAAAGGGTCTTGAGAACAACAAAAAAAGAACTTTTTTAAAATTATACAGATTTAAAAAAAAAAACAGAGCAAAAAAAGAATAAATCAAAAATCTATATGCAACAATAACAAAAGATGACAAGGCAAGTCTAAATGTACAATTGTAACTTCACGACTTGTAAAGATTACAATTAAATGAGCAACAAATGTGGTTGTAACATTTTTAATATTTGTGACCCGCTATAATTGCTGCAGGCAAGATACACTGCCTGGCCAAAAAAAATATTACTCTATCCATTCATTGGCCATAAGGGCATCAAGGAAAGAAAATATTAAAGTTACCCGAACTGGGTTAAGTACCAGCCAACAAGTTATTAAAACCTAGGACTATATTCATGAACTGTCAACTTGGCTAGTGGTTGGAAATAAATAAATATCATGAACAACTGTAATAAGAAATTGCTTGAACAGAAGAAGCAGAAATCAAGTTTAATAGGGTTTAACAGAGTTTAATAAAATATTTCCACACAAAGTGTGATAGGAACTTACAAGATTTACAACTAAACAGGTATGTGGCCATAACAAAACCACCTGTTGGCCTTTGGAACACTGGAAATGGTCATGGTGGTTTGATGAATCCTGATTGAGCCTATTCGTGTGATTGTCGTCTCATGGCAAAAAGGGCAGCACATGAAGTGATACAGGATCATCCATAGTGGACAAGTCACTGGAGGCAGTGTTATGATCTCGGGTTTCTTCAGTTGGTCAGGCCTCAGCAAAGTTAAATAGCGATAAAATAAACTCAGCTGATGACCTGAACGTATTTAACGACCAGGGTATACCATTAATAGATTTCTTCTTCCCTGATGGCACGGCCATATCCCTGGACTCCAATTGTGAAAGAGGTGGACTTGGCTGTAATCCAAGCGTTCAAATTCAATATTAGTGAGTGGTACTCTTTTTTTTTTTTTGGCCTCGGCAGTGTATAATCTAAGTAGTTTAAGGTGATTAAAGCTTTAATATTACCACAAAGCTAAACCAAATCCTTTCACAATTACAGACTTCATTGTTATACTGTACAAAAAGTGATCGGATTTGGTGACTGGTAACAGTGCATTTAAAGGTGCAGTTTGTAATTTTGAAAATCTTATACTGTCATACAGTAGTAGGTTAATTTTCTGGGCCAGAAAATCTTTATTTATATATTTAATTTTATTTAAAATTATTTAAATTTATATCTCTAATGTTTGCATCTAGACACCCCCCCCCCCCCCACACACACACACACATTCCCACCTACACACAAGGACCTACATTTTCCCTGCGCATCACAAAAAGCCTTAATTTGTATTAATCCATTTTCCTAGCTTGGTTAGCTTTCAGCCTTTTCACCTCCCAGGCAACAAAAACTTTCACCTGGGCAAACAGATTATCTTACTTGACCGGTGGACTAGCACCCTGTGGACATAAAACACTTAAAAACCTAACAAACTGCACCTTTAAACTGTGCAACAAATCTGGCCTTACATGTACCATGAACTGCATGCCGTCGAGTACGGCTAATTAGAGGTCAGTTAGTAAAATGCAACATATGGCAAGTGCACCATGGTATAAAGCCTTACCTAGTTTATAACCTCTATAAATCCGACCATTATGTCCTGCTTTAGCTGCCTCTGCGTCTTCCGTCTTTTCAAACTGCACAAATCCATACCCACGAAACAGGGACAAGGCTGCAAAAAGGAACAGTTTTACGCAGGAAAATATGATTCTGGATGATTTTTGGGAGGAAAAATGGTCTTCAGTCCAAATTTTGTTTTGATGTTAAACTCCAACTATAATTTTTAAATGACATTTCAGACGTCCACTTTCATTAGAAGATTCTATTTTAAATACCAAACTATTCTTCAGTTCAGCTAATTATGATTTTGGATATATACTTTGGGTACTAACCCTGTATTTTCCCATATGGCCTGAACAGGTATTCCATATCCTTCTTGTCCATATTTGCAGTGGGCAAATTGCCGACAAAAATCCTCCTCTCCAGGTCACGGGGATCATTGCTGTTTGTGCCGTAAGACGGTGGAGAACCACTTCGGCTTCTTCTGTGCGACATGATGCGATTAGCTTCGGCTCCAAGTGGACAATTGGCCAAGATGAATTTGCAGTTGACGTTGTATACAAGAGCGTATACAATTTAAAAAAATGTTTTGGTTTTGTTTTCTTTCTTTTAACAATTAATATTCACCCCAGGTCCTGAAAACGCCAGGGCATCAACATAGGAGAAGAAAAGAGAAATTCCACAGATAAAATGTCTGGAAAACAGTGACGTACACTGCAACATTTAGGGAGAAATTAAACAAAACAAATAAATGTAAAATATAAAAGTTGAAATGCTATTTTAACTGAATAACTGCAGCAGTTAAGATTTTTCACATTCATAGGCCCAAATTTTTACTGCATTATTCATAGTTCCTCTAAATTCTGTGGTTCTCCAACATCAACCTTAAGACAGGTAAAAGTTTTATTATTTTCTGAGACAAATTTAGTTTAAATGCAAATTATGGAACGTAGGCCTTCGAGTGGCGAAGTGATAAAGTGCTTATCTGGAGTTCGATCCCCGGGTGATGCTGTAAACTCTCGCAGCCGAAGGTCTAAAGGGGAGGTACTTAGTGCTCTCACATTAATTACGGCGCCACAGCCAACGGTGTGTGAGCGGGCAGTTGGAAAAGATGCGGTTGGCTGGCAATAGAAAAATCCAAATATATATATATGAAACGCAGCAATCACAGCCCAGCATCCACGAGCCTAAACATTGGCAGTCGCTAAGATCAAAGGCAGGTATAGTCCAAAATGCAATGCAGAAAATGACAATAAAGGGAAAATTCGAAAATGCTCCCCAAACATTCCAAGTGTCTTTTTTTTTTTACCATGAGCCGATGACTGAAAAAATTGTTTACACCAGTAACGCTCAGGAGATGTAATGTCACAACCGCCATGACGCTCCAACAACAGGCAGCTTGCCTGGAAATGATTAGAAATATTTTACACCGGTCAGAGAAATTCTTGCTAGGGATCTATGCGTTCACAAATCCCAAATCATGTAAGTTACATTAATACCATCCATAGCACTTCATTACTTATTACAGGTTTAGATAGTTCTGTATAGATCTTTAGACCCTTGAACTGAATAACTATTTTATAACTATTTATTAAATAATCGTCATTTTCCTTGTCCTTACAGTACCAAATCATCAGCTTTTCCTTGCCTTTATGTAGCATGTGTGTATTCTGGCTTAGCTCAATTTTAGTGCTTCACTGATATGCTGTAACCAATGACATCAGAGTGTCCTGAAACCAGTGTGACCTGAAATCTGTGTGATTTATGGTAAAATTCTCAAAAATCTAGGCTGACGCAAGCCACTGATTTCTGTGCTGCGACTTCTTAAGTGATATACATGCGTGTGCAAACACACACACAACTCTGGGGAAAAAAAAAATAGACCATTGCAATTTACTCCACAAAACTTCTGGAATGTCATCGAGAAGAAGATGGATGGTCACAAACCATCAAACAAAACGGTTTCCTTTGGAAAAAAAAAAAATGGAATATTTATATGGAATAATAATTTGCATTATTAAGGCTCTGCAAATACTGTATGACCTTGCGTTATTTTTATGTGATGTCATGTCCTTTAAATATACACTCTAAGTAACAATACAGTAGTAATATTTTGAATTTAGAAGAAATATTGTCAGCAGTTCACAATAAAAATATGTTTCTCTCACCAATACACGCACCTGTAAGAAAAAAACTGATTATTTTGCAGTGGTCTCTTATTCTTTTTTTCCAGAGTTGTATATAAACTAAATATGAGGAAAGGCCTATTTGGTTTTAAGTGTCATCTGAGACAGAATATTTAATTGTTTATTTAAAACATTGTTAAAACATCCACCGCACAAGTCCAATGTCCCTGGATTAAATATTGAGCTCAGGGCAACACCTGGTACTTCGCATGTGTCTCATCCTGAGTATAGTTCCTGACGCTTCATCAGCATTCATGGCCTGACTACAGGTTCACTGAGGGCGTTTTCACATTAGGCATGATTCCTCACCCAAAAAGCGCTTAAATTATTTTTGTTCTTCATTCTAGGGTACCCTTGCATGTTTACACTCTTTGATATAGCATGTGGCAGTACACAGCTACTTAGCTTGAGAGCTGCCATTAATAAAAAAAAGAGGAAAAGAATAAGAATGGTAACTTTCGCGCTATGCCTAATGGTATTGATGTTTCAGGGAAGAAAATGTCAAAAGCAACCCTCGTGTGCCTTCCTACTGTAACAGCTATGACCACGTATTTCAGGAGAAACAGACGGCCCCGATGGCATTGTGTCTAAACGTGCAAGCCCAAGTGGACTGGGCTATGCACTTTGGAAGCACATATGCAGTTCTTCTATTCTCAGGTATGACTGGTTTGCATATCTAATTCGAACTGTTACCGAGTACACTTTATCTATCTCGAGACCACCTTTTCCAGCAGGCTTAGGCACGGTTCCAGAGCATGGAACAAATTGTGTTCTCACTGATTAAAATGAACCAGACTATGGGGTGAAGCGTTCTGGAGAAATGATCCTGTAGCCCTAATGTGAAAGCGCCCTGAGGGGGTGACTGGAACTGAAAATAAACCACTAATGAAGTATAATGTCAATTCTCAGTCAAATAGTGTTTGTAATGAGCATGTAAAAGATTAACAGGAAACTATTTGTGAAACCATTGGTCTAATTAATTTCTTCACTGAAGAAACATGTATCATTGCGTGCACGTAGAGAGTTACTGCCTGTGGTGGTTAATTCTGGCGTGATTCTGAATAAAGCCCATTAACCTTACAAGGCGAGCTGGTAAAATTTAAGTTAAAACACCGGCAGCTCCAGTTTAAACTCGGTATAGTATTTTAAAATGACAACTTTGTTTGCTGTCGCAGGATGAAATCTCAAAATTCACGCGAAATCCGAAGAACCGTGTCGTAAAAATGAGCCCGAAAACGCAAATTGCGTGAAGAAACGCGTTACAGGACAGGAACAAAAGGTCCGTCGTTCATTCATTCACGGTGCTTTAGGTCTCCGGTCTCCCGCAAATGGTCCGCCATTTTGTATCACAGCAGCATCGCTGTTGTGACGCGTCCTGGACCTGATCCACGACATAACAACTTTAGCTAGCCAAAATCTGCGCGTCGGTGAAACCGCTGAAAATGCAGCCGGTTTGGGAAATGCACGAAATTTCCGTGGGTTTAGATCCGTGGTGTGCACGAGCGTCCGAGCCGGTCGAACCAAAATGCAAATAGGACGCCATGTTGTTTAGCCGCACTACAGGAACAAAAAGGTTTCTGCCGACTGCTTGTTTTTTTTTTAGTTATAATGGTTTATTAACGCAAAAATGCTGCACACATATTACATATAGTTATATGACAGTTATAGCCCCTTCGGCGTCGTTCCAACTTAGACTCGCTAACAGATAAACGGTATTTACGTAGAATACGTAGCTCGTGCTAGTCGAGGAAACTACATCAAATTTATGCGTTTTAAATACATTGGTTGAATAAGAAAACAGCATTTACCTTTATCATGAGGCGTTGTCAAACCGTCTCGCCCCGCGCAGTAGGAAATCAAAGTTTGACTACACACCTTTCTGAGCAAAATCCCTACAAACACACAGGCGATTTAACGACGTTACAGGCGGCGCGTCACATTGGCTGATTTGGATTCTAACGCTACTGTACGCGAGTATAGGTAATGCACGCATGCGCATTACACAGCAGCCGGAGACGGTCGAGGATAAATCCCCAAGGATTCTGCAATACTTTTATAAGGTCACTATACAGTATATGATGTGATTTATAAAGCATACATAGTATATTCTGTATCTAATATGGAGTAGTTTAACTAGGGACAAAACGAAACTACGGAGCCCCCAAAGTTCCAACAGGTGTAATTATCCTGTGTAAGATAATAACTTCCCCCTGCAGCAGATCATCTGATCCTCACATTTCCACTTGGCATAGGTTTTACACAGCACTAAGGGTACACTGCATCCAGTGGCTGGGGTTTGGGCACTGGCTGGTATGAACCCTACCACTGATCCATCTTAATAAATAATAATATTAATGTATGAATACGTTTTATTCATCGCAAATGTATAATTTATCTTAGACAATCAAGGCGGCATATCAGTCAGTACTGTGGCCTCGCACCTTCAGGGTCGAGGGTTCGATTCCTTTTCGAATAAAATTTCCTTCTTTAATTAATTTTCAAGTCTGCTGCTTCAGTGTTTTTGATCAGTTGTTGCTAAGTAAAATTACAAGCATTTGATAGGTGTCAAATGCTTTTTATTGACAGCTTCATTAAGTTTATGCAAAGTGTCAATATTTGCAGTGTTGGCACTTCTTTTTCAAGACCTCTGCTATTCACCCTGGAATGCTTCTGGGCCACATCATGATTGATGGCAGCCCATTCTTACATAATCAATGCATGGAGTTTGTCAGACTTTGTGAGTTTTTTTAGTCCAACTGCCTTTTGAGGATTGACCACAATTTCTTACAATTTCTAAACTCCAATAGCTCAGGTTATTAGTATGCAAAAGTTTATTTCTGTCCTAAAGTAGGACATTTATATGATTGTACATTTGGTTCCCACAGGTGAGTCGCAGGGGATTTTCTTTGGATCACCACTTTCGCAATAAATGTCTATAGTACCTTTCAGTCACACTGTGGAGTTTTCTACCAGTGTTACGGTTTCTGTCATAATTCTACCTGCAGTTCGAGTGAGAAACAACCAGATATAGTCTGTGAACGCTGCTAATAAATGCATTTGTTTGGTATCATTTTAAGGTCTAGATTTATTGTGGTATTGACCATATTTTCAACATCACATGTTGCTAAATCTTGGTCATTCTTCATTTGGGTGGCAAGTGGTGTCCCTCTATTTTAGAAAAGTTGAAATCAACTTTAGCTACCAATAAACCATAAAATGTTTGCATTTTTGTATTCTGTAGGGTAAACGCAATTTGTGCACTGTTAATAGTTAAATTTTTGTTTTACAATACATATATAATTAAGTTTGAGAGATTGCATTAGTAACTAATATGCATGTTCCCACCATACCATATTGCTCAATAAACTTCTAATTGTCAAGTCAAGTCGCTTTTATTGTCACATCACGTTACTGGTACACTGGTACCGTACATGTGAGTGAAATTCTTATGTGCAAGCTACACAAGCATTAGTGGTGTACAATTATAAGAATAAATATACATATGGATAATACAGATAATACAGTAGTAAATATAAATATTGTGCAAGTATTATTAAAAAATAAATAAATAAAAAGTGAGTACAAGTATACATATATACACATACAGAATATACACACATATACACGTCTATATATATACATACATATATCTACATATGCACATACACACATATGCATACATGTATATACCCATACACACACGATTGTGGGAGTGTGTCTACTTGTGTATAAATGTATAGGGAATGTCCGCAATGAATGTTGTGCAAAAAGGCAATTATGTGCAGTATGGTGTGCATGAAGTGGCTTAGTGATTAAACATTTCTTTAAAAAAATTAAATATAAATAATCGATGAAACTGAATCATTAACATATTTTATTTTTTAATTACCTAAAGTTGCATAACCATGCACATTTTACAATAAACCAAAATTTTACTTCAAAATTATGGTAACACCATAGAAATAAGTGGTTGTATCACCAGTGTTAAAATTATATAAAAATCTAATAATTATCTTAAATTTCTGTTTTAATAGATAAAGAGATCGTTAAACAAAAATTATAAGAATAGCAATGCATTTTTATAAAGTCTGCCTCTCATTTGCTACCTGAATTGTATAATGACCCATCTCAGAAATGGCTGGCTTACTATCTATCCAAGGTAATAAAGTGATGTTTAAATGGCAATACAAATGATTATTATTAACAATCATGTTAATGAATATGACTAATTTCCTTAGGAAAAAAGTTTGGGAAACACCGTGTTAGTGCATAAACAAGAATGTTTTATGTATACTGTACAGTATATATATAAGAAGAGTGCGCTAAGCAGTGTTCACACTAGCTTACTCAAACGCGCTCAGTAAGTTTAGATAAGTGATTGGGTTCAGGTCTCCCGCAAATTGTCCGCCATTTTGTACAGCTTCGCTGCCTTGACACCTCCTGTGCATAATGCACATCATATGCAGCTGAGCTGACTGAAAACAAAAAGCAGCGTTGACATTTATTATGAGGCGTTGCTAATTCTGGTGTCTGTCCCGGAGCTTCACATCAACTCGTAGCTTGAGTTAATATAATGCACGCATGCGCAGTGTAACAGGCCAAACCCGGCGCACAGTGTGTGTCTGTCTGTCTGTCTGGATTGTGGTTACATCCCAAATGATTTAGCATGTGCTTCACAGGGTCACTATATAGGAAGTAATTTATACCACATACGCAGTGCACTATATATCTAAAACGGAATAATTTGGAGTTCAACCAGAAACAAAACAAAAGCCAGTATAACGAGTGAATAATAATAATCTAAACGAAAGTTCAGCAGCAGTGCACGATTTAGTAAAGGTTATATATGTTGTAATTATTAAAAATAATAACTAAAATATTTATCATAATTTTTCCAGGTTCATACTGCTGCTTGCCAGCATGAATAGAATAATATTTTAGTGTAAGAATAGTGTGCTTATGCTAAGTGTGGTGTTGTTTCAAGTCCTCCATGTAACTCGTATTAACTGCAACGAAATGTCAATTCACGACAAAGTCATATTGTAACACGTGACACATGGTAGACAGAATAGTGTAAGATGCATAAGGAACACTTGAGGCCATGTCCACAGGACGGTGCACACTGAGAAGACAGGACAAATCAACACCAGAAACACGGGCTCGACCCCGTCCTATACGAACCGCTTGTGTAATTAGTTTTCCTTTGTATTGACTTCAAACCCATGTTATGTCATACATGCTCTTATCTATGAATGAAATGAGTTTTATCAGCAATGTGACTTGATCACGAGTCTAATGTCACGTGATCACACGATACTTATGCGGCAGCTCACACGGAACTTACTGCAACTGGGTGGAAAGGTAAGAGACGTCTTGTTTTTTTTCCCCCCCTGCTTCACCCGTTTAATCTATTCCAGTGACAATATATATATTTTTTCCTCAATCGAAAAGTGTTAGTTACCTGCACAGCTTTTAAACTGTTTCAGTTACAATTCCGATATTGTTACATGATTTAGTGCGGTTTGCTCCCGGCTCGCTTTGTCTGGATAAACATGGACACGCTGTTGTTCCAGATGCATGCGCTGTTACTTGTCTTACTGTTGGGAGCACTGGGAGTGCTGGGAGCACCAGCTGCGGATGAGATTAAGTCTCTCCCTGGACTTTCCAAACAGCCGAGCTTTAAACAGTATTCAGGATACCTGACCGTGGCAGATAACAAACATCTCCACTACTGGTGGGTTTGTTTTTCTCTTTCTGTTTCTTCACCAAGTTCAGTGTTATCACATAACATGCCGAAGCTTGTTCCTAGTCTAAAGACAATGCGGTTTGATTTATGGATAATAATAATAATAATAATAATAATAATGCTACTGCTGGTTGTGAACTCTGGTTAGGTTTGTGGAGTCGCAGAAGGACCCCGCGCGCAGCCCTGTGGTGTTGTGGCTGAATGGAGGTCCAGGCTGCAGCTCCCTGGACGGCCTGCTCACTGAACACGGCCCTTTCCTGGTCAGACTGAATTACTGGGGAATTTCAATAGGGAAACTTTTTAGACCTTACCGAATTTGTGTTGGTTGAGACTTCCTTAAATCTGCCTCCACTTCCTGTATTTGCTGAATGTCTGATCCAGTTTATCACAACTTCATATCATAATCTGATAAATGTCTGCATTCAGTAGTTGTAGGTTTTATTATTATTATTATTATTATTAATATTATAATTACTATTTTTTTTCCCGTCCAGATACAAGATGATGGTGCTACCCTACAGTACAACCCATATTCTTGGAATATGGTATGCAGTGTGTATTTATTTATTTATTTATTTATTTATTTATTTAAAATGATGTACGTAACAGGAAGCGCTGGGTTTGCTCTGGTTAGACTGTCAGTCTATTTTTCTTATAGTATGTTTTTACTAGGGTGGGGGAAAAGGCTACAATTGAGATAATCAATGAGTTCTACAATGTGTAAAGTGCACCGTAGTGAATATGTAAGGAATAAAACACAACAGGGAATGCTGGTCTAGCAAAATAATCAATGTCTTTATGCTGTCATTTGGCCCAACCTAAAGTTCAGCTACTGTTGCCACACCAGAATTGATCATCAATATTTTCTGTCTCTTACGCTGCACACAACATATGACGACATACTTTTATGACGTTCATAGCTACTACTGGTTGTATGACTACAATATTGTGAAATGTGCACAAGAGAAGTTGGTTCCTGTTTGCACATAAAGTGTATTCTAGCAGCTGTATCCAGTTAATCCTTTATCAGGTTCTCTTTTTCCCGCCCGCTTTAGACATTTAACACGCACGTACACTGATTTGTCCTGTTTCAGAGAAACCACAAAGCTCTTCCCCATGGTAGAAAATGTCAAAGACTACACCGGCTGTTATACAAACCTAGATAATAAATATGTGTAGCAGCTCTATACAGAAACCATAAAGTTTAAACACTTAGCATTTTTTTTTTCAATGAAGCAACACCGCAATTAAGTGGATTTGCTTTAATGTTTAATATAATTTTAGCATGACTTCCATATTAATGCAAAAAGTAAGAATTTTACTATAATACAAAAAAGTTAAAAATGTAAATCATTTTGTCAAGTGACATTGTAAATGATGTGGTTTATAGAAATTAATTTTATGTTTTTATAATAAAATGTATTAACATTACACCTCTTAATGTGCTCATTATTCATATGTTTTACTTTTATTTTTATGTAATTAATAAAAAAAAATTATGACCTAATCTGCTGTTCTTACTGTATTTTGCAGATTGCGAACGTGCTATACCTGGAGTCACCAGCAGGTGTCGGTTTTTCATATGCTGATGACAAGAAGTATGCAACCAATGACTCTGAGGTGTGTGTGTGTACTGTGCAGTGTTGGGTGTAACGAGTACTTGGATTACTTTTTTAATTTAACAAGTAATTCCCGGGTTCGATTCCCGGCCAGGATCGATTCCCATCTCTGTGTGCATAGAGTTTGCATGTTCTCCCCGGGCTTGGTACTCTTACTTGTAATGTAGTTAGTTACTTTAAAAAGTAACTTCCCCCAACAATGGTATTGTGTGTGTGTGTGTGTCTGCCATTTTGTCCTTTAGGTGTCCATGAACAACTACTTGGCCCTCAAGGAATTTTTTAGGCTTTTTCCAGAGTACAGCAAGAATGAGCTTTTTCTCACAGGCGAGAGCTATGGAGGCATTTACATCCCTACACTGGCTGAGAGAGTTCTGGAGGACAGTAGCCTCAACCTGCAGGTTGGTACATTTCAGATAAAGAACTAGAATGGTCTTAAGTGGATTTTAAATTGTGTTTTAAGGCCATAGTCTTGATGCATTAACCTATGCTTTTGTGTGTGTGTGTGGATATCTTTAAGGGCATAGCGGTTGGAAATGGCTTATCCAGCTATGAGCTGAATGACAATTCCCTTGTCTATTTTGCATATTACCATGGACTGCTTGGAGAGAGGTTCTTTTCTTTTTTTTTCCTCCCCCCCTTCTGTATTATTGTTCTGATAACAGATCCAGCAAGTAATTCATTTAAAATTTTATTAGCAGTGGATTGAAACACGAATGAAGCAGCACTAGACTAAAAAAAGATTGCAGCTTTGAGTAATGTCACTATGACTATGCAGACTAAATGATTGTAAATCACGCGGGTGGCCACAGGCTTAGTGATGCCTGAAAAGGAAGTATGCCTTGGCTGTTGGGTTTTTCCTCCCTCAAAAAAATGTCATGACTCTTTAGGTTTCACCCGGCTTTTTTTTTTTTTTTTTTTTTTTTTAAATGCCTACTTCTATAATGAAACACTATACATTCTCATTTGTTGATTTGCTATTTATTTATGACTTATTGTTTACCTCTGTCAATAATGCCTTGTTCTTTTCACTCAGTTTATGGGCAACTCTGCAGAAATATTGTTGCAAAAATGGAACATGTAATTTTTACAACAATCCTGATGCATCATGCTCTGATGCAGTAAGTATGTTTGTAATGTTGCTGTATTATAGTTCTCTCTGTTGATATTTTATTGCATTAGTGTTGGTGTATACGTTTTTTGCTTTCTATCGTAGGTATCACAGACACAACAAATTGTCTACAGTTCTGGACTTAATATTTATAACCTGTATGCTGATTGTGCTGGTGGAGTACCTTACAGTACCAGGTGAGAAACTGTCCACATGAAGAGTAATGCTTCACTTCCAGGATGCAAATGCCTCATCCACACGGCGGGTTTACAGAATGCTTCAATGATGTGTGGCCTTCGCTCTTCCCAGATCTTGACACAGTTAAATAATTAGGGGAGATTTTGTCATGTTTTGCATCAGCATTCTTTGTTACTCTCGTCAAAACACCAATTGGGGTAATATATCTTGTTTATCTCTCCAGTTGTGGCTAGGTTCAAGTTACTGCACTAAATTTTTTTTACTAAAAGTTCTTTATGCTTTGGAAGTCCTGTTACTATAGAGTTGGCTGTTTTTGTCTTTTGATATTTGTTTATGCAGTTTACTGTCTTAAATTTCTGATGGTGCTGTCACAGCATGGTGCTGCCATGGGACATATTACTAAATTGCTGGCCTTTTCCCTCTCCTTTTTCATCAGGGTTGAAAATGATCGGCTTGTGACTTATGATCTGGGCAATAACTTCATTAACCATAAGTGGACTCATGCATGGAACCGGGTAAGGGTTCTCTCAGTACTTTGAAATATTTAAAACCTTTTTAATGTACAAGTTTGCTACCCTAACAGTAGTGTTACATGTTTTTTTTTTTTGTTTTGTTTTTTTTAAATCTGTAAAATGCATTTGATGTGTGGCACTAGAGGCCTGACATCAACCTTTTAAACAGCTTTGGGATGCATTGAAACACAGAGCGACCTCAGGCATAATGAAACAACATAACTGATACTTTTGAGGCAGAATGAGCACGAATCTTTAGACATGCTTTAAAATCTATTTGAAAGACTTCCCCAAAGAGTGGAAGGGAGACTAAATCTGGAACAGGATGTTTAGCAAGTACTTATTGGTGTCGTGGTCGGGTTTCCTCAAATCTAGCCGTACAAAAAAAAGAAAAAAGGTTGCCATTTCAGAAGGGTCAAATCATTGGGCTGCAAGAAGCAAAGAAAAATAGCATGTCGCTTGTGTAGGCCTCAAACAAAATTAAGTTGAGTGGCAATGGCCGTCATTTTGCCTCACCGAAATGTATGATCATGAGCTCCGGCAATGATATTAATGTCTGTGATTTTAGAAAACTATTTTAAAATCTCAACATTGTCTTGTGTCTCTCATATACATATTGTGTAACATATCTTCTTGGTAATAATCAAGATATGTTTATTTTAATAGGTCTGATTCTAAAAGGCCACTGACAAACTATTTTTCTATTGCAGAAACTGCGAACAGTGCGTTCTGTTATCAAATCAGTAAAACTTGATCCTCCATGCGTTAACTCCACTTCGTCTGCCATGTACTTGAACAACCCCTATGTCAAGTCGGCTCTCCACATCTCTCCTAATGCACTTGACTGGGAGATCTGCAGGTGGTTGTTCTACATAATGGTTAATGTTTTATTAGGATAGTACTGGATAATTGGAGAATATAATGTGTATAAAAGCTTAATGTTTACGTTGTGTTTACAGTGCCGAGGTTAATTTGAACTATAACCGTCTCTACATGGATGTGAAGAAGCAGTACTTGAAGATACTTGGAGCAATGGTGAGTTGTCTAATGATTCATTGGTCTGATGCTATGCTCATGGTATCAAATTGTTCAGATACAAATACCTAATGTCAGTTTTTGCCATGTAATTTAAGCCTATCAGTGTAATATTGTTCTAAAGGAACAGATAACGCAAAAACTGGCACATCTACCAGTCTATGCATGTCATGGTTAATGATGGCAATCAAAGAATTTTCAGAAGTGAAAACTCTCTGTTCCCACATTTCTTAAACCTCAGAAGCTAATATAGTCCTTCTAACTCAATCCACTACTATAGTGCGTTTATAATCTTGTATTATTTAGAAAAAAAAAAATGCACAGGCATTATTTGTAGGAATGAGATGAGAATACACCCAGCAAGCTATATCCATCCATCCCTGGGTGCCGTTCACATGCAAAAGCTCCTTTCATACTGTACATGAGGTACGTCGTATGTAACATTTCAGGCTTCATCAAGCCCCAAAAAACAACTACTCTGTTATTCAGATGTAACTCGCTTTCGTGGTCTTTATGGCTTCAGTCAGTTATACTCATGACTAGGAGGGAGTGAGCCACAGTACATGTGGGACCAAAAAAAAAGCAGGGTTGCCGGATCAGCATAAACCAAGGCATTGCTGGAAATGTAACTGGCTCATCATTTATACTGCTTTATCCTGGACAGGGTGCCAATCCATCACAGGGTACATACTGTACATACACACGATCATCTAAACACTACAGGCAATTTGGCAACACCAATTAGCCTAATCTGCAGGTCTTTGAACTGTGGAAAGAAAACCGGACTACCCAGAAAAAAAAACGCTGAGCACGGGGAAAACATGCACATAGACCCAAGGCCAAGAATCAAACCTGGACCCTGGTGGTGCAAGGCGACAGTGCTAAGTACTAAGTCACCGTGCCACCATTACACAAACTGTTCAGTTTTATTTATATAGTGCTTTTAACAATTAACATAAGAATCAGATTTAAAAAAGAAAAAAAGGGAAATTGGTATAAATTAAAATAATCAGATGGCCCTTAATAAGCAAGGTGAAAGTAGCAAAAGGAAGAAACCTTGAGAGGAGCTAGGAACCAGGCTCATGCTTATTCATGCTTCTTCTTAGCAATCCTTAAATGTTCTATGCATTTTAAATGCACCCATCTCCTTTTGCTAAATACCTGACAATTCAGCGATAACATTTACTGTGTGTGCCATTACAACTGCAGCTATCCTTAATTCATGTCATTACTTGAAGTGTTTATGGCACAGCATTACTTCCAAAACTGTTGCAACTGTTCAACCCACTTTACACATCATGTCCGAATTGTTCCAGGTTGAAAAAAATCTGTAAAAGTTATTAGTGCCGATCTACAGTAGTATGAATTCTCCTCCATAGAAGTGACTTCAGCCAACAGTAGTATTTTCCAAATATGCATTTACATTTTAAGTGCTCTGGTATTTTAACAATGTGAAACTCATTGAGCTTCATGATATTCTTTCTATTATGTACAATCTGTAAGTGTAACGGCGCGTTATCGTCTTTACAGAAATACCGTGTGCTGGTGTACAATGGGGACACGGACATGGCCTGCAATTTCCTCGGTGATGAATGGTTTGTCGAGTCCCTTCAGCAGGAGGTAAGTTTTCTGCCTAACATTTTTACGCTCCAAACTTCCCACAGTTGTACCACAGAGCCAGTAAATGTGAGCATTTCTGTGGCAGGTCCAAGTGCAGCGCAGGGCGTGGCTTTACAACAATGGTGAGACGCAGCAGATTGGTGGCTTTGTTAAGGAATTCTCAAATCTGACCTTCCTTACTGTCAAGGTAAGTATAGTTAAAAGATAATTACCCTGATTTAACCATGTACAGAACAGACACTTTAAGTTGTATCAATGTGTACATTTAGAAATGTATTATTTCTACTAATTTATTAAAAAGAAGGTGGTTTTAAATCTAAATGCATTATAATCGTCAGTATTTTACATTGTAAGCTTTATTTGTTTTGGTTTTTTTAGGGTTCCGGTCATATGGTCCCCACTGATAAACCCATAGCAGCTTATGCCATGTTCAGCCGTTTCATCACAAAGCAGCCGTACTAACGCTCATACGTGTTCTGAACTGTTGGAATGGAATTTGCACTGAATCACTGTGGAACACTCCGTCTTGTAGAGCAATCACTCATTTTTTTTTTTTTTTTCACCTTCCCCTGCTAACTGTGGTTGAACGTAAACGGATTGTGAACACTAGACTGCTGTGCTACCGTTTTGCCTCAACAGACTTGCATAATCCTGACATGAGCTGTTTTAACTGTAGTAGCTGCTAATTCTGGACTGACAAGTCTGGTTCTTAATGTTCAACTGTTTAAACGATTCTTTGTTTCTGATCGGGTTTTGCATTCAAATTTTAAATCAGGCAAAAGGCATTAGTACTTAAATGTCACAAGAAGAAATGCATGACCAAAATGAATATAGTAACCAGTACTAGTTTTCTCCAGTTGCTCAGGGTTGCTTTAATTTGCTTTAAATTTCTAAATGAAACTGTTTATGTGCCTTTACAATCACTTTTTTTTTTTTTCTCCATCCTTCTTTGTCCTTGATTTTTCTATGAAAATAAATTGACATTATTTTAATTAACAAAACACATTAACTTTTTTACTTAATTAGGCCTTGGTCACACAATTTGTTTGTCCTTTCGTTTTCACATGAAGTTTTTGCGTTTTAGGTCACTGAAAACAAACATTTGTGGAAAACTCGTTTGAGGGTGAAGATATTTTTACAAGTTTTCTTTGTGGACAGGAAAAACTTTTTTTTTTTCTTGCAAGAGCGTGCATGCATTATATTTCCTTTGTTTGTCAGTGTGGCATACTTGGGGAGAGTACATAAAAGTTTCAGAATTTCCCAGCATTGCCTTAGTTGGGGTTTAATCACAATGTGCAGGTTTGGCATGTTTTGACAGTGTTTTTGCATCTTCCTGTGGATAAATGCTTTGAGGGAGTTTTGATCCTACTACAAAGTTTAAGAAAAAAAACCTGTGTACATGTGGACTAGGCCCTATAGGCACAGACAAAATCATAGACCAAAAGGTTTTTTTTAATGATTTTAATATCTTTCTGTTTAACATTCAGGCTCCAGTAGTCAGGAAAAAGTTATATTTAATTTCAGTAAACAGTTGATTGGTTCTTGGGTAGGGTAGTGGAGTCTTTTCTGTGGGACAACTGTAAGAAGTGCACTAGATAGTGCACGTCTTATAGGACAGGGACTAGTAGTATTATCATCCAGATTTGGTAAGTGTGAACATGAAATGGTTTTTGCCCATTCATTTGTTTTTAATAAAATGCTAAAATGATCAAGCAACACTTGCATATGTTTTTGGGCAAAATACTTAAACCTGCTTTTCTAGCACCAGTGGCTCCAAACAAGTCCATTTTTGGTTACTAACCTCTTGTTATTGTAATACTGTTATTTAAACTAGGGTGAAGTAGATGCAGGTTTCTTAGCGATCCAGTAGTTAATACTTACAAAACAACATGCATGTTAAATGTAGCTACAACCAAGAACACAAGATCTGTTAAGATGATCTATGTTAACGTTTAGTGCAGACTGTAAAATATTTGGGTGTTGACTATGACATGAAGTGAAAGTAAATTCACAAAATGCGAGCAGATAAAAAGTTAAATATTTGTCAGGCTTTTAAGATGACGTGTTCTCAATCAGCTGCTTCAGACCACTGCGGAAATGGAGATTCGCTCCAATAGTGATGTAGCCCTGAAAGGTCACAGAGGTAAGGTTAATAATGAAAGTAGGTTAATGTGCAGGGAAATTTGGATTAAAAGGCAGAATTCGTCATAACTTACATTGTGATATTCTACCACGTCTTCTACCAGGTCGATTCCATCTGGCAGAGGGATCTGTACACCTCTCTTAGTGTAATCTTCCATTGCAAGTGAAAGAAAAAATAAAAAAAATTTCCATGTTTTATCATTACAATACTTGGCTGTATATATTTTTTTTAATAAACATTTAGTCCAATGCAAAAGATGGTATTCTGGTTTGAAGGGTTTTTTCTTTTTTTTTTGGTTAACTTTCCATAATGGTTAAGCTTCATCAAAATTAAAAAGAAAGTTTGCTTGGGCATGAGGGGTTCCTCACATGACAAAAACCAACAATTATTAACATATAGAGGTACCCAATAACTGTCTGTTTAGGGATCTTAATGGATTGACTAGTTTGTGTAATGGAACACAGAATCAAGCAAACAGGAAATTTCAGAGGATTAATAAACAAAAATTACAAAAGTGAGATTAAAATAAAAGTTCTGGGTGCGTTCCCAGTTGAGATCACTCTCAAGACATGTTGAACTATTAGAGCCGGAATTCTGAGATCATGCCGATGGTATTGGCATTTCTACCTCTACCCATTTTGAGCATTCAATAAAATTTTATTTGTATAGCACTTTTAACAATTGACCTTTTTGCAACGCAGCTTTACACACTCAAAAGAATTAAGTTTGTCTGAGATGTGAACATGAACGAATCACGTTATAAGATTGTCCCTGATGCGCAAGCCGAGGACGACAGTGGCAAGAAAAAACTCCCGGAGATGGCAATAGGAAGAAACCTTGAGAGGAACCTCAACAGGGAACCCATCCTTATTTGGGTGAAAACGGATAGCAGGGATTGATCTGCATCATACTGTGCGAGACTGGAAGTTCAGTATAACAGGAGTCTATGAGTTAAAAATTTTTTTAACTTGTACTTTAGGCCTACTGTAATATTTAACCTAAATTTACAAACAGAAATTAGATAAAACAATTAAACATATAGATATCAGCATTGTGTGTGTTTTTTTTTGTAAATATGTAAAGCATGGGTTGCTTTCCACAATAATGCACTGGAAACTAGGAATATAATTGTATATCCCTTACTGTTTAAAAGTGGCACAATGGTCATTTGGAGCAGAGCCTTCAGTGGTGCTTGCAGAGGAATCAGCTGTAAATAGTGTAGATTCAGACAGAAACCAGCAAATATAAGCTTTTATTTTAAAATCTTCATGAGGCAATAATTAAAACAAAAAGTAAACTTAACATTAAATCGTCTCTTACCGCTAATGACTCCAAAGCAGACTGGTTAGAAAAGATTTTAAACCTAAAAGCAGAAAATGTGTTATCCAAACATTCGGACTGTACGATTGTAACAGTTTATTACATTAAAAATCTGCACTGCCTGGCTCAAACAAATTATAGGCCTGAATCGAGCAAAAGAAAAAAACTAATAAGATCAAAAACTACTGGAATTGGGTTAAGAATTTTCCCATACATAAATAAAATCTGACAGGATAGTGGTGAACTGTCACCTTTGTGGAGGAAAGGTATTTGTGTAACAAACGCTAACGTGATGACAGCCCAAAAAAAAAAAGGCATACAAATCTGCAACTTTTCATGTAATAATTTCACAAATGTAATCACAGTTGCTATTATGTTAGTGGAAATGTAATATGTTTATAGGATTAATAAATTAAAAGCTTCTGATTTATATTACATTAATGTGGTTTATTACTTTAGTAATAACAATGAAGATCACTTAAATGCTTGGTGAAGTTGCATCATAAAAAAAATCGACAGTAGAAATCGCAGCTATATTTAATAGTTAAAGTAAGAGCAATTCCACACACACACAGCAACAAGTACTCAGGATTGGGATAAAACAACTGTGTGGGCATAAGAAACCCACTTGTTGGTGAGAGTAATTAAAATAGGCTTTAATTTGCAAGGAAGCTTAAAGATCGGACTTGGGCATGACGAGGTTAGAAGGGAAGTGCACGAAGCGATGCACCCATCGTGCATAGCGCCCACTGTACAAGCCTCTGAGTTATAATCGGGTCAGGTCTAGGCTTAGCAATGTTATGTGGCAATAAAATAAAGTCAGCTGATGATCTGGATGTACTGGATGACCGGGTAGATTTTTTTATTCCAAGGCGTGGACACATTCCCACATGAAAATGCCAAGATTCATCAGGTTCAATTTGTGAAAGAGTGGTTCTAGAAGCATGAGGAATAATTCTCACACATGACTTGGTCACCCCAGAGTCCTGACCTTAACCTTATTAAAAGTCTTCAGGATGTGCTGGAGAAGACTTTATAGGAAGGTTTGACTCTACCCTCATCAATACAAATATCCTGACCAAAAATTTATGCAAATCTGGATGAAAAAGAACAACCCTTAAAAGGCGATTCATGATTTATTAGTGTATACAGGTTTTTTTGTCACAAGTCAGTGTACTTCACTTCACTGCATACCTCCAATATAAATTTATGCAATTTATTGGAACAAATTGTACATGTACTTTATTACATAGGAAAATGAAGGAAAATCTTTAACCAGTGGCATCAACCAGTTTCCTTAAACAGCCAGGGATGGAAGTCGTTTGGGATATTTCTGAGAACCTCCTGAATCTGTGCCTGCAAGTGCTCCAGTGTGCGAGTGAGATCTGGAGATCTTGGAGGTCATTCATGAGGTCTGGGTCGTACCAGCTGATGTTCATTTGTTTTATATTTTTGGAATCATTTTCTTCCTAAAACATCCAACTTCTTTACTGTGGGTATGATGTTGTTGGGCTCGTATGTGCAACTACTCTTTCTCCAAATATGGTGATCTAAATGACTTCCAAAGGTTTTTATTCGTTAGATGACTGTGGTGCGGTCTGTTGCCTGTTGTTATTCTTTGTTGTTTCTGCTGCATTCAAGTTATCCTTCAACTTTTTATGAGCGCCTACTGTCTTCTCTCTTACTTTCCTCATTCAACTATCAAACCAAAATGTGCTTGTTGAATATCACAATCCAGATTTATTTCTTCCTCTGCTGTTATAACATCTCCACTCTTTTGGGAAGGCATTCCACTAGATGTTGGAACATGGCTGTGGGAATTTGCCAATTCAGTAACAAGAGCATAAGTGAGATCAGGCACTGATGTTGGGTGGGGAGTCATGTGGCAGAGCGTACAAGTTTATCCCAAAGCTTCTCAATGTTGAGATTCTTGATGTTGAGGTCAAGACTCTGTTATAGCCACTTGAGTTCCACCATTCAACATATGCTTATAAAAGGCCAAGGAACTCTGCAGACATTCATGATTCAATTGTGTTGAGATATAGATCTGGGCAAGGGTATAAAACCATTCCTAAAGCTTTAATTGTTCCCAGGTGCATAGTGCGAACTGGAATCTGTAAATGGATGAAAGGGCTTTGGGCTGGGAGGTGACCAAGACACTAAAGATCATTTAGGCATCCTCTGCATGGCATACCTGCCAGAAAGACAACAATTATAAATACTCTATCAATCAGACAAAAGCCAAGTAAAGGCATGTACTGTAGTAGGTAACTAAAGGGCCTGGGAGCAAGTAAGATTCTCTGGTTGTTGTTGTTATTGGTCTTTCGGCTGCTCCCGGCAAGGGGTCGCCACGGCAGATCATCTGGTCCGCACAGACAAACTTGGCACAAGTTTTACACCGGGTGCCCTTCCTGACGCAACCCTCTCATTTCATCTGGGCTTGGGCCTGGAACTGTACTCCAGTAGCTGGGGTTTGGGCACTGGCTGGGAATCAAACCTGGGCCTTCCGCATGGCAGGCGAAAAAAGATTCCCTGGTATGTTGAGTAAATGTTTTTAACTGTGCCCTAAGGTGGTATTTTTGTGGAAAAAAAGTTACTGTTCCATCTGTAAATAGAATTTTATTATAACTAGCTAATAAGATCCCTACAGTACTGCAAACTGAGTTTCTCAAAGATTAAAAAGGTAAATGTAGCCAAATTCAGAGAGGTCCTTGAAGAAAACCTGATCTGGAGTGTACACTTTGGACTTGGACAAAAGTTTACATTCCAGCACAACAACAACCTGAAACCCACTGCCATGACAACATTAGGGTGGCTTCTGGAGAGCGGCCTTGAATAATCCATAGCAAATCAATAAGAGAGGCCTGAAGATTAAAGTTCACATACACTCTTGATTCAGTTGGTTGAGCTTTATAGGATTTGACAGGAAGAATAGGATAAACAGTCCAAAAACAGTTCTCTAAAGCTTATAAAGATAAATGCAATACTCAAAGCTATAATTGCTGTCAATTTTTATAAATGGTCTGAAGACTTGCCAAAATAAAAGGTTTCAGAATTGAATTTTTTTTTTAACTGCAAAAATGTGTAAAACCAAAACCCATGAATTACTGGGGGTAGATCAAAGTTAATTTAACCCATTTAAAAATTAATCTATATCACAACCAAGTGCAAAAACCAATGGGGTCTAAACACTCTCCTGTATAAATAGTGTATATATACAAACCCAAGGAAGATGGCAGAATGTTAAGGCTTCATATACCTTCTCAGGTCCAGCTGTATAGCCAGTCTCTTTTCCTTCATGTACACTTTGGCATTGAGTTTGGACTCCTGTCCATAGAGCAAAACATTTATATTACATTATGGTAAGAAACTGAGAGGATTCTATCCTAGAAACACAGGCACTTATTAATGTGTTGAATTCATGCATGCTGAAATGCATTCACAGCCTCAAGCTATATTAACATTTTCCTCCAACTGCTTTACTAACTGACATTAAATCCTTTCTATAGTCGGAAGTGTAAAAGATCTTTGTTTTTATGATTCATACGTATTATAAGAAGTCCATACCATGGTCATACTGCTGAGCTGAACAGGTGACTTTCCTGGAGGTAGGATCAGCACCCTGACACCAGCATGTACGGCTACCATAGCCCCCGTTGTTGTGATGGTAGACTTAGGAGCTGATGTTACCTCCATCTCAAGCGACAGCGGGGCATCCATCAGAGCAGGGTTCTAAAGAAGAACAAAAAACAGTGTGAGAGAAAAACGGAGCACCTAGAGGAAACACAACAAGCATAGGGAGAACAAGCACACAGACCTCAAGGCGGGAATCAAACCCAGATCCTGTAGGTGCAAGGCAACAGTGCTAACCCCTAACCCACTGTGCTGCGTCTATTATTACTATTATTATTATTACATATTCAAAAAGCCCTCACCATAAGCATGATTGCTCCAAAGTAGGAGGTCCTGAGAAGCATCTCCAAGTCTTTTGGCATCTGAAAGTAATTCAACAAGGTAACTCAAGATCATTGTCCTAAATATAAAATAGTGAATCCTGTGTGTAATCTTACTCGCTCATTTGCTACGTGCATCCGAAACACCCCTCCTTTGAAATAGGAGTGGAGTCCACTGTCAAAGAAGTACTCTGAGAGAGCCATATATATCATGCGGCTGTACTCATTCAACACTGGATTTGCAGAATAATTCTCCAGAGTGTCATTCTCGTTCTTCAATTCATAGAACATCCCCTATGGAGAGAAAGATTCACTCAGAAAAATCCTATGACTTTGTTTGATAATGACTAGCATTCAGCAAGGACATGCTCCTAAAGTGAGACTTACTGTCCATGATCAATTAACATCATTGGTAGCAAACCACTTACTCTGAAATCCATATCAAGACTGCTGCCAGTAACCACTGGGTCAATCAAGAGTGAGTAATCAATGCCAATGTAACTATCCACATCTGCACGCACTGCACAAGCACAAACATTCATGCTTAGGACTCCTAATCTTTTCCAGTATGTTTCTACACTGATCACGCACATGCAAGAAACAAGCAAGTGAACAAACAAAACACTCAAAAGTGCAATCTGACCTGGAATCGTCTCCAAAAATTGGTTGATCAACACTAGACCAGCATGATTCAGAGCAGGGCAAATCTAAAATAAGTAGACAAATTTTGGTAATATGTAGTATTTTTTCTTATAAAAATTCTGCCTAGAAATCTTAAGCATGCAAACAAACCTGCCGATTTAATATGAAGCGCATTCCTGTGGTCAGAAAAGTGGCAACGAAGTCGTAAACCCTCCTGTCAACATAAAAATGAATATTGAAATCAAAATTCTTTAAGCATATTGAAATTCTCAAACTGACTTTTTTTTACAGCAGTCGATTAAAAAAAAAAAAGCAGCAGCTTTTCGAGTTGAAAGGAATCACAGATGTCTACTAACATGCTTGTTCTAATACATTATCATGTCTATAGTAACAGCTCATTCACATGGACCTACACACAATCCAAGTCTCATAATTAAAAAAATCTGTTCTTATTTAACTAAAAAACATAATGGTTGATATGATGAAGCTTTCTTAAACACATTTTTTTAGGAGATGGAGTCTTGCATGTCAGTGTTTTGTAGCCGTAAGGTTTCTGTCATGGGAAGAGGAGAGACTGGAGACGGAGAGGAAGTTAGAGAAAGTGAGGGGAGGGGCGGGTAAGATAGATCTTAATAGCTTCCAGAACTGCTTTGCAGCCAACATTAAATGAAATTGTATTTATTTTAATACAACTGAGAAAATGTACAACGGACTGTTAGAATAACATTAATTAATAGGACAATCAACAGTGGTAAATTGCTGTGGTATAAGAGAAATGCAATACTTTATCTATTTGACTGGTACAGGAAAATAATCCACTTTTTGCTGGTACTGAAACATAAAACCATTTTTCTATGACAGCTGAACATGAATATCAAGCTTGTGATATGAAAATAGACATTTTAGTTGTACTTTCAGCTGCTCTCATTAAAGGTTCACCGAAGCAGACTGCTTGATCCACACATACAACTTGACACAGAGTTTGGGACAGGCACTAAGGAGGCCCTGCATTCCTAGGCTAGGGCTGGGCATTAGTTGGCAATCAGACTAAGGTGTAAAACTATAACTAGGAAATGTAATAATTTGTAGTTAGTACCCAAAAGTCCCTCCAAACTTGGCCTTCATCTTGGCGATAGAAGCGTCACAGCTGACGTTGGCGATCTTCAGACGGCCCTCATCATCCTTGGCAAGATGGAGGGTGGTGTTGATGTATACGCCATCTGCAGAGGCATTAATGGCACCATCATCCTGACTGATAAAGACATGAGATGTCCGTCAGCTGAGATTTGTGCCAATTTATTGAGAATCAAATTCCTGCTTAATATTGGTGGGAAATAAAGCATTAATTACTGATCAGTGACCAATTCATTTTTAGTAAAGTATTCTGATTAAGCAAAGACTTCATCAAGGACAAATGGTTTACCCTGAGCAAAAGCAAGCATTACAGTACAAACTTACAACAACCAGTAGATCACACGTCTCTGGAAGTTGAGGGTGATAGATGAGTTCTGCACATCAAACTGCAGTCCGTCTACAGGCTGGAAACTCATATCTGCAGTCAGATTCAGCTCTTTCACCTTAATACTGGGGGATAAAGACAGGGTTAGGACCACAAGCTAACCTCTGATCAAAAACCTCCTGATCGAGGTCATAGACTTGCACTTTAGAAGTAATTTATCCACCATGGACTGGTTGAACATTTACTGTAAATACAGCTAAATCATTCAAAATGTAGACACCCTAGTCCATTAAAAAAAAAAAGCGTTATACTTTAAACTTTAAATGGTATGTGGATTTTTTTTTCCTACAAGAGCCAGGATTTGTGTACACATAACTGGACAAGTGTGACATGTATGTCACATATTTAGCAGAACTAGCACAGATACACATGATCACATGTTTTTTATGGTTGTTTTTGTTTGTATCATAATAAATTATTTATATATATATATATATATATATATATATATATATATATAAAATTTATTTAAAAATGTTTAAATGTCATTGACCGATGCAGTGTTGCCAACATGTATCTGTGTCGCTTGAGTTTTAAGATTAATATGTGACTCTGTAAATACCGAAACTGACAGCTTTAAAAAAAATTGGATGGATCAAAATCCATTAGCGCATTTTGGAAACAACCTAAAATCTGACCTCCTGCATGGTGAAAATTGTTCAGATAAATGAGATCTAGAAGTGCACTGATGTTCACATGTATACATGCAGGTGTGTGTGACCTATGCTGCAAAGTCTTCTTTGACTCTCAGTCAGCAGATTCCAACCTATGTGCTAATTATCATGGGTTTAAGATCTCCAAAAGGGTTGGATGATTGGGGCAAAAAATGTATGTGTGTGTATGGTGATAACATATCGTCATCGTGCTAATATCATAGTGCTTGGGCACTAATCAGGAGATAAGGTTATTAGGATTCAATGATTAAATAGTGGCATAACTAACTCTGTAAGGGAATATTGGAGATTTCCTCGTTTGCCATGCATCTCTGGCATGGTGATCCCTCCCAGCTCTTCCTCCACGAACTTCTGGGTCTCATATTTTACTAAAGAAAATACAACAAGGCTTTTTAGTGTAAATCATTTTTTTTTAATCACCTCTAAATATAACATACTCTCTAGTTTAGCTGAAGAATGCGAACGCTTTTTGTCTTACACAGCTCCAGTCCTCTGGATGTGATGCGGATTTTGAAACCAGGAGAAATTTCTGTCATCTGTGCCATGTGTGGAAGGAGAAAGATGAGGACAGCTATTCCCCAAAGCCCCATGTTGCTTTATTGGACCTGGAGACCAAGACATGAGAGATAGGGGCAAAGCAATGTGAGACCAAAACACAAGAATAACAAAATGTCTCTCTTAAGTGCTCGGAAAGAGGAAAGCTAAACAGCAACCACAATAGACCTAATGTCGGTAAACATTTCACTGATTACAGGATAGTCACAACCGGACAGAATCATTGCTTTATACAATCACAAAGCATTATCTTTTTGTCTTTTAGTTTGTTCTGTTTGTTTATCCTAATTGAACATCTTCCCAAAACATGAATGGTTCAGAGTGTGCTCATTCCGATGCTCCAGATGTTTAGTAACATATTTATTCCACAGTCTTTATCAAAACAGTGCTGGCTACTCTGATGTAAAAATCTCTACCAAAAGACATATAATTTATCTAAAATTTACCCCCATCATACTGCATCCTTAATATCCCACATATATAAGCTTAGCATTCCTACCTCGGATTCCTGGACTGACAGTACCACAGCATTTAACTCCAATGACGTCAAAGCTCTTTCTTTCTCTTTTTTTCTTTTTCAAATCAGCAGTTTTCTTACACTGCACTGCACAAGTGCTTTCCAGAGGGAAGACACAGCTCACAAAAGGATTTTTTTTCTGCCTTTAGGTCGAGCATCTGATGGCTGAAGCCTGTGTCTCTCTTCCACTGTAGCTGCATATAAATATGTGTGTATGTATGTGTGTGTCTGTGTGTGTGTGTGTGTCTTTAAGTGAGCGAGCATGCACATGAATCTGCTTATGCAACATGAGGGAAAAGCTTGCTGCTTTAAAAAGGTACCATAATATTTAATATGCACAATATTGCTGTGATGAATATTTGGAAATATTAATTTCCCATGAAAGACAGAAAAATATGGATTTTTATAAATATAACATACTTTACTATCTATATATATCTCAAAAACATTATAATTGCAATTCTTCATTTTGGACTAAATTAAAGGTGGTATTTTACATATCCTTCTCAGCCTGATTGTACACTGTGCAGGGAGTAGCAGCCCTGGTTTGATCCTAAGCTTGTTGGCCCTCTGTGGATTTTTTGGTGCATAATCGTCCTTTGCTTGCAAATATTTCTTTTGAGTACTCCTTTTTTCTCTTCTACATTCCAAAAGCATGGCTTTATGTGGACCCGGTTTATGGTTAATGTCTATGATTAAATTTGGATGTGGATTTAAGAGTGATTGAAAGAATGACTAAATTCAATAATGATTTGTGAGAGCACAACATTTTCTTTGTAATAGAAATATTAATTAAACCGAAATTACATTTGTTTGGTACATAGGTATTCAACCCCTGGGTCAATAACCAGTTTTATCTGCAAGCTTTAAGGGATATTATACATAAGTTTGAATCCTGGAATATGCCTGTTCCATCAGTGAAGAAGAAAGTCCATAGGTGTAATAAACTGGTCATTCAATACATTCAGCTCATCGCAGTTTATTGTCACATAATTTTGGTCAGCCTAGACCTGACCAACTGAAGAAACCACATATCATAACCCTGCTTGTACATTGGCCATTATGCATGATAGGTACATCAATTTATGCACATCCATTCTTACCCTATCATTCTTTCATCTCTCTGGAATAGACTCAACAACCCATTTGACCTTTTTCCATTGCTCCAAAGTTTCTTTTTATTTTTCAGTGATCTCAATTTATAAAATTTTCTGACCATATTTCTTCCACAAAGTTGTACATTCATCACAGTACTTATAGGTTGTGAGAATGCGTTGGACAGTTTTTAAATCATTTCAAGTTGCAGCTTCACTTGATGCAGCTGAATAATTTGACCCTTCTGAAATGATGAATTTGAAGTTAAATATGTATTCAAAATTAGGGACTCTTCCTGACAATATTTTATTGCAAATTCTCTTACAGTAAAGTAAAAATTACCAATTTCAAAGTTTATTATATGTATTAAAAGAAATCAATTTATTCAAATTCTTAAGAAGCTCCAGATAAAAGATATACTTACAGAAATAAAAATATATCATACTTTAGATAAAATGTTTAAAAAAGCAGTTTCTGAAAAAAGGAAAGCTTAAGTCAAATTAAAGGAAAGAGTGAAAATGACAAGCTAATAGGCATTCGAAGCAAGTTAAAGATAGGTTAATAAAATTTTATCATTCTGGAGGGGGCGCATAATTATATCTTAGAAGATGCACATCGTAATAAGAACTGTTGTAATAATAGTGTAGATGTGTAAGTTGCTTCACACCATGCAGGCAAAGCCATCACCTACTGTCAACAAACCTGTCTCTCAAAACTCAACTCACAAACAAGACAGACAGACCAGTATGGTGGCCAAGAGAGAACAGTGAAGGTGCACCAGACAACCAATTCAAGAACTCTGTATAATTAAAGATCTTATGGATGCTTTAGCGAGAAAGAAACCACTGCTCAAGAAAAAACATGTGAGCAGTTTTTTTTTCCTTGTGTAATGAGACCAGGATTGAGAGTTTCAAAGGGGTAAGTTGGGTGTAGTCCTAACACATGCTCTGGTTAACACCATGCCCACAGTGAAATATGGGTGAAGCAAAATACATGGGGATATATATATAAAAAAAAAAAGGTTCAGTCTGCTATAGAATAAACAGTAAATAAATAAGTAAATATATAGGCTTGGAAGGAACCACCTTCCTGTAGGACAAATGTCCCAACCACAAGGCCAAGGCAGTGTAGGCGTGGTGAATGTTCTACAGGGGTTAAGTCAATGTCCAGAGAATTTGTGGCTCTGTTTGCAAATTTCATCTAACAAACAAGATTTAAACAACCAAGGAATATAGAGCAAATCCAGCATCCAAAGGCCAAGGAATGCAGGAGGCGATAAAAATATATATAAATAGATAAAAATATTCTACATTAAAGTCAAGTCAATGTCCAGATCTGAATCTTTTACGACTCTGTGGCACTGTTTAAAAATTGCAGTCACCAAACATCCAACCAGCATGAAGGACCTGGAGCAAATCTGACAGGATGAATGGGCAAGAAGAATGAGACCTAAAGCTGTTTTTTGGTTTTTTATCAAAAAGGTTGAACACATAAGCTAGCAGTATTATTTTAATTAGGGTTTTTTTTGGTTTGTAAAACACCAGCTAGTGGAATTTGTGTAAATGCCTTATGTAAACTAGTGTATTATGTAAACCACATGAATCTGATTATTTTTTTAAGACATTGAATATTTTTGCAAGACGATGTGTGTGCTTATTATATTTGGCAAAATTTCTCTAATTCTGTCCAATTACATTGTGACCTATATGCAGCTATATTTGAACTACATTTTAATTGACTCTTTGCCATGATTGTGTGTAGTGGAGTGTGTAGCTGTCTTCTGCCACTCAAAATATCCGGATGAATATCCTGAATCAAAACAAAGTGTCTAGAAGAGTGTTTTATGACACTGCTGACCTCAAGGTCTGATTTTTTCTACTATTTTTTTGTTAGAGGTTTCAGCAGAGGACGTCATAGGACTCCAGAATTACTTGGAAATCTAGAACAACTTTTGTCGCATGCATTACGCAACTCCCATAGTGGCCAAGAACAGGGCTAAAATAAACGTGGGCCCTAAATAAAACAAAGTTCCAGGTTATATATCAGCTTTCTTTATTAAATTTAAAGTTTGCCAGTGTTCTTACATTTTACCCACATTTTCTGTAACAGCCATGTTATTGTGCTCCATGTCCTCATTCCACTAAATGTTTACATCAAAAATGCTCCCATTCTAGGCTGCTCTAAGCTAACACACACACACAAAAAAGTGTTTGCAGCAGATGTGGCAGGGTGTTCTGCTCTTCACAAACAAATGATCTGTTTTTCGGGTCAGTGCCCCATAATAGTCCCTTTAAGCTCTGGGGGAGCATTTTCTTTAAAGATGCGAAAATTCCTGAGAAAAACCAATGCTTAATAAAACAAAACTGTTAAGGATCTGTAGAAAAGATTTATTATTAACAAAAGGTAAAAAACTATTTTGTATATGTAAAAGAAAATAAGCATTAAAAGCACTTTAATTGTAGTAAATATCATGTTGCTTCCATTTAAATAAAATACATCATGTACAAGTGGGTGATGCTTTTCTAGATGCTTTTATGGATCATTAAAAAAAAAATTAAGGATAAATTTCCTATGGATTTAAGTAATACTTGGTTAATTTAAATATAACTAAGCGAAACTATTAGTTGAAAACCAACATAAAAAATTTCAATTAATATTTTCTGCTAATTGATGAAAGCCCTATTACTAAAATGAATCAGCAACTACCACTGACTCATCTCTAATTGTACAGCTAATGTTGATAAAACTCCCTAACACAAGACAAAAATCATTAGAATTTTCCTGAATTATAATGAAGCATAAATGCTCTCCCTACAATATTTCCTAAAGCATTCACAATTCTGTTCAATACTTACAGGAAGGTAGGAAAGGTGTATGGCCTTCTGGATAAAGAAGCTTTTTGTATTCCTCTTCACTCAAGAATTCCTCAGCAGCTTGTCAAGTGCTTTCTAATCCCGATTCTCTCCTTCCGAATCTTTCCTCCTTCTGTTGACCCTTTCATGCCAGGACAGTTTATATGGGGTGGTTCAGGGAAAAGGGTGGTCCCACGCTTGCCTGATGTCGTATGACTTTGTGGTTGCAATAATGACAGTAATTTTTAAAAAACCCACATGGGGTGCATTAACATTTACTTAAAATGGAATTTTCAAGAGAGCATTAAGTGTGGATGGCCTAATATTTTTTTTGTGGTTAAATCACAATGAATTAATTTTTGTCTTTAAAAAAATGTTGCATGTAAACTTACAGATAGTTACCCTGGTTTCCTACAGCTACTGGAGCTATTTGCTTGTACAGCTGCTGTACGACTTTCGACCTCTCTTTATTTATTTATCTACGTCTATCTGGATAATATCCGGTTGTCATGTTTACCCTTTACTTTTTCAAAAAATAGTGACAATTTTCCTTTTAACTGTCCTTTAATCATGGAACTGACCCTTTAATCTGTTCCATGAGTTCTTGGAAGGACCAACCTTTTTTTAACCACTGATAGGTGGTGCATTTTGACTTGCATCTGTAAAGATCAAGCAAAGAAAATTACAGGCTTCCACAAATTGTTTTCTTTTTCTTAAAAGTAGCTAGTAATTACATTGTTGGTTTTTGATATTTTCTAACCGATTTCTCTACTACAGAAATGGCTTGTGTTAAGCCTACTCCTGCTTACATAAATATTATTCGTCCCTTTGCTTCAGAATGATAAAAAAAAGAAAGAACATTTTCATATACTGACTTACAAATTCCGCTCAAATAGAAAAAAGTACTGAATGTAGAAATTTTTAGACCTGCATTCTGATCAGGTCAGCAATAATAAGGTGAACATGGAAACATAACCAGATATTTGAATATTTTACCCACCTTACATAAATTTACCTGCTGTAACTGTGCATTTTTTTAATACAAGGTGGCACCAGCTTATAGACATAAACTGCGCATTAACTTTTGAATGCTTTATTAAAATACATACATTTAGACAAATGTTTAAAACAATTGGTTAATATGTTGTGTAAAAGTATACAGTTGAACATTTAGTTTATTTACATACATGTACATATTAACAAATTCATCTCTTTAGCCTACCTTGGCAGTTTGTAATTGCTGTCGTAAAGGACATTCCCTTGGTCTGAGTTAACTCATAAAACACAACATGTTTCCTTAAGTATCCGGAAACTACCTAGAATCAATACCTAACATCAAAAACAACATTTGTTCTTCACAAATACATGAAATCAAATGAATTTCGCGCAGAGCTCCTCCGCTGCCCTTCTGCAAATGGCTCCGCACTGCTGACATGTGGCGGACTGCGAGACGACTGAACTCGCGCATGCGCACTACCCAGGTCCGAGTGGCCGATACAAGATGGCGGAGTCGGTGGGGAGGGAGAGGCGGAGGCGGGTCCGGATCGAATAGAGCAAAGCCTTTACAGGACTCCTAGAAAATCTCTCAAAGGTAAGGGATTTAGCGATTTAAAAAGGACATTGCAGCGACAGACGTGTGGCGGAATATCCCGGGCATGCGAAGGTTTACAAAAAACCTCGCGTCTGTGCATTAATGCACGGAATAAATAAGCGATACTGTGCGGCGGCTCGCGCAGAAACGCGCGCGCCATCTTGTCTTGCGTTTCCCTTGATCCAAAGTGCGCGCCTAAAATTTCGGTTGTCATTGACGGAGTTCCGCGTGGCTTAAATGTCACACTTTGCCATTTTAAGCACACGTACGGATTCCTGTGTCTACCCTCTTGCGTTTGATGTACACCGTGTGCCGATTGGCGCGGTCTTGCTCCGTATTTTACCTCTTTTCTGCACGCATCCTCCGGCCGAGTTACTCGGTGCTGCTGTTGTCTTTGTTGTGCAGCGCGCGGATGGCCGGCGTTTCCCCTCCTCCTCCTCCGTGTTTGTTTTCGGGCGGCTCGGTCCGGGGTGGGCGGTGTAGCAGGCGCATGCGTGCCCCTACCAGCGATTATTTGAGCACTTAACTGCCTTTTTAAAATAGTGCGCATAAATCACTTATATTAGATGACAACACGATTCATATCATAATTATAATGATGATTTTAACATAATAAAAAAAAGGAATGGAATCATTCTTTGCTAACGGGCTAGCAAGCTAATCACGGAGTTGTTTTTAATTCAGTTTCTATACAAATCCATGTATTAGTGTTATACCCGGGTATTATCATTAACGCGTTTGTCATTAACCGAGACTCAGCAGCTAAAAGAAGAAATAGTGTAAACAGTGCAGCACGAGTGGTTGTTTTGGTGACGCGCCCCCTCCATGTTTTTGGCGCTGTAATCCACTTACACTGTATTCTCCCGACTTCTGATATGAGCTTTACCCGTCTCATCATCCACGGGTTAATAACCGCGTATTCATTTCTCTCCCAGTTAAGTGACGGGAGCTGACTTAAGCAGCGTTTAGAGTTTTACAGTAGGGACAGTAGCTCCAGCTCCTCAGCGCTGTGACGTAAACACAGAGATTCCCCTCTCAGGCATCAGGCGCTCGCGCGCTGCATCAATGAGGAGCTGAAGTGCGCGTGTCCCTGTTAGAACAGCTACAGTAGTCTGATCTGCTTCGAAACGTTTATATACATAATCTGTCGAGGTATTTACTCATCTTGTCTGTTTTTCATATTTAGATCTTCGAATTATTAGGGACAGGAATCTCGAGTCACCTCCAGATACGATATTATTACAATACCCAGGTGTCAATTAGATTAAAATTGCGATTGTAAAGTATATATATAAATAAATATACTTTACATTTTATAAATATCCCAATTGCCCAGATGCTGTATTTTTCCCAGATTTTGTTACAGTGTTAACCTGTTAAAAAGTTTAATGATTATCGCCTGTTTCTTATGACATTAGTTTTCTCACTTAAAAAGCATACAAACTAGCTTCAAATACATAAATTTAACATTTAACCAAAAAAAGGTTGTTTTTTTTCTGAGCAGCACGTATCTGTCATAATGATTCTTTCTAAACAAACTTGGCAAATAATTCACTGCGACCACAGGGGATGCCAGCCTGGGAATAGTGTAGAGTGTAACACCTGTAGGATTGTATGGAAACTGCGATATTTTACCACCTTTACCTTTAATTATTACCTTTAATGCCTTAAAAATCAGCAAATTCCACTTAAAATTGAGCACACCGGTTGAGTAACTGTGAGCATGCAGGCACACAAGGCTTTAAACACATGCAGTTTTTAAATAATTTAAACTCGCAGTGTTTTGAGACTTGTATAAGAGTGTGTGCTAAGTGGGTTTGGGATTATTTCACTAAGAGAATTTGAAGATAAAGGCCGATCAAACACTTTTAACATGCAAGATTTCTAATAATGTAACAACACAAATGTGTTTTTGTTGCACCATTTAAAATCTTTAGCTCTTAGTACAAAATCAGTTATATGTAAAACTGATCACCGGTTCCATTCTGGTCACCAGTCGATCGCCCGGGTCATCTCTATTATAAATGTAAAGTATATATATTTTATATATCCATAAATTAATGTTTTTTTTTCCCATCTCCGCGTATTACAGACATTTGCTGAGCTTGCAAAATTTCCCCATTTCATCATAATATATGTATTAAAGTAGTGTGTTGTTTTTATGAAGACAGGACAAATGAGGAGCTATGACGAGTGAAAACCATAGTACCATAAAGGGAGACTCGGGCATGATCATGTCCCCGACTGGGTCCTCAGCCCAAGCACCACCTCTCACGCCCACCACCAGCAAAGCCATCCAGGACTTGCCAGGTGTGTGTGTGTCTGTCTGTGTTTGTGTGGGTGTGTGTTTACGTGTATAGTAGCTTGTTACTGTCCGCTTTTTGCCAAGAACTGTAATAACTAAGAAGATGTTTTGATAACAATAGTGTAAACAAAAGCATATGGCTTTAAAAAAATATACAGAATATTCACATTTACCTGAGATAAATACATAAAAAAACATTTTATCTTTATATTTAATAAGCACTGATAAAAGACTAATGGGTAGATAAGATTTAATGTAATGTGATGTAGTTTTTTAATACATTCTCATTATATTTCTCAGTTTAGTAAAGTTTATATCCACAGTTTATGCACACAGTAAGCACATTATTATTCCTTGTATTGTGTCACATATGATTATTTTACATTGAGGGGATGCTGTAATGTCCAGTTAAGAATCAAGGCCTTTCTGATTCTTATTGTAGAGGAGCTGGTTCAGGCTGGATGGGCAAAATGCTGGAGCAAGAGGGAGAATCGGCCATACTATTTTAACCGGTTTACCAACCAGTCTTTGTGGGAGATGCCGGTCCTGGGGCAGCATGATGTCATCGTATGTACAGAGAACAAATTTAACACCGTTGTCCTGTTATCCTTATGACTAAACCTAGATGTTTTTGAGAGTTTTTTTCTTGGAAAATTATTTTGTTTGATTGTTTAAATAAACTTGAAATAAAATAAAATTTGTACCAGAGAGTTAAATGACCTGCTGTGATATGCACAATGAAACTAACCTCATACTGATCATTTTGACCATGTTAATATTGCAGTCTGATCCACTCGGCCTCAACGCAGCTCCTGCCTCAGGTGATGGCGCAGGTGAGGCCGGACTGGGCAATGGACAGCGTAAGAGACGTCCCTCAGAGGACACCTCCTTGGGGGCTCCAAACAGCTTTAAGAGGCCAAAGGTCTTCTTCTTTTTTATGCAGTGATGCATTGAGTACATATTTAAAATACATTCATTTAAAATTATATAACTAATGATCTTTTGCTACCTGGTAAGATTTTGTCAGACATATATTTGTTGTTGTTATTATTAGTATATAAAGAAAGCATGTTTGATGAACATTTAAAAATAAGTTTTCTCCCCCGGTATATGAAGGTTGAGATTCCTGTGACTCCGTCCACTCCCACAATTCCAATATCACCAAGCACCCCTGGTGCAAAGCCCTGGAACTCCACTGTAGATGAAAAACCAGCCCAGCCTAGCACCCCTGCTCCTGCCCCCGCCCCGTACCGGCCTTCTGTGTGAGTGACACCACATCACACATTTCCTTTTTCCTCACCAGGTCTGTTGTATTATTATTCATAATAATACTATAAATATTAAATAAGCATGTAGGATCATCAATAGAGTAACATACAGAAACATGGTTTCTCTCTAAATATGTCGCTGCTTATTTTTCTCTCTTGTGTCTTTTGGATAATGAGGTGATGAATAATATAAAATGTTAAGAAATGTAAACAGTTGGCAACTAGTGACAAACATTTTTTATTTTTTCTAATTTTGCTGAATTAGCAAAAAAATATATAATGTATAGTTTATATATATATATATTTTCAATTCAATTTTATTTATATAGCGCTTTTAACAATGGTCATTGTCTCAAAGCAGCTTTACAAAAATAAAAGAAATTCATTAAAAAAATGATAATAAAAAAATATATATAAAATATATATTTTGTTGTAAATATATATATACAACAAAATTATCAGCACCATTTTAGAGATTAAAACCAGTTTTCATGATTTATATGACAAAACATAAAATATTGATGCCACTAAAGAATGTTCAGTAACCCAATAATCAGTGTAAGGATCTGTCCAAAAACATCAAAGCACTTTTTAAAATCACTCTGGACAAGGGTGTCTGCCAAATGCCTCAGTGTAAATGTTTAAATTTAATCTCCAAAATCTCTAGGACAAAAATAGCCTTTAGTCTTCAGATACCTTGTTGTGATGCACATTACAATGAATCTTGTAAAAAAATCACCGTAAAAAAAAGGTTCACAAATAGGCCAATCTTCTCTGATTTAAGCTAGTTTTCAGCCTGCAGACCCGACACACACACACAGGATGTTTTTACTTCATGCATAATTTAGTATAAACTCTAGAGACTTGTTTGTGAAAACCTCAGGAGATTATCAGTTTCTTAAATACTCATGCCAGCCCACTTGGTACCAACAACTGAGCCACACTTAAAGTCACAGAGATCACACTTTTTCTTCATTCTGACTTGAAGAATATATACTCAGCAAAAAAAGAAACGTCTCTTTGTCAGGACTGTGTATTTCAACAATGTTGTAAAAATCCAAATACCTTTACCAGTGTTTTTGTTCAAATAAGGCAATACATGATGCAGGTGCAGTTTATATTGGCTAATGTACGAAAAAAGTGTAACAAAATGTGAAGCACACCAAAACTTCTGGAATTTTTATCAAATTCCATTAAATACAAGAAAACTGCATGTCATATTTGTCTTCCTGTTTGCTCATTTCAGAATTTACTGGGATCTGGACATCCAGACCAACGCAGTAATTAAGGAGCGGGCTCCGTTTAACTACCTCCCTCCTCATCCGGAGATTGAGCTGCAGCGTGCCCAGCTGACCACGAAACTCCGCCAGCACTACCACGAGCTGTGTTACCAGCGTGAAGGTGCATACACACAGACACCATTAAAAACAACTCGCCTCTGAATGGCGCAGTGGTAAAGCGCTCGCTCTATCATCCGGAGATCGCTGGTTCGAACCCCGGGTGATGCTGTTCTCCTCTCACAGCCGGAGGCACAGAGAGAGCTGATTGGCCGAGCTCTCTCAGGGGGGAGGGTTGAGAGGTACTTGCGCTCCCACATTAATCACGACTCTACAGCCAATCAGGGGCGTCTGTGAGCTCACGCACGCGGAAGGAGCGGCTAGCACTTTCATCCGAGTGTGTTACTCCGCCCCTAACGGTGCGTGAGCGAGCAGTTCGAAAAGATGCGGTCGGCTGACGTCACGCGGTTCGAAAGGAAACACGGGATAATCTTTGCCCTCCCGACTGAGTGGTAGTAGTAGCCTTAATGTGGGAGCCCCCTAGTGACGGGGAGGAATTGGCCACGAGTAAATTAGGGAGAAAATTGGAACAAAAAAAAAAACCCAAACTCAGAGCATTTCTTTAGGTGTAGTGTTAGTATTTGTAGTATAAAAGGACGTAATAGTTAAAAGAGAAGAAACAATTCTCATTTACCCTGAGACCTTATCATCTTCTCACTTATAGACAGTCTTATTTTATAAGGGATTAAAATACACATGCGTGCGCTGATCTGTTGATTTACACGTTGCAGGGATTGAGCCGCCGCGGGAGTCTTTCAATCGCTGGCTGTTGGAGAGGAAGGTGTTGGATAAAGGAGTGGACCCCCTGCTACCCAGCGAGTGTGAACCCGTTATCTCACCCTCCATGTTCAGAGAGGTCATGAACGACATCCCCATCAGGTCTGAATTCGCTTCCTTACTTAATCGTACATGGATAAGCTCACTTCAGTACTTGAAGAAAGAATAATCCGCTAAGTTTTATTTTTAATTCTGGATCTCTAGGCTCTCGCGCATTAAGTACAAGGAGGAGGCCAGGAAGCTGTTATTCAAGTATGCAGAGGCAGCCAAGAAAATGATCGATTCCAGGTGAGCACTCCTGATCGTACTACATTTACTGCAAAGTCGACAATATTTGCAATGTTAGTTATGATGGACTCTCACACGAGACCCATGTGCTAACAGAAACGCCACACCAGACAGTAGAAAAGTTGTAAAGTGGAACGTTGAAGATACAATGAACTGGCTCAGGAGAGATCACTCTGCCAGTAAAGAAGACTACATGGTACGTTCCAGATCTTTGTGTTGATATCACCTTTGTTGTTTTTTTTTCTTGCTGTTTGTATAAGTTGCTGTTTTTGTCTTTGCCTCCTCTCAGGATCGTCTAGAACACTTGCGGAAGCAGTGTGGTCCTCATGTGACGGCTGTAGCTAAGGACTCCGTGGAGGGGATTTGCACTAAAATTTACCACATCTCAGCCGAGTATGTACGCCGAATCCGCCAGGCGCACCTGAACCTGCTGAAGGATTGTAACATTACAGGTAAGAACAGCATGTGGGGAAAATTAGACACTGATCAATTTATTACTCAGCATGGTGCATTAGATTATGCCAAACAGTTAATTTTTTTGTGCATGTTAACAGTATCAAACTAAATTCTACTTATAAATTCTAAAAAATTCTACTCATAAATCTAGAATTAATATTTTACTAGACATATTTTACCTTATATACACCATATACAGTGCATCCGGAAAGTATTCACAGCGCATCATCTTTTCCACATTTTATGTTACAGCCTTATTCCAAAAAGGATTAAATAATTTTTTTTCCTTAGAAATCTACACACAACACCCCATAATGACAACGAGAAAAAAGATTACTTCGGGTTTTTGCAAATTTATTATAAGTAAAAAAAAAAAACACACGTGCATAAGTATTCACAGCCTTTGCTCAATACTTTGTCGACGTACCTTTGGCAGCAATTACAGCCTTAAGTCTTTTTGAATATGATGCCACAAGCTTGGCACACCTATCCTTGGCCAGTTTCGCCCATTCCTCTTTGCAGCACCTCTCAAGCTTCATCAGGTGGAATGGGAAGTGTCGGTGCACAGACATTTTAAGATCTCTCCAGAGATGTTCATTCGGATTCAAATCTGGGCTCTGGCTGGGCCACTCAAGGACATTCACAAAGTTGTCCTGAAGCTACTCCATTGATATCTTGGCTGTGTGCTTAGGGTTGTTGTCCTGCTGAAAGATGAACCGTCGTCCCAGTCTGAAGTCAAGAGCGCTCTGGAGCAGGTTTTCATTTAGGATGTCTCTGTACATTGCTGCAGTCATCTTTCCCTTTATCCTGACTAGCCTCCCAGTTCCTGCCACTAAAAACATCTCCACAACATGATGCTGCCACCACCATGCTTCACTGTAGTGATATTGGGTACAGGTATTGGCCTGGTGATAAGCGGTGCCTGGTTTCCTCCAAATGTGACGTCTGGCATTCACACCAAAGAGTTCAATCTTTGTCTCATTAGACCAAAGAATTTTGTTTCTCATGGTCTGAGAGTCCTTCAGGTGCCTTTTGGCAAACTCCAGATGTGCCTTTTACTAAGGAGTGGCTTCCCTCTGCCCACTCTACCATATAGGCCTGATTGGTGGATTGCTGCAGAGATGGTTGTCCTTTTGGAAGGTTCTTCTCTCTCCACAGAGAACCTCTGGAGCTCTGACAGAGTGACCATCAGGTTCTTAGTCACATCCCTGACTAGGGCCCTTCTCCCCCAATCGCTCAGTTTAGATGGCTGGCCAGCTTTAGGAAGAGTCCTGGTGGAACTTCTTCCACTTACGGATGATGGAGGCCACTGTGCTCATTGGGACCTTTAAAGGTGGACTTTAATTACGCTGCAGAAACATCTCAAGAATGATCAGGGAAAGCGGGATGCACCTGAGCTCAGTTTTGAGCTTCATGGCAAAGGCTGTGAATCCTTATGTACATGCGCTTTCTCAATTTTTCATTTTTAATAAATTTGCAAAAATCTCAAGTAAACTTTTTTCATGTTGTCATTATGGGGTGTTGTGTGTGGAATTCTGAGGATTTTTTTTTTTATCCATTTTGGAATAAGGCTGTGAAAACTAAATGTGGAGAAAGTGATGCGCTGTGAATACTTTCCGGATGCGCTGTAAATTGAAAGGGGGCGAAGGATTGTGCTATGGTATTTTCATCTTCATAACAATGTTGAATACTTGATAAGCGAATACATTTCGATAGTCTTTTAACCTTAAAGAACAGCCAAGGTTCATAATTATTCTGACAAAAGCATTTTTTCTTCTTCTTCTTCTGTACTTCACCACAATGGGTTGAGACTTTCCTTCCTCATACATCGCTCTTCTGTGTTGCAAGTTAATATGCTTTCATCTCTTCAATATTTTGTACAGTGTTACCAATGTTTCACATTTTGAGGTAGACCCTCTGTGTTTTGTATTGTTTCTTTAGATTGTAGACTTTTACAAAATGCCCCTCCAAAATGTTCTTGACTTGGCCAGCAGACGGTATAAGATTTATTTATTTATTTTTTACCTAGGGAAGAATTCATCACCCAATTTCAGTTGTCTTGGTGTTCCCAAGCTTCAGAAATGTTCCTAAATGCTGTTCTTTGGTAGATCTAATTTTGTTTTGTTGTGTCTAATGATGACTTCCTTCACTTGCATTAACCCCCTTTGGCTCTGCACATTAAGTCTTCCAGTGATTAGCTTCCAAATGCAAATACAGAACTTGCAAAAGGAATCAGATCTTTTATCTCCTTCAGTTGTCATAAAAGACCAACAACTTGCTATCGATCTAATTAGAGTTTGGTTGTCCAATTAGTTTTGAGCTTGTGAAAATGGTGGGAGTTAAAATACATAGTTAAGTGAGTATTTTACTTTATTAAACATAAAAGCCTACATTTTAGTCACATCTTCACTGTTTAGTTACATTGTGGTGGTCTACAGAGGCATAATGGTGCAATCTGATGTAAAGTAGTTACTGTATCACAACACCCAAATAAAATAATCAGCACTTTATCATGCTAGCTTTATTGCTTGCATGTATAAGAAGTACTGAGTTTATTAAGATTGATCACTGTCTGATGCTTGTCCTTGTGCTGTAGTGGATGGGGCAGACACAGCAGAAGTGCAGGACCGGTTAGTATATTGCTACCCAGTTCGACTGTCAATTCCGTCGCCACAGCAGCCCCGCGTTGAGCTCCACTTTGAGAACGACATCGCCTGTCTGCGCTACAAAGGAGAAATGGTGAAAGTCAACCGTAGCTACTTTAATAAACTGGTAGGATCAACAATATTTTATACAATCTATGGAACACTATTCCAAACTTAATATAAACCAATCAGCCATACCATTACAAAGCAAAGCATTATACCCAGTTCCCCTTCTGCTTCTGGGGTGTTTCTTGAGGTCCAGGGAGAGACCCCAAGTTATTTCCATGTCAGGCCAGCATAGACATTGTTTGATGATTTGTGCTGAATTGACTTTTCTGTGGGATTGGTCTGAATGGGCTAGCATTTTGTCTCCATTGGCATCAGTGAGCCGTGTGTGCTGTCACAAATCTACCAGTGTATAATTGATCATCAATGTTAATCTTTTGTGGTGTTAATGTTATGTCTGGTCAGGGTATGGTTCACAAATGTGATTATTAAAATAATACGTTAAATATATGACACACAAGAGTGCTGTAGGTACTTTGCACTAACATAAAGATGTCTTTTCTATTTCGAAAATCTACTCCATAAAAAGGAGCTCCTTTACCGGTACAGCTGTATCGATGATCCTAGGTTTGAGAAGTTTCTGTCACGTGTGTGGTGCCTTATAAAGAGATACCAGGTGAACAAATATGTTTAAATATTAAAGTTCATCATATATGGTTTAGAGAATGCTATAATATATCCATACATCATCTCACTGTGTGTTCTTTTGTAGGTGATGTTTGGATCTGGTGTGAACGAAGGGAGTGGCCTACAGGGAGCACTTCCTGTGCCAGTGTTCGAGGCGCTCAACAAACAGTTCGGAGTCAGTTTCGAGTGCTTTGCCTCGCCGCTTAACTGCTACTTTAAGCAGTTCTGCTCAGCCTTTCCTGACATTGATGGTTTCTTTGGCTCTCGAGGGTAAATGCTAAATCTTGTTCTGCTACATCTTAGAATTGAGCATGCAGAGATGTATACTTGGTGTAGTTTAATTTAACTCTCCTTTTCTTTGCACTTTCAGGCCATTTCTAAGCTTTTCACCGGTCAGTGGCTCATTTGAAGCCAATCCTCCATTCTGTGAGGAGCTCATGGATGCCATGGTCACACACTTTGAAGTAAGAGATACATTTTGGATTTCATTTAAGGTTTTTTTTTGTTTTTCAATGTAGTGTGTCCTGGAATCTTATTTGTGTGTTTGCTGTCAATCTCTCTCTCCTAGGACCTCCTAGAGAACTCTAATGAGCCTCTGTCTTTCATTATCTTTGTTCCTGAATGGCGTGATCCTCTGACCCCAGCACTGACACGGATGGAGACGAGTCGCTTCCGCAGGCACCAGATGTCAGTGCCAGCCTTTGAGCACGAATACCGCAGTGGCTCTCAGCATATCTGCAAAAGGTCAGATTCCCTAAGTCTCTCTGCCAGTTTTTAAGGATGATGATGATTTATTGCATGCAAATGAAGAACACTATAAACCAAAATTTTTTCATGAATTAGTAACATCCTTTATACCAGAATACACCATTACACCTACTTAGATAAACTAAAAATGTGTTTCTTTTATGTAAATGCATTGGATTTGTGAAACAAAATGAAGCATGCAGCTAAGAGAAATTGATTTCACTAGATTCTGAATAACTTTTTTTTTTTTCCTTTTTTATTTTAATAATTCTTCCTGCTGGTCACATTCAATTGTGTGGAGCAGTTTGCATTTGCTTAGAACAAATTAATTGATTGAAAAGAACTTCAGTAAGGTTTTTTTTTTTTTTACATGTGCTTTTCTTTCTGCTTGTCAACTGCTTAATTTCTTAATAACTATGATTAAATATACCAAAAGCATTGTAGATGTGGATCAAGAAATGAAGGGGGCGAAATGAGACTGCTTATGTAAAGGGCCTAGAGTTGTAGACCATGATACAAACCGTTTGTCTTCAACAGTTAATGCTAGCAAATCCACTGTAAATGTAATGCATTTGTACTTGCTTACATTTTAAAAACGCATATCATCTAGGCTTACATCAATAATTAAATTTAAGTACAGTAAGTACCCGGCTTACAAACGAATTCAGTTCCAGAAGCATGTTCGTAAGTCGGATTTGTTCGTAAGTCTGACTGAGTCCTACATCCCTATCTCACCTACGAGGAGTCTAACAGCCATAAGTATGGTTCATTGCGATTTTGCAGCGTAGTGATTACATTTTCAATATTTCCGCGCAAAAGAATTTGTTTATGGTACCACCTAATTAAATTGATTTTAAACAAAAGATCATAAACTCCTTAAAATCTAATGTGTTTCTCTTTCTCTTAAGTTAAACAAGGCAAAGGTTTAGAAAAAGGTGTAGTGAGGCTTTAGCATTTTATTTAAAAAAAAAAAGCATGAAGCAGAACTTTCACTACATGCGTCTTGTAATAAATTACCTCGGCTCTAAAAAGTATTTTTCTTAGTTGTTCTATGCTTGTCTTTTATAACTAATGATTATCCTAAGCAGCTGTTACTAAGACTATTTATTTTATTTTATAGTGACCTCTAATGTAGTTCGAAGCATTGCCATTGTAACTGATGTGATTAAATTCCTTTTTTAAGAGAGGAGATGTACTACAAAGCCGTCCATGGAACAGCAGTCATCTTCCTGCAGAACAACGCCGGCTTTGCTAAATGGGAACCAACCAGTGAGAGAATTCAGGAGCTGCTGGCGGCATATAAGACTTCAGGACGCTCACTGTCCTCCCCTGGACCTTCTTCTTCTTCTTCCTCCTCCTCTTCCAGTAGTGGAGATAGAGACTCCAAACCGAGCTATGAGCGCTCCACGAGCCAGGAAGCCCCTGGAGGTCATGAAAGTAGCAGCCCTGCACCTGAAACATCAAACATTTAAGTGTGTGTATATCTATATAAATATATATCTATATTTGTGTGTGTGTGCGTGTGTGAGGGAGGGAGAGAGGGAGAGAAGGGGAGTGTGTTTGGGTGGACAGTGACTGACCGCATGATTTACGTCAGTTCCTGAGAGAGAATGAGGAGAGAAAGAGTTAAAGAGAAAAGATTAATTTACTTTTCTCAGTCTCTAATATTTAAAGAAATATTATGGGTTTTATTATTAATGTTGTCATAGTTATTGAGTTGTTTTTTTTTTTTTCGTTTTTTTTAACTGATTATTTGGTCACTAAATGCATTTTGTTGTTGCTGTTGTCATTTGAGATGTGGTTATTCTACTTGGGTCCTGTTTTATTTTGGCCTTTTTAACTTTGTGCTTTGCTCCGTGGCAGAGTTGTCTATCTGTCAGGTAAAGAAAGCAAAAATGGACGATGGTATCTCTCTTGTGCTTTTTTTTTTTTTTTTCAAGTCATTTTACTTATATGGCAACAGACGGGAGATGATGAATCCGTGAGTGGGCAGCTACGTTCCTAAGCCCTTAACATGCTCATACATTACAGAGTAGTAGTAAGCCTTGTACATACAGATTAGCTGTGCTAGAGCCAATTTATTTTGTGCTGGAGAGACTCATTGAAGTACCCATACCAGCCTTAGTGGTCCCTCTTCTGAAACAAAGCACTGAAGATGACAAAAACTCACCTGGGAGTTTGTTCGAAGTGGTTCCTTTTAGTTGGGGTTCAGGATACAAAGGAGTATAAGGGCAAAAAAAAAAAAAAAAAAGAGGATAGTTGAGCATTTTTTTCGCAGACAAAACTTGTCAAATACTTCTAAACTGGGTTCAACGTGTTATAGTTTCACTTTTATTTTTTTGTTCTTAAAATGTGCACAAAGGATGAAGATGAATCCAGTTGTTTCTGTTTACTTATCCATAGGAAAACAGTACAGTATGTGCTTTCAGAAAGGTTTAGTACCATTGACTGTGATAAACATGATAGTGATTTGAGTACAATATTTTTTTTGTCTGAATTCTCAAAGTTCCATGTGGTTAGTATAACTTCCATCCTTAATTATTCAGTCCTTTCCAATGTCTCAGTAAAAATTACCAGAGAAAGCAATAGGTGAAGCTAAAAGCATACACGTTATGTGTATATGTGATATTGCATTTTAGCAATACTTCTGTCCTGCCATACTATAGAATTGGTCCCACTGTCTTAATTTGAGTTTTAGAAATATCATTACTAAACGCCTTTTTTTCTTTCTGTGGTTACAAATATGTTTGTAATTGTGTATTTACTCCAAAATGAGATTAAACCTGATCACTGGGCAGCATAATGAATGTAAATTAACACACACACACAAAAAAAAATGGGGAGTAGACCTAGGATTGAGTCTTCTTTCTACTTCCAAAATTCTTAAATTTATCAAATGTTGTGTCGCAATCGGCTTTCTTGCAGTTAGTAACGTGATTTGAAATTCCAAGCATAATTATATCTATGGCCTCTTGATTTCCTCTGATGTCTGTCCTCACCTTTCTCTCTGTATATACCCGTCTTATTTTTAAAGCATAATTGCTTTATGCTTGAGGGATGGCTCATGCACTCTTGCCATTATAGCAGTACAGAATTTTGTCTAACGTCATTGCTAAGATCTGACTTCCTGAAAGTAGTATCTCACCTTTATGAAGTCTTTATCTGGCTTTCTCATTCCTCGGGTGTTTCCCCATCACCAGCAAAACTGTATATATTGTACAGAAAAGCGTTATGAAGTATGATTTTTTTTTTTCAGCTACAGTTGTAGAGTGGGCTTTTTTGAAAAAAAAAAAAAAAAAGATTCAACATGTCTTTCTCCCCATGCTTTTTATTTCTTTTAATTAAACAAATCTGTTTAAAAATTATACAATTTATAAAATAGAAGTCATTTTAAACTAAACCAAAGTGATAACTGAAGAGGAGAAATCTATCTTGTATGTAATAGAACTATGTACGAAAAGTACTGCATAGTGTAACCAGCAAAAAAAATAATAATTTGTTATTTTTATATTTCACTGTTGTATGTGTTCTTTTTTTGTTTGTTATTTTGCTTGATCCCATTTGTCACAATCAAAAAAAAGAGATAATTAAATGTATAGTGCTTAAAAGCTTTGTCATAAGTGTTTTTACTGATGCTGTTTACAGATTTTCCTAAATGTTAAATGATTTTACTCTATCAAGTTTTTGTTTTGAATGCTAAGAACCACTTATATACTGGATATTACCAGTCTTTACGTATGAACATGAACTAAAAGTCAAACTAATATTTAATTGGACTGTCTTTTTAGCATTGGCTACTATTGTTTCGACAACTTTATGTAATGTCAAAGCATTTATTTCTCTGCAGAGGTGACAAGAGTCTAACCATTCTATAAATTTTTCTCAAAGAATCTCAAAAAATTTCAAAAAGGTTAAGGTTCAGACCCTGTGGTGATCAAATATTTTGTGTGAAAGTGATTCCTCATGTTTCTTAAATCACTCTCACAATTTAAGCCTGATAAATCTTGGCATTGTGGTTTTGGAATATGCCTATGCTATCAGAGATAAAAAAAAAAAACTCTGTAAAAGTAATGCACTGGTCATTCCTTATATTGAGGTTGTCAGCTGAACTCCTTTTATCGCCACATAACATTACTGGCTTTAGCCCTGTCTAACTGAAGCAGCCCCAGATTATAACACTTGGCTTTTACAGTAGGCACAATGCATCGCTTGATGCACTTCCCTTCCCCCTGACACCCATCAATCTGGAATAGAACTCATCTGAACTCATCAGACCACATGATCTTTTCCGCTGCTTACATTGATCTTTATGATGGAAGCCTCATTTTGAAGTTGACAGTTCTCCATATGCTCCACTATTCTTATTTTAGGTTTTAATAATGTGTTGAACAGCTCTTAGCTCAAATTCCAGTAATTTTAGCAACCTCCTTAGTTGTTTTCTTTGCTTAATACAGGCAAAACTTTACCCTTCTGATACAGTAATATCTTTTTCACAAACATGAGATACATCGTCCAACATGGTTGTTTCACAAATCAGAGGCTTCTTATTGCATCAGTTAGGGTTAAATGAATTTCTATTAGCTCGCATATAAATCACTGCAATCCAACATTCACACACTTGGCAATTTAGGCATGCCAGTTAGCATAGTCTGCATGTCATTGGACTGGGGGAGGAAACAGAAGCACCCAGAGGAAACCCACCGAGCATAAGCAGAACATGCACACAGATTGAACCCTAACCGTGGAGGTCCTAACCAGTGCTAACCACAATGCCACTGTGCTGCCAATAACTGTAGTAATAAGTAATATAGTTTTTGGACTTTGGATTAGGATTAGGAAGCTTGAAGAACTTGTGTGCGTACTAAACTTTCAGGTATTCTTTTTCATGTTCCTATACCATATAGCAGTTGTTCTCAACCCTGGTCTTACTGGACCCCCTGCCCTGCACATTTTTGTGTTTTTTCCCCTGCTCTGTCACCCACTGCAATGATGGAAGGGCTCTTATTTGTTGTTTCAAAAAGTCACAAGCCTGTTTTACTTCTTCAGTGTATTGTTACAGTCCATTTCACTTTCGGTTTAATTCTATTCTACTGAATATTTGACTTGCCCAATCTGAGGTTCTCTAACGCTGTAGTTTAAATGCCTCTACTGTAATGGCGGAACAGTCGGTACAAATAACCTCATCGTTTAAGCCCGGCCTGGAAATGGACGCGCATGCGCAGGCTTTTACTTTGAAAGACACTGCCTTGTAACCGGAAGTTGATTATTGAAGTCATTTTAGTAGACAGCAGGGTTTTTTGGGGCTCCGTTCGCTGACATAGAAACACGTTAGATTTAAAGAAGTTTCTGATCTTTTGTTTAAAATCGATTTAATTAGGAGATTTTAACAATGTGGCAGATTGGTTTGAAGTGCACAGCGGAATATTTTTAAACGGTTAGTCCAAAAGAGAATTTAGCTCTTGCTCGCTGTCAGCTCGTATTAAACAAGCTAGACACGCAGTTGTGAGCTGAGAACTCTCCCACGATCACAAAAATAAAACGCTGTTAAGTGAGTAAAGGAGTGAGTGCAGCAGTAATGGGAGCGCACAGGAGTGAGGGGCGCAGAGAGTGGCTCCAGCAGCAGGAGGCTGGCGAGCAGCAGCAACAGCTTCAGTCCGTGGTGAGTCACACAGCCGGAGGGAGGAAGCGCGCGCTCTCTCTCTTTTTCTTTCTACCTCTCTCTTTTTCTCGCACACTCTCACCCCGCTTGCCCCCCTTTTATTGAGCTGTAGAGAAGACTGTCATTATGTTTTTCCAATATTATTATTTTACCAACCCTATTACAGTTATTTAGTCTTTAAAACCACCATTGGACGCGAATTTAAAATACCGCACGCAGCATAGGGTTTTAGTTAACCATAACTAGTACTGTTTAGTATGGCAGTGAGTAGAGTTTATAAAGTTGTTTGGCAGAAGTGTCTCTGTCACTTCCTGAACAGTGTCAGACTGAGCTGCAGCATACTGTGTGTGTGTGTGTGTCCTACCTCAAGCAGAAAGCAGCTATGCATTAAGTACTGTATATTCACCGTACCTGTCAAAAGTTTGGATTTGTTTTCTGAAAACTATTAAATAACACGTATGTAATTTAAGTAACAGTAACAACAGTCAGCTGTTATTTTAGGACATGAAGGTCAACTGTTCTGGGGTAGTTCTTGTAAGAACAGTATTGTCTAGTGAATTTGAAAAAATGATTAAAGCCATTATGAAGGCTTTAATGAAGATCATGAGTAGCAGACACATCTCTGTTCAAAGGAAATTAATATTATTATTACTTTCAATGCCTTCAGAATAGTTTTACACTATAGGAAAAAAGAAAAGTCAGGAAATACCATGGATTTAGAAAGTGTGTCCAATGTTTGTCTGTCGCATTTGACAAAGTGCCCATATATCCGATTCTAAAACAGGTTGTTTACGTAACAACCTCATCAGCAACCTAATTTTCCCTCTCGTCTGTTCCATCCACTCAGCATTCAGCATCACTAGCATGTTAATCTGATGATCTGTCATCATCTGCACCTGTTTCTGACTGGTTCATGCCTTACGTTAGATTTTTTTTTTTTAAATGCTTGAATAATTCCTAGGTCTCTGTGTGGCTCTGTGGGAGACAAGCATTAACACCTTTTTTTCACATTTTCATATATTATTTCGTAGTTTTGACCGCTTCTATGTAAAATAAATAAATGAGTATGTGTGTTTAGACTTCGGACTGGTGCTGTATTGTTACTGAGTTGTTGTATTTATTAGCCACTTTGACTGCTTTCTTAAATTAAATGACGATTATCCAAACCTCAAGAACTGAAAATAAGATGACTGGGCCCAATGTTTTTCCCTCAGTGGAAAGGAATGGGAAATAAAAAAAAATAAATAAATAAATAAATGGACAGAATATTTTTGTGTGCAAGGAATATTAATTAAACTGTCAGTTGCAGGACATTTGTGGAAGTTGTTTAAAGCAATTTGTGTTGCTATATGGACCTGTGCAATCATTTAATTGGCTACAATTTATTAGAGATAATTCATTTGGGAATTAATTAATTGTTTAAAATAACCTTTGTGGTGCTAAATACATATTGGCAAACATCCTTTTAATGTGATTATTTGTGACATTTTCTGTTAGTCTAAACATAGTTGATTTAATAGATATAATTGTATTTTATATTTAGACATATTGACATTTATTGCAACCACAATACATGCCAAAATAGGATCGTGTAGCCTAGTTTTATGGCTACAGATATTTGATATGACTGCTTATGATTTTTGCGCAGTCTAAAGTACTAAAGTATTCTGTCTTTATCCACCAAATTTGTAAACATTTTTTTCTTGTCCATTAGAACCCCTGGAACATCATGATCAAGCACAGACAGGTTCAGCGCAGAGGTAGACGCTCACAGATGGCTGTAAGGTAACTCTGAACATACTTATTTCAGTTCATTAATTGTTATGTCTTCCAGATATTTTAAGGCGTCCTGACGTCTAGCTGTAAATTGTACAAAGCCTATGATGTCAGGTTTCTGACAGTTACTGACAGTAATCAGCCTCTGTGTGGCTGCTAGTTATACAGATCCTGTCATTTCTATGGACCTCTTGCGGACTGTGCTGCAGCCCAGCTTCAATGATGACATTTTGGCAGTCTTTAAAAAGTATATGAAGGTAAGTGCTCTATGGGTATCATGACAAGGAAATTGAGTATTGAATGGGCAGCGACATCGGTTGTGCTTCCTTTGCGCAGTTTTTTGAGAAAGCAGCGAGCAACGTGAAGGAGAACATAGGGGAGGATGTACAGACTGATCAACTCATCAGAGAGGCATGTCGAAACTGCTTGGAGCATGTAAGTAAACTACACTTCTTTAATTAACTCTTTTGGAAATATATAAAGAAAGAGTGTTTGTTAAGAACAAGAACATCTTTTCATCTAGGCCAAACAGCTCTTTCCTGAGGCAGAGAAAACTGTTCAAAGACCTCTTTTTGATCCTGCTACAAAGGTAAGAATCAGTCAGTTGTGTCTGAAGTAAGGATGTCAATATTAATGCGTAAACGCGTGATTAATCTAGACATTTTAAGGCATTACTATTTTTCTAAACGCAAATTAATCATATGTGACGAGTTATCTGAAAATTTGCACATCAACTTCTGCTTCAAACCTGAAAAAACCCAGTAGCCAACTACAAGGGAACATGAGGATCAACTCTGGAATCACTTTTAATTCTTGTGTCTGACAGCTTAGCAGGTTACACAACAACCATTCAAAGTGGATTTAATTAAGTGGTCGATAACCTTAAATGAAAAACCACAAAAAAGGTACATCACTATTTCTGATAATTAATAGCTAAAATTACTACTTCTAATAAATATTAGTTAAATAAAATTTTAACGAATACAACTAAATTATTTAAGCAAGCTTAACACATGTTGATCCATGAACTGTTTAGCAATAATGTAATAAACATCACATTGCATTTTATTGTGAATACATGAAAATTACACTTAGTAACCCATGTTATGTTATGATTTTTGCTTGTTTCTCTCTTGTATTGATCACAATATTAATTAAATCAAATATCAAATGACTCAGATTCAAGTGATAATCAGTCCTTCATATAAGTCAAGAGCAGTATTATCATACCATCAGCGTCCCTGAGATCACCAGCAACGATGCGCTTCCCTGTCTCACATGTTACTGACTGCAGTTTCTTGACTTACACGCAGGTTTTAATGCACAGACCCCATACTGTTACATCATAGTTACTTAGCGGTAGAGACTGTGAGGTGGCGATTCTCTGTCACAGATGGTGCTTTTATGTTGAGTCTGTATCTTTGACTTCAGCTCCACCATTTCACTTATTTTAGCTTTACACCTCCCACTTAAACTACTGGTTCTTGAACCCAAGTAGTTCATACTTTCCTTCTGCCAGTTCTACTGTAGGAACCAAGACAACTTTGTTTGACAATCTTGTTTGTCAACTTCTTAATGACCTTCTCTGTTTTGTTTGTGGTGCTTGCTGGTAAAGCCATTGCGAACAGTAGTCTCTGCTCCCCCATTCCTGTAACGAGAACTTGCAGGATCGATTTTCCAGGGCCATTTTCTTGGGTTTCACCACCAGTCACTCGCTGGCTCAGCCTTTTGGATTTCCCCAACCCTGTTTGCAAAGAAGATCTGGAACCTTCAAGGTCTGTTTGTCGAGTTAAGCTCCCATTTCCTGTCTCTTGAAATGCCTTTCTGACAAGAATTGCACCAGGCAATCAGACCAATCGGGTCATGGAGCCCAGCAACTTAGTACAGTAGCTGTCTCCTGATCAATGGGTTGGATGTTTTCGGTTTCTCTTCACTTTTAAGAATGTTCTGGCCTTTTCCTTTTTGGGAAGTTAATAGAAGTCATGATGTAGAGTTTGCCCTCATCTACCAAGTACCCTGTTCTTAAAGGTTTATTTTCTTCTTTTTTCATCTGGTTCGGAAGTACAGTATAATCGCTTGACTTTAAGTTGGTGCACCAGTCACTTGCCTCCCATTTTGCCCTGACCTAACCCATGGCTTGAGTGCAAATCAGTTGTCAGCGCACTCAGTTGTCAGAATCTCTTCAAGTCCATTTATTATCATGGTCAGTCTCTCCTGGTCATTGTGGGATGTGAGGATGTCATCAACGTAGCTATCCTCCGCAGTACTCTGCCCTTCTCTTTCAAATGAGTAAACTTTGCCAATCGCGCTGTTTCACGCATAGCTAATTGCGCGATGCATCCAGTAGTGCGATCTCTGATGTCGACCTTTGTTATGGCATACTTGCCTATTTCTTTTTCTTCCATATCTCTCCAAAGGAACTTGTGGAGATGCACTTCACGCTCTTCGAGCCATCATCTTAAAATCTCCAAGAGCAGCAAATACTCTCTTTCTAAATCGAAGCAAGACAGCTCTGATAGGGTTGAGTCCATCTGGTAGAGAGAGAATTTATGCTCAGTCCATTGAATTTTTGGCTACTGTTCTAGACCACCCACACCGGAGTGGTTGTTGAGTGTGGGTTTGGTGCCACTAAGTGGCTGACATACCAAACTCGTCCCTTCCACTTCTCAGTCTCTTCTTTGGTGAGTTTCATCGCTGCTCCTCTTTTGACCATATCGTGGACCTGAGCTGTAGAAATACCTTGCCATTCTGGTGCTCTCTAAGAAAAGCACTTTCCACCCCGTTTCTGTTGTATGGAAGGGTGGATGGGTCCTGAATCAATGGATACTTTGTATCCCAGTGTGGAGAATTTTAACATAGGTGAGACCCTTTCTTATGATCTTAAGTTCCTTCTCTTCTGCTATAGTCATTTCTTTTCCTCCAGGCTGACGGTTACCACAACGGCACCCACCACACTTTGGTTCACAGGCCGCTCCGATACTGTCCCACTTCCACCACTCAAGAAAATTCTGGTTACTTGCCAGTGAGGTTTCTGTTTTAGTTACATGACTTTTCTGTCTTTGGATTACTTTGGGGATATTTGGAGCTTCAGCCTTTTCAAAGATTACCTCATACTTGACTGCAGCTGCCCTCATGAACCAAGCACATGAGTCTGAGATGCATTTTGCTGTCATATCCACCTTCTCAAACATCTATGGGACAGTCTTTTTTCCAACAGACTGTCTCAAAGAACGAGATCTCCCAGCACTTAAATTTTTTGTGGCGCGAGGTTCCCCTCTCAGTGGCTGATAAGGAGTTCAGTCTTCTTCGGCTATTTCAATTCTTTGAGCTCGTGCCTGGAAAGAATTTTTTAAGTTGCTCTGGAGTTACACTTCTGTGGACTTTGGTGATCTCCTCTAACCCATAACAGATCAACTGAAGGGCATTTACGGTCCCCTCGTGAGTTTTGACTCGACTTAAAGTTCCATTTTGTCTCTCTCAGAGCAGTCTACCATCTTAGCTTTGATGGTGAATGCTTTGAACTTTTCTGGTCGTTCTGGTGAGAGGTCAGCCAGAAGCTCCTTCTGCTCATCTGTAAATCTGCTTCCTTTCCTGGGGTCTCTGGTGATGGCTCCTCCCCCACCCATGTCCTTGAGTTTCCCCTTTTGGACAAAGGAGGTTATGGTGGTCTGACGAGGCTCCCATTTTACAGTCTTTGTTACTGCAAAGATAGTTGTCGTCGCACCTGTCACCATCCTTGTGACATCCCCAGCACTTTTTACACGCACCCAGTTCCTTTACAATGGAATTCTTCTGTGCTAGTTTTAGTTCTTTGAACTTTTTGCAGAAGAAGATTTTGTCTCTATGCTTCTCTTCTCCACATACGACGCATCCACTTTTTGTAGAAAATTTCGTTGTTACTTTTCAGACTTCTTTTCTGGCCTTTCTGCTTTTTCTGAGATTTTGAGCTGCTCAAGCCTTTCAAGAATTTCTTCTTCTTTCTTAGGAATTTTAGTAGTGCATTGAAGTGTTTCTCTGGTGTGATGCCATTTTAGGATCCGTCATGTAGACCAATCATTGTCTTTTCAGAAACTCGGGTAACTTGCTCTCAATGGACTTTTTCACATGCAGATTCTTGATTGCGCTGATATTTCCAAGGTCCATGAAATCTGCCAGTGCTTTTTCTATCATTTGGATTAACTCTATAGCCCTCCTCGGCTGATTCTCTGTCACACCAGGAATCCTTTCTAGCTTCTAAACAATTTTCACGACGATTGTGGTTCTGTTTCCATAGTGGTTCTCCAACACACTGAAGATGTCGGCAGCTGTGTTGTAGGAGGAAAGCCTGAGCTTTTTGGCAGTCTTGTTGTCAATGCTGTCCACTTGTTGAATCTTTTTAACTTCAGTCAACCCTGTGGGTTCCCCTTGTCTTTAGAGGTTTTTCCAGTCTCTCTTCCAGCAGTAGAAGTCCCTCTTATTACCACTAAACGTAGGTAAACTTGTAGGTTTAATTTTTACTACTGGCATAATCTGCGCTGCAGATGCTATCACATCCATCTGATTTTTCACATTGGTTTCTGATGCTCGTGCATTCTCTGTAATCCTTTGAGTATGTGCAAATTGAATTTTTCTTGCTTCACACTCATTGCTAAACTCTTTCAGCTTGCATGCATGACTCTCTTACTCTGCTCTTCCAGAGACTTGGGAAGAGGTTGCCGCTTTCACCAGTCTCATCAAGAGTTCCAGTTGCATACTATAGCCGAGGGTATTGACAGACATGGTGATGGCGCGTTCACAAGCTGTCTCTGCCGCAGATATAGTAGCTGACAGCTCGGCTTGTCCATATCTTTTCCAAAGTTTAGTTTGCCCTAGCTCGTTAATTTTCTTAAGCCTCACATTACGTCTTTCCTCTGTCCTTTTAAAATCAGCTTCTTGCTGTTCTGATGTGTGATGTCATACTCTGAATGTGTCACAGTTGTTCCTTGTCGAATGACTTCAGCTCCACCATTTCACGGGATAATGGTACGTTTAGCATGGAGAATAGGATAACTGAGTAAATATTACCAGGTGTGCTGAACAGCAAGTTTCATTATATAAAAAAAAAAAAAAGAGCTTTTAGGTTGAAGTTTAGATAAGACGAAAAAGCTACCTTCACGGTGAACTATTTTTACCAGAATACATTAATACATTAAATGTAAGACGTGGCAGTGGTGGCTCAGGCAGCTAAGACTCTAGGTTGTTGATTTTCGGATCTGAGATTCTGGGTTTAAGTCCCACTGTCGATGGGTTGCCATCAAGTTCATCAAGTGAACTGATTATATAATAAGATTAATTTGTTAGTCATAATTATTTAGTATGGAATGTAAACTTCTTTGGTTTCACTAAAAGTTTTCATTCTTCAGCGCTCACGACAGATGGATGATGATTCCAGCCAAAGAGGAAGCCCGATCCCTAAAAAGGTACATTTAATAAAGTCATCTTTGGTCATAAACTACTTCAGTATCAGGAAATAAAAAGGTCAAATGTAATGGCAGGTTGATTTGTTCACTCACATGTTGGTTTACAAAATCTGTGTCTTTATTAAATTGTTTGAATATTTACTTTCACTTTTGGTTCTGTTTAAGCGGAAGGGACGCCCCCCACTGCCGACTCTAGCTTATGACAGGACTATACCATATAGTGCACCGTAAGTATTAATTATGATCTTACAAGTGGTAAAAAGTGTAGTTTTTTTTTATTCTCAGAAATGTTATTTTATTTTCTGTAGGATTAAGCCTAAAATAGCTGAGCCAATAAAGCGAGAAGGACCTAAGGTAAAAAGATGTGATGTGTGATTGTGTAGTAATAGGCTATGTATAGTCAGACAATAGAAACCTTTAAAATTTGCTACTTACTTTTGCAGTGGGACCCCGCCAGGCTGTCTGATAAAAGCACATTTGTTTTAGGATCCAGGGCAAACAAGTAAGGGTTTGTTTATTATCATTAACATTATGCAATGGTTACTGTAATATGAAGAGTTTGAGAAAGTAATGAAGCGTTTAAGCCAAACCTGGACTTGAAGCACAGACTCTTATCCGCAGTAAACCGTTTGGATGTTGCCAACTTTTAAAAAAATGGCGTATGTCTGTGAATGATGATCTCGGCCCAGGATATGTCTGAATGATGATCTCGGCGCAGGAATTTTGAAGTCCACTGAAGTTGTGCCTGTAGAGGGCACTGGTGGCTCAGTGGTAGGTGTTTCGCCTGCCATGCGGAAGGCCCGGGTTCGATTCCCAGCCAGTGCCCAAACCCCCCAGCCACTGGATGCAGTGCCGGTCCCAAGCCCAGATAAAATTGGAGGGTTGTGTCCGGCGTAAAACCTGTGCCAAGTTGTTGTGCGACCGGATATTCCGCTGTGCGACCCCTTGCCGGGAGCAGCCGAAAGACCACTAACAACAACAACTGAAGTTGTGCCTGTGGACATTCAGTTAGTGGAATGCCTGATCCTTGAAAATCGACAGATAACTTGTTGCCAATTCGCGTAAAAGATGCAACAGTCTATAGGAACTATACACACAATCATTGATGATTACTTGCACATTAGAAGTTATTGACACATCCCCTGTACAGTCATAACCCTATCCAAGCCATTCTTACATGTTTAAGCCACCAGAGAACTTTCTGCTCTGATGGTATCCAAGAACTAGTGAAACGCTGAGATAAGTGTATTAGTGTAGGAGGAGATTATATGGAGAAATAAAGAGTTTTAACTCTCATAACTGCATTCTCCTATTCCACACAATCATAAGTTCCGTTTTACCTTGAACACCTGTCCTATAGTAAAATAATAGAATACATACAATACATACTGCTCTGTTTGGTTGTGTGGAAAATAAAACTAATGCTAATTTTAATTTCAGGGCTCTGGGAATGGGAGGCACCAGGGGAAGGATCTATATTAAACATGCAGATCTTTTTAAGGTACTGAGAAAATCTGTGTTTACAGTGGGATTTATTTCTTCTGTTATTGTTGATTAAAAAAAGAAGAATTGCTCAATGTCTGTGTTTTTCAGTATGCTGCTGATGCTCAGGATAAGCAATGGCTTGCAGAACGGCAACACATGAGAGCCACGGGTGGAAAGATGGTAAGAATCTTTATATGAAGACAGAATAATTAAAAAGAAAAAAGAAAAGAAACTGTTCTAGAAATTTTCAAAAAACCTAATGCATTTAATATTTTAGGCATATCTACTAATCGAAGAAGACATTCAAGACCTTGCTCTAAGTGAAGAATACAAGTAAGTTCATACTAAAAAACCCACTATAGTGTCTCTATCTTGTGTAAAGCATTAGTTAATGTTCGACAAGACTGTAGGTTAAGTAACTAAGCATTTAATACTTATTTTAGTACCCTTCAAGGTATAAGCAAAAAGAATAACACACGCAAAGAGTGATATTTGCAGCGTAAACTAAGACTGGGAAAGACACCCAAGTCCACTGTGGCCCTGACCAGGATAAAGCTGCATCTGTCCAGATGATCAGAAATTAATTTTGTCTAGGTTGACCTCTCCTTTTAATGACCACAGGTTTTTAATATAAACTCAGCAAAAAAAGAAACGTCCTCTGACTTTCAACTGTTTCTACCTTCAGTAAACTTAATGTGTAAATATTTGTACACTTAGAGTCAACACCATAAGACATAAACTAAAAATGTTTCACAATGTGTCCCTGAATGAAGAGAGGCTTAAAATCAAAAGTACCAGTCAGTATCTGGTGTGGCCACCAACTGCTTGAAGTACTGCGGTGCATCTCCTCCTCATGGACTGGACCAGATTTATCAGTTCTTGCTGTGAGATGTTACCCCACTCTTCCACCAAGGCACCTGCAAGTTCCTGGACATTTCTGGGGGGAATGGCCCTAGCCCTCACCCTGCGATCCAACAGGTTCCAGACGTGCTCAATGGGATTGAGATCCGGGCTCTTTGCTGGCCATGGCAGAACACTGACATTGCTGTCATGCAGAAACTCACGCACAGAACGGGTATGGCTGGTGGCATTGTCCTGCTGGAGGATCATATCCGGATAAGCATGCATAAAGGGTACCACATGAGGAAGGAGAATGTCTTCCCTGTACCGCAAGGCATTGAGATTGCCTGCGATGACAACAAGCTCAATCCGATGGCGATGTAAAATACCGCCCCAGACCATGACGGACCCCCCACTTTCAAATCGATCCCGCTCCAGGGTACAGGCCTCGGTGTAACTTTTTGCCACTCCTGTCTGGTCCAGCGAAGGTGGGTTTGTGCCCATAGGCGGCGTTGTTGCTGGTGATGTCTGGTAAGGACCTGCCTTACAACAGGCCTACAAGCCCGCAGTCCAGCCTCTCTTAGCCTGTTGCTGACAGTCTGAGCACTGATGGAGGGATTGTGTGTTCCTGGTGTGACTCGGGCAGTTGTTGTGGCCATCCTGTACCTGTCACGCAGGTGTGATATTCGGATGTACCGATCCTGTGCAGGTGTTGTTACACGTGGTCTTCCACTGCGAGGATGATCAGCTGTCCTTCCTGTCTCCCTGTAGCGCTGTCTTAGGCGTCTCACAGTGCGGACATGGAGATTTATTGCTCTAGTCACATCAGCAGTCCTCATGCCTCCCTGCAGCATGCCTAATGCACGTTCACGCAGATGAGCAGGGGCCCTGGGCATCTTTCTTTGGGTGTTTTTCACAGTCGGTAGACAAGTCTCTTTAATGTCCTGCGTTTTTAGAACTGTGACCTTAAATGCCTACTTTCTGTAAGCTGTTAAGGTCTTAACTTGATTATGGTTAATTGAACATGCATGGAAAACATTGTTTAAACCCTTTACAATAAAGATCTGTGATGTTATTTGGATTTTTACAACATTATTGTTGAAATACACAGTCCTGAAAAAGGGACGTTTCTTTTTTTGCTGAGTTTAGTTTAAATCTAGAGACTGGCAAAGACATCGCATGTCATTGCTTTTTCATGTTAAATATGTTTGTTAATTTGTGTTTAATTTTGGCAGAGGAAACCAAAGGACTCATTTATCAAAGCATATGTAGAACAAGTTTTATAAATGTGTATCTAAGACTCATACTGGGACTGATCTTATTTACATATGTGTCCAAATTTGCACTCGCAGTTTTTTTTTGTTTTTGTTTTTTTGCCACTCTCTGGTTTGTAGCTGTTGTATGAGAGGGGCGAACTGGCCAAGACTTAATTAGAAAGAAAACTGATGCAGTGTGCCCATCAGCAACGGTGCATGTGCCAACCCTTCCCTCATAGATCACTCCAATCCATATTTAGTCACAAACCTTATGTTGATAAGTGCAGGTATTCACCATTGCATTGTTTAAACAATATTAGAGTTGTCTGAGATCTTGTATGGATGACAGGGAAGTTCTCCAGCACATCTCAAGGACTTTTACTGATCGCCAGTGAATGTTTAAAGTTCTAAACATAATTCTACAGAACCCCTCTTTCCTGGAATATGTGCCTGTGCCATCAGGGGAAAAACATAGATGTCATAACATGGTCTTTAAGTATATTCATGGCATCATCTCACCTAATTTTATTGCCACGTAATTCTGCTCATCCTAGACTTGACCGACTGAAACAACTCCAGATCATAACACTGCCTTCAGAGGCTTATACAGTGGACATTATGCATGAGTTTTATGAGTCTACCTTGTCTGAGACTAAGACAAGACCACAACTACAGAATTATATAAATAAATGGTCTCTGAATTGTCTGATTTATTTGTTAATGTCATAATTTTGACTGCTTTATTTAACTGCAATCAATAGCTTGACTCATTTCTCATTTTAAACTTTTGTGTATTTAATGTGGATTAATAGGGAAAGTAAAAAGAAATCTCATTTCATGATGCTTGCACAAAAAATATATTGTTTAAGTTGGAAAGTAAAACATAGAAATGTTAATTAGATACAGTTTAATTATATCTGTGTGCTCAAAAAAAAAAAAAAAAAATTTTGTCTGAAATTTCTTTTGATTATTTTATCAAGAGATTTCTTATGGTAGAGAAATAAATAGGCATATTTATTTGTTTTCTGTTGGTGTTTTAATGCGAACATGGATTTTCCAGGCAGATTTTAGTGCCTATGATTTGTATGTTCCACATTTTATTGTAAATGTGTGATATACCAGTCTTGTCTGGTCTTGGTTTTACATGGTTTTGCCTTGCCTTGGCCTTGTCTCAGCCTCGGTACACTCTGTTCTCGGTTTGGGTGGTCTTGTTCTCGGTTTGGGTGGACTACAATACTAGAAAAATGACACCCTGGGTTTTGGGCCAGAATATCCTAGCAATTAGTGGATTCAACAACGTCCTCATAGTCTTCATAAAAAACACCCAGAAAGACTAGCCACAGATTTCATGGCCACTTTCTGATCTAATCATAAAACCTAATGCCATTTCTAGTTCGGATGATGTTCAGTGAGGTTTAAAGTAACTATTTTAAAAGCTTGTTGTTGTGTGTATTGTGAAAGTGGTCTGTGGGACCAAATGAATTAACATTGGACGAGCAAGACTGTGAGTTTTCTCACATCCTACACATTTGGCTGTTTCTGTCACATAGACATATGCTATTAAATGTGTGGTAATATTAGCACCTTGGGTATAGAATTTTTCTTTTATTATTGATTGTTTTGTTTGTTGATTTATATGACAGCATCTAATCGTCTAAAGATAATTAAGGAATTGCAACTGTTTATCCCTTTGTTTCTAGAAAAGTTGCACATTGTTGCCACTGTTTTCCCCTAAGGCAAGACACAGCATCTGCCAGCACAGTGGTTTGTACCTGGACTACCTCGACTAGACTAAAATTATCAGACCCCACCAGAGTTGGTCAAAAACAGAGTAGCTAATTTGGTCTGTAGTTTCCTCAGGAAGGAGAGGGGGGAATTGCTGACAGGGTTTATCTGGATGACAATAAAATCACGATATCATCTTTTTTATTCTGGGTAAAATAGTGTTTTTGCGCATTTGATTTTTTCCAGTCTTGGGTTGGCTTTATCACTGAAACCTTTGCAGTGTTACAGGACATTTTGTTTTTATGACATTTGGAAAATACTGTTAGCTAATTAAGCTTCCTAACACTAATTGATATTTAGCTAAACTTTTTTGTAAATAGTTAAATACCTAATGAATATTTGTCTCTCTTTTAAATCCCTAGAGACTGTCCAGAATTGAGATTGGATGAGTTGAAGCCCTTCATTGTGCCTACTTGGATGGTAGAGAAGATGCAGAAGACCATGGAAGCTCAGAGATCTGAGAAGGATTAAAGAATTAGGAGCTTAGCACCGTAAACAGTTTTTAAGGGTACAAATTCTGATCTACGATCAACTCGCGGTCCATATGGTATAAAATACTTTAAAGAATAATAAATATATTCCTTGATAAACGGTTAGGAAACACAGCTCCGGAGACTGACTTACTTTGATCCACACAATACCTAATGGCATAGCAATAGCAGACTATGGGACCAGGCCATGTTGAGGAAAAGATGTCTTGGTTATATTATTTTAATTTCTTTTAATTTTTTGGTTTCTTATTACACAATAGATCTTGATCTTACAATCAAGCTTAACAGTTTTCCCTTTGTGTGAAAAATTGTGAACAGTTAAGGTTTAACAACTCAGTATTATTAGAGATGATATCAAATAGAATCTTTTTTTCACCTTAATCACAAAAGTAGCTTTAAATGTCCATAAGTACGTGTACATATGTATTTTCTTACATAGGTTTTGTATGATGTGTCTGCACATGTATGCATTTACGGATAGTGTCATTGAGCCCTTTTTTTTTTCTTTAAGTTTGTGTTACCTTGAAATACCTTCTGATGGGATGTGACAGGTTTTACATGATGCCAGAGAATCTGTGGGGATTTGTTTTTTCTGTATTTGCGATTTACAAAAAAAAGGGAATTTAGGTTACTTTTAGGTAAGGAGACTTTTCTTTAACAGATGTAGCTTTACTGCAGTATGGTAATAAGAAGTGGCACATTTTTTGACTGATGTCTGCTGGTTCTAGAGAAATAAAATGTGTTTGATATGCCTAGCCTTAGTTACATGTTTTATATTGAAAATTGAGGGGTTTGTGGTGCGAAATAAAAGTCCTTATATTCTGCGCCGTTTGTTTTTGTTTTTTCTCCTTCTTCTTCCCTTTATGAGACGTTTTACCAAATGTAAGCATAAGCAATCTGTTTCTTCTGTTCTGCTGCATGGTCAGCAACGGTTATAGACACGCCCATGCGAACGCGTCGCCCAATCAGTTTGTAGGCTTTGTAACGTGCGTCATGTCGGGTCGTTAAGGCCAGCCCAAGTTTGTTCTATAAACTCTGCTGTGATTGGTGGACGCAGTTGGCTGGGGGTGGGGTTACGGTTTTGAGAAAGTAAGTTTAAACGGGGGGGCGGGATATGATTTTTAAAATCTGATTGTGAACTCGTCCAGCAGTGCTGTTAGCGAGAGGACTGCATTTAGCTGGTAATGTGGGTTTTATTATAAACTTTAATGTTCGACTACATGACTGATATTTAAATATACACCAATACAAGCTAACCATGTAATCGGAGAGATTTTGTTTAAATTAGAGTTATTTGTTTTAAACCATGTAGCTGATTTGTTCTAGACATTAATGTTAGCCGAGTTAGCTAACATTACACCGGGTAACGTCAATAATATTCTTATGCTGATAGTTATGACATTTCGGTTTAGATACGCTAAATGTGTGTTTTGAAAAAAATATATATAATAATATTAATAATTGTTCACTTGGTTAATTAGTTGTCTTTGGCGTTAACTTCCGGGTGTTGTGATTGCGTTGAGCTAAATGCTAACGAACGTTAAGGTCTTAATGACGATGCTAGCGAAGCCGGTTTGAGCTTCCACACCTCTCTCAGACTTGGATCTGTCTTAGACTCGGACTATCAAGAAGTAAATCAAAAGTGCGTTCAGGTAAATCATTTATTTAGCCAGACTAAGCTTTTTTTAAAATGTGAAATGAATTAGAGAGCGCAGGCGAGGTAGAATTATCCTCTGTTCTCTCAGTCTAAAAGCAGTCTATAGAGGCGAGTGAGTGTTTTCAAGCATCTGCACTAAACGTCTGTAAGATTCTTCAGCAGCGGTGATTTTGTTTCGCATCTAACCAACGAACCGCTTCTGGTTTAAACGTTAAGCAGCTATCTGTGTTTAGGACACTTGTTGAATAACTGAAGGGTGAGCTGGTGTTTGTGCTTTTTTTTTTTTAGACTCTAGTGTTACGCGATGGCCTCTCAGAACCTGGACCCTGCTGCTGCAGCTTCTTCTACAGCCGCGTTAAAGGGAAACGAAACCACCGGAAATGTGTCCAAGGGCTCTGTTACTAAAAGGTGTGTAAGTGACGAGTGGTCGCCATCAAACCAGCTGGGAGACACCCACGCACGCGCGCACACACACTCAGTGCTCAACATGTTGTGTGTGTATATTATGGATGGGAATCACCAGTCACCTTTTGATACGATATTATCACGATACCATGGTGCCGATTCCGTATTATGGCTCTATACATTTTCTTCTGATTCTATCAGAATGTTAAACCTTATCACGTTTAATGGTTAAATGTAGTCTGTTCCTAAAAAAAAACAAGCACAGAGGTAAAGCAATACAAACTAACTTAAATACAAGAGTTCAACTTTTAACTTAAAATTCAATTAAGCAAAAAGCTAAATTTTTATTGAGTATCATGTAAGTCATCCGGCATAATTATTATTTCTAAAGAGACTTGGCAAATAATTCACTCCTTTCTCATGGAAAAAAAAGTGCAAATAGTTCAGAGAGCGCCACCTGTAGGATTACAAACAAACGGCGATGTTTTACTGCCTTCTAACACCTCCAAAGTAAAAAAAAAATATATATATATTTGATAATGAGCATGTTGGTGGGAGATAAAGGTTGGAGCCTTTTACTACGTGCAGTGAACCACCATAAAAATGTTTCTTTTGCACCACTTAAGTTTCTGGAGATTCATTCATTCTGTCCTATGTACAGAATTGGTTATATCTGAGGCTGATCAGCCAATCACCGGACACAGACGATCAATCTGAAAACCAGACAATTCTGGTCACTGTCCAATCGACTGGTTCATCTTTATGATAAATGTAAAAAAAATAATGATTTTGGAGTCATTGTGGCTATGTAAAATTGCCACACAAGAGAATCCACCCCATCTCTAATACATGTATGTACATACACCCACACACTTCAGAATAATGCACCATTAAAACCTGGACAGTCCTTTTCTCACATCTCCAGAGTTCACTCCTTTATACTTTATTCTGTCTGTGTGGGTTAACCAAAGAATCAACTAAATCAAAATCCTTAGTGGCAAGCTTCTCTACCAATTTTCCTCACGTGCAGTGTCTCGGGACTGACAGGGATCCAGTGCCAAACTGATTATTGTAGATGACGAATGTTATGATGTTTCTGTAACTTCAGGTTTTTCGCATTTGTGACTTTATCAAAACATATAATTATTATTAATAAAATGGAACACAACTGGGTAGAATGGTTGTAGTGTAGTCCATAGGGGTTGGAAAAAGTGATGCAGGTAATACAAGCACTGCAATATGTCAAATTTAATAGATATATTGTCATTTAGGATTATTTTAAATGTGTTTTATTTTAGTCTAGGATATTTGGTACTAAATATGTGCAAATTCCTAAATGTTGTTCGTGTCTTCCGCTTCTTCCAGGCTTCAGCAAGAGTTGATGACGCTCATGGTGAGTTCACAGAATGCCCTTTTACTCTTCACATTGTGTTAAAAAAATTATTTAATTAATTGATTATTAATAATATTTGATGCATTGCAGATGTCAGGAGACAAGGGTATTTCAGCATTCCCAGAGTCTGACAATCTATTCAAATGGATTGGAACAATAGATGGCGCTCAAGGAACAGTAAGCTTTAGGCTTTTATATTTATTCTCTCATAAGCACAGTTTAAGTTGCAGACATTCAAGTTTAAACTGTAATTATCTTCTTTTTTTCTGTTAAGGTGTATGAAGGTTTGAGGTATAAGCTCTCTTTGGAGTTTCCTAGCGGATATCCGTACAACGCTCCTCGGGTGAAGTTCATCACATCTTGTTTTCATCCGAACGTTGACGAAAATGGGTTTATTTGCTTAGACATTTTGAAGGAGAAATGGTCTGCTCTTTATGATGTTCGATCTATTCTGCTGTCCATTCAGAGTTTACTTGGAGGTAATATTTCTTAAACCTTAAGAGGCACACTTTACTGTCATTTATTTTTATTATTATTGTTGTAAGTAGAAGTAAAATCTAATAACTTCGTCTGTTATCTCTCTCTACCTCCCTTCTGTTTAAAGAACCCAACAATGATAGTCCTATGAACTCTGCAGCTGCAGAATTATGGGATAACCAAGAAGGTAAGTAGTTACGCTGTTCAGACCAAGTAATGTATATATACTATTGTGGCATTTCATGAGAGGAAGTCATCACTTTCTATGTTTTCTTATTGCAGCCTTCAAAACCCATTTGCACGCAACCTATAAGAATTGACTGATGAAACTGAGCATGTCTGCCTCTTCGCTTTTTATCTCACTATGTGACCTCACTTCTTTCCTTTTGCCCAAGACTATGTAAATTTAAATTCTCAATGTGTTCTGTATTATATTTGTATGTTAAATAAACCTGTCTCAATAAAATGATATTCAGTAGTTGGACTTTTATTATTAGACCCAAATACTGTCTCTATTAGTTTAATGCAGTAGTGGGGATTTAATCTAAGCCTTAACTTATTTAACATGCAAGCTAAATAAATAATGTAACCATAAACCTCATGTATCATGTTGCAGGGAATAGAAATATTAGATGGACAAAGTTTTATTGTGCAGATTATAGTATTTATGAAATAAATGTGCTGTAGAGAATCTGGAAAGTTACAGGAATGTGTCCCTGAGCTGTTTAAGAACATCTGTGCTAAAGCATTCATATTGATCTCACTGAAAGATTATGATGCAGTTTAATCAATTTAGTTAAGTTTCTGATAAATTGGGGATAATTATGCCATGATTATTTTGCCCCCCTTAACATAATCCCATTCTTAATGTGATCTGCAGTTCCATTTGTGTCTGTAGTACTTACAGATAGTGGGCAGTATTGTAGCGTTTGTGTGAAAATTCAGCCATCCTACTGCGCATCATGGAATATAATGAGAGCATGGAAGTTGCCAGATGGATCATGATTAATCGTGATTTTGTTACAAAAAGCAAGACATGCCAAATTAATTAGAGACTGAAGACTGATTTCTTATTAGCTACATGGTCCAAAATGGCACTAGTTGAGCAAACAGAATATGCATCCTAGCTTACAGTTGAAATGACTGCAGCAGCCTGATTTTCCCTCCTGTGACACCACTTCCACCTCCATCATCTCCTCCAAGGTGTCATCATCCTCCTCCTGTGTTTCCTCAGACCAGATTTTCTGCATTGGCTCCACTGACCACAGTGGCACATTTACCCTTTGCAGCATTTCCTGAAGCAGGGTCTCAACCTCCAACACGTGGCCCTGCAGGTCAGGCTTCTCCTTGCACTCTGTTGCCACCCAGGGGCTCTGCACGGTGACAGCGCGACCTGCCACCTCAGTGCCTCCTGCAAGGGCACCTGTGTTAACCAGAGCCTGTCTGTCCTTCTGCTGAGCGATGGGAAAGAGTTCCTGGAGCACAGTGACCCTCTTGAGCTCCTGCTGGAAGTTCTCCAAGGCAGACAGGAGCAGCACCCAGAGCCGCTCGACATGCTTGTCCTGGCTTTGCTCTGTCTCAACCATTAGCTCCAGCAACCTCCCGTGCAGCCCTGTAACACGAGCATGATAAACAAAGCCAAACAAAACTGCTCTCATCTTTCTTTCTTCAATATTTAATCAGCTTTTGCCTTTCAAATCGTTAGTTAAGTAACTAGCCATAAAGTTTATGCACATCTTTAGCTTGTGTGATGAAATACTGCAGGTACAGTACGGTGTCTAATCAGTATAATGTTTCATTTTCTTGGATTTATCAAAGATTAAGTTTCTTTTTTTGCCCATACAGTTTGTCTGCTGGCTAATAACTATAATTCAGGGTGAACAAAACATGCCAGGACATTATTACCAGTATTGCTGTAATTATGCTGAAAAATTAAAGCTGCCACTGATAAACGCCCTTGTTTGAGTTAATATAAATGAAAGTTTATGTATGCCTATAAAATATACATTTTTATGAAGTACCAGTCAAAAGTTTGGACATAAGTTTGGATTTATTTAGATTAATTTTTTTCTAGAACAATACTGGATTTTTTTTCCAAACTGTGAAATAATATATTGCATTAGGTAATTAAGTAACAACAGCAACAGTCAGTCATTATTTCAAGACACGAAGGTCCACTGTTCTGGAACAGTTCTTCGCAAGAGCAGTATTCTCAAGTGCATTCGCAAACCCGTCAAGCATCATGATGAAACTGGCTCTCATGAAGACCATCCCAGGAAGGAAAGACCAAAACTTACCTCTGCTGCAGAGAAGTTCAAGTAGAGTTACCAGCCACTGCTCAAAAATCACCAATTAACAACACCTCATAATAGAGCTGTTATGAAGGCATAAGAGCAAACACATCTCAATATCAATAGATGATTCTTGCATATTTTGGATGCCTTCAGCATTCGTTTAGAATATAGCAAGAAAAAAAAATCAGGTAAGATCTGAGAATTAGATGGTGTCCAAACTTTTGCCTGGTAGTGTATATAATATAAACCAAAACTACATTTCAAAAATAGTCATCTGTTCAGCACAGTTTAATTTGCTGTAATTTGCTTAAACAAATACGGTATATCTTATTCAACTCATGTTTTAATAAACATAGGTGTGAAAGTTGAAAATATTAAGAAAAGAAAAAATACTCATATGAGAAAATTGTAGTTTAATGACTCATTATCAGTGGGGTAAGAAGACATACACCTTGAAACTGGATTGCTTTTAGTGTTAAGTACATTCGAGACTAAGTACATTCATGCCTGTGTTTTTCTTTTAGTAATCTGAAGCACATTAATAATTTCTGCATGGCCCTGTAATTACAAGCAGACAATCCCTTTCACTGTGTATTTCTGTTAGAAAAGCCTTGTAAGGTGGCTCTGCTCTCTTACCCATACATATTTTATGCGCGTGTCCCCTGGTTTCCTCCAGCTCGTCTCTCAGAAGACTGCTGTCTGTGTTACTCCCCAAACAGGTGGCCATTTGCTGGAAGCAGGCGGTGAGTTTGCTGAGGGCGGCCTGCGCCTGCTCGCACTCACTCACTCTCCTCTTCCTGGCCTGGATCTCTCCCACCGACCTCCGCCAACGATTCATGCTCCACCGACCACAATTGGTTAAAGTTTTAGCACATCTGGAACTGGGTTCTTGGGCACAGCGTCAGATGGAACGTCTTCCAAAAATAAGTGCAATATTTGCCGAAGTTTATTCCTGTATTACATAAATGGTAAATATTCCTATTTCTACATTTTACCAAAACCAGATTATAAAATGTATAATTTGTTTTCTGGATGCCAAAAATTCGTTATAGATTAAAGTTTAGTATAATATTAATTTCTTCAAATTTTTTTGAATATGGATTTAAAATAATAATTAGATACATTAGGCAATTCATTTCATGATCCATTCTTATATGAAATTGCATAAATATGATCCACTACCAGTAAGAAATCAACATCAGTTGTAACAGCTTGTATAGAATAAAGCTTCCCCTAAATTATAATCTAATATAATTAATAAGTAAACCCACATAGTTGAAAAATATTCTAACCTTAGTTTCATTTAGAACGCCATAATTTCTTCTCATCCTCAGCACTGTGTTGTCAGTCTCACATCTCAGCTTCACTGTCTCTGAGCTGACTCTTGGCAAACACTATGTAATCACCCTATACTCCACGTCCTTTCCGATGGCTTCATGGAAGCTGTTGGTCTTCAGGGAGATTTTCTTCAATTAGTCCCGAGCAGTGCAGCTGATGCTCTCCAAAGCAAATGGCTGCAACGTCACATGTCTGAGGGAGACCTCTTCTTAAAATAAACCCACAATCATGGAAAGAGGAGTGCTCTCTATGTTGAACAAGGTTACATCCATGTTTGGCTTCCATTGTCGCTATGTTTTCTGTGTGTGCTTTAGGCACACTTAATTGCCATCTGGGAGAACTGCGTGGGACTGCAAGGGAACAGGCCGGGATCCTTTGATGACCCCCCTGTGGCTCTACAGGCTTGTTTGAACGCAGTGGATGTGGAGGACCCTTGACACTGTCACCATCCCGCAGGTGTAGTATCCTCAGCAACCTCCCTCGTATTAGCTTATTCAGTTAGCAAAACATCAGAGCTGCAATAAGCTGTTTCTTAACATTAGGCACTCGTTTTCATACATCACATTATTGATTTTACATTTCTGTTGTTTTTATTTTTTGGGAATTTAGATTTAATAAATCAATTCCACACAACCTACGCTCTCACTTAATTGAGCAACTAACATGACTGAATAGTGACAACTGTCACCTGTTAATGCCTGATTCAGATTATGGCAATAAAACCGGCCATGTGCTTATGTTTTGCTTCACATTACAACGTTTGGTCAGTGTTATTAACTCAAATGCTCTGCTTTTTAACACTCAAATTAACATATAAGCAATTTCACAGCAAAATGAGATAACTCCATTTTTTTGCAGTTTTGAGGGGAATATACACTGAACAAAAATATAAACGCAACACTTTTGTTTCTGCTCCGATTTATCATGAGATGGACTTAAAGATCTAAAATTCATTCCAGATACACAGTATTACCATTTCTCTCAAACATTGTTCACAAATCAGTCTAAATGTGTGATAGTGAGCACTTCTGCTTTGCTGAGATAATCCATCCCACCTCACAGGTGTGCCACATCAAGATGCTGATCTGACATCATGAGTAGTGCACAGGTGTACCTTATACTGCCCACAATAAAAGGCCACCCTGGAATGTGCAGTTTTGTCTCACAGCAAAATGCCACAGATGCCACAAGCATTGAGGGAGCGTGCAATTGGCATGCTGACAGTAGGAATGTCAACCAGATCTGTTGCTCGTGCATTGAATGTTCATTTCTCCACCATAAGCCGTCTCCAAAGGCGTTTCAGAAAATATGGCAGTACATCCAACCGGCCTCACAACCGCAGACCACGTGTAACTACACCAGCCCAGGACCTCCACATCCAGCAGGTTCACCTCCAAGATCGTCTGAGACCAGCCACTCAGACAGCTGCTGAAACAATTGGTTTGCATAACCAAACAATTTCTGCACAAACTGTCAGAAACCGTCTCAGGGAAGCTCAACTGCATGCTCGTCATCCTCATCGGGGACTTGACCTGACTCCAGCTCGTCGCCGTAACAGACTTGAGTGGGCAAATGCTCACATTCGATGGCGTCTGGCACGTTGGAGAGGTGTTCTCTTCACGGATGAATCTCGGTTTACATTGTTCAGGGCAGATGGCAGACAGTGTGTGTGGCGTCGTGTGGGTGAGCGCTTTGCTGATGTCAATGTTGTGGCTCGAGTGGCCCATGGTGGTGGTGGGGTTATGGTATGGGCAGGCATCTGTTATGGACGAAGAACACAGGTACATTTTATTGATGGCATTTTGAATGCACAGAGATACCGTGATGAGATCCTGAGGCCCATTGTTGTGCCATACATCCATGAACATCACCTCATGTTTCAGCAAGATAATACACGGCCCCATGTTGCAAGGATCTGTACACAATTCTTGGAAGCTGAAAATGTCCCAGTTCTTGCATGGCCAGCATACTCACCGGACATGTCGCCCGTTGAGCATGTTTGGGATGAGCTTGACCGGCGTATACGACAGCGTGTACCAGTTCCCACTAATATCCAACAACTTTACACAGCCATTGAAGAGGAGTGGACCAACATTCCACAGGCCACAATTGAGAATCTGATAAACTCTATGCGAATAAGATGTGTTGCACTGCATGAGGCAAATGGTGGTCACACCAGATACTGACCGGTTCTGAGTCCCCAGACCCCCAATAAAGCAAAAAACTGCACATTCCAGGGTGGCCTTTTATTGTGGGCAGTATAAGGTACACCTGTGCACTACTCATGATGTCAGATCAGCATCTTGATGTGGCACACCTGTGAGGTGGGATGGATTATCTCAGCAAAGCAGAAGTGCTCACTATCACACATTTAGACTGATTTGTGAACAATGTTTGAGAGAAATGGTAATATATATATATATATATATATATATATATATATATATATTTTTTTTTTTAAATAAGGCAAGAAGCATTGCAAACTGATTGCAGTTTTGTGCATGGTGTCTTGCACAATGGTGTTAAAAAGCAAAAAATACAAAAATATTTTGTATTCACAATAATTTTAACTGTAACTAGTTCTAGTTTCATAGGAACTGCTCCCTATCATAGTACAGGCAAGTTCCATTTAACCAACACCTTTCCTTATACACCTCTTGTACACTTATGCACATTTACCGTTTTGTAAAATTAATTCTCTGCTTTACCACAGTGCGTATATTATGCAACCCATGGAGCTTTGTTAAGTATATACCATGTTCAAACAACATGCCAATTGCATAACATCCTATTTTACAGAACATATTGTGGACATTAAGTGCTGCACGTCCACCTGCACATTCCTATTACTGCTGGAGTGACTGCAAAGGCAGTGATAGATTATAAATGTTATTTCATGGCTTCAACATTTTCCATAAACATTTTAAATACCTTTAAACCACCCACATTAGCCAATGTGTAGAACAGGGAGTAGTCTAGCTTCACTGATCACATGACAGGAAGAAGCGACCGTGCTGGCTTGTCACAGCGCATTTTGCTTTGCTAAAACATAAAGGTTTGAAGCTTCTAAAATATATAAAGGTTATATAGTATTTTTCCAAAAAAATTTTTTTGTTAGAAACAACCTGGTGTGTCAAAGAATAACATGCCCAAAATAGCAATTTTATTTAAATTTAATAGTAAAAAATATATATACTGTATGTGACTGGATGAACTACAACAGAGGACTTCTACAATAGCGGAACTGAAGATTTTTAAAATTTAGACTAGCTGAACTACTTTTTACTTTAGTAGTACTTTTGAACTACTTTTAGTATATTTACTAAATACTTCCCCAAGCCTGCATCCTGTTCATGTATTGCCATTTGCGACTTACAATGTCATGAACCAATATCCATTAGATTGTATTTCCAATCTTTATTGAATATCCATTAACAGTTTGGATGATCTGAAGGCATTTGCTCATTCTCATAGCAATGACAAACACATTATTTCATATATACAACATTAAAATATAGCTTGGGACTTCGCATGCCTTACAAAGGCAACTAGGAACTTTGACAAGTATATGGAGACGATATTGTAAAGTTACACAACAAATGGATTGTCAAAAGTAGGGAGGACATATTTCACGTTATGGAACAAAGTCCATAGTTTTCCATGAAAGATATGATTCTCATTCCCTTATTAGTGTTATGTAAAAGGATCACAGTCATGTTAAGCCTGAGCTAACAGGTACAGAATAGAAACAAACCAACAAACAAACAAACAAACAAACAAATCAACAGCAATTTTTTGGCAGCCGTAGCTCAATACAAACAACCTGCACCGGATGTCAGGATGTAACAGCTCATTCAAATGTATAGTATGTATTGCCCTTTGTATGAACTGAAGATGGTTGAAAGTTCACTTCTAAATGCTGGTATATTCCAGTGCAACAGTAGATGAGCTATCAGAGCAGAATGACATATCTGTGATTTTGGCTTGGTACACACTGTTTAAAGACTGATGAATCACACACAACCTATGTAGCGATGGCCTCCATGATCTCATGGCACAGGCACTGACAGAAGCCATAGAACACGCAGAGGACGAGGGTAGAGGGCACCAGGCTGACCAGGATCACTCCCAGTGTGAGTTGCTGAATCATGAGCAGGTAGATGCCCAGGGGCAGCGAGCTGAAGTACAGCAGGCAAAGGAAGCCCATGACAAACCGCGGCACAGAGCGCGACGTCCACGCCCGCCACTTCTGCACAGGCACGTGGCATGGCAGCGAGTCCAAGCTAGGCGGCCGATACAGACGCACCATGTTCAGCATTCCGGTGGAGTCGGGTGAAGTTGACTCGCCTGGAACCTCCATGATAGTGATGACCAGGCAGTCAGAGGAACTGTGGGCCTGCTCTCCTCCTCCTCCTCCTTCTCCACTTGTTCCTATTTCTCCACCACTTAGACTGTTTGGGGTGAGCAGAACCTCACCCACAGGCATCGAGCCGCTCTTCCGCACTCGCTCCTGGTAGGACAGGATGGCCAGGATGTTACTGTCATCCTGCAGGAGCCAGATTTCCTCATCGGGTACATGTGTCTGATGGCGGCAGAACGGGCAGCTGACGGTGCCAGGTGATGATTCCATCTCAGCCATCTTCTTCAAGCACCGAGCGCAGACACGGTGCAGGCACGCCAATAACTTCGGCTTGCGAGCGCGGGCATCGTAGCGGCTGTAGCATATCTTGCATTCTAGTTCTTCCACCGTGTAGACCATGCCTTCTGAGTCTGACTTGTTACTCATCCTGAGAATGTAGGGAATGCAATGGGGATTTTGAAATGTAACAACAGATCGGTATTTAACTGCCCAGGAAAATGTTCTCCTGACTTTTTTGTCAGATTGTGCATTAACAGCCGGGCCTCATTTTTTAGTACAGCATTTATAATGCTCTGATGATGACAGCCATATACAGGACAATAGCTTGTAAACAGTGGAAACTATAAATCAATTAAACACTGATGGCCTGGAAAACATTATTATAATCACACATTTTCACAGTAATACATGCACACAGACTTTTTCGTGCATCATATATACTTTACATTATACAAATATATACTGAGGTGTTTTCCTTGGAGACAAGAACATAATGACAAGCAGTAAATTAGGCAGTGGTGGCTCAGTCGGTTAAGGCTGTGGTTTACTGGGTTACTGATCGGAAGGTCGAGGGTTCGAGCCCCAGCATCGCCCTTAACCCTATCTGCTGCAGGGGTGCTGTAAGCTGTCTGACCCTGTGCTCTGACCCTAGTTTCCTAATTGGGATATGCGAAAGAAGAAAAAAAATTCACTGTGCTGTAACGAACATGTGACAAATAATTAAATACTGGTTATGGAAGAGGTGCTAATGAAATGGTCCAGGCCGTTGATAAACCGCTGCTGTTTTCAATTCATTCTAGTTCACGATCCTGAGATAGAACTGCTGCTGACGGGACATCCATGAGTAATATTTAAACTGGGGGAAATGGATTGGAGTCTTGATCGTGTCAAGAGTTAATGAGGATTGAAAAGAACACATTTTAAGTCCATCGAATATGGAGCTGCGACTCTTCAGAGGACAACAAGATGCAGACGTTTGCTTTGTCCTGAAACAAGAACACAGACAAAAAAGCGACAGGCATAATTAACAATCCTAATAAAAATATAGTACATTCATAAATAATTATAGTATCTAACGGTTTCAATAAAGGGTTCACTAACAGCAATGTTGCTGTCATTATATTCTCACAGTAAATGTTACTGATATTCCCATGAGTGAATCTCTAAAAATCGAGAAAAGGTAAACTATTTATTCTTTTTATTTCGTTTGGTCAGTGTTATTAACTCTAATGCGCTGATACATCAGTTTTTTAACACTGAAATTACCATATGAGCAATTTTACAGCAAAATGAGATAATTTGAAAAATTTTGAAAAAATGAAAAACATCTTCTTTTTTTTTGCAGTTTTGAGGATAACAAACAAATCACCAGCAATTTTTTGGCAGCTGTAGCTCAATATAAACAACCTGATCTCATGGCACAGGCACCAGGCTGACCAGGATCACATCCAGTGTGAGCTGTGAGCTTTTTATTCTTAAGACAGGAGGAATCCTTGATTTGACCTTCATGGGTAAAAAAAAACACCTTACACTGTGCCTAGACCATGTTTATTCCTTTCCTTCTCTTTTATCAAGCCCATACTTTCAGCTATATAAATGTGCCACTTACTTTATAACTGGGATTGTGTGTGTCATTTTGATTGTCATTTGTGATATACGTAGAATCGGACAGAATTGCAGTGGTGTTATTTTATGCCACTTAACAAGAGGACTGAAAAACTGCACAGGCTCCTCAAATGTGCTGACAAAATTCCATGGATGCAGCAGGTGTAGCATGATGTGGTCCAGGATGAGAAGCTTGCACAGATAAATGGTGGTGTAAATGGGCAGGACTACAGAAACCCACATCTACGGTTATAACTCAACTATACAAACATCTGCTTTACCACAAAGTAGCCCCCCTGTGTGAGTCTCTCTGTCTCACTTTCTCTCTCTCTCACACACACACACACACACACAATCTCCGAGTGCAGGTTGTTAGAATTTGAGCTAAACTATAAATAGCAAATCCATGCTGAAGGAAACACAGTGAGCCTAATATACCACATAGCCCCCCACCAGCACCACCAAATACCCTTGATGACTGTGATAAAGAGTATACTACTCCATCTTGGTCTCACACAACACACAAACATGCACACATCCAACCCCGTAAGGAGAGAGGAGACAGAAATTATGACTGTCACTTTGTATGGCAGCTTGTCTCCAGGGGACATGATGCAAAAAGCTTACATAAATTGCAGTATGGGATTTACTGAACACAAGCCAATGGGTTTTGTCCTGATGTCTAGAATGTAGAGATGCCATGGATAAAAAGGCGTAGTCCCGGCAGGCTGATTTCACTATTAAAAATGCAACAAGCCAATACATGCCTGAGGGCACATCTACATTTAGCTTAGTAATCAATGTAGCTGATTCTTTCAGCGCTACATGTTTACTGCACTGTACGGAAATTTACACTGAAATTTTAAATTTAAAAAAAGCTAGTTTATTGAGGAAAACACCTGTATGTGCGCATTCATTTTTTCCCCATTTTACATGTCCGTCTTTGTTTAGGAGCTTTATCCCGAGTGGAATTACAAGGACTTCAGCATCCTAGCCTGACCTCCGTCCTGTTGTGCAACACAAGCCAGCAGACACACAGCTCAAAGGTCTATAATAAGACATTCCCGAGAGCTTAGGCTGATACGGAAATCTCGGTCCCAAAAAAACAAAACAAACAACCAAAAAAAAAATAATAATAAAATCATAATCATGATTATCACAGTTTTTGATTAGAAACATCAAAATCTATGAAAGACCAAATGTTGCATAAGAGCTCATGTTTTTTATGCATGCTCATTGAGTGTGTTTTAATGTGCAAGAATGGCAGAGATGTACAGGTAGAGATGCCAACAACGTAACAAACACCATCTGTGTTCCTGTCCTGTGGTCGAAAATTACACAAACCAGCCATTCTGTGCCAATATCCATACTGTTTTTGGGAGCATGTTTCTTTTAAAAAATCATATGTGATTTTCACAAATCCTTTATTATCTACAGTCCTTAATAATCCCCAATACAACAAAAGACTTATACATATGTACATATAATATAACGACAGAGTGTTTTTTTTTTTTTTTTTTTGCAATTTCCCAAATTTGTATAGGTTAAAAAATATATAATGTACTGTACTCTTATTTATCAATTGCTCATTTTTATATTTGATCAACTTTACCACTTATATGTATATATAAGTTTAATTTTACTAATAATTGCTTCATGCTTATACACTGCTTGACAAAAAATAACAAAAACTCTAAGATGTCTAATGTTAGTGGATATTGCAGTTAAGAACAATCTAATGTGTCAAGCATATTGCCTTTGTCCAGCAGGTTGATACAGAACCAGAATAGATTACAAGCTTTTAGCAATGTCAACATATCAAGACAAAACCTTAATTTATTTTTCAAAAATTATAATAAATCAAAATGCCCTTATATGATTTGCCTTTCTCTTATGCAAACATGTACCGTACAGTAGTTTGCAGTAGTTTTCTATTTTTACAAGGGTTTTGGTAACAGAATAGTTACATGTAGAAGACGTTTATGTTTTTATGTCTCATGCAAACAACTGTTGCATTTCTGTGTGATAACTCATCACTGACTAATAATAAACTGCAATATTCACAGTCGTGTTTAAAAAATAGTACCCCTTTTTTATTCTGTTCTTGTGTGTGTGTAAAAAAAAAAGCAAATACAACCTCAGATGAACAACAATATATACCTTTTTTCTCTGTTCCTTTATTTATTTCATAAAAATTCAGCCAAAAAGAAAAAACATGCGGGCAATAATAAATACCCCATAATTCAATAGCTTGTAGGTCCACCTTTAGCAGCAATCGTTTCCTGTATTACTTCATCAGTCTCTCACAGCATTCTTTATAACATTGCCTCAACATCACTGCATTGTTTTTGGTCACTTGTTTATTCACAGCTCTCTTAAGGTCTCACCACAGCATTTCATTTGGTTTGAGGTCTGGACTTGGTCGTGACCACAACCTTGATTTTTTACTCATTCTGATGGAGATTATCTAGGGTGTTATAGATCAGTGTCCTGTTGCATGACGTGATTTCGACTAAGCTTTAGCTGTTGGACAGATGGCCTCACATTTGCCTCTACAACACTCTGGTATACGGAGGAGTTCATGGTCGACTCAATAACTGCAAGGTGCCCAGGTCCTGTGGCTACAAGCCAAGCCCGAATCATCACCCCTTCACCGCCGTGCTTGGCAGTGCGTATGAGGTGGTAAGTTTGTTTTTTGGCCAAGCAACACTTACTTATGTCTAAGCCTTTTTTCCCTTTCCTGTGAAAGCAGTAAGGGGATAATTAGTATCCCTACATGTTTTTTTTTTTTCTTTTTGGCTTCATTTTTGTGAATTATACAGTGAAAAAGTGGGTTTATGTGCCTAATACTGAGACCCTCTACAATCAAATAATTTACTTTATGTTTTTACACAAATAAATATAAAAGAGAAAATATCAACTTTTGAACATGACTATATAAAGTCACTGCTGCAAACCCAAAATATATATTCTAATTAATTATTTAATTGACAATTCAAGTCATTTGTGGTTCAGACTGGTGACAGAATCCTCACCTGCCGCACACAGGGTCCAGATTCATTTGACCCCCAGACAACAGTAGCTGAAACAGGAAGAAGAAGTAATTCACTATTAAAGCACTTCAGAAATAATTGGAAGCATTAATGAAATGTAATCAATTTGTGTACTGAATTATACTTTTGACTTCTTGGAAAATGCATGTGTCTTTCAGCTTTGGTAGCTAAAGTTTACTTAAAAACTCCACACTGTACACTGACAAAGCAGAAAAGTTAATCTATTACAGTGTTAGTTAATGCAGTCGAAATCAGGTCAGCTACATAGTTACTCTATTCTCTATTAATCAGTCTAAAACAGCTTTTTAAACTCATTTAAATGTACTTAAAGCTGCATTATGTTGTTACATATGAATTGATTAATAAAAAAATGATTTGATATGATGACTGCTATTCACAGGCAGAGTTGTTTCTGGGTTTTTGGGATGCTATCGAAGTTTACTTCACTCAAACTATGGGCCAAAATGAAGTTCAACTCCATGGTGATATTCAAGATCTGGTCATCTAAAAGTGAAAGATTTTAATACTGTATAATACTCGGAAAAAAGAACTGATGTAGTTTAAACCATTTTTACTGGCTGAAAAACAACATACTTGCAGAAAACAAAACAGACTAGGTGGAATAGATGCAACCAGGTTTACATGGATTAGCTTTGGAGCTGTGAGGAGCATTAGAAAAAACATGTAAATTCACATCATTATCCCACCTTTTTTGTAATGCTATGTCACTGAAATGCACATTTATACCAACCCACAGGTGACTTCTGTGGTTTTTAGATTTCACCTACTGTAATGCTCAGTAAATGTGACAGTCATGTTCATGTACACTGTAAAATATTATTCCTGTATTATTCTTAAAATATTTGTAATATTGTGAAAAGAATAATGAGGAAAGCATACAATTATACTGCTTATGGCTAAAAGTTTGTGGACACCTGACATCATACCCACATGCATTTGCTGAACGTCTTATTCAATATTTAGTCTCTCTTTGCTGTTATAGTAACTTCCATTCTACAGGTAGGTTTTCCACTGGATTGAATTTAGAACGTGATTGTGGAATTTTTGTTTATTCCGCCACACGAGTCCTATGAGTAGACACTTGGTGCAGTTCATCCTAAAGGCGTTCAGTGGGGTTGAATTCATCCTCTGTTCATGAGACTAAAATTCTTCCTGAAATCATTTTTTCATCAAGCTTGTTTTGTGCACAGTGGCATTGTCATGCTGGCCCTTTTAGCTCTAGTAAAGAGAAATTGTTGTGCTACAGCATACAGTACAAAGACCTCTTATAAAATCAGGCATTCCCAAATTGTGTCACTATTATTTAGACATGATATTTAGTACGCTTTATGTAGATTGGGATGCAACAGAATTCTCTCTGAATGTGTTGCTTACTTGGCACTCTCAGCGCTGAGATTAATCGTACAACCTATATCAAAGAAATCTAGTGTCTAAGATACCATAAATTTTCATTAAAACCAATTTGACTCAACATTATATCAAGGAGACAAAAAGGGTAAAAATTCCTGGACAATTCAATAAACCCCCAGAGACATCAATTAAGAAGACACTGTAATAAATTATAATAGACTATAAACTAGAAAAGAGATGGGTGCTTAAGTGGACATCTACAACACTTGATAGGTTATTCCCTTGGTGTGCAATCTTGTAAATCCCAAGAAACATATATTCAATATTCAGCAGTATAAGCCATTCAGTCCCAGGTGGTTATTTAATGTGTTTCAATTAGTCCCAGTTGCTGAATGAGTTTGAAACCTTAAGAAGCCACATCAATAAAACTGTGAAAACCTGCATCACAAAGAAATTATACACTTTTTTGTTACATCTTAAGCGTTCCTCGGATGACACACTGACCCACACTTATCTAAAGGAGTTTGACTTGGAACCCTGTCTGATAGTGATACCATGTTCTAGTGCTCTATATACAACATATAAGGATTCTACATTGAATATTAATAAATCAAGCTGAAGAACACTTAGAGGTATATAATTAATTCAATTCACCTGGTGGTGGTTGTAGTGTTGTGGCTGGGTAATTGTAGTGTACTTATAGATCCAGTGTTTACCCTCTACATTCTAAGAAACCAAGAGCAAGGACATTGAGATGATTTTGTGGCATGTCACGATGTCAACACAGTATGCAAGACTGATGGGAAACTTTTAGATTGCCTTCATTCATTCTCTATACCGCTTATACTGTACAGGGTCACTGGAAGTCCAAGAGACTTTAGGCACCAGGTGATGTACACTCAGGACAGGGTGACAATCCATCTCAGAGCACAAAGACACTCATTCACGTACTGTAGGCAATTTGGGAGCACCAATTACGCTACTCTGAATGTCCTTGGATTGTGATTGGAAATGGGAAAAACATGCACACACGCACACATTTATGACGTAGTGCCAACCACTATGCCACACTGCCACCACCTTTACACTTAATTCCCTCCAAATTACTAGTGGCATTTATTTTCCCTATTATTTTGGGTCTGGCCAAATTCAAACAAACATTGCATCGTCAACAAATCATTTTTTTTTAGCTGTCTTTAGAATTTTATACAATAAATGGTAACAAATTGCTCTCAATATTTTTGTGGAAGTATTAACAACACCAACACCAACAACAACAAAATTATAATAATATTATTATTATTATTATTATTATTATTATTATTAACAACTATAATTTGGAGGGAAATAAACATGCAATAAAGTGGGTGATCCAGCTATTAGGACCTTTGACGAACTGCAAGATGGGCTGCATGAAAAATTGATCAGTGAAGCACTGGAATGTTTAATTTTAATGGGGCATTTAATTTGAACTGTCTCCCTCTCTTCATATTGCCCAGGAGAACTCTAATGTCTGCATTTTCGACAAACCTCTTTTCTGAGTTCCCAGAATTATACAAATTTATACAAAATGAGTTTATATATATATATATATATACAATTTAATACTTCTAAAATTATTGTAGAAAAATAACATAGTGTCATAATATAATACAGTATGGTTTGTTGAAGTTAAAGTTAACATTCTAAGTTCTTGAGCACAAATCCCAGGACTTTCAACGCAAAACAGGCAGGTTTACATGCTTGTAATGGAATATTCCTCATTTGTTAGTTATTTTGAATGAAAGCGTATGCCATGCATTTACTGCAGTGGAACAATTGCCAAATCAAAACAAGCCCATTTCAACATCACATAAAACCTTCTACCGCACAGGATAATTTAACACATCCAAAGAACAACAAAGAGTTTTTTACACTATTTTTACCAAGACACAATTACTATTGGCAAATATAACAGGTCGTCTTGCAGGTCTGCTCAAGAGTTTTGGGTGTGAGCCACATTCTATATTTATCTCCCGTCTCTCTAAAGAACAACCTGCAGTAAGGAGCTGACTCCTCTCTCTTAGCATTGTTATTTGATGGGACAGCTTGGTGGCACTCTCACATGGGACAGGAAGTGCCTGATAAATCCACTCTTGTCCACCCCACTGTCAGCTCAGAGCTGTCGAACTGACTGAAAGGTCATGAGTGGCCTAGTTTTGATATCACTCCCTACTTGAGGGCTCAGAGAAAAGAAACATGTCTTTATGTCCAAACCTATAGTGTGTGTCTATTAATAAGACTGAATGGTGCCCATGTCCGTAAGAGACTAGCTCATACTCTATGCATGTCTCTAAAAAAATCTGCAAGAGTGAGAAATAAATTAAGGTGCAGTGTCACTCGCCTTAGATGTGTTCCTGACCTTCTCATCCTTACCATTTCATTTATTTATTCAGGGTCATTTGTATGTTCGGTGTTTATTATATTTACAGCTGGATCAACATTTAAATGAATATATCATTCAAACTGTGTACTGTACAGGTGTCTAAACATTTTATAGAAAAAAAGTTCAATCAAGCACTCAAAAACTGTTAACAGGTCTAAGTAGAAGGTGATGCTATGTTTGATATCAGACCACCTTCAGAAATGTAATAACTGGTAACTATCCAAATAAGTTTTTTTGTTACAAAGAGAGGGCAATGAGACCACATAAAAATAACCATATTGTCCTTAAACTTGACTGTCACATTTGTTGATCAGTAATTAATAATAATAATAATAATAATAATAAGACTTGTTTTTAACTTGTCATTTAGCTGTCTTGCCTTTCCCTTTCAGAAGGGTTTCAAAACAGAACATGCACACAAAGTAGGGAAAAAAACTACTGTCATCAAACAGCATTTAATAACATTTCAATTAGGTTTTCAACAAATCAGCAAAAGATTAAAATATATAAGGGTATAAGAGAGGTTAAAAAACAACAACAACAACAAAAACCTATGGCCTAGTCCAATTTTCTAGCTTAATTAAAGCTCCCAGGATAAATTGTCTGGCTTGAGGCTTGGCTCTGGAGTTAAAGGGTCGATTAAAGGCGTTCGTGTTTTGCCTGTTTGTTCCCCTATGTGACGTCAGTAACCTACACTCACCGCTCACTCCTTTAAAAGACGGTCCAATTAATTAACAACCTCGACTGATCATAATGATGAAAAGTTCCGATTTCGGTTCACGTGTTGCCCCGGTCCAACAGGTACATGCCGTTTATACTGCATGACACATTTCCCCACGACATGGCTAGAGAACGATGGACCTGAACACGCCGCCTTTAATAATCCTCATAGCCCTGCTCTAGTCGTCAACACCGCAATCCAGGCTAATACACACGGAAAAGCAAAAGATTAAAACAAACAAACAACAACAACAACAAAAAAAAAACACCGCAGACTGATCCAGTCGCTGCCATCAGCCTACGTGAAAACAAGGTGCGTCCCTGTTGCTTCGATCAACTCCGGAGCCTCAGACCGATCACACCGCATTCACATGTCCCCCGTGTTGTAGCTACGGGCAAAATCAAATGGCGTCGACGACAGGAATATCTGCATCAAATGCACTCTCCGCTTCTCAGCCGCTTTAAGGTCAGCTGACATGTTTATGCTCGGGGAAGATTAGTGTACTTACCCCTCTGCCCCTGATCAGGGCATGGGAGAAGCCTGGTGAGGATCAGGAGCTCGAGCGAGCAACACGTCCCTGTCCAGTGTGCCGTGGTGAGTCAGGGTCCATGTCGATCAGGATGCCGTTGTCGGATGAGGCCGAGCGGTATCGCTCCATCCCCCTCACTGATCACTGCGGTAGCGCTACAGCATTCCAACTCACAAACCGGTTACTGTGGCAACACGCACGAGCCGGCGGCCAGAGCGGCGACCTACCGAGCGCGAGCACGAGAGTTCATATAATTAACACATACACTGCTGCATTAACACACGCGCGCGCGCACTCTCTCTCTATCTCTCTCACTCTCTCTCTCTCTCTGCTGCATTAACATTTACATACCTGAATTAACTCATACAGACAGCTGCATTAACTCTCTCACACACACACATTGCTGCATTAAGATTTACATACCTGAATTAATCACACACACACACACACACACACACACACACACACACATACAATTAACGTGTCCTATTTTTTTAACCAGTGCTACCTCAATTACTTAAACTATTGTTCATTTTTAAAAACACTTAAGCATTACCCAAGGTGCAGAAATGCTCACACATTTCTTTCAAAACTCACTAATTCGTTGTCTATACCACGTCTATACCACTTTATCCTATATACAGGGTGGCGAGGGCCCTGGAGCCTATTCTAGGAGACCCAGGCCACGAGGCAACCCCTGCGTGGAAAACCCTGGATCGGGTGCCAGTCCAACATCACAGGACACACAATCCCCCACACATTCACATGCTAAGGGCAATTTGAAAATGCCAACTTGTCCAATCTGCATGTTTTTGGACTGTGGGAGGAAACCGGAGCACCAGGAGAGCACACAAATATCAATTGAATATTCCCTACATGCCAACTCCACACTGATGTAATAACTGGAAAATATTGCATTTTTTTCTACAGGGTGAAGAGAATTTTGTCATAGCACTCATATGTATATGTATTTTGACCAATTATATATAATTGTAACTATGTAAAATAAATTCAGTATGGTCAATATAAAATACAAATACAATAGTTTTTTTCAATTTTTGTTGCATTTTTTTTTCATCAACAGTAACAAAAAACACATTCTGTGTTTATCCTATAAAGAAAGAGAGCAGAAATAAGCCTGTAATTGTAAAATAAAAGGGGAAAAAAATCCTATTTGGATCTGGTCACAGTGTTTTATTGACTTCACAAGCAATGTTTTCTCTGGCCATACAGCAAGTGAAGTACAGTCTGGAGTGACATATTGTCATCACAGGCCTTCATCACCTGTCGAAGGTGTATGTATGGGTGGGGTCGCCAATTATAGATTTTACAAAGCTCTGCCAAAAAGAGCCCATTAATTAGGATCGAGTATGTGCAGTATGGTAGCAAGTAAATACCATATACTGTGGGAGGGCAATGAACCAACTGTATACAGCAGCAGCATGGTGGGAATCTGCATTGTCCCAGACTACAATATAACTAAACTGTCTACTCCCCTGGTCACTGGAAATGTTGTGAACAGTGTTAAGGAATGTGATGATGTGGGCAGTGTTATAGGAGCCAAGAGTGGCATGATAATAAAGAAAAAAAATTCTGGCTAACAGCTGCACACATAGTGATGCTGTCATCATGCTGTCCAGGGACATGACACTGTGTCTGATGATGTTCCTTCCACTGCACCATGTTGCTGGCAAGGTTAAAGCTAGCTTCATCAGTGTATAGCAACCCATGGCCCACTGCAGCTACATCTAGCAACATCCACCTACTACTATAGTGAGTTCAATACTGTAGTTTGGTATGGAGGATTGGTGTACCTACATTTTCTCATTTCAAATTAGCTGGCTGATATTCAGGTTAGACTGGCCTTTTGCCTAGCCTCCCTAAAAGACAACTTATTGTTCTATATCAAATGAATAAATTAGTCAGTGTGTTCACTTATGAGGACTGAGTATGGGAAACTGGTATCTTCCAAACTTTTGGAAAAAGTGTGTCTGATGTGTAAAGTGTAAAATTGCAAAATAAAGCACACAATTTATTTACCACCAGTACTATTTCTTACAGTATGTCTTATCAGTTGCAAAAACACCAAAAGAAGCACCATACTCTATAAGCATGTAAATTAAAACAGAGAGAGAGAGAGAGAGAGAGAGAGAGACAAAAAAATATTCATTGCTGCAATATTGTTTATAGAACGTACTTTACACTATGGAGCTAAAACACACAGTTTCATCAACATTTTATATTGCCTTTTATTAAAATATTGTATTTACATTTACACTGTTGTATTTACATATAAATGGCCAATTTAATACATACATTACATTATTAACAACTGTTGTTGTTGTTAGTCTTTGGCTGCTTCTGGCATGGGGACCGGCACTGCATCCAGTGGCAGGGGTTCGGGCACAGACTGAGAATCGAACTCGACCTTTCGCAAGGCAGACGGGACACCTACAACTGAGCCACCAGTGCACATTACATCATTAACAATTATAGATCCTACTTAACATTGCTCTGTTACCATTTACAAAGCTCAGTTAACACATACTGTACCTCAACTCTCCAAATGTATATTTATAAGCTTGAAATTGGGTTTGTTATCTGGAATGTTCTCATAGTAGATGGTAAAAAATGTATCGTTAGCTATCCAACAACTGTTTACAGATTTTATGACAAGATAGTTTGGTGTTTGGTGGTTTTTATAATTACCTTTAGCCTCAATCCCAGATGAAAAGGTTCTGTTTTTCTGTCAAACGTACAGTACTGTGCAAAAGCCTTGAGCAACTCGTCATTTCTTCACATTAAATTAAAGGAACAATAGGAACAAATGTTTTACTGTGACAGGCTGCAAACTCCCTAAAGATATAATTTAAAATTTGGTTGTTTATGTAACAACCTCGGCAGCAACCTCATTTCCCCTTTCATCTGTTCTAACCACTCAGCATTCAGCATCACCATTAAACTAATCACTGGCCCAATCATCTGTCATCATTTTTCTAACTTGTTCATACCTTAATAAGATGGGTTTTTTTTAAGCTTGAATGATTCATAGGTCACTGTGTGGCTTAACAAACAAAAACACTTCTCCAGACCTAGTCCAGTCCAGGAACCGGACTTAAATGGGAGCCAAAAACCTGCCAAAATGAAAGCCAAAAAGTCCTTGAGGAAGCCTGGAGGACTTTTGTTCATGACTATAATAAAAATACAAGACAGTCTGACTTTTTGGAAGTGAAATAGAAAGAAATGAGGGGAGGCTCATGACTTCATCACTTATGGGGTGATTTTACGTATGGTCAAAAATCTATGTAGACTTAGATGGGTTATTCACGTTTGTTTTTTTTTCCATGATAAGGGCTTTCATCTAGTCACAGTACCTCATAGCTAATACATGTGAAGAATACTATAGAGATTGTTCTCACATGTAAAGAGTGACGAGTCCTTGCCAGATATTATCATGTTGTGGGTCCTTATTTCTACAGCCTGCCTGATATGTTTTGTCATGCCTTTTTATTAACCATGGAGGGATGTCCTAAACTTGGTGTGTCACTGTAGTGCCCCATTATGTCTATACTGTACATTGATTGTGGCCTTCACTGTGTTGTGTGGTAGATAATAATATTTTAAAAATGCTTTTGTAACAGATACACAGATTAATTAACATTTACTTATCTTTAATGTTTTTCACCCTGTGCCATGAGCTTCCTGAAACAGGCTCCAGGCAAACCCTGACCCTACACAGAAAAGGCAGTATAAAAAATGAATGAATGAATGAATGAATGAATGATCTCAATTAAGTCATGCCCTGCTGCATTCAAATTTACAGAGCCAAGTTACCACACTGCTGCATTAACAATTACAAAGCTCAGTACACATGCACATCCAAGCACACACACACACACACACACTGCTGCGTCAACATTTACAGAGGCAAATGAATAAATATTCTGCTGCATTAACATGTATAGAGCCAAATTAACCTATACTTGACTGCATTAGCATCTACAGTGTTGAATTAAAACATATGCTGCTGCATTCACATTTAATGATCTAAGGTTAGACAATAAATTGCTGCATTAACCTTTACACAACTGATTTAACACATTCCTGCCGCTTAAGCATTGCTAGGGCTAAATTAATAAACATTTTCAGTAGAGTTCACATTTTCTCGAAATTCCTGCCTTTGTCTTGCACATAAATCTTCCTACTGGCTAAGGTATGGGTGTCTTACTTTATAATATTTTTGCAAATGTTATTTTTTCACTCATGTGAATAAACAGATGAGGGTAACAAATACACAATATGGCCAAAGTTTGTGGACACTTGGACATCACACCGTTATATGGATCCTCCCAAAAACACAAATAGTTGAATAAGATACATTAGGATTTGTCTTCACCAGGAGAATGCTTATATGGAAGAATAGGCAAACCCCCACATTTACAATCCAATATCTAGCAGAGAGATTTGAGACAGTAAATCAAGGGGGTGGACACATAGGATGCCAGTAAGCAATAACATGCAAATAAATAAAATAAATAAATAAATAAATAAATAAATATGTACAGTACCAGTCAAAAGTTTGAACACACCTTAAAAAATAAAATGTTTTTTAATTCATTCAAATGTTTGTTAGTTTGTTTTAAATTTTTTTTGTAATATATATATCTACATTCTAGAAAAAATCCTGGAGATTTAAAAACTTTGAAATAACACATATAGAATTATGTAATTAAGTGCTGTAACAACAACAGTCAGTTGTTATTTTAAGGCACAAAGGTCAGCTATTCTGGAATAATTCTTGCAAGAACAGTATTGTCAAGTGTGTTTGCAGAACCCATCTGATGCAGAGGAGAAGTTACCATCCTCAGAAATCACAATTAACAGCACCTCAGATATGAGCTGGTATGAAGGCTTTACAGAGCTTAAGTAGAAGATACATCTCAATATCATCCGTTCAAAAGAGAACAAGATAGTGTATACTGTGCAGGACAACTGGGCATTTTACCATCATGTAGACTTGTAGTCATTATTTTTCTTACATTATTGCAATAACTACATGTACCATTACTTAACCTCATTGAGGATGTTGAAAAATTATGACCTTCATCTACATGATCAGATGTCCCCAGGGTGCAATGAATTCCAGCACTTATCGACTGAAGATTGAATTTTGATTTATAGTCTGGTTAAAAGTCCACAAGAATTAGAAGTATAACTTACCTATACATGTCAGTAACTAGATATTTTACAGTAAACCACACATATTTTGCCGTAAACTTACACTTTCAGCCACAACACGGACACCATGGCGAGGTGAATTGGACAATGTTGATTATCAGTTATATGCCAGTAAACTGGTGACAGAATCATAAGCACTCAAGGTTCATCAATGCCGTGGAGACCAAATTTACCAGATCACAATCTAACTAGGCAGATTTATTATTACAGTGTAAAATACAAAAAAGTTATTTTATTTTTTGCATTTTAGCAGTTGTTAACATTTTTTGTGTAAGGCTATTAAAAATAGTAGGCCTTTACTTGTCATGTATACGATAGAGCACAGTGCATTTTTATTTTCTCTCATATCCCAGCTTCATATCTAAATGAGAGAAAATGCAAAAACTGTTTGTACTGTTCTATAATCTACTGTTCGTGGCTTGATCAGTCAGTCATGATGCAGGGGTTAAATTCCTTGCAGGCAAGGGTCATAGGGGGCTTGGAGCCTATCGCAGAGAACTTAAGGCATGAGGTAGGGTACACCCCGAATGGGGTGCAAACCCATCTCAGGACACAGCCACCATATGTACAGCTAGAGTAAACACAACAATCATAGGGAGAATATGCAAACACTATGCACACAGGAACAAAGATGGGGCTCAAACCCCCAACCCTGGAGGTGTGAGGTGACTGATTAAACCTATTGCAAAGTCACATATTAAACTGTAGCCAAAACTAGTTTGGTAGTAGATTCAGGACTTATACACTGATCAGCCATAACATTATGACCACCTGCCTAATATTGAGTAAGTCCTCCCTTTTGCCACCATTACAGTAATGCACCTTTCTATCACAACCAGCACTAACCTTATCATCAATTTGATCTACACTGGGGCTTCCTTTGGATCGGACTATACACAGGCAAGCTTTTACTCCCCATGTGCATTAGCAAGCCTTGGACACCTATGACCCGGTTTACCGGTTTCCTTTCTCTGATTGCTTTTTAGTAGGTCCTGACCACTCCAGACCAGGAACATTCCACAAGACCTGCAGTTGTGGACACAGTCTTATAGCCAGCACAATTTGGCCTTTGTCATAGTCACTCAAATCTTTTTGACTGCCAATTTTTTCTGCTTCAATGTACATCGACTTCAGAAAAAAATTCTCTTGCTGCCTAATATAACCCACCCATTTCCAGATGCCATTGTAATAAGATTTCGAAACAGTAGCTACTGTAAGAAAAGCCAAACAGTAATGGCTAGACAACTGGGTCAGAGAACCTTCAAAACTGCAGTGTTTAGGACATAGTAAAAGTGAGCCAAGGAAGGAAAACCAGTGAAATGTCAACAGGATAAGGGGTGGCCAAGCCTCACTGCTGCACATAGGGGGTGAAGGCTGGTCCATGTAGTCCGATCCAATAGAGGAGCTACTGTTTGTCAAATTATAGAAAGGTTAATGCTGGTTCCAATAGAAAGGTGTCAGAACACATAGATCAATAGTGTTTAGGTGGCAAAAGGAGCGCCTACTTAATATCAATCCCATAAATAAACAAGCTGACTGATAAAAAAAAGTTGTAAAAAATAACGTCAAGCCAAATACAGTAGATTGTAGAACATTATTTGACTAGCTTGAAAGCCTGTGTGCTCGTCACAGTTGTTCGGCCCAGTAATGGAGTACTTCACAGGTACAATAAGGTGTAGTGAGGGTGATGTAGACTATAGTGAGCCTGAAGTGGAGGAAACTAGCCAGAGGAGCAGATGAAAATGACAGGGGTTATCATGAAAACAAATAACTGAACGAGTCATCTACACCTGTTTTGTCATTCACACACACACACACACGTATATTATTCACGAGCGTTTTGTTGTGTACGGAAAATCCCACCACGGCACAATGCAATGTCGCCATCTTACGGCTGAATTATGTGTACTGTAGGGTAATTTGAGGACGGTTGTTTTAAACACACTTGACTAGTTTTTGTGTTTTGTTCCCCTGAAAAGTTGACCGTTTTAATTGACTTTCTTGTTTTTTCTTTTTTTCGAAATTACGTTCTCAAGCTATTTATATATAGCATGTAGTGTCATAACATAACTGGTGCTGTACATGACACTAGAGAATACTGATAAAGCTGCGTGTTTAGTGTGTGTGAGTGGTTGAGAAACACTTCACCGCAAGTTTTTAGAGGAGTTTCTTTTAAAACAGGAAGTCGTCGGGCTCTTTGAAGAGCTCGCGCTCTTTGCGCGCTCTCAATCACAATCAGCGCGTCGGCGGTACATCTCCACATCACCGTGTCTGATAGTCACTTCACTTCACCTGCTAAAGGTCATACTATCGGCAACTCTGGAACCGTTGATTTTTTGGTATTTCCGCTATAGTTTTTAATTGGTTTTTAATTTATTTCAGTTAGTTTATCGAGTTAAAAAAAGACGAGAACTTCCCCCAATGAGTAGCAATTGTGAAAACGGTGCTGTCGGCTTCGCTGCTGGAGGCGGCCAGGACGAACTGGACTTTGCTTTCCCTCTGTTTCTTTACGGACAAACTGGAAATGACATTCCACATGATGACCCAGGTGTGTAAACCTTCTCCATCTATTAGATACAAAAAGCTGGAGTGTTACATCCAGAGAGTGTGTGCATCATTGGGTTTTTGTGTTTTGTTATTTCACATTCACTCTATTTATGTTTGTCATCAATGTAATGTGTTGTGCTTATTTGTACTCTGTTCTATCAGAATTATAAAGTTACTCTATTACCCCGTATTTGTCCTATTATCTTTATAGTAACTGTTTAGGTTTCATTTGAACTTATTGTATTAATCAATTACGATTTTCTCCATACACAGCTGGAATATACTGAACTTGTTTGGAAATGTAAATGTATTTGTTTAATATAGACAGATGTAAGGAAGAGTTAGCATTTTCCTTGCCATAAAACTGAACAGAGCATGTGCTCAGTTTCCACTTCAAAATGGCGCGAGCGAAGTTTGACATCTTCACCTCATAAAAATCTCCTCTCTTTCTCTCTCTCTTTCTGCATGGCAACCTCACTGTGACCCTTTTTATTTCCATGTTGCTCCTCTTCCTCTGCAGATGACCTCGATGCTCTGTCAAATCTTGACGCTAATCCAACCTCATCCAATAGCGACCAGGCCCACGCTCCATACAACGATCTTTCTGTCCATCAACCTGACTATAATCCACCTTCTGAAGACCTCCTCACCTGTCATCACCCTGATCTGCGAGATCTTCTCAGTCACTCTCTCTCAGCCCAGGCTAGCCCCCGTATTGAAATCACCTGCTCAGAGCTACACCAGCAGCAGCGCGAGCACGTACAAACGGCACCAGTGGATATCAGTCGGCGTCTAGCTGTGCCACCGTACCAGAACCTGCTCTACAGGGAGAACCTGAGCCCGGCAAGTAGCACGTCCTCCAGCTGGCACTCGGAGGTGTATTCACCCCAGCCCTCACCTTGTGTTTCTCCTAGTGCTTCAGGCGGTGGATGTTTAGCTGCAATGACAGTGGCTGACTTGTGCCCAAGGCTTCAGGCAATCCATGCATCCGGTTCGCCCCGCACTTCTCCGACTACATCGCCACGCACCAGCATCACAGAGGAGACTTTCCTGAACTGCAGGCCTTCGTCTTCATCCTCTTCGCGCCCAGGTTCACGGTCCACTTCTCCTCAGGGAAAACGCACTTATGAGCAATACCAGCACCCTGCCCTGGTGGTCCCACGCTCCCGAAGCCCTTCCCCTCATGCAGTGCGAGAGGAGTTTGTCGAACCTTGTAGACCAACAGCTAACCTGGATGAATTTGTAGACAGTCTCAACAGGCCCCTGGCTAAACCAGTGCCCACCAAGATTGGACGGCCTAATCAGGAGTACCCGATCTACAGCCAAACAGAGCATTTTCCTGAAGTGAAGAGGGAACCTATAATGGAACCACTCTTTGTCTTGCCATCCATTGGTTGGTCCAATCAGATGCCCACAGCCATGTGCAGGTAAATTAATTAATTACAGATTGTGTTAGACCATTACTGATTATAAGGAGCATTACCATTAACCCTCATGATCTGGGCAGGTAAAAATTATCTAGAAATATGAACTTTTTGGGCTTGCACAAAATTATGTAATCAGGTTATCTAATGAAAAATTGAAACCTGCAGAATGTTAGTGAGCTATTTCCTGTTACTATAGCATGATTGCTGAGATATACAAATGTGACAGTTTCGGTGTGTTGGTTCGTAGCATGTCACTGACATCACTGCCTGCTCTGGAGTGGACACTTCCCAGCAGCACAGACCAATACGAGCTGAATATAGAGGTTCAACCCAGACAGCACCACAGAGCCCACTATGAGACTGAAGGAAGCAGAGGAGCTGTTAAAGCAGTATCAGGGGGACATCCTGTGGTTCAGGTACAGTGAGAGTGTGTTTTGTGAGAGAGACTTAGCTTGACCTGTATACGTAGGTGCACGTGGGGGTTTAGAGTGGGAGTAAATGAATTCTGGAGAAAATAAGAGTGTGAGACTGAGGGATGAGAGAGACATTGAGATTTATGAAATGATGTCATTTGTTAGTTAGACAGCAAAGTGAGCATTATCTGCCTGGTGCTGCTCGCTTTTATGCAAATGATATTTTGCGGTACTTTTTCCTGTACTATAACAGAGAGAACTCTGTTCCCTTTCGCATATAGCCTTCCTCTCAGTTCACCATCAGTTCATCCACAGAGTTATTTATTAATAAAATTATCATGTACTTTACATTTCAGTAGTTTGTAGGGAAATCATATATGCATATGGGAATCACTGATTCTTACTAATTAATTAATTACATTACTTTAACATATTAAACATTAATTAATTATGAATTAACAAAATACCCTGTTGTCACGTTTCTCAGTTAGTGTAGTTCATTAAATTTTTGTTTATGTGAGTGTTTCTACAAAACCGATTAATAGGAAATACTCATATATTCATAAAGTGTACACATTTATTCATTTTAAATCTTAACATTGACTAATAAATAGATAACGCTGTAGTTAAATAATCAACACATTGATATTTATACATAGAATAAAAAAATTTATTCAAATAATTGCAATAAATATATACTTAGGATCATATAAATATAAATAATATGATCAACAGTTATGTTGTCATTTATCTACCACTATGAATGAACTGTACTAGGAGGATAGACCAAAATCATACTCAGTCCTTTAAAATTTTGTTATGGTGGTTGTTTTTGGTAATAGCTGAATTAAGGTACATAACTCAAAAGAATTATATTTTCAATACCATTATTACACAGAACCTAAAAGCTATGACAGTGTCTAAGCTGCTCAGAAATACATTGTCTGAAAAGATCAGAATGAAGAATAGATTTACACAAGCTAGCACAAACGTGAACAAGCCATATACTTTGATCCGATGGTATGGACAGGAAACATAATTTGTTTGGATGAAATATCAAGAGATTCACAAATTATTACCAAGTGCTTATCCAAAAACAACAAAGTATATGATTGAAAGCCATTTCACTAGTTTTAAATTAAATGAAAGGTTTCTTGGGTATATAAACCTCATAAAATATAACATCAAATAACTCCAAACTTTACTTTATGTTCTGCCATTGCAAAGCAGAATTTGGCACACGTGTTTCCTTCTTTTCTTTTCATTCAAGTATTATAGCTATTTGCAAGATGGCACAGCAGAGAACAACAGTGATCTTAAGAATGGGTGTGACCAAACAGTACGGAAATTAATAACGCAAATAGACAGCTGGCTGAGACAAGTTAGAAATTATTATTATTATTATTATTATTATTATCTAGACTTAACTTTTGCTAGCCTTGAGCAGTGACAGCTTCTGTCAGTCAGAGAAATGATTGACAGCAAGTCACCTCTCATCACCAGATGCAGTAAATAAATCAGTATATAAATAAAAGCAATGGAAAAAGCATATGAAATATTTTATATATATAAAATAACTTATTATTTTTTATTAATCATTTAATTAAATAATTCACTTTTATCAATAATCATAGACATTTTATACATTGGTTTGTACAATTCTTAATTGACTTCTTAACAGCTGCTTTGTTATCAACCAATAAATTATCTGAACTGCAAAGTTTAAACTTTATCCAAAATCTGTTGGCCATAGTTGCATGGGTACAGTGGCAGAGAAGCTCTGGCACTGCAGGTCTTCATTGGAACAGCTGACGAGAGAGCTATAAGGCCCCATGCCTTTTACCAGGTCCACCGCATCACTGGCAAAACCGTCACCACCAACAGCCATGAGAGAATGTTAAATGGAACCAAGGTTCTGGAGCTGCCACTGGAACCTAAAGACAACATGCGGGCAGTGTAAGAAAACCGACTGATTTTAATAAATTTATGATGTTAAAATGTATTTTTTTCTATATTTTTAAAATTACATTTTTTATGTTTTCTAAGGGGAAAAATCGTACCGAGAGAAATTGTTATGCTTGGATTTAAATTAAATCTTGACTGTTAAAACGCATATTATTTGAATGCCAGATTACTTTAGTCTGATAAACTAATTCTCTCATTTTAATTTGCAGTAAAATTAACCTTTTTTAAAGATGCTCTATTACTCAGTATTTATTGTATGCATATGTAACATGGGTTTCACACTCAGTGTGGACTGTGCTGGAATACTGAAGCTGAAGAATGCTGATATTGAACTGCGGAAAGGTGAGACAGATGTGGGGCGGAAAAACACACGTGTTCGGCTGGTCTTTCGTGTCCATGTGCCGCAGCCAGGAGGCCAGTTGCTTTCTCTCCAAGTGGCCTCGCATCCCATTGAGTGCTGTAAGTTCTTAAAACCATAGTTATATCTGCAGGAACAGTAACAGGGCTCACTTTTTTAATCATGATTTTCCTTGCGATTTATTTGACTTGAAGAAACTTAAAGGGCTCTGTGTTGTATGAGAGATAAATTAAAATAGCAATGTAAACATTGTCAAATTTTTCCCCTCTAAACAACCTATGCTTATTGTGGCCTTTATGCTTTTAATTGTCTCAATGTAATGTTTTTAATGAGTTATTGTACATATCTATAATATTTATTATGGATGCTGAACCAATGCAGTTTTAGGTTGAAAATAAAACCCATTACAGATTGTTTCACGTTAAGTAAACATTACCTGGTTCATTTTGTTTTCCTTTCTTAAACATTCTAGCTCAGAGATCTGCACACGAATCTCCAGCTGTGGAGAGGCAGGATTTAGACCGCTGCTCGGTGCTGGGTGGACAGCAGATGATTCTGACTGGTCAGAATTTCACCTCTGAGTCCAGAGTGCTGTTTACTGAGAAAACCCAAGGCATGTCATTTGGTTAACAAGACAAATCTTCATTACTCATAACTCATTAGTCACACCAATGTTGTTTAAATGTTTCAGCCTCCAGGGCCGTGTACTTTGCTGGCAGGCAACATTAGCATGTGATTTGCTTTTGGAGGTGTATTGACTTGTTTTGCATATGAGGAGCTAGTGTGAGTTTGCATTGTATACTGTCTGGTCTGGTCAGCATAGTTCTGGTGCATCAGAGTAAGAACGGGAAATAGATAACAGGCTTGCAAAGCAGCAGCATGCACATGCACACCACAAGTCTGCTTGTTTATAGAGAAAGTTCAATTCCTGAGCTCAGTAGTTTAATCCATGCATTTAGATCCTTCAAACCTAACCACTTTACTGTAATCGATATATGGATGTATATATCAAGATTTTGTATTTCCTAAAATCTGCAGTTTTTAACTAATATTAGGTTTTGTCTTTTTTGTTAGTTTCTACTGAGATACTTTGGTATAAATTTCTTACAAATTGTGAACTACTATTTTTTAATAAAAAAAAATATTTATTAACGAATAATATAAAAAGTGGTGGTTAAATCCCTTTAGTAAATATTATAAATTATAGCAATGTATACCAAATTACAAAACAGTAGGCCAGCTGATATTTTAGACCACAAAGACAGTGTGAGACAGTGTAAAGAGCCCCTTGTAAACACACCACAAAGTTTATAACTTATTGGTAAATGCAGAGATATTTTCCATTGAGGTGTGCAGTGTGGAGCGAACGGATGTGGTTTAGTTTTGCAGCGATACGATCTACAAGCAGAGTCTTCTCTTTCCTTTCCTCTTCTCAAAGTGCGTAGGCAACCCAGCAGAGGTGTGAGGGGAGGTGTGCTTCACATACTGAACTTGAAAGGGACTCGCTGCTTACTTGCCTGTGCATCAGAGTCATGGAAAGGATGCAGTGGGAGTCGAGTTTGTTGTGGTGCTGAACAAAAAAAAAAAAAACAACATTTAACGTTTCTCGGTGTGAAAGGTGTTCAAGAAAAGTTATGTGGTTAGTACCGGCAAAGGAGCAATGGAAAATTAACAATAAAGCATTCAGTTTAGTGAGTCATGTACGGGAAACATGCTGTTGCTCTAAATTACAAAGCAATTTCTAATCCTTTGATTATTTCTTCTTACAGATGGATTGGAGGTATGGGAGATGGAAGCTACAGTCAACAGAGAAAAAAGTCAAACAGTAAGTACTTAGCCATTGTAGCATTTGGGCAGATTATATGACTGTATCACCATCTGTGAATCTAAATGGATATTTTGTTTCTCACAGAACATGCTGTATGTGGGTATTCCTCCATACCGTGACCCCAACATCTACCACCCAGCCAAAGTCAACTTTTATGTACTGAACGGGAAGAGGAAGCGTAGTCAACCACAACATTTCACCTACGTGCCTCTCCCAGGTTACTGATTTTCTTTTTTCAGCACATAACAAAAAACCCAGAAACTTCAGGAAAAATATTCACCAGGTTTCAAGAAAACAGTGAATGCAGTTATTATGGAATTAGTTATGGCAGGTGTAAACCATCCATACTGTTATGTACTGTATTTTTAAATGTAAGAGAGGCATTCAAGTCGAACCAGGACTTGTGATGAAATTTTCCATGAATGTAGGGGTAAAACCATTTGACATTTACCGAAGACTTCAAGCGCATTGCGTTGATTTGATTCTTAGCCGCATGTGCTGTAAAACATTTAAATAGTGTAAACGTATGTAGGCCATACGTCTGTAAAAGGTGATTCTGGCCGAGGTGGCTCCGAGCACACTACAGTTGTTCCTGTAAACATTCAGTACTGTTACATCCCCCACACAGTCCTGACTTCACTCTAAAAGATTTATACATGTTCAGGCCATTAAAAGAGTTCATGGGAGGCCAACATTTTAGAGGTGAAGTCCGATTATGGCTTTGCTTACTGAGAAAACTTTCTACCTTGGTTGTAGTTCAGAGTAACTGTGTTCTGTTATTTTGACACCAGTCTCAGTTTGACTTGATTACCCCTAGTTATAAATGACAATGCTAGAACATTTTTTAAATTTTTCATTCATGCCATTTGGCAGACACCCTTGTCCAGAGCTAATTATAATTATTTAATTTATACAGCAGAGTAGTTGAGGGTTGATGTAGGGGCCCAATAGAGGCAGAATGGTAGTGCTGTGATCTCATGACTCATCAAGAACTTATGACCTTGATTAGAAGTCCAATGTCTTAACTACTATACTGGGCTACAAGCACCCATGTCCTGATGGAGGTTGCACCCCACTTCTGTATTTACTCTAGATAAGGTTGTTTGGATCAAATTTAGTCTTGGTATTAGCATTACCAGGATGTGAGCTTAGTTGTGCTATTTTAATAAAAACCCGAAATGCTCATCCGATTGTGCTGCTGGCTCAACTCAGCACTATTCTTCTGATAAGATTCAATCAGATTTTGGCGGTATAGAGTAAATAACACCCTTTGCTGCCGCTGACACAACAAATGTGATCTTTTTCATGCAGTTATGTGGAGGTTATGTGGGTAGAGCTTTACTGAATTTATAGTAAATGAAAAATGATTCATGCATCATTTACCAGCCTAAATTCTGCATTAACATACAGTAGCCACATGTTTAGAGTTTGTAGTTGATATTTGAAACAAAAATACTAATTCAGTCAGACATACAAACATTTTTTTTTAGGGGAATATTATATTTATCTAGGGAAATAATGAATAGAATTATTATAATAACGAGTAGATTTTTTAAAGAATGGGCAATTCTTAACTTCATATGGCAATAAGAAAATATCGTTCTCCCTTGTGTTTGTGTAGTGGTTTAAGGTTGGCAGAACTTTGTGGCACATTTTGATGCTCCTGTTCCTGTCAATGTACTGTATGTGTGATCATTCTGGCCACTAAACTATCAACTAAATGAGAATATGACTTAAATGTACATTATGCTAGATTAAATTAACAATATCCCTGTACTGTACAACAACTTGTGCCCACACCAATCATAGCTCCTGGTGTTTTTCTACTTTTCCTATTCAAAGTTGTTTCAAGTACACTTTAAACGACATTCAATAAAACTTTTCCAACTATCACTTATCACTACTCAAGCTCTAGTTTGTGAAGGTTAAATTACCAGCCTAAGTGTAAAGCCATGTCAATGTATTGCATTTTTTCCAGGCCTACTGATAAAAGCAGAGCCGGTGGATGAGTATCAGTATGGACAGCTTGGCTCCAGTGTCTCCCAGGTATTAGGTGTCTCTGCACAGCTGTGCCATCACACTGCCCAGCTGCCAACCAGCTGCTGTGCCATGCCATGCCAGGTTTCCCAGAGGACCAACAGCCCTACCCTGTACCCTCCAGCCTCAGAGTACCAGCTTCATCAGCCTTCAGCCCTCTACCAGAGCCAGGTGGAAGCCCTGAGCAGCAGCCCTGGTCACTACCAGTCTCCCCTGGATCACACTGTACCTGGAATGCAATCTATCTGCTCTGCTCAGGCACCTGCCATAGTGCAGAATCCAGGTTCTCATCTCAAGCCCAGCAGTTACCAGCACATTATAGCTGGGCACAGCTACCAGGCTGGTGTGTTTTCTAGCCTGGATGTGGCTAATCAAAGAAGCTTTGGGCAGAGAGCAGTCACTCCGGTGCAGAGCTACAACCAGAGACAGCCTGTGGAGCAACAGAGAACTAACAGTCCTGTAAGAGTTAAGCAGGAGAATCTGGACCAAGCCTACCTGGATGATGGTGAGGGGGGTAATTTGGTTAGTTACAATTTTATTTGATTAATAAAAATTTCTTAGAATGTTACTGCTAGGCCACAATTGTAAATACATTTATTTGGCAAATTTGGTATCTGGTTTAACCCATAAATTATAGCTTAATGTACATGAGAGTGTAAAATGTGGCTTCTTATCAGCCAGCATCATGTAGGTCAGTGTTTTAAACAGCTACTGCTAAAGCTAGATCACTATTGAGTTCTGTCATTGTAATGATCAGAGCAGGCATGAAAAGACTATTGATTGTACACCCCCCTTCTTATGGTTTACACTTTCACCCTGGACAAATAGGCACATTAATAATATATCCAAGTTTATTCGCTTATTTTGAAAAGATGAACTGAAAAAGCTACGAACTAGCATTAGTAATGCTTGGTATTATATATTTAGTTTATATTTTGTGTAAGGAAGTCAATGACTTGTACCAGCTGTCGTAGGAGTGTAAAAGTGTCAGCACTTTGCCTTCTCTTTAATGCACGGTGCTACCTGATTAAGCCAGTTCTTGTTCTATTTTTAAACTGAAGTGGTAGAAAAGTTTCCAATTTTAGCCCACTATCATCTATGTTAAGCAACAGAAAACAAGGCCTTGGGTGGTTGCAGTGAGACAAACATGACTGTGACCCAGTGCTGCCCCCTGCAGAAAGAATATCATCAATTTTAACATCTGTGCATCACAGTAAAGCTGATTCCCCCCCTTAAAGCTCATGTTCTATGCAGAATTATAACATTTAGAATTTTCCAGACATCAACATGTTGTTTTTTTTCTCTTTTCACAGTGAATGAAGTAATCAGAAAAGATCTTACTGTCCATCCCAGTGATCAGTGATGGCTAGATCTGAGAAAATCAGCCAAAGTCTTTTTCCAAGGGATGGTCATAACATGTGGACAACTCATCAGTCTTAACATCTTTTTTTTCCCATATCAAAGTGTTTTTAAAGGCGTGGTGATGATTATTAATTATACTCATGGTTTCTGATGCATATTTCTGATTATGAATATTAAGCCAATTAGGGTAAGCATATTAACTTTAAATTCAAACTACTGCTTACAAAATTATGTTGTCTTAGGACCCACACGAAAGTTAGCATCTTCAACAAGTTTTAAATTTGCATAGCCAGAGAGTGCTTATTTAATGTACATAGTGCATGGTCATGATGAAGTTTTAACTCAAACAGGAACTGTTAAAGGGAAGAACATGATTAGACGTAGGAACCCATGAAGGCCTTCTCAAAATAAAGTGTCAGTTAATAAACTTGTTTGTAGCAGGTACTGTAGATGTAACAGACATTAGCTAGCCTAAGTACAACATGGCAAAATGGGCAGATACGGTAAAGTTAGCTAGCTACAAGGATGATTCGAAAGATTTTCAACACTGGGTATATTAAAACCTCTGTTGGCCGCACTGTCTTTCTTGTCACTGCTTTATACATCAGTTCATATGTAACTGCGGTGTGAGCAAAAATGGATGCCTCGCTTGTGATTTGCACAAAAGAAGAGCAGCATGCCATGATAAATTTTTTGTTGTCTGAGGGTGTATCTAGTGCCGAAATAACTTACTGAAGACCATAAACAGAAGCGTGTGGATGTCTGCAAACAAAATTTGGACCGATACTCTAAGGAAGGTGAAGAAAGGACCAGTTTGGTCCCCTCAAAGCAATCCTACAAGGATGAAGATTCACTTCTTATTAATTAGTAAAGTCAGCAGTGCATTCACGGCTCGCAACTCAGCCTAAAGCATTTTTAATGAGAGAATAGGATAGGATAGGTTGACAGATGGACAAAGTGATTATAATAATTAATTAATTAATATATTAGATATAATATAATATTAGATTAATTATATTGGATAATCTATTTTGGATTGAAACTCAGTATCATTTTACCTCAGTTGGACATCTTACTTGTTTGAGGCGGAGAAATTTGACAACTTGTCCTTTTTGTCTGCAATAGGTGGAATTTGGCAGTTTGAGAAATTTGCAAGGTGGTCAGTCTTTCAGTCTGCTGAAGTATTTGCCACCTATATGTGTAAATATCCATAGTCTTTCTTGCTACGTTATCGTTTCCTACGGCCGCTAACAACATATTTTTTTACCCCCAAAAGTTTTTAGACATTTGTGGAAAACAGCACAGTTAGTTTTCAGGTATGTGGCCTTCTGCTAGTATTGAAATTACATGAACAGTATGAGGTAGAAACACTCTACGATTAAAGCTAGCTACCAGTCAGGATCAGAAACTCTTGAGATTTCCTGTTGATTGTATGTCATGTATGTGTAATGCATCCTGTGTGTTGAATGAAAGTTGAGAAAAGTCAACAAAATCGAGGTGCAATACCATGCGACAGAAATACTACAAACCATATGCTAAATACCAGTTTTATGCCAGAATGCTCTTTTATTTAGCAGTTCCTGAGTTTCTGTGATTATGTTATTCAGTTTTAATAAACAATAATAAGTTTAGGGACTTTCTAACGTCCAAAAGAAAGTAGAACTATGATATATCAGCGAGTTAAAATTGTACCTTGCTATCTTATTTCACCAGTTAGGATGATTGTCCATTTTATGAATATATATTTATGATTGTATATTGAATACAAATAAAATTTGCTGTATTGTATCAAAAGGATCTGGTTATTAATGCATTAACTAATTCATGAACAATATCAATAGCAGTGTATGTTAAAATAATTGCCTCCAAGTAAAACTGCCTTTAGAACACATTTTAATTATCAAATCTGCAGACGACCTACACTTCCCTTCAGACGATTTGGCACACATGCAGACTGTGGCTATGACTTAATGTGTCACTTTAAAGGGGATCTATTATGCAAAATCTGGCAGTAGCTCATTTACATAGACTCTAAAATGGCACATTTATCAAAGAAGTAAAAGAAAGGTGTTTGAGGTATGAAAAATGCATGTTAGGAGTATTTCAGCTGCCGCATTAACACACACTTTGCGGAGATCAGAATGGAACAGAATAGTGATTGAAGTGATTTTGTTGTTTCTGCCATATGGGCGGGTCTGAGTATTTATGAAACTGCTGAGCCACTGAGATTTTCATGCACACCAATCTATATGATTTAAAAATGGTCTGAAAAGGAGGAAATATCCAGTAAGTAGCAGTTATGTGGACAAAAATGCCTAGTTGATATCAGAGGTATGTCAATTATGCATTCTCTGAATGCACAAAACCTCAAACCTGTGACAAACCTTGAAACAGATGGGCTACAGCAGCAGAAGACCACACCGGATGGCACTCCTGTCAGCTAAGAACAGGAAACTGTGGCTACAATTCTCATGGGCTTACCAAAATCGGACAACAGAAAATCGGATGAACTACGAGTCTCGGTTTCTGCCATGATATTCGGATGGTACAGTCAGAATTTGGTGTAAACAACATAAAAAACATGGAGCCATCCTGCCTTGTCTACACAGTTCAAGCTGTTGAGGTGCTGTGAACGGTGTAGATATTTTCTTGGCTCACATTGGGTACCGTAGTACTAACTGAGCATCTATTAAATGCCACATCCTACCCGAGTATTGCTAGCTGTTCCTGTCCATCACTTAAATACAGGATAATAATGTCACAAAGCTAAAATCATCTTAAACTTGCTTTTTAAACATAACAGTAAGTTGACTGCACTAAAATTGCATCCACAGTCTCAATCTCAATCCAATAGAAAAAGTAAAAAAAAAAAATCCCTTACCACAAATGTTGTCTGCATCATCTTCCAGCTAAATCTGACTTAGAGGAATCTCCCCTGCTGTTCTGCCCCTTTCAGTGGTTTTAAGTTGACTGACCGCACCTTTCTCAGTTTTACTTTTGCTAAAGTTCTTTTTAAACGTACAAAGAACTTCCTTAAGTATATACACTTTCTAAGAACGAAGGAGCAAATATTCCAATATAAATCTTAGTAAAGTAATTGAGATATTATACTATACTATATTGATGCTGAAATTATAGGCAATATTAGACTAGTCACTGATCATAGTTTTCCTAGGTATAAATTTCTTTTTCTGTTAAATAATAAATAATTATTATCTGAAGTAAATCTGGATCCCGTTTAAAAGACAGTGAACTGGGGAGTGAGCAAGTAAGTCACAATAAACTTATACCAACTATTAGGTTCTTTTGTTCCTGAACTTTCAACTGATGGAACAAAAAGGCTTAGATGATGGTATTTAAATGCTTATTTGTTGAGTTATTAAAGGTTGTATTAAACTGATTCAATTCACGTGAATAGTTAAACCAGCTAATTGTTTCTAAAACTATATAATAAATTAAATAATGTTAATTGGTTAATTCTCAACAATGTAACACAAAAAACAGACCTCTCTGTGTTGATTTATGCAATGATCACATTACAAGAGGATAACCAGAATGGTCCAAAACAGTCAAATTTATTATACAGATACACAAATACATACAAAATGATTGTTTAAAATATGCAAATACAAAATAAGGTTTTATCCACCGGGCTTATAACAGTAAGCTAATGAATGAATGAAGTATGTATTAGTGTAAATATGATTACTGTTGTAGATCTACTGCAGGGTCAGGTCAGGTTTAGTGTTTAGTTTGGGTGGTCCATGTGAAAGTGTCTTACTTTAGTGTTTTGTCTGTGTGTTATATTTTCTGTCATAAAACAAAACCGAAATGTCATGTTCTCACACACGTGTTTACACACAGGCAGCCTTATCTTTTCTTCTTGCTCTCCTTTTTCAGTTTTTGCCGGATTTGTTGCGCAGGTGCTTTGGGCTTTCTGCTTGGCTCAGAGGTTTTCGGTTCAACTGGTTCTGAAGTCTCTTCCTGTAATCAAACGCAAAAACCAGACCAGCCTTAAATTATCTTTTATATAATACTGTAATGGATTATAACAACATTTCTGTTATTTCTCTCTTGGTATTTTCATGTTTTATTTTTCAGGGTTTTTTGGAGGGACAGAGGTGGATTTATTTAATTCAAAAATCCAAGTTTTGGGACCAGTCTTTCCAACATAAAGACTTTTTGAATTTACTTCAGCTTAGCAAAAAATCTAATGACTTTTTGAGCTGAGGATGGTGACCATCCTGTAACCGACATGACATTTATTTACAACATTCGATCACTATACTGTGCCATCTCTGCAATTTAATTTATTATTTTTTCTTTTTCTTTGTTGTAAATGTTCTTCTAAATTCAAAATCTCAGTAGTTCTCAGCAGCGTGCCTGGCCCAAAATAAAAAATAAAAAATAACATTTCAGTAGGGTAAAATTATTGACAAGCAAAGAACTACTGAGATTTTGAATTTATAATTACTAAATTCTGAAAGGATAGTGCTAGACCACCAACTTCAAGAAAGATATGCAGTCAGGCAAAATACATAAATAAATAACTGGAGATCACTTAAACATTTACTGAAGTTGTATTAAAGGAAAAAAACACCCAAGTTTAATAGTGATAAGAGCATTTCACCAAACACAGGGCAAAAGGAACTGACAGGATTGGGACCGCTCTAAGTAAACCATTTGTTAATGAGAAGAATTGGAAAAATACTTATGAGAAAGATTCGCTGAGAAAGATTTGTCCAGGGAGAGACAGTGGACATGGTCTCTGAGTATAAATATTTGGGAGTGCATCTGGATAACAAACTGGACTAGTCAGTTAACACACTGGCACTCTACAAGAAAGGACAAAGGCCGGTTTACTTCCTGAGAAGGCTCAGGTCTTTTAACATCTGCAATGCCATTCTTCAGATGTCTTTGAATCTGTTGTGGCAAGTGTCGTTTTGTGTTATGTTAAATAATACTTTCTGGCACTACTGTTCCCACAACTCTAGATAATTTCCAAGTCCAAGTGCAATATCTGATTATCAGTACATTTGTGCAATATTCTTTTCTATTCACTTATACTACATTTCAAGTGCAATATCAGTATACAAATTATTTTTTTCAGTGCAATATGTAACTGTGTGCTATATTCAGTTTTATTTTTGCTTCTATTTATTGTATTTTTCTTTTAATTTTATTTATTGAATTTTTTTTTGTCTCTGTTTTTTGTATTATTATTATTATTATTATTTATCAATGCAACTGTATGACCAAGACAAAGCAATTTTCCTCTGGGATAAAAAAAAGTTCTTTGAATCTTAAATCTTGGAAAAGGCTCCCATTTGCTAGGGATAAAGGTCTAAACATTGGAAAGGTAGTGTCGTCTAATAAGATCAGACTGACCCTATTCCAAAAGCCATGGGTGCATCAGGGTAAGAAAGGAAGCACATGTAGCGATGTATCCATCATGCATCATGTTATGTTATGAATTTCCTCTAGTGACTCTGGCAGCATGGTAGCATAGTGGTTAATAATGTGGCCTTGCACCTACAAGGTTCGTGTGTGGAGTTTGCATGTTCTCCCAGTGTTTGGTTGGTTTTTTTCTGGTTTCCACAATCCAAAGATATGCAGATTAGGCTAATAGGTGTTCCCAAATTGCCTGTAATGTGTGCCCAGTGATGGATTGGGCAGGGTGTACCCTGCCTCATGATCTAAGTTTCTGGGATAGGCTCCAGGCCCCCTACAGCCCTGTACAGTATCAGCAGTATACATTTAGGCATTTTGTAAGTCGCTCTTATCCAGAGGTGTAATAAGAGATAAGCAATAAGAGATTCATTACACATCTGAGCAGTTGAGGGTTAAGGGCCTTGCTCAAGGGCCCAACAGTGGCTACTTGGTGATTGTGGGGTTTGAACCTGGGATCTTCCGAACCATAGTCCAATGCCTTAACCACTGAGCTACCCCTGTATTGTGGCATTGTGACTCGAGGTGGAAGGATGCTGATTGTGGGTCACTCTGGCCATAAGACTGCAATACAACTCAAATTATTGGGATAGATCTAGTCTTGTGACAACTGATTGATTGAATTTCTTCCTAAGAAGGCTGAATGAGCGTGCTTTAGTTACTTTTCTGTAAAAAAGAGTTTACTGCGTTACCAACACTTTGATACAGACATGTACAGCAGTAAACAGACAGAGACAAAGACATTACACTGCTAGTCTGTAGGTTAGGTGTAATGTGCTGCAGCTGTTACCTGATCGTGGCTCTTGGAGGTGGGTATGATTATGGCTAAAATGCAGACGAGTTGAAAAATTGCTCCCAGAAACAGGCCATAGCGTAAAACACTCTCAAAAAAAGTGGGCTCAGGAACCTCCGGCGGCGACAGATCCAAATCCCCAGACATGGCGCTGATCTGTGCCTGAACAAAAACGACATGTTTATATACAGAGAAACACAACTCGCACAGATCCCCGCTATGATGTGTGGCGATGGAGTACCACAACAACGAGCCAAACTAATAGCCTGTAAAGCTATCTAACACACTGCTCCACTGTGGCTCTGACCCACTTCATGGCTTTATCAGTTCCGTCATAAAGTCACTAAAAGTACAAGCTCCACACAAGCATGTAGTAACTCACCATTAATATCACATTAATATATAAAAACACGCACACATTGTACTACTTACACTCTAAACGCAGCTAAATTCTTCCGTACTCCGTATTTATGGTTCAACATCCGGTGTAACAGAAATAGTTGACGTTGTGAATGTTGACTTTTACGCAAACACGCATGCGCAAACTCGAGCGCATGCGCCATAGACGGAAGCTTAATTCAGCTTGCTGAATCATATATGGCAGATCTATTTATGTCGCGATATCATTTAGTTCTCTCTAAAAATATGGAAAGAGATTTGTAACGTTAACTAGGACGATCTGGTAAAATAGCGCAACTAGTAATAAATTATAAGTATAAAAGCCACAAGGCAACTTGTTTTGCTTTAAACGATTTGTTTTCAGCCAAATGCAGTACAAATGAATAAAGTATTTTGTTGTACGTTAAGATAACGAACTACAATAGCGTTTCACCATTACACAGCATTAAACGTTTGAGGTTTTACCCATGACATGTCAGATATTAATAATTAATTAGTGCCGCACGTGAGCCTTTGAGCCTACAGTTCACAGTTTAATTAAATAAACAGAGTCAATTATTTTCGGTAAACCGGTCTTTTGTTTCACTCTTGCTCTGTAGTTGCACGTGTCTCCGAAATAAAAGTGACACACCGCCCCCTGGTGTACATTTGTTTTCTACACGGCTTTATGCACACAGACACTGGAGGTTCAAGGCGACACTGCTAACTGATCTGGAAAATTGTCGACTAAGTTTAAAGCTTTATATATTCAGGTCCATATTAATGTAATCCTGTTTTTAGCTCTGCATTACACTTATTAGCTCAACAGGATGTAGTAGAATTATACACCTTATAATTAAAGTATTATATTAAAAACCTTTAGAAATTGTAGATTCTTTATAGCAATTTTGTATTTTAAAAGATAAATTGTTAATGATCTACTACACCTACACAATCTCAAGTAATAAACCTGATCTTTCACTCTGGGGTGGTCGACATTTCCAAAATGACTGTATACATTAGATGTATTGCTGCAAACAACCAAGAAAAAAGTCCTCCACTGGAAAGCTTGGGTTAGTCTTCACTCCAAGGAGAAGGCAAAGACTTTTTATTTGTGTCATAAGCAAATCTGTCATGGCTGACAATAAAAATTAATCTCTAGGTGAACAGTTTAATCAAAACATGAGACTTTAGTTACTGCTACTGCATGTTAAGTCATTACATGTTAAAGTTGTGCAAGAAAACATAAATTACAATAAAAACCAGAAAATCTAATTCTCACTTAGCTCTAAACTGCACTGCAGTCTGATAATTTCTGTACAGAAAAATGTAGGTGGTTATGAAAGTAATTATGTCTTTTGCAATAAAAGTGTCTGGTGCAATAAAAGTGTCTGGTACATCGTGGGGTGCTGTTTAGAAACATAAAAAAAAAAAAAGTTAAGCTGTAAATGGCAAAAAAAACATTTAAATGCCTGTCTTCTTTTTGGCTGCTAGAGACTGAGGCAGGTCATTTTTTCCATGTTTTATGCCTTTTCAGTGACCATGATAAATAACTACTCTGTTCAGTAGTTATTTATCCGCCTGTGGTGTTGCGTTAGATATATTGCACAAGAGAGCTATCAATACACAGAGCTGCATTTCACTAACTGGAGCCAAGCCTGCACACAAAAGCCCCTGAAAAAGGCAGGAAATCAAATTTTGTTATGAGGTGTTCAAGTCAAACCTGGACTTTTCCTGTCATGTAAAACAGAACACAGTTATGAGAGCAAAAACTCCATTTATTTCTCTATATAATGCCCTGCTACACTAACACACATATCCAATTGTTTCTCTGATGCTTGGATACCATCAAGGTAAGTTTTCTCATTACACCTGAGCCATGATCGAACTGCTTGCTTCCTGCCTGAAATGCTGGCCTCCCAGAAACTTCTTTAATGGCACAAACATACGCAAATTGCTGGTCAGTGAGGTCAGGACTGGTCCCAGCCGAGTTCCTGTAATGTGAAAATTATGTTCCTGAACGATTTACACAGACAAATGTGTCTCGTCTGCAAGTTATCTGTCAATTTTCAAGGTTCAGGCATTCCTCTCACTAAATGTTTACAGGGATGACTACTGTGGGCTCCGATCCACCTCGACTGGGATCGACATTCACGGATGTATGGCCTTCTTTAAAACCTAATGGTTTTCTGTTTTACAGTAACAAGATGAATTAGTTCCTGTTTTGATAGACATGTCCAATGATTTTATCTAATTATCTTTTTAATTTCTTTTAAATTACCCAGAAACAGGCACTTTCCTTTTTTAATTTTAACTTGGAACAACTTTGTTAAACAATCAACCATCTTCCTATGGCCTCTGTCTCACAAGCTGTGATATTTCTAGCTTCCAAAAAGGCATTCGATTGTGTGGGGTATCTCTTTCACACTTTAGAGAAATTTGGCTTCAGAAAGAACTTTCTCTCATGGGTGAAACCACAGTATTCATTCCCCCTGCCCTCAGTGAGGACCAATAATACTTAATCAGCCAATTCACTTCACTGCTCCACTCGGCAGACCGTCACCTTAAACCCGCTTCTGTTTACCTTAGCCATTAAACCCCTCTCCATCACGCTTTGTCAGAGCCTCAGTATTACAGCATCCTCAGCAGCAGAGTGGAACAGCAAGTATTTCTGTATGCGGGTGACCTTTTTATGTATACTTTGCCGATTTCTTACTGTTTGCCCCTGTGGCTCTCTCTATCCTTTAATCATTTGGTGCTCCAATCTAGTTTTAAACTGAGTTTGAATAAAAGCAAACTACTTTCTCTGAGTAAGTCGGCACATGAATCCCCACAACATAGCCTGCCATCAAGATTGTAAAACCTGGCTTTATTACCTGTAGGGCCTCAAGTAACTACAAATGTAGGGACCTTTACAATGATAATTTCACCCCGCTTTTGATCAGCGTACAAGAGGACTTTAATTGTTGCTCAGTGTTGAACTTATATTTGACAAAATTAATACCATCAAAATGAACATTGTTTGTAAATTTTTTTATTTCTTTCATTGTGTCCCCACCTTCCTTCCCCCTAACTTTTTTTCTTCTTCAGAAAATCAATACCACTATTTTTGGCTTTATTTGCTAAAAAAAAAATAATAATAATAAAAAACAAGGATATGCAATCAATTTCTAGAGACAAAAGGCACTACAGGGAATAGCTCTCCCTAATCTGAGGTTTTGCTTTTTGGGCTGCCAATTTTAGAATAATACAGTTTTGGCTACAGTCTGACTCATATCAATCCCCCTACCTGGCTTAAAATGGAAGATGCTTCTTGTAGTCAAACATATTCTATATATGCCCCAATAATGGCAAGTCATGCCTCTGTCTCTGGTGGATAGAATCTTTACTGTTTGGTAAAACTTAGGCATTAAATCACTTAAAACAGTTATCTAAGAAATTTGATTTGCCCCCCAATAAACTGTTTTTAAGGTATTTATAGATCTGCAGCTTTGTTAGTAAAAGATTCTCTCAATGTCCTGTCTTGTTCCAGGCTTACCCTTAAACCGACCATGCCACATATTTATAGTCAGATTCAATCTCAGTGTTTGGTTTCCTTGTGTCCCATCAAGACACTCTGGGAAACAGGTTAGGAAATGAGAGGAACTTTTAAATGATGCTCTTCAAAAAAAATTAATTAATCATATCTTTGTGCAAAACTTGGACTGGTAAAGTATAAAATTGTACGCAGTACCCATCTTTTGAAGGTTCGGCTCCCTGAGAGCTATTAAGATGTGAATTCAATGTGTGACAGGTGTCTCAGGGCACCAGCAAGCACCGAGACAAATTTTGGTCTTGTCATGGCTTACGATTACTGGGCGAAATCTTTAGGTCATTGTCATGTTTTTTTTTAACCTAATGTTATGTTCGCATTGTTCAGTGTTACTCCATCCACAGTACCACTCTCCTGTTTACAGGCACCCTTTATAAGGTTTGCAACTCTGCTACCCAGATGAATGGTGCTGCTTATGTGAAAATTTTCAGTACCCCTTCACATACATTTTGGTTGAAGAAAATTCTTAAATTAGAAAAGATCAGATGCTCATTAAATGGCTCCATTAGAAAATTTAATGAAAAATGAGACCCATTCCAGACATCTCTGCATACTTTTTTTTTTTTTTTTTACATTTACACGGTTGATCATTTGGCTGTTCGTATTCAAATCGACTTAAATTTGAGACAGGATGCAATTGAGCAGTTGAAGATTTTACTGGTAGTAAACGTTCCTGTTCAGATTTTATCCAGTAATTCTTTTGTATTATTGATTAAAATAAGTGCCCTGTTTTCTGCTTTTACAGAGAACTACAGTATAGGGGCTTATTACCCAGAGACGAGCAGAGGTAAAAAAAATTTAGAGTGTAAAATATGAGAGTGGTAATGAATAATTGATTGGAGTCATTTTAAAATGTTGTTGCCTCCAACGAGGACAGCTGTTTCTCTTCCCCTTTGGTGGAATCTCTTATATTCTACCCCCTAAAAAGCCCCCAGATGGTTGTTCAGTATCTTGGCACATTCCTAAAAAATAAGAAATGTTCAGTCTAACCAAGAATATTTTAGATTCGTAACAGTATTACTGCATGAAAAAAAAAAACAGTTTTGATGATCGGTTTCAAACCTCTCATTAATATATATTAGTTCACACACTGCTGTATATGCATATGGCTAAACAGGCTATATTCTGTATATATTGCTCATAAAACACCAAAGATAAATTATAATATTATCATATAGTTATCATATTTTAAAATGAGCATTAGCCACAAGAGCAAGATATCCTTCGATCCTTCTTCTCTTTGAGGTTACTCACATCTAAATTCCTTTTAATCACTGTTTCTATCTTAAATTGAACTCATTGCTCTGTGATGGGTCGCTTCAGTTATCTATGATGTCAAAAGTGGTTATTGTTGTAAGGGGAAGAAATGTCACTTAGGATCTATTGTGCATTTAAAAATCTAGCTCTATTAAAAAAATTGAGGCAACTATTTGCATCAGCTCTGTAAATATATTTAAACAAGATTTATTTGTAATAATCACCGCACAAACAAGCCCAACCCATAGAGGCCTCCCAGTGCATTGCACCTAAAGCATCTGCCGCTAACGCTCTGAACACACCCCTAGAAGCCCTTAGGAGTCACGCCCATGGGGCCAGAGCTGCCCTGGTGGCAAACTTAATGTTAATTGTTTTTAATGTTATTATAATTAATTATGTAGAGTTTTGTAGAATGTATAACACCCTGTCACATTTTTATCAGTGTAACACACACACAGTCACACACGGCCAATTTGGAAACACCAATCAGCCTACAATGCATATCTGGATTGTGGGAGGAAACTGGAGTACCCAGAGAAAAACCCACCAATCACAGGGAGAACATAAAAACTCTACATACTCACACAGACCAGTGGCTAGAATCAACCCTCTATCCTGGAGGTTTAAGACGATCATGCCACCATGTCATCCATTACATTAACTTTCAACATGACTTTCAATACTTTCAAAACCGTTTTCATCTGTTAATACTATTCGTGTTGTGCATCTATAATGACTAAGTGGGTATCTGCCAAAATCTGATCCTGAGACATGTGTGTTCAATTAAGAGTCACAGGTTTAAATGTAGGAGGTGGACAAACCCAGCTCAACTCATTTGCAGAGCCCGGCTTTAAATCATAAATGTTTTTCATGACAAGAAAAAGGCTACACTCATATCTGAGATGGAAATTTGACCTAAACCTTTGTCATTACTTGGACACCGATGCTGTAAAAACTTTTTATTTACACGATCGTATTTGGTTTCCTGTGGTGCTTTGATGGGAATGTGGATTTCACCCACACAGCCAATTATATCTGCAACTCCTGACATGGCTGGCTTCCTTTCTGACACTAACATATGTCCCTGGAAAACAATAGAAAAAAAGCACCAGGGCACATTGTGTACTGTTAGTGCATCATATATTTTCAGCATCAGTAAAATTGTACAGAAAACCACTATTGGGGAAAAAAAAACACGATGATGCAGAAGGAAGGCATGAAATTGTTTTTTTGTGGCCTAGTGAAGGAGAATCGATGAGCAAAAATAACCATAGGGTTTATCTGTCCATGTGTCTGCCTCTCTGAAAGATAAATAGCCCTCTGTTCATGGGCTAATTCATTACAGACATAATGTTCAGCGTATTATTCATATTCTTTATTTAAATAGGATGTTTAATGAACAGGCATAACATTTCTGACACAGATTAAATGCATGCAAGAATTCTCTGCTTCTTGAATCTGAAACGGGTAGCTTAGTTTAACTCTTAAAAAATTGACATGCAAGCTTTAGAACCTTCTACTGTGTATGGTCTGCATGATAAACAGCTATTGTAATAAAATCCCTGAAAACCATTTTCCTCTTTTGCTTTATTGACTGCGTATCCTTCTGCATAAACTACCTAGGCAGAGATGGGAGAAATGAAAGAAAGCATGGCCATGGCAACTCAATGGGTGATTGAAATTTTTTTCAGCTTGTGTTCATAGAAAAGCTCTTTAGTTCAGACCAATATAATATATGGTGTTGTCGTTTGTACCTTTGCGTAATTTGTGCTTTGAAAAGACAATGTTTGCTTAGTCTGTTTCCAGACATTAAAATCAGTGAGCAAGAAAGTACATTACACTCCTTCATGTTCATTACACCCACGGTTGCATTTAAATTAGGTTAGATTAGATTCGATTTTTACTGTCATTGTGCAAGGAACATGTACAAATCCAATGAAATGCAGTTAGCATCTAACCAGATGTGCACAAGTGGTATATATTTATAGTAAATAACAAGTGCAGATATAATAATGTAATGAGGTTCATATTTACAAGTGTCTGGATGTCTAATGCATGTCTGTGCAGTATATAAGATATTATAAGAAATAGATCTTCTTTCACTGTGGATATAAACAGTAGGATGCAAAATTTTAAGCCACCCGTCTTTTTTATATATATATTTTGCTTCCAAAGGGCCAGACTGTCTTGTATTTTAATGTAGTTTTGAAGAATAGTTCTCCATGCTTCCTGAAGGACTTTTTTTTTTGTTGCTCTCACTTTTGGCAAGTTTTTGGCTCTCGGTTTCAGTCTAGTTCCTGCATGTGAGCAGTATCAGAATAATGTGTGTTAAGCCACTCAGTGACCTAGGAATCATTTAAGCATAAAAACATCTAACTTAAGGCATAAACCAGTGAGAAACAGTACAGATGATGATGTGATTAGTATACTGGTGATGCTGAAGCTGAGCGTTTAGAACAGACAAGAGGGGAAATGAGGTTGCTGCAGAGATTGTTAAAAATATATATTTTTTTTGCCACTTTCAGTCGGTCATAGTAAAATATTTGTTCCCATTTCTAAAACTCAGATGACATGGATCAATTCCAGCAGCTTATAATTGGAACAATTAAAGAACAATAAAACCATAAACAACTGTTATTTCGGTTTCTAGATGGATGTCAGGCAGAACCTATGTGGTGCGGTATGGAGAGCTCCACCACGAGATATTTAGATGTTTATAAGAGTCCTAACGCAGGGCTTTAGAGGAGGTCAGTGAAACAGGAGAAGAACGAACAAAAATCCTTCCATTTGGAGATGGCGTGGGATTATTAATTAGAAAACTCAAAAGGAACCCGAAAACAAAAATAAACAGAGCACCGCAGTCCACGCGAGGACGGACGGGGCTCGGATAACTAAAAATAAAACGTATAAGATCTTCTCAGTGCCTCCGTCTTTACCGAGGATTTACAGGAGAGACAGAGAAAGACAGAGAGATTTGTGTTTTGTGCACTTTAACCTGAGAGCGGACGCTAAACTAAGGCGTATCGCGCTCGCTCACTTTCTCTCTCTTGCCGGCGTCTGAGGCAGAGGCTGGGTCTCTGTCGTCTTTCTGCGACAGAGACTTTCTTTCTTTCTTTCTTTCTTTCTCCCTTCGGCCTTGATACCTTACCGCTGCTACCTAAATAATCTCACGAAGGGCGGCGTCATCAGGACCCTTAAGTAAACACGCCGCCAGGTGCGGCTCGTTCAGGCTGATTGCGGCGTTGCCTGGCAACCGCGTGTATAACTGGCCGCGCCTCTGCCTGTTCAGAACTCCGCGGGTTAGCTGCCGCGGATCGGCCCGTTCCAAACAGTGCAAAGCATTTTCGCGCGGTTCTGCCCTTTGTGAGACCTGCGTCGTTACAGGACCAAAATAATTATTTTTACTGGAATTAAATATATATTTAAAAATAATTCTGCCGAAATATAGGACTAACTCACCAAATGCTCTTCGTCTTCTTCTTCTTATTTTTAATATTATTAATTTATTTATTTGAATTGTGCAATTTCATGTATTTGTGCTGTGCTATTTCTTTTTAATTTTTTTTGCTCAGTCATTTTTGTAGCTATATAGTTGGCTCAAATTAAATCAAATTGTTTTTTTCTTTCATCTTGCTTAGGTTGTCCAAAAAAAATGATATGTCACTCTATATTGCACAATAATGACCCGTATATTAAACATAGTAATGCGCCAAAACGCCTGAAAATGTTCTGAGTTTAAGGAATACTTTCACTCACCCACTGTTTTATATTGTATAGTGCTTATCCTGTACAGGGTCATGTGGTGCCAGTCCATCACAGGGCACACACACACACAATGGGCAATTTGGAAATGCCAATTATCCTACTCTGCATGTCTTTGGGCTGTGGGAGGAAACCAGAGAATCTGGAGGAAACCAATTTTTTAAATTTGATTTACATAATTACATTTCATTTAATATGAAGAAATGAGGGGTGTCCCAATACTTTTACACAGTACTGTATGCGTCAATGAAGCGTGTGTAAATAAATGAGCTCAAATGCGCATAATACCTGGGAAGTGTTTGACTGTATGTAATCACTTGACATGTGACTAAGTGAAAGTCTGTGTGGATGTACAGTCTGGAGTAGATAGAAATTATTGCTTAGCAATAAGATTTGCTTTTCAACCATTTGGTGTATTATTATATTATATTTGAATATTGTTATACAAATGGCAGCATGGTGGTGTAGTGGTTAGCACTGTCGCCTTGCACCTCCAGGGTCTGCGTTCGATTCCAGGGCCGACTCGATTCCCGTCTCTGTGTGCATGAAGTTTGCATGTTCTCCCCATGCTTGGTGGGTTTCCTCCAGGTACTCCGGTTTCCTCCCACAGTCCAAAGATATGCAGCAGGTTAGGCTATTTGGCATTCCCAAATTGCCTGTAGTGTGTGAATGAGTGTATGTGTGTGTGCCCTGTGATGGATTGGAACCCTGTCCAGGGTGTACCCTGCCTTGTGCCTGAAGTCTCCTGGGATAGGCTCCAGGTCCCCGGTATAGAAGATGAGTGAGTAAGTGAGTTATATAAATGAGTATTGGTGGTGCTTTTGTTGTATTGTGTGAAATACACAACTAAAAAATGTATATTAAAATCTTTGTGTGTGCATTTTTGTGTGTGGAAATCTTTATTTATTTATTTTATTTTTTGTAAACTTTGTTAGATCGAAAACCAACATTAATTTATAGTATTAATTTCTGAGAGCTTTGATCTTTTAATGAAAAAGTAACAAGGTAGCATTTTTTTGGTCTGTTTTAAGCCACTCACTTTCCATTTTAATAGGAACACCTGCACAGGTGTTAATTTATGAAGTTTTTCAAACACCCTTTCATGATTGTGTTCCAGAGACATGAGTTAAAAGGGTTTATTAAGAAGGGTATCCAAACAATCAGAACAGAAAAGGGAAACCCAATCTCAATATTAGGTGAGGTTCAAGTGATTTATGACCGGCAGGTACTGGGTTAGGCTAAGGGCTAAGGAGGTAAGACAAACAACACCGCGTTGGAAACACTGAAAGGCAGTATCAATAATAATCCTTAGCAACAAATTGGAATGAAAAGTTTTGCTTTTGTGTGTAAGAGTTTGCAGTTGTCAGGTGATTCGGAAACCAGGCATTGGGAGTTGTAGCTTTCTGAGTCTGACAAAACTGATCATGTGGCAGTAGCATGATTCAAAAAATCATCAAGAACTTCAATTAATGTGCACATCAGAATGCGGAATAGTGTCATCTTGTCACTTTAATCATGGCATGGTTGTTGGTTCCAAAAGGTTTGGGAATTTCAGAAACTGTTGATCTCCTGGGAATTTTACATATAACAGTCTTAAGTGTCTACACAGAATGATGTAGAAAACAACAACAAAAAACACATACTGTGTGTAGCGGGGTTGTAGGCTGAAACAAGTTGTGTTTCAAAGGACAATGACCAGATTGGTATAAACTGACAAGAAGTCTAATTCAAATGAACATTATTTACAACCCATGGTGAGCAGAAAAGCATCAGTTGCTATGTGATTGGCTGATTGGATAACTGCATGAATTTGCAACTGTACAGTACATGAATGGCTTAACAAAAATTTTTGAGATTGCTAATATAGAAAAAAGAACCTGAAATCTTATAACTTGAAAATCTTATACTATGTATGCTATGTTTAAAGTATTTGAAATGAGAGATCAGATTTATAGTTTAACTATAAAATCAAGGTACATTATTTCCAGGGACAGAGAGAGTGAACTAAAATGACTTGAATGTCTAATATAATAATGCTATTAAGAATGCTAATAATAAGAATTAAGAATGCTAATAATAAAAACCTTATTATTCTTACTAAGACTCTTATTGCATCATGATATCATGCACTTATTATAGGGGTCTATATATTATATAACTGATGTATAAATAAGTTGACTAGGTGATCTATAACTGCATTGCTCGAACACAGTGTGATATTCCTGTTTGTTTTGATCTTTATTACCTTAGAAACACTAAATAAAATGAATATAATGCATTTATATTTTTGTAAGCATTTAGATAGGAGAATGTATTTAGAATTTATAGAAATGTAGTTAAGAACTGACATACTACTCCACGCAAAGATATTTAAAAGACTTTATTTCGTATGATTAGCTAGTCGATAACCAATGGATGAATGTGCATGTAGACCTTTTTTTTTAGTGGCTGGTATCTCTTCAAGTACGAACATTATTGGTTTACAGAATAACAATAACCTACAGGTGTAGTAAAGGTTTATCTTCTGATGGTAAATGGTTTTGCTCTGTAAGAGATAAAAGCATGCCAAAGCATCCACAAAAGGAATCACTGACACAGGTACCTCTACACGAGACACAATGGACGAGCAGGTCTTTGGAAACGTTTTTACATGGTTTCACCATGAAATGAATACAGAGAACGAGTATGTTAGATCATGTTAGTAAGCATGTGTTGACATTATGGCATAGGTGTAAGTGACTGCCATTAATATTGGCCTGGACAGGTGGTGAAATTAAATGTCTTAGCATGGGCAAGGGGCCAGTCATCTGGCATCCAGTGTCCCAGGGAAGACTGGGATTTTGTTGTCTGCTTGGCAGGGGTTTAATGATCCCCTGTAGCTTTTCAATCATGGTGTCACACACACACAAAAAAAAAAACATAAAGATTTTTTTTTTTCATTGGTCCTATTGCAACGTCCTAAGCAGCAGCACAGAAGTCCATGGCAGCTGGACATGACTGAAAAAGCTCACATCACTTTAAAGCAAATGTTCCAGAGACAAAAATACATCTTTGATGGAAATTTAGAAAAGAAGACATTTAAGATGGGGTGGGGGAATAGATCCATTGCTAGACGTTTCATGATGTAAGCACTGTACCAAAGACAGGGCCTGTTGGGGTTTTCGTACTGCTTCCATACACACAGGTTAAAATGAAAAGAAAATGCTCGTTTACAGTAGGCTAGTCACAGCTCCTCCCAATGACAGACATTTCACTGTCACCATTTTAAACTTTTAAAAAGGCCCAGTGTAACTCCTACATAAATTAATGCACAGGATCTTTCAAAAATAAAAAAAATTGGATGTCAGGAAAGAGAAAACAAAAACTAAACTAAACAAAAAAGGATCACACATCACATTAAATTACAGGCTTTTACAACAACATTTTTGTTTTAATAATCTATAATATAGATATATATATATTTTTCTCATCAATTATAAGACACTCATAAATGAGTTCTAGCCATCTGGCAAAAATTCAAACCTTGATTGATTAATGTAAATACATTTGACACACACACTCACACGCAGGCATACACTAACATAGACACACATTGCATAATAAAATCATGCCACTGTTACATGTGGATCACTAGAACTGGACTTGTTCTACTCATCATATCTTTTGCAAGCATTTGTGTACTGATTAATGTGAAACACTAAATCAATTAGTTTTTGGATTACACTGATCACTGATGTAGAGATAGCTACCACTAACATACAAATACTCTATGACTAACAAATGTGTGTGCGTGAACTGGCTCTAGCATGATTTGAGTCCTGCCTTCTTCTGATCTGTTCATTAAAAGAAATAAAGCATTGCACTGCCTTTCAACAGACAGCTACTTTTCTAAAACTTAGATTTCCTTTCACATCTTTTGAATAAAAGGGATGTACAAAGAGTGTGATTTTTTTTTCTTTTTCGTCACTGAGGTACATGTTCTTCTTCTATTTATTATAAGGTTTTGTGGAAAAGGGACCACACATATATGGCTTCTGACTTAGCTTTCCTTATTGTAAATACACACAGATTTCTTTGACTGGAAAACAACAACAACAACAACAACAACAACAACGGAATATTACATTCATAAACCAAACATAACATAACTTATCAGCAAGACTGAACAAATACAAAATAATTTGACAAAGAAACATCCACTGGACATAAAATGTGCAAAAAAGAAAGAAATAAAAGCATGAAAAGCTCATAAATAAACAAAGAAATCACAAACTCAACCACAGTAATATGGCACATTTGATAAAAAAATACCAAAATTGTCACATAGCGCTCCTCAGATCACAAGGATAATAAAGGAACCTGAAAGGCTTTAAAATCTTCAGCTAAAGATTTACATTTATTCCTATACCCGCTTCGGGGAATTTAATAAAGTGTGCAGTCATTGTATTTTTCCTCTACGTTTTATTATCAAAATGACAAATGCCACACATACACAATATATGCTCTATCTTCAAAACATGCTTCTATGTACATCAAGGTACAGACACATGCTGTATTAACAAAGTTTATCAATGCATATGTACAGCACAATTAGAGGAGAGCAGAGGGAAAGAAGTGCCCATTAACGGACCGAACTAAGTATGCCCTATCGTCTCGTCTTGTCCCTTCTAACGTAAAAGAACGGAGATGAGACAGCGCGTGTCGCATCTCCAGTGAACTGCGTCCCTTCCCATTAAACCTGCGTTATTACTTTGGCATTTCAAATGTCTTCTGATTAAATGGTGTTTAATGGGTTTGTTTGTGGTTGTAGGCAAACCTTCTTTCAAACAAACGAGGCAGTGAACTAACCAGAGGCTTCAAATGTATATAATACATTATACAAGATGATGGAAAATGGGTTCGAAGCTTCTGTGAATTAACAGCCATATTAATCGGTGGCGGGTGGTTTGTTCTCACAAAGCATTCTCGGTCAGTTTAAATGATATGTTAAGATGGATGAATTGAGTCCGTATTTACTAAGGCAATACCGCCAGGATAATCTCTTTTTCTTTAAAACCCTACAGAAATACACATCTGCAGCACTGAGATCAGATTTAAGGGTTTAGATATGGTGTATTAGAGTAAATTTATTTTCATCTTATTACACTATTTTTCAAAAGGTACTGTAGGACTTTTTTTATTTTTTTGGTAACAAAAGAGCTATAAATCGCTCCAAAAACCCTGCAGCCCTGACTCTTATGTCATGTTAGTAGCACAGTCACCTTTAAATTTCTAAAAGCTAAAATCACATCTAGCAGCCTTTAAGATTTACATATCTTTCAAATGTTTTTTAAAGTAAATACTTAACATTGACTTGATTTACTGTTCATAAGCAATGTCCTGGTAATGTATACCAGTGTATGGCTAAATTATGTGGTTTCTAAATTTTGCTTTAAATCTCAGTGCCGGTAAAATACTTTAAATTTTTAATTCATGTCACTAAATGTGACAATCTTGGATAGCCATCAATTACAGTTATCAATTATTAACTTATAATAATTGTTGATACATACAAAGTGAAAAACATATATCATGATATAGTTCATATATTTTATTCCTGTACTATTTTAATATATTTTATCAGGTAGTGTGATTTTATTTGTATCGCTCTTATATACATGCAGTGATATCATTTGATTAAATCAAATAATTTTGATGGTAACTGACCAGAGAAGATAAATATGTCTGTTTCATGTAAGCTATATGATTCCATGTGCAAATATCCCTCTGTTGCAGGAGCATGGGGTGATATTTTGAAAAAAAAAAACGCTTTGGGACATCAAAACATGTCGTCTTCAACCACGCTGCTTCCACTCAGTAAACACTACAGGATGAACTGCTTTTTAGGGAGACATGAAGTTTTCACATTCAGCAATGTTGACCTTTTCAAGTACGTTATTCTGAACATTATTTGGAGTAGGCATGGGCAGTGGTTGGTCGCTTTCATGCATTGGTGGCTGGGTTGGATAGGTTGAGGAGGGAGGTTAGTTGATTAGTAGACTTTGTAGAGAGGTGGAGTTACTTCTTGGCATGGAGGGCAGCCAGTGCGCCGTCTATGTCCTCTTCCTCCTTCAGGGTGTGCCACTGAGCGATGGGGCGGCGTGGGTTGGCCAGCATGTCGGACCAGTGCTTCAGCTCTGTGCCCGAGGCCTTGCTGCCGATAAAGATCTTTCCGATGGCATCGTTCTTACCAATCTTGTCATAGTCAAAGACAGTGACCACCACAAGGATTTTCTGGGAAGCAAGACAGACACGGCATTAAAACTCATTTAAAAATCTACAGTTTTATAGTTTGTTTAAAACAAGGAAAGATGTTTGGTTTCAACATGGTATTGGAAAAGTTTTTAAAAGTGCTTTTTATGAATAAACTGTAAAGTTTCAAAAGTTAAAATTGGGATCCCTGGCTTCCAAACTGTTTAATAGAAAACCATTCGGCCTATCGTCAAAAGTTCAAAATCACCAGGATCCAAGGGAGCAAAACTGGCTGTACTCTCTGGAATTGCATTACTCTCACACTCCTGTCAAACACAGTGACACTAACCAATTATGAGCATTTGTGAGATTTATGCATGCAAAAGACAATGGTTTGTACTTTCAACTGGAAGCTTGTATATAATAAAGAGAGCTTAAAATGTGTTAACAATTTGCTATTGTTAACAAATAGTTAACAGTTTATTTTGTTAAGGCATAACTTTTAAAGGTCCTATATTTTACTATTTCTTTAACAAGTTAAAATACATCTCAGAGAAGTGAAATACCCCACTGAAATGTGTTTATACCTTAAACATCTCTCTTTCACTCCTTCTTTGAACATGCCACTGTAATATCCATGTAATTAAGAGCCAGAGAAATGCAGAGCTGGGCAACGAGCCAGGGCAGGGGTTTCTTTGTATCTCACAAAAATGAAACCACTGGGATTTATGTAACTGAATTCATTTGGTGATTAGAATATTTGTGTCTATCATATATTTGATGCTGGGAGAGCCAGGGATCTTATTGGGAGGTGTATTGGTGTAGAGAAAGAGGATAAAGTGTGGGCCAAGAAAAATGATGCTGTCCAACACTGTAGGTATAATCCTACTCAGTGATGGTTATGACATGCCTGCTATATCCAAAGCATCTCTATGAAATGTGCCTGTAGCCCAAAATAATTGAAAGGACTTTCACGGGTATTGCATTTGTGCGCATGGTTTCCCTCTCCAGGTTACGTCCCAGCTGATAGCACAAATTTATCAGTATTGGTTTCTGGAATCGGCTTCTGCTGATAAGCCATGTGGAGATGTCAGGGGAAAAAAAAAATTTCTCGTCTGACCCTGAAAATGTGCTTTCTCCGAATAGCACGATCAGCAACAACCTTCAACAAAGTGAGATAAGCCTTGCTGCAGACTTGTTTGTATTTAACACTAATAACTTCCAGAGCTAATTCAATGTCTTCGCAGTACAGGCTAATGATTTAACAAGTCCCCGAATAAAGAGTTCCAAATTAAATACATTAAACTTGGAGCATTTTTCTCCAAGTTTGACTAATGTGGTGCTTCGTATACACATTGTCAAAGCTGAACAATCATACTATTTCATTTCCAGCACTTTGAGTAAAGAAGTGTTGTTGACAAATTTAAGTCAGATGCATATTTTCACATTTTTACAAAATAATATCTGAGGTTTTATTAATATCAACCTGCCAAAGCCCTCTTATAACCACCCTGCAATGTTTCAACCACATTTGTAGTAAGTGAGATGTTTTGATAAATGGTAGTTGCCACAGCACCATGAAAAATTGTTGCGTGGTTGTTTACCGGCTCTCCTTCACTCAGTTTTGCTGCAAGGTGTGAGGACATCAGTATTGTTGTCCAGTGTTTTTCTTATACAGGGATTTGGTTAATAAAATTATATTATAATGCCAAATATCACTGGTGTATTAGTGTAACAGTGCTTTTTTTTCTTTCCTTCTTTTTCTTTGCATACAATTAACTGTACTTGTCAAAATCTAATAATGCTACATACATGCAAGTAAAATTATACAATATTCTACAATTATAATCTATACTCATCAAGTGTTGTCAGACACTAAATTTTGTGATTGTACTTGTTATTATTTGAGATAATCATTATCTATGCATTATCATAACCACTTTTCTTGTGCAGTGACGTGCCGGCACAAGAAAAGTGTTTTTTTTTTGTTGTTGTTGCCTTTTTTGTATAGATATAGATAGTTTAAGTTAACTTAAAAATGTAAATCTGTTATATCTGATGTAAATCTGTAATATCTGAGCTAGTCAGGTAATTAGATCTCTTAGTTAGCTAGGTTTTCAATAAAGTGTGGTGTTAATTTATGTTGTGTTGTTAATTTATGTTGGTCCTGGAGGAACGTTGTTTTGTTTCACTGTGTACTTAACTGTATATGGTTGGAATGACAATAAAAGCCTACTTGACTTGACTTGGACAATGTGGTGTACACTCTAGATGGGGTGCCAACCCATCACAGGGGACAAGCAAACACACACATACACTTATACACCCATACACCCAAGCATAAACTACAGGCAATTGGAAAACATCAATTATCCTACACCTTATGCCTTAGGACTGAAAGAGAAATTCAGAGTATGTAGAAGCAAGATTTGAACCCTCAACCATAGAGGTGCAAGGCAACAGTGATAAGTACTACATCATCCAAAAAGCATCTTGCTTAATCCACTCCAATAAAGAAAACCTTGGACTCTTTTTTTTAATCACTAAGACATCGAGGACTATACACATCCCAATTCCCTCACAAGGTTTGCAAGGTTCACTGTAATTTATAATAGGGCCCTTGATAACAGACACGTAAGTACTTGAATAATGTCACTGAATATCACTCATGAATCCTCTCATCTTTTGCCACAATCTCCACTTCCTGTGGAGAAGTACTGTGTGGCCTTAAGCATGATCACCATGAACGACAACCAGAACACCTCAAGGTCATGTTCACCCTCCCTGTGGTTCTGATCACACACACATTTTTTCAAGTTATCAAGTTTAATTGCACTATACCCTGATCAGCCATAATATTAAAACTACCTAGGGATTAATTGGCATGACTCCACAGGGCCTCTGGGGTGTGCTGTGGTGTCTGGTACTGGGACGCTGGCAGTGGATATGTTGGGCACTGTGGGTTGTGGGGTGGAACCTCCGTGGATAAGATTTGTTTGACCAGTGCATTACATTGGTGTTCAATCAGATAGGGATCTGGGGAGTTTGGAGGCCATGTTAGTGTCCTTGGGCTTTATGCCTGGGTATGGAGGGCTGTTGTGCCCGGGGTGTTCTGTTGCTGTATTAGCTTTTCTGTGGGATCAAAGCTAGCCTGTCCTAGCTTTTGCTTCCCATGGACATGGGTGAGCAGGTACTCAGTTTGTTGTTGTATAAATGCTAATCTGTGTTGTTAGGTTAATTGTCAGTGCTGCTAATGTTATGGCTGAATAGTGTATAAACACAGTCATAGTCATAACAAAGATCTTGCTCGGTAAACATTTATCTGACATTACCAATCCTTTTGTATTGTTTGTTTCCCTGGTTCTTAGACTTTGTTCTGATTTTCGTGCCCCTGATATTCGACTGAACCTCTGCCTGTTTTAGAGAACATCTCTGTCTATTGTTTGTCCCAAGCCTGGATAAAATAGAAGGGTTGCGTCAGGAAGGGCACCCGGCGTAAAACCCGTGCCAAGCTGTTGTGCGGACCAGATATTCCGCTGTGGCGACCCCTGGCCAGGAGCAGCCATAAGACCAACAACAACAATCTGTCTATGATTTTGGATTTGTTCAGCTTTATTATTACAACTTTGTAACTTCGTTTGCATTTACCAGCCTCTTTATGTTTTATTATAATCCTTCCTCTCATCACTGTTACTGCTGTGATGTTAACCTAATACCAAATAAATACTCCATAAACATCTTGCGCAAATTATTCAACTGCCCTAAGTGCTAGAGGAATGTAACTTTCATGTTAATACAAACTGGTACTTGTCAATTTAAAAAATGTCCTTTCATGTTTTAATGTGATCCGGCTTGCTAATTTCCCTGCTCACATTCACACACATTTTATATGCTTCACTGGTTTCTGTCTCTGATTCTGTAATTGAGATTTCGGATCACAAAGTCATTGCTTTTTTTTTTTTTTTTAATTTTCCTATTAGCAAGCCAACCAAGAAAGTTTCTATTTATTACTGCAATATTATGACAGTTTGCTTCTGAGCTCTTCAGGCTGAATTCTGCCTCAGTAATCAAAAGAAATGGCTGCACATCTTGGTCCTTTTGCTATTATTTAAAAAGAATAAAAATTAACCTTCCCCAGATGCAGTTTGTAGTTCAATTGAGTTCAATCACTGTGACACTCTTCTCACCTTCTTTAATGAATTAGCAAATTTTATCAGGGCCTCTATGGAATCTTCCCCTCACACAAAACCAGTGATATGCTGCTTAAAAACCCCTGATAAACTCTTAACAGCATTTTTTCCATTACCGAGCCAAACACCATCTCCGATTTTATCATTCAGCCTAATGCGTCTTCCTGCCTGCTTAATCATGCACCCACTCCTTCCCTTAAGAAGTGTCACTGTCATCTCTACACCCCTATAATCTCATTAACATGTCACTTTATTCAGGATATGTCCCTACTGCTCTTAAAACCGCAATTGTCGAAACCATTCTCGAGAAACCTCATCTTGACCCTGCCTTACTTGAAAGCAATCAATGCATTACCAATCAACCTTTCCTGGTTGAAGTGTGGGAAATGGTTGTGGCCTTATGGTCACTAAATGATAATAATCTTTCTGAAACTATTCAATCTGACTTTCACACAGTACAGAGACTTATTTCTTTTTTTTCTGACTCTGCATCAGTATTCTGGATCGTTATGACCTCTGTGCTGCAATACGTTACATAATGACATTCATTTGCCATCTCTCAGCTGTTCGTGTCATAGACTTAGCACTTGTCTGCTTTTATTAACAAGGATATTTTTGTTACTCATGAATCTGTAAGTTTTACAGTAGCTCATGGTGGTCCCCAGGGATCTGTTTTTGGCTTTTTCCTCATCATTATTTACTTGTTATACTTAGGTGACATTATACAGTCTTGTAATCTGTTTTCAGTTTTTTGCTGATGATACTCAAGCATAGCATTATCCGTCACATCCATATACCATACTGTATATCATACCTCATATATACATTACACAGACATGCAAGATGTGAAAAGACCCCCATTGTATTATGATAATAATAAAGTATGATAATGTCTGCACCAAAATTTGTTGTCATGAATATTGTTTCTTCTAAAGGTGGAAAGATTGTTGATCAATCTGAGGTTGGGCTGACCGTCCTGGGGACATGACCTGAAAAATCTTGTGCTGTTGGGAATAACCCTCTCTTCCCATGTTTACTTAAGCTGTTGCTCCTAAAGCTGCTTAAGAAAAATCTAGAAATTTTATAATAATTATTAATAGCTAAATCTTGCTTGTTTAAAATGTAACAGATTTTGATGCATACATTTCTATCACAGATCTGTGGGTGTCTCTTTACTTCTTGCGTGTCTGTAGCCTCCATACTGTAGCTATGGATGAATCATAGACAGTATAAAAAGAACTGTACAAACCACCTATGACATAACCCATATGTTTTCTGAAGAGTAATTTTGACATATGACTGTGGGAGCTCTGGTTGTCACCATCTGGACAGGAGCCGGCTCCATAAACTGGAAATTGGGCAAACCGAACAAAGTCTGGCTATTGCTTGAAAACATGACTACTGACCTCAGTTACCACAAGCTAGCTAGCTTAGCTAAAATGCTAAGGTGGCTACCATTAATTTATATTCTAACATTACTTTCAATTATATTGAACACCGTTAGACATACCCTACACTTCATCCCGTGAATAAAAATGCTCTGCAAGGTCTACACAGCTGAGAAGTCAAGTTCATCGATTCCAGTCATTTGGCTGGCTAAAGTGATGCACAGCAGGAGGCCAGCGGTCTGACAACTGCAATGCACTTGTCACTCAAATCAGCCATGACCCCCTAATTATGAATAGTTTACAATATAACTTAATGTAATTTGAATGATAAGTTAAATAAAAATCACCCCTGTACATTTGTGATAAATTTGAAATCTAGAAATGAAGTGTTTTTTTTGTGAGAGGATTTAACATGTTGGTCTATGGGGTTTGACTCACTTGTGGAGCTAGCTAAAAGTGGTCATTGGTGGAACTGCATGTTTTGGCACGTCTACGTTTACGTCTACGAAGTTTTTCAGAAGTGCAGGTTGCCCCTTTGGATAAACGCCAATCTTCTAATCTTTTGATAAAAGTGAAGCTTTAATTTAATTGCGAATCCTTAATGTGCAAATATTCAGACATTGCCTTCAACATTGTGAAACCTGGGCATTACCTTTAATAACTCTCCTAGTTTTGACATTTGAGGGCTTGCTAAAATGCTACATAATTTCATTATCACTGGCTTTGAATACTGCAATTCTGTGATTTCTGGTGTCCTTCATCAAACATTCAGCAGCTGACACATTCATACAGCAAAATCTGCTTACATCTCTCCTATAATACACTAAATAATATTACATAGGCTACTGGTTTCAACCAGCATCCTTTTGAAATTCCTGTTCACAACATGCTCAACCTCTCCATCCCTACCCCCAATATATTCACTCTGATTCTAGTGTCTTATTATATTCTGTCTCTGAGCGTATTACCTCTATCTGACCAGGACTGCAAAAAAAAAATCTTATAATGAATAATAAGTGTGGAAGCCATTTTGTAAAATCTGCATAAGAGTTATGTCATCATTATGATTAGGACTATTCATGCTGCAATATTTTGGCAATAGTCTAGACTCCTATTAGACATTTTTTCATCATATATATATATTCCACTTTAAAATGGTCTCTTGCTTTTATGTTGCATCATATTACCTTTGATAGCAAAAAAAAAAAAAAAAATTCTTCCACTGTTTCTTTTTTCAGTCCTCATTTTATTTCTCTGGCTTAAAGGGAAATACTTGTGGTCTAGACATTACAGGAAAAAAAACAATCCCAGACACATCTACTGATGAAAATAAACTTCACAGGCATGAACTACATGCAGGTAATTTGTATAATCTGAATGATGCACCTGGAAAATTAACATAAGCAGTCGTATAACCATACTTTAAGTAAACTGACTTTCTGGATTCAAGATCATTTAGACTCAGCTTTGTTTCCTTTCTTATAATACTTTTAAAATCTTTCCTGGCTCTATATATTTTTTAGCGAGGGGGATGGGGGTCTGTTGGAAAGCATCTCGAGCTTAAAAATGACTCTATATGATTTTCCTCTTCTAATTATTATTATTATTATTATTATTATTTAGTGGAAGGAAAATAATTAAACCTGGAATCTGGAATTCTGTCAGCAAACAATATTTTATACCGCAGATTAACACTCATCTTCTGCAAAGCCTGTAAAGATCATACCTGCATCTGTTCCAGTGGGATCTCAAAGCTGAAGGACTCATTGTAGTATGGGTTCAGTGTATTCTTCTTCACTGTGGTCTTTTTCTTCTTTAGACGCTTACCATTCTGTAGCAGTTGGATCTTCACATATGGATCTGACCAGAGATTTATCCAGAAGTTATTAATAACATGTATTAGATTTTTCAGAACTCAAAGCAAAATACTGTATATAAAATACTGTATATAGTAATGTTTTGTTCAGTTAGGGAAAAAAGCAAAAAAAAAAAAAAAAACACCTGTCTTATTGGAAAGCAATTATGGATTGATTTTATTTAAAAGTATAAAGGTTCATTATTAATTTCACCGGTTAATCAGTAAACTTTAACAGATTTTTAAATAACCTTCCCAACTGTTATTACAAACTGCTCCTACAACAAACTCTAAATGTATAAAAGGTGCTCAAGTCAAACTGAGAATTTTGATTATGCAGAATCACAGAACAGAGTTATGAAAATATATATAACTATAAATTATATAATAAAAACACATCATTATTATATACAATAATGGCCCAAAAAATATTAAATCTCTTTAAGCCAGGTCGGACTGTACAGGGGTGCGGCAATAACTCCCAGCCAAGTTCTAATAGTGTGCAAGTGGTGTTCGTGAATGATTACGTGTACAGTTCCCATAGACAGATGCGTCTCTTCCACAAGTCAGCAAGTTATCCATTGTTTTCAAGGATCATGTGTTCTACTCGCTGAATGTTCATGAGAACGAATGCAGTGGGCTCCAAACATCTTTAGCCGGTTTGTCGTTATGGACATACGGCCTTCTTTAAAATGTGTGCAACATTTACTTAAGTGCTTTAAGATTTCTGTACATGTGCAAATCGTTGTACACCTTCACTGACCAGAAATTTCATCGCAAGTCCTGGTTTGACTTGAACACCAATCATAACATAAGTACTGTCCTTCAGACTAGAATTATTTTTCATTATGAGGCAATATTTCTCACCAGATAGTCCACCCACATCCATTTTCTTCAGGTTTTTGGCCTCCAGAATGCAGACAGTCAGCTTACCAGCAGTAGGGACGTACCGCAGTGAAATGCAGATATCACCAAGCTTCTCTGGCTGTACAGAACAAAGAAAAGGAAATGAGAATATTGCACACACTAGCACTTAAGAAAGGATGAGATTATTGGATGGCTCCTTATCTTTCTGGGCTGTTGGATAATTATAATCACTACATTTCTATGTAAATTTATAATGGTAAATTTAAATGAAATTGAGTCACCAAAAGCAGTAGTAGAGCGTAAGTAATAGCTAGGCTTTTATTTCGATTTCAATGCAAAAATTTCAATTTATGTCAAAACAAGGTCGTAGTGATATATAATCAGAAAGTTCACCTCTTCCTTCTCGGCACTTTCCAGGTCTCTCCATTCCTCAATTGGCTGTCCCAAGTCCACTGTGTTCATAGGCAGCTTGACTTCACCAATGATGTCGTGCTTGGAGAAGCGATCGTAGTCATAAACAGACATAACCAGAGTCTTTCCGCCCAGCTCCTGGTAGGGGACCTAATGAGGAAAATCAGCAAGATACAATACAACATCTGGCTTACAGGATCATTGTAATATATGTCAAATTCCCCAAGAATGTGTAAAAAACATTTACCACATTGCCTAACCTTAACAGCAAAAAAAAAAAAAGAACTTTTAAATTGTAATTTCATTTTCAAACTGTCACACTTCAGGCAATGAGTTATATAAAATAATAAACATTTACTTCTGCATTAGACAGATGCAGTTTTACTATTTGAAAAAATCTGTTTTCTAAGGTCTAAGGTTAAGATGTACAAAATGAAAAAAATTAAAATGCCTTGTCCATGCTTTCCATTAATTTTACTATTGCCAAAAGGATTTAAATGAAGTATAATGCTTTTCCTCAGCTGTCCATGACACTTGTCACCTTGTATGTTAGATAAGCAGGTCAGCAGTATTATGCTATTACTTGCCAATGCTTGATCCTATTGTACACAATTATTTCCCAAGTAAAGTCATAACCATAGAATAAATCTGTAAATGTCAACACATCGTTCTGAAAAACAGGTTTCACGGGTTTCTAGGTCTCTATCTGTCACATTTTCTCATTATCATCAGGTGCACCACAAGGCCATACTTGTGTTTCCTCTCTGTCTTGCTTTCTGTCTTTCATCAATACATGCAAGGCTGGAATGTGTTTTTTTTTATATGTACTCAGCTTTTCTTACTGCCCAACAATGCTTAGAAGATGAAGGGGCTGTTTTTTTCTCATATCGCATATCATTTTTCTCAAAGAAAGGCAGTGAGTTTGAGACGTGCGGCCGACCACCAGAGGCCCTTCTGTTCCCTGTGTAGCTCATTAGTGACTATAGGCAGCAACATCACTTTTGAGCCAAATTGACGAATGCCAGCAGCGATGAAAAAGTCAGAGAACTATATCGGCACAATGGTATTTTTGGATTTGTTTTACCAACAGGATTCTTTTTTTTTTAACTGAACATTAACATTATGCATATACTTGTATAGCATAACCACCTTAATGTAGGTACTCTGCATGCTGATTTATCAATACATTAAAAAATGCATGTTGGCAAAAATGTAATAATTCTGTCTATAATAAACTTTGACACTTTTTACTTTTTGTTTGTTTTGTTGTCCACCAAAATAACGGGAAGGGTATTTTATTACTATTATTAATATTTTTTGTCCTTGCAATGGATGTCTGCCTGGAAAAGTCATCTTAGGAGACAATTTATTATGCAATGGTAATTGCAGTCAGCTTTGCATAAAGCTGTTTAAAACATTGCTAGGTAAGCACTAACACAAATTGAGTAAAAAGACGATAATGAGACTCATGTTAGTGACACCGGCAATGAGACAGAGACTGATGTGGATTAGGGCTGTAACATAACGTAATTTTATTATTCATATTGAGGAGAAAATGTGTTCCAAAGAGATACAAATATGAATAGGAGGTGCAATGTTATTTTTAGAAAGGTTTACACGGCCTTTGGGTAAGATATGTGTATTGGGACTGGGATCCTGTGGGACACAATAAAATCACCTGAGCAGGAGAGAGTCTGTGGTAATTAACATGCAGTACATTAACAGAGCTTATTTGCCCATGCTTAATTACTGCCTGGTCCTGGTCTGGAAAAAAATATCACTAGCGTTTTTCCTAGGGTTTTCCAGTATTTCTGGGGTAATTGTGGTAAGGATACACATCTGAACACAGCTACAGATTAAGAAAAAAAGAACACCCCATAATGCGGGGTGGTATCAAAAGTTTTAAGATCTCTGTTAATAAGAAAATACTTTATTTATCTATGTTTACACACTATTACCTTCACAATAGACCTTTTGCATAGCAATATAGCGCTCCCAGCGTTCCTGCAACTTCTGAAATATATCCTTTTCAAAATGTGTCAAGCACCTTCCGCGATAGCAGACGTGATAACGCACGTGGTCAGAATAGCACCAGCTGCACAGCTCCTGATGTACTCAGGACGATGTCTTTTGGCACATTGACTTATGAAGGTCAGTGCTCCCTGTGACTGTGTGTGAGCAGCCTTGTTTAAGTAATATTGATAAAATGGTAACTTACATGTTTTCAATTCTAACCTTGATTTTTGTAATGTTACTTTCTATGAGTAGATTCAGTTTCCAGTAAGTGTGTCTTTTAGACTTGGACCTTCAGTGAGCTCCACAGCAGTGAGCTTTCTACAAACAAAGTCATGCCATGCAAGTTAACTGTGTATTTCCCAATCATGCATTATATCTATAGATGTGAGGCTGCTGCAGAGAACTAAATCAACACTCTGCCCCTTTTTTCTCCAAGTAAGGACAAAGAATATCTGCATACTCTAGTTGAAATTCATACACATTATTGTAATTAACCCAGTCTTCAGTAAAGTGTATGGCACGCAAGAGAACCTACAGTATAAACAAACAAACAGAATGGTCTAAGTTGGAGTAGTAAAATGTAGGGTGTATTGATTGATTCACAACATCAGTTGCTTTAAGTAACATGTAAGACAGAATTCCACCTTTAAACCTTTAAAGCTGCCTGAGAATAAATCTCCCCTGCTAGCCAATGTTAACTAATAAAAATAGGGAAGGGGTATTGGAATGAAAAATTGTGTACGTGTTATGAGGACAAAGGTGCGCTCGGCTACTAACAAACAGCACTAACAATCTCTCTGATTACAGTCTAATGAAAACGTGAACAAAGAAAAATCACACATTCAGAAGAAACACACAAAGCCTAGATTAAAAAAGACTGGCAAGGGTCCTAAAGAGACAGAAGATGCATCAGAGGAATAGCAATGCTTCTAATACACTAATTCAAGTGACAAGAATTATTATTACTTTAAGAAAAATAAAACCTGCGCTGAAGGCCTTGAAGACCTTAAGGTTTCAGTCTCATAGTCTACAAATGTAGAAGGAACATTTTATTACAGGAAAGACTGTATATTTCGAGAACTGCAATACAGTGGAAAGTGTCAAAATTTGATCATGTGATCCCATGCTGCCACACATACTGTATATCTGTAGAATGTTCATTAGAAGGTGCTCTGGGAAATTCATATCTAATTTTAGCACTCCACACTATACATAGTAAGTATAAAGGCTTTTGTTCTCCTCTACTGTAGGACACTCAGGAGCCTGGGAAGCTCCCCAGGTGGTAAATTCACTGCATTAGCACAGTTCAATAATAGACATGAAGTCATGCACATCTTTTCTTACTCTCTCGTATACGGCAAAATCACATCTTAGATTTCCTATGAATTACAGGTTGTGATTAATATATAGATGTGCAGTGACTTTTTCATCTATATGTTATGATTTTGGAACATAAATGCAGTATAGAATATTATTCATACCAATACAGAAGAAAACAATACCTTGAAAACAAACGTCTCGTTGAACACAGGATTCAGCGTCTTTTTGTGCACCTTGGTGTCAAACTTTTTCTTTTTGTCAGGCAGGAGAAACACTTTAACGTAAGGGTCTGAGGTTCCTCCAGAGTCCATGGAAATCAGGTCAGCACATTGCAAGATCCCCACTGTCAACTGGCAAATAAATCAGTAAGAGGAAAGAAAGCACGAGACTGTTAGATAAAGTTTGAAGAACAGTCTCAGATAAGTTTCCTCATAATACATAATGTTGATACTATTAATACTTTATTAGGAATACCATTACTTCTGGGCATTTATGCAGTTGCCAAAACAGCCAATCATGTGTCAGTAGCATGACAAATAAAAGCATAAAGGTACAGATCATAAAGAGCTTCATTTACTGTTCATGTCAAATATCAAAATAGGGAAAATATGGATGTTTTACATAATTTGACAATGCTCTACGGGCGACAGCCTGACTGCTTTGAGCTGGCTGGAAATACAAAGGTCCTATATATTTTCCTATTTCTTTAGCAATTTAAAGAAATAGGTCTCAGAGGTCCCCAAAGATGTTCCTGTTAATGCTCCATCTGAAATACCTCTGAGATAATAAGTATTTCATACAACAAACTTGCTTTAACTCACTCCTCTTCTAAATGCTCCATTTTAGTGTCTACAGTATGTAAAAGGACTCCTGCTAAACCCACAACCCCACCTGAGAACCACAGAGCTGATCATAAGTCAGGGATGGGTATCTTCTTATACAGGGTCACAACAGGGAAAAAAAATAATTGGCTTGTTTAAGCCCTGGCTAATACAAAAATGAAAGTACAAAAAGCATGGATTTTTTTGTCATATTATTTGTACACAAACCCTGGAGACCCATCTGAATGTCTAAAAAGTGAACCATTGGTTGCATTGATAAACAGCAGTAAATCATCCCAAAATGCAAAAGGTAGATCAGCTATAACAGTATACAGTAAGACCTCATTATTTTCATCAGCAAAGGACAAGAATCATCGGGAACAGTAAACATAAACTTAAAACAAACTGTGAGGATTAGTGATGATTTTTGTCTGTTCTGATGTTTGACTAGAACACTGAATCTCTTGACCAGTATGCGCATGATCTTATGTATTCTTGCAGTGCCGCAGAATCAGTGCATTGATACAGGAAATCACACCTTGTTATCCTGGAAGTCGTAATCCAAAGAATACTGCAGCTTGCCCAGTTTCTCCTGCTCTTTTTCCTCTTCTTCCTTCTCTTCCTCAGTTAAACCTGTTTCTCCGTCTTCATCGTCATCATCCTGTTGTTTCTGCAGGAGGAAGTGCATGAAAATGGAAATGTCAGAGCAGAATTTCAGATACATATGTTTATGCTTCCTGTCTGCAGCATGCCACAAGCTCAGGGTTCCTGTTAGCCTCTCGGTGCAGTAGGGTGTAAGTGTGCTCCTACCAGCCTCTCCTAACAATACGCCTGTCACAGCAGCCTCGTACCAGTGCAGTCATTCAGGGCTGGATGTTGCAAGTGACTTAAGCTCACAATTTCTTTTGGTGACACTTTTAGAAATCACACAGACGTTTATCGCTTTACCCCCCAAAAATAATAATTCACTATGAGTGGAAGCTATTGACACTGAGCTTTTGTGTGTTATAAGCACAGTTGATGTGTTTAGATTTTATTTGTATTACTGGCACTTTAAAACCTGCCTTTAATCCATGTAATGAATCACATAAGACAATGTTTGTTTTATCATTTATCATTGGTAAACCCATCCAATCCTACTTACCATGCTGTAAGATTTTTGTTGTTGTTGTTAATATTTATATATGTTCATGTTCATTATTAAAGATCATTATGTGTTCAAGACCAAATTAAAGATAATAGTCCCAGAAATTGCTGTTCAAACTTGCTGTGTATAATTTAGTCCTGCCTGGCCCATTTTCTCATGAGCATGATCTAATTCACTGATATGCAGTAACACTCACAGGAATAACCAGTGAGCAGAAATATGCTTTATAGTGAAACAGATTCAATTGTGCTATTTCTGGGTCTTAATTTGCTGACTCTTTCTTTCTTTTTCCATCGTTCATACTGTAACCAATCGCAGATAAAAAAACAAAACATGACCAATTTAATGGGGAACATTTATGTTTTTAAATAAATCACTGCATCTTAAATTTGTACATGATTAGTGAAAATTAAAAACTAAATATTTAACTAATTTATTTTAAAAGAATATGTCTATCTATCACACAACTAAATGGATGGACTGCCATCAGAAATTAAAAATCTAACCCCCCACCTTGTTCTAACCACTAAGCCACCATGACATGATATTTAAACAACTAAAAAAATGTATGTCATTATGGACCGTCTATGTTCCCTTTAGTTTGATCTTGTTTGTGGAAATATGAATTCTCTGTTAATTGAAAAGAAGAGAATTATGTTTGCATGTTGCTGTTTATGAGTGCTCCTAGCAGAGTGCCACCAAAAAAATTGTAAGTCTCAAGCCCATTCCTAATGATCTCCCTATAGCAGCAAATTAAAGGGCATAGCATGCTGAAATCTCTCAAATACTGTAATGGTTGTTGCATGTTGTCTACCCCCCTTACCCCGATATTAAAAGAAGTCGTATCAGCCTGTTATTCTGCAACTGTTATGGTTAGATTTATTTTTCTGATACTGTAAAATAGCTATGCCCTTTAACACATGCATTCATTGTAAGTCTTATGGGTTGCCTCTGATTCGAGAATCCATAACCTGTCAGTATTAGTGAGTCATTTCATTCGCATATCATATGTTTAATCCGGTCATTATTGTTCAATTCATATAATCATTTGCATTGTAACTTTCCTGTGTTTTTTTTTCCCCTTTCTTGTCAAGTAGTGACAGAAAAAAACAAGGAATTTACAATGTCTGTTCTGCCAAACCCTGACCAAATCCCACCTGGCTCCTTATTCGAAATAAAGTACACTACATAGGTTTTAGAAAGTATTTGCTATGTCCAAAACCATGTAGTATAAAGTTTTGTACACAGCCAGGCTTCTGCACCTTATATAGTGCACTAAATGCCCAACAGGGAGCCATTTGGTATTCAGCCCCTGCCCAGCATGGCATATGCTAGCACTCGGCGGCCAAAGAGCTGAGCCGTTCGTCCGTTCACCTACCGTAGTGCCGCCAGCCATGAGCGCCACGCAAAGTGGCACGCACATACAAGACACAAAGCGGGAGGGAAGGGAGCAAAGAGAGAGAGGAAGAGGATGAACTCAAGAGACACACCAGGAAGAGAATGAGAGACAGCAGAAAGAGCCACATCAACACCAAGAACACCAGTCTGAGAAAAGACACAGTGCAAAAGGAACTCTGGTTGCGATCCCTAACGATGAGCACTTGACTCAGTTGAATTGCTATCACTTATACAAAAAAAAATCAAGAAAAGCATTTATTAAAACTTTTCATAACACAAAACGTGGCAACAAAGCACAAAGTATTCCTGCTTTGTCAGCGTGTCTTTTCTCATCAGAGAACACAATGAGATACGACACATTACTCACAAACACAGTAAATGAATTCGCAAAATAACATGACTGGATGGTCTTTTTTTTCACACACATCTGTTCTTATTTCCAGATAGAGCTCAGCGTTACTTCTAAATCCTTTTCATTTACATCAGGCTCTTATGCGGGCAGAACCACTGTGCTAGACTGCTCCACTTTTGTACTATTAACTGTAAAACACTAAGAATACATCAATGCAATACAAAAAGCAGGACTTATAAGTAGTTTTCCCTGTAGAGCATATCATACAGAATTTTCAGGCTTATTGTGATCTGTTTGGGGGTTGGATCCATTAAACTTCTTTCATTTTACATACATCTCCACCCTGCATATTCTTCATGTTGAAGCCATCCTTGCCCTTCTTTCCTTTCTTGTTCTTCTTTTTCTTGCAGCAGCACTTCTTGATGATGCAAAAGCAGCAGGTGACGATGAGAAGAGCCGCCACTACGGCGATTGCAATCAGTGCCCAGGGAGGCACTGTAACACAACAACACACCAAAGTAACATGAGAGAGAGGGAGAGATTAATGGTTATAGATTAATACATAAACTACAAAATAAAAAAATACAAAAAAATACAACAACCTTTTCACTAAGCATTACATGACCACTAATTTAAAAATAAGAACTGAAACCTTAATTTGTAATGTTTTTGATGCTGGTATTCTTAGATCCTGACCTATTTGTATTAGCATGAAGATATGTACAGTGGGGGAAATAAGGATCTATAATTTTTATCATAGGTTTATGGTACAGGATAGAGATAGAATATCAACCAAAAATCCAGAAAAAGCGAATGATACAAATGTTATGAATTAAGTTGCATTTTAATGAGGGAAATAAGTATTCGATCCTCAAGCAAAACATGTCTTAGTACTTGGTGGAGAAACCCTTGCTGGAAAGCACAGTGGGAAGATGTTTCTTGTAGTTGTTTACCAGATTTGCACACATCTTGGGATGCATTTTGATCCACTATTCTTTACAGATTTTCTCTAAATGTTTAAGGTTTCTTGCCTGTTGCTTGGCACCGCAAAGTTACAGCTCTCTCTGTGAATTTTCTATTGGATTAAGGTCTAAAGACTGGCTAGACCACTTCATGACCTTAATGTGCTTATTCTTGAGCCACTCCTCAGTTGCCTTGGCAGTATGTTTTGGGTCATTTTCATGCTGGAACCCATCCACGACCCATCTTCAGGACGTTCTCATCCAAAATTTTACAACACATGGCCTTATCCATTGGCCCCTCAATGCTGCAAAGTCAATCTGTACCTTTAGCAGAGAAAACAGCCCCAAAGCGTAATGTTTCCACCTCCGTGCTTGACTGTAGGGACTGTGGTGTTCTTAGTGTCATAGTCAGCATTTTTATTCCCCCCAAAAAAACAAGTCAAGTTGATGACAAAGAGCTCAATTTTGGTCTCATCTGACCACAGCAGTTAATCCCAATTTTGATATTCAATCCATGCAGGCGTATTGTGTTACCAATGGTTTGTTCGGAGACTGTGCTCCCAACTGGTCCCTCATTTTTCTCATGATTATTCTTACTCCAGGAGGTGAAATCTTGCATATAGGGCCATTAATGGTTACTCTGTATTTCTTCCATTTGTAAAAAATCGCTCCAGCAGTTGCCCCCTTCTCACCAAGCTTCTAGCTGATGGTCTTGTAGCCCATTCCAGCCTTGTGCAGGTCTAAAATCTTGTTACTCACTTGCTTTGACAGCTCTTTGGCCTTGCTGATGGTGGTGAGGTTTGAATAGAAGATAGAGATTTTGTGGACAGGTGGCTTTTATACACATACCACATTGTTGTTAGGAGCAACTTCTTAAATTAATATGTGTACCACAAGAGCACATAACCAGTCTGTGAGAGGCAGAATTATTGTTGGTTGGTAAGGAATGAAATACCTATTTTCCCTCATTGAAATGCGACTTAATTCATAGCATTTGTATCATGTGCTTTTTCTGGATTTTTGGTTGATATTCTGTCTCAATCCATAAACCTAAGATAAAAATTATAGACCCTTCATTTCTTTGTAATTGGGCAAACTTAGAAAATCTGTAGGGGAGCAAATACTTATTTCACCCACTGTATCTCAAACAGACTACAAAGTACTTTTGGAAGTTGCTCTGAATCAGGGCATCTTCCAAATGATGTAAATGTATGTATAAATAGAACTATTATATATAATAATAAAGAACCCATGCTAATCATATGAACACAAGCAAATACTTCAGTTATAGAACACTGAGCAATAAGGATATGCAGTATGTAACACCACGTATCGCCTACTTACAATGCCTTCCCAACCTTGCAGCTTTCACAGTGGACAGCTAGATGTAAACTGAGTATGTGATGATGTTGATGATGATGATAAATTTCATCTCATATGATTGTATTTTGGATAAGAGCCAGTTTGGTCAGCACATTGGATCCAGGTAGCATGTTCACTTAATTGAAAGATAAGGTGTTGCACAACTCAGCACAAAAGCAACAAAAACACTTGATAAACTTACATGGGATTGTCTCGATCTCATTAAGGAATTTGTTCCTGATCGTCTCAAATAGCTCATCCACGGAAGAGCCTCCAGACTTTGTGGAGTTATCTGCTGCAGTGGATAGAGCAGGGCCAGGGGCCATGGTCATGGTGCTGGGTGGGTTTGTTCCCAAACCTGTGGGCTCAGGACCCACCATGGCTTCTGGTTTCTTCTTGAAGAGGTTCCACTTCATGATCCCCAGCTAGGCACTCAGTGTTCCTGTAAGAGAACACAAACTCATTAAAGATAGAAGATAGAAGATTTTCTATCCCTGAGATAGAAAAGACTCAATGTTTTCCTGTACAAAAAATGGCTGACTTGTAAGAATCTACATAGTATATTAACACTTCTACCTGCTGCTGTAGGTAGGAAGCCGACTTCCGGGGGGCAGTTTAGATTTATAGTAAGACACTTAAATCAGTACTACTAAGAATGTAGAAAGAAATATATACCTTTATGATCTTTCAACAGTGGTGCTTTAAGGTTACAACAAATAAATGTGAAGCCTGCATGTAAACAACAATATAAGAGAAACAGGTGCAGCTAAGGAGTTTTGGACTATGTGTGTGAAAGCAGGTACGAAAGACCAACGACAGCGAAGCGGTGCTGTGGAAAACCACAGAGAGGCATAACAGGATCAGGCTTTCCAACCACAAATGGCAAGAGACATTTGTCTTAAAAGGGCTTGTCTTGTTTAGTAGCTGTGCATTATTAATTTACTATTGCAAGATTGAAGATTTTCATCCAGTAATCTGATCTGAAGAGATTCATATGACAATGTCAAAGACTGAAGTAGAAGGTAGTGTTTTCCATTTTTCAGATTTATATCTTAAACTTTCGTAGGCTTCGTATGCGTAGAGGATGTTGAATGGATTAATTTGGGTGAAAACATACTTCTCTATTTATTTTTGTGTGATGCTGTGACAAGTCTGGCTGGACAGACATACAGATTTACAGACAGACAGACAGACAGACAGAAAATTTCCTGAGAACGGTTTCAGGTCCACCAATGTATGAAAAGTAAAGATCTCATTGAAAGAGCAACTTCTAAACAATGTACAGACATAAACTTTTTATTTATATAGATTATAATTATTATGTACCAACAACCAGTGTAAGTATATCAAGGAGGGTTTGGTACCGCTACTATTACTGATTTTCTGTTTCGAGTTGTCTCAAGTGTACTACTACAAATACTACAATGTAAAATATATTTTTTTTATTATTATTTATTTTTGGTAGTTGCAATCAATAAACCACAGAACCTGAATTCACTTACCTTGATTAAATGGCAAAAGAAAAAGTACAAATATAATCACAGCTGTGAAAGCAACTGTTCTCTAGTAATCCCAAACTGACAATAAATACAGCTCTTCTTTGCACAAATCGAAATGTTCTTTTTCTAAGAAAAAAAAAAGGGGGGGGGACCGCCTTCAGGGCAGTACAAGTGGGCTTTATCACCCGTTATCACCCCACTTGAGGACAAATATTAAACACGAACCCTCTACATGGTCTAATGACAAAAAACTTGCCTAAAAAAAACAGCAATTAAGAATGGATTTAAATGTGGGAAACTACACCAAAACTCACCGTATTAAGTTCAGAAATGTATTTCATAAGCATATTCGATAAAGACAAACGTTCTCGGGTCAAAGCATATAAAGTGGAAACCTCGGTTCACGAACATAAATCGTTCCTAAGTTCTGTTCGTAACCTGATGTGACATGTAAATAGAATCAATCTGTTCTCTGTCACTATGAACTATACTTCATTATTAATTATTTTGCTTATGTCACAAAATATAAAACAACGTATAAAAAAGCCTTACAAGGATACAAAAATAATACAGCACTAAATATAACTATAAAAAGTACAGGAGAGAGCAAACACTTCATTTTTACATGTATTGTTTGTGCACCTTCCTTAGGGAGACTCACTGATGTGAAGGAATGGAGGAGAGGAATATGGTTGGGGAGGAGGTTAGTATATGGAAGGAATAACACGGGGTAATTCTCCTTCAGGGGTTTTCTCTCATTTTTGTTTCTTGGCCTCTGGTTCATATGGGGCAGCTGTTTTCACTAAACATGTATCCAGAAAGATAACTTTTTTATGCACTGCACAAAAAAGACACCGTATCATCGTTTATAAGGTGTAGCACTCAGGTGTTTGCCACAGCTTTGTTTGGATGATACTTCTCAGCAAAGACTTGGATGTCCCTGCACTGTGCACAAGAGTGGATACACTCATGACACACTTATCCCTTTGTTTAGCTCATAGGGGCAGCTTGAGGTGGCGGTTTTGGGGCGTGTTCCGAGGTGAAGTTCGCAAACATAGAGAACTTTTAGGTAAATTTCTGGTCGTCAAACGATTTGGTCACACTCGGGGGCGTTCGTGAACCAAGGTTCTGCTGTAATATAATTTTCTCATGAGTGAGAGTGCTTCACAGTGATTTTCTCATGGGTGAGGATAAGAGTATATTTAATAAATGCCAAATTTTTTAATTAATTTAATAATATTTCCAATTGTGAATAATTACAATATTATTCACAAAATTATATTTATTAATCACAACATCTGCAGGCATACCATTTTTTTTTACCATAGACGGTAAAAGATCTATCTGTTATTCTTCTTAACTTTCCATTAGCCCGTAAAGAAATATATATTTAAATAATATTACTTGTAATACTAATCTCAGTACTTATTTTAAAAGCTGTTTGTGTATTTTTGTCTTGTAGCGAAAACATAAAACAACACTACGCTAATTGTGCTAGCATTTCTATACGATTTGTAACGTTATGTTAGCATAATGCTTAGCAACAATGCACTAAACGCTAGCTAATTTTAGCTGCTAGTGAATGTTAAATGCACTTGTTAGCTTCTATTTTTCAGTTGCAACTCTATTATTTATATGGTTCATAACCATATTCAGGTTGATCAAAAAGAGAAAGAATTGGTACTGTTATTATTTCAGGTTTATAGTGATGTCTTCAATAGACATCCGAAACGAAGGAACAGCTTCCTGGGTGGGTACTGAAGAGACTTATTAGCTATGTGTCAGACTAGGACCAGTCTACCTCATATTTTTTTTTTTTAATGATCGTAGTGCTAAATAGGTTTTTTTTTTTTTTTTTTTTAAGTTACAATTTTGTGTATCTTTTGTTATTATTAAACATTTTGTCAGATGTTGGGGGAAAAAACAAGCCTAAAAAAAAAGTATTGTCAAGTCTTGGCCATCGGCTGAGCAGAGAGTTCTAGGAGCAGAGTGTTCCATTAAATAAATTGAACATGAATCTTAAGCATCAGCTGACATCCAGACACTATAAATTGTGAGTTGACGATGCAAAGTCTCCTTCCCAATACCTCCATCAGATTCTTACACAGCTTTATACATTTATATTAACATAAAGCAAAGTATACTAAACACTTTGTACAGAACTTTGTTTATAAAAACTAAACAAATTGCAATGTTACGGGCTGACATAATTGAATAAGTGTGTTATTACTACATTGCCAAGGGCTAAATACTAATGAGTCACTCTTTGTTAGACTTATCTTTAAAAAGCTTAATTTATTTATGTAAAAATTTAAGAGAGGCTGATGCATATGAAGCGGTACAAATCAGATCTGGACACAGGATATTGAACATTACCAGTCACCAAAGAAGCTCAACTAAGTATAAAAACCACAAGGAGGTTAAAAAACAAGATGAAAAACTAGGAGTGTGAAAGAGGTATATTTCTTCTTTTTTTCAGGAGCAGTTGGTGTATTTGGTAAACTCTCTTTACTACACTTTACTGACTTTTGCACTACACTGTCCCTCGAGCTCGTGATATGCCAGGTAGCGAGTGAGAGAATGAACTTTGCTGTGTTATATAAAGCTGACGAAAGATAATAAAAAAACAGTGCCCTCTGAGAGAGTGTATGTGTTACATTCTAAATGGCTACTATTGATCCAGCATGATTACTATTGATATGGTCTTGAGCCAGAAGAGGAATAACATGAGATCATTACTCAGGACATGCAAAGTGCACAGTGCATAAGCTTCCATTTTAAATTGCAACTTGTTTTTAAATTGCAACAACAAAACTATTGTCATTTATCATAATTATGAGGCTGCTTATTTCTCTGTATTCTAAAAGAGGATTCTAAGCATTCTGGAAGCTGGTTCCTTAAGCATCCTTAAGGAATATGGATTCTGCTAATCCTCCACCCCTTAACTGTTATCCACTGCCTATTCTCCACTGTTCCAGAGCATATTTGCCATGTTAGACTGACATTTGCTCACTATAGCTGAAGTATTGATTGACAACATCCTATCGTTTTTTTTTCCATTCTGCCTGCACAGGGAATATGATGAGTCTGCCCTTTTCACTCTTACAACCTATCAGCCACTACAGACTCTTATTAGAATGCTTCCCACTAGACTTGGACTTGGTATTTTAAAGTGTTCCTGACAGACCAGGGCCTTGGCTTTTGTCTATTGCCCTTGCATGGACTAAAATGATGGAAATGTATGGTAGGCAGGTATGCTATATCTATGCAAAAATAAAAGTGCTTTCCCACCAACTAACACACTAGAACCTAATACATAACAGATACAAAAGCACCATTCCTCTTAAACTTGTCACCAGAAATACTGAAAAGCTGAGCTCGGATCTGTACTCTAAACAATCTGTGTACAGCATATGTAGCTTTCACTTGGTTTCTCAATCTCCCTCAGAGAGACAGGGAGATGAAGAAGTGATTTGTCTGAGTTTAGGAGACAGGCAATTTCGCAGCAACGGATAAATGATCAAGCAAGACAATTGGAAAGAAGCGATCCATGTGGCTGCCAAACTCACTGGCGTTAACCCTGACATCTCTAGATAGGAGATACACATTCACTGCCTTATATTTGTCTGAATTATGACAATCAACATGTACAAGCAATCTGAAATAGAAAAGTATTTGATTATTTAAACTAAAATTAATGGCTCTATTTACTATATACAGAATAATGTACTAAACTAAAGGTTCATTTTTTTTTTATCAAAGATGTATGGTCTGTTAGAACAACTGGAATATTTAATATCTCCTTAGTTGATATAGTACACACAGTGCAACTTTCAAATGTCTAATACCTTTTTTAATCAAGCCTTTAAGCAGTAACAGCTGATTGAGCAAAGTGGCAGCCGGCCAAAAGAAAAAAAAAAGCTTCACAAGGGGTAAATTATAATATGTGAAAACTATATTAGACAACGAACTGTAGTTAGCTATATGTAGAGTCTTCTGAACCTCTACACTGCATCCTCCCTGCAGCACAATTTGCAGAACTAAATTACAACTACTGTAGATCTAAAGCCTACAACATATTATTGAATACAACCTACAACATTTTATAATGAAGCTGAATGTCTAAACCTTGCTTAGGAACCACTTAAGAACAGACTTGGAAACTCATAAAATGCCCTGCCAACTGGTCAGTCTCAGTCTTGGGTACTTGAGCACTACATACTGTACATGGATCAATTAATTGAAAAACTTCAAATCACTCAGTGGAATCAGATGAATGCTTCTTTTAAAATGGCTGTCGGAAAAAAAAAACTGGAATGTGTGGGACATGGAGTTCTGATTGAGAAATACTGTCCTATCCAAAATGAAAACAAGTACATAACACAATTGTGCTGATGTCCCTTTCTCCTCTGAAAGAAAAAAAATGAGCAGAGGGTATGAAGCCAAAGTTGGCAACAATAAAATAAGGACAGGTTTCAAGACAGAATTCTTAAACACAAGGCCACCATAGACCAAATAGAGAAAGGACATACTGTACCTAATTACCTTCCTGGCTTGCAGCGATGCTGTGGTCATTCAAAGTCAAATGTGTTTAATCTAGCTCTAGCCTCTTCTTCTGTCAAAACCTGACTGATATTACACTATACAGTAGACATTCTTTTAAACTTGCGGTCATACGAAAATGTCATATAATGAGAAGATATTAAAATGCATAATGTATTCTGTTTTGAAAACAACATATTGCACTCTGGATGTTCTACGTTCCTGTAACACAGAGACCATCTGGAAGAGGAAGGATTTCCCCTCAGTCTGTTCCTCTGATCTATTGATGAAAAAAAATCTCTAGAACAAACACCACAGTATATTGCCAAAAGTTTGGACACCTGCTAGTCAGGCTTACATAGCCTATGTGTTTGTTTCAGACTCTGGCTGCAAAGCACATAATTGTATAGGATGCCTTTGTATGACAGAAGATTAAAATTGTCCTTCACTGGAATCAAGTGATCCAAACATGTTACAGCATGACAGTGCCCCCGTGCTCAAAGTGAGCTCTATAAAGAAGTAATCCACCAAGGTAGGACAGGAAGAACTTGAGTAGTCAGAACACCACTGAACACATTTGGGATGAACAGTAATGATTCTCCTCTGGCTGACAGGGCAAATGACCTGAATGGACAAATCACCACAGCCATATCCCACAAATTTAAATGAAAGCTTTCTAAGGGGGGTTTAGGCTTATTGAAGGTTATTATACCACCAACAGTGGACTAATTCTGAAATGGGATGTTCAGTAGTCAAATAGGATCAGGTGTCTATATGGAGTGCTGTACAAAAGTCTTGAGCCCCACACCCCATTTCTCTATATATTTAACTTCCAAAGTGCCAGAACGTCTTGTATTACTAGGTAATATCGAGGAATAATTCTCCAAGCTTCCTACTGAATCTTGTTTTTCGCTCTCACTTTCAGTCCAGTCCCTGTACTTGACCGGTTTCAGAGAAATGTTTTTTGTTGGTTGAGCCACACAATGACGTACTAATCATTTAACCACAAACCAATGGCATGAATCAGTGAGGTGTTGATGATGGAAGATGATCAGGCTGGTGATTTATCCAATTTTCATCAATTTCTTGTGTTGTTACAATATTTTGTTCCCGAGCACCCAGGTTGTTTAGAGGATGTGTGGTTATAAATAAAAGTTGCCCTTGAGCCTTATTTATGCTTTACTATTGGGAATAAATATTGGCAGATTTTGCAAGCATTACATTTTGAAAAAGCAGTGTCAGTCTAGTGCTTACTTGATGCCTGATATCTTTTGCATACATTTATGGCCATGAGCTTCAGAATTATACAGATTGAAATCTGGATCTCTGCACTTGCGTTTGTTTGTTTCCAGAATTTAGAACACTGATACACAGTGGGGGAATTCTGAACACAGCTACACAATGAGTCGTTCAGAACAAAATATAGTCACTGAACTAAAAAGAGGTCATGGAACATAATAAAAGTTTTGTTCATGTCATTTAATGTGTTTTTCCCAGGGAGATTTGGGACATGCTTCATGAATGGTCAGTTGCTTATTTCTGTGGAAATAGCCTGTCTTTGACCATGTTTATTGACTAAATGTACCAGGCTCTGGACAGTGAAGATTCACTGATTTTTTTTTTTATTAAGAGGTGGAAGAGAGCAGTGAATTTTGGGAAAAATAGATTTCAGGATTTGGGGAAAAATGGATTTGTATATAGGGACACATAGAACTACTAAATTACTAAAATGATATAACACCTTCGTAACCTATGTTCTATGTGTTCCTATGTAATCCAGCTGGCATGTCTCAAACAGGTATGATGGTTCTTTATATGTTTAAGCATTGTGCTAGTATTGCAAAACGAATCTTAAATGCACATAAATCATAGTGAACATGTTTATCTGCAATCAGAGGAGTAAACCAAGATGAAAACCTAACAAAAGATTGTTGGATGGCACTGCTAAGCTTTTGCTTGATCAGTGGGAGAGATTGCAGGTTCAAATCCTGATGATATCACAGCCAACCATGGCCTGGAGTGTAAGATAGCATAATTGGTTCAGAAAGATGACTTTCCTCTCTCCCTGTTACATGAGAAGCAGTTCAAAAAGACACATCTGCTGCCTTTTATGAGTATTGGAAAAAACACTTTCTAGCCTTCATCTGCCAACTTCGGTAGCTGTTGTGAGCTTGTGGAAATGTTTCTTTGCTGGTCTGCACTATGTTTAATTATACTGCAAAAATGACCACAGTAAAATGAAAGAAAATTATCAAATACAACATAAAATATAATATTTTTGTTGAGTAATATCTAATATTAATTAGCTTTTTGTAATAATTATTCTTAACAGTTGAAATGATTATTCCTGGTGCAACTGCAGGTTTTTGTTTTTGCACAGTGTGTTATCCTGAGAATAAAAATCACTTTTGGAGTAAATGCTGTATGATTGCTTGTCCTGGTCTGACACAAGATGCAGTCAGTAAAAATCAGTACTTTAACCCAGGGCACCAACTCTACTTTTGAAAATATATGTTTTTAAGGTTAACCAAATATATTACTGTATGTGTCTCCTCTAATGCACTGCCTTACTGACAGAAGAAGAGAATCTATTGGAACAAATTGTCTACGGAAAAGAAATGTTATGGGGTCAAACACTGAGGCTCAGAGACACTTTACTGACTCTAATACAGAACCCTGGTTTATATGAAGGAAATTACTGCATGCTAACTGTAACATGTTAACATTATATATAGTATATATATATATATATATATATATATATATATATATATATATATTGCAAATAGCAATATATCCTTCTTTGGAACGTACACCTTTTTTGGACAAAATGCATATTTGTCACTTGATTAGTAAAGCAAGCCTAAAAACCATTTGCTGGGAATGGACTAAATGTGTTCAACTATTGTCTGTTTTTAGATTGGCACCTGGCATTGCAGTTATTACTGCAGTCAAGGACTTTGATGATAAGGTGCCGTCATCATCTCCTGAAGCGGTGGAGGAGGAGGCTGATGATGCATTGCAAACTGAACTTTTGTTTTGTTTTAAATGTTATTCATTAACTTGAACAACTGTTGTAATTAAAATTGTTTTGTGTGCAACAAAACTTAATATATAATAATATACACTGCTCGCCCAAAAATTTCGTACCACATGGATTTAACTAAGCAAATAGATAAGAAGCTTCCACTGGATAATTACTGCAGTGATTAATATGTTTCAGCTGGGAACAAGTTATTTAACTCTAACTGATGCAGTGAGTAGCTTCTCACTCCTTAAATAACCATGTTAGAAAACATATCCTGTGGTCATAGCAAAGATGTTGATCTATTTCAGGAGGGTTAAATTATTGGCCTGTATCAAGGAAAAGAAAAATAGATTGCTGAAACTACTGAAATTGAATTTAGAACTGTGCAATGCATATTCAAACCTGAAAGGATAGAGCTGAACCATCATCTACAAGGAATAAATGTGGTCTAGATTATTATTTTTTTAATGATCATAATTGGACGGGTGCATCAGGGTGAGAAGAGAGGTAGATAAAGTGATGCTCCCATCATGCCTAGGACCAAGTTGTACAAGCCGGTTTGTGCAGTGTTGTGATCTGGGGGTGCTTTAGAAGGTCATGCCCAAAAATTGGATGATCAGCTGATGACCTGAACAAACTGGGTTAATAACCAGTTAAATAACCAGATTTTTCCATCAATAGATTTTTTTTCTTCCCTTATGGCATATTCCAAGATGTCAGGTTTCATTGGCTTAAATTGTGAAATAATGGTTCAGGCTGCATAACAGCACAGTGTGCAGACCCTAACACCACTGAGAATCTTTGGGGTTAATCCATACAGCATGTCTTAAGCTCGCTGAACCACTCTTTCGTGACTCTCCCATCATTAATACAAGTTATTGGAGAGAAATTGATGTCACTTTGGATGGAAATAAATGTTGTGTCATTGCATAAGCTTTTTGAAACGACGCCACGGCAAATGTGTCGTAATCAAAGCCAAAGGTGGTCCAATTAAATATTTACTTTTTTTTTTTTTCGGCCGGTCAGTGTATATAAAACCAGCATATTGTTTGTTAGACTAAACTGCACAGTCACAAGCATAAACACAAGTGTATGCTTGTAATTTTTGACAAAACTTTGGAAGGTGTATTTATAAGGGTTTGCAAAATTATTAAAAAAATCATACTGATATGACCAAAACAATTTGGTACAATATTTTGGTATTGGTGTGTTTCAGCACCCTTTAATTACCCAAAGAAAACATTCACAAACATTTTTTCTCATTCTCTAATATCATTTGGTGTTCAAAATTACCAGAATGAATTTATCTCATATTGCAGTGAAGCGCTCATATGCTAGATATATGTCTAAAAAACCTAACCTTTGCACGGCCTGTATAGTACAGTTTACTGTGATCACTACATTCTCCTAACTTGCATCGTGCTCTTTATTAGAGACCTGCCACTGCGGCTACGTTAGCGAATTGCATAATTAATTACAGTCCTTGTCAGTGTTACTGCATCAGCTGTGACAGCTTTATCTCTTAAATTCCACTTGAGCTTTAAACAGTAAATGAAATCATTCCTAAGTTTACAAACAGTGATTGCTGTATTGGTCCGCAACGATGTAGAACTAGGGAAAAATTAAACGAATCTTGTATAAAGTATGCAAAGGAACAGTGGCATACAATTTTGGAGTTTGAAAAAACAGAGAGTAAAGGAAAGAAAAAAAGGGAAATCCCTTACCAGGAAATGGTTCTATCCTTCCAGTGTGAGCCCACCCATCCAAAAAGAGTGGTGGACTTAATGTCTCAGTGGTGAGGTAACATCCCCCAATGACTCTTCCATCAGAGCAAACTGCAGCGCCCCTCACTTCCCTCTACTGCAGCAGAGCTCGCTGACACACACACAGTAACCCCCATCACACACACACACACACACACACACACACACACACGAGTCCGCTCACTGTTATCACACCACCCATACCCTTTATCACACACATCTCTCTTTCTCTCTCTCTCTCCGTCTCATTACCTCTCCTCAATTCTCTCTCTCACACTGACATAGACACATGCTCTCCCTTGATTCCTTTCTAATACTCATTTACTTCCCGTGTCTCTGCTTTCTCTCTCTCTCTCTCTCTCTCTCTCTCCTCTCATTTAGGATGCTGCTCACACACTGCTGCATGCAGAAAGCTACGCCCAAACGCGTACAGGAGGACAATCTTAAATGATAAATATGTAAAAATCCTCCTCCCTTTGGGACGGTACTGGTTTAGCAAGCGAAAAGAGGCGGCTGGGACAAACAGTGTGCTCACAACAAAACTGTAGAGGCTAAATAACATACTACTCGCTCGGCGACGCAGTATAATAAAGACTTTTACAAATCTGTCAGTCGTGGGGTATTGCAGTAATTTACACTCACTGGACACTTTAACGGGAACACATGCACACCTGGCCATTCATGCAGTTATCCAATCAGCCAATCACGTGGCTGCAGCACAGTCCAAGATGAATCCACATGATCTCTGAGACTTGGTTGCTAGTGTCAAACAGGCTGGTTTTGCTATTTCAGAAACTACTTATTTCTGGGGATTTTCATTTTAGTTTAGCTGCATTTTATTTATGTAACCCTTTTACACAATGAACTCTGAATACAAGAGGGAGAGAGCGAGAGATGTTTTATATAGAGATTTAAAATTTATATATAGATATGAGACATTAACATGTACAACAGCATTTAAGTTTGCACAGAATGGTGCACAAAATAAAAACAGTAGGGATAATTCTGCAGGCAGAAAAGCTTTGATGATAAAAGATGTTGGAGGGGAACAAACGTGGGATGGTGGGGTAATTAACTAACCACGCTATACACACATGGGGAGCAGAAAAGCATCTAAGAACACATAAAGATTAAATCCTTATAGTCTTGAGTAGGCTACAATGGCCGAAGACCATATCAGGGTCCACGTCTGTCAATTACGAACAGGAATGTGAGTCTATTGTGAGCACAACATCACCGAAACTGGACAGGTGAACTGGACTTTGTTCAGTCTTCAACTATCCAGTTTGGGTAAACCTGTGCTTACGATAGATTCACATTCATATAAACAATAAACATCAAAAACATACAGATAGTGGCATTCTGCATACAATGATCTGTCTGAATTAATATTATGAGTAAAATGAAACATGAAGGCTTTGTGAACTGTTCTAGGACTATAAGATTAGAAGCATTGACAAGCATTCTTTTTCTTTCTAGCTTAAGATGACAAGCATGTGGTACTGCTGAACTGTTGTTCTTTCTCCTATGAATCACATTTGAAAGTTTGGGACAGATGTTATAAAAATGTCCAGGTGGTGCAGTTTACCCGCATCCTCTTGTCAAACTAAATTGGGTTTCAGGCAGGCCTCAAGCATACAAAGTAACACAAAGTGCCTTCTTTGGTTTCCATCTAAAACAGGAGTTACAATCCATCTGCAGTGCATATTTTAAAACCCTGCACACCCCCACATTATTAGGAATTGAAACTACACAGTGGTCGCCAAGCCCATTTATCTCCCCGCCACAGTCATTCGTGTGAAACAACAAGATTTATGCATGTCATAAAATCCCAACATTTTATTAGTTCAGGCCAACCATGCTGCAATTGAGATTTTTCCTTCCATGTATTGCAGAGAATATTCTTAATAGTGACCAAAAGAGTCATTTCGAGATATAGAGCTGTTAATAATGCAGAAGTAAGAGGCAGGCCTGGCTGTCAATCCAGCAGACTGGTTTGTCAAAGCAGTGATAGTGATTTGACTTTTATCAAAATAAATGCTTTAAAAGAAACATTAGATTATTGAGCACATTGTGTCGGCCCAGATATATTTTTAACATATCTAAGGACGTTTGTAGAAAAATGTGCTGGTGACACTGCAATTTTTAAAGTTTAAACACAGTAATATGAATACTGAGAGTAGGGATAAATCATTTGAACAGTTTGTTGGTTCAAGAGTAAGCATATATATATATATATATATATATATATATATATATATATATAAATTCTTTTTTTGGGGGGGGGGGGGGGGGGGATGGGACTGCATGACTGTGTGTGTGTGTGTGTGTGTGTGTGTGTGTGTGTGTAACCTGTTATACAGGGGAACATTATACAAAAGAGTGAGAGAGAGAGTATTTAAATCCATATGAATATGAATGAATAAAGTCTATGGAATACATTAAAGCTGTTTACTAAATATAATATTTCGCTAATTAGATTTGCCAATGGCTGTATTCATCAGTGCAGCATACAGATTTTAATTCACGCTTTAAAAACAGGCTGATGTAATAGCCTTATCGGTCTGTGCTGCTGAAGGGATATCTTAGTGTGTGTGTGTGTGTGTGTGTGTCGGAGGGTGAAAAGAAGCAGAGTGCTATGCTGGCACTGTGCCACAAGGTGCCAACTCCGCTGGATCATCTTTCACCACATAGAGCTTGCCACTCCCAATTTAATTAGCCAATCTGAACACAAGGCAAAAGTAATAAAAGTGACAATGTTAATTCTTAGCTCATGATCCACACTTATTCCTATACAGTTGCTATACCTGTACCTATACCCATACCCTATACCTATAATGCAATGATTCATCAGCCATGTAAATGTAAAAAAAAAAAAATGTTCAGAAAGTCAAGAATAGTGATGATTTTATTATATTTAATAGGTGACGTGCGATCCTTTTAATCTCTGAGTCACTGCTAAAAGCACGATAACATAACCCACATCCACATTTGCCCTATATAGAGTATAATGCATAAATGTGTGTGCTCACTTCCATCTAATTAACCCAAAACGCTGTGAACAGGTCTAATTTTGGCACAGGATTAACGTGAGTAGTCTGGTAGTAAGACATCTTTATGAATAAATAATTGTCAGAAATTATGCGGCATGGCCACTTTATCTCTGACTAAAAGACTCATATATTAATTAACATTGAGCATATTATTATCTGATCTATTATTTCATTTTAGAATTCTATCTATCTATCCATTCTATCTATCTATCTGTTTGTCTGTCTGTCTATAGGAAATTGTATTATGATATCTTCTATCTTCCACGATATGTTCAGACATATTCCATCCTCCCAGTGAGAAGTCATTTGATTCTTGGCTGTGAAGCGTTGACACAATCACATTTCGCAATCATGACCAGACCCAATGCTCTCAGCACTGAGACTCCCCTATTGATTGGCATATGATTTATTCCACAGAAAACGGGGTTCCTTCTTTGTTTAGAAAGATGTATGCATATGTCTGTTTGTGTGCGTGGGTGTGTGGCGGTTATGTATGCATATACACTATAGGGTATGCTTTTAAAATAGTCAGCGGTCCATCGCAGCATTGGCTTTGCCAAAAATGTTTTTTGTTTTAGCACAAAAACAGCTGGCGAGAAACTAGATTGTTGTCGTGCATTATCTGTCACCCTGATGAGAATATAAATGACCTGTTCCTATAGAAGAAACTCTTGTAGAAGACAGAGTGAGCCAGCTGACAAGTATGCCAATCACTCATTCGTCTTCTCTAAGTTGAGGTGGATCTACAGCCAGTCACAGGAACACTGGAGAAGGGAACACACCTTGGATTGGGGCTCCAGGCTTGGGTTGGGCACTAGGAATATAACATTCACACATCAATTCATTGATCTTTAAAAGCAATGACTTAAGTGATTGAAGGCAACAAAATCACTGCATAGATTACACTTAATTATAAATTAAAAAAGGGCAAAAAACTTTTGTGTATAACACATATTTTGACTGTAAATATGATAAATATGAAAAATTATTTTCATTATCAATATTTATGAATTACAGTAGGCCAGCTCCACATTCTTAATAAAACTGGTCACATACTATACTGTATAATTGTGTGATATCAGATTCAGCAATTCAGAATCGTTAAATTATAAATTAAAAACTGTATTTTGTGAAACCATGAGGTTTACACCCACATACTGTACAGAGCACTGTGAACATACATTAACACACTTACTTATTCCTAGAGACAATTTAATAAAGTCAATCTATCAGCCGGCACATATGATCTTCAAGTCAAACCAGGACTTTTGCAGAACAGCAGTTGTGCTAGTAAAAACTCTAATGCACTCATCCCATTGTTCCTCTTGTGCTCGGATACCATCAAGGTAAAAAGTTTTCTCAGTACACCAGACCCGTGATCGGACTGCCTGCTACACGTTTGAAATTCTGGCTTACCAGGAACTCCTTTAATGGGCGTTTCTTTTAATGGAAAATCATTCGTTGGTTTATCGTTGGTTTAATCATTAAAAACGTTGTTTTTGAAAGACAATGCACAATCTCATACCTGCACCACTTGCACTTTAAAGGAATTAAGGAGTTATTGTCATACCCATCCTGTATAACCCTGACCTTACTCCAAGCCAGTTCCACCTGTGTGGGATATCTATGGAGCTCCTGGGAGGCCAGCATTTCAGCAGTGACAATGAAGTAAAGCAGGAAATGCTTGGCACATACAGTACACTCACATTCTAAATGTTAAAATAAACTAAGATGATCGTAATATATAATAGTGTAATGGAAGCTGAAGGATAGTGAATGCTGTAAATGCTGTACATCTCAAATATATGTAATACAATTTTGCTCTTTCTGTTATATGTGTAGTACACTATGTCACACCTTTCTGTTGCAATCTGTGCAATTTATTTGCTTGCTTTTTTAAAGGTCTGTTGACATTTTGCTTTCAAGCTAAGATTTTTTTTCCTGCCTCTGGCTAATGGCAAAGCAAATTCTAACATAATAGAGATGAAATAAAGCAGATGTACGATTTTCCTCCTAGCTTTTCTAAAATCATATGACAGCCAATTTCAGTTCTATAATAGTAATAAATTAAAATCACTGATAACATTGTGGATTTCATCAGTTTCTCTTTGAGCACATTGAACCCTTTATTGATATCAAATTTCAGAGGTCAAAATTATAATAACTGTTATGACACTCTGCGTATTATCTTGAAGAATCGGATCATATTGACTGGAGGAGACGCCTGAAATAACAGAGTGTGGGAAAAATTCTTTAAAATGTTTCAGTGTTTAGTCATATGGAAGGGGTCGGAATCAGAAAGGTCAATAAATGATTTATAATTCTAAATCACAGACGCACAAGATCTCTGAGAGCCCAATTTGTAAGAGCAAATTCCATGCCATGGCTCGGTTATTTATTATGAGTATGAAGTGGTAAGTCGACAAAATCCTTCTGTTGTCTGACTGAGTGTAAAACAACCGCAGAACAAACATGGAGGTTAAAGGGATATACTGGAATTTGCCATGGTGAAGGCCATTTGTGTCCTGAGCCTCTCATGGATGTTATTTGCGCCACACTTCATTTTCTCTCCCAGTGTGGGGAGGAGAGATAAAAGCTGCTCTCTCTCTCTCTCTCTCACTCTCTCTCTCAATCGTGTGCCTTCTGCTTCTGCAAGTACTGCTGCAATGCAGGGGTTTAACAAGGAAATGTGAAGCTAGAGGGCGCAGGCAGGACTTTCTCTTTTGTGCTCACTCACCGACGCAACAAACAGAGGACACGAACAATGCATCCCTCCTTATAGCACATCGAGTTTAATGTGATAATGCATTGGTTGCAGTCAAAGGTAACGCATTAAAAACGTATTATTTTATTACAGTATACCACTATAATTTTTTTATATTTTTTTTTTACAATTTAAACTAACACAGTTCATTAGTCAAGAAATTTAGTGTTTTTATTTTTGAATTTATGTTTGATTTAGGGCAAATGTAGACAATAACTCATTACCACTTACATCGTAAAGTAACTAAGCTTAACCAGAATGGCTCTTGTGGTTTCTGACACTTTAAAAAAGAAGAAAAACTGTAGTAGCAGCCATTTTAAACCAAAGTCATCACCAGCTTCTTTTTATATTCACTAGCCTGAAAATAAGCCCTGCCCCAAGCCAAAGCAGACACACTGCACACATCTTTATGCTATGCATTCATATGGACTTGCGATTCGCCTCAGGCAGCTGAGGACTTGATAAACTTCTCTTTTATCAATTTTTTCCATTAACTGTTTTATTCTTAACAATGAATCCACACTGGGATCCTAGGACCCTGTGAAAGCAGGAATACATCCCGGATGGGATGCTGGTCTATTACAGGGCACCACACACACACACACACACACACAGTGTAGAATCGCCAAGTCTACTACAGTACATGGTTTTTGGTAGGAGGAAACCTGACGGAAAACATTTAAAATTCACACTGCACAAAACGTAGTGTGAGTATCTCAGCACTCAATCGGGAATCCTGGAGCTCTGAGGCAACAGCACTAACCGCCGAACCACAGGCACTGATCAGAATGAATTCAGTATAGTTCTAATTTTCATTTATGACTCAGCACCAGCACTGATTGATTTACAGACAAAAACAGAAAGTAATTAAATTCGGATTGTTTTTAAAAAACATGCTCTTAGTGCACTATTTATCCGGAGAAACTGTGAGCTACGAATGGATAAGCCTTTACTAAAGTGCATCCTTTTACCCTCTTACTTAAAAAATTACAGCTGAAAAGCAATGACAGCAGTTTTGCTGAGAAGTACAGTGTATTTCCCCTGCAATCTCTTCACATCTCTAGCTGTAGTTCTTTTTACAGTAAGTTTTTAAGGCATATTTGGGCAGACAAATTTCTTGAACTGGCATTATAAATATAGCATGAACGACACATCGGGATCATTGCCATTTTTTTTTCTGTCTCATACCACAAATCTATTGGCAATTCCGTACTGACATGTTTTGAACTAAATTTTACTTTTGGATTTTGTCATAAACCCAGAACTACCCAAACCCCCTCCCTGTATACCTTACCAGTGTTGGCGTAAGTCACATGGTGTGTAGATTTCGGGGGCTGTCCACGTTGGTTCATCTGTGACAATGCTTACCAACAAACCATCCACTGTGTAATACATACTGAAATAAATTATGAAAATAATTTAAAATCTGTACATCTCCTGTAAAAGCAACCCAATGGTGGAGTCAAATCAAAGTGAGTTAAAGGAAAGAAAAAAAAAAAACAATGCCTATTTAAGTACTGTGTCTTGACCAGTGACCTTGTGTACGTTTACATGGCTACAATTTCTCATCTTCTAATTGCTCCTTCAAGCATGATAATGAAGCATTAAAGCATTAAGCATTAAGTCACAAAACAAAAGCCTTAAGTCTTAAACTGTGTTCTTTATTGGTGTAAGTGGTCACCAGTCCACATCTTTTGGATGTGGGCAAAAACAAGATTCATAGCATAAATGTGCACCATAAAAATCCTCTGGAATTTATCAACAACATGTCAACTAGAGCCAGAATCTCAAAGGAATGATTTCAACATCTTGTGAAATTCACCTGGGTTGACCCTTATCCCTATGCTCAGTCACTGCATGCTGTGCCAGTCCCAAGCCCAGTTAGGAATGGGAGGGTTGCAACAAGGGCATCAGGACAGACCTTGCAGATGAAATGTTCTGATATGGCCTAGTATAAAATGGACAAAGGCCAAGAAAAAATAAAGACATTACAGAACTCTGTATATGAACAATGTATCTGAAGGGATGGTTGCCATGGCTCAAGTGTTTGTATGGTACGAGACAGTATGTGCAATGTTTTATCTAGAAGATTTGGTCCTATTTGTGTTTCTGGACTGTTAGTGAGTATAATGATGGAATAAGCAGGGAGTGCAAGAGAGGTTAGGAAATATAAAAAATGAAGTGGTCTGAGCATCAGATAAGGATAAGATCAGAAGAATCATATAAAGTAGACTTTAGTGTAGATGAGATAGCAGGTACAATGTAACTCACTGTAGCGATAGGAAAAAGCTGAATAATATGTCCTGGGTAATGCAGAAGTAATGAGGAAGTGGACAGGGAACCCTTTTAGGAAACACATTTGTGAGGTTGTTGATAGAAAGCAGCTGTCTAGGGTAGGTTCCAGAGACACAAACACCTGTATTTCCAACACTACTTTTTCACAATATAATGTCATAAGCTTAAACTACTAGTCTTTTTATTTGACACTAGAAGGCTTTTTGTTTGCATCTTCATTAAAGAGGCCTGGTTTCTCATAAGATTTTCTGACCTGACTTCCTTTAGTAAAAACAATCTAAAAGCCCGGTAATGGAGTAAACACAAATCTGTTCATTCTTTTCAGATACATTTCACTATGACCTTCCATCCAAAACCACCAATATTTATCTGCTGAAAGAATATATGCTTGCTTTCATGCTGATGTGAGCGAAACACTTCAACACACGGTCCAAATAAACATATCATGCTCGATTACCATAGCTCAGAGGATACGGCTTACAGGTTTAATTCGAATAATGCTGGCTTTTATTAATTTGCTTTGAAACATTTTTTATATACCCTGAGGATTGTAAACCAAACCAGATTCACTGTCCCTCCTGTGACTTTACACTTTAATTAAAGTCATATTCAAATATGATATGCCATAAGACATTTATTCTACTTTAAAAACAACACTGGTTATGGTGCTAACATCATGCAATACATTGGTTTAAGGCGCTTAATTTGCAAATTGTTTATGCAAGAAGTTGCATGTTTGTTATGACAGTCTATTTTTTAAATTATCATTTCAATTATTTAAGAAAAATTAATTACTGATATGATAGAAACTTTAAGTATCACTTTAATTGTCATTTCCCGTGGCCTTTTTGGATTTCTTTGACTGTTTTGTGCCTAGTAGTTTAATAAAAATTCTAACTTCCTTTTCTTAAATGAAACTCATTTATTATTAGTGTACTCATAGATATATATATTGCTTATGCATGATGCATTTTGTTTAAAGCAGACAATTATTTTTTTTCCCTGCATAATATTTTTTTACTTCTATGACTTATAAATGCAAGACAAGGTTGGAATTCCAGCTCGAATCAGTTATTATGTCATCACAAACAATAAGTGGTTAAATTAACATTAAACAAACAAAAACAATTTATCAATTATTTGTCTGGTTATGATTTGACAGCTCATATTTATAAAGTAATAATTTAGCCTTTTTCGAAGGTGTGGAGACTATTCCAGGTGACACAAGGCACCAGGTGACACAAGGGGACACAACAGGTGATATACACACTAGTGCCATTGGATTCTAGGGTACGCTAGCACGCACACACACACACACACACCACACAGTCACACACTTTTTAACACACTATAGTGGAATAGGAATAGAAATATTTTGCATGTTTGGATACCGGACTACCAAGCATAAAAAGGACATGTAAGCTCCACACAGACAGACCTGCGCTTTTTTGGACAAATGACCCCAAATAGACCTTATGCATGTTCTACAACCACATGTCTGGACCAATATACGTTTAGTATAATTTAGTAAATAAATGATGACTTCTATTCAGTCACTGAATGTCACTAAGGAAACCGCAGAGGTAGACAGAAACGTTTCCATTTTTATTGATAAACTGCCACAATAATGTAGCACTAACAAAAAACTAAAAAATAGCATGTACACTTCACTTCACTGTGGCTTGTTTTAATGTAATCAAACTTCACATTAAAATAGTAACAGCAGCCATATTTGATTATTTTGTAAAACAAATTGCACGTTTCCAGCAGGTTGGGTAGTCAGGTTAAAAGATTTTCTTACAGGAAAGCCACTGGCATCGCCTGATCTAGTTTCTTTTAATTGGGTTCTTGATCAAAAAATGGAAATGTGAATGATCCCTGGGCATAACTTTCCCCAGAGCTGTTAAACACACTATTGTGTCAGTAGAAAAGACTTTCCACTACTTATTAATACAATCCAGTGATATTTAGAGCCTCAACGTCACCACCAAAAATAATTTAACATCGACACAGTTATTGTTATTTTAGCTGTCTAACAGTACACTGGAGTTAAAATTTAATAATGAATATCTTGCTGAAGACAAAATGCCCCTAGAAGCAGCAGGTACTGAAGACAGCTGCAGTAAAGGCCTGGCATAACATTGTCGGAAAAAAAAAACTCTGGTGATCTTTATGGATTCCGGATTTCAAATTTCAGGCAAACATTGAATGCAAACAATTACATACTGTATGATCTGACATGGGCAGCACGACGGTTTAGTGATTCACAGCTCCACTGTAACTGAGAACATCTTTAGCTAAGCTTAATGGATACTGACTGGTAGAAAACTATGATAAGACTACCCCTTAGGTGTGCATGACTGTGCTCATATGTGTGTGTATATGTATATGTGTGTGTGTAAAGGATATAATTAAACTTGACCCTGATCAGTATAAAAAAATTAAAAGATGGATAAAAAAATACTCTGCCACGAAATAACAAACCCCAAACCAGTAAGGCTTATACAGCAAGCATGCGTAATGTTGACATGTGATATGTGACTTGATCGGCAAACGTGAAATAAAAATAACAGACCTAGTCGTGTCAGAAAAACAGAAATGACTAAGCCTGAGACATTACTGGTCCTTGAAAGCACTTATCAACCCCTGAAAATAAAGTGCCTATCCCCCCACCATTGTTAATAGTAACACCAATCAATACCCGCACTGCAGTTAAGGTGTGATGGAGTTCTGTTGTTTCATGAGCAGCTGAGCAGATCAATTTGACTCAAGCTGACTGTAGAGGCCAGGGAGTTGTTAGGAAGAGTCGTAGCCTTTTGGTGGCAGAAGCGTGTATCACAAATTAGGCTGCGTTCTCCTCTGCAGTGCGTTTCTTATTTTTTTTTCCTTCTGCACGAAGGTCGAACAAATTAGGCCAGTCAGGCACCCTGGCCCACATGTACTCTTTCTAACACCCTTTGTGGCTCTGTGACACACACACATACACACACACACACACACACAATCGCATGCACCGTCACACACACTTACTTTGTTACCCTTTCAGGCACCCAAAATAGTATGCTCAGGTGGTCTGGGGATACTGTAGGTAGGAAGGTGAGAGACACTTTATCAACCCTGGAGTTAGAGTGTCTAGAGTATCTAGATCTGGGTCAGGTTGACTGAACACCCTGTAAAAGGCTTAGCCCACAGAAAGACTAGATCAAACCTATTTAGCATGCATTGGTATTTTGAGAAACACATAAACGACCATATGTTTAATATGCAGAGGACTGCAAAGCTCTCATATACTGTATGTTTATAATAGCTATCCTTGGTTGTGGAATTATTCACATGTACAGTGATGAGCTAAAAACAAAAATCCAGAATCAGCAGATTGGGAAAGCATTCTGGGGGCGTTTCTGAAAATTAGCTTCTCTTTAATAGTGGAATACCAGAAGAGGGCAGCAGGATTGTACAACTCATTATGCAGCAACTTGGAGATTCCTGCAGCTGGTCTCCTGACTTTATTGGCTCGTGGTTTGAGCTGGTAATTTGATCATGGTGTTTGCACGCATCATCAATCACACATTAATGAGTCTACAACAGAAGCAAATGCCAAATGGCTGAATTAAAATGCAGAGCCATGCTTCCCTACAGAGGTAAGGGGACTGGCATATCGACGGGAATCTTATAGAATAAGTTATACATTATTTAGTTGAGTCCTGTTGATAGTAAAGATCTTTTTTAGAATGCATTTTATACATATTGAACGTGTTTTTTTTTTTTTTTGTCTAGTACTTTGGAGATAAACAAATTAATTATTTAATATGAGAGCGAATTGCACGGTAAAACCTGCATTGATTTTTTTTCTACACGCCAAAAGTTATAACTAAAGACAAATATTCAAATTATCTGCATTAAACAGTAACACAAATTGTAGTGGTGTATTTATGGATATGGCTTTCAGGCTGCCAAAACAACATTAGCATAATCATAAAAATGATTATTGCTGAATAATACATTAGTTCTTGACAAGAACCTGGAAAAAAGGGAACAAATAAAGTAATGGGATACATTTGTCTTCTGTCCTAAAATTACCAAACCTATTTCAACTAATTTTGTGTTGTCGTGGTAGCAAAAAATAACATCACCGAAAAAAAAATCAGTTTCTGGTGATCTTTATGGATTCCGGATTTAAAATTTCAGGCAATAATTTCCCATCAGGCAATGCACATGACATATCAATTAATCTGTATATCATATAAGTTCCTGTTTTAAGCATTTCATTGTCAAGCTTCTGTTTTGTTCAAAGTTTGTAAAATTGTCCTTATATTTTGCTAATATATATATAATATTTTATATAATATAATATATATATTTTTTTTTTTTGCATACTCCTTAGCCTCTGAAACCTGAACGAAAGCTTGATCAAAAATGTGGGAGACATAGAACCAGAACCAAAGGTGGCTTGATTGACTCTGGGTCAAACTAGAACAACTCATGACTGAGCTCCTGCAAAGCATTTGTGTTGGGGAGCTAGCACACCGGAGCTTTACAGCTGTGCCCAAGCCAGAAGCTGATGGATTGGGCTCTCCAACTCAACCAAGGGTCAATAGCCCAGCCTCGCAAATCATAATCAAGCCAGAGAATGACTAAGCAGGTTCACAAGTAATGGCTAAAATGGAGGACAAAGAGGACGTCTTGTAAGCCACAGAAAAAAATCTGCAGTGCCCACTCCTTCTTGACCCGTGACTCTGGAGATGAAATCTTTAACTCCACTGAGGAAACCATTAGGCTCACAGCTTCACCTTGGATGACATCTCCCATTCTGGACATCACCGGGCTGCACTTTAGACATCATTTCCTCCATGTCTCTTTGGGGGGTTGTTCTTCCTCAAGGGTTCCACTTACGAAGTCTTTCCTCACCTGTGCTTTGTGGTGAATGTCACGCTACTTTCTTGCTTCATGTAGAATGTCTATCCCCTCTGGCATCATGGAAGATTTTGCTCCCCCCTCTGGCTCCATGGCTTTAATCCCCAACTTGCTTCATGTATTTCCTTTCCATCTCTGGCTCTGCCTTAAACTTTGCTCCCCAACTAGCATCATGTTAGCTTTTAACTTCACTTTACACAGTTCTCATGCGTTACCTTATAAGTCACCATAAGCCTTAGCTACAGTATAAAGAATAGATACTTTATTATTGGCTTAAAAGACCTCACAAGTGAGGAGACCTCTTGAATGACGGTCCAGTTCTCTTTACTGATTGCGGTTTGTAATTTGAGGGTTTTTATCATGTAACTTCATTACATCACTGATCACTTTAACCTGTATCTCATTGTGTCCTTTTTACCAGCAGTATCCTGTTTTTAGTGTTTCATTGTCAAGCTTATGTTGTGCGTGTCATTCATTGTCATGTTTCAGTTTTTCTTCACCCAAAGAGAATATTATTTAAGAATATTATTTGAGATATGAGAAATATAAGAATATTATTTTCTTGCTGATTAATGTTTTGTTTGTATTTCAGTAAAATAAAGATTTGCATTTACATCCACCTTCACCTTCTAAGCCTGACGTGTGTTAACTTTGCTATTTAACTTTCTTACAGCATTTACATGCGCTGCTTGGAGTAGAGAAAGCACTCCACTAATTCTGCTACATTGATATTCATTTCTTAAATTAGGCTCATTAAGAAAACTACTTAAACGCAAGCTCTTTTGGTTCTTGTTATGACATTAGAATGAATATAGAGATTTTTGGCTTAGTCAATTAATTAAACATAATCTGCTGAATGAAATGCATTGACATGGCTTATTGATCATTATTGATTCAATTTGGATGGATTTATACTGTTATGGCATTCATCCATCCATCCATGCATCCATCTTTGCTGAGATTAAGAATGGCTTCACGTGAAGTCTTTTTTCAACTTTTGTTTATAAAATTTAACAAAATAATGCTTTATTATGTAAATGATTTAATTACTACTATAACTGGTGCGAGGAAGGCATCTTACAACTCCAGAGCTCATGTTACTGTCTGTGTGGTGTTTTGAACGTTCTCTTTATTTCTGAGTGGGTTGCCAGGTTTGCTCTCACTTCCCAAAAGGATCAGATTGTTGTGCTGCAATAAACTTACCTTGGAGGTGGTAGATGGGAGCTCATAATTACTTCACTTGTGACCTCTGTGTGAAACCTTGGATGCCTCAGTGTTCAGGTTTTTGTTGGCAGCAACTTAGTCAACTAGTCATGATGGGTCATGTATTTTGATTGTAGAACTCAATAGCCAATGTTTTAGATTTAACAAGCTGATATGTCTGTATGTTGAATGATCTAAAAAAAAATTTATTTACAGCATAAAAAGATGCTGCTGAAGCTGTTTGGAGCCATCTTGAATCGCCATCACTTCTTAAAGAACATGGAGTTATGGCGACCATCCATAGCTCCAGAGTAGAAATTCTGAATTACACCTCATGCACACTAAGCCAAGTTCTCACTTTGTACTTAAATAATTGGAAATAAGATGTGGCCAGTATTCTTTCTATGCTGTAGTGTGCTGGGAAGGGAATCTTAAATGCATGGACACCTTTGAGTTTGAGAACAAGGTGGTTAGGAGAGCAAAATCTGTTGTTGCCTTTAAGATGGACTTGCAGGAGCTTGTGCTGGAAAGGAGGGCTTTGAACGAAATACTGTCCAAACACCAGTCACCCTCTGTATAAAGCTTTTGCCAAGAAGAAGAGCATGTTCAGTGGCAGATGTCTATCACAGAGCTGCTCTACAGACAGACTCAGGAAATCCTTTGTTTCCAGCGCAATATGCTGCTTTAACTCATCTTCAGTTGTACATGTAGCTCTCCTTCATAACAGACTCACGGTTACAGTCATATTTATTTATCTACTCATCAAGTACCCTTATCTATATTGAGCTTCCCTATCTCAGTCTTGCACCACTCACTTTTGCACTGCTGTCATTTTCAATTGCTGTAACTCATTTGTACATCTTAATTTGCACAAGTCTATCCACTGATATTCATCCTCATTCACCTATATATACACTGAATTATTTTATTTTTATATACACTTTTTTATATATGTATTTTGACTACACTCTACATGATTGATGAATTATTTAAAAGAAAACTGTGGAGAAATTGGTAAAAGTAAGATAGAGGAAGAATTTAGTAATTACATAGTAATAATGGCATTGACCAGTTAACAATGAAGCTAACACCTGCATATGATAAAAACAAAAGGACTGTGTGTGTCTCGGTATTTAAACCAACCCACCAAACACAATGACAATGTAGTAGTAGTGATAAGTGCCTGGTAAGAGCGTGGTGATCGGACATAGTGATAACTTGGTTCGATCTCATTGGACATGGTGTGCGCATCATCAAGTGTGTGATAGGAACAAAGGGATAATATGTTAGACACATTAAGAACCTTAAAGGGACATAGCTAGGAAGAAGCACAAACTTGATAAATGCTGCTTTCTTTGATATTTTTTGGATTGGATGGGAACTTTGTGATCCTCCCCGTAGTGTGACCAGGCATTAAGGGCTTTTTATCATTTGGTAGAGGTGGTAACATATAATTAACATGTACGTTGTACATACCACCTCAATCACAAGCATAATTTGCACCTAGGGGTAAATAATTCTAAAGATGTACTGTCTTTTTTTTGTCATCTCTTAAGTTTACTCGCACACAGTGTGGGCTAGGTTTGGGAGCCATTGCATCCCTAACCAGGATAAAGTTATAAATTAATTAATTACAATATATTTAAAAAAAATAATAATTAAAAAGACAGGATTAACACTGATATGGGTGTCAATCCATCTCAGTGTCTCAGGACACTACGGTCAATTTGAGAGTGCCAATTAACATAATCTGCATGTTTTTGGACTGTGCGTGGAAACCCACCAAGCAAGGGGAAAACATGCAAACTTCATGCACGAATTAATTAACTCCTGGCAGGAATTAATCCTTCGACTGTGGAGGTGCTTGGCCACAGAGCTAACCACTATGCCACACTGCCACCCTTCAATAAAGACTGTAATTTTAGCCAATATTGTGCATCCCTTTCAACAGCACAGTATTTAATTTTGGCCTTTAATCTTATTGCATTTTCATATTTTTATTCAGCATTGGTTAAAACTGTAATCTAAGTTTCCTCTGCAGAAAAGATTCCATTAACAACACACCAGGAAAAATATACCTAAAGAATAAGTCTGATGTCCTGTAGTAGTATGTCAGTGAACTTACGAACAAATTTTGTTTGGGAAGCATGTTCGTAAGTTGGATTTGTTTGTAAGTCCCATAAAGTGAAATACAGTGTAAAGCATAAAAAAACAACAACGCAGGTTTGGTGTTCCACATTATACTCTGATGGACTGTGCCTCCAAATCACGAGGGTAATCACAATGGCGCAGCGTGGTCAGCTGACCTCGTTCAAAGGCAAAGACAGAAAGAGGTTGGGAGGAAGACAACACTAAACGCTACATGGTGTTTACTGTGTGCTTGAACAAACGCCATTTTCTTCAAGCTGTATTGGACTGTGAACACTATCTCCTTGTAGATTTTCCAGATCGATCATCGATTTTTTCACATCTTAGATGTTCTTAGATCCGTGTTCCATTAGTAACTGTGAAGATTCATAACTTGAACGATCGTACACCGGGGACCTACTCTACTACATACTGGAAAATGTAAATCAGCTGGAGCTCCATGGCTTTGCGCCATTTTCCCTCCCTCAATTAGAGTTCTCATGCATGATTTCACATGACAAATCACTGACTAATGTTTCCTTCCCTCCTTTCTTCCTTCCTTTCTTCCTTCCAATCTTGCCTGTTTGTTTTCTTTTTGATTACTCTGTGTTAAAAGGCTTACTGTTACAACATGCTTATCAATCTGTAGCTTAAAGAAATGTAACCATAGTGGCAAATCATCCCTTGTACATGTCACCAGTAGGGGTTATTGTTATCTCAGCACTTTTTAAGCTACTAATGGAAAAAGAACTAGTATAATCAGCTTTTCACCAGGCACTAAAGCATCTGCATTGATTATTGCTTTATTGATTACCCATGATCTTTATACCATATGGTCACCTCCTTTAACACCTCCTCATTCAAGGGTAGCAGAAAGAAATAGGATTTGAGGGGGGGAAAGGGCTTCAGGCTGTAACTGGACCCATCTCGTTGAGTCTGGTTTAGCTCATTCTCTTCAGCATTGATTAATTTCTCCTCCCGTCCTCGTTTATAATCACCACACGGCAACATTTGCAGTGCTTTTCTTCATGCCATGCATCTCTCTCTCTCTCTCTTTCTCTCTCACACACACACACACACACACACATGCGCACACAGCAATGTGGCATAAATCAAAACCAGTCATTTAAATGTATGATTCCACAGAGGCATCTGGCAGCAGTGTATGAAGGCTCTGCCAGTGCAGCGTGTATGTGTGTGTTACACAGTGGGTACACACTGCACCAGAGACCATATGTAACTGTGCCAGACTGAGCTGCTGCAGGCCACAGTCATCAATGAATTCAGGAGCACACATAGATTGACTGACACACACACGCACACACACACACACACAAACACACACACACACCAATTTTCTGTTGGTCAGCAGAAATTCTTTTAGCCCAGAGGCAATGAACCATTAGTACATCATGTGCTACAGCCCTGCCTTCGTTACAGCTTTCACATTATTCACGTCTAAAGATAATTCATCATTAAGACAGTCATGAGTAAAAGTATCCATGTAGTGAATATTATAAAAGGATTTCTGAATTCAAAGTTAGTCGTGTTTTAGTGCAGTTATTAGAGATATTGGAACTCCAGCATGGTGTTTGAGCACGAGTGTGCACCTAACATCATTGTTGAGCTACTGAGTTTAGGACGCTGTGACATGAGGAGCTGATTGTTAAAACTAAAGACGGGGAAAAATGAAAGTGCTGTCACATGGAGAACAGAGTGACTTTAAAAATGGACATGAATTAAACATCCTACATGGAATGGCAGTGGACGGCATCAGCATGCAAAATGAAACACAGCTGAGTAAAGGGCACCAGTCAGAAGGAAAAAAATGGAAAAAATGGATGGTGATACCGATAACTGGTTACTATAAATATCATCTTTATCTGCCTTTAAAGCTACAACAATTAGGCGTCAAAATCAGTTCAGTGTTTTATTATCTAAGCATTGTTTGCCAAATTTAGAAAGAAACGCTATATAATGGAAACTTGGTTATACCACATTTTACTGAGAACAAAATCAAACTGCTTCATTTTATGTTGTACAGGATGTCCCAAAAGCCTTTATACCTAGGGGAAATTAACACTTGCGTCAGTTTCCCGATCCACCCATGAGAATGATTTTAATACGTTCTTCTTATGTCACATACGTCCTTAAAGTCTATCTCAAAAAGATGTCTGCAGTATATGGGGACATTTCATATAAGTACAAAAGTACAAAAAAGAATCTTTCTTAACAGAACAAACATTAAGTAAATTTCTTTGGCGCACCATATCTGCTAGTTTCAAAGCTTAAACATGATTATGTATACTAGTGGGTAACATAGTTGACAATTTCCTTATTTTGATCAATAATTACAGTGCTTGAACATTTTAATATCATATGTGGACAAAAATTGAATTAAAATTATGACAGATGGGGGGCTCCGAGTGGCGCAGTGGTAAAGTTCTCGCCCTATCATCCGGAGATCGCTGGTTCTCCGCCCCTAATGGTGAGTAAGCAAGCAGTAAATGATAGTAGTAGCCTTAATGTGGGAGCCCCCTGGTGACGGGGAGAAATTGGCCACGACTAAATTAGGGAGAAAATCGGGGAAAAATAAATAAATAAATAAATAAATAAATCATGACGAATCTGTAAACCATAACAGTGTACATAGCATATACACATTATTGTATCATACTTAATGACAATGAGCTATTATAGATAAGATATAAAAAAGAGAGAACATTAACCACAGTGTGTTTAAAACATAAGCGTAAAACGTAAGATAATACGATGTTGAGTCACTTGGCACTGGGATAAAGCCTTTTCGAGTTACTGTACGTGACAGAGTTATTTATGTAGCTTTTGTCATTCGTCATGTGTCTTTTACACCGCTTATCCTGCATTAAGGGGAGCAGGGGGCCAGGAGCCTGAGGTCTTAGGGCACGACGTAGGGTTACAGCCTGAACAGGGTGCCACTCCATCGCAGACATTAAGAAATTTATAGATTGATATTATTTCAATAAGACAATCAATTTAATAATAAATATTTTTTCATTTAGTCATTTGCAATAAATAAAAATAGTTGTTGTTAAACGTTAAATCACAGGATCAAAATATCTGAGCGATATTATACCATGCTTTCCCTTAATGGGTAAAATATATTTTCGAATAAATATTAAGAAATACTTACATCAAGTATGAAACATTTTGGCTGAGTGTTTAAAACATTTTGTAAGACATTTAAATTCCCCTAATCAATTGAGATTTTCTTTGCAGACTGTCTTTACACTTACAGTAATGGTCTACGTAATCAAGAAGGTAAGTCACAGATACTACTGTTGGCTACATGGATAATATTAACACACTTGTTCAAAATAAAAATGATTTCTATTATAATGATTTATACAAGAACTTGTAGTACACAAAATTTAACTTGTAGTACAAAAAATTGCTTTCAGTTTATAGAATTAGACTCCAGTGAAGTAGTGAAGAAGCTTTGCACCATTAGTGATAAAGCTGTTCCAGTAAAGTTACAGATAAAGTTTTCCAGGTGTTCCAGAAGGATTTCTGGTTAATTTATTTCATTGTTTATAGCTGCTACTGTAATTGATAGCAGAAACTAACGCGCTTTGTGGACATTTCACAACATTAAACAAAACTATTACCAATTTTGTAATAAGTAAAAAAGTGTTTACAAAAAATGCTGTTCATAGTGTATAGTTTTGGATGACATTGCTGTGGTAAATGAGGAATAAAAAAATGAAAGGACAGGCTGGTGTGATGCAACCTGACTTAAAGGGAAGTTACTACTTTTTGTAATTTATATCAAAATATACCACAGAAGATCTGTTTATCATTTGCATTAATATAAGTTAGCTATCTAAAATCTAACTAATAGGCTTTTTGATGTAACTACATCATTATGTTCTAATGCTCAGCCCATGATGTTTTAAGCCATTAATAAAATCATTTTTTAATAAAAAAATTTAAGAAAATCTCTCTCTTTTTTTAACAACGTTGTTTGCATTTCTTTTTGTCTTCATCCTTTCTTTACCCTGTTCAGGGTCACAGCCGATCCAAATCCTGCGATCACTTGGCATGAGTCAGACATGCATGCAAGATACGAGGTGGGAGGAAACCGGAGAACCCAAAGAAAACCCACGCGGTCACTAGAGAACATCTGAAATGCCCCACAGACAGTAACCTGAGCTCAGGATCGATCCGGGTAAATGTGGAGCTGTGAGGAGATAATACAACCCACTGCGCCAACGTGCCATCTTTGTTAGTTCTCTATTCTTAATCTTCTTCTGTTTTTTTATATAATAGTATTTATTCCCTCTGTGGTAATTGTGAGTGACACACATGAATGACTTTGATACACAGTGTGAAACTGCAGCATTATTACTACAGGGAAACCCGATTCAATTTCATGAGCCATCAACTAGATATTCACTTTAAAGACATACTGTGGATGAGTTGTTCCCCTCAGTGCCCTGTGCAAAGACACACACACACACACAAACACACACACACACAGAATACCATCTGGCCAGCGCTATTCAGAATCCAGTAAATGATGTGTACGTGCGCATGCATGTGTGCGCATGAGAGATGCCTCCTTCAGTGGGCTCTGCTTTATATCTCAGCAAGTGCCTTCATTATGCCTGGCCCGCAAAAGCTATACATACATACGCATAAATTGCAGCCCTCCAGTTCCCAGTCTGATACCTCACCGGCTGTTCTCCCTGATCCCCTGCAATCGATGAGATTACCTCCTGAATTGCTTGCCTTTTTCATCACACCACTGCAGATCCTATTGTGCCGGGAGGGAATTTCTACATGTGGCAGCACCAAGAGATTGATTGAATCGGACGCACAATGCTAGCGTTTGCTTATCGTTCACCTCAGACCGGTCTGATTTAACCGCCCTTCTATGAGGACTGAACGCACAACACACACAGACACATAAAATCATAGGGAGAAACTAATATAGATGAGAAGATAAAACTGATTTGGTTCATCCACATCCTAGCATTTTCACAAAGGAAAGAAGCGACACAAGATTTATGGGACTGGAGCTCATCTACGTGAGTGCTGCTCTGGAGAAAAGCTGTCTCAGCAAAAAGCAGCTGACCTAGCTTAAATGCCAGATAGATAGATAGATAGATAGATAGATAGATAGATAGATAGATAGATAGAGCAAACTCAGGACAGTTCTTTGATGTACTGCATACACTTTGATCTTACAGTAATCTTGTAAAGTAAATAAAATCATGGATCAAGTCTACTTCTTTACGTTTAAGAAGGTAACTTTACATTTTAGGCAAGGCTGGTAGTTGCGGTGGTCATGATATATGCTGGGAAATGATGAACATTAATAAACTGTTCTCTGTCATGTGCGGCTCTTCACCTCACCTCATATCATGTCTAACTCTCGGGTTGGCAGTTCTGGGGCAGTTCCACCCTGTCCGACCCTTATTCTGTATTCTCCACACATCGGCCGCTCTTATGTAATCAGACACTGCAGAGAGCAGACTTTGCCTGGGCGGGGACACAAAGTTGGACTGTAGAGAAGAACCCCCCCCACACACACTACCCCCTCCTCCCCCACAGCCTCCTCCATCACACCCCCCTCCCCCCATCTCCACCCCATCACCCCTCCCTCCCTCCCTCTACACTCATCCATGCACCAATCCAGCTCTCTACAGTGCATTCTCATTGTCTATAACCAAACAAACTTCTAAAGAGAAAAGAGAAAGAAAGAAAAAGGAAAAAGCTCAGGGCTGAATAAACTGAATAGCATCAGGTAAATAAATAAATAAATAAATAAAAATAAATAAGGACAATCACTCTTGCTAAGAGAGGAGGATGCTTTACCTTGGGCTGAGGAGGTGGACTGCGACAGAGAGCGCAGAGCAAACTTCTCCAAATGTCGCAGGACACTCTGAGTCGCGCTGCAGAGAGGAAAGCTGAAATGTCTCAGCACACTTTTGGTGTATCCTCCTCCTTAAAAATAAATAATAAATAAATAAATAATAAATAAATAAATAAACAGCTCTCTCTTGTTTTTTTGTTGCAGTTTTCCCCCCCTTTCTCTTAAGCTCCCCGCTGTTCAACGCCCATTCAAGCGCACACACTCCGTCCTGAAAGCAGTGGCTTCCTCCTCCTCACGGCGTTCAGTTCTGGGACCGGCGGATGCGCAGATATACACATTTTCATTCTCACACACACCGCAATCCTCTCACAGCATCGCAGCCTCCGGCGTTTCGCTGCTGTATTTCCCGGCAGCGCGCTCTGATTGGCCAACGAAAACTATTCCTCTCTCTGATTGGTCGAGGTTTTTTTTTTTTTTCTTCGCCGCACGCGTTCTGAAGTGGCCCCACCCCTTCGCGCTCTTACAGTAGTTCATATGCCTACTACATTAGTCCGTATGTAGGTTCCGTCCCAAACCGCATGAACGCACACTTACACACTTAACAGTGTTTAGTGTTTAGCCGCACTAATTAGGACGCTTGTATGCGGTTTTGGAGACGTGTGAATGTGATTTCAGACTCTAGCTGGAAGTGAGCAGTGTGTGTTTGTGTGTGTTAGTGTGTGGGAGGGGGCAGCCGGGAGACTGTCCGCAGATTCCCCTGCTCACTCAGCATCCCACCGTGTGTGTGTGTGTGAGAGAGAGGAGGGAGGGAGATGGAGAGGAAGAAGGTGTTTTTCAGTAGTTCTGCAGTACCACTAGCCCAGTCTGCCTGTGCTTTTTGTTGAGAGCAGCATGTAGGTAATGTGTTGTCTGTAAATTATTCAACACTGTGGTGAACTAGAAGAACAGCCGCTAGACTTCAAGGCTTTGCAGTCAGAAACTCCAGAATAACACCAACAATTGGCTTCATCAGCAACCTCATTACTCATTGTCAGCCTCTCTCTCACTACAGCGCAGCCACTGCACCATAATGCGCTTTCTGCTTGCTTTCATCAGCCTCGCTGCACACCAACACTAAAAGTCTGGCCTCAGCATGGGGGTACAGTATATGTGTCTGCTCAGAGGAATATGTAAAAATGTCAATAAAGCTCTGGTACATTTAGTTTCTCTTAGTTCGACTACAAAAATCCAGCGGTTATGTTCTTTTGGCTCGTTTCTTCTGGTTTGCTGCATGGTGCCTCAGCTTTAATGAAATGCACTCAATCAGCATCTGAAATCAATCATATAAAGGCAAGCCTTCCTGGGCAAAGCTATAAATGATTTTATGAAGGAGAAATTCTGTGACGCGTCAACTACAGCCCATACCTAATTAATACGTACAAAATCTAAGCTCCATGGTGATTTTAGATTTTAAAGAATTAACACAATCGTAATGTTCTTCCTTGAAAGGTTTTTAAGGGGGTAACACTCAACGGCCGTTTCGGTATTTGTGACTGATGGTATGACTTCTGTTGGGAAATCAATGCTCTAATAACATCTGGGGTTCGGCTTGTGTCTCTGAATGCCAAATGGACATGCGGACCCAAAAGTGACCGTGATTAGATTTACCAGAGACTGAGGCGGCAGCAAAACCTTTTAGAGAGTAGCAGACATCCAAATGGTGTTGTTCTGCTACATCTGGAGAAATCCTTGGCACTGCAGGGTTTAGTTTTTGACAGATGTCTAATAAATTAAAGGAGAAATTCATGCACGATGTAATGCATTCATAAGCACTGATCTACTCAGTAAGTCGTTGGATCATGTACTTGCTTTCTGGTGTATGTAACAAAGAGCATCATTTATTTGCTCAGCTGGCTTAACACAACAGCCGTGAGTGTTCCCTAAACCTGATCAGATCTATTTCATCCTTCCTCAATGAACTAATTGATGCAAACAATAACAGCAATTTAAACAGCTAATGGAATGACAATGAGAAACTGGTTAGGGATGTTTGTACTCCATTAGCTACACACCACTGCTGCATGTTGAAGATCATGACAGACTGTTTACTCATGGGATGTCCAGTATTATCTGCCAAAGGCAAGTGCATGCAGGTTTTCTTTACAACTATATTGAGGATATTCCGGATGCAACTCATCAGGTGGTTAAAAACAGGAAACGACTGATTCAGTGAAGGAAAGGGTGCTCATGTTTGGCTAGAATTATGCCGCTGTGGATAATGTGGGATTTCTCTGGCCCACCTTCAATGCGGGCCTTAACTCCCACCTGCTTACACATTTGTTCCATCTTTTAGATGGCTTGAAAGTTAAATAATTGTCTAGCTGATAAACTAGATTAGCAGGACAAACTCATGATCTCATGATTCCTCACAATTGCCCTGATGTCAAATTATTATTATATTTTAAAGAAAACACAGTTTCAAATAATGTATTATATTGGTTGAATAATCTGGGCCATCCCGATTCCCTGATTGTTTGCTTGGTGGTTTGTTTTATTTTTACTTATTTTTCCCTCCTGTGCATCAACTAATCTGAATCCATGTGCTTGTAAACTTTTCATGAAAACAGTGAACATCACTGAACCAGCTATTGTACCACTGGAATATAAAACATTATGTCAAAACAGAAAGCCACTTTAAAAAATATATACTGTATGTGGTTTAAAGACAAAATTATTATTGTCTTTTATATTGTCTTTACACTCATGTGGGTCTTCCTGTTGTTACAAATTTGGTAGCACACAATTGTATAAGTACCAAGCATGTTCTAGCATGATAGTGCTTCTGTGCATTAATCCAGGTCCATGGAGACATGTTCTCCCAAGGTTGGAAGGAAAGAACTTTGAATGGCCTTCACATAGTCTTGAGCTCAACCCCACTGATCACCTTTAGGATGAATTGCAACACTGTTGGCGGCACAGTGGCATAGTGTGTGGCAATTAGGTTAAATGGAATTCCCAAAGTGCCTGTTGTGTGTATGTGGCCCTGCGAAGGGTTAGCTTAGTGCCTTTTGTTATGCTCCCAGCCCACATGACCCTATACAGTATATGTGGTTTAAAATAGGAATGAATTGAACACCATCTGAGCATCAGACCTCTTCGCCCAAAATCAGTGCCGGACCTCATTGTTCTTGAAGCTGAGTGAGCACAAATTGCCACAGCAGTGCTCCAAAATCTAGAGAAAAGTCTTTCCAGAAGCATGGAGGTTATTATAACTGAAAATGGGGATACAAATGGAAAGGGATGTTGAATAAGTACATATGGGTGTGGTGGTCAGGTGTCCAAAAAAATTGGCCATACAGTGTAATAGGCCTATTGTAATGTGAGATTTATTATTATTATTATTGATTTTGTTGTTCACAAACTCCTTAATTCTTCTATCTACTTGTCATTGTCTGTTCACACAGCAGAGGGAGCTGGAGTCCCAGTCAGACTGAGCAGGACCTTCAGTCCATCAGCTCTCTTCACTTTTTCAGTTCCAGTTTCCTCTAGCTGTAACATTTTTCATCTCCTGTCACAATTATTAAATTACTTTAAATTAAACTAAACTGAGCTTAATTGCTTAATTTAAATTGTGCTTAAACTGTCAGAGGAAATGTCAATGAGCATTTTTTTATTTCCATTTTTATCCGGGTGTCAGCTCACTAAAAGCACACAGTTAAACAGTAGTCTCCTTTTAAGATGCTTAATATACTGTATGTAGGCGATTAATACATTTCCAACCTCACATGTAGGTGTGAACGTCAAGCTGAATATTTTAAAAATGTGTTGGTGTAGACCAGCATGATGTAGAGGTTTGCACTGTGGCCTCACACCTCCAGGGTGAAGGGTTCGAGTCCTGCCTTGAAGTCTGTGTAAGAGGAGTTTGCATGTTCTCCTCGTGTTTGGTGGGTTTCCCCTGGGTGCTCTGGTTTCATCCCACACTCCAAAGACATGCAGATTATTCTTATTGGCGTGACCATTTTGCCCACTTTGATGAGTACTGTAAATGTGCATGCATGCTTGTGCCCTGCGATGGATTGGGATGGGCTCTAGTCCTCCTTTGACCCTGTACACAATAAGCTTTATAGAGAATGCATGAGTGAGTGAGTGAGTGTTGATGTAGTCACTTTACCTCCCTTTACATGAGTCTATGTTGATCAAAGGCGGGAAAAATCTGACAGAGACACACTGGTATTTGGGACTGGTAACTGAGGGAACATGCTGCATGAAGTCGAATGTGCTAGTGTAATAGCAACACCACCTGCTGTGCAGGATAACACAGCCTGCAGCACAAACACAAAAGGGCCTTCAGTACTATAACAGCAATAGATAAGTCAAAAGCAATTTACAATAAGTGTAAAAAAAAAAAAAAAAAAAAAATGAGTTGAGATGCGATCAAAGTGAGAAATATTAATGTAGTTGGAGTTGAAAAAAAACAAAACATAAAGCGCTGTGGGCTAAACAAAGCTAATTTGACAAAACTAGCCAACTTGTAGAATTTAATCTCAGTTTAGTATGACTCTTAGTTTCTCTTCATCTAGTTCCCACTACCATGCTGCTGTTGACTACACTCGTCTTCCCTACTCAGCTCTCAATTAAATATAAATCTAACTAATGCATGAGAGCAAAATGATAAAATCTGTGACCTATTCACATTTTACTAGAATATACAGTGCCAGTCAAAAGTTTGGATAAACACATGGCATTAGGTAATTAACAGTACATTTTAACAGCCATACCAACCATAGAACATGCACAGGTAAGCTTCATATTATATAGCGTCCCATCAAGGTATGGTTCAACTGCACTTTCAACTGCTCTTTATAAAGCTGATGTGGTTTTGGGATGAAATTCTTTAGTCGACAAATAATCACACTGAGATCTTTAATCTGAAAGCCACCAATTAAGAGACAAAATCACAGCATTATGGCAAAAGGCTGCACATTTACAACAAATTTTTCCCCACGCCCCATCTGCAAAATTCATTACTGTCTGGGAATCTAAAATATGAAACATTTCACATTTACTAATGTTGTCCTCATTTGTGAAATGTAATGCCTTTCTCAGGCCAGTAATTGTTATAATGCCATCAGTTGACAACCTGACACTACAATCCTTTTGATTTTGATCCTTCCGCATTAGCCATGTCTTCACTGGCAGCGAAAGTAGAACCCTTTAATGTGGTGGCGCTGCTTGACTACTGGCACTAATGCAATATTCAGTGTATGTCCTATTTACTCTATAAGATATCCATAGCCTGGTACATGACGAACATCTTGTAACACTATGCCTGACTCTCTAAGAAGCTATGATAATGGACGTCATGCATGGTGCCCTTTACAATTGGCAATGAGTACCAGTGAAGGTTGTATGAGTTGCATTCATGTGCAGTGTAGCCCAGATACTCTATTTCTGTTCATAGCTTTGCTTAGTCCAAAGTCTGTGTGTAGAAAAAGACATGACCCCACTGCTTAGGTGGCTTGATACAAAGGCTTTTGTGCTATGGTAGGTTTTATCTGGTACGGCCTTGCTATGTAGCATGTTTGAAAGCTCTTTTGTTCTGTCATTTATGGCAGAGGAGTCAAACCTTTGGCAACCAGGCACACCTTTTATATATAAAAAAAATCACAGATATATTTAATGATGCTAATCTATCTTTTGTAATATTAGCAAATGAGGCAAATATACTGATTAGCCATAACATTAAAACCACTGAAAGGTGAAAAGAAAATAACTTTAATAACAAAAATAATATTTTGGTAAAAATGCCCCTGTCATGGGGATGGACATATTAGGAAGCAAGCAAACCGTCAGGTCTCAAAACTGTTCTGCTATGAGCAGGAAAAATGGGCAAGTGTTGGAATCTGACCAACTTTAACCATTGGCAAATTGTGACGGCTAATCAGAAAATCTTTAAAACAGCAGGTCTTGTGAGGTGTTCCTGGTACGCAGTGATTAGTGCCTACCAAAGGTGGTACTGTATAAGGAAGGACAACTAGTAAACCTACTAACTAGTGAAGTATAGTGCCAATCTGGTCCACATACTTTAAGAGTTACTGTGGCACAAATTGTTGAAAGATTTGATGCTTGATGTGATAGAAAGATACAATACAGAGGTTGCTGTGTCTGGGTTCTGCATAGCTGAGCATCAGAACTGGACCATGGAGCAATGGAAGAAGGTGGCCTGATGTGGATGGCAGGGTGGTTGTGGAGGAAGAGAAGTGGAAGAAGGCAAGTCAGCAGAGGCAGTGTGATGCTCTGTGCCATGTTCTGGTGGGAAACCCTGGATCATAGCATTCATGTGAATATTACTTTGACACATACCACCTGCATAAACACTGTTGCAAGCCAAGTACACCCCTTCATGGCCATGTTATTCTGTAATAGTAGTGGTCTTTTTTTTTATCAGGATAATGTCACCTGCTACGCTGCAAAAATTTTTTAGGAATGGTTTGAGGAAATGACTAAGAGTTCAATATGTAGACTTCCACCCCCAAATTTCTTAGATACTATCCAAATATCTGTGGGATGTGCTGAACAAACAAGTCCGATCCATAAAGTCCCCACCTCTCAAAATATTGAATCTGCTGCCAATGTCTTGGTGCTAGATACCACAGCACACCATCACAACACTTGTGGAATCCTTTCTATGAGAAGTTAGAGCTACATAATATTAGATAGGTGGTTTTAATATTATGGCTGATTGATGTTTATACCATAATATTTTTTGACCCCTTGTAACCATTTACTTCTGAACTTTTAACCCACAGACCCCAAAGCAGATATTAAACTTGATACATTTATTAGCATAATAGCATTTTTCATTGAATTGGCAGCTTCAGGTCTGAAATGCTGGCCTCCCAGAAACTCCCATGAACATTTATTTAAAATTCTGTTAGATATTTTTTTATTTCAAATTCACCGTGTTTAAAAAGTTTATGCAAAAATGTAATGTCCTATAATTTGTGATAAACATGGTTTTTAAATCATGCCTATCAAATTGCCAGTCACTTAATCTCATAATAAATAAATAATAAGAGGAGTTTGATAATTCACACGATGATGTTATTAAAAACAGTGATAAAATCTCTGACCCCTGGCTATACATAACAGAGAAAGTGTAGCCATCTCAAAAATATACCAGTGTACAGTCTCATGTTAACAATAAATATAGATGAACACTTTAATTATAATTGATGAAAAAAAAAAAAACAATGAGAACAAACTGAAGGCATTCATTTATTTTTAACAAACACTGAAATCTTTCCCATTTTCTCCAGATGATCCCATTAACAGGCAAAAACTTGATCAGTCTTTATCATAAGGACAGTGCCAGGTATCATAAGATACATACATAAATAGAAACAAATAAACTGATGTCTCAACCACAGGCAGTCCATGATGTACCTATACATGTGCTCTATTTGTGAGTCAAAGTGTTACATAAGAAAAAGTTATTTCTTTTATATGTACAGTTCATTTTCTCTTTGCATCAACAACCGGTGTCTTCAAAATCCTAAAAAAAATAAGAGAAGAAAGAAAAGAAAACCTCACATCAGTTTTTTTTATAGATTTGACAACAACCCATCATATCACATGCATGAGATTTGACACAATGCTCTATAGACAGAGTGAGCACATACGTCAGTATTTACCTTTTGTGCAAACTGTCATCCTAATTTGGGCCTAGAACAAATGTAGACAAACAAAATAAACAGGTATAAATGACCTAGAGCAATAATTAAAACAGCTGAAACAACATACATTGTTGTGTTTTTATCTCTTTTTTTCAACAGGTATAAATGAAACCTATAAAAACTACTACATTTTTTTATCAAGTTCATATACATTACCATTATTACAACGCAATACTCACCCCATGAGCGTGACAAATAATTGTAATTTCCCCCACAGGGAATTTTAATGTTCATGCAGTGAAGGTAGGCAGAAGAGGTTATTAGTGTAAGACCTGGCAGAGAATGATGGCAGGCTCCTTGGGGCCTAATGGGGAGCTGGGTGATGAGTCAGGGAAATGTGATTTCCTTTCCTGTTCTACACATATGGAGCCACACCAGACTTAATTTACGTAGCGGTAGAACTCCAAACCTTGCAGTGCCAGAGACTGCGCTATCCAAATTTAGTACCCACCTTATATGGTCAGCAAATGGGGGATGGGGTCAAGGGAGAGACAGTTGTCCAACCCCAAATATGTAAAGTACTTGAGACTCTAAATTGCTTATCTGGAACACCTCAGCCTATTATGGCCAGACAAATATTAGTCCCTTGAGTGTGCATCTTGATATACCAATAGCAATTCTCACAGTGGATGTTAATTGATTGGGATTCACTATTTAACTATAAAGTTTAACTATAAAGTATTAATATATTAGTATATCTAATACTTTATTTTAGATATAATGTCTGAACTGAACCACACCACAAACACTGACCAACGTGGGCATAGCTTTTTACCTTATTTACTTAGCATCAGGATTCACAGGTTCTGTATGGGAGGAAAAACATTCCATGTTAGCCCAAGTACAACTGAGTGGAAGGTTATTCAATCAAAGCATGTTTAAAATGCTGAACAAGTGCAACAACAGACAGACATCAACACACACTATAAAAAAAGAATTTCACATGATAATTACCAAATCACCTAAAATATGTGATATAAACTTGTGCTATTACTTAATCACAAAAGATTGCAGTAATATACGCACAGTAAGGATTTTATCCAGGATTTGTCAATAATTTATGTACCTGTTTATTTTTTTTTACAATACTTTTAAGGTGCTAAATATTTAGCAAACATCCTTGCTATTTGCTGCAATAATAGATAAATACAAATAAATACAAAATGGTAAAGTAAATAGTTAAATAAGTAAATGGTTAAAAATAACTATAGCTTGCAGTTAAATATAAATTGCAATAGAAATCTGTCAAAATAATCACAACGTGATTTTAACATTTATTAACAAACACAACTCTGTGCTTTTCAACTGCTTAGTTTTGAGGATGTTCCACAACACAACTTAGTTATATTACTTATGTTGTAGCATTTATAAATGGATTACTTATGTTGTAGCATTTATAAGGATTTAGCTTGTCATATTACCAAGAAACTAGAATGTGCAGAGCTCTGTCCTGAAGACTTTCCCTCTGCAGAAATCCTTCTCCCCCCTCCATGCTTTAAATCTGTTTATGTCTTTTTTTATCTGTTATTTATTTAACATAACCCCATAATCAGAATTCTATAATAAATCTGAATTCTATCCGGAAATACTTTCAGATCCACGCAGTTCGAATTCAAGAATTTAACAGTATTGTGGAATTTAGCCATTTTTAACAATCATAATATGGTGCTTAACATGAGAATTGATATTGGTTTATTTGATATTATAATTTAACGGGATCCCCAAATCTGACTAATCCCGCATTTATTTGATGATAAAATAAGCATTAGTGTGAGTGTGGTCCCCATTTGTATCAGCTGTAAATAAATTTCTTACGTTCATTACATACATTCATTAATTTACCTCAGACGCTATGCTAAAATCAAACCATGTATTGTTTATTTACAACTGTTACACTTATTATGCCTTGGTTGACTTACGTTTGACCTCCAGCTTGCAGGTGACGGCTGCCTCACCATGTTCATTGATGGCCCTGCAGGTATAAACACCGCCATCAAAGTTACCGGGCTTGCGGATCTCCAGAGAGCAGATGCCCTGGTTGTTTAATTGCCTGAACTTGGGGTCATCACCAATGATCATTTGGTTCTTCATCCACTGAATCTTGGGCTACAGAGAGAAAAATATGGGATTAAAGGAAATGTAATTATATTATCAATACTTCCTAACTACATACAACTGCTTAAAATATGTTTTTGAAATGTATGATTTGTTGATTGCTTGTTGATGGATAAATTAAAGTTACATTAATCAGCAGCACAACTATGCATTATTGTTATACTCACTTGTGGTATACCTTAGGTAATATATAGCCGGATCACTGTCAGAGGCCTGTCTTAACTACAGGAAACAATGCCACTCACTTTATGTAATTACTTTATTAAGGGATTTGGCTGTAGACTAAGATAAGCTAGCTGCCAGCTTTCAGTCGCCAGTCGAATTTGACCATTACAGCCACACAGTGGTGAGTTGCTGCTGCCTGTATATCACAATCAATAATATACATACCTATTACCTAAATTATATATTTTTTTACTAGATTTAGTCTATTCTAGTAAAATTGAAGTGAATTAACATGCCTTAGGGGATCCCCTGACAGAGCACAACAGTTTGGTTGTGTAGCCCACAGTGGTGCAGCGGTCTGGCATGTTAGTAGTAAACTTGGGAGCCTCAGTGAAGATATGTTCCTTGTAGTCTGGTGGTTTATAGTCAATACCTGATAAAAATAACATGAACGTCAGACATGTCCCCATAGCAACACTGCTCCACTGGACATTCTAATAATCTTTTTGTGTTAACTTATAATTTCAAAGATGCTTAAAATACATGTTAATTTTTTTTTGTTATGATAGTAAATTGAAACCAATAATTGTAGTATAATTTTGAGATGTTAACAGTAATGTAAATGTGCAAGAAGTGAAACTTAATATAAAACAAAAAGTAGGGCAAATCTAAGTACAAATCACCAAACCAGAGAACACCGAGCCATATTGATCAAACCAACTTTTCAAACAGTAAAAACATGTTTATGACTGGGTCGCATCGGCATGATCAACATGGCTCAGTGGTCCAGACCCAGTGGCATTTAGTTTTACTTGTCTTCTGGATGGTGGCAGAGGTTTTTGTAACAGTGGCATCCTGGCTGATTCCACACTTGTTCTCAGAGAAGACCCTAAAAGTATAAGTATTTCCCATGATCAGGTCAGAGACAGTGGCATTCAGCCTGTGATAATGTTCCAGCACTGTGAACCACTCCTGTGGAAAGGAAACAACAACACTGGATGAGTAAAAATTACAGTACAGGTAAAAAAAATATATGGATAAAGTTCTAGCAGGACTAAAATAACTGTAATTAACTTGTAATTTAGAGTGTCAAATTAATAAAATAAACTCAAAGCAGACAATTTACATTTTAATACATTAATGAATGTGTATATTTTTTTATTGAAAAATCTAAAACAGCAGAAAAAGATTTCTATCAAATCCAGTAGATTGCAGTGACTATATTATTTAATAACATAAGTATCAGCTCTTACCCCAGTCTTTTTGTCAGCCTTCTGCACTGTATATCCAGTGATAGCTGTGTTTCCATTATCCCTTGGCTCGGTCCATTCCAAAGCAACATTGAACCCCCAGCTATCTACAATCTTTATGCTTGCAGGTGGACCTGGCAGTTCTGTGGAAATAGTATCATGTTGAAAATGTCAGAATTTCCTGGGGACACCTTAGCAGAACCAAACTGCTGCTTAGGGACATTATGAGGCATTATAAGTTAAGGTCATTTGAACAGGAATGAATGAGTGTCAACATTAGAGTAAGGATGTTGACTTGGCTTTTGCAGTGTTTCTTGTGATTTAATACAAGTCTCTCGCCAAATGTTAGAAAGAAGTTTCTTACTGAGATATAGGTATGGGTATAATCAAGGTAAAGAGCAGCTCTCTGACTATGAATCCTATTTAAAAAAAAAATGACAAGGACCTTAAATCATGATGTTATGCCACAAACTCTACGCTCACCAATAATCTGCAGGGTCCACTGGACTTTGTCTTCAAGATTGTCCACTTTTACACACATCTCATAGACACCAGAGTCAGCTCGCTCAGATGCACGGATAAAAAAGATGCTGTCCCTGTCAGTATTGCGGATGTTCACTCTCTTGGTGTCAATGGGCTGTCCATCCTTTGTCCAGGTCACAACAGGCTGGGGTTTGCCCTTTAAAGGAGAACCAGTATATCAAATTTATTGCAATTTAAATTTAAAGTCATAAGCATTAACTGTTGTACACTTATGGAGTTTCTGAACCTGCTATTTAAGGCTCACATACAGTGAAGGGGATGACAAGGTTGACTTTCTCTCCAACTTTCACCACATAACGCTGCCTCAGGAAACGTGGCAGGCGAATCTTGGGGCGATCTATAGAAGATAAGAACCAAAATTACACACAGATTACAAAATACATTCATTAATTCATTCATCTTTATTGAAACATTAGCTTTGTCAGGGTTGCAGTGGATCTGGAGCCTATCCCCAAAGAACTGGGAGTGATACGAGGACACAACAAAGCAGTCTATCACATCAGCTGATTCTCACACATACACATTTATTTACACACAAACACACAAAGTAACCCAGGTAGTCCATCACAGTCGAACTTAAAAAAATTGACATTCTATTATGGTGTTTATCTATTTGTAATATATTCATCAAATATTAAAATTAATCCATATACAGATCGATAGATAGATAGATAAGCAGTTTTTAAAGGTAACCTTTAACTGCATGACCTACAGAGTTAAAATTAGCCTGCTAGCCTTCAACTTTTAAGAGCAACACATCCTTACAGGCTTAAATCCAGCTGAATCTGCTGCTGAATACCTTTATGATGATCTGATGATCTGGGTAGAGGAAAAAGCTGAAAATCTGAGTCATTATTATTAATGATATTATTTCTCCAATTACAATTGTAAAATGAAGCAAACATTTATGACATCATGAATCCTGTTCTCTGCCATATGAATCATAAACTTATCTCAAGACTGTACTGCAAATCTACTTTGGGCCATTGGACATGCTGACCACAGGCCTGTTTGTCTCATCACAGCTGTAAATAGGCCAGTCTGACACATCCGACCCTCTTATGATGTATGATGGAGAGCTTGAGTTACGTTGTGTAACCAAAACACTAAGCTCCAGGAGCAAATGCAGGAGAAAAGGGTTTCTGTCATGAATTTACAAAATTGTTTCACAAATCAAGGCAAACCCCCTCCACTGATATTTCTAGTTTCTTATGCTTGGTGTTGTATAAAAGTCATCTCAGTGAGAGTGCTCTTATTTTACCTTAGCACTTAACTTGCATACAAGACCATACATGCAGCCATAAATTCTTAGTGTAAACTGATCTGCACTGGAGTCACTGGCGTTTGTTATCAACTTGCCGCCAGCAAGTTATACTGTTCACGTGTATCTGTAATTACATTAATATATTATTTTAAAACCTTCCCTAAACATCACCCACTATCTGAGCACCTGTATTGTGGCTTTTCCTGTGGTCCGTTTTTCCAAATCTATGGACTGTATCCAGATAAATCCAGTGTCTCTGGCAAATACTACCTCGACATGCCTTCAGCTGTGACACAGAGTGAGAACACATGGGAATGTCACCCACCCCCTACACATGAACTGCTCACATTTGTCACCATCGCTCTTGGGGTAAGTAGCTTGACACCGCTCCAGAATGCAGTCTGTTCAAGCCATGTTAAACCTTCCACATGTAATCCGTGTTAATGAAAAGCACTTCCCAGCAATTTTCCCTTGATTTGTAATTGTGATTTGTGATTGTTATCCTTCATTTTTTAGATCTAATTCATAAAATACCTATCGCCATTGTGCTAGAAAAGACCTTGCCACTAGTGCGTAGATTGGAATCAAGTTACCATCAAATATAGTCCGACTTTCCATTCTGTGTGCGCTTTCTTTCTAAGTGTATATTATTCTCCTGAGCAACTGTTTTGTACATGGGAGGAAAAAAACTTATGTACAATCAAATATTTTTTGGCTCCAAACTGACTTCTGGTAGTGTTCATGCCAGCACAGTGTGATTAACAACATACTAGATGTAACATATTCAAATCTGTAAGACAACCCCATCAGTCAGTCTGAGCCAAGCATGTCAGTAAGATGTACCCTTATGCCAAGGAGTTTCAACGGTATAGCAGCCAGAGCCTACTTACACTCAAAAATAAATTCCACACACCTCTTTCCCATAAATTTATAAACATAATTCAGCTATTCTTATCTTAGGTATATTAATCAAACGTGATTGTTCAAGATTATTAAGTGGCAGAGAGGTATAATTTCTTGGCCAGGAAACCTGCACTTACCAACAACTTCTCTGACCAGGATGGCATCAGGTAAAGTTGCAGGATTGCTGCGGCCAGCAGAATTCACAGCTACCACCCTAATGTTGAGACGGTCACCAGTGGTCAGGTTCTTAATGATGTAGCGGCAGGAAACGGTGAGCTCATCATTAACAGCTTTCCAATCACTAGCTATAACAAAACACAAGTACAAAGCACAAGATAAAAAATTTTTTTTTTAATTATACATAATAAAAAGACTGGTTCTTCAGACCCCAGTGCATAATTTGCTTAGGGCAGAACTGGCCAAGAAACACTTTATTCGCTGAGAACTAAACACAATTTGAAGACAATGCTTGGAAGACAGACATTGTATATAAAAACAATTCATATTTGTCACTTAATTTGGTATGAAGCATTCTAAAATACTGTAGCAAATTCAAATTATAGACAGATCAGTCATAACTTTAAAACCACCTGCCTAATATTAATGTGGGTCCACCTTGTGATAACAAAACACACTCTCAAGGCATGGACTTCACTAGTTCTCTGAATGGATCTCTTATTTGTCTAGCAGATGCTTGACTGGATTGAAATCTGGTGAATTTTGAGGCCAAGTCTATACTTTGATCTCTCTCATGTTCCTCAAACCATTTAGCAGTGTGACAGGGTGGATTATGTGGGGCATACTTGATCTGCAACAATGTTTAGGTGGGTGGCACTTGTCAAAGTAATATCAACATGAATGCCAGGACTCCATGCTCCATGTTCTAATAGACAGGGGTCAGTAAGGGCAACCTTACTGTTCTGCAGCTGCACAGTGTTCACTGTGTCACAGTGGTCCATGTTCTATAGCCAGCATTAGGGTTTTTAGCAATTTGTGCTACAGTAGGTCCACTGTGGCATCAGAGCAGTCAGGCCAGCCTTGACCTAGTGTTAATTCACTGTTGTCCTTTCTTGGACTACTGTTCATAGGCACTAACAACTGTATACCATAAACACCCAGAAAGTTCCTTCTGTTTTGAAGCTGCCCTGACCCAGACGTCTAGCTATCACAATTTGGTTCTTGTGAAAGTTACTCAGATCCTTATACTTGCCCATTTTCCTGCTTTCAACATAATTACTTTAAGAACTGACTGTTCACTTGCTGCTGAATGCATCTTACTCCTTGACAGATGCCATGCCCCTCACCGGTCAGTGGTTTGACCTTAGCATGAATAAGAAAACTTAACAACCCTGAATATTATTTCTAGAATGAATACTCTGCTTTGTCCTGCACTACGTACTTGCACCATTATTTGCATACCTCTTTGAAAACATTGAGATATAAAATCAAAAAGAATGTAATATTTTCAATTTAATTCATTTAATATTTACTATTTTTTTGCTTTCAAACTGGAACCTGTTACTACTATAAGGATGTACTCTGCAAAACATTCCCAAGGCAGTGCTCAGTCCTTATAGGGCAATCAGATAGGTGTGGGTATAAATCTACTGATGACATTTTGGGGACAGGTGCAACTGAGACGTCTGACCAACCAATGAACCTGCATGTTATAATTTTCTCTTTACTGGAGTGGAGAAATGTGTGGTGATACAGGGTGCTTCAAGCACTCAGACCTTCCCATAGTATGAAAGTGACTTACTTCCTTCCTTGCAGCATTCCACAATGTATCCATTCAAGCCAGCATTCCCAATGTTAGCAGGAGGTATCCACTGGATAGTGACAGAAACATCGTTGACATCCTCTATTACCAACTCCAGAGGCTCGCTGGTAGGCTCTGGGAGAACAAGCAACATGTAAAAAATAAAATAAAAAAAAAAGTACTTTATTTCTCTTTCAGTAGCTGCTTCGTTGTGATATGCCTATCCCAGGAATATTAAGCTTCAAAAAAATGGAACGTAAAACCATCCAAAGATCCAAAGGCAACACATACACCCATCCACCCACACACATACACACACCGTGACAACTAAACAGAGCCATTGCACAGGAAATTCACATGGATGACCCAAGCTGATGAACATTAAGGTGGAGAAGCAAAAAGAAGCACATTTACCTGCAGGAGGAGGGGGTGTAGGAGCTTTGATCTCCTCAGCTGGTGGAGCTTCTGCAGCAGGGGCTGTTATTAAATAAGCAAAGCTTTATTGAAAGCAGCAGATAGCAAGCATAACTTCCTATAGAATGAGGCAGTGCATGAGAGATTAAAGACTTCTTAAATGATGGCCACTTTTGCTCCTAGCACACCTACAGCAGGCAACAGAAGTTTTCAGATTGCTGACTTTTAGATGCTTTGAGATGCAGAATGGAGTAAAAACATGCCAGTAAATTTCCATAATCTAGAAGATGTCCAGGACACAGTACAATTTTGTAATATCCAAATTGCAAACATGCCAAGCAAATATATTGCAAATATTACTGTTTAATTAAATCAGGTATGCTGGAGTAAAAAATGCTAATCAGGTAAACACTGTCCCCAATAGAATCCTTAGGTAAATTAGTTTTTTTTACATTCTGAATAAATCCATACAAAATCCTAGTATTATGAATAATCTGGCTTTTAAGACTTTGGCATTTAAGTTGTATCTTATCTTATTACACAGTGTGAAAATCAGTCACAGTGCTAATCTAGCAAGTAATCATCAGCAGGCGGGTGCAGCGTCTTCCTAGCCACGACCAGCATCGGCTAATTGCAGACAGACATTAAAGCACAAAAATTATGATACAAAGAAAAACGCTTTACTTAAAAATGGGCAACAATAATAAAATTTTTACCCGATCCAGTCTTTATGGGATGCACACATGTGAACCATACAAGTTTTAACACTAAATACTTGGTTCATCTATGTTGGGAGCTGAAATGGTGCAAAAAGAATAGCTTACTATAACTGTAATCTCTCAAAGACTGGACTGTGAAACACAAGCCTAGACCAGGTGTTGTGAACTCCAGTCCTGAGTATAGCAAGAAACCCATGTTCATCTATCCATTTATGAGCTCAGTAAGATATAAAGGAAATGTAAAAGTTAGAAGCTTTTCAGAACAGGGAAGTTGATAACATCTAGCCTGAAAAAAAAAAATGTAATTCTTGCAAAGAGAGAAAAAAAATAAGGTAATGTTTTTTTTTTACCCTCAGAGGCAGTTTATTGTTAAATATGAAATATTACTTAAAAAGTTTCTACATTATAACAGCACTTTAACCAGATCCCGTACATCCTAAAAATGTAGTTAATCTTAATATTGGATTCACGTGCTAAAGAAAAATACATTAAATGAATCGAATCTAGTTTACTGCGTGAGTACATTACGCATCCTAATAAAAATAATTTATTTGTAATGTTATAGACTGTTTTAAATGCAGAGAGATATTGATACTTAAGATGAAGAAGGGTATTTATGGCACAGATAAACCAGAGGGTACAGATCTAATCAGGGTTTAGATTTACACCTAGGCTTAGAATCACCAGGGGGCTAAATAAAGAGCTGGAGTGCTGAATTCATATTTACAATGTCTCATTTAAGACCAGATGTACTTAAAGATACAGTTTAAGAAAGATTAAAACCTTGAAACAAACTAGTGCAAAAAGTGTCATTATTGTTAAATAATTAAAATTTTGTGTGTGTGTGTGTGTGTGTATATATATATATATATATATATATATATATATATATATATACATATATGTGTGCATTTTCCTTAATAAAACTGATGCCCTGGCATAACAAAAGAAATATTGGCAATACCGAGAGCTTCCAGATTTCAGCTAAGTAAAGCTGATCCCTAAAACATTCCAACATAACCGTTCAGCTGTTTTGTGCTAGCCAGAAATGCCGAATATGTCCAACAGAATGGTGCAAAAATTTCTCACAGTGCTTCTTAAAGTAGAGTAAAAATAGAAAAATGGGCTTCTGTTTCCTAATAAGAAGTTTTATAGACTACTGCAGAGGTGTTCAAAAGAATTCCAGGAAACAGCTGTGGATCTTTTAAGTCGCTTATATCATGCCAATTAACACTGAATGTTTTATACTGTCAGTGAACTCTCCTTAGCGTGTTAGTGCTTTACAACATGCTCAATAAGGACTATTTTCCACTTTGCCACTAAAGTATTAAAAATAAATAAAAAATAAAAAGAATGTTTTTAGAGCCCTGGGAAAAAGGAAGAGTGAGTTTGGGGTTGTTGGTGTCAGGACCCTGAGCAGTACCGTCTTTGGGCACCTCCGCTGGTGGAGCTTCCGGCGCGGGTGCAGGGGCCTCGGCAGGTGGGGCTTCAGCTGGAGGAGCCTCGGCGGGTGGAGCTTCAGCTGGAGGCGCTTCGGCGGGTGGAGCTGCAGCTGGAGGTGCCTCAGGTTTAGGTTCGGGCTTCGCTGGCGCCTCTTTCTTCACCGCCGCCTTGAGCCCTTTCTTTATGGGTGCTGGCTTGGCCGGCATTTTGTCCGCAGGAAAGATACCTCTTGCTAAGTTCACACCTTCGACTGCGTCTCGGAAGCGAGGCGGACGTATATATATAGTGCGCGTGGTGCTAAGGGCTCCGCCCACTAATTTACGTCATGAGGCAGTGAGGAGGCGCGCAGAGTCTTGCACGTGCTTGGAATCTCACGCGCCAGGAGAGCAACGGTTATCCCGCAATAAATAAATACAAATAAATAGTAATCAAAACATGCGCTACTGGTTACTGCATATTTTGTATACTATGCAATGATTACAAAGGAACAAATGTCAATAGAGTACGATTATGTAGTAAGATATAACATGATTTTAACGATCAATTGATTAATTTATATTAATTCACGAATTAATTAGTTAATTTATTAATTATTTTTGCCATCTGTCCCACCACCAGGACACGAGGAACAGCCGGGCACAAGAACACTTTCTTTCCCCAAGCAATTTACCAGATTAACAGTTAAATATTTTTCCCACTGCAATAAAAAGTCCAATAACACTGATATTTATTTGATAATATCCCACATCTTATTCCATTTCTTGTATCGTTTTATTCCATTAATTGTATGTGTTACTTCTCACACAAATTCTTTAGTTTTCATATTTCAATTCATAGTTTTATACATCAGTGCTAAAAATCACAAAGTGCTTCTTCAGTACAGAAGTTACTTAAAAAAGAATATACAGTATGTATGTATATAGAGTATATATAGAGTAGGCTAGATTATAAAATAAGACAAGCATAAACGAAGGGTAAAGAACATGGTGTGGTTTTATTATGACAGATGAATAACGCTGGAATTGTGGTTATGCAGAGACCTCTGATAGCATGCCAGTTCCCCACAAGTTTACAGGGCCACTCCAAACACACCGGCTCTCCTTTACAAACCACATTCCTCTACTAGGTTTCTGATTCTAAATGATTGTTGTCGCAAATGACTTGGCTATTTACAATGTATACAATTATGACATTATGTACAAAAAAATTTAAAAATTAACCAGTTTAAACAATAATCTGGGGTAAATTACAAACAAGAAGGCTATATCCTATTATAATGGCCAAACATTAGGTAGACCATTTCCAAATTCATTTTCACACAAAGGTGACATGCTTTTACAACATTTAGAAACCCATTGCACATCTATTGCACGTTGCAAGTTACATTAGATACCATATCTTTGATAGTAGACTATTTTAATTTTGAATTAATAACAAGCATCGCATGGAAATTTGTGGACTGTTCAACAACTTTTGACCTACGGCTAACATTATAGCCAACTAGATTTTACAAAAATCTAGTACACTGCGATATGTAATTAGATCAGATCTGATGCATCAAATGATTTTTGTAGAATAACTTTGGTCAAACATAGAAACAATTAACTTTTTGTTTGTTTCCTGACCCCCAATTCGACTACCTTGTACAAATGTAATTATCTCAGAATTCTCCAATAAAATGACGGATAATAATCACTGCTCTGGCAGGTTGTAGTTTATGTGGTAGTTTAGCTAGCTTAGATGTACTGCGGTTGAGAAAATCTGCAAGTGCGGCTGAGAGAAAGAAAGAGAGAGAACAAACAGAAAAAAAGCGTCACTATCATACTCCCTCTTTGACAATCAAAGTCAACAGTAAGTTGTTGAATAGTCCTGTTGGGGAGACACAGCACAACACAACACAGCCATCACAATTACAGGCACATGAACCAGAGACATGATGCAGACAGAGCACAATGGCTTCTGTTACCAACATCCTTTTTTATACGGGGCAAATATGAGGCACAGGTATAACTGATGGCTTTGCTGGCAATACTCATTTTCTTCTCATCAGTTGCATCATATAAAATACAATGATGCAAGATAAAATACATGAAGAATAAATTTTGAAATTGAGTTAAGCCATATTTTTTCAATTGTATTTTAATTTTATGGTAAATTACCAATAATACTGTTACATTATAAAGACCAAACCATCTTTGTAGCATTTTTTTAACGATTAGAAAATGGGGCCATAAGTGCTCCAGTCTGATTTAAGAAAAGGAAGCCACTTCATGGGCTTGGCAAATAAAGCCCTGACAAGCAATCCTAAGTCTTAAGGGATGTAATTAAATGGACATCTTTCACAGCAGGTTGGGAATAGCAGCGCAAAAAAACTTTAGAAATAGACAATCTTACTGTATGTGAATATAAGTAATACCTATCTAAAGGATTCTGTGGCACTTTTTACTGATCTAGACAACAAACCCTATATGACCATTTTAAGACCCTTAAAATTCCTTTTTCTCTCAGTAACATATTTACACTGATGAACAAAGAAAGAATACAGTGTTTAAGGCAAAAATTAAAATATCAATGCAGAAACCATTTGGAATGATGCAAATTTTACAACTGATTCACTCGAATCAGTTTTGCCTGTAAACATGCATACATTGATATGCTTTATGTTTTCTGGTAAAGGTAAGGGAAATTACTGGTCCACCACTGCTGCTTATTTTGAGCATTTGCACATTCTCTTGTTTATGCAGTACATTCTCTAGCCAAGCGTATTCATTCCTTATATTTTTACTACAGGGCATAAATGTCAGATCTTCTGATAAAGCAGCCCACACCTTTAATATCATTACCAGTAACATACCATCATGATATGCTTATGATAAGTGTCGATGGCAACATCAGATGAAGGATAATGCCAAGACATGCAACAGCCATTTGAAGTAGAAAGGAGTGCATAAACAGGCAGAGAAAGTTATTGGATGAAGAGTTAGTGTCTGGTAGTTACTTCATGAAAATGTTATTGTAAGCTGTAAGACCATAAGGCTATTTTACTGAGATAAAGCACCTATACTGGTAATATAAGACCACTGCATGGAAAAATAGTCATTTTCCTCGAGGTGGGTGATGTCGGATAGCACCAAATAAATCAAAACAAAATCCTATGCTTTTCTAGAATTCTCTTTTTGCAGCTCTTAATGCACATCTGAAGGGGCAGTTTATCTCCTACTCCGAACACATGGCTGGTACTGAGCAGGTCTGAATGCTTTAGTATTTGGTTTTTTTGCATTTTGAGATATTTGCACCATATGCTACAAGAGAGCCTTTAACCAAGAGTACAACACTATTTAAATAATAATATCTGAATGCCTGAGATTACCCACCCCCTGAGCTGAGATTAGTTTCAAAGCCGAATAAAATCTAACCACAGTACTATTACGTAAAAATACAAAAACGTTATGTTGTTTAGAGAGCTTACAGAAATAGCATTCAGCTACTGCAATCTGTATGAAAGCTCTCTCTGCTCTTCGCTATGTATGGTTGAAGTGCTCATGGTGACTTCTCTGACATTGCCAGTAGTGTGGCAATGCAGATTTTAAAATGAACACTGCCCTCTACAGGGGACAGGTGCGCACATGTTGCAAGACTTTGCCTTTTTTTCATGGCAGTTATGTTTGTCGAAATGATTTTCTGGCAGAAATAATGAAATTATTTAAAAAAAAAAAGTCCAGGGTGTTTAGTGGTTCAAAACAATCATAACCTTTAGGATGCAGTTTACATTTTGGGTAAACAATCACTGAAATACATGGCCAGGCAGACATGCTTGATCAGCAGCAACACTGCACACTCATCACTGCAAAAGTCTGCACGTAGAAATGGCGCTTAATTGGATACGCTGTTTTCCTTTACGGAGTAGCTGTGAGGTGAACGCATTTTGTGCATGCTAGCAATTAGCAGTTAATGCCTGCTTCCTTGAGTTGTACTGTGGGCAGCAGTGGAACAGTAAATGCTCATGAAAAGAACAACATATTATGCCTTATGTAAACTGTTTAGTGTATATGATCTGCAGGTACAAGCCTTATATATTTCTGTTTGTAACAAAAGTACCTATTTGCTTGTGACTAAAAGTATCTATTGGCTTTTATGACACGTTTTATAACAAATATTCTTGCAATGTACATACATTATTATATAAACAGGAAAGCAAAAACAAGGTGAGCCAACCAAGAAAAAAAACGTATGTTCTCTGTTAGAAGAATACAGACATTTTAGTAATTTATGAAATGAACATATTTCAGGAGTTTGCATTAGGACCGCTGAGTTTTGTCAGAACCACTGGAGAGATGAAAGAGATTAGTGAAGGCTCAGTCTATATTTGTGTTCATAGCGTGGGCAGTTTGGGGTCTGCCTCTTTTTCTGGCGATTCAATATAATTGGCTGCCTCCTGCAGTTTTAGCAGCATTGCCATCTGCAATAAAAATAAAAGACAGCAGGGAGAGAAGGATTAAAAAGGTATATTATACATAAAGTCACAGCACTATTGTGTTTCAGTAAAGAAAGTAGCTCACTATCCATCTAAATGAAAGCACATTGATATTTAGCACAGCATCTACTCTACATAACGTTTGTAATGCAGTCTATCTAGAGTTTTAATATAAATATCGCACTACCGAAACATGTTTTGAAAATGTTTTGTTTGTACAAAAATTGGTATAACTAACCAATGGGTCCGACTCCATGGAGCTGGGAGGGGTTTCTTTGTGGGGCCGCTCATCTCCGGCTTGACTAGGGCTGGCTGGCCCCGAGCTGGGTGGAGGCAGATGGAAGAGCTTGGCCTGGTCCTGCTGGGCAGAGGGCCAAGGGAGAGAGTCCCGCACCCACTCCACTGGGTCCTCCCACACTGCCTTCTGACCATGTGCCTGTGCCAAGAGAACACTCTGATTACATATATATGCAACGATTAAAGAAGAGAGAAAATGTTATAGAGTGGACCCAGATTGACTTGTTTTGATTAGCTCAAAAAAACCTCTGAGAGCAGTGAACAACTAGAAACATCAGAGTTCAGATACTTCATGCTTTCATATTTCCTTATGTATCGCAAACATTTGTATGATTGTTTCTTTCTATGTGCAGTATCTCTGCTGGTGTCACTTTTTGGCAGTTGGTTTAGTTGGTTATTATTTGAGTTTAGAGCACACATTATAATTTTTGTTTATTGTTTACGGTCTGTATATTTTTGTACCAGTCTCTAGAAGTGTGCTACTGTAGCACAATTATTTCATTGTACAGGGTTTCAAAAGATTCATCTTTGCCTTTAAAAAAAAACAGAACATCAAATAGAATTCGTTTTGCTGTAAGTAAGACAGGATTCTTCACATAGAGAAGTTGCTTTTTGACAGCATTTGATTGTTTCCTGGATCCAGAATTCTTTGCCACCCTGTATACAAATGCTTACAGCACTCTTCACGCACATGACAATAAAAACTTAAAACATAAAATTCTAAACTTAAGGAAGCCTTAATCAGAGTGATGCTACTGACATTATATTTGATAAGATAGAGATTATACATTACTTTGCAAATGTCACTAAGCCACCCATCATTTCCTCATATTAAATGAAATTAAATTATGTAGATTAAATTAAAGAATTGGGTAGAAATGTTTTAATGCAAAGTGCTGCACAGTGCCTAAATACATAATTTAAAAAATTGGTTGTTTAAGTGACAGCAACCTCGTTTACCCTCTTATCTGTTACAAACAATCAGCATTCATCATCACCAGTATACTAATCACCGACCTGATCATCTGTCATCACCTGCACCTGTTTCTCACTTGTTCACATGCGTTAGATGTTTTTATACCTGAATGATTCATAGTTCATGTTCTATATGATTTAATACTCTAATAAAACTATACTATAATCTGATGAAAATTATGCACCTTGATACCATCTTTGGCCCCCTCCTGCAGGTAAGGAATGATTGAGTGGTTCCACAGGTCAATAAACCAACAGCGAAACTCCTCAACTGTCACCGGACAGGACAGGAAAAAGCATGGACCTATAGCCCAAACACAGGGACAAAATAATGTATATAAAACGAAAATAATTGCATAAATAATACAGTATTATACAGCAGAATGATAAGTGTCACTGTCTAAAATAGGACAAGCAAAGCCAACAAGCAAAGTTTTAATTCCATTATTAAATTGATTTTTGTTGTGTACTGGAAGCTTTGAATAATGACCATGTGTGTGTGTCACAAACACAGTTACTGACTACCTATTACAAAATTTTAATGAATCAGATAATCAGACTTGTGTGTCTTCTATAAATAGCAGAAAACCACAAACTCTCTACAGATCACTTTCTCTCAGCTGCAAAATAAGTGTATATAAAATCAAATCAACCTAAAGCATTTCCTGTTGACTCTGTCAGCATTTTCTACATAGTATTTAAATGCGTTTCTTGTACGTAGTCTATTAACCACCTTTAAACTTCTGAACTGTCTTTAACTAAAATAAGTCACAACAGTGACTTCCAGTGTATTAGCATAAGTATAAACTTAAGTTCTACAATTCTTTAGCAGTGTTTAAAACCAATGTCCTGATTTTTTTAAAAGCTGTTCACTGCTTTTTTTGAATAAAGACTGCATGATTAAAAAAAAAATCCCAGTATTGTGATTTTGGTGCATTTATTTTTATAGCAGTAAACAAAATTGATAAAAGGTCTTACCGATAAGAAAATCAGAGGTGCTGTGCTTCTCCAGGAAGGTGTGGAGGTGGTACCAGAGCTTGGGCACCCAGTCTAGCACTCGCAGGAGATCCTCATTTGTCAAGCTTCTGGGATCCTCAGATTCCATTAGTTTCCTGTGCAGGTAGCGCACCAGAAAGCCATTGGCTGGCTCCACGTTATTGGAGAACATAACCATCCTTCAAAGTCAAAAGGAACAGGGACTTTAGGGAATGACTGTGGCCAATCGCTAATGCAAGATGAGGTTTGTTGAACACAAAAATCAGGAGTCACACTTACATAATCTGTGCTTTTATATATTAGATTAGATATGATGCAGCATTGACACCCACCTGAAGCTAAGGTGCAGGCTGTGGTTGGGGGTCATCTTCACTGGCTGGTTTGTGGTCCCTATAATGTATGGACTAAAAAAATAGATATTATAAATGTTAATAAAGCTGTGTGTTTTTGAATGGAGAAAGATGGAGTAAACTAGAGCATTGACTCACCATTTGTGATATTTACATGTTAAAGCACCATTCACTAATTCACTGATGGATGCAGCATCATGAACGTCATCTAGCACGATAACTAATGGGATTTCAGCTGTACTGGTCTCCCGGTCAATCTGATTTGCCAGATTAGACAGGTAAAGTTGGAGGTCCTGGAGATAAGCAAAAAACTCTTGTTAAAAATAACAAGCAGACCCAATGTTTAAATTGAAATTAAAGTATATACAATTCTTTATGTAAAATAAAAGTGTGATATAAATAAAATAATTATATAATTTCTTTTCTGGAGGAATTCAAATACAAGTTAAGCACTAAAACATTTGCATTTAATCAAATGGAGACTATTTAGAAGAACTATACACTTCCATGGTATCCAGTTTGCAAACAACAAAACAGCAAAATAACAAACAACAAAACAGGAAAAAAATAAAAACATAATTTAACCTTAACGTTGTATTATTACTTTATAACAGTTATACTGACATTTCCATTATAAAATATATATGACATATAATATTTTAATTAAAAGTTAATTGATTTTAGACTTGATTTGATTTCAGCACTGTACATTAATAGCCGACAAAGTAAGAGAATATAAAAAATAGGTTGTTTAAGGACAGCCTAAGCAGCAACCTTATTTATCCTCTTATCTGTTACAACCAAAAAAATATAATTTTCTTTGTATATATATATATATGCATCTCTTTGTCTGTGTTTTCAGTGTCTGTGTTTTCAGCTTTTTCCGAAGGCATAGGATGCCTATAGCGGTGTCATGTTTAATAACCTTGAACAAAGAACCAAAAAATTCATGCTGTGTTTAAAATTACATAAGCTTAAAAAAAAATTTCCATCATCCTTAAAATAAACATGTTTGGGAATCGAAAGCTCAGTCTATGTGATCAGTGTGGTGTACCTTGCAGGTTTGACGGTGCATGTTGAAGGAGACTGCGATGCCAGGGGTAATCTCTCGGGCACTGCGCTCCACCAGGTACTCAGCGAGACGCGAGGAGAGGTAAGACTTCCCAGTGCCGCTCGGCCCTGACAGGATCAAGCGTCTATGCTTCAGCAGCAGGCTTATGTAGTGCTGTATCATAGGCTTTGGGACAAGCGTCTCAAACACTACATTGTCTACACATTTCTCCTTCAGTCCTGCAGAAGTACAGTAGAGATACAGTCACGAATTAAGGCTCTGTGCTTTTATGACACACAAAGTGCTAACTAGAGAAAGATCATGTAGGTCTTTGGCCTCTAAATAATTAAATCAGCCTGATCAATGAACAGCATATCATTAATTTATTAGTACAATTCTAGTTGGGTCTAAGGTTGTGGCAAGAAAGGAATTCACCGAGAATATTGAAACACTAACAATAGAAAGAAACAGGTGGCCCTGAGAGCTGAGTGGCCACAGAAGGAGTGGATGAGTTTAGCCTTCTGATGTTTATTTCAACAGCGACCTCACATTGCTTCTATAAACTGCCATGAGTGCAGAGTGCAAACTTAACCTTGAAAGAGTCTGATCAATATATATATATATATATATATATATATATATCTTTACTACAGCATTTAAAAGGTTGAAAAGAGATATTTCCTCCTCTGAAAATATCAGATTAAACAGACATGATTAATTTTCCTACCTAAATAAATTTTTGTGTATTATCTGAAACAGCCAATCAGGATTAACCTTTTTTTTGTTTCCATCCCTGTGCTCGCCCTGATTTACACTGACATTTTATGCAAAAACAGGCAAACAGAATGAGCACAAAGCTTATAAGAATGTTAAGAATATGCAGGCAGACACCGATAAACTACACAGGGGAAAAATATTAGGAAAGAGCATGATCAGAGATCACTTGCACGCTTGGTGCAGGAAATTAAAGTTATGTTTAATAGTGAAAGTAAGAGCATTTCTACACACACAATGTAATAACTCACAGGATTAGGACTAAACAGCTGCAAACCATGAGAAAATCATGTTAGAGTGTCTAACCAGAAAAACCTTGCTAGGGAGCATAACGATTGGATTTCGGAGCAATGAAAAAAAGTTAATGTGGTCTGATGAGACAAGATTGACCCGACATCAGGCTAAGAAGCAATGTACCCATCATGCATAGTGGACACGTACAAACCTCTGGAGGTAGTGTTTTGATCAATTAGTGCAGATTTTTTATTAATTCCTTCATTTTTCCCCACAAGTGTAAAGGTTGTATATTATCCGTATGTTTGTGGTATTAAGACCAGTGGTCAACCGATATGTTTTAGTAATAATTAGTAATAAAAGAGACTGATAACTGATATCTGAACCCAATATGCATTTCCAGTAAAAATTTAAAATTTTACAATAACAGAAAACTCCGACATGAAACTTTGTTGTAAGGCCTTTAAGCACACATTTAATTAAAGAAGAACTTCTTAACCTTTTCTTAAAATAAACAGTGACAGGAGTTCCCAGAAGCATTTCTTAAAAAGAAACCCATTTTTTTTTCAATTAACAAAATAGCTTGTGGCACAGAAAGCACTGTTGCTCATGATGCTCTCCACTGAGACGCTGTAGTTCTTCTCATAAATTCAGACTTGATCAAAGACACGCTTACTCAAAACAGAAATTACAGATGCCGATAAAACTTACAGATAGCAGTAATTGCACTTATATCACTTATCACTTATATTCGGTAACCTTAATTGCAAACATATAAAGCTGCTGGTTAAAGGAGACAATATATATAGCAAGATACATTTCTTGATGTTTTTGTTTGTCGATATTTTAAAGTTTGTTAATTTTCCATCCGTGTATACTAGTCATTTATATAATTACCTAGTAACATACTGAATGCAAATCCGTGGTGCAGTGTTCCTGGGATTTTGAAGATTTTACACTTAATTTGCAGAGGTTTGTTTACATTTTTCCTGTTCTTTCAATTGCTTTTTAGGTCGTTTAATTGTTTTCGGTGAGAAAACAAATCAAAACAAAAAGCAACCAAACCAAAATAAAAGATTTTACTTTGATTTGGACTCAGGAACCCATTGTGACCTTGGGTGAGTAGAAAGGCGCCTATATAAATAAAATGCATTATTATTATTATTATTGTTATTAGGAACCAGATTACTAGTCATGAAAGCAACCTTAGAATATGGCCAAAATCTCGGGTGACAGATATCAGTAATTTTTTCCCCCATGAATAATTGTGACTTGCCTAACCTGATATGATCCACTAACCTTTGAGAGATATGTTTATGCAGGTGGAACTCTTGCTAAGGCAGCGTACAGGTTGAGTTTCAGGGGGCTGAGACCCTAGCACCCTCTTCAGATGACTGAGGCTGTAGCTGTAAATGGAGTCCTGAGACAGGCCCAGGCTGGAGCTCGGATCCACCACTGACAAGTAGTCCTGAATGAACATAAAAAATGAGTTAATGATTACCGTCTTTTTCAAACATAAAAAAATCCTATTGTTTTTATAATTTTCCTATTATTCTAATTTTGATAAGTATGTGTATATTTTTATATGTTAGTGTTAACCAGTATGTTAACCAAGTTGTATACCAAGAATAATGAATACTTTACATTAGTGTTAGACTGCAACCAATATATTAACCAAACTGTATACTGAGAATAATGAATACTTTACAGTAGTGTCAGATTGCAGCCCTGCAACTTACTTTAAAAGCTTGGCAGATGGCAGAGTCAAGCGTGCCCCAATCAGTCTGCCCACTGAGTTTGACCAGGCCAATGAAGAATTCCAGCTGTTTAGCCTCCTGTGTGAAAAGGTAAGCGCTGTGAGCTATGCACAGAAATATTACTCAAAAAGAATATAAACAACTAAAAAGTTGTTGAGAATTCGACTGTTGTAGCGAAATATACCTCATTTAAGACTTGCTGGTTGGTTATGCGCACTAGCACTCTGACAATGCTCTCATCCTTCTGCAGGGTCGAGGTAGGACTTTGAAATACATCTGCCAAGAAAAAGTCATTAGTTTCCTGATGGTGAATAATTAAAAAAACCTTAACAAAACAGAGTTCACAGTCCAATACAGTGGAAAACAGCTTTGAGACAAAATGACATTCGGGACTCCCGTCACGATTTAAAGACACAAAGACATTTACATTTCAATGTGAGATTAATTTCCTTAGGCTTTTTGTCCACATGATGGCAGTATGGGGAAAGGGGACAGATTTAGTCAAGTAGATTGGTATTCTTTATATTACAAATTTGTGCCAAAGGCATATAAGACTCACTTACACAAATTAGACTTACAAATGTGCTCCGGAACTTATTCGTAAATCGGTAACTACTTGTATGATATAAATTCACAAGTGAGTGAAATTGATCATGACTAGTGATCAGTCTTGGATATAACTGATTCTGTGCCAAGTGCACGTTTCCAAGTGGTGCAACAGACACATTTTTATAGTGTTACATTATTTAATAGACGCTTGCATTATAAACCCACTCATTACACACACCAGTGTCAAAACAAAGCAGGCACAAATTAGTCTTGAGACACACTTGTTTTAGAAGCCACATGCATGTGTACTCACAACTGCTCAACACAGCTCATTGTCAAGTAGAGCTTTGAAAGTATGGAGGTATGTAAGGCGGTAAAACATCACTGTTTCTTTATAATCCTCCAGGTGGTACGCACTAAACTATTTACACACTGGCATCTTGAGTGGTAGGGCTGAATAATTTGCTAAGTTTGTTTAGAAATATAAATTATAGCTGATGACATAAAGACATGTACTAATCAGTAAAAAAATGTAAATGTTAAAACTTTTGTTCAAGTAAGTAAATGCCACTTTTGTTTTTTATGTGAGAAAACAAATGTTATAAGAAATAGTTATAAAGCTGATGAATAAAGCCAAGGTATACAACTTTTGAGTTATGACTGGCACCCTCTCCAAGGTGTGCCCCGCCTTTTGCCCTAAGTCTCCTGGGATAGGCTTCCGACCCCCTGCGTACAGGATAAGCGTTCTGTATGCACATAGGTTCCACCTCACCTGTGTTTAAGCTTTCAGGTGCTCCCGTGCTAAAGGTTTTGCTAAGAGATGCCACAGATTGCCGTGGTGACAAGGTGCCCAGTGAACCCAGACCGGAAGACTGGGAGGTTGAGCTTGGAGGTCTGGAGACACCAGTCTTCAACTGGTCGTTTTCTGCCTTTAAATTTTCTATAGTCATCTGTATGAGAAGACATTTACACAAATATAAAATTTCTAATGTTATCCAAGAGCTATTGCTGTTCTTTATTTTCTAATGTATTGCATGCAAGTTGTGCATGTGTGCACTCTGATTTTCTTCACACACCTGCATCTTGCTCATGGCTTCCTGTAGCTGCTCCAGCTGGTGAGCAGAACCAAGGGCCTCCAGCCTGATATCTGTAAGTTTGCGTTCCTTTTCCCAGAGTTCAGAGCGCAGCTCGGAAACCATCTTATCATCTGGGTCTGTGCCCTCACTGCTGTCACCCAGCCTGAGATGAAAACACATTTTCCTTAAACTTGGTTGGAGTTTGTACATTTAGGCAACATTGCTAAATGAGGCCTGCTAAAATTTTTCCGCTTGGTAAAAACTAAATGACATCCAGTAAAGAAATTATCACTTACTCAGCGGAGGCGACAGGAGTCGAGGCATCTAGAGAGAATTGTGTTTTTTCCACATCGTGATGGATTTTAGGGGAGGAAGGAGTTGAGGACTCTGGAGTAGCAATTTCCTCAATATCCGAATACGACTTTGAGCCCTTTTTATAGAAAGCCCTGTTAAAGGAACTTCTCAACTACAGAAACAAAAAGGAGAACAACATATAGATGTATATTAAAATGTGACTCCTATACAGTGTAGTTGCTCATAAAAAAAAAATATAGCACAAAAAAAATACAAGAGAAAGTAAATGAAGACACACAAAGCAAATGATGAACCACAAAAAGCTCATGGAATGAGTGAGCATGTCCGCTTATTGTGATGAGATACATCTCTTATCTATAAAGACATACAGTAAAAGACGTGAAGTTTTTCAGATAAAAAGATCAAAATATCTTAAGTAAACAGGAAGACTTCATAAGCATGTCCTCACAAAGCAGAATCCAACTACAGAAGCTGTTGTAAACTGTAAATGTTGACAGTCACTGATCATCTAATATTCTGTTTACATAATTTAATTACTAATATAACATTGATATAAAATGAGAACAAAAAGTAAACAAATTCACCACAAACTCACGTAATAAACAATGTTAAACATCTGTTTCAGTTACTGTGAAAGTATGATCTAAATAACCCAGGGAACCTACAGTCTTAACATATTTAAGCCTTAATTTTATTGGTCTTAACAGATTTTATGTATATAAAAAAATACACTGCCTGGCCAAAACCAAAGTCACGCACACTACTATTTTTGCTTGGTTGCCTTTGGACTTCACTACATTGGCACATAACATTGAGTTTAGACCTGATCAACTGAAGCAACCGCATGTCATAACACTGCCTCCAGGGGCTTGTGCAGTGGGCACTCTGCATAACGGGTGCATTAATTCTTACTCTGATGTGCCCATTGCTCTGGAATAGGGTCAATCTGGTCTCATCAGACCACATGACCTTATTCCACTGCTCCAAAAGCCAATCTTTTGTTCCCTAGCTAATTGCAGCTTTTTTGTTTCCTATTAGTCTCACTGAAAAGTGGTTTCCCTATGGCCATATACAGTGGGGCAAAAATGTATTTAGTCAGCCACCAATTTTGCAAGATCTCCCACTTAAAAAGATGAGAGAGGCCTGTAATTTTCATCATAGGTATACCTCAATTATGAGAGACAAAATAAGAAAAAAAATCAGGAAAACCACATTGGAGGATTTTTACTGAGTTAATTCGTAAATAAGTATTTGGTCACCTACAAACAAGCTAGATTTCTGGCTCTCATAGACCTGTAACTTCTCCTTTAAGAGGCTCCACTGTCCTCCACGCGTTACCTGTATTAATGGCATCTGTTATCAATATAAAAGACACCTCACCTGCAATAGGTAAGAATCTTGCAGTGAAGAAATTAACTGTGGGAGCAATTATTAGAAAATGGAAGACATACAGGACCACTGATCTGAGGCTACACGCAAGATCTCACTCCGTGGGTTCAAAATGATCACAAAACTGTGAGTAAAAATCTCAGAACCACACGACGGGACCTAGTCAATGACCTGCAGAGAGCTGGGACCAAAGTAACAAAGGCTACCATCAGTAACACACTGCGCCTCCAGGGGCTCAAATACTGCAGTGCCAGACGTGTCCCCCTGCTTAAGCCAGTACATGTCCAGGCCCGTCTGAGGTTTGCTAGAGAGCATTTGGATGATCCAAAAGAGGATTGGGAGAATATCATATGGTCAGATAAAACCCCAATAGAGCTTTTTGGTAAAAACTCAACTCTTCTCAGTCGTGTTTGGAGAAGAAAGAATGCTGAGTTCCATCCAAAGAACACCATACCCACTGTGAAGCATGGGGATGGAAACATCATGCTTTGGGGCAGTATTTCTGCAAAGGGACCAAAACAAACGATCCGTGTAAAGGAAAGAATGAATGGGTCCATGTATCATGAGATTTTAAGTGAAAACCTCCTTCCAACAGCAAGGGCATTAAAGATGAAACATGGCTGGGTCTTTCAGCACGACAATGATCCCAAACACATCGCCCAGGCAACAAAGGAGTGGCTTCGTAAGAAGCATTTCAAGGTCCTGGAGTGGCCTAGCCACAAATAAATTATTTAAAAATCCTACAATGTAATCTGGATTTTTTTTCTTATTTTGTGTCTCATAGTTGAGGTTTACGTATGATGAAAATCACAGGCCTCTCTCATCTTTTTAAGTGGGAGAACTTGCACAATTGGTGGCTGACTAAATACTTTTTTGCCTCACTGTAGCTGTTTCATCCCACTGCTGTAATTTCTCTGACTGTATACAAATGCTCTTATTTTCACTATTAAACATAGCTGTGATTTCTACTGATAATGATGCAATTTCACCAAGCTTTTAAGTAATATCTGATTGTGGTCTATCATGATTTTTGCCCAACCACATTTCTTCAGTGAGTGGTCCAGCAATATCATTTTATCATATTATTTTAATAAAAAAGTGGAATGTTGCTTAACCCAATTCCAGTGATTTCAGTAATCCCCTTACAAAATGGTGTCACCTTATATGGGCACACAGTGTAAACCTGCTTTTGTAAATGCTATTAGATAAAGAGGTATTAGCGTTAAATGGTAAGAACTCATCTGAGGGTGCTTTCACACTAGGCAAAATTGTGCCCAATTATGAATGCACCCCTTCTCCTCTACCCAGCTTTCACATAGGCTATGTAATAATGTTCCGTACCAGAGTTAACTTGTGTATTTACCCTCTCCAATACAGCAGGTGGCAATATACACCTAAACGGGTTGTTTACCGGCAATAAACATAAAGCAGAGGAGAGTACAAGTATTGATACCTTGGAATGACACTCTTTCCTATTTTGGTCAGCAATGGTTGTGTAGTTAAAGAAAAAGAGATCAGTGCATGCTACATGCACACAGATATGGGAGGAGACAGACAGCACTGATGATGTCATGTTCATAACAAAGGGCCACTTCCAGGTTTAAATATAGCTGGCTTTCATTTTTAATTTAAACCATGCTTGAGTACACAGTACCATGCTCAAGACCAGCTTTACAAGTGGACTCCAGTGCAGTATCAAGATGTGTGTCCGACACAATAGAGAGTGTTAGGCACATGTACTGGACTATGGGGTAAAGTGTACAGAGATCCTTGCCTGAGTCAGTAGTGTGAAAGCACTCAGAAAACGGAGGGTCAGAAAGAAAATAGATTTTTTTCTGATTAGGTGGGAATGGTGGGATTTGGGAAAAATCACTCACCTCATACACCTTAAAGGAGAGAAAGGGAAGGCACAGGAAAAAAAAATCAGACTCATACTTAATGTTGTTAATGCATAATGCAAAAAGCACACAATAATTCCTGTATAGAGAAAGCAAGAAAGAGAGAAAGAACCTGAACCTGATAAAAATAATAAAAATATAATTGATAACTTGAATGTGACAGGTTGAAGCATTTTGAATTATCTGTGTTTTAATCATCACAAACTAGATAAAAAAGAATCACACGTTTTAATTTTTAAGGAAAAACTAGAGGTTCTGTTATTTTGCTTATTTAACTGCTATTTGTTTCTATTAGAGTTGAAAAAACAATAAAAATATTTTTTTGGATATGCTAATAACTGCAGTCACTACATTTCAAAACACCAAATGAAGAACTTTAATTTGGAAGAAGAACATGGACCACCGTAGCACTTCTGCTAGCTCATGACACCCTAACACTTTGCAGTTTCCTTTGTCACCTGATAAGAAATCGATTCATTTCTAAAATTCCAAATTGGAGTCAATAATTCATTCAGTGATGTATGCATGTATCTCATTCGTAATTAAGCAAAGAACATGACAGTATTTTGTCAGCCCTGTCATTTTGTAACTAACTTACATTTTTGCTTAAGGCAACTAAAACCTGTATGTGACAGACAGATTTATGTCCCTGTATAAACCACCTGAAAGTCTGCAGTAATGGTCAAGTGATCATAAATAAACAGGTGATTTAAACAGACTTGCATATGCATAACAGCATGTCTAGGGGGGAAAAACACATGCACAGAAATTGAAATATGGGAACAGACAAACCTACAGAGAAGTATAAAGAGCATTTAACTTTAGTGTGCCCAGATTATCGTAATTATGGGCAAGAAAACTTGCAGGGGAAAATATGGCCAGACTGTCCTTTGGCCAAAAGTACAATAAATAAATAAATAAATAAGCCATCATCTTACCCAGCTTTTCTTCTTCTTTTTCTTGGCATCTTGTTCCTTCAGGCTACCCAAGCTGGAATGACTGGTGATACTGTTCATGCTGGCAATGCTCTCAGATGAGTTCTGTCTGTTCATCTGTAGTTCTGGAGAGAGACAGGCAGTGACAAGGGGCAGACAATGAGTCTATTGTTTTCGGTACCAGTATCAGTACTTAAACTGATCAACTTCAGGTCATTTCCACTGTATCTATTAAAAGCCGCAGACCTTTGGGCGTAGAGTCAGAGTTGTTGAGTGCTCCATGTATGATAGACTGAGTATCTGTGTTCTTGGATTTCAAATCATCAATCGTCTCTCTCAGGTCCTGTAGTTGAACATCCTAAAAGGAAGGAAAACATGAGATCCAGGTATTACTAACATGCATATATATTAAATAACACTTTAAACATTGTATTCGCTGGGACAAAAGTTACAAAAGTTAGGGCTGCAGGCTTTTAGTTTAAACCCCCTGCTCCCCTCTGCCTAGCTTTCACATTCTCTCTTTCTCACCTTTTATCTTCCCCATCCATACTAATTCTACAATGGGCTAATGGAGAAACGGCCTAAATTTCACTCTTAGTGCCTTGAGAGATAATACTAAGTGCCTCCAGAAAGCATGGGCTCATTAGTGGAGCAGTGTAAGTGGTTTATAAAGCAGAACACTTAAAACATGATACTGCTATTTGAATCAGGCCACCAGTTTTTCAAAGAGAGCAGAAACAGAAAGCAGACAAACAATCTTTAACAATCCTCTTCAAGCAGGCAGCCAACACGAGTGCTAAAAGCATCTTTTAATTCATGACAAGGACTAGCATAACGTTAAACACATATGAAAGTTATTTTTAATAGAATAACTAAATCAAGACACAAGCAGAATTTCACAAAAATCCTGAATGACAATCAACATGCAAATTGCTGGGTAACTCAGAGCTGGCTCAAGATATACCCCCGGGTAAATGTGTCCTTGATGGTATTGGATTGTATGAAGATCTTTATCTATCCATTAACTGGTTCACACTGTCCCAGCCAGGGGGCATTTTTATTTTTATTTCTGGGTTGTTCATCCAACTTTATGACTCAGATAAGACATTTTAATTAGAAACAAACACATAACTGGATGCTCACTTTAACATTTTTATGGTGCCATTATTTGTTGTCTGTATTTAACTACCTTTGCAACAATTAATATTGTTTTTTAAGGCCTATGCTATATTATAAGTTTTTTATATGTTCTAAATTCATGTAGTTTGTGTGTTCTCAAAAAATGTAAAAGTAGAGCTCATAGTGGGGAAATGTCTAAATATCTTTGCCCTAATATTTATTAGCCCCCCCCAAGCAGAGGTGCTCAGTTTATAGGGGTAAGATGGAAAATACCTAAAATAAATATTTAAAATGATCATTACAAATCTTCACACATTTTTGCCTCGGAGCATTGCACTGACACATGCTGGAATAATTTTTTTTTATTGTGCCAAGAGATGTCTTTTTTATAGTAAAAAAGGAGGTGTTTCGATAGATATTTGCCTAGTCAAACCCCGACATTCCCATAAAGGTAAATGGAGAATCTTTAAAATCATAGAAAATAGGCAAAATCTAATTTTTTAACCAAGGCTGAACTTTAAACCCTCTCCTTACGTAAAAAAAAAAAGAAAATAGGCATATAAAGAGACAAGTTAATACAAGTAGTGCTAATGGTGATGGTAACTGAATAGATATTATAAATGCAGTTTGTCTGCTTTGCTCTTCTGCACCGGTCAGCACTCAGACACGGTCAAGCACTTTACAGATCAATCGTGTGGGACTAGGCATTATTATTCTTCAGAGTTGTCTGCTCTACTGTATTATTAGATTCATGTTGTTCTTGATCATTTTATTAGCCATTTAATCATGGACAATGAAAGCACTGGGCAAATAGGATAACTTGGCCTGTTTTTCTAATTATATGCTGCAGCAGTCCGAGTACAGACGAGATGTTTTTGTTGTCAGTTGTAGATGTGCAAGTTCTCAGGAAAGTGGGCCTCGGGGTAAAAAATTTAAATGTCTGCTCTACAGGATAAATACTTAGCACATTGAGCAATAACGCATCACCCACCCACACACACACACATACACACACACACAGACTTACCTTCTGCTCAGAGGTGACAGACAGGCTCTGTAGGCGAGCGGTCATAAGCGTTAGGCTCTGTTCGAAAGCTGCCACCAGGTTTGCCTGCAATAAAATCCTAGCATTAGTATTTGACAGATATTGACACACATAACAATACTGAATACACCTTACACACACACACACACACGTGTGTGAAGTGTGTATATGCTTCTCTATCCAAGCTGGAGAGGATGGGAGAAGACAATGCAAAAAGGCTGCGGAACATGAAGGGGGTGACATGATGAGGTGAATAGAAACTGAACTTGATGATGGAAGGATAAATCCACAATGTCTGGCATTTTTCCACACAAACACACACAGCATTTAGCATGTTGTACTAAAGGAACACCACAAAATGAGTGTAGTAGCACTGTGCATCCTATCATTTCCTAGCACATTTGGAATTGTTTTAAGTAATAAATCACTTAATTATTATAACAGTCAATTTTGGAGCTCTTATGCATGTGTGTGTATGGCTCAACTGCTCGTGAGCTATCCTTCCACAAACATTGTACTTGTTAACAAAACTATGACATCATCAGCATTTAGCTAACGTCCAGATGACACCTGATAATGAGCTCCACTCGACATCATCAACCAGCACCGGGCTGGGGGTGGGGGGGCCTGCAAGGGAGCGAGGTTAAAGTCATGCAACAGCAACAAGGGACAGGCTGGAAATGACAGTCCAACAAACCTGGCCTGCCTGCTAGAGCGAGCAGCCCCCGAGGACCCGCAAACCAGCCCGCAGCCAGAAGAGGACATCAGCCAAGGAGAGAGGGACAGTGGTGTTAGGGTCAGGGTTATACTGCTTACTCATGTTTCCGCACACACCCACACACACATATACACACGCCCACATGTAAAGACAGTACTGGGATCAGATTGAGATCATCAGTAACATGATAGTAGAATCCTAAAATATTGCTAAGATGCAACAGTGCACTAGAGGTGCCGGAATATACTACTGCTTGATGTTTCCTGAACCCAGTTCTGTAGGCAAAAAATAAAAATAAAAAAAGCTTTGAAGGGGAGAGCTGCTTGATGTAGGTTAGTGAACGTTATCAGTGAAAATTGAAACTCTATGCATCAACAATCTTTACAGTGATTAATTTCATGACATGACAAAATATTTGTAAAATAAACTTTTTATACTGTTAGGTATAAAGTAGCTCAGTAGCTAGCTTCGGTCTATAGTGTAATAATAATCAACCAGGCAGATAGCTTTAACACATACATCCTTGAAAACCACTGCATCTTTTCGAATAGCTGCATCACAAGGAATACGGCAAGTACAATCTACCCGTGTTGGCATACACCAGCCCAAACATACGCCATCCCTCCCAACCAGAAAGCAAAGACAAAGTCTCCCTGGCACATGGCTATCCGATGCACCACTCCTGATGTTACATCTAATAACGGGAGACAGGTTTTTATATCGAAGAACCTAAAGCTAATGAATTTTGAATTGTAGGAATGATGGTGCATGAAAACATGTTTACAAAATAGCAAAAGGCCATTCGCACAGACCACAGACAAGACCACATCCAAAACAAATAAATAAAAAGTTACAGCATAACAAGGCACGTCTCAGTGAAAGCAGCTGCTTCAGGAAATGAGTTGTGCTGCTAGTGTTTGGAACGTTTCAGTACATACGTTCGCAGACAGCTGATTTGTCAGGTTTGCCACTTTATCTTGAGACACTTCAAGTTCACGCCGTAGTTTTCGGATTTGCTGTGAAGAAAGAGAAGTTTCAGCTGTTAGTTCTTCAGTCTCCACTTCCAAAGCAGAGCCTGATGAGGATTTTTTTATATATTTATATACAGTATATGATCAAAAATAATGTGAGCTTATTATATAAAATTCAAGTAGGATTGAGACACATTGTCTGATTTAAACAGTTAGTTTTTTTACAAAGAAGTCCTAACAGGACTAGACTAGATAATATTCTTACAGTAGAATCCAATTAATGAAGTGAAGAATAAAGCATTAAAGACATAAACATGAAAAGGGGAAAAGTGCTGAAAGGACAGACTTACCTCTCCCTGCATTCTTTCCTCTGTCTGAGAACGCAAGATGCAAGAAATAGAGGTGGGAGCAGTAAGAAAAAAATGAAAAAGCTCAGGATCGAGAGCAGCACAGAAAGATTTCGAGCCATTGTCCTTATATATTTAACTAAACTTTATTATGTGTACTGTTCACATATTTTATAATTGATATAAAAGCCTGGAAATATTGTAACAAAATGGAGCTATTTCGCCATTGTTTTATCTTCTTGACACTTCGTACTTACTGATGAGTAGTTGGACGAAGCATTGGAGGCGAGGGATAGAACAGAACCATGGACTGAAAAAGAATATACAGCAAAATACTCTGCATTATTAAGATATCAGGGGGGGCATTAAAAAGACCATATAAGATGCAACTACAATTGTACTACGTTCATAAGCTAATACGAAAATCAATGTCAAGGACATTACTTAAAGAACAACAAAAATAAGGTATTGTCATATCTTATGATTACATGTGATGCATGACCAGGTACAGTATGTGCATAGACATACTCAGTAAAAATACTCAGCATATACAAAAGTCAGTACAAACCTGAAAATAAAATAGCTACCGGAGAGCAACCAGAAATTCATGTACATTTGCTAGAAATTGGGGGAAAATCGATTTACTTACCATAGCTTCCATTACTTTCGTATTGCGATTCTTTTGTGTGGCAATTCCTGCACTGCCACATTTATTCCTAAATCGATTTATTTTTAATATACTGTATTTTTAATTAGCGATGGTAAAATTTTGATATTTCTTTATAATCCTACAGTAATTTAGAATAATTATCATTTCCTATCATTTTTATTATTATAAAGTTCATTTGGAATTCTAAAAAAAATGTTTTTAAATACTGCACTGGGATATTTATAAAATCATGATACTTACAAAATCTCAATTCAAATAGAATCCAGACCTGGGTGGTATTGTGATAATATCGTAAAGGTGGTCCCTGACAATTCATTCTCCTAGTATTGATAAACATACTGGGAACTTTGTCTGGTTTGTATTATCTACTGAGACTAATGAACGAAAAAATGATTGTGATTTATGTGTTAACATATAACAAATCTACCGGAAAAGAGCAGGAGAATAAATATTTGAAAAATGAGCCATTTTCTGAGTGTTGAGTAACAGAGAGAGAGAGAGAGAGAGAGAGGAACCACCTGAAAATCATTGGAGGCACCTTACCCTGATGACAACTGCAGACAACTACATTTTATTTATCTGAAAGTTTTAGTTTTATTTATTAGGTTTTGCCACAGTGCGATACATATAAGTTTCTATAATATGATTTGGTCAGTTGGTCCAGTGGAGGGCTGGAGGGCCTCTGCCTTGTACATTTTAGTGTTTTCCTTGCTCTACCCACTTCGAAAAAAACGTTAATTGGATGATTAGTACCACTGAGTTACACCAACTGAAACTTAGGATTTTTCCTGGAAGCCACACAACAACAAAACACATAGACTTGCACAAACGAAGCACAGGTTTTGATAAAAATAAGATATATGCCATTTTTGTATATATTTTGGTTTTACTTATATCACAAAGTTATCAAGACCCATGACCAATACTGTGAAGGATTAAAAGCAATTAAAATCTTAATACTAACCGATAATTATAACGCTAGCAGATCAAAGCTTCCTGATCTACAAAACATTTATAGAAAGACTTACCATCCTCCCCCGGCTCCCGGAAGGATCCAGAGCGCATCATACTCTTGGGCCTGTCAGCCAGTGACATTGAGCTTCCTAATGGGGAACTTGCATACAGGTCATAGCTGCCCTCGTTGGCTGGGATGCTGTTAGAACGAGTGATGCGAGGGGTGGTGTTCGAGGCTGTAATGGGAGCCACTACAACAGACAGACAAAATACACATGGATTAATACACACATCTCTACATAGTAGGCTTAGACAGCACTGCAGCGCACATTAGAAAAAAGAGATCAAAAGCATAAATGTAAATGTAAAGGCTTAAATCTAAAAATTTAGATAAATGTCATGTTAAATCCTTCCACGAAAACTGCTTGATTTTAAAAGCTGTGCCAGTTGATATACTCGTACTCACCCACATTGGTTGGTGGTGTTTTGCCAGTAAAGGACTGGCTCATGTGAGTGGGTGATGGAAGCTGAGGTGGGCTCTCGGACTCGGTCATGCTCATTATCGTGTGGGAGTGGCGACGCTTCTCCCCGTCTACTTCTGATTGGCTACTGCTATAGCGACTGCAGGAGCACGATGCAAACATGAATTCACTGAACAGATTCGGTTCTAGAAGCAAACTGCCTATTCATTTTCTCCATGAACTTGATACTGAAAAATCTTTAAAAGGTCAAACCAACTAGCTATGAAATCACTCATGTCCTTGCGACATTTATTTTTAAAGGGAAAAAAAAGGCAAGTGTAAAAAATATGTTATATTCTTTCATGAATCTGATCGCTTAAATCTATATAGTATTTATAAAGTAAATCTCTAGCATTAATTGCAAAGATGTAAAGTTAAAGTATGAGTACCTTAGTCCTTGCTTGGGTAAGGTGTTCCTGTCAGTTTGTAAACTAACACATGGAGAGAAAAAAACAAATAAATACCTCATCTTATAGCATAAGTTATACATCATATAAATAGACATTTTACTACACTTAACTAAATTACAATGTTAAATATGTTCAAAAAATGTAGGATTTAACAGCAATTTTGTGCTTGTACCAACAGAGGGTGCTATTTACAAGCATGAACTGTATTTAGAATCTGGTCTGTAAAACCTCCCCCCTACGCTATACCCCGTTTCTGCTTGTAACACTTACAACTCATCCCACCTGTCATTTAAAGTGACTGATGTACGAGTGCCTGCCCCCCAAGTGCCCATAGTCCTGGTTGTGGCCTCGTTCTGGTCTCTAAGTTCCACACTGGGTGGCAGGCTCATGTGCAGAGACAGGGACTCCATGCTGCGGTGGACATCAGACATCTTGGGGTATAGGAGGGGGGAGCTGCTCAGTGAAAGCGGCTGACCGGAGAAGCAGCTCGGCGAGTCGATGTTGAGCACTGGAGCTGGGCTGGGTGTAAGGCGGCTGGGCACGCGCGAACCCACCAGATCCTGCAGCTTGGAGTAGGGAGGAATCTTTGGGGGAAGGTCTTCGATAGTCACACATGAGTCTAAGCTATTGGAGTTCACCTTGTCCAGATGTGCCAGGCTCGAAGGATGGGCAAGAGACTTAGCCAGTATTCTGTTACATTAACAAAGATTTACACATTTTAATAAAACACAGTCTTTATTATACCATCAGTGCAACTCAATGAAAACAGAAGATATTGTGTACTGTATTGTGACTTAAGTAATTGAGTAGCAAACCTAAAGATAAAGTATTTTATCATTCACTTAAACTGATACGAAAATGTATGTCTCTGCATAGTTTTCCACTATGTAAATATAAAATGTTTAAATTTTTGCAACCAGGTTATAAAATGCTGAATGGCAGAAGAATTGCCATTTACTTACTGATTGCTTATCTTGTCTTGTTTTAATTAAGAGTGTCTTACCTTGGTGTGGTAGTTGGAGAACTCAGTTCTGGGTATTTGCTTGTGCTGGTCCTGCGTGTCCTGTGGATCTGCTCTGTATTGTCTCCACAGCTTTCTCTCTGGTTCTCGCTCTTTAGAGAATTGTTCTCCAGGTCCGCTTTGGCCTTGGCCCTCTCCTTCTCCTTCTCCCTGTCTGTCTGGTTAACCGGCCCTATGTTGCTTATGCGGCTGCCTGCCTTCAAGCTTCCTCCGTCCTTCCCTCTAGTCGGCATGGTAGCAGGTAAAGTAGGCATGGGCTTGAGGCTAAGGAGACTGGCATCAATGCTGCTGCTAACAGGACGACAGGTGGCTCGTCCTGTTAAACTCATAGCACTGGACTTGGCAGGACGAGGGAGACTTCGATACTGAATGCTGCCGCGAGCGTTTGGTGCTAAGAAGCCGTTTTCACCGTTGCTGGCATCCAGGCTGTTCTTTCGGCTCCCTCCTCCAGGCACGGGCTTGGTGGGGATGCCTGAGGACTTAGGAGTTTTGCCCACTGTGGCTGACCCACTGGAAATGGTGGTACCTCCTGCTGTCATTACTGTGGCCGTGCCGGTGGTCGGGGTTTTCCTGTAGCCGAAGCTGCCTGCAGTGGGTTTGACGAGGCCTGAGGGAGGTTTGCGATGCTCTACGCTGTCCCGACCTGCATCAGAGCGGGAACGTTGCAGGCCTGATGTTTTCAGGGACAACTTCTGCTTATCCATGACCTTAGCATCTCCTTTAGGTGTTGCTAAAAGAAAAAAAAATTAAATAAAACATTTGAGATCACTTAAGATTTTGAAAAAGTACACTTCCTGGCTAATCAATGAGATTTTCCATAAAACTCACATTCATTTTTTTTTTTTTTTGTGCAAAATAAGAACCTAAAAACGTATCGTAAGTACACCACTGAATGACAAACAATCTCAGAATACTTCACTTATCTTAGTTTGGGTTATGTGTCCAGCATGGTAAAGATTAGCTCATTTGCATCTGTATCTACTTATTATAAGTCGAAGCATGTAGACAGAAAAGAAAAGTAAGCACAAACCCATCTGTATTTACTTACGGCATAGTACAATCAGATAGCATCTGAAATGTCACAGAGGACAACACCTAACCCAAATAGCTCATAAAAAACATGAAGCCTAAGTACTTCACAAAAAACCCCCAAAAAACAGCTGTATGGTTGCTGTGCATCGCCTATGACAATAACATGGCAGAAGTAAATTCAGCTGTATTTTACTCGTATAACAGCTACAGGCAGGGTATGACTTAACCCGAAATCAGTCAGCTTGTTTTAGGAAGCTTGTTGAATGGTTCCTAAGTGGTTGAGGTAAAGTGCGTGCTGCTAGTAAAAGTACAAGTAATGCATGTGCCTAAAAAAACTCGAGTTATGCTAGACAAGTTCATCACTTGCTTAGCCTGTATTCATATATATGAGTTCTACAATTTCAATAAATGTTTCTAGTTTTCTGTGCCAATAATACAACACGTACCATGTGTTCAAAAAGCAAAAAGTCCATCCGCAGTGGATAGAGAGGGTAGTTTATGGCTAAATATCCATTTAATGAAACCGGTTATTATTCTCACCCATGGATTTATTTATTAAATCTTGCACAGTATCGCAATGCAGTATTCTTATCTCCGGAAAAGGCGCTTGAAATTTTCCACGGACTAAATCTTTAAAAATGTGTTTAACTAGAAGAACATTCTTTAATGTTTAACATTTTCACACAAAAATACACGTCTGACATTAAGCAAAGAACAAACAACAGACTAGTGGTGCTAAACAAGAGCGTGTCGACGCACAACTACTACTCCACGTAAACCGCTGCTGAGACTTTCTGAATGTACTGTACTTAATGAGTGTAATATCTTTATTTGCAGTCTATCAGTTGTATCAATTTTGGATTATATATATAAATATCTCTATAAATAAACACTTTATATGATCTATATTAACAAGACTTATTGTCTTTAAATGAAAGTGATTAAATAACTCAACAAAATTAATTAGTTCAACTACGATTGACTGCCGTCTCATACAGGGTGTATTCCTGCCTCTCAGTGTTCCTGAGGCTCTGGATTCACTCTGACCACTGGAAAGTGAATGGAAAGTGAAATCAAATTGATAAAAAAAAATATGAAACAGACAATTTTTTTTTTTTGTCATTTCTAATTTCCAGTGAGAGACTCAACAGCTGCCGATGTCCTAGTGTCAACACCGAAACCTGACCACACACTAACTCATAAAATGTTAAAAATGATGTGAGGCACCACAACTGTCTATCAATTAAATGTGCTCTGTCTCTGGCTTTTATTAAACGTCAAAGATCTCCCATTAATTGGTCACACGACATCTTATTCACAGGTAAAATAAGAACTACATGCAATAACCACCTAATTCATAGCAATTGTTCGGGTTTCTTTATTAGGCAAAGCTGCTGTCTAGACGTAAAGACACTACATAGAGTAAGGAGTGCTGGATTAAGATCTCTTCCCATCCTCCCGAAGGCTTTGCGCTAATCAAATTCTGGCATCCACTACAGAGCGATTCCCTCCACCTCCTGTGATAGCACAGTGATATTTGCTGAAGAGACATTATTCTGAGTTCAACACTACATCTGGTCTTCATTTTGAGCGCTTATGTTTGACAGCAGTGGCTAGCGGAGGGAAAAAAAGTCATAATATCACCTATTAATACTTATCGTTTTTGGAATGAGCCAGTGCATTTAAACAGCAAAAAAGGTTTTATGATTTGGATAAGATCTGAGCAATGAAGATATGGTAAAATAACACAGATAAGCCGTGGCGTTTTCCTGTCTGTATGTTAGCTGATATGCATACTCTAGATCATGCAGAAGAAACCCTATCTCAATAATCAAGTCATGAGAAAAATGCTTTGATGTGGAGCAGGAATGCAACAATGCTGCAGGTGTGTATATGTGTGTACAGTATGTCTCTATTATTATACACTTGCTGTAAATTAAGACTTAATCAGAATGTCTCATCTTTTATGGCTTTTATAGATCATATATATGTGTAACTGCATGTAACTGCAACAAATGTAACTCCAGTAAGATGAAATGCATGCATCTTCCTCACCTGCCACTTTCAGCACACTTTGCGATGTGTGTGTGATTGGAGATGTGATGCCCACTGGTGGATTTTGGCCCTTTTTGAAGCTCCCCGGCTGTCCGAGGCTCTGTGGCTTTTTAAGCTCTCGCCTTGCTGTCTTCTCCTGCCCGGAGCCCTCTGATGGTCTGCTCTTTCTGTATTTGTTGGAGGACTCTGTCTTCAGGCTGCCTGTATCATAGGCTCCACTGTCTGCTTTCTGCAAGGCCTTGCTGTCTTCGCTGTACCAAGCAAGACCGCTTTCCACCAGAGAGCGCTTCTCTGCATCTGTACGCAGCTGACAAGACACACACACAAATCATTCATTCAGTAAATCCAACTGTGCTGCTTGGAACCCTTAATAAAATATTTTTATATAATAAATACCTAAATTGTACTCTGGCTCTTAAATTTATAAATAACAAATGCTTTGTTTTTTTTTTAAATCAGGCACATTCAACACTTTCTATGCATGACTTTTGCACAGCAGTTAGTTAAAACCTTATAGGTATATACAGTGGAACCTTGAATTACCAGCATAATTCGTCCTGGAAGTAAGCTCATAAACCAAAAAAAAATTTTCCCATAAGAAATAATGGAAACTAAAATTAATCGCTTCGCAACCCAAAAAAATAAATACATAAAAATAATTAATACAAAATATAAGTAAAAGTGAAAATGAAAAAAATTAACCTGCACTTAAGTAAAAATAAATCCCAACAGATAAGTGTTTCCGTTTATGCGCGCAGGCGTCAGTATAAAGTATAAAGGTGGGTTTCGGCATTCTGAGATCACTTCTAATACAGTCTGCATTAGGTACACGTCTTATGGTGGCCAGCATGACTAAAAATCTGTTCATATATAATAATGTGCACGTATTTCATGCATTTTGCAAAATTACATGCACAAAGATGATGCATGGAATTGCACAATTACACAGAAATTCTTTTACATAAAAGCGAATGTGCAATCTATAAGCACTACCCTGAAACCATAGTTGGAGTTCGCGCAGAAGCAGGAGGGGCACTGCATCCTAACCATGTATAATATTAGGGCTTGGAAAATTGATACATTAATTTTTGCAACAAGCGGGGATTATTAACCATATTTACAAACATTAACATTGTTAATAGAGCATCCTTTTTCCTGTCTTGCTGAAGTGTTAACCATCATCGTAATTGTAATGTGCTCCTCTGTGTGATAATACAGCTAAACACTAAGGGAGCTCTCCATACTAAATACCATTCAGCCCATCGTCTTCTGTCTTTTTTCAGTTTGGACTTGCTTAAGCGGTATTCTTGTAGAAAATAATAATCACTATTATCATCTGCTACTATAGGTATATGCATAACCAACCATGCCGTAGTTGGACTGTCTACAGACTAACATTAAAAATTTTGTAACGTTATGCCTGAATTTAAGACAGAAAAAGCCCAGAAGATGCGCCTAAATTAACATACCAGTAAAATCGCAAGAATCAATGATATTCACTAATATGTGGAAAATGCCACATCTCAGACATGGCTTGCTCATAAAGTAACTCTATTGCTTAGCCATGTGCTGTCTGTGGTATGATAATGATGAAACATGGCAAGATACTGCATTTTCAAGTAGGCTGTAATGGAAAACGAGAAATACAGCAGTCAAATAAATTAGGTGACTATTCAACCATAATGACTTGAAGATAATAATATACTTTGAAATATATAAATGGCTCAGCCATGTGCAAGTTCACTTGACAAGTAATCTTTCCTTTCGTGGAAAAGCCAGCTAGGAATGCTCAAAGCTCTTAAAGCAAACGAAACCATACAATACATGCTATCTATGGGTCTGAAAGATGCGTGATTGGCATTTATGAACCTGTCAGCACTGCTGAACGACTGAAGTGGTTGAAAAATGCAGACAAATCTTAACATCAAATGGTACCACAAAGATCAAGATTAATGCCAAAACCTGTCTCTCTTTAATAATCTGTTATAAAAGCTTGTATGTATCTATCATATCTCGAGTAGGCTACATTGCCATAGCAACCCACCCTGCAAGTCTATTAATGGGATTTTATTTCTCCTCGGTCCTGCTGAGCCTGAATTTCTGCACTTGTTATTTAATTTTAAGTCTTATTGAGCAAAGATTTCAGTAAACACTGTTTAGCATGTATTTCGGCCCAGGAAGAAAAACAATGTGCAAAATTATGCAGATGCTCCTAATTCTGACTCTCACATGGTTCTGATGTCTGTGTTGCATGGTTTTTATGATTATTTTCAGGGTGTTGTGAGGTCAGAACTGTACAAATGAGTGAAACATGAGCATTCGGGTATATGACCCATAACCTAACACAAATAAGTGTGTCTATCCACAAACAGTAAATATACATAAATAAATAAGGCCACAATCTGACCCATAAAATCTAGTGTCAGTGCGCAAAGTAGTCATTTAAATGTGCTTCTAATAATTTTACATCAGTGGCTCTGCTGAGAATGTGGGAACTTGGGTCATTTTGGGGTGGAAATCATAAATCGGTCTATAAATAACCGTCACCTGAGTCGTCACCGGAAAGTTATGTAATAAATGCTCCAATACGTAATTTATTACTGCACATATAAATCATATGGCATGACATTAAAGCAATCAATGCTGGGACTTATAACCAAAAATAAATGCAACTTAGAACATTTTTTTCAAAAGTTATTTTTTCTTGTAATTAGTAGAACATATTTAAACACACCTTATTGTACTAAACCATGGCTGCGGTACATGCTCATTAAACACTTTATTAAAAAAAACACTTGTAACCTTTCTCATTCATGCAATTATCTAATTTAGCCAATCATATGGCAGCAGTGCAATACATCACATTACATTCAAGCCATTTTTAGAACATGGGGACAAAATGCAATCTCAGTGTTTTTGACTATGGTATGATTGTTGGTAGCGAGTATTTCTATAACTGCTGATCTCCTGAAATTTTACACTGCTCTACGAAATGTCTCCACAGTTTACTCAGAATAGGATGCTTAAAACATCAGGTTCTACAGACAGAAACACCTTCTTAAGGAAAAAGGTCAACAGAGACTGCCCTGAGAATGAGCTGACATGAAGGCTGCAGTTACTCATGGGGCCACTTTGTGCAAATGTGGTGAACGGAAAAGCATTTCAACACGTCAAACCTTACATTACTTTATGGTTCCACTTCTATCAGCTAGGAATGGAAAGATGAGGCTGCAGTCGGCACAGACTCACCCATAAGTCCTTTAAATTAGTAAGTCTATATTTGTATAATAAGGGCATTGGTGGCTCAGTGGTAGGTCCCTCGTCTGCCATGCAGAAGGCCCAGGTTAGTTTCCCAGCCAATGCCCAAACCCCAGCCACTGGAAGCAGTGCCGGTCCCCGCCCGGATAAAAATGGGAGGCTTGTGTCAGGAAGGGCATCCGGCATAAAACCTGTGCCAAGTTGTGGTGCGCAGTGGCGACCCCTCGACAGGAGCAGCCGAAAGACCAACAACAACAAATATATTTATTTAACACTTTTCTAGATCTGCAATCACAAAGTGCTTCACAATATTCAAACTTTGGCGAAAAACAGCATAAATCCATGGCCTAAACCCGCCTTATGTCAACAGTCCAGGCTGGTGGAGGTGGTGTAATGACACGGGGAATAGTTTCCTGGCACACTTTGGGCCTATTAATACTAATCAATCATCACAGCCTATTTAAGCAGCCATGCCTTCATTTCTACTATTTACAGTCTTTGCACGGCTAATTTCAGAATGATAACGCATCATGTCACAAAGCAGAAGTTGTCCTAAACTGGCATTATGAACATGACAATGAGTTCAGTGTTCTTTAGTGACCTTCCCAGTCACTGGATCTGAATTCAAAAGAAAACTTTTGGGATGTGGTAAAACCATAGAGATCCGCAGCATGAAGGTGCAGCTGAAAAATCAGGTACTGTATAAGGCAATCATATCACCATGGACTAGAATGTTATGGAATCCATGAAGAAATTTAACGGGAAGGTCCAACACACTGAGAATGATGGTACACTACATGTTACTCTGTTGCATGTTACTGAAAGATGCTGTGTTTCTGGTATACTGTGTAAACCACATATCTGATTATACTGAAAGTAAACTAAAACCTGGGCACATACAATATGGCAACCTTTTCTTTAGCTTATGTTATTATTATTATTTTTTTTAACTACAATCGAAACAGTATGGCCACAATGGTCTTAACACTGTTGCTACTGTTAAATACTCAATACTGATTGGTCAGAAGGCAATTTACTGTAATCTCAATTTATTTTAATCCCACAATAATGGCAACCGCAAGACAAGTCAGTTTTATATTAATGTACTCTCTCATGTGTTCTTGTTTCTATAACTAGAACTTGTATGGCAGACATTCCTCAAAAATAGATTAAAAATGTTATTTTTGATATGGTGCCTATTAAGGCTGTTTCTGGAAAATCTTGAGAGCTTTGTGGTTTTTCAGTAACATGAAAAGCAGCCTTTTTTTCTTATTTATTTTAGGTCGGTTAAAAAAGTTATTTTTTTTGATGGGTTGTTCAGGGAAACAACTGTTTATAGCTAAAAGGTTTAATGATAACAGGAACTAACTTGTTTCAGGAACATTTCGCAATATTAGTAACATGACAGTAGCGTTAAGTCTCTCACACCCAGCATAAACATATGACTACACAGCGGGGAACTTTTAGCTCCAGACTGATTCAACCACAGAACAGCAAACAGCAGTACAGGAGGTCCTTCATAGCCACTGCTATCATCACCCACCCAAACTCAAAGATATTATCAGTATAACCCAACGTAACACAAATCCGATCACTTGCATAACAACCATATCATTATTCCCTAGAATAAAACATTAAAAAAAAATATGGGGCTGCTAATGTGCTTCTTCCTCACCCAACGCTTGATTATTAGATTTTTAATCATAACCAAACTGTTATTTCTTACATATAATAAGTCATTATGTAGTCAAAGCAGTTGTTTAGTAATGGTGTGGAAGCAGGACTCTTCAAAGCGTGTACAGAAAGCTTACCATGACAGACGAGTTCCTTCGGGAGCCGACTGGCGTGGTGGGGAGTGAGTTCAGTGAAGAGCTAGCATTCAGATCCTCTGAGCTCAGATTATCAGACCCATCACTCAAACCGCTGCTGATAGAGCTGCTCTCATCCCACCTGCAAAGAGACAGGAAAAAGCAAAAGCAAAAAAAAAGTTAATTAAGAACTTTTAAATAGTCAATGTCTATGATTTAGTAAGAAATATTATTTGCTATATCTAGTAAATCGATTTCAAAGCCAAACAGAGGATCAACGTTACTTTGTAAAAAATCTCCAGGGATCGTAAACAATCAAGCATCTTCACTATATGACCAGACTGAAAGACAGTCATGCTGAGCACCCAGCTGCTCCTGAAGTGGCATGTGCAGCAGACAGGATACTAAAGACAGCACGCCCTTCCAATTCATTAGCAAGGTACATGCAACATGAATAATCACATGTGTAAGTGAGGTTTCATGACATTGAAATGGTTGGAAATCATTGGCTGTGAAAGGCAATGCTACTCCACTGGCCTGTCTGGGTTTGCAGCCAGTGGGGTGTCCATGTGGTTTGTAAGAGGACAATCTGGCTGTTGCTAATCAGACAGGCAGAATTATTCCACTGCCCTGCATGAAAGTGGCATGATTCACACTGCATAATACCCAAAAATCACACACACGGACACAGCAACAGCACAATGCACGTGAACATTGGTCTATGTGCAACAACAACAATAATAATAATAATAATAATAGAGAAACCTGTAACGTACAGTATAACCGAACAGTCCACACAATATATAATAAGCTATTTTGTCTTCACTATCCAGTCCTACACATGAATAAGCATTCACATTGAGATTCTTTTTTTTATATCTGTATTTAGAGCAGTATAATGCATAAAAAAATCTTAAATTTTATTTTGGTGATAAACTATAAATACACAAAGAACTAATATAATTTATGTACATTTACATTCTTAACATTTGAGTTTGTTATAGAATCAGACTATGGAGACGTCCTTATTTCATGTCCTGGTATTTCTCCCCCCAATAAAAACAGAGAGTCAGTTTCCAATTTCACTTATTTTTTAAAATTATCAAAATAAACAGCACAATCGAGTCCCAGGATGGTGGTAGCCCTACCAATAAAAAGATTGCTTCACCCTGATTGTTTTCTTCCCAGTTACAAACAAAACTCCTCCAGAGGTTTGTGTTTGTGTACCCGGGCTTCTAACCCAGCTCTCACTGCTGACATTCAGTTTCGTTTTTTAACCCTTATTTCCAATGTGATCAGCGTTAGGACACAACCAAAGAAAAGGTATTTATGAAAAACCTAATGTTAACTTAAGGTTTTTATGTGACATACTCAACCTTTTTACAAACAGCTCCCTCTGATTGGAAATGTAAGGCAAACAAAATGACAGTAGAGTACTTTTAAGTTGAGTTTGGCAATAACCTCTTTGTCAAAGCCACCTGACTGAAAACTCCATTTAATAATCTAATGACATGCTGCTTCAATGTTAGCAGCTAGTAAGATTAGTTGCCAATGTCCATGCAGATAACTAGAGTACATGAGTAACTTATGTATATATACACCAAGGTGGGTATATCCACCATCATGTAAACTGGCATCCAGGGATGAATTTTATGAGGTGTTCCGTGCGGATTTTCTACAGACATCCCACAAGGGTTAGTTTTGGGTGCTTTTTCGTTCCTTTATATCCACTCTCTCAAAAAGATAATAGCTGCAAACAGCTTTATATCATTACTTTGCCGATCACTTCATGTTTCCGCCTTCAGACCACCTTCCAGTTTTTGCACAGATCTCAGCATCTTGTTTTGAATTGCAGGTCATCAGCTAAACCAAAATCCCACCCCAAAATCACTATCTTGATTTTTCCAGAGTCTAAAATTCCCTTTCCTGCCTTCCCAAAGGTTTCCAAAAAGAGTGGAGCTTTATTATAACGTTACGGGAAACTGAATGTGCAATAAGTTCCAAACAACACCTAAGGATGTGTTGGTCAGGTGTCCACAAACGTTTCAACATAAAAGTTATTAAAAATAAATTTCTTAACAGTATTTTCTCTTTTGCTTTTTGAAATTCATACATTATTGTTATTTTAAAAGAGTCACTTTAACTGCTCAATATTTCAATGTAATCAAGCTACATTTGGCCCTGGGCAAGGCATTAAAAAGCACTACAAAAAGAATAAACAGTTTTCTTGAACAACACCTGCAACATCTTAACTTTGAAGATTCATGAAGGTGGGTTAATATTTCATCGGGTTATGCCTTTCGTGAAACAACCCTCAATGTGAACTGTTTCATCTGCATGTTCATGAAATGTTTAGAAGTATTCTGCATTCTAACATAACTCCTTTTTTTTTGTTTATTACATTTTTCATTTATTACCTTAAATGTCTCTCATTTGTATTTGACATTTTCAGTCAGCAATCAGCATTTCATGGACATTGAAAGGCCCCCCTGCAGAGCCTAAATTGCTCAGCGGTTACAAGCTAAGCACGGTCTTCACCGATGGAAAAAGGGAATTAGAAGTGCTAAAATGCTGGGGGGAGACAAAAACATCCTGGTGAATCTTGGAAGGCAGCATTATGAAGCCGGCAGTTAGTGTTAATCACAGGTTGTGAGTGCTGGGGAGAGAATGGGCATGCTTAGACAGCTCTGTAGCTGTGTGGCTCTCCAAAAGCCACAGCACAAGAACAACCAACGATTCTTATTCGCTTTCCACAGAGGTTTCCATTTGCACACTCTGAAAATGCAAGAGTGGCACTTTGGAGACATGCACACCATAAGACTGTGCGTCAGCAACATTCACTATACATTTGCAGAAAAAAGATAGGGGTCATATCAAAGGCAAAGACACAAAAATATAATTTACTAACCTGTCTAAAACAATTGTCTATGGAACATGTTCTTTGCTGTGCTTCTTTTAAAAAGAATTTTACCTTTTACATGAGGGGCATTCAAGTCAAACCAATTTATGGTTACAGAACACTTTAAGCACAGTACAAAGTTGAAACTCTCCGATAAAACATTTAAATGGTGCCAACGTCTTAAAAAGTCTGTACGTCAATGAACGAAGATCTCGCGTGAGGTGGCTCGGAGCCCACTCCACTCATTCTAAGAAACACTGAAGCACTGAGAAAACCCTCGCAACCCCTGCTGTCCTTAATATGGGCCTTTATGATCCCATGAATTATACACAGTATAGGTAAAGAAAAACCTTAACTATACTTATAGAGATAGAATATAAAATACACAATGCCATGATACCCACTGTTTTCTCAACACTCTGTGACAATCCTATAGATCTCACTTGCACAGCTGTGAAAACCACTGCCAGATTTCCAGTGCTTGCCACAGGACCACTAAAACATCACATATAGGTTTTGAAGGGAATCAGATAAGAAAGAAAACGACAGTTAATCTAAGGTTGCTTTAAGTAGAAATAGGATTGCCTTTCCTGATTTATTTCACCCAAGCTTTTGCAAACAAGAATGAGTTTAGGTCTCTTTTTTGAAAATACAGTGTATGTTTGTTATAACACAATACTAACACTGCAAGGTCCAAGTTAACAGACAAAAGCGGTATATAGTCTTACACTTGGATCACTTGAAAGAATCAGATTTCTCTATAAAACTGGGGCTTCTTTTAAATACCTGACTATTCAGCTACGATTGCTTAATGCAGAAAGCCTAAAATACTCAGCTTAGTTGGTCTACAAAGTCAAACTCCTACAGAAAAATGCTTGATGGACAGTTTATGACGATGGCTGGGGATGTTTAACATGCTTTTGAGGTGTGTGGGGTAGTAATTCAGATTTTTCGCTTTCAGCTTGTCAAGATATATGGCTATAAGATGGAGCAAAGATAGACAGAAAAGTAAAGTTAGTTGGTCAGCAGTAACTGACCCCAGACTTAAAAAAGGGGGTGAAAATCTAGTCCTTGTTTTCACTGGACTGGATCCAAGTGGGCTCTTTCTTTTTATATGCTTGTTCTGTGACTTAAGAAAATGAGAAATAACTGAGCGGGGTGGCTGTTTGGGTTTGAAATATTGGCCAGAGGATGGGGGTAATTATTATAGTGTGTTGTACTCCTCCCAAGTTCAATCTCCATGCCAAAAGCACCAGGAGCTTTGGGACAACTCCCACCTTTTATCCTTCAAGCCAAGTGTGAGTCAGTTTACACGCTCCTTTGACAAACATGCTGCACTAAACTTCTTTTTAAAAATCCCATTCCTAAAAGTTTAGAACTTCACTAATTAGGAGTGTGCATCCAACTCTGGCCTTCATCTGACCTGAGAGATTTTAAACACAAACGTATCTAGACATTGTATTCCTTTCTGGTTTTCCTCAAACTGATCAAAACTGCTGCAATTCCCTCTTTGAAGTAAGCTGAAGTCCATGCTGTAAAATATCTTGCTAAGTCTATTCAACATGTTCTTAAACGTCAATGATTAGTGCAGTAATGTAGTGGAAGTTTATGAGAACTCTTTGGGATGCCAAGGAGGTTAACAAAGAGACACTTTAAATTACAGGGTGTCAACAGCATTACTGAAATGGTAGCAAATAAATCTCAATTATCAACAAAACATAACCACAGGGAGCACCTGATTTTATAAAGAGGCTATTTGTGTTTACAAACCCTTAAACCACAGTGCTACTTAATTCTCAAATCTGTATAACAGAAGCTGTGACCGAGAAGCCAGCTGTAATTTGAAACACGTTTATTTTAACGTGCACGTTTTAATTCATTATCATTTCTCCAGTCACAGTTCGCTCACACTGGCTCATTAGTGGACTTGCCACATAATCAGAGTATAATAGCAAATAAATTAAGGAAATGAGCTGTTATTATAACAAAGAAAAGTGTGTAACGATTGAAACGGTATCAGGTGTTTATCTAACATTTACAGAAGGAGTCAGGAGTGTCTGCTTTGTAACGCTAGGCATGTTTTCTGCCACGAGAGAAGCTTCATAACAGAGTACTTTCGGGTTGCTTTCCTGGTTCTCTGTAATATAACTGCAAACTGTCTTCTTTGTCTTATTAACTTAAAACAAACATAAAAAAAGAGACTGGTAAGGAAACAACGGCTTTAACAAGTGATAACAGGAACGTACTTGTCTCATCGCCGTTCCCCAACAATATAACAACATAACTACAGATTGTTAAAGTTCTTAACAGGTCATCCATTAATACATTTAAAATCTTAGGAGGAGTATCTCTAAGGAGTAAAACACTTTGATGCATTTTATAACATGAAAAAAAAAGTGGATTATTATTTTGCCTCACACCACAAATTAACCACCGAGCCTCAAATTATTTTCCTTTAACAGTGTATCCTGTTATGTTTCTCTCTTTATGTATGTTACCACACTGAACTGAAAAGGTAATGCTTTAAAGTTAAAATACAGAACACTAAGACAGGCAATATATCAAATTTTACAGCATCAAAACTTAAACCCAAGGCTAAAATGACATCATTACATAGACATGCAGGAAAAGAAACGTAAAAAGTAAAAAGACTATAGTTTTATAATATATTTTTTGCAATGAACATTTAGCTATTAATACTTTTTTCGCTTTCCTTAGGTGGCTTTAAGAGCAACAGCGTGCCTAAATATAGAATGACATGGCAGCTTTCAACAGATCTAACAGCTTGAAGACATCTTTAAGAAGGACCAGGTAGCACAGGTTTTTACTCTGTTTATGTTTTCAACTTTTCTTTAAACTGATCTATAACTCTGTTAGGGCCTTAGGCGGTGGTGCTCTGGGTTGCTGATCAAATAGTCAGGGAGTTCACCGCCAGGTTGCCACTGTTGGGCCCTTAAGCAAGGCCCCTAACCCTATGCCCATACAAAAGCATTTTGTTGGCAGTCCCGAACCAGCATAATCAGAGTATAATAGCAAATAAATTAAGGAAATGAGCTGTTATCATAACAAAGAAAAGTGTGTAACGATTGAAACGGTATCAGGTGTTTATCTAACATTTACAGAAGGAGTCAGGAGTGTCTGCTTTGTAACGCTAGGCATGTTTTCTGCCACGAAAGAAGCTTCATAACAGAGTACTTTCGGGTTGCTTTCCTGGTTCTCTGTAATATAACTGCAAACTGTCTTCTTTGTCTTATTAACTTAAAACAAACATAAAAGAAAGAGACTGGTAAGAAAACGGCTTTAACAAGTGATAACAGGAACTTACTATGCCCATACAAAAGCATTTTGTTGGCAGTCCAGAACCTAGGTTGTTTCTACCCAACAGTAAAAAGGTGTATTTAAAGTTTCCTAGCTATTTTTCTCTGGCACAGACCCTCTAAATATGCTTAAAAATATAGTGGTACATTCAAATCTAAAAAATATAGGAAGACAAACAGTAGTATGATCATGGTACATTTGGGTGCATCCTTTATTGCTGTTAAAATATTATGTGTTAATGTGTTATGTCTATCTACCCTCAATGGTGATACAGAAGCTCAAATGCTTTTGTCACTAGAGGTAAAGAGATGTACTGATATAATACTTATTCAGGTTTAACATAACAAATGACTACAGGAGTTATACTAAGAATAAGATTGTTTTGTTTTTTTTTCTGTTTCAGGTATAAAAGTAGAGGAGTGCAGGAAGGAGAAGTGAAACTCGCCTGCGCAGCCGCACACTATATCTCTAACTTCATGCAAACAGTGTGTGACCGTTGTGATTATCATAACGTCTTAAAAACAAGCTGTAAACACATTTTTTTTTTAAACGGATAAATTCCAAACTCCGGGCAGCATAACCACGAGCATAACGAAACAGCAAAAAAAAATAATAATAATGCACCCACTGTCCTAAATCTAGTTAAACTGTACTTAGATAATAATAATAATTTAATTTAACAATACATAAGTAGGGAAAAAAAGAACGCAGCGGTACTGTACCGTACCGTGCATGTAAACCTGTGCAGTTAAAGCTGGCGAGGGTGTAGAAATTAGCCTCGCTTTAAGACTGTACGCTGCGTTTATGAGAGAAAAAGATGAATGAAAAGAAGCGTTTAACTCACATGAAATGTAACGCGCCCCTGTTCACGCGCGGCCTCAAGTGACGGGCGTCAGCGCGTGCGCTCATCTTTACAGATTTAAATAATCCGACGGTTGGAGTTGAATTCAAATCGCTCCCATTCAAACGGTTCTCAGTCAGAGAGTAATGTATCCGCTCTCTGTTACTCTCTCTCTCTGTTGGAGTGTGTGTGTGTGTGTGTGTATGGGCGACACCCCCAGACATGTCCACCACGTCGGTCTCCACCTCTCTTTCTCTTCTAATTGTACCCAGATGTATCACACCGCTTAGCCAACAAGTCTCAAGTCTCCAACCCCAAAGTGATCAATACATTAACACGCTGTCTCTGAGTTCAAATCCATTGTGCTATCATTCAGGCTCCGGGGCGTGAAGTGTTTTCCTGCATGGTCCACTTGAACGATATGGTTAACAATTTTTTATCTTATAAAAATTATGAAATAAGTTCATTCCTGCATCTACACTCTAACCAAATTGATCTGGGAAATGTTTATCATAACGCTGACTAGGCTTTTTTTTTTTTTTTTTTTCAAGCATGCTCCTACTGAAACACAAAAGGGCTTCCTCATGCCAAGCTGGACAGATGGGAAGTTTATTTAACAGGGAACCCATAGTCCTGAGATAGCATGTAATACACACAAACCAGTACAACCGGTCCCATCTGCGCCAGTCAGTTTTATTCGCAACAAGCTATGTTTGTGGACTGAAACACAGTGCCCCTTTGTAACTGCACAAGTGAGATTTTTTTGGAATGAGGAACATGAAGGAGCAAAACAAACACTTCCCTTTTGCTCTCCCATATCAACGAAAGACTCACTCTTTTAACAATACTAGCTGTACAGAGATCATGGGAGGTCTTTAATCCTGGTCATCACATTAAATGTTTAGACTAGGCCAGAAAGAGTGAGACGTAATGGTTTTTCCAGACGACAGCTCACACTAGACTTGGTCGAACGCAACAAGGCTTTCCACACATTCATCACTGTGCATCTTTGTAGGGGAGAGTTTCCTCCCTGTCTGTGAGATTTCAACAGGGAGACCTGGAAGAGGTTTTTAGTCTGAATACGGACCCAGTGATTTCCACATGAAAGAGACAGACGAAGAGGGGAATGTAGATGAATGTTTGAAGTGGAAAGTATGTGAAATGTTAGCCACAGTGTTCCTCGATCATATGGACAGATTTAGGAGTTCGGTCGGCCCATGATGTGCACTTTGGACTCATGGTTACTTAAAGCAGAGCTTCAAACTGTTTCGCTCTCCCCCTTCCTTCTTTCTGGTGTGTTGGTGGCTTTTCAATGACCATGTCTGACACACAAATACACATTCTGTGTGTGGGCCAGATGATTCACACCCTGGATGTATGCATCTCAATAGGGACAATAAGCACATGTTGGGAGTAGTATGAGGACTGCCTCTAGAATGCATAGCCTCTAGTCACCAAGGTCATTTTGTCTGTAGACAGAAAGCACCATAAATTTTTTATCACTTGCCTTTATGTAAATGTACCCTGAAAATAAGGATAAATACAGGTGTTTTCACACTTGGTTAGCATTCCAAGTGGTGCTAGAAAGCTTCAAATGATGACTCAGCATTTTTTGCTCATATGAGAACACAACAAATGAGCCCCTTTAAAATGGCCCACAAGTGAACCTCGCACAGACCACCTCTATACATGGTCCCAGTACAGTTCGTTTGTGGTTTATTTTGTGGCTTGCTTGATTCGTGTCTTGTGTAAACAAAGTGGTCCCCGTATGCTACATGTTTTATGGTAAAAAGAAATTGAGGCTTGCTGTTTACACTAGGCTGCAGTTTGTTTCACCTCCTAATAGAAAAAAATATCGAGTGAAATAAAGTTGTTTAATGGATTGGATCCATGATTGTTCTTTTGGACCTATCACCAAGAAAACAAGTGTTAAGTAGCAACTTGAATAGAGGCAATGGAGTCATTAGTTTATATATTTCATTCATTCATTCATCTCATTATTATCTAGACACATTTTTCTCACACATACACACTTCCAAATTTTTTTTTAATTTTCTTTTCATTTTGTGAAGCTGCTTTGAGACAATGTCCACTGTTAAAAGCGCTATATAAATAAAATTGAATTGAATTATGTCACTAGCAATTAGCCATGTTGAGCTTTAGTTATTAGGTAATAATAATAATAATAATAATAATAATAATAATGTCAGCAACTGGATAATAACATAATACTGTTGTAACTTATGTAGAGATGCATTGATTTTGTCTATTCCAAATGCTTCTCTAACAGTCAGAAACACACTAGGCCTTGTGCTATTTTTGATGGTTTAAAAAAAAAAAAAAATTCTCCTCATTGCTTTCTTTTTTCAGGCAGTTCTGGTATTTTATCCAAATTCGATTAATTCACACATCTCTCTCTCTCTATTTTTAGCAACATGACTAATATCCAATTTGACTGATATTATCCTGTGTTCACTGTTACACATTTGGTTCTGAGCTCTAAAGAAGTCATGGTGTAAGCAACAAATGGTCTAAAAATGCTAACCGCTTCTCTTTTCAAGTCACTTGTATTGTAAACAAGCAATACAACCAGCACAGGTAAATTTTACTTAGGACTGATGATCGTTTATTTAAAAAGAACTATATGTGAAAACACGCTAAAACTATCAGCTGTATTTACAGTACATCTATAGGTCATCAATACAAATCCATAAGATTAAAAAAACAAAAACAACATGCATGAATGCACAGATGTTATCTAAGCTGTTTATTAGTGTTGTTAGTGTTCAGATAAACACAGGCACATCTGCCTATTACAACACTCCTTAGAGTCAGGCAGAGCAGCTTGACCAAGGGCACTGACCCAGAAATGTCTAAGACAGGCTTTTCAAACTGTTCTTATTAGACACCGGATGGAGAAACGTATACAGTATATATTATGTCACGTGCCATGGGCTTTATCTGTAATAGTGCCAAGAAATAATTAAATAACAGAACTATGTGACAGACAAAGGGTCAGCAACCAGGTTAGCATGCAAAATATTAAGCACAATTAACTGTATGCTTGAATGAAGATATTTAAGTTAATAAAGATTTTACAGATGTCACATGCTAAATATAGCCCAGTCTTTCTTTACGGCCCAAGATTAGGGTAATTAAACAGTCATTTTCCTCTGTAATCAGAAATAATTATTCAGCTAGCATGATTAAAAACTCTGGCATTAACATTAAATCTTTAGTCACTTTGGTGCTTGCATAAACCTAAGAGCATGGTTAAAAATAAACTGGATAAGAATTTTATTATCAAGGAAAGGGAAGAGAGATTGGGATCTGATCAGCTTTTAAATCCTGTTTAACGTGATAGCGACACCCAGTGTTCAAACAAGGAACTTTTCCCATTTTCAGGGGAAAAAAATCTATTATTATTATTATTATTATCTGACTAACTTTTTTTTTGACATAATGCCTCTACTGCCTCTAGCCATGTTGCCTTTCACCTAACATTGCATTATATTTAACTTTGCAAGTTAAAGTGCAGCCATTTCTATTCACTTCATATTATTCATATTTGTGAGGTGAAAGAAAAAGCAGTGCTGTCATCATCATCTTCATCTTTCTTAATCTTCAGTTGGTGCATTTGACAATGTGATTATAATCGGTAAAGAATGGCTAATAGTTTTTATCTTTCTTATTATTAACCTCAGCAGCATCATCATCAAAATTATAATTACAGAACAGATGCATTTGCTTTATTTAGGTGTGGTTTCATGCAATGACTGTAGGGTAGATTATCTCCACCAACACTGTTCATTTTATTGTGCATTATCAGATTTACTTCATGTAGCAGCTACTAAATCCTCTTATCAGATGTACTCACTGCGCCCACTATTCAGCTGTTACTGAGAAACATGGCTGCCACGCACCATATGCTTCTAACAGTTTTGTTCCTTAAGTCACAGAAATACAAAATGCAGAAGACTACAGAAAAATGATAGAGCATAACAATTCTATGGTTATAAAAGTGGCTAACATTAGCTTTAAGTAATTTGCTGTAGCTATTTTTTAGTCTAGAAAAAAATAACTGGAATTTCCACTGTCTATATAATAAATGGAGCCAATTATTTGTCCTTAACAGCCTTGCAACCATGGTGACAACTTCAAAGAAATATTTCATCAAGGCCACAATTGTTATTCACTTCCTTATCACCACACCTGTATCATTTTTAAAGCTACGTTAAGTACGATTTTGAAATTATGCTCTCACAGGTAGAAAATGCTGTTGTAAGCAATTTGCGGAAGAACAATTCATAGTACATTAATCTCATAGCTCTGAGTACTAAGTCAATACACACTCAGGGAGAATTAGGCTATACCCCAAACTGCATAGTGTCCTCTAAATAGTATGACTAAATCATAAGTACAGTACCCTGGAGGGACTCTGACAGTACTCAACTGCTCAGTACAGTACAGTAATTTGCAGTTTAGACTTAGTTTAGCCCAAGCATGTGTGGAAAAACACGAGACTACTGCAAAATGATCAGGTTCTCAGGTTTTGTGTTTTGGTAAAATGAACAGCATTGTTTTTATCCTATAAACCACTGACAATATTTATCAAAAATCAAATTTTAATAAAATGATAAAAAGACGCAGTGGTCTTAAATAATGTAAAGAAAACGAGATAATGTATATATTTTTAACAATATGCTAAAAAAAATTTAACTAAAGAAAGTTTAAAAATCAGTAAATCAAAATGCTTGGTCACATTTGCAATAACACCTGTAATATGTCTTGGCATGCTCTCCACGCTTTCACATTGCCACTATTTGTGCAAAAATTGACATGGCATGACAATGACTATCCGTTTTCCACTTGATCACATTCCAAAGGTTTTCAGTGGGGTTCAGATCTGAAGTTTGAGCTTGCCATGACAGTCTCGGTCTTCCTTTCACACGTGAATTAACCTGGTCTTGTGGCATGGAGCATTATCCGATGTGAAAAAACAATTCTCAGAGTTAAGGAACATAAACCAAGCAAAAGGAAGCAAATGTTGATCCATGATGACCTTGTCCATGATTTAATTTATGCACCCTTTACAAAAACAAAACTACCCAACCTTGCTGAAGCACCCCTTCGCATTTCACACCTGGTGTGAGATCACCTCTCCATCTAACCAAAATATGACCAGGTTTTGGCCAAAGTCTTTAGAGAAGATAATCTTCTTTCAGTTCTCTAATTTTTATTTTTTTGCAAACCTCAGCCTTCTTTCACTTTTCTCATTGGACTTCAGTCCAACCTCTAGGAACATGTTTCAAACCCACCTTGCCATGCAATTCACTTCATTTTGCGACTGCGTTTGAAGGTCACTCGGTCAACTAAAGATGTTATGCTGCAGGTGTTGAGTGACATTCGAATAAGTTTTTGGTCGCCCCTGTCAGTAGAGATTCACCTTTGGCGCTCGCTGTATATATGTGCCAGTAAAGCTAGGATTAAACCCTTCTTTTCATCATTTAGAATTTTTCCTTTCAAATCCTGTTGATCAGCCTATTAGAACCACATAAAGCAGAATGATGTGTGCTTGTGTTGGAATTCAACAGACACTGAAATGAGATGGTTGCCAGACTTGTAGAGATGCTGATTTGAAAAGAACATGCGGTCGTCTCTTATTTTTCCAGAATTGCATGCTTCTGTTTCCTCATTATTATATGAGTTTAACTTTTTACAGAACACATCAATGTATATGATAGCCTGAGTATACAAGCATTTGTATACTCACAATAAACACACAGAGCAATAAACACACAAACATAAGCAGATTCAAGTCCCCAGTGTATTTACTTCCTACCATGGGGGAACGTATTCTTGCCGGTACTATGTAGCCAAAATGCGAGGAGAATGAACCATTGAGCTGGTAGACGGTCCTGTAAAACTTGTAGGTTTCTCTCTATGTCTCTGCTTAATGACTCAGCAACTAACTAACTGTTCTGGGGTCGAATCTCAAATAATGTAAAATGTTGGTGCGCTATGTAGGGTATAGATTTCTTGTTCCACACACCAACAGTGTTGGGTGTAACGCGTTAAGAGTACTTGGATTTCTTTTTTGATGTAACGAGTAATCTGACACATTAGGTCCGCCATTTAAGTATTTAGTTATTTTTTCAAAAATGTAATCCATTATTCATACAATTTATGTAATCCATGAGCCAGACAGCAGTCATTTCCAATCCGTTTGTGTGTGTGTGTGTGTGTGAAAGTCGTCCTACAAGCCCCGCCCCTGATAACCCGTCCCCCTCTGTTATTCCTGCTGTTATACCCCTATCTCACCTATACGATTTGACTATGCGAGGACCAACGCGCAGAAAGATGGAAACCTAATCACAGCGGCAAAACTCGCGGTAAATTATGATGACCCATACTTACGGCCACCGCGCGGAACCGCTGAGGTGAGATAGGGTACACTATTAGTAGTTAACAGATTATGGGCCAAAATTCACTGAGTGATGATGGTAGAATAATTATAAAGGTCTTGACTAAAACAACAGCATGAGGAATCACAAAGGAGTTTCATTTTCTGCAATGGAAAAGTACTCTAACTAGTTACTTTTATCAAAAAGTAACGCTGTAATGTAACTGATTACTTTAAAAAAACAGTAATTTTGTAGTTTTATTAGTTACTTTAAAAAGTAACCTCCCCCAACACTGCACACCAATCAGTGCACGTGGTCACAGACTAGAGTGGGATTTGGGATTCAGACTTTTATAAGACTCCTTTTAGCTTGGGAGTTCGTGTTAGCCATGAACAAAGCAGTGAGGTGAGTCATAAACCTGTCAGCACGCTGGTGGAAACTTACGCTCATGTTAACTATCAGTAATGAAAGATCAAAGCACAGCATGGTCAGTTCAGCAGCTATTTAGGACTAGAAACTTTACAAGAAATAAGTAAGGAGACATAGTGTTGTTAAAGATGACATAATGTTAGCAGATGTGCTTCCATGACTGTTTTTTTAATGTGGGTTTTGGCAGGGAGCTGCTCTCCCCTCTTTCCTTAACTGCGTATATTTAGTGGTATACAGTACCGGATTGTACTCATGGTTCCACCTAATATACTTTAGTTTGCAATACAGAATACAGAACAACCTCTTCTCCTGACCACTATGCGTACTCTAGCTGAACAACTTAATAATAATATAAATTCCACAATGAGCACAAATCAGTAAGAATAAAAAAAGTAATAAAAAATATTACTCTGTTTCCTTCTTACTGTATTATATTGACTTGTGACTGATTTGTGTTACCTTGTTTTATGCCCTGATTGGTTCATTTGTGTGCCTACAACCACACCGTAGATGATGTCAATGTAGCTAAGCTGCTGAATGACGTAATGAAGTTTCCCATCAACAGCAACCCAACACCACTAACACTGCACTGTCTATGACTTACAGATTTACAGCAGTATCAACACACATCAACAATGTTAGTACAACACATCCATAAGATCACATTTCAACTGTTACTACTATTCAAGGGAAGAGTGTTTTGCTTCTTACATAGTGTTAAGAGCGAAGATAACCATATTATTTAATCACATAGTGGGTCAGACAATTTCAGTTGAATTAAAACCACACATGACTTTAAAGAAGTGCGCACTGCACAACCCAGCCTCACATCAAACCTTATAACTTATTGGTGAACAAGAAAAACATTTTCAGTGTATACTCTTTCATTACAAGCCTCTTGATGTTTTTATAACTTTGTGTGTCCAAATTGTGACGCTAAATCGTTTATTAACGACCCTGTGTTCAGGATCATGAGGTAATATTTTGCTTTGGGGTGTGTCTCCTATCTGCTTTTTACTGTAAGGCAACAAAGCCAGACCAGTGTCTTTTTATTTAAATAGGTGAACTGTTTCCACTGTGGACACACACACATGCACGCACACAACTCAAATTAGTGCCGTTATTGCCTAAACACAGAGCAGGCCTAAATAGTTGCCATACTATACTTTGACTTTGACTTCAACACCTATGTTGTAATAAATAAATTTATCTGAACCATAGATTCGTTCAAAGGGGAGCAGAATCAGTGTTCCTTTAAAAACGAAGTGGCAGAAGGCCAGGGAAATGATAGACCTTAGGCGGCAAGAGTGCAGCACTCATGCTGATGATGCTCTCTGTCAGTACGCTTCACTGATGTTCTGCGTTTAGTCTTTGCCTCTCTCTTTAATCACTAGGCTGGAAAATCGCTGCAAGACGATTTCATCAGGCAAAGTCAGTTTTTTTGGAGAAAACATAACAGCCTTCTGTACTTTGTCACATACAAAATAGACAAAGTACAAGGCAAGAGGTAATGAACTGTGTGAGAATAACTTAGAACAATTGTTAACTTTATGATGATTATTTTCGCTTACTCCATAGACAGATAATTTCCTTTATATCATTGTCTATGGGCAAAATAAATTGATTAGGGCACCAAAATAATCTTTGATGATTGTACAGAAAGACTCCGTCAAGTCATGTTCCAGCTTGACCTTGCTGACATGCATGACCTACACTCTATGAACTTTCCCAGACATGCCCCAACATGCAACAGAGTGTATTGGGTGTTAGTGACATAAACGGTCCTAGGATCGCTTTCATCCCCTGACGTTCAGCTGTCTAGCTGATGGTATGATAGCTGTACTGGCACTACACCTTAACAACACAGGTTTACTATTCAGTTTATAACTTGCCATTTATAATCTTAAAATATTGCACTTCCACATTGATCCTTAATAATTCCACATAGCTGTGTCTTTCTGATGGAGAGCACATATCCTCCTGCGTTTGGCCAAGCTGAACAAGAGCGATGTAATGTAACATATCAAGTCACTTTATTGCACTGTACATGAATATTCTATTATTTCTGTCTATATTAGGATTCCAGTCACATCCACGCATTAACACACTGACACACCCACACTGCTTTTCATCGGGTCACACTGAAGATGGGGGGTTACTATGGTTGCTATGGCAACATGTCCTGATCCATGTGCCGCATGCTCTGAGGCACGCTGCTGCAGCACAGCGAGAGAAGAAGAGACAGGAAAAGAGGCAGCGAGCAAAAAAGAAAAAGAGAAAGGCAGAGAGACTGGGTGGATCATTTCTTTCACACTGTCCATCCCCACCCTTTAGATTATGCAGCAATTTATTAGCAGTTTACAGGTGACTATAATCAAAGATTCACCGATATCATACAGATTGATATTTTAAAATATATGTCAATTCTATATTAATCCGAATTTAAGATCACTTATTTGATTTAGCTCTGAGCTTCTGCTCAAAGCATGCGTGTTAAACACTGTGCCGTGATAAGAAAAGAGGATTCTGCGTGGGCTGTTATCATGCTTTGTCTTAAGCATTAGCTCACTCCATCCATTAAATGCTAAAAAAAACACCAAACAGAGCACTCTTTTTTCCACTGCAGGAGAAGGATGGATGGCTGGCGGATCTGACCAGGCCAGATGCCTAAGATCTGCTGTCTTTTGTGTCCAATTTCATTAAGCACAACTGACAGCGCACAATATTAGTATGTCCAAAGACAGGGTGTGTGTAAAAGAAACAATGTAAAATGAGTGAACGGAAAGGTTGGCAAATCTTGTCTGCAGAGGGCTGGTGTTGCTGCAGGTTTTTATTCCAGACAAATAGGAAACACACTGCAGCTGTTTGAATGCTAAGAATCAATGAAAAATACTTGAAAGACTTAAGTCCAAATTGGGTATTTATAATAGCAATGATCACAAATCACTACACCAGGACAGTGGTGAATTTGATCTGACTTCAAATTTCTTATCTTATTCACTTGTGTCAGTCATGCTAACAGACTGTTATTTTTTTTTTAAGTGCTTATCCAGTGATCAAAGCCATTATCAAATTGTTGATTGATTATCACCATGAACAGAAACACACACAGAAAAGGGCGTTCATTATTTCAGGCAGAACAACTGGGGCCAAACAGCAGGTCTTGTGGGGTGTTCCTGGTTATGCACCATTAATTACCTACTAAAAGTGCACCAAGAAAGGACAACCAGTGAACCTGCGATGGGGTCATGGGCACACAAGGCTTATTGATACACATGGGGAGCGAAGGCTGGCGTGTCTGGTCCAGTGCTACAAAAGAGCTACTGTAGCACAAATTGCTGAATAAAGTTAATGATAGCTATAATAGAAAGGTGCCAGAACCTTCAGACAGCATGGGGCTGCATAGATGCAGACCGGTCAGAGTATACGTGCTGACCCCTCTCTATTCCAAAAGCACCTACCATGGGCATGTAAGTCTCAGAATCAAACCATGGGGAAATGGAAGACCGTCTCCTGGTCTGGTAAATCACATTTAATTTTAAATTATAAACCTTTTTTTCTTAAGCTTTGTTCTTTTTATTCTAGGGGTTGCCACATTGCATCATTTGATCCATTTGATTTCGATGCCCTTCCAGTCCTCGTATTTTTTTTTTTTAAACTGGCCTTGGGTCTGGCACTGCATTCACTGCGTTGTTTGGGGAGTAGGGTTACAGGTTAATGATCTTGCCAAAGGACCCAACAGTGGTGACTCAGTGGTGGTGGGGCTTGAACCCCCGACCCTCTCAACAGCAACCTAGAGCCTCAACCGCTTAAGTGACCACCTACTTTAATCATTTTTTGATAGTCACAAAGAATTTGAGGTGTTAATTTGGCTTTCAATTTTCCCAGATCTCAATCCTCACAAATACACGACTGATGATTTGAAATGATTTGGTAAATAGATTGTGTTAGGAGAAAAATGTTCTGATTGTGGCTTGAAAACATGATTGCATGTAGATGTGTGTAACCACTGGCTAGAGTTTGATTTTAATCAGTTTGAAAGCATATACACCTGCACTTTTATGTGGAAAATTCCTTTCTGAATATAACCCTGATACTCAGGTTGCATAAAATGACGAGTTATAAATGATTTGCAAAAAAAAAGCAAAAACTAAACAAAATATGTTGTGTAGTTGTGCATAACACCATCTACATCTTTTCTTGACCAAGCACATAAATCAATAGTCATTATTTATCTGTCCTGTGGCTTATTTTTTCCCATCCATTTTTTATTGATCCTAAACTACTATTGCGAAGGTTAAAACATGAGAAAACTGTCAAATGCATATCTCACTGCTGCAATGAGACCAAAATTCTGTTAGGTTTTACACTCACATATAGTTTATCTCCAGGCTCCCTGTTGGGTCATTACTGCCTATTTTACAGCTTTGAAATAAAGTATAACAGAAATGATGAAACCACAGAAATAACATTTTAATTAGATTTAGCTTTTTAAAGAACTTGCTCTTATTACTCAAGGTTGAAGGATTGTTTAAAAAATACAGCTGAGAAATGCAGTCTACATTTTAAGAGGTTTGGAGGATGACAATTAGGAGAGGAACATCAGAGTTTATAAAGACCCTATATTAACACAAGCGTCTTATTTCTAGTTTGATTTAATGTGTGTGTTTTATTTAAATACACTAAACTGGACATGGGTCATGGCAGATCTTTTTGTAGACCAAGGAAAGAAAATATGTATATGTATAAATGGATGTAGTGATGTACTGTATGTAGTAATTAAGAGTAGAGAATGGCAATAATTGTCAAAGTAACTGTTTTCCTGTAGAGAACGGCAATAATTGTCAAAGTAACTGTTTTCCTGATCAGGGTTGAGGTCGGTCTATAGGCTGCACTCATTCACACCTGGGGCCAAGTTATAAGAAATCCAGCTATTGGTTTGTGTTTTGGTATGGGAAAGAAAGCTAGAGAATCTGAAGTAAACTTATATGCAGACATCGAAAGGACATGCAAAACTCGACACAAACAGTAACCGGAGCTCAGGGACAACAAGGGAGCCCGCAATTGTAAGGCAACAATGCTACCTGCTGTGCCACTATTAGGGGTAATACTGTATGCAGTATTTTTAAAGCCCTTTAAAGCATATTTTAAAATATGCATTGAATTTCAGCTCATGTTACTGAAAATTAATAAGCGGTGTGGCTCAGTTTAGTCTTATTAGTATTTACATTAATCATTAAACAGAACCTCAAAACAGATGTGGCAGTGGCTACAGGCTGACATAAAAACGCTGAAAAAAAACGATAGGAAACACATTTAAGAGGGTGATATTGGGTTTCTAAATTATTACACTATTTAGGTGTAGAATAGTAAAAGTCAAATAGTACTAAAAGTGAGTAAAAGAGTAAAAAATGAACCTATCGTGAGATAAGCACAAGACAATCTTTATGAACACAGCAGCAGTTCTTAGTATGCAGGTGAGAACTACTGAATCATGGGTGACCCTCGGCCATAAAATTTTGTGGAAGACTGCATTACCAACTACTGAGGAGAATTCCTTGTAGGTGCTAATGAGGAGCTGTACGTCTTTGGGGTGCAGGCACTATCAAAATTTTTATATCTTAGACAATTTAAAAAGAAAGCAGACACTGCAGTAGACTCCAGGTTAAGTCACCCAGGCTGCACATATTGTGAAAGTGCCCTTTTAAGGTCAGTAAATATACAGACACACTACTTGGTTAAATCTATAACATTGACATAGTAATCACTGTTTTGACGTAATCACCAATATTACAGTCATCCCCACCTACATTAGCCGGTTAGCTTGCTGCTAGTCTACCATACCAAATTGCTGCTGTACTGCAATTTCAGTCCAAAATGTTGCTTGGAAGTTTGAAGTTCACTATATAGAACAGTAGCAATAGCCGCCTAGGCCGGTAACTGTAAAAGTAACGTTTAATGGTGCTTTACATTCTCTGACAGAATAAAACAAAAGACACATTTTTGTGTAGACGTCCAAGTTTTTTCCTTAAATGTCAAGCGGGGAAATTACATTATTACAACTTGCCAAATACTGCTTCCAAGCCACTTTGAATAAGGCAGCATACAAATCCTAGGTCGTTTACACAGGAACCCAACACTCTAACGTCTGACTTAACATACATGTTCCAAGACCCCCGTTTAGTATAGAGCACCCTAAATAATTCAGAACCAAACCCCCACCCCCCCTTACCAACCATTTACGATGCTCTTAGTACTGCCTGTAATGGACAGTACTAAAACAGCTGGAAAGTCAAACCTATGATAATAAAATCTAGCAAACAGGCATATTACAAGTTAAGCTGATGCAGAACAATTTTGCATATTTCAATTGCATACATCGCTCTGCTAAAGTGGTAGCCAAATCATGTATTTAAATGATTCTTCATGCTCCTACTTGACACAGTTTCACACAAGTCTTGGAATTTGACGGTGCCATTAAAAAGAAAAAAACGTATAACTTTTTTTTTTTTACCCTGACACACCCATTGCTCTGGAATAGGGTAAATATAGACTCATCAGACCACACAACCTTTTTCCATTTCTCCAAACCCAAACTTTATGCTTCCTAGCAAAGTGAAATGCTCTTACTTTCATTATTAAACAGTTTACCTGTTATTTCTTCTGTCAAATTAAAAAAAACCTTACCAAGTCTTCAAGTGATCTCCATTCACAACTTTTTCTGACCATATTTCTTCAGTGAAGCTGTTTTAGCAGTATTCTTTGAGGTTTTTAATAGTGTATTGGGCAGTAATTTTAAATCTCCAAATGCTTTCTTTGCTTGATGCAAAATAATAATGGTGATGTGTATTTGGTCAGGCATACACACTGTATTGTATGATGGGTGTTCAAGTCAAACCAGGACTTTTGATTGTACAGACTAACAGAACACAGGTATGAGAGTGAAAACTACCTTCATTTCTTTCCATATTCCCCTGCTACACTAATGCACGTATCCCAGTGTTTCACTAGTGCTTGGACACCATCAAGGTAGAAAGATTTCTCAGCATGTCAGACACACTGCTCGCTTCATGTCGGAAACACTGCCTCCCACAGCTGTACTGCGTTTATATTTTGTTCAGAATTAGATAACTGATGTTTTAACATCAGCGATGTTAATGAAATGTTATGAAATGCACATCCATAATAAACTATGTGAAGGCCTTCCAAAGATCGTCTCACAAAATTTGAGCACTGAAACTTCTTCAAGCATCATTAGAAGTACAGTTAGCATTGTAATTCCTGGACATGAGCCCTATGAGCATGTTTGGCAAGAATCTTTATAGAAAGAAAAACAACTGATACCATCAATTGTGGTGGTTCAGGGTTTGAGGATGTTTGGTAAAGATTTTACTCAAGATGAATGATTTTCCTAGTTTATTCTTTTATATATTATATTTTCCAGGGTCAAAATAATTCTGGGTGACCTTTGTCAGTATACCACAAAAAATCACTCAATGCATGGATAGAATGATAAATAATGAATTAATAAAAGATCAACCAACATAACCAAACCTAAAAACTCCAAGTGTGATACGGTGCTGTGGCATTTTATAGCTACATGTTAATTATGTATTTAAACAAAACTTTATTAATAGATGAAACTGACTTATATTTCTTAGCCGACTACCATTATTATAACTGTAGGAGCTCTATGTAGAAGCTCTGGCACAAGAACTTCATTTTCTGTACTCTCCATCCTGATTCCATTTGACAGTAAAGCTGACTTGACAACAGAACACAAGAGTTGGAGTGAGAATAACATCATGAGGCATGAGCCAAAGGCAAGTGCTATACATCATTGCAAGTGTGATGTTATTTTGCAATAACACATGACGGCAACTCTAACACATCCAGCTCTGAATCCCAGATGAGAAGGGCCTAAGACTTGAACAACTGAAATGGAGACACTCTGAAAATAGGGTTGGTGTTGAACTAAATGGGACATATTAGCCTCATATTGGCTCATAAAAGGGAAAGCGAGGTTCTTGGTAAAACCTAGACAAGAAATGATAAATAAAATCAAAGTATACTAAGTTATATATAAAGTACCAACAAAGCACCATACTGCTGCTTTCATGGATAAATTAACGGATTACAATCTTATTAATTCTTCTAACAATGTACCTAGACTCCATCTATTTCCTAGCTGCTCAACCAGACACACTAAAACATACTGTAAGACTTGCTGCATGCTAAAATGAGGTACGTTTACAGCTTCACCGTTCAGCAGACATGTGGCAGATCAGACCACATTCAAGTTCTGTTTATGTCTTTGTACAGCCTTTTTTTTTTTCAACAGTAGCTTGTAATTATAAGGACAGTAACATGACGGTTACATGAAGCCACTAAAGCTCTGGAAGATTTGCTTTACAGGCCCTGTAAACAGCTGTATTAATAATGTTGAGGACTGTAGTTCTGTATAAAAACACCATTACCAATCAAGACAATTTTCCGAACTCTGGGTTACCTGCAATCTAAGGGTTTGTATGAACAACCAGAAAGTCTAATAGGATAATGGAAATGGAGATTGACCATCTGCCATCAGCTATTCATCATCCACCTCCATGGCCACCAGTTGGTTGTCACACTTAACCTCTCAACTACCCACTTCCTCACAGCTCACAGAGTACACATTAGCAGTCATCAGCAGGATTAGCGATGCCTATTCAGCAGCAGCAACAACTGTGTTTGTCCTTCAGTTATGGAAAACACTGTACATAGTCTCCATAGCTAAAAAGAGTCAGATTAAGGGACGCAGCAATTATCAACCACTAACCCTGACATCTAATACCATGAAGATGGTCCACTCAAGACTCTATTGTTTTTGAATCATGGAACCCAGTTTGACTTGTGTATCAGCCCCATGTTGGCTATGTAGTTATTTACATCCTGCAGACAGCTTACTCTTATTTGGACTCAACTGTTTTTTTTAGTGCTTTCAACACAATCCAGTCAACCCAGCAAGGAAGGAAACTGGATGAAATGCAGGTGTGTGTCCCTATGATCTCATCTCATGGATCACAGACTTCCTGGCCAGCAGACAACAATTTGTTAAGGCAAAGGAACTATAAGTAGAAAAAGGTAGTGAGCAACAAAGGAAGGCCCCAGAGAACAGTCCTTTCTCATTTCCTGTTTACCGTTTTAACTTCAAATACAACTTGGTGTCATGTCATTTGCTCTTAACGTTGGACATTTTTAAAAAACTTTGCCTATTTTTATAATGTGCTTCCCGTTTGTTTGTTGTATGTGTTTTTGTGTTTTGTGGTTAGATGTTGGACGGATGCTGTATCGTCTTTGTGCTGCAAATATCTCTGTATTGTTTTGTTTGGTCTTGAGGAATGGCATGCAAGTTAGAACTTCGTTGTATATCAGGGTACATGACAATAAAGTAACCTGCCTTGACTTGCCTTGAAGTTCTCTGATTATTCTGTATTGTTGGGTGAGTAGAGGACATATTGTTGGGAGGGCACAATATGGATCTGGTTTAACAGTTTTTCGAATGGCTTTGTGTGAGGCTGGAGCCCTGTGCAGATGGCTAAGCCCAAAGACCTGCTGGTCAATTTCTGATTGAAAAGAAACCCTCCTAATCCCATATAACAAGTATCTAGTTCAACAAAAAGAGACAATGGCCAGAAGCAAGTAATTAAGAGATTTTGTCTTTGGGTCAGCCCAGGAAGTGGTGATGCAAGAAACAGTAGAAAACAGTATCTAATTTGCTGAGCACGTTGCCCACCACTTTCACAGCATACTTTGAGAAGAACTTTCCACAACCAGTTGATCCAAACACAATGTAGCAAGTACTAAATGTGGCAGGCTGCACAACAAAGTGAATATGGACAACTGTAATGCAACAACATATCAAAAAGACACAGACAATATTATCTCTTGTGTTCATTGAGACATATTTCTATCCGATTTGTGTGCTCCATGATTTAATCTTGCACTCTTAAGCTTCCTGTATATACGGGAGAAACAAAGCAGCTATTTATCTGTATGTCAGCTTGCACTGTTTTAAATACGGCTGCACTTGACTGAGAAATACATTTAAAAAAATCTTGCATCTGACAAGTTCCTCCTGCTGTTTGAGTAATACACTCTACGCCATAATGATGATCAGAAGTTAGGCTGTTTTCAACATTGTGTTTGGTTTATAGCAGGAGCTATCTGTAAAATCAATCTGTGTCTCCTCTTTGCTTTAACAACTGAGACAGAATCTAACCACCACCTTGTCTTTGAGTATTCGCTGGCCTTCTCAGTCTGTTGCTTTGGAGACTGCTGTGATACTATTTTTAATTTTGGCCGAAGTCTAACTTCTGTGGAGGTATTATTTTCACATTAAAGCTTCCTTTCAGGCCTGCCAATTGTGGCAGGTGGTTCAATTCTAAGCATAAAAAAAAACTTTCCAGTTCATAGCTACACATACCCCTAATCCACCAACCATCCAAAGACCCTATCTTTCACTATCTTTGTAGAACAGGAGTAAGACCTTACCCGTTGGCAAGATTATCATCGTCATCATCATCCTCATTCAGACTCTTGCTCATTAGGTCAGAATCGCTCAAGTAGCCAGATTTGAGATCTCCATCTCCTGTATCCAGGTTCTCGATAAGTTCAATGTGGGAGGTGTTGCTGAGGCGGCTCGAGCAGCGAGCAGGCATGGTATGAGAGGTGTATTGGGATGCAACTTTTGTACCCAGGTGGTAACCAGTGGAAGAGGGTGCATCGCCAGCCTGAAGGCGGGGGCTGGCCTGGCCATGACGCCAGGACAGTGGAGAGGAGCGGTTGGAGAGGCTGGAGACACTACGGGCATTGTTGTCATCACTGTCGTAGCACATGCTACTGTCCAGGCAACTGAGAGAAAATGAGAAGATGGATTTTTTGAATTTTAAAATAGGCTAATAACCATCAAATATCTATCATAAATATCCATTGCTCAACTAGGGACGGCATGAAAGATTTAAAAAATATATGTATTAGTCCCAACTCTGTTCTGTGAGACAAAATGAAGAAAGATGAAGCGCAGCTGTTGCCAACAGTCATCCAAAATCAAGCATGCACTGTATGTGTGCATACAGAACCTGACCTTTGCTGAGGCTTTTCCACTCTGACTGGAGGTTGGATAACCTAATGTGACTGCCCAAATAAATATTATAAGAATTTCCTCTAGGGCTTTGAATAAAGCTGTTTTTATTCAGATCCCACTAGAAAAATGTCAATCACAGGATCAGGAACGTTAAAAGAGGACACTGGTCTGACAATTCATATGACACTCAATATAAGTGGCTCAGAAATGTTATTATAATAAATTAAACCACCATTTTGCTCAGAGAATAACTTTGTTCCAATGTGTCATTTTATGAGTGATTTACATGTGAGTGCATGTCATTCTGTCACTACTGCAACAATAGGACTAAGAAAAGTTGGAATGAATTACTTTAACTTCATTCAGGACGTGAATAAAGAAATCTGGAAAATCTGGATAAACATGGGTGGGGAGAAATTCTGGGCACTCCATTACATGCCCTGAGATGACTAAGTGGAGATTATTGAGCTGCAGAAGTGGGAAGTACTCAGCTACATGCTCTTAATTACCTTTGGAATCAATAGCACTGTAAACCTTATGCCCTATCCACTCAAATGAAGTATTTGATGATACAATGCTAAAAAGGAGTTTTGAAACACAAAAATTTATGCTTTCTTTTATAATAAATCATTTCATTTCAGTACATGTTACTTAGCATTCCTAGATAAGCTTATAACCTTTAGTAACATATTTGCATTTTTGGACAAAGCCAGACAAAAGGTCAAGACTACAAACAAGCTAAAAAGGATCTGTATTTTTCATGTCTGTTAAAGTACAATGCATGAAAAAACTTTTATCCATGTATAATTATATATTATAATTACGACTGGAGGTTTTTCTGAAATTCTGAGGTTTTTGGTCAACATAAAAATGTTTCTTGGATGTTGGTTCCTCAGTAAACACAAAACAACAGATACTCCTTAGCTGGATTTTTAAAAGAGATGCTATACAGGCATGATATGGATATACAGGGATATGATATGTAGCTACAGCATAGCAAAATATTAAGTGTTCTCTTAGGATCAGGGTGAAGGCGGCTAAAAAGATCAAAAGACAGCAGATAGAGACATTGCTAAGCCCAGCATGTCCAATATAGCTTCAGGAGACAAGAAGATACAACTAGATCAGGACAATAGAATTGATTTTGGCCTTTCCTTTCATATAAATACTGAGTTTTGTGGACTATCTCTCTCTCTTTCTCCTCTTAAAGGCTTCAGAGATGTGAGGTGAACAGAGAGTACATTAGTTTAAAAGGGAGCTTGGCATGCATTGACAGTGAAAGCTGTACAAGCATTTTTGCCTTTGTGAAGGACTGAAGCCAGGTATTTAGACAGCAAAATTGGCAACTTTCCCAAACAAGCAAACCGTTTCTCTGTAAATATAAAATATGTGTGAAAATATAATTTTGCATGTGTGCTTCTCTTACCCGTGGCTGAGTTGGGTCCCTCGCAGGCTGGACATGGTGTCTTCCAGGTTCTGCCTGAGATCCAGGACATTCTGAACTGTACGCTTCCTCTGAGACTCTCGATCTGCCAATCACACAGACAATTCAGTTACAGTGACTTCTGTAAGAATTAAGAAATTAATCAATAGTTACAGTTCTATGAAAAAGTATTTGCTCCCTATTTTTTTGAATGTTTGTTACACTTAAATGATTGAGATCAGCAAAATCTTTTAATATTAAACCTAAGATGATTTGACTTAATACAAAATGTATTAAGGGAAAAAGCCTGTCCGAACCTACCTGATCCAATGTGAAAAAGTAATCCCCCCTCCCCGCTTGCTAAATCATGAATGACCTGTGATTTTTGAAAATCTAGAAAGAGTTTTTTGAAAGAGTTCATTTCACTGCCACACCCAGGCCTGATTACTGCTAGACCTCCTGAATTAAGAAATCACTTAAATAGAACCAATGTGTAGCATGCTAAAAGACCTAAAAAAGCAACACTGCCAATTCAAGAACAAAAAAGAAAAGAGTAATTGACATGTATCAGGCTGGAATGAGTTTCCAAGGCATTTCGATGGCTTTGTGTCTCCAGCAAACCACTGTGAGAGCCATTATCCACAAATAGAGAAAACTTGGAACAGTGGTGAACCTTCCCAGGAGTGGTAAGCCTACCAAAATTACTCCAAGAGCACAACAACGACTTATCCAGGAGCTTATAAAAGAACCCAGAACAACATCTAAAGAACTGCAGGCCTCATTTGCCTCAGTTAAGGTCAGTGTTCATGATTCAACAATAGAAAAAAAAACCTGGGCAAAAATTGCATCCTTGGGAGAGTTCCAAGACAAAAGCCACTGCTTACCAAAAAAAATCCACAAAGGCTTGTTGGAACTTTTGGGCAAATATTCTGTGGACTGATGAGACGAAAGTTTAACTTTTTAGAAGGTGCGCATCCCATTACATCGGGCGTAAAACTAACAGCATCTTATAAAAATAACATCATACAAAGTCAAATATGGTGGTGGTAGTGTGATGATCTGGGGCTGCTTTGCAGCTTCAGAACCTGGAGTCTTTGAAATCATGAATTCTGCATAAAATCTTGCAGGATGTCCCGCTATTAGTCTGTGACCTCTAGCTTAAACGCGTTTGGGTTGGGTAGTAGGACAATGATCCGAAACACACAAGCAACTTTGCCTCTGAATGTCTCAAAAAAAAGAAAAAAAAAAGTTTTTAAGGTTTTGGAGTGGCCTAGTCAAAGTCCGATTGAGATGACCTTAAACAGGCCGGTCATGCCTGAAAACCCTTTAATGTGGTTGATTTAAAACTATTCTGCAAAGACCAGATTTTTGCGATGTGAAAGAGTCATTGCCAGTTATCTTAAATGCTTGATTGCAGTTGGTGCACGACCAGTTAATAGGTTAATGGGGACCGTTTTTTTAGGTAGGGAGGTACAACTTTATTGCCACTGCATAGTACACGTACTCAACAATGAAATGCAGTAACAGACAAGCACCAAAGTTTTTGTTATTTAAAAACTGCATTTTGTATTCACTCTGGTGATCTTTGTGTAATATTTTACTAATATCTTTTATGATTTAATCATTCAAGTGTAACAAATACAGTATGCAAATTAAAAAATTCAGGAAGGGGGCAAGTAATTTTTCACTGCACTGAATACTGTATTATGTGTTTAATATTGTTTAATGGCATTCCATACATTTCTGGTGTATTTACCGCACAAACCTTAAATTAACATAAACCTCTGACTGACATACAGTATCATGGTTAAGCTGGACTACTTACGTGAGTCAATATCACATACAACAAAGCAAAATCAAACATAGCTAAGACAAGCTCTAATATCAGAAATCAAAACTAGCAAAGCCTAAATTGTAAATCTGCAGTATAGTTACATCTGAGGTCCCACATGTGCAATTTTGACATTAACTACATACGACGTATACAAAACCCAACTCTGTATAACACATTAAAAAAAAACAACCAATAAGTTAAAAAGAACTAGACAAAATGAGTATAACACGGATAGAAATCATAGAAAAATGTATTTCCATTAGCTAGATTGCTAAAATTGGATAAAGTCAAATGTGCTAACCTGACTGCAGTGATTGTTCCTACAGTACTACTGCTAAATAACACATGCCCACACACAGCGTTTCAAATGTTATCAAGACATTTCCTAAATGTCATGCTTTGGTCCTGGCATAGCAACAAATTCAAAAGCCACAACACTTTCTTGCCCAGATATCCATCCACATAAAAAGAGCTGAAGGAGCGAAATAATTAGACCATCACCCCATACAGGATAATGCTACGCTAATGTATTAATGCAGAGGATTAAAAGTAGGCACACTCAAGAAATGAGCTGTGTAAACGCCTGTTTTAAAAACCATATGAAGATTAAAAAGTAATTTACTGTTGTCAGTCAATCAATCATGTCTCCTCTTTTAAAAATCCTCCTTTCAGCATGAACCCTGTAAAAGTGTGTGGACAGTGGGGTGTACATCAATGCATCATTTCCATTTAAAAAATTTATAAATTAAACTTGTATCTCATACTATATGAACCACTTTCTGTGTGCAGGTTGGTCACCTGGCCTATATGGGTGATCAGCATGCCATGGTCAATCAACTCCATAGTGCAGTCAGGCATGATGCCTGCTCTGACATTATCAATGGCTATAGAAAGCGAGACTCCAAGACAGTAAAAGGGTTACGGTAGAACTGAATATCCCTTGTCAATCATACATCATTCCCATGGGAGCTAAGGAATTAACAAGTGTCCTAATTAGGAGTCACTCAAGGGACTGCAGTTATATAAATAGTAAATTATGTACAAGATCAGTTTAGTTTGTCAATTAAACAGTGATCGGCAGAGATATTTCAAGCATGTAATTGATCTTCCATGCTAGTTCCAATGTACAAGCAACCTGTAAATAAATCAGAGCAAATATTATATAAATGTGTTCGGTATTATGTAACTCATCAGTGGCCAACAAATCTAAATGGCGCGTGAAAGTAGATGAGAAACTGAAAGACTGTTACACTACACTCAAATTTCAGTATAGGTTTAATACAAAATAGAGCCACAAGTATGTAACAAAGCTTGCTTGCACAGTATGCTACTATACAGCTTAGTGTGATGAAACATATGGTGCAGAAATAAAATTTTAAGGTCACTGAGTCCAGAGCGACACATTTACTTCCTGGGTGGTAGAAGTAGGTCACTCATACAGACAGTGACAGGGTAAAACAGGAAAAATACTGCAGTGCCTTTCTGCTTCCCAATTAGCTTTGTATTTATGTAACCATTCCAAAATTGTAGCTGCAGTTTTATTCTCATACTGTATCCCTTTGCCTTTACTGCAGTGTCCTAGCTCGTTTCAAAACGAAACATGGTGAGGTTCCTCATTGTGTATTCTACCAAAACACAATCTTTATGCTCAGCATGTTAATTTCTCCTTTTGTAAGAAATGCAATACCAAAGACACATTGTGCCTTTTAGACTTGGCTACATGATTCTTTTTTCTGACCATCCTTTTTACCATCCTGTTTTTACGCTGCCAACTCAACCGAAGTCTGTTGTGTACAGTGCACCACAGCCAAGTACAAGGAGCCAAATGTATCCACAGGCTCTTAAGTTTCTCTCTCTTGTCTGCTTCTCAATTCAACTCATTGTCCTTCTGCAGATATTTCACTCAGGGTTTCTGCATGGGCCTAGAGCCCAGTCCAGCTGCACTATGCTGTAACATAGCAGCTGCATGCACACAGAAAACCAATGTTTTATTCTCTATCCCAATATGGTCGCCACAGAAGAGTAAGTATGCTGTTTCTGTTGGCATGATTGAGAAAGATTACAAGTGAAGAAGTCCATAAAGAAGTCCATTATGCTGGAGTGCGTGTCACAGAACCCTCAAATGCATAGTTGAAATTATACTCTATAAAGACTCACATACTGTACATTATGGAAGTGGGGAGATGAACAATACATTTGAAATCCTTGAATATTTAGGTTTTTGTGGTGTATTCTTGACATACCAGGGGTGTTTATGTCAAACCACGACCTATGATGAAATTTCTTGCAAATGAAGAAGTAAAACCGATTGACATTTACAGAATACTCAAAGCACTAAGCAGTAAGAAGATGAGAATCTTAGCCATAGTAAAAAATTTGAATGGTGCAAACATTTTATAGAACGCTTTACGTCCTGGAATGATGATCCTGGAACTTGGCTGGAAGTTATTGTTAAATCCCCAACAGAGTTCCTGGGAGGCCAGCGTTTTAGATGTGAAGCTTGTGTCTGATCATGACTCCAGGCTGAGAAAACCTTCTAACGTGATGGTATCTAAGCACTAGTGCAACACTGGGATAAGTGCATCAGTGTAGCAGGGGATTATATAAAAAAATAAAGGTAGTTTTTACTCTCATATCAGTTTTCTGTTCTTTACTTTTGACTTATTTCACTATATTTGTTGGGTGTTCCCATCACTTTGGATCAGTGTCCGTCACTATACCTTTTTGTTCTTGAAATTTGAACTAGACGGTGCAATAGCCCTTTATAGACTGGTGTTGGAGGGGCCCCATTTTGCCTGAGTCAATATGTTGAATGCAGGCCAAAGTTTACTGTCATTAGCCAGCAAGTCATTTAAATAAGGACCGATTGTGACAATGAAACCTGCAAACAACTTTAATGATCCAGAATAAAAAACCAAGACAAATGTTTAAGTCTTGCCATGCATAGTGTCCACACTTGTATCTGTTTCTTGTAGATATACTGTAAAATGTAAATTACATACAAATGACTTCAGACTATTAAAACACTATAAAGAGTTCTGTTGCTGTCTAGACTATTTGCTATTCTCAGTGGAGCATCTCTGGTAACTGCATACACATACCCACACATGCACCTTATATGTATAGTATCAAAGAAATTGTGTTAAAAACCTTGCATTTAAAAATATAGGATTTCTTTAATCTTTTGCATTAACTGATTAATGTAATAGTCCTAAAATGCACAACTTTGCTATAATTTGTATATTTGCCTTATTTATTTGGTGATGATACTAATGCACATACTCCTACACAGGGACAAGCCATATATTTTTTACATAAATGATATTTTAAAAAGGTAAACTATATATGCCCTCCATCATCCATTAGGAACTTCTAGGAGTCCAACTAGGGACCGTGGTTGACCGTTGTATTTATTCCCATTTGTACGACCGTGGTAGGACATTTGGTCAACATTTACATACACATTCACACACTACGGGAAATTTAGACACACCAATTAGCCTAATCTGCATATTTTTAGACTGTGGGAGGAAACTGGAGAACCCAGAGGAAACCCACCAAGCACGAGGTGACATGCAAACTCCACTCACACAGACCCGATGCAGGAATCAAACCTGGAGGTACAAGGCAACCCTGCCAATCACTAAGCCATCATGCCGCCAAACTGTATATGTCTTAAGAATATATTGTTAATAATTTATGCATGGAAGACAATTTTTCCACCCAGAACTGTTTAGAAAGGCAAGTCAAATTACAAGACATTTTGCCATTTAAAATTGATAGAATAATATGAACTGTGAAAACATGTCTACATATGTGAAATGTAGGGATAACAAAAGTAATCATTGTTTTTTAAAATGCAATATGAAGTGCTATATAACAGTGTGGTCAGTCCAGATGCACACTCAGCATCATATCCATTTCAGATAGCAGTAACATCACAAATATCAAAGGACAATTGTGGCAATGTTAAATATACTGCAGATTTATTATGGTTACAAATGTAATTAATTTTTATAATAATAATACGATATTATCCCTGCAATACCGGTGAATATTACTATGCCAATTTTACAATTGGCAGCTCTGAGGCAAGTCTTTTAGTACTCTGTCCAACAAGCATGCAGGTACATAATCTACACCGTGTAGAAGCTTTGATTGTGTCATAGAATAGAAAGCAGAACATTCATTTGGTACAGTAGATGCTGTCATCTTATTTAGGCAATGTGATACCCTTATAATGGATTTGTTTCAACCTTTTATGATTCAGTGTACCTAGATCTGTCTGAAATGTATACATTTACAAAAATAATTATAGAATAACCAAATGCACTAGGCTTGCCTACATAACCAGGCCTATAACCAGTGAAATGCATTGAATCAAATAATACTTGATTTATTTCCCAGCTAGGCAGGCAGCTAATTATATAATTATATGTACCATATATATTGATACAAAATTGAGTAGTTAGGTTTGTTGTGTTGAAATAACTATGAGAAGCATGTTTGCTGATGCATATACAGTACCTCACAATTTTTTTTTTTATTGGCCCTAACAGTCAGGTATGCTCGAAGTTATCCTGAGAATCTCTTTGGTTTATTTAGGTAGGTATGAACATAAGTAATGTTCCTGATAGTTATGAAGACAGTGTGTCCAGATAAAGGTCACTGATATGGGCTCACCATGGTCTGGTTTTTCAGATGAGCTAAATTATTAAAGCAGGGCTGTCACAAATATGATAGGATGATTTCTGAATTGTGCATCCCAGTTTTAAAACAAAGGTAAAAATATTTTCTGCAGGAGTAAAAGATAAGGAAATTGGCTACTTTTGTGGTTAGTACCTTCAAACAGCTTAGAGGGTGGAAACAGTTAACAGTGGTCATGCATTTAAAAAAACTAAAGGCTTTCTTAAACAGAATATTTGCCTGTCTTGCCCATATAGTTAGTAGAATAAACTATTATTTCTGACATATGCACTTTTTACATGTTGAAGAAGAGTAAAAAAAAGAACATTCGAGCCAAACCTAACAAAACATCTTTATAGGAAATGATAAATATAATACAACCAAACAGGTCAAATTGACAATGGACTAACAACTGCATGAAGATTTTGTCCTGAGACACATAATATAATGCATTAAAATCGACTGATAGACTGCATTATGTTCCTTAATGGCTGCTCAAAAATATTTGGTGATTAGCAACTAGGTATGTCTTAACAATACTTGCTATTCACAGACAATGTTGCACAGCATATTAATGGCTGTAGAAACATGGCTTCGAGGAAAATAACAATGAGCATCTGTGTAATTTGAAAATGAGTTCGATATAGCCTGATTTATTTTACTCTTGTCTCTTCAGCCCTCGCCTGATATCAGCCATTACCTCATTACAGCTCAGAGTGGAGCAACACCAGTCCTGAAAACCAGCATACACATACACACACCCACATGCACACACTCAGGCACTGCAGTGGGCAGACAACAGAAAGCATCAGTGTGTCAAATGCCGCCATCAAGCTGCTTAAAACATTCATGAAATGAAATACAGGGATCATCATGAGCTACGATTTTTCCATAAGAAAGACAAGCATGCTAGACAGCCAGCAGATTATGATAATGTGACCGCACAGAGAACAATGCCCTGTAGTGCACAGCTGTTTCTCCATGTATCTCTCCCAGTATATGATTTAAGGCTGTCAACATTATAAAATGTCCAAAGGCAAACACCGTAACTGAGGTTGCAATGTCAGGACTTGGTCAACACCATGCACCAAACCTTACAGAAGGCATTTTTCCCCCAGTTGTATTTAGGTTAGGTTGGATTGGGTTGGGTTAGGTTGTTAGAGCAGATTTGGCTGAAGCTTGGAGACCTGCAGACACCACAACTGTTTTTAAAACACACTGTGAGGTACTTACCAAGCACCTGACTGAAGAGTAGCTGCTCCAGATCTCCAAGAACTGTTACAACTAGCTCTGGATCCACCTTCAAAAAGGGCTTATCACCACCTTCCTCACCTTGGCCTTTGGCCTCAGAGTCCCCCTGGCCCCCAGCTGCAGTCTTCTTTCCTGCAGCCTTTGCCTTGCTAGAAAGGATGTCATCGTCTGACTTTACATCATCTGCAGCTTTACTAAGAGGCTTTACTTCCGCATAAGGGCCGCGGGGTATGCGGCTCTGGTTCTTTCCCAAGGCACCAGGAGCAGCAAGCGGGGTAAAAGGTTTGGGCTTGGCCTGGAACAGAGAATGTTCTGACTTGGACAGGTTCCGTGATAGCTGGGCACTACCAGGCCCTCCGCCTACTCCTCCACCACCTCCTCCTCCACCGCCTGTTGGTTTAGGCTTGCCCGTCCTCAGGTGGCTAGTGCTGGCTTTACCCATGTCATCGCACCACTTGGGTTCGTAGAGCTGCATCTTCTTCTCAGCATCCGTTAGAACAGCTAGGTTGGTCAGAGACCTTTGCTTGCGCAGGTTGGTGGGCACAGGTATGCGTCCCTCTGTGCTACCCGTACGGTAGACCTTTAGCTCGCTCCGTGCCACATTCTGTGGTACTCCTGACTTGCCCCTTTTGGCAGCCATGCCTGCAACTTTGCCTTCTGCCCGGGATGTATGTTCACGTGCCTTCAGCTAGCTCTAGAATGCAAGCCAACCTCCTTTTCTATGCTACCCCCAAAGCTCTCCCTCTATGGGAGAGCATTTAGAGCAGCTTCAGCAAGGAGGAGAGGATAAAAGAAAGGAGAAAGAAGGAGAATCCACAGGCGCAGCTTGTTCTTTCTTTCCTCCTCCCTCTCCGAGAAGGCAGGAAGAAAATGCTAATTCTGTTCTCCCTTTGCTTTTTCTTCCTTACGCCTTCCTGCCTGCCTGCTGCCTCACTGCTGCCCTCGCTCTCCCTTTCTTTCTGTCTCTCTGCTCTCTTTCTTTCTCATTCATTTCTCTCCTCCCTTCTCCAGACCCTACTACAGCTGAAATGCACAGCAACCGGGTAGCAGCAGAGGCAGACGCAACAACAATCCCTCCCCCTTTTCTTCTCTTCCATCCTCCCCCTCCCTCACTCTTTCCCTCTCTCTTACTAGGTAACATTTACCAATGTTTCGCTGGTTCTCAGCAGAAAGTGTGAGAAGACGGGGGCGATGATTAAGGACATGCTTTGATTTTAGCTAGCTTTAATATAGAACATCAGTTAATTTCGTTTCCGCAACATTTATCACAAGCCCTTTGTTCTCTCATCCCCTCCCCCACTGGAAATGCACAGTCATTAAATTCACTGTTACTGTATTAGATGAGTAAAAAGACTCCTCATACCATTTAAACTAAGATATTATATTGAATCATCGATTATCATTGGTAACATGTTTTATTCACATCCCTAATGTGTCATGCATTTAAATATTCCATAAAATATGAGCGAAAAGTAAACTAAAATTTAAATAATAAGGAAAGAAGGATTTTAAATCTTATCTCATTTTCTACATGACTGGACAGTTCTGCTTGTAGGACATAGTTTAATCAATCCAATCAAGTCAGAATTTTCATTATCACTTTTGTGAAATGCTATGCAAAATCTCAAAGCAAAAAGAGGCTGAACCTGCATTAAACAATCTAAATATGGACCTCAAATCCTGCAGAAAATCATAATGTTGCTTAATCAAATTCAGCTTCAGCAAGAAAAAATGAATCTATCAATTTCTATTACAAAAAAACAACAAAAAAAAAACAGCCATTCTTGTATAACATTTGACATTCAGCCTCTTGCAGGACCTATACATGCATGCTATAGCTGAGGTATTTTGAGATGATCCCTAAGAGCATCGTTCATGGCAGCCCGTGTACATATCTCTGTGGAGTACTCCACAATGCTCTGCTGGAAAGCCGTCTCCATAGCAACCATGCTTCCGACATCACAACAGGCATTAGGCTTGTAGATCCCCAGCACTCCATGATGCACCGTGAAAATGGCGACAAAGGGTTTCGAATGTAGATATTAGCTCCTCCATCTTTTTTTCTTTTCCAAATGCCCTTGTTTCTCATCATTCATAGCATGCATGACCGAGAATGAGTACTTCGCAAAATGCCTGGGGCAACTGACCTGGTTAGCACTATGTGTAAAGGAAAGCCTTAAAGCTCTCCCACTGAGATATAGATACTTTGTCAACCCCATGCTGATTGTGGGGGTAATTCTAAAGTCACACAAACCATTTGATGTTACTTTGGGCTAAAAGGAAGTTAAAAGAATAGTCTCTATTGTCTTTCTTTACGACCAGAAGGCTGCTTGTGTGACTGGCTACATCTGATGACATCACTGAGCGCACAGCAAACTTCCTGTAGAGATCACCACAGGAAGCAATACTAGGGAGTTCCTTTAGGATATTAAGTATAAAAGCTTATTTTAAAACAAGAGAAATATTGACTGTACAGTCGCTATAATATCTGCAAAAAATAATTATCATAGTAAGTTCTACAAAGAGAAATGTTGATAAAGTTCTTGTGATGAAATATGTCTCCAATCATACACATTGATTTTATTAGAAGATATATACATTTAACTGGGATGACACAGTTTTTGTTGATTATATTAAATTCTATTAAATCTATTAAATCCCGCTGATCAGAAAGTGTTTTAAGTGATCAATTTCCTTTGACAGTGCTGGTAGTAAATCAAAGCCAAATGATAAGTTGTTGTTGTTGGTCTTTCGGCTGCTCCCATCAAGGAGTCGCCACGGTGGACCATCCGATGCCCTTCCTGACGCAACCCTCACATTTTATCTGGGCTTGGGACTGGCTCTGCATCCAGTGGCTGAGGTTTTGGGAACTGGCTGGAAATTGAAACCAGACCTTTCTGATGGCCACTGAGCCACCAGTGCGCAAAACCAAACGATATGTTGATATTCAATATTTATAATATTTTAGGGTTAATTTTTTTTTCCTAAAAGGTTTATGGTAAATAACATTTATGGAAGGATTCTCAAGGTTGTCTGGGCTTTGTCAGTAAGTTCCTTTTTACAACAGGGGACTTTCTAGTATCTCCGTGACCTGGCATGCAGTATTTATTTAAAATATTTAAAATATTTTATTAAAGATTAAAGAGAAGCTGATGAGGGAAAGACTTTTTCTATCTGCTATATACCTATAGGTACTATAAGTAATAACACTAAGCTGTCTTACAACTTTTCCATAACATTATATCTGACTCTAAGGGTTAAAAAGCGTAACGTGTTGTTCATTAATGCAATAAAACTTGTAATCTTCAGCAAACTGCTGTAGAATAAGAGAAATTAAATGCATTAGGACATAATATTATAGGAAAGTAATTCGGTCATTCATCGTTAATTATACACCTCCCCTGTAATTTGTAGACTTTGGAAAAACCAATTAAGCTTGATGTGGATGCTAACTGCACTGGTGCAAGTGCTATACTCCAAGTGGATGCTTGTGCTGTTGACCACCCAGTTTGCAACTTCTCTGAGAAGTCAAGCACCAATTATGTTACAGCACCATCGGGAATTAGGCCCTGGCACTGCTATTCACTTTGCAACCATTTTGGAGTCTAGCAGTTGCTAAAAGTGAGTGAGTGAGTAAGTAAGTGAGGAAATGAGAAAGGGAGGTTGGGTTGTCTGTGAACACTTCCATGCTGCGTTAACTCTTCTGATGGGAGTGCATCTGTATGTGTTTGTGTTAGTTTTGAGGAGTCTGTTTCAGGTTCCAGGAGGTCCAGATGTGGATGTCACTCCAGTCTAGTCTGTTTCTCATTTTGTGCGTGTGTGTTTGTGTGTCTCTGTGCCTCGTTTGCATGTGCCACGTTGTTGTTTGGAGACTTAATTTAACATGTGTGCAAAGTGAATGGAACAGCTTTTTTTCCACTCATTTGGTTTTGTGCCTCCATTTTGCTTCCAGTGTTAATGACTTTTTGAGCTGTCTGTATGTAGCGCTGGGGAAGGGTATGAGTTCCAGGAATGTACACTTCTGTACAAGTCTGCAATAGTGCAAAAGTATGCTATTTAAGACAGTTTTAGACACTGGCTGATGTGACCACCCTTTCTCAGGAGAGGCTTCCCCCACATCTGTAGCCCATTGAAAGGCTACAGCCGGCCAACAGCACAGCTGTCAGTAGACACGTGAGCATCCCCAAGGCTATGACTGCTCTGTTTGTGCCATTACACCATGGAAATAAACGACAAAACCTGACAAAAATGGCAAAAAAGTTGGCCTCTTGATTGATTTTAGTATGGTGTGTTTGACATGTTTGACGTACGTATGTGTGTGTGTGTGTGTGTGTTCAGGATGCCCCTCGGAGGGGGAAACAGGTGTGGCTGTTGCCAGAAAACCTATATGTATATATAAACAGACTCATTCTAAAAAAAAACAAGAATATTATTTACTGTACATCTGTACATAAAGTGTATAGTTCTGTGCAAAAGTTTTGGCACATTTAAAAACACTGAACTGGAAAATTTCTTATAATTAAAATAAAATGTATTGAGTATTATACAGCAGAACAACTAATAAAAACATAAAATATAATTTGCATTTAACACTACATAAGTTTTCTTATGTACACTTTCGTGCATTTTCTTTGAAAACTTAGTACACTACATTTGTTTCTCAGGTAAAAGCACAGATATCCTTCATCTTGTTTTTTTTAAAGCAGAAATAAATAGTGTTGTATATCTAAAATAGCAATGAAATAAAAAATACTACTATTATAATATTTATTCTCAGTGTGCTTCGTTTCAACGGACCATTTGATTTTCTTTTAAAATAAGCTTTCGCGCAAAACCCAGTGATGTAAAAGAAAACGGGTAAACAACAGCCTCACCATAAAGAACTGTTTTTTTTTTTTAATCCAAGACCCAAACCCTGAGGGGCATCAAATCGCGGACCAAGTAGCAGTGGGTGAAATTGGATCCATAGATCTCGTCTACTGATTTAAAGGATGGCATATGTCATGTCTGACCCTGCAACCATTTTAAAACCTTCACAGCTGCCTCCCTTTGAATAATTACTAAAGATCAATGCTTTGCTACCATCATCTAGGATTGCGTGATATACAACCATACGCCAGAGTCTTTTAAAACACATCTGTCAGTGGATATTATATTAAAGAGTCACCTTTGGCATTACTTAAGTCATTTCATTGATTATTTAAACTATATTAGTATGAAACCGTAATTGCCCTGCGTCCCATTTTCATGCTGGCCAACACAAAATAAGTGTCTAAGGGAAAAGTTAGCCATGGGAAATTATGTCCTATATATTTCGAAATGCATTTTTTCTTTAAAACTCACATTCTCTTTCAGACAGATGAGCCTGAAACTTGCATATGAAATTTACATCCTCTTGCAACACAGTTAGTGATGGCCTAGAAAAACAGTGAAGAAAAAGCAGGGAGTAATTTTCTGGCACTGGGGATGATTAATCATATTCCAAAGCTACACAACGGATGTTGAAACTCTGGGAAAGTAGGAGTAGACAATAAGGAGTTTAGAGTTTGTTTTCCCATGTTGTCAAAGCTTGGAAATTGCCGCAAACCATGTATTTGTATTAATAAGAAAGTGGCCTTGATGTTCCAGCCCAATGTCTTTACCATTACTATATTTACATAATGTAAAGCAGTACATTCAGCAGTAATCCACTACTAAATGTCCAAGTCAAAGCCTAGACCTGCCTAAGCTTATTTTAAGAACTACATTTCTAACTAAAGTAATGCAATGTTTTTAAAAGAAGGCATTCCCACAAGTAAGTGCTGGAAAGCTTAAAGTTCCACTGGACTGAGTGACTCCATTTAAACCCAGAAATAAATATAAACTTGTATCTGTAGCCTAATGATCCAGGGAGCTATTACACTTTCGGAAAAAAGCATGGATATAATATCAGAAAAGGGAAAAGATGCAGATGCAGCTTGCAGATGCAAAGACATAAAGCTAATTTATAGCGATAATTTTTACAAGGGCTAAACCGAGCACAATGCTGGAATGAATAATATTTTTTTAACTTTCCTGCTCGATCAATAGACATATTGAACTGAAACAAAACATTCGTATTTGGCAAAATTACCCTTAAACAAATACAATATTTTACATCCATTTAGACTTACATCCATTTAATCTGTTAGAGACACTAATAGGAAAAGGAAGATAAGTAAGGTATCTGGACAGAATTATCTGTCAGTATTCAAGTGAGATAACAGATAAGAAAGAATGTGTTCTTGCAAATTACTCTGAATAAAGGAGTCTGGCCTGGCACAATGAAAATGAGAAAATGAGACAACATCCATATTTCATCCATAGTTTTGCTTTAGAATACCAGAGTGAGTATCTGCTCTAGGATCAACTTGGACTAACACACCCAAACAAAATGGAAGACTTTTTTTTTTTTTTTTTTTTTGGTGTTGTTGTTGTGTGTGTGTGTGTGTGTGTGCAATGATGCTTTACAGAAACCACCTTTCAATCTTCCTGTAGAAGTCTATGTAATGTTTAAAAAGTAACATTACTCATGAGTGCAGATTTACACAGACCTCGACACCTGCAGATACTTTGGTGAGCTTTGAATGGGGAAAGGTAAAATGAAGTATTTTTAATGGCAATTTATCTAGAAGCAATAATAATAACTTGGACAAATAATTTAAAGAAGTTAAACATGACCTGTTTTTATCATTTCCCCGATCTGTAATTTACACGGCTAGAACTATTTATTACTAAGATCAGATTAGTATTAAAGTATGACCTAAAAGGAATCCAACATCTGGAAGCTAGTTATAAAGAAACATTGTTAGCATACATGTTATTTTATTTGTATATATATATATATATAATAAATATGTGATATACATGTTCAAGTCAAACTGGGACGTTTGATTTCGCAGAATAACAGAACACAGTTATGAGCTTATTTTATATATACTCAGCAAAAAAAGGAACGCCCCTTTTTCAGGACTGTGTATTTCAACAATATTGTTGTAAAAATTCAAATACCTTTATTGCAAAGGGTTTAAACAATGTTTTCCATGCATGTTCAATTAACCATAATCAATTAATTAACATGCACCTGTGAAATGGTCGTTAAGACCTTAACAGCTTACAGAAAGTCGGCATTTAAGGTCACAGTTCTAAAAACGCAGGACACTTAAGAGACTTGTCTACCGACTGTGAAAAACACCCAAAGAAAGATGCCCAGGGTCCCTGCTCATCTGCGTGAACGTGCATTAGGCATGCTGCAGGGAGGCATGAGGACTGCTGATGTGGCTAGGGCAATAACTTGCCATATCCGCACTGTGAGACGCCTAAGACGGCGCTACAGGGAGACATGAAGGACAGCTGATCATCCTCGCAGTGGAAGACCACGTGTAACAACACCTGCACAGGATCGGTACATCCGAATATCACACCTGCGTGACAGGTACAGGATGGCCACAACAACTGCCCGAGTCACATCAGGAACACACAATCCCTCCATCAGTGCTCAGACTGTCCGCAATAGGCAGTCCATGAGGAGGAGATGCACTGCAGTACTTCAGGCAGCTGGTGGCCACACCACATACTGACTGGTACTTTTGATTTTGAGCCTCCCTTCATTCAGGGACACATTGTGAAACATTTTTAGTTTATGTCTTAGGGTGTTGACTCTTTTAGTGTTCAAACAAATATTTACACATTAAGTTTACTGAAAGTAAAAACAGTTGAAAGTCAGAGGACGTTTCTTTTTTTGCTGAGTATATAATCCCCTGCTACCCTAACACACTCATCCCAATGTTTCACTTATGCTTAGATCTGTAATCAGTTTCTGTAATGTGCAAGTGGTGTGATGGGAGCAGTATGAGGGCGTGCACTGTCCTGCAAAAAATAACACATCTTTGGTGATCATACCAGTCCATCTTTCCTAGGAGTGTACACTCACTGAATGTTCAGGGATAGAGACCATCATTCATGGACATACAGGCTTCTTTAAAATGGCTAAGTGTCTCAGCACCATACTGTATCTGAAATCTTCTGTAAATGTCAAAAGGGTTTACATCTTCATTCATGACGAACTTCATCACAAGGCTGAATTTGACTTTAATGATCCTTTTAACTGATATAGGAACAACTGCATTTACCCTGGCAGCCAATGGAGGCACTGTTCACAAGAAAGACCAGAATGGGGGAAACGTGATCTCAGGAACCAGAGCAATGCTGCTATCTCCAGATGATCTGGTTTGCGTATTTCAGAAACTGCCGTTTGATAAGAGAGATCAGTGGAGAACTTCCAGACTAGTTTAAGATGACAGGAAGGGTACACTCACTCAAATAACCACTCTTTACAGACGTGGTGAGCAAAAAAGCATCCTAGAATACACAATATCATGAATGTTGTAGTGGAAGGGCTACAACGGCAGAAGACCATATTATGTTCCTCTCCTGTTGGGCAAAAACAGGAATTTGAGCATAGAGTAGCCACAGGCTCATTGAAACTGGCCAGTACATGGTTGGAAAAAGAAAAGGACATTCTAGACACAGTTGTTAGTGACAGAACGAGGAGACAAAAAAAATCTATGGTTACTAAAGTTCTTGGCCTGTATCTGCATAATTTAATACTGCTCTCATATAGTATGTCGAATAGATAATTATATGAATGTATATGTACAAATGTTCTTATTAATGTTCCTGTTAATATATTATCAGTAACTGACAATCATGGACAATGTATCATATAAAAGGTATAACGAGCTTTAAGTAGTGCATCCGACTTGTGCAGGGCTCCAAATGTGGAAATAGAGACAAAATAGCATGCTCTCATTGCACCTAGCAATTGCACAGGCAGTAATTACATCTAATTTTGCCAGCCTGACATTATGTCCACATTCAAAGTCAAAGGCATTTAATAATAGGTCACAGAGCAAGTGTAAGATTCTGGTCATGAACTCTGGATAATTTAGGAAAGGCTTACTCAAATCTTCACAGCACACTTCCATGGAATCTGAGGAGCAGTCGCTGACATCCTCCAAAGAGGACATGTCTGCATCCTCCTGAACCTGAAGCCTGGGGATCAGAGACATGGACATGGCAATAATAAAAACCACAATTTTGTATTTTTATTTTACAAAATAATGTAAGTGATATCATGTAAGCATGTTTTCCTTGGCATAAGATACATGGGCATTAAATAAATCAAATGTGGCCATTAACTCAGTCACCTTACCTGAATCTGAAAGGTGCTACTGCAGCCATACGAGGCGATTCCCTTACTGCAGTTTTCTGTGGCGTGCTTTTGCAAGAGTTCAGGTCTCTCTCAGTGCTTCCATTTTTAAATTTGATTCTTTGCTTGTTAAAGTCTGGTCGATTACCAGAAGAGGATCCCCAAATCAAATTCCCATTGGTTGTTCTGAGGCGAGCATTCCCCATCTGCCTGCCCTGCATTATTATACGAGAAGATGAAGAAGCATCTGCATTGTCCAGACTCTTGAACTGTACCTGATTAGTTTTCCAGTTTTTGTTGCCATTCTTTGTCAAGTCTCCAAACCTGTCCTGGGTTGCGTGGACTCTACGGAGGTCAAGCGTGTCTTTAGAGCGTAGCGTATCCCTTTTAGGAACCCGTGGACTACTGTAGGCAGAGCGAGATCCGGTCATGTGGTTAAATGAGGTCTTGAGCGGAGCCGATCTCTGCAGTTGGTACTGAATCCTTGATGAAGCTTCCTTTAGCAGCTCTTTAGAATTACCAATGCTAGACGTGGAGGGCGATAAGGAAGCTGTTCGTCCACCTGGTTGATATTGTGCAGGTGAACTCAGGAAGTTGCCGCTTGAGAACTTGGGGTTCTGCTTGGAGAAGGTGCTCATGGTCCGGGGCAGAGGGATCCCAGAGCCACTATGATCCTGAGACAGTGGTTTTATTCTAGTACTCATGGTGCTGACAAGACAAAGACAAGATTCAACAATGCTTTATTCTACTCAAAGAATCACACTGATACATGTGTAGCTGTCAAAAGGAGACACACTGTCATGCACTATGATGGACTACAGAAGAATTCTTTTACACGGATTGGATCAGGGTTTAAATTACAAGAGAGCTTAAATTACAAAAAGGGGGCTTAGAGAAATAATCTCTTCCAAAAAAAGTAGCTTGAGCTACCTTAAAGCTACATTTTAAACAATAGGAGAAGTTTAGGGATGGATGGTTGTGGAAAGTTATTAAGAGGTACATTTTGTATAACACTTTCTTAAATTTAATAGTCTATATTTTTCACATCATCAGTATGCCGAAAGAAATTGATGTAAAACTGTCAAGCACTATCACAAACCTGTCTGTTTGTTTTAGTCAGGGTATTCTGTATAGTTTGCTATGGCTCAGTAGTTGGATTAGTAAAATGTCCTGTTAAGCTTTGCTTGTTGCTTTGAAACAGCATATTCAAGTGGGTGTGTGCATGTTTACACACTTCCAAATATTTTCTTTTCTTTTCTTTTCTAGAAAAAAAAAAATTCTTTAATTTTTTGTGAAGCTGCTTTGAGACAATGACCATTGTTAAAAGTGCTATATAAATAAAATTGAATTGAATTGAATGTTTACTTATAAATCTAAAAGAAATCTAAAATAGAAATCTGAAATATTGAATAGTAGAATAGTAATTGGAAAGATTGGATGAAGATACTTATGCTGAAAAACACTAAAGCTGTTTAAATGGATAAATATTTAAATCCAGTTGGTGGATGGATAAAGAGCTTGAACACAACGGCTTAATCAAACTTTACACCAACAGGTGAAAATAATAATAATAATAATAATAATAAAAGATATATATATATATATATATATATATATATATATATATATATATATATATATATATATATATATATAACAATGTTTAACAATGTTTTTCCACTTATTACCATAATGAATACAGTGCAATTATATATAAGTCATCTTAAATAAGGAATATTTTAAGATGAACTCCTTAAAGAGTTTTTTATGGGCCTTCAGTTCACAGAAATGTTGTACAGTAGTTACATTTGACTCTCTCCTATTTATTTGGGGTAAAGTATATACAATAATGTAAGGAGGCTCATATGTCAAATCTGTGATTTGTCACCATGTGGACAAACCAAATACCTATATGTAATATATGATGATAGATCACTGATGCTTTTGGGACCTTTTTTTGGAGCTAGTGGTCTAGAGGTTCTGGTGATTGATGGCATCATATGTTCTCCAAAATACCAGGACATTTTTCACTGTTAATCCTAGTTGTCTTTGTCTAAAACTAAAGAGTTGGTCAAGTCACAAGTTCATGAACGAGGCATGAATCCAAATCAACACAGTAATTAATTGTTGAAAAGACCATCTCAGTGACATTTTTAGAGTGCAGTCCACATGCAGTTGGAAAATGAGCAGATCAGCGCTCCTCTTCATGTGTATCCAATCTTGTTAGGCATTTCAGAAGGAGGCTCAGTAAATTCTGAATTGAATTTCGTTTGGCTGTTTATTTACTTTTTTGGTATTGCATCATTGTTCTTTATTTATTTCTATTTTTTTTCATGAAAGGTACCCAAATGCAAAGGCCTGTAAGGTGCACAGACAATCTTACAAAACATTCTTTCTACTGACGTTTCTCCTGAGCAGTCTACTAATTACCAGCCCCACCTCGTCATTAGTGCAAACTGTTCCTCATTAGATGCAGTGCATGTGTGCTCTGTTTTAGAAGTTTATGTTTACAAAGTCTTGCTAGGGTTTCTCTGTATATTACAGAGGCTGTCTATGGAGTTATTTACCTTCCAGTTTTCCTATTTATTCATTTTCACAGTCACCTTACCTGAAGGTAAGAGATAGTTTTAGATGTCGGAAGCCTGGCCTCTCCAAAAATGCAACAACTCTTACCAATATGTCTATATCATTTTTTACTCTTGGTGAAATTCAACATTTTAGCGATTTAAGTGACCAGATATTTCACAGCAGTGTCACACTTGGGTGACAGTGTGAAACTTTTCTCTGAAGGTTTTTTTGGGCTTTCATGAAAGATTCGAGTACAACTTATCCTAAGGGGGGAAAAGTTAAACACTCACTGGAGCACAGGCTTTTTGTTTTGGGCCTCATTAGGATTCACTGCTTCTTGGGGTGAATGTGAGTGTGGACATGTGGTATTGCTCAGCCCTCAACCAAATCTATCAAAATTTTACACAACTACATTACATTGCCAAATGTTTGTCGACGCCTGACCATTATGTTCATATGTCACCACAAAGTTGGAAGTACACATCGGATAGAATGTCTTAATATGCTGTATCTTTAAATTTTAAGGGGTCTGGCTCAAACATGTTCCAGCAGAACAATATCCCTAACCTCAACACCATTATGCTTTTGGGATAAATTGGAGCCTCCCCAGGCCTCCTCACCTACATCAGTGTCAGATGTCACTAATGCTGTTGTAGCTAAAGAGGCAAATCCCTTAAGCCACGGTCCAAAATCTAGTGCAAAGCCTTTCCAAAAAGCAAAGACTACATCTGAAATGGAATATTCAAGAAGCACATGGTTATGACATTTAGGTGCCCACAAATGTCTGGCCATTTAGTGGAGTTTAAGGTTGTTATGTTATCATTGATATTTTTCAATATTATAAATACATTTTCAATTTAATGCTGTTTTTGATTATTTCATTCTAGTCCCTACCTACTTCAGTAAAGTCGAGCCAACTTGTAAGCAACAGCCTTTTTGGTCAGGCTGATTTTGTTTTTTTCATGTTCCTAATTAGGAGAAGAGACTGAGAATTAAACAGTCCAACAGATGAAACAGATAAAACAGAATACACACAGATTTAAACTTCAATAACAGACACCTGGGCTTGACCAATAATAATGGTAAAGAATAAAACAACAATAACACCAGCTGTCCCTTCTGTAATGACCTGTTTTTATTTTTTTGATGTGTCTCTTTCAGAGTGACAATCTGCACATCCTGAAACATGTGCTTACGGATTGGTTTGATTATGATTAACATAAAGGAATTTATGAACTAATTGACATCTGATCTTTTGGAAGAAATGTGTTTTTAATTCATCCTTTAAAATGTTATAGAAGCTGTGCATAAGGCTCATTGACACTTGTGTATATTAATCTAATAAAAGACATTTGTCTTAAACATCCTGTTTCCCTGGAAAAAACTATGCCTATGCTAAGCCATTACTATACCTACATTAGATGGCTCTGGTTAACCAAATTGTTGTGTGAATCAACCCAGACTGTTATATTGTTATTTAAATACACGCCAGTGCACATACATTTCACTAGATTCTCACAATTCTAGCAAATGTCCTTCATAAATTGTTCTACTGTTTGCTTTTTAACACAGTCACTACTTTAATGCTTATCATGCCATTATTTTTAAGTGCACCTTAAATTTACAGAATTCCTAGGATTGCTTAAGACCGGCATCTTGTCTCCAGGATGCACCAAAGACTTTCAAATAGGGTTAAGCTTAAGACTCTGCTAAGGCAACTTCAGGTATAAAAGTGATTCCTCCCAGAACCAGTCTTTCACAATTTAAGCCTCAAGAATCTTTGGATTGTCATACTCGAATATGCCTGTGCCACCTGAAAAGAAAAAATGCATTAATGGGATAATCTGGTAATTCAGTATATACTGTTTTCACATTGCTCCAAAGTCCAATCATGCCCCCTAACAAACTGAAGGCTTTTTGTCTGATTGTCCTCACTAACAAGTGGTTTTCTCATGGCCACACAGCTGTTTATAAATGGTCTTACTTTCACTTGTAAACATAGTTAAGATTTCTATTGAATTTTTTTTTCCCAGAATGCAATTTTACTAAATTTTCAACTAATCTCCAATCACAGTCATTAAGGACTTGTTTTTTTGACCACATTACAACTTCCAGGAAAGTTGTCAGTTTATTAATGCATTGGGCAGTTCTTAACCAAATACATGTAATTTTTTTCTTAGTTGTTTTCTTTCCTTGATTCAGGTCAATATTTTCCACCTTTATCATTAAAAAGTCTTTTCCACAACCATGAGATACATCTGCAGACAAGGTTGTGTAAAAATGTAAAGCTATACACTATATCAGTTAGTGATAAAGTATTTGTTGCCAGCAGTAACATATTAATCCCTGAAGTAATTATTTAAAAAAATGTTTCTATTTAAATCCAAATGTTACCCCCCTTTTATTATTTTTGGTTTTTTTCTTTTGAGCCAGTACTGTAATTATAGCCTCACTAATGCAAAAAAAAAAGAAAAAAAAGAAAAATGCAAAAAGCCTAAAATTACCACTCTATCGGTAAACGCACATAACCTGTTCCTGGCAGTTTTTTAACTGTTCCACATCTATTAAACCTTTTTTTATAGCTCTATATTTTTAAAATCATGCACAGTATGTATTTTTCCATTAAATGATTTGTGCAGCCAACTGTATTTAAGGTCATTTGATTTACTCTATGTTCATGGAAGAAAAATAAATGTATTTGTGCATAATCATAGTTATACCTCTAAGTGATCGGACATGGTCAAGGGTAATATTAAAGCTAGAGAGAGGCAATAACAAATTAGGTTATTCAAATCTTAATCTTAGGGTTTAAACTTCCTTAAGAAGTTTAGTATAACTATATGTTTTGAGTAAAATATTGTTCCTTTTGCACCTTGGTCTCGGTCATTTCTATAGCAATGTTTTTTTTCATTTATGTGGCTGGATTACTAACCTGACACCCAACTTTCTCATTTGGACATTTGAACCCAGTCAAAAAACGTACAAAAAAGATCTTTAGGCGAAAAACTCTCCATTACCGCAGATGACTAGAACAGAAAGCTTTTTGGGATTGTTAAATGAGGAATCCCTGAGGGCTGAGTTAACTCTGACGGCTGTCATGTTTCACGTTTTCAGTTACTGTGTCTATTATGTAGTCAACTTATTAATAAACATCATAAATAAATGAGATTTCTGTCTTTATAATTTTTTTATCTAAACTACTAAAATATTTTAAATCATAACAAAATTATAAATAAAATAAATGACTCAGACAGTTCATAAAAGGAATTTCAACAACCAGATTATTATTATTATTATTATTATTATTATTATTATTATTGCAGATGATTTATTTAGCAAAATTAATTAAAAAGCAAAAGTCTCTTATTAATCAATAACCTGACAATCCTAGGTAGTATAAATACACTCAAGGGCCAGACAGGTGCCCTACTGGCTTCTTATGACAAGACAGTTCTGAACAGTGACTAAGTGGTTTATATATGAGCGGGAGAAAAAGGCAGAGAGAAAGAAAAAGAAAGAGGGAGAAAGAGAGACTGTGAGAGATACATTATTTCACAATAAACAATTAAAAGTAAATCTATTTAAAATGCACTCTCACCTGGAATCTCTGTAATCCTTTTTATGCCTTTGTGGTTAAGATGTCAGTAAGGTCCTGTAGCAGTCCAATTTACAATGGTGCATGCCTGTGTTGCTGTGCCAACTCTTATCCATAGTGGTGAAATAAACCTTTATTGCTGCCTAACAAAGCCTTGAAGAGCCACGTGCCGCTATCTCCATGTGTGCGGGAGGGGAGCAGAGACATCTGGACTGTGGGGATCTCTCTTTATTTCGCGCTCTCTCTCTCTCCCTCTTCCTCTCTCAGTTGTGCTCTCTGTATCCGTCCTTTAAACTCAGCAAGTGACACAGAGACGTGCTCTTACACACATACACTAGACATAAACTCAGCTATAGCTGCCACTACACTCACATGTGCCTACCAGTGACTCATATTTCTTGTAGTAATGACATCATGCCAAAACCCTCTGGGTCATTTCCTTCTCAGCTTCCGACCACTCTTCAGTTTGAGTCACCCCCTCATCATCAAACAGCTTGTCCTTGAGACGTATCACTTCTAATGTTTCGAATAAGCCGAAAAAATGCACACTGGTCCTTCAATGCCTGAAGGAGGTACAATCACAATAGCACATGAATACAATCATATTTAACCTTAGGAGAAGTTAAACAAGATAAAGGATACTGCTATATAGGAACCATATTAAGTAAAGGTCAGTAAAGACCTATAATAGGAATTTTAAAACAACTTTCACTGACGCACTTAGTGTGTGTACAATAACACTTCAAATTAATAGGGGTCATTGTTTTTAGAGTATTGTTTATTAAAATTTACAACTACATCATGCTACACGAACTACCCCCCCCCAAGTTCTTTGTGTCCAATTCAGTTTAGTCACTAAAAGATGTAGACAAATAATGTGGTAATATAGAAAGGAACAGACCTGAGAGTGAGCATGACAGACTGGGCAAAATCCTTCTTGCTCAAAGGGAGTTTAGTACAAGAAATGAAGAGACAACAGGAGACGTAGAGAGAGAGAAAAGAGAGAGATAAGGAATGATACATCAAATTGCAAATATTGAAATCTGCCAACTACTTAATTCCTTGACAATCATCCATTCATTTATATACACAAACATTGCACTTTCTTATTTTTTTGGGGGGAAGTGGGAGAAACACTGGAATAATGCTGTAGCACTGATCAGCAAACCTACTGTGTTGCCATTGTCCAAACAGAATTCAATAAACTAAAACATTTGACCAAAACCAATAACAACATACAAATAACTGAGGAAAACTTCACAGTCAATAACTTTTGTTGGTAATCTGTATAGATTAGTTTGGTCCAAACCTCATAAGTAAAGTATGACATCATCAGTAAACCTTAAACAACTGAGACATGGTTTTAGCATGTCTTTCTCTGTATCTCTTCCCAGAGCCAGACGTCCCTAATTCAATTGCCCCTCAATTCACTTGACAGCCAAGGAGGCTTCACCCTCACTTTGTCATGTAGCTAATACAATTAAAAACGCACTGTCTATCTTTTCCAGAGGAATCTTAGAGACTGATTCCATTATACATATAAGAACAATGCACAGAGGAGAATATTTAACATCAGGCTGAAAAAAAAGGCAGATTAATTTTATGTAAACTGCAGACTAGAGATGTAAGTATGAAGTTATTTATCACCGCCATACAGTTACACAAGAGTGAAGTAAAATTTATTCCCAGCTTGCTGATGGGTGTTTAATGGGTGTTTAGACAATCAATATCTGTATTATTTATACAGTTAGATAAAGATGATTAAACTGGTTTGTACAAGGTTGAGTTCAACAAGTGCCATTTAGCCATCTTAAAAAAATTAACCTTTTCCTCTTATTATTATCTTTTAATTTGGAATCCAGGAAATCATGAACAGGAACAGAGATAGAAAGGACAATTTAGCAGAACAATTAAACTGTAGCTATGTTTAAACATTACACTTGTAGGCTTATGAACATGCCTTTCCAAAGGGATAGCAATTATATGGAATTCATATTCATTTTGCTCCTTTAACTGTCCTTCAACTGGGGCTTCTTCTAGAATGGCTTTCCATTCTTGTGCTTATTCAGCCAAAAAATCATTAATAAGGTCAGGGACTGATGTCAGGAGGACTGAAGTTCAGGTTGAGGTCAGGATTCTATGCAGATCAATTGGGTTCTTCTACTTTACCCTTGACACAAAGTGCCTAATGGATGTCACTTCGGGCACGGGGCATTGTCATACTGGAAAATGTCTAGGTTTGTAAACTTTAAACCTCTAAGGTACATTATAATGCAATAGCACACAAGATATTCTAGACAATTATATGCTTCCCACACTTGCAAGAGTTCAGAAAAAATCTGGGGTATGACATCTACAGAACAGTCTGAACATACTTATTATATAAGCAACACAAAATTCTTCAAGTTAGTATGCCTTGCTTTGGCATCATAAATGTAACTGTCTACAGTAGCTTGACCATGCAAGTACTGCCCTTTTTTCATAGAAAACTCTGCTATTCATTTACTGTTAGGAATTAGACACTAATCAGTCAGTTAAAGAAATCCTACTTCTTAATGTTCAGATGTTCTTTATTCTTTTTAGCGCCAAATTGATTAATCCTATGATTAGCTTAAGCAGCTAGGGTCAGCTGCAGTAGCAGATGTTTGGATAAGCTATCTTCAGACTGGGAATGTTAAACCTTTATTAAGCTGGTTAAGACCAGACATGTAAAACTGTATGTGTTTTCAGCCTTTAAATTCACTGTAGCGTGCATCCATTAGACACCTACACCAGGAAAATGTTGGGGCTTTTGAAACAAACAACAAAAAACGTAAACCTTGACGTCCACAGCATTGACGCAGATGGTTCTGCCAACAAAACAGAATATCCTTAAAATAGTATACTTCAGGAAGGAGAACTATTTCTAAACTTTGTAATGTAATTAGTTTATTAGGTAGCTAAAATGACAGTTTGATATACATTTTAAAATATTCAACCATTTGTTCTTGATACATTGCACACAGACGAACACATGGCTGGAAAATCTGACATCATCATGTCTACATGCCCAAGTAGGCAGGTTCGGTCCTAGAGAGCCGCAGTCCTGCAGATTTACAGAAGTAAAACATTCTGTAACCCTGTAATCTAGGTTTGAGCACAAGTTACTGTAGAGTACCGTAATAAACATTACAATTATTTTGCTCTTTAATATTTTTATAATTAAAGAGCAACATTTATGGAATGTTGACTGTATATTTTAATAGAAGAATAATATATCCTTACAGAATTACAGTACATATTGGCAACAATATATTAGCTTAAAATGGCTGCAGCAATTTTGCAGTCAGGATTATGTTTAAACTCCTTTCCTTTCAAAGAGAAATCATAAATAAATTTGAAAATGTCATTAGTTCTAACAAAAGAGTCTAGTTAAATGTTTAAATTAAACCAATCATTTCATTTAAGAAGACCTTTGCTAAATATGCTAGTTAAATGATGGAAAGTCTGGTTAGCTCTCCTTTTAGCTGTGGTTCTGAATTACTATCTATGTGCAGGATCTAAGCTTCGTATAGCCCAGTTGTACCATTTAAAAAGAATATATTTTTTTTTCATTTGGTGAATAATTTATATTTCATTTGTTACCACCAGCAATGCGTGTAAGACAGTAATGTTGCTACGTTAACAGTCATCTGAACAGCAGTACGCCCGTCCACTTTACCCTTTACTGAGTATAATAAAAAAAATTATGACTAAAAAAAGGAGGGTTGCTTCCTTTTGCTGCTTCAGTACTTAACACATTTATTTAAATAATATTTCAACTACAACCATGTTGCAGTAGCAATGCAATAAGGTCCTCTGATCCTCTGCCAGGTCTGTACACAGTGGCGGTTGAAAGTTTTTACCCCTTTCAAGTTTACCTTATTTTGTATGTTTCACACTCAATTTAAAATAGATTTAAATACTTTTTACACTGCTCCAAAATGACAAAGTAAAAACCGGTATTTGGGGTGTTTTGTTAACAACAACAACAACAACAATAATAATAATAATAATAATAATAATAATAGTGCCTGTTAGAACTGTGTGCTGCTCCCCTAAAAACAAGTCATTACCAGCGAAGTCAAGCATCTTCTCTAAAGAAGGCTTGACAACATGACAACAACATAAGGGAGGCAATGTTATACTGTAGATAGGGATGTGGTAAGGGCCAGTGAGTTCAACCAGTTTTCAATCAGCCTCTCGCCTTCACTGACTACTTCCTGGTCTGTTATGATGTCCACTCCCCTCCCCCTCAACTACTGTCTTAAACCAAATTACATAAAGTGTCCCCCACCATCACTGTACAACAGGTCAGAAGAGAAACGAGGAGTCTTCGCCGCAACAGGGCTGGTGGCTCGGATAGGAAAAGTCTAAGAATGATGAGAGCCTGTGTCAAAGAACTAAGTGAGCCATTCTAGTATATTTTCAACCCTTCAAAGTTCCGAAGAAGAGCAGGCCTAAAATCGCAAAGATTACAGGCCTGTGGCGCTGATGTCTTACATCATGAGGTCTTTTGAACAATTGTTTCTCCATGTCATCAGGCCTCAGATCACTCATAAAATAGATGCAGTTTGCCTATAAGCAGAAGGTTGGTGTTGACAGTGCCATCCCCTACCTGCTGTATCAGACCCCCATCCACCCTAATAAGGGGAATGGTGCTGTGAGAATTATGTTCTTTCACCTCTCCAGCACCTTCTTTCAACACAATCCAGCACCTCTTTTTGAGGAACGAGCTGACTGACATACAGGTGGATTCAAATTTGGTGATCTGGATCACAGACAACCTCACAGATGGTCACAGTATGTGAGGAACTGCATCTCCGAGACCTTAGTTAGCAGCACATGAGCACCTCAGCATAGTATCCTTGCCTCTTTCCTTTTCACTCAGTACACCTCTAACTTTACATATAACTTGTTGGCATGCCACATGCAGAGGTTCGCAGATGATACTGCCATTGTGGGATGTATTAAGGATGAACAAGAGGGGAAGCACAGAAATCTGGTTAGGGACTTTGTGGCCTGGTGCATTCTAAACCAGCTACAACTGAACATTACCAAGACCAACGAGATGGTGATTGACTTTTGACAGTCCATGTCTGCTCTGCTACCTAACTCCACTGAGGGAGTGGATGTCAAAATGGTGAAGTCATACAAGTACCCGATGCAGACTATCTATACAAGAACAATCAGTGTCAGTTGTTTTTCCTGAGGGGACTGTGTTCTTTAAACATCTGCAAAAAGCGCCAGCAAATGTTAGTAGTAGTGCGCTGGGGAGGTAGCCTCAAAAGCAGGGATGCCACATACTTAGACAAGGTGGTCAGGGAAACTGCTTTGGAGGTGAACTCTTATGAGGCAGTACTGGAGAGGAGGAAATTAAACAAGGTGCTGACCATCATGGCCAACCCGACCACCCACTGCTCACTTTTGTCAAACAGAAGAGTATGTTCAGTGGAAGACTTCTGTTGCAAAGCCGCTCAACTGACAGACTCAGGAAATCCTTTGTCCCGGGAGCTCTTTGGGTTTTCAACACCTCTCTACAGGGTCATGTGGACCGGGGGTCTAGGCTTAAGGCTCATCTGCTATTTACATCACGGCGCTACCCGCATAACTCTTTCCTCCATAACTTCAGTTTATGCTCACTTAAAATTAAGTTTACAAATTATGCCAATATAAATAAACTTACTGCATTTCAGTTTGTATTATATTAGTGTATTGCTTTTGTCTTTTATTTTTTTATCTTTTAAAATATATTCCTGATGACTTATATACGCTTATACATATTATTGTGGTTTATCATTGCACTAGTAACTTTGGTCGTCTCTCACATTTATGTTGTATCTACTGACTATACGTAAGCTCAACAGTGTGCAATCATACCTACAAACCTGTCATTGTGTTACTATCATAAATACTAGTTTTTTAAATTTTCTATCTATCTATCTATCTATCTATCTATCTATCTATCTATCTATCTATCTGTCTGTCTGTCTGTCTGTCTGTCTGTCTGTCTTTTTTATAATTATAAAGAATAAAATATCCCAGTAACATAAGTATCCAGACTCTCTTTGTTATGAAACTTGAGGTCTGGTGCATTCTACTTCTATCAGTGGTCCTTGAGATGCTTCTACAACATGACTAGAGTCCACCTGTGCCTAACTCCATTCACCGAATTTCAGTAGAGACCTGAAAATGGCTGTGCAACGATGCTGCCCATCCATCCTGGTTGAGCTTGAATGATTCTGGCAAGAACAATGAAGGAATTTTCCAAAAGAAAGGTGTGCCTGTGGACTATTATGTGTAGAATGATGAGGAAAAGCAGGATTTGAGTTCCAAATAATATAAATAATAAATTTAGTCATAAATCAGATTTTATCTATACAAACATTTCTAATATTACAAGAACCATAATCCTGGCGACTCGTGTTAACAGTAACCCCAGGTGGTCTTTAAGGACATTTGTCATGGTTGGACAAGTAAACGTCACACTTTCACGCTACATTTACACACTGGTAGAGTAACAATATTACAAGACCCAAAATGAAAACTGTAGTCAGTCGCTACCCTGAAAATTCTGAGGAACCTTATAATCATTGTGTTTATGCAAGTGACACAGTTTAAATGTGAAACAGAAAGAGAATAACCCTGAAATTAGCTGTGTGGGTGGCTTCTATTCAGAGGCTACTGTACGTAGGAGAAGAATTAGGTCAATAGTACAAAAAGAGAGCACCACATTGCACACTGTCTTAAAGAATCAGATGATAAATGTATATGACCAATTGGCAACTCAGCATATGTAGTATGCAGAGATTAAACAGTGTAAAGAAATGCTGAACCTTCTTAAATTTAGATTAAAAGCTATAATAAATAAATACTGAGGACGGATGTTTAAGCCTGAAATGTATAGTATTTCAAATATAGTCAAGTATTTAAAAGCCACTTGGCAACCAGATTTTTTTTTTATTAAAACAAGCTTCTAAAATATTTAAAAATAATATAAAAAGTATTATATTTATATCATATTTATATTTTTTCTGTTTTGTAGCCTGCTGAAAGTCATGCTGATAAAAAGAGATTTTTGTGATTTTTTGTTTTTCGGATATTAGTCACTGTAGTGGACTACAGCATCGCCTCTAGGGAGTACTCCCACCCCTCACCCTGTGTTCCCAGCATAGGCTTTCGCTCCACCATGACCCTAGCCAAGATAAAGCATTTATTGAAAAAAGTACAAAGATACAAATTTTTGTAAAGTAGATATGGTTTTTCACTTACTCACTCTGTCTCTATACTGTTTATCCTGTACAGGGTCATGGGGGGCCTGGAGCCTAATCCATTGCAGGGCACAAGCACACACCCTCATACACTCTGAGCAATCTGGAAACGACATTTAGCCTAATCTGCCAGTGTTTGGACTGTGGATGGAAACTATCACCAATCATGGGGAGAACATAAAAACTCCACAAAACACATACAGAACCCTTGACCCTGAAGGTGTAAGGCCACAGCGCTAACCACTATGCCACTGTGCCACCTATGTTCAGAACCTAAGTTCAGTTTTTTTGTAAAACAGCAAAGACTGTACATAAAATATCATTCTTGACTATGTAGCAAGTTCCCAAAAAAAGGGAGGGCCAGTAAATATCCCTGATGGCGTCAATATTAGAGAGGAGACAGAGTGTCTAGGGAAGGGCATTACTCATTACAGGGTAACCAAGAAAGAAAGACTGTATGGCTATAACAACAGCTCTACGTTTAGGACTTTATAAATGTTAAATTTTAATTGATCCAGATAATAACATATTTACATAAATATGCTTACACAATAGAATCTTAAGTAAAAAAAGATATTAGATGGTACACTTAAAGGATTTTTTAATGAGGTGATCTCTTATATGATTCCAGGAATGCTCAGGAATTCAATAATGAATGCCCTTTCTTACTCACCCTCAATCCATTTTCCGATTTGCATGCTAGATATTGCAGTAGGTATATATAATGTATAGTTCAGGACCAGACGCTGTACCTAAAATATTTTCTTAACAAAACATAACATCCCCCCATCCCGCTGTATATTGTCTCTTTACGTTTGACATGACCTCAGCATATACCTCCTAATATCTCTATGGCAAAGTGTGTCTCCTGGCAACTTTCCACACAAGCATAGGATATCGTTTGTCTTGGGACACAACAGCGTGTCAAAAAAGCAGATTGTCTAGCACAAATGCTCGAGCGCTGACTGATGATTCACAGACAGTGAATCATATGCTGTGCATGTAGCTCTCAGGGGAAAGGGCTTCTAATGGTTTTCTAGCACAAATTTCTTGTTCTGCTCATATCTAAGTAAATCTTGATTACCACATGCTTCTCAGTTGCTATAGCATTATTAGCTCTGAGGGTTTTTTGCAGTCACACGGCAGATTGCAGTTTAGTCTGTGGGAAACAAATAAGACAGTTTCACAATAAATTGCAATCTCTGAAATCTGATTCGTTCTACTTCCTCAAGGGAAACAGCTGTGCGATTCCGTTCTCACATTTTGTCTTAGTTGATACCACTGCATGGAAATCTTTAAGCACAAAATATACTGAATAAACTTTATTCAGCAAAATTAAGTTAAATATATATGTAATAACGACATTAGCTCCAATACTGAAATATGTGTATGTGCTACAGCCTCAAAATCAGTACAGAAGCCTGTGTTGTTAGTAGTGACAATTGAGACAAATGCACATTGTTTATGGCTGCTTCCAGAACAGCATCAGCCCTCAGGACTCACACCGCAGCCTTGTGACAACCAACAAGGATGCACATGACTGCTTGCGTTCTACAAAAAGCGTTCAAGGCAATCAAGACTTTTGATTCTGCAGAATAACAGAACACTGTTATGAGAGTAAAAGTACCTTATTTAGTTTACTTCTCAATATAATCCCCTGCTACACTAATGCACTTACATCAGTTATAGACATATCACTAATGCTCGTAGAAAGTTAAATGTAGAAAGTCAATGTAGAAAGTTTTTGAATCTTGATCAGACTGCCTGCTTCACATCACCTCCCAGAAACTCCTTTAAAGTCCCAAACATGTGGAAAAGCCTTGGAACAAGGTCCAGAGTGTACGGGGGATGTGGCAATAACTCCTAGCCTAGTTCCTGTAATGTGCAAGTGGTGTTAGAAAATGACTGCGTGTACAGTTCCCCCAGACAGATGTTTCTTTTGCATAAGAGGGTCAGGTGTTCTACACAGTGAATGTTCACGAGAATGACTAATCTCAGCGCCACCTCGGCCGTGATCGTCATTCACAAATGTGCGGACTCCTTTAAAATGTTTGCACCATTCAAATGTATTACGGCATCCAGGGGTCTCATCATCATACTGTGTTTAAAGTCTTCTTCTACAAGAAGTTTCATCACAAATCGAACACAATACAACGTATTTCTGGATTTTTTTTTACCCTGTATTAGGGCTGGCACAAATAAGCCTTGTGGCAAATTATAAACCATTATACCAATAATTCTGATTAGCAGTTTCTCTTTTGGTTCAACAGGTCGAAGCAGTGGACATCTTACCACATCACAGGACAAGGGCTCAGCCCTGAGCTCAGGGCCTCATATGTTTGCGCGGTGTTTTCTATGTGGGTAGGTTTTGTGGTTTCGTTACACCTTCCAAAAACATGCAGGTAGGTGGACTGGCGACACTAAATTGCTCTTACTTATGAAAGAATGTGTGAATATATGCACAGCAATGTGCTGTGATGGATTACTGGATCACACAGTGTGTTTTCCTCCTTTGTAAACAGAGTTCTCAGAATAGTTCTGGATCTACTGTAATCCTGACCATGATAAAAAAAAATTTCGGTAGATGAATTAATGAATTTGTCTCTATTTCTACAGTATGCCCTTAGGAGGGAAGAACTGATAAACATACTGTATGAAAATGATTTTGAGTCTAGAATCTTTAAGACTCCAAATTTCTATTTTAGTTTAGTAGGTTTAGGTACATTTAAAACCACATAAACAGTGTGGCCGGACATGATGGTTAAAATTCAGCTGCGCAGAAAAATTATTAGATGAACATGGAGAGAAAAGAAATTTGTAGAATAAGCCAAACAGCCCACATTTTATATTGTACATTCACATTGAAATCATTTAAAGTCATTTTTTAGTATTAAGTAAGTATGGTTACTATATAAACAGATAAAAGAAATGTATATATTAGCTGATGGTTTACTTGGACACAAAAAGCATTTGCTGTGAGTGATCTGCTTTTGGTATGAGTCGTTATATACTCACTGAGAAGGGAGGAGCAGCTACAATGCCACGTAAAATGCTGACACACGCAAAGGAGTCACAGGTTCCTGACTTCAGCAGACAGTACAGCCGCGATAAACCCAATTGATCTGCTGAAATGAAAAATGCCGTGTCTTATCAGAGTCCAGTCTTCACCCTATTTAAAACATATTTCAACATTAGCAGTTTGCTGGGCTTCAACTGTTAAAAAGAAAAATCTTCTACATCCTTCCCTGCGCCTGAGGAAAAGCAACTGGCTTCTTTAAAAATGCTCCTACTGTGCCGACACCGCTGCCTGCATTGAAATACTGATTTTCTTAGCCGGGAAATGGACTCATTGGCTGACTTCCAACTCGGATGGATATTTTTACCTGGGCCTGAAGCTGAAGCGTATGCTGACGAAGGTCCATTACATTACATTGTGCTGTAAAAAGACAAGGAGATTCCAAATACATAAATTAAAAGGACAATCCGAAGCTGCAAAAACTGCAAATGTTTTAAACATGCATCATCTCATACATAAGTCAGATGCACCAGTTTAAATGGGGAGATACATACATATCATATATATAAACAAACAGTATATACAGTATGTGTATATAGAGACAGCCATATAAATGTATACACACTTCAACATGAAAAATATATGCTGCTATAATTATTCAATTCGAGGGCATAAATGACAACTGTTTAAGTGTGTATACATTTCTTTGGCTGACTCAATATTAAGGTTTTGCTCTCTATTGTCCATACCTTCCACACATTAGGTGAAAAATTGTAAGATTTTAATTACAGTCCCTGTGATACTTATTTACACCTACTTCTGTCTCTCTCCAACTGAAGTGGTGTTAATGGTAACAGGTTGAGTGGATCCTGAGAGATGGCACCTATTACTCACTTTAAAAGAAAATAAAAAAAGTCACTGCCTGTCTGCCACCCACCTCACCCAGCTGAGAGAAAATGTTTGCAGTGCATCTCACAATTATAGTAAATAGACATATTGTACAAATATCTGCATACCCTAACAAACCTTTTTATACATTTAAAATCTATACATTATTAAGTACACAGCAATTGTAATAAAACTACTAAATCTTCAGTAAATGATTTTATTCTGTTCAGAGTCATGTGGCTCCTCAGTCAATGCAAAGAACGCTAAATGTGAACGTTAAGTTACACCAAGATAGAAATTTGGCAAAGCCAATCCATCTGCATGTTTTTGAAAGGTGGAAGGAAACCGAAGAACCCAAAAGAAACCAAATATGATATTGAGAGTGTGTGAACAACGACACAGAGCAAAATCGAAGATTAGGATCAAAGTGTGGATCATGGAGCAGTGAGACGGCAACAGCACCCGCTGCACCATCATGCTGCACGCCCCTATTTTGGTATAGCGATAAATGCATGAATTGTGCAGAACAATATAGAGATAACATGCAGAGTTCAGATTGCCATTGTTTGTCTGAAACTAATCTGAGAATAAAGAAATTAACCTTACTCACTCACTCATCTCACTCACTTAGCTTCCATACTGCTTTATCCTGTAGACAGGGTTGCGATGGGCTTGGAGTCTATCTCAGGAGACTTAGGGCACAAAGTGGGGTACACCCTGGATGGGTGCCAGTCCATTACAGAGGAATGAACCTTTTTGTCAAATTCATTCTGGTAGGTTTTCAAGTAGAGCCAAATGTGAGCATGTGTGAAGCATAGCTGTCTTGTAGGACAAAAATGGAAGCTCAAATGAACGAGATTGGACATAATACAACGTAATGATGCATGCCAGGGCCTAATCTGATTTAACATTAGAGAGAAAATGCAGTAGGATAAAGAATGTAATCATCTGACAAGTAAACACAGAAGTAATTAGACGAATGTTATGTCTGGGGGGGAAAGGAGGGATAGGAATTGTTGGGAATGGTCACTGAAAGCCTTTAAAAAAAAAAAGTTGGGTGTGTCTTGTTAAAGGCAGATCATCTAATAAGTGAGTAAGGGCGCCTCCTTCTGGGCATTCTGTGAAACAACAATACACCATTGCAGCAGCAGTAGGGATGGCCGCTAAATTACATATAAAAATATACATATGTAAAACGCAGCACACCACACTTGGGCCTGCTTCAATATTTTGATAATAAAGGTTTATAATAGAGGCGATAAGGTTTAAGGCACGAGAATGAGGTTTGAGGCACGTTAAAAACGGCTATCCGGATGTCTGTTCACGATGTACTTGACCTCTAGCTTATAAAAGAGAGCGTTATAGTCACGTGCCTCTACTCACTTCCGATTCACCGCCCACTTTTAGGCAGAACTGGTTATGGAAGCCTTTTCAAAAAAATCTTTCAAAGTGTCGAACCAAGGCAAATATCTACGAGATTAATGACGTAGATATATAATAAGGAGCATTGTTTTAAAGCAAATAGAAAATAAAGGTCTAAGAGTGCGTATACGGCTTTACGCCAGAGAAGAACTACTTTTCCCATAATGCGCTGCGATTGACGTCATTAACTCGTTTTTCCCCGCCTAATTCAGAAATTCTGCTGACAATATTTTAATTTTAACGTTATTCTTATTTTGATATTTTTTATTTATAACTGACTTGGCAATGGGTCTAAATATTCCTGCTTGAATTCAGTGACAACAGTTAACATTTCAACAAGGAAATAGTGGACCAATCCCACAGGATGTCGTTAGTCATATACCATGGTAATAGCGATAGTCCTGATTGGCGGAAAATCTCTTTGGGATTCTGGGCAATGTAGTGCTGCAACAGGACTCTGGCATACACTCACTCTCTAACCTTTTACAACCCTTTTTTCAGTATTCAGGGTCTCGGGGACCTGGAGCCTATCCCTGGAGGCTTAGGGCACGAGGCAGAGTACACCCTGGGGGGGCCAATTCATCGCAGGGCACACACACACTACGGTCAAATTGGGAAGGCCAATTAATCCAATCTACATATCTTTAGACTGTGGAAGGAAACCAGAGTACCTGGAGGAAACGCACCAAGCACAGGGAGAAAATGCAAACTCCATGCACACAGAGACCGGAATTGACAGTGCTACAGTGCTAACCACTACACCACCGTGCCGCCCTGTTTGTAATTTTTTTTAAAAAGTTTTATATGCAGAAATTAAATTTTTTTAAAGCTGCCTTGCGACATTGTCTGATGTTAAAAGAATTATAAAAAAATATATACTATATATCTTCTTCTTTGTCTTTCGGCTGTTTCCTTTCAGGGGTCGCCACAGCGAATCATCTGCCTCCATTTAACCCTATCCTCCGCATCCTCTTCTCTCACCCCAACTAACTTCATGTCCTCTCTCACTGCATCCATAAATCTCCTATTTGGTGTTCCTCTAGACCTCCAGCCTGGCAGTTCAAACCTCAGCATCCTTCTACTGATATAGAAAATATATACTATATATACTACATAATAAACTATGGATTGGATTGGGTGCCAATCCATCACAGGGCACATACACACATAAACACACTCACATGCTCATTTACATACACAAACTGGAGTATCTGGAGAAACCCACTAAGCAAGCATGGGGAGAACATGCAAACCCCAGACACGAAGCAGGAATTGAACCTTCACCTTGGAGGTAGTACTAACATACTACAGTACTAACCATACATTTTCTCTTAAAATTAAAATGGAAATCAAACCCAAAAATGAATTTTATTTCCTGTATGCCAATAAAAAAAAAATCCTCCTTAAACCCGGAAGACAAGTGCTGATTGGCTGACGTGTAAGTGGCCCCAACGTACCACAACAAGTAATTGGTTAAGTTGAATAAATAATTAGGTTTCCACCAAATACCCCCAATGATAATACTATTAAATCAGCAGATTAGTGAAGATGAAAACAAACCAAATGTCATAAACTACTCAGATATAATGGTCACTACAGAGTTTCATTATTACAGTAACAGCCGAATTACACTCAGGCAAATTATTTAACTTACAGCAATATAATGAGGTCATATCCTGGCAAAACTATTGTTCTTTTAAAATGAAATCCAATAATTATGCATACCTCATAAAGCAGAAAATAAGCTCTGCTCCCTCCTCTATCACAGAATCAACACACCGGTCAGCAGCAAGCACAACAATGGCTACTGTGTTGTGTGTTGACCAGTGGGCACTAGAAATAGTCTCCCTCTCTCTCTGTCTCTCTCTCTGTCTCTCTCTCTCTCTCTCTCTCTCTCTCTCACACACACACACACACACACACACACACACACACACACACAGTGTCTCTCCACTGAAGATGAGTTTCAGGCCCTCTGTCTCTTTTCGATTGAAGGATCAAATATCCAGCGTATATCAGGTATGCCCTGTCATTCTTAAAGATGGCTAAAGATACAAAAATAAACGAGCAGAAATGTGCAAATATGACTTTATTATATGAGCATAGTTTTTATTTTTATTTTTATTTTTTACAATTACTTGTGGTATATTTACTTGATGTAATATATGAAACAGAATTCCACTGTACATTAATGTATTCTCTTCCTACTGCTCTCTCCTTTGTAATGCGAACTGTGACTAATACACAAGCACATGCAAATGACAATGACATGGGAAACAACATAGCTAGATTTAATATGTATGGTGACCTGCTAAAACCTTTCACATGGTCAAATTCTGACATTCAAATACATATATTCTTCTTCAATATTGCAGAGCAACCCTCCAACTTTGTACTGAGTGAAAGCTACTGTATATTAACACATAAGTGCAGAAGGGAGGTATGCCAGGGGTCCTGGGTTGATTGGAACAGGTAGGTGTGGTCAAATAGCTCCACAGGGAAGCAACAAATGGCAGGGAGAGTTCACCATGCTGTGGCTAGATTTGGCTAACATATGTGGCAGAGGTGCAGATGAAAGAATCTGTACAAATCTGGTTTCCACTGAAATTCAAGGTCTGGATCTATCAGGAGAGCGGTTCCTTATCTACCTGGGGCCGTTAAAATATAAGTGGTGGCGGTCTTTACAAAAAAGTCAAAAGTCAGCTCCACAAGTGGCAGAGATTGCATCGCAGCCTGAACATCACCACGCTGTATGGAAACATAAAAAAAAACTGAAGCTCTTTATCATTTGTTAATTGTGACACAGATGATGAGAACATCTACAGAGCACTGTATCAAGTGACCCCAGTGTGGCAAGCACAGGCATCATAATGATGACTGGGAGGATGTTGAAGGATGCAATATTTCAGGCAGAGCCTGCAGCACCAAATCCTTAAAGGAAGATTTGTGGAAGGAGGGTTTATCTAGAAAATAGGATAGGAATCTGTGATGTCACCATGAGTGGGAAGGAGAATGGAGAAACACCTTCTTGTACAGGAGGGAATGTAAAAGACCCTGCAAAACATTCTGTCCATGGGCACTTCACCAAGACCAAGTCCTTAAGACCATTACTGGGACAACCAGGAAGTGGATCAACAAAACTGCAGGCAGGTCTATCTGTTAACCAAGAAATCAGCATACATGTAACGGAATGAAGCCAATAAGAAGTAGAAACACTGTCCTGTTGGTCTGCTTATCCCTGTCTCTGCTTACCTGGATGTTAACACTTGACGTAAAGGTTTCCACCTCACATGACCCAGACATCACTTACAGACATTACTTACAGACCATCAAACAGACCTGCTGGATCTTGCTGTGTCTAAGGAGAAGAGGATTGGGGGCACAGGAGAGTATGGCACAAACAGCTGGTAGAGGACAGACACTGGAAAAGCTGGAGGTTGAGGACCATGCCAACAATGTCAGGCAGTTTGTAGGGTAGTCCTTGAGCATGCTCTATAGCTCATTACTGGGCTAATCAGATGGAGAGCTATTAGTTTCAAATCAGGAGTAGTTTAATAGGCAGTTTTCCTTTTGTGTGTCTCTCAGCCAGAAGTGAAACCTATCCTGTGAATGAGTAAGCATTTCGGTCACCCAAGTCAGTCTCAGCCTCATCATCTAAAGTAAAAGTCATGCATTTAAACATAAGCCTCATTGTCTTTTTATGCCACTGATCCTTGTTCACATTAACATTAGTGGGGAAATAATTACCAATCAAATCAGTAATTACTGTTGGCAATTTAGACATTTAAAAACACCAATCAGCCTACAACGCATGTCTTTGGACTGTAGGTTTCACAAATCCACAAATCACAAGAAGAACCTGCAAACTCCCAATATACAGACCAGAGGTGAGATTTTAACCTCAAACCCTTGAAGTATGAGTCAAAATTGCTATCCACTGAGCCACCAAGCCCCCGATGCACTTTACTCGTGTGTAAACATTTACCGAGCTCTTTAGACCACATGCCGCCATATAGGGAACATAAGATAAACTAGGCCTTGTTTAGACATGGTACTGGTCTCCATAAGGAAAAGTATTTTTTATGTTACAGCCCCTTTTTTGCTAAGGGGCAAAAATATTATTTACATATTATGTTCTTTATTTTGTTGCTGACAAAAAATTTCATAAGAATAGAAAAATCTGATATTTCTGACCTTGTGGGGAAATTTTGCAAACGTTTCGCCTCAGCTGCTTTTTAACCTCAACTTTATTATTAAAAATAATAATCATGTGTGTATGTGTGTGTGTGTGTGTGTGTGGCATTCTCTCTCTCTCTCTCTCTCCATCTGCAGCCAGTTTAAAGTCTTTTTTCATTTTAAATGAACAATGTCTGCATCCAAGAATTTGTTTTGTCATCAGAGCATAAATCATGCTTAGAATCTGGACTAAATGTTCTGACATGCTTTTAATTCAATTCTGGCATGAATATGAATATCATTTCCTATTGGTGCTGTGTTTATCTCCCTCTAAAAAAAACCCTTCAACCAAAGATATTGTTATAATAATAATAATAATAATAATAATAATAATAATAATAATAATTGTAATAGTATGTTATTATTTTTAGTGAGTGTCCCTATAGTGATTTACCTTTTAATATAAAAAACCTTTCCTGTACCTTGTTCTTACTTTCCCAAGAGTGTGAACTGTCTGGAAGCTGAAACACCTTCAGCCAGTCTAAAAACCAACAAGGTTGCATTCTGTGAAAATCTATAGTAGGAAAAAAATATAGTAGCTGGAATGGTTATCTTTTGTGTGACCGGTGCAGATAAGCATATCTGTGTGGTGTCCTGTGGAAAGAGTGAGTAAGTGGATGAGTGTGTGATGGATTCATGCAGAGTCGGGATCACATAACAAACACCTTGTATGGAAATACAGGCGAACCTCTAGCACTGACTACACCAACACAGCAGGACATCCACTGATCAACCTGGATTCTAATATGTTATCAGCTATGACCAGCTCATTCGGGCGCAAAACTACTAGAAAGCAATCCTTGCTCACGGATCAGTACCTACTGTATCAATCACTGGTGAAAGTTCAAGTGGTTGTTTATTCCAACCATTTAAAGGAATAATAACTCTTAATGTATAAACAGGTCAAAATAAACAAATACCACCAGGGATTAGCTTTAGCATCTGTAAGGAGTTTAAGAAGGTATAGCAGTATAGCTGTGCTAAAACAAAACAAAAAAATAACTGAGAACGGAACCAGATGAAGAGTGGAATGAGAAAATTTTGCGTCATTCCAGCTAGGGTGCTGCCTCTCTCTCTCTCTCTCTCTCTCTCTCTCCCATTTCTCTCATGTCCTGCCCACTTTCTCCCTCTCTCCCACCCTGTCGCTCTGATATTGCCATGAACAACAGTAAAGTTTTCACAATTCCTTTTCAGCTGCATCCACCCACAGCACTAACACTACACAGACTGCAGGTAAGTGACAATGATGCTCGATGATATAAGGCTATCCGATATAAGGTTATCCAATGGTATTGCATTCTTCCAGAGTGTTTTTATGTCAAGATGCTACAGGCTACTTTTTGACATTTTTTTCGTATGTGATGCCACCTTTAAAAGATGCAAAAATACCATGTGTCTGTAAAGATTTAGACTAACCTGTAAGTGAGCTGTGAAACCAGTAGCTGAGCTAAGGCTGAATTAATAAAAGAAGCCACGGTGTTCCATGCAAGGTTATTTAGAGTAGCACTACGTATTTCCATCCTGCTCCAATTGTTTGTTGATTTCCTGTTCTAGATATTTTACTCTGTGTGTGTGTGTGTGTGTGTGTGTGCGTGTGTGTGTGTGTGTGTGTGTGTGTGTGTGTGTGTGTGTTCAGGATGCCCCTCGGAGGGGGAAACAGGTGTGGCTGTTGCCAGAAGACTGTGTACTTTGCAGAGGAAGTCCAGTGTGAAGGGAAGTACTTCCACAAGTCCTGCTTTCTCTGTAGTAAGTCACCAGCTTCTAGAATGTTGATTTGAAAAGGCAAGGCTTTCTATCTCCTTAATATTGTCTAATCTATTTCAGGACCTCTGAGATATCCATGCTGATAGATGGCATGCCTTGAATTCTTAGGTTGCATGTGATGAAGACTAACATCTCTACTTTAACACGTGTCCATATTAGGAAGTCAAAAAAATGAACGTCATTCTGGTGGCGGATGCCTTATATGGGACTCCAGAGTGTGCTCCTCCTCAATACTATGTCTGCGTCTTTCACAAAACTGTAGCAGTGCATCAGCTATATAAACAAAGTGTTGCTGAACTAACCTTGGGCCAAAAACGCTGATGTCACTTGTTGCCTGAAGTTCAGAATTTTTTTTGCTAATGAAAATAATTTACACACACTGGAGACAAAGGAATGCTTGACTGTGAGACACATACTGTATCACATGCTGTGTTATTCAAGTCTGAAGTCTAGGGCAAGTCTGAAGTCTGAACGAGGCTAAAAGCATGCTTTTCATTAAATACCCTCAGTACAATGCTTACTCTGGAACTTGTAAAAACCTGGCTGCTGTCTTTACTAATGAGCAGGTTATGGAAATTTACACGACCCTAGCCACATACCCACTGCTTGAAACTAATTTTAAAATAGTAGATAAATACCTTCTAGACTTTAACATCCCAATAAAGCACATTACATTGTGCAATTCAGCAGCTGTCTTTCTTCTTCGTTTTGTTTCCATCCAGTGGCGTGCAGGAAGAATTTGGACAGCACCACAGTGGCTGTACACGTGGATGAGATCTACTGCAAATCGTGCTACGGCAAAAAATATGGGCCAAAAGGCTATGGTTTTGGTGGCGGTGCTGGAACCTTGAGTATGGACACTGGTGAAGGACTGGGAATCAAACCTGTGGAGTAAGTGGAAGATCGTCATAGTGAAAGTTCATTTAGTTAAAAGTGGTTTTTAAATGAACATACATGTTTTTATATTAACATGACAGAATCAATTTGGTTTAAATACTTACTAAAAGATACATATTTCTCACCCAGACAAGCACCACATCAACCTACCAACAACCCCAATGCCTCTAAGTTTGCACAGAAATTTGGCAGCTCGGATGTGTGCCCTCGCTGTGGCAAAGCTGTTTATGCAGCAGAGAAAGTGGTGGGAGCTGGAAATGTAAGTGACTTCTCTCCTGTATCCTGTGTGTGTATTAACATATGTTAATAGTATACCATGTTACAACCATTCAGTGGACAAGAATTAATATTTGGCAAATTATCCAAAGTAAGGATTTTTCTTTTGCTTTTAGTCATGGCATAAGACCTGCTTCAGGTGTGCAAAATGTGGAAAGAGCCTTGAGTCCACAACACTAGCAGACAAGGATGGAGAAATCTACTGCAAAGGTGAGAATTCAGTAACCTATTAGTCATTATAATACATTAGTATATCAAATATTCCAGCATTTCATAGTCTTACCCTTGGAGTACATTAGTGGTTACAATACAGCTCTACGACTCTGAATATGTTTGTTAATAACCATGCCGTTTACATAGCATAGACGTGTTAGAACAGGAAGAACATTAGCATTTACAGTATTTTGATATTTCTGTACTGATACCAAGTATTTTGTGTAGGTTCTATGACACTGGAGAACGCTGCTATGTGTTGTCACTTTAAAATATATCAATCTTTCTTGATGATAAAAACAGTAGCCTGTTCACTCTATATATCAATTTGGAATTATGGTCAGTTGCCCAGTTAGTGAGGTTATTATATGAACACCTCCCCATCTCCGTTATTTGGAATGGGGAGGTATCTCAAATCAAATTTCTCACTTGAAAGAAGCCGCTTTACTTGCTGTCAATGTAAATACAAATATATCTCAGTGTATCTGTGACTTAGCTAACCTTACACACATACATAGTTAACATCCCTAGTGACTACCCAACTGCTCGCATCCCCAGCCTGGCAGGACTATGCATTGTTCCTCTTTGGGGTTGACAGGTCAGGGATTATTCTGAGGATTTTACTTGTATAACTTTGTCATTGATTTGGATTTACAGGTTGCTATGCTAAAAACTTTGGTCCGAAGGGTTTTGGGTTCGGCCAGGGTGCAGGAGCTCTAGCCCATGCCCAGTAGGAAAGCAGTACGCAAGAACAAGAGGATCTGCTCCAGCTCTCTGCTTTGAGTTCTGCATACTTCATCTACCCGTCACACGTGCTTGCAATTTGCACATGGAAATGCTTTTAAATATTTAACTATTCATTAAAAGAACATTATTTTTCCATGGACTAAATTCCAAAAGCAGCATGGAAATATATATTTCAATGATGGATTTATAAAACAGATGAAATTTTCATACTGTTTTATTTCTACTGTTCGTAGTGAATCATAAAAATCATGGGAGGTAAATGATCTTTTAAAACTGCTTCAAAAAAGCTAATTTATTAAGGATTTTAAATAAATATTGCTTGCTTGTTCCACCAAGTCAGCAGTGAGCCACATTAGTGCTTTAAAACATATTAACGCACTGTGCCATATTATGCATTAAAACACAATATACATTATAAAATTGGAAATTATTTTTGTTCTTTATATGTGAAACTAACTGAAACATAATACATCCCTAATAGTAAAGTAAGTAATAACGGTTATGATTATACTAAAATGATGTCTATAGACTGTTATAATCTTCCTACACAAGATGACATGTTAAACATGTGCAGATGACCTGATTGTTTACTTCTGACATCATTGACACATTAAAAAGCAGCGAGTGTTGTTAATGAACAATAGGGGATTATGTCTCTGAGCCTGTCTGCACCCTGCCATGAAACCACAGATACACAGCTGGCTGAGTGAATTATGGAATGCATGACTGAGAGATGATAAGTGACAAATTTTCAAAACTTTAGCAAAAGTCAGCAGAAATACAGGACCTCAGTAAAAATATGTACCTCATTAGCAATTTTGCTTTTTTTTTTTTTTTTTTGTAAAAGCAAAAACATCACAGATTTGAATGAGGAAAAAAGTAGAGAGTGCTTTGCCACTAGAGGGGGTTGTTATAGGTACAGCTCAGTGATCATAATACTTCTGGCTGGCATTTAAATACATAAACTAAATCAATTCAGTATCTGGTGTGGTGGTGTTAGTTTATACAGCCACAATATCATGCAATTTTACAAGGACTTATAAGGCAGATTTACATTCATGTCTGTATCTACACATCACAGACAGCATCTATAAAGTAGTTTTTGTTCCCTGAAAAATGAAAAGCTTTTGTTTATGACAAACAAAACTCTATCTAATGTTTAATTTGGGGAGGGGGTTGGGAGGTTACGGGAAGGGGAATTAACATTTTCAAATCAAAGTGTCCTCATATGAACAACCCAAAAGAATGATTAGCATTCTGTTTATTCTAAGTGCTTATTAACTGTTCTGTGACCTTGCTAAACTATAATGAGAGGTTTCAAGCTAAAAATAAATGCATTTTACCCTTTAGAAATAAAGGCACGCCAAAGCACAACTGTTTCCATTTGGGATTTACCAGGGAGAGTTAGCTGGCTGGATCAGGTACAAGACAGTGTGTGTGAACATCCATATACACACGCAAACTGAATGTCTGGAGGCCTGAAATTTACAAGAAGCATTAGAGAGGAATGGCTTGTCATGCAATAAAAAGATATATCACTCAAAATGCAAAGTTTGTTTAATAACCCTGTAAATAACTTCAGCAGTCAGTTATGAGACTTTGTATTACCAGACTTATTAGCACACAAGGACTGTGGTATGATGAAAAACAACCCAACTGTCATGAAAAATATCCAGGGTAACATCTAGGCCAAAAGGTGTATTGCCAACAACATGCAATAGATAAGACCTTGTCAGGAAACCTAACAGGTGTTTAACACAGCTGAGTGTTTCTGGAGTCTCCTGAGCTTCCATTACCCTCTGAAAGATTAATTGCCGGGTGCAGTGGCCAAAAGTGATGTTATATGAACTGACAATCTTCTAGATAATCTTTGTAGGTTTATCATAGAGGAAACACAAAGCCTACACTGCTACCCCGCTACTAGAGAGGCTTGTTAACAAGGGCACAGATATCCGAGTATCGTGACAACAGAAACCTGTTACAAACAAATAGTCATTCTAGATATGACATATTCTATGGGGTAGAGGGTAAGTTGAGTTCAGTGATTGACATCAATCAAAGTTAAACATTCATAGGTCTCCTAGCATACACATATTATCCACACAGACACGAGTGGCAGCATCAGCTGGTATGCTGCACTATGTTTAGCCACATCGTTGTATGAACAGTATTACATTCCTGTCATCAAGATACAGACATTTGAGCTGTCTGCAGTTAATATTTTAATCAAAAGCAATGTTATGGGACAGTGGGTTGGGATGGGGAGACACACAAAGATGAAGCTCATCTCTAATGATGGTCATTAAGCCTCTCGGTGAAACCTATGGCTTTGAAGACACAATAAGCCAAGCCATGCTCAACTCCTAGATATGGTATTTGTAACCTTTGTTTTTTTAGCTGTTCTGAGCATAGAGTGATTTAAATGAGTATTATCCAGCTTTTTAGCTATTAGGAGCATGGGGCAAATGCTATGCATGATTGCATTTAGTTGGTTACACTAGTTGGGAAGGGGGAGCTGTGCTGATGGGATTTCTAACCATTTTACCCACCGAATCCAACAAGGGGTTATAGAGGGTGTTACAAAAGTCTCCATACATGAGGAAATGTATTATTATTATTATTATTATTATTATTATTATTATTATTTAGAATTATTATTTAGTATTATGCAACTTTACAAATAATCCCCTACAAAACTACTTCATTGCAAATCTACATGGAGACTTCTCTCCATACATTTTTGTGTAATGGAATTGTGCATCTGCAAGCACATACTGATTTTTCTACAGGGTAAAAGTCCCCATACATATGCTGTATGTTCTTGCAGATCCAGGATGAAAAAGTTATTAAAACCTTTGTAATAATTGGCAAAAATGTTCCTTACCTTTAAAAAAAAAAAAAAAAATATATATATATATATATATATATATATATATATATATATATATATATATATGATTAGGGCCCAAGTAGAAATTGTAATCATTAAACAATACAATATTATCTTGATACCTAAGCATCATGATTTTATTTGATATTAGATATAAAATGTTTGCAGATGTAAGTACAATTGTAAACATAATTAGCAAATATTTCACTCCTAACACATGGGATGCTGTGCTGCCTGCAAGTATATGAATACTGTAGTTTAAAGTGTATCACCTGTATAATTAGAGAGGAATGGCAACACTGTAACATAAACATATATAAGCATAAACATTTATATGCATATTAAAAAAAAGTGAGAAAGTGGGGCGATACATAAATTGGCACAAAAATATTGCATACGTAACTGATTTGATTCCCCTCCACCATTTAGTGTTTGTAAAAACATTATACACCGATATGGCAAAGTTTGTGGACACCTGATCATTAGATTTTTATTGTGGATCTTTCCAAGTCAAGTCAAGTCAAGTCAAATAGGCTTTTATTGTCACTTCAACTATATACAGTTTAGTACACAGTGAAACGAAATAACATTTCTCCAGGATTAAGGTGCAACATACAACATAAATTAACAAAAACTAACTAGCTACAGTACCTAAGAAACCTAATAAGCTGGCTAGCTGAGACAAGACAAATTGAGACAAGACAACATAAACTAACAATATAAATAAGCCTAACTAGCCAACTTAGAGACCTAATTAGCTGGCTAGCTAAGACAAGACAGATTACATTTTAAGTCAGAAAACAGAAAACTATCTACATTTTTATACAAAGAAGACAACAAAAAGTGCATGTGCAAATTTGCAAACAAGAGCGACAAAGTGACAATGTGACAACATGACATTCCAATACTATTTGCATATTTGCTAATTCCCCAAACTGTTGCCATGAAACTGAAATTACACAATTATGTAAGGTAGCTTTATACATGCTATCATTAAGATTTCCCTTTAGTGGAGCCCAGGGGTTTGGCCCAAACCTGTTCTGGTGTGACAATACCCCTATGTGTAAATCAAGGTCCATAAAGACATGTTTGTTGGTTCTGTCTGTCCTGTTCAAATGAAATGCAAGGAGCTTGAACTGACACTACTTTTTGGATGAACTGGAATGCCAATTGTGAACCAGGTCTGACCTCATTAATTCTCTTGTGGTTAAAGTAGCAAATCTCCACGGTCATGCTACAAAATCTAGTGAAAGGCCTTCCAAGAAGAGTGGAGGCTGGCAATGCAGAAAAGTGGACGATAGTATAGCCCATAGTTTCTAAATGGGCTTTCAAAAGGCATTTGTGGACTGAAGGATAGGCATCAACATATGTTCGTCCATTTTTTAAAATTGTATTTAATTTGGCACTTGTATGTCTATTAATCTTCTGAAAGCCCTGAAATGCCACTACAACAACTGTTTTAAATGAACCGTAAATGTCAGTAAGATGGTGCAGTAAGATGGCTATATTGCTAGCATAACAACCCAATATCTGTGCAAACATGACCTTTATGAAAGCAAGCTCGCATAATTTATTAATTAAACTATGATCATGTTCATAATCCTTAATTTAAAAAAAAGAAGTCCAAAACAATTAAACGACTCTTACTGAAATTCCCTTCCTAACTTATTATATAAAAATTTAAAGCTAGTTTCAATAAGGCATTCAGTTTTCATATCTGGTTATTTTGCAGCATCCTGTATGCATTTAGTGCCAAAGACTAAATATAAGACTGATGTATACTGAAGGAAGTAATCTTTTAATTTAGTACCACGCTGATTGATGTGAGTAGACTTTTATTAAAATACAAAATAAATGCTGATATACATATTCGAGATTCAAAGAACTTTATTAATCCCAGAGGGAAATTGCTTTAGAGACTGATATATATGCTGATATGTTGATCTGCATATAGCTTTTGTTCTTGTTCCTCTGATTTAAGTAAATTATTGTTAGTTGAGACTGAGCCGAAGTCAGTCATAGACAGAGTGATGGTGTACACACATACAGAGTGATAGTGTACACACATACAGGGTGATAGTGTACACACATACAGGGTGATAGTGTACACACATACAGAGTGATAGTGTACACACATACAGAGTGATAGTGTACACACATACAGAGTGATAGTGTAGGTGCTGGTCATCGTTGACCAACTCCAGAAGCAGAGTTAGAAGCACAAGTGGTGGATAAGAGGTGTATATGTGTGTGTGTGTGTGTGTGTGTGTTTCTATTAATATCTCCCAGTAAGAAGCAAGGCAAGAACAATAAGAGGTTGGCTTAAAAGAAGGAGACATTGTTCCTGAGCATCATTTTGTGGCGCATGCCTTCATCCTTCTCCGTGTTTAAGGTAAGACTATACCGTTACTTTAGCTGTTTATATTTAAAAAAGATTAAATGAATAAAAATAAACCTGAAAACCTGAAAAATAATTAATAATTTGTGTATAATTCAAAATAATGTTAATATAAAAAGTTGTATTTTTCACTGTCAACTTGTCTGCTGTGTGATAAAAATTTGGAATCAAGCAGCCTTGTTTAATAGTAGTCTAGCTTATGAAAATGAAATATTTAATTTGCTAAAATTAGAATAATAATATTTTTCAAAGTACAGGAAGGCTGGACAAGCACTTAAACTGACACACCAGCCACCTTTAAAATACACATTACAAATTCACAAAATTGATTATATACAAGAGTATAATTAGCATGTTAGTGCCATTTGTTCAAAATGTTCGTTTCTGTAAAAGCCACAGAAGACATAAAGTCTTTAAAAGGCTTTATGCAGGTCTATTTACGGCATAGCGCTGGTGGAAATCAGCAGGAGAAAGCTGGATTGTTATCTGAAATAGTTGGCATGCCATTATCCCCGTACACTGTGTGTGTCAGCCAACACTTTCTTTTTAGAGAGTGTGTGTGTGTGTGGCCAAAGTTATCATACCACAGTTGCAGAATTGCAAAGTGATCTAATTAGGTCCATGCTGAGCTAAAAGTGTATAGCAGTTTAAATCTTTGATGATCTGATATTTAATAATTATGTTAAAATTACATAAACATGTGTTGAGTTTTAGGTAAAAAATGTATGATCATTTCACAAAGTTACAGGCTTTTTCTAATGAAATATTTTAATATTCAAAGTAGTGCTTTCACAGAATATACCAGAATAAATCCGTTTTTTAAAAATATTTTTTTTAGTATTCCTCCAGTTGTATTTGGGTGCTAATCAAATTTATTAAAGATCATTTGTTTAAATTCAAACCAATCTTTCAGACAGTGCTTGTTAGTCTGTGTTGCCTTAGTAATGAATGAAACCTCGATGCTGCAACCTGACCTCTTCCCCCCTGGTCTCAGTGGCTAAAGCACTTAATTCTCCCCATGGTGCTGAGCTTTAGTAACAAAAGCTTTTATTTTTGTCCTCTAGGTTGAATCCACATTATAAAGATGCCTGAGTGAGTTGTGTTCCTTTTTTACTTTCCATCCTATCTTCTTGTGTCTATTTTAGTTTAAATAAGTTCCTCGAACTGTTTTAAATAATTGTTAAAACTGAAAATAAAAACTTTTTTTTATATCGCAGAAAACTGATTTAAGATTAGTATTTTATTTGTAAAAAAATAAAAAATAAAATATTTTTAATTTACATTAAACACTATTTAATGATTTTTTCCCCCACTTTGCAGGCAAGAGGTAAGTGATTTACATTATTTGTGTTTTTGTACAAACAGGTGTTTGTAAGCAAAAAATGAAATAGACACTGCTTTAAAAATTAAATAGCAATATAATGTTGAAAAATAACAACAGATTTTTCTCCACATGTAAATTTTTCCACAATTAAATCACTTAGTTGCGTTAACATAGCATGGTACAATATTCTTGCACATATTTTTGAACTAATTTGATTGAACCAGCTCTGAGATTTGGTTTTATCCCACAACTGCAATTTGTTTAATAATCCACAGAAAAAGTCAAAGATTTCAGCCTCACGGAAGCTAATGCTAAAGGTATGTATGCGCATTAGACTTCAGAGAAACATAATCATGAACTGGTAAATGAGTAGCAATCTGGAGATGATTACAGATGTATTAAATCACTATCTCCAAGACTTATTCAATGTGAAAAATATGGACTCTGTTGTGTTGTCCATGTATGTCTTTGGGTGCAGAGCATGATGGTTGCTAAAGCTAAAGAGATGCTAGACCAGGAGGCGCTGGATATAGAGGAGGAGAAGGAGCTGTATCTGGCAGAGAAAGCCCCTCCTCTTCAGACTGGTGGAATGTCTCTTGCAGAGCTTCAGGTAGGCCTTTACACATCCACACAACAAACAAATGGATTTAAACAGCCGAATCCATATAATTAGATCCACTATATTACGCCAATTACTGCTTCTGAGAATTCCAGAAGCATGCATTGTAAAGCTAATAAGTACGCGTTGCATTTTCCCCACCACGGACAGGAATTGTGTCAAGAACTCCATGCCAAGATAGACGTGGTGGATGAGGAACGTTACGATATCGAAGCCAAAGTGCTGCATAACAACAGAGAGGTTAAAACTCTTCTGCATGCATGTTTTAAGAGAAAATGAGCAAAAGACTGTTTGCATGATCCTGGCTGAAACTCACAATGGCCTTATTTATGCAGATAAAAGATCTAAACATTAAGGTCTTAGACTTGAGAGGGAAGTTTAAGAGGCCCAATCTGAGAAGAGTGAGAGTGTCAGCAGATGCCATCCTGCGTTCACTCTTGGGCTCCAAACACAAGGTGTCATTAGATCTGAGAGCAAACCTCAAATCCGTCAAGAAAGAGGACACAGAGAAGGTGGGGCAGTAATCTAAGGCCTTCTGTGCATCTTTAACAAAAATTGTATAAAAACTAAGAGTAGCAAACTGATATCCATGTGTATATTTATCCTGCAGGAAAAAACAGTAGAGGTTAGTGACTGGAGGAAAAACGTAGAGGCCATGTCTGGAATGGAAGGCCGCAAGAAAATGTTCGATGCTGCCAAAGGGCCTGTGCAGTGATCAAGTGAGTGATAACCCAGCCTTGTGACTTTCTAATAGACACCACAAGATAATTGTACCATGAATAAAACACATGACATACTGTACTGATCAGATGTAGGCTTACAAAAGCAGCAACTCACTAGACCCAAATGAAAAGAACACAAGCTAATGAATCACAGAAAGCAAATACGGTATTGCAAACTGTAGACATAATAATAAGAAATAATTGTTAAAGGTCAAATATTAAAGGTCAAAATTAAGTGTTCACCATGAAGCACATTATAAATACTAAATCGTTACAGTCTTAACTAAAGAATTAACTATAAATATATATTTTTAAAATCACTACAAATAAAAAAAAATATTTAACAAGAACAAGTACATTTTTTTAATACTTAAAATTAGTGCAATGCAAATGTGCAGTTGAGCCAATAAATATTTGGATAGTAATACTTAAATGTGTAGACATTTCATTTTAACTAAAAATATTACCAAAAGTCTTGTATATAAATTCACCCTATTTGCAAAAGCTCAAAACTAATTGGAAATTTGACTGATAAGCAGTTTGATGACTAATTGTGGTCTTTTCATTTAATTACAAATTTGGGAAATTAAAGGCTAGCCCTCTGGTTTCTGATAGAATTAAACATAAACTGCTACCATAGGAGTGGCCAAATCAACAATTTATTACATTCTTTACCGGTGAGCTTAGCAACACCAAAAGGTCTGGAAGGCTTTGGAAAACATCCAAAATTGGTGATCTCAGAATTCATTCCTAAGACAAATCCATCATGAAAATAAATACAAAGACTTCATTAAAGATGCAAAGACTGCAACACTGAAAAAAAACAACAAAAAAAAACAGATTAGACCTTGCTTAAAAAACATCTTAAAATGTTTTATGATTCCTTGGACAGATGAAATCAATTTTAACTTCTGCCAGAATGATGGGGAGACAAAGGGCTGTGGGAAAGGAAAAGAAGAGTTTATGGTGCAAATTATACCATATTATCTGTAAACATGTCAGAACGCAAAATTATGAGCAAGTGTGTCTGCCAGTGGAACTAGGTCACTGGTATTTATTGATGATGTGACTGCTGATAGAAATAGCAGAATGAACTCTGATGTGTGTAGAAATCTTTCTGCTCAGGTTGATTAAAGTGCTGCAAACTATTATGAAGGAACTTCAGAGTATAGATGGACGCAAAACAATGTGAACACAAGCCAAGAGCGTCTTAAGGCAAAGAAGTTGACTGTTCTTAAATAGCCAATCAGTCAACTGACTTCAACCCACTTGAACAGTTTTTCCCTTATTGTAGACAAAATGTAAGGCAGAAAGAGTCACGGGCTGGTGGCAACCGAAGAAAGACGCATTAAAAGTTTGCATTAATAGGTTCCAGATTTCAGACAGTCATTCCAGTAAAAAGTATTAAAATGTTCTTTTATTCATAATTAGCCTGTGGAAATGAAGAGAATATAAACGTATGTGATTTATAAATAAAGTAATGCAATATTTTCATAAAACTCCTTGAATTAAAGCTAAAAATCTACACTTCAGTCACATCTTGATCACTCTTGCATTATGCACTGATATTAAGCCCAAAATACCGGGACCAGTTTAACACATAGAGATTTTTTGGACACGCCCTCTTATTGTCATATAAGAAGAAAAGAGTTTATAAATGTTGGGTGAGTACAACATTACATGGATACAAGATGAAACATGTGCTGGAGTCAATGAAATGGGAAAAGTGGGAAGGTGAAAAATAAAAAAGGACAGTAAATAATGAATGAAAGAATAAAATAACTAAACTAATATTGTTAATTTTACTGACTATTTGATACCACTTCTCTTTGTTTCTTAATTAAATTTCAAATCAGTTTTTATATTACTGACTTTATTAATGACTTTTGTTGTTTTTGGACTTCCTCATTTAGTAATCCACACAATGTTTTTTTTTTCTTTTACACAGGATATGGAATCAATTCAGAGTATTGATGTGGCAATGCTGACATTTGCTTTATTGAATTAAATTTTAATAATATTACAATCTTCATTATATGTTACTGTTATACATTTATTGCATGTTACTTGTCTAATTGGATGTTTATGTGTTCTCAATGCCTAAGTAACATAAAGTGTGATTAGATTATGTGTCAGAAAACAATCTGTTTTGGTCAGAGTTGACCACAACAGCAATTGTCAAATCATAAGAATGTGATGTTTTAATAGTGACATTCTCAAAATTATATTACATTTCTATAAACATCCTTCATGTGTTTTTTTTTTTTTTGTGGTGTGTGCACTCTATACTCTACATTCAATAACTCCCCCTTTTTCATGTGCTCAATGATCAAGTTAAAAGTCATGATTAAAATGGTTGGTGAGGCTCCAAAGATTATTTAAACCAAATGAGAGCTATTTTATAGGGTAAATAAACAGGTTCATGCTTGTTTCATATTGCGTCTGGTGGGTAAGAAATAATGTAGCACCTCACAGCTTATTCATTTCGAAATTGCATTGTGGTTATGATATGCATATATTTATGACCAAAAGCTTTCAAAAACATCAGCGGGAACAGCAAACCAAGAAAATGGGTAACACATTTACCATTACATCAAAAGCACATTACAACACTACACGTAAGGCATTATGTTCTAACAATTACTTTCTAGGAAATGTTTGACATATGACAAGCAACAAACTAAACATGTGATTCAAAGCGTGCTACTAAAACAACATTTATAGAATAAGCCTAATCTTATGTTTATTTAGGACTGTATCTGGAAATGGAAATTCATTATGGCATAATATTTTTTACCCCCCCCTCCCCCCTTTTTTTTAAGTTTGTGAATAAATGTCAGACGCATGGTCATTTTAAATCTGTTCTGCCTCACTGCATAAAAGTAATTAAGAAAATATTGAAAACTTTATCATGATACCTGTCATCTATCAATAGTGTTTGAATCTTATTTTTACATATTATACCATGCATTATGTGTATTTTTAAATATTGCTCACTGAAAAATCTGAAAATCTGAAAAAATTAATAAGGTTAAAGCTAGCTGAATAAATGCCCAGCCCAGACAGCATGGTGGTGCAGGAGGTAGGGTTGCATCCAGGGTCCTTGGTTTGATTCTGATCTCAGGTTACCGTGTGTACAAGGTTCTCTGCTTTCCTCTGACCTTCCAAGGCCATACCGGTATGTGGATTGGCTACTCTACCCTGCCCCCAGGTGTAAATGTCTATGTGCATTGTGTGTTACAATGGTGTATTCTCATCCTGACCAGGAGAAAGCGGTTACTGAAGCTCATTAAAATAACTATAGCCCTGTGCTTGCACTACCACTTTAATTACATGTTTAAGCAAAGAGATTAAGCCAAGACATTATCAGCCAATGAATCCTCACAAGCCTGTACATGTTGTTTACAGTTTTCGCCTCACGCATCCAAAGCAATTGATCAGACTTGCTAGAACTGGGAGAAATGTTGAGCTCACATGCTGCTTCTACTGTATAATGCTAGGTGGCACTGGAGACAAACATTCACGCTCAACAATCTGATGAAATGCAGGAGACACGCCCTTGTCACAATGTAACTTACAATAGTTGTTCGAAAGGTGTTTTGAAAGGCAGTTTGAAAGGTATGGCAATTACCTTAGTGAATAATTATGGTGAGGATTTTGAATTGTTCCATCTGAAGACGTTGAAAAATCAGAGCATGGGAATTTTTCATCTTTTAAAAAAAGAATTTGCTATGCCTGCACTTTATTATTATTATTATTATTATTATTGTTGTTGTTGTTGTTGTTATTGTTGTTGTTGTTGTCATTGTTTTAATCAACATTCACCTATATGATCCTAACAGAAACAGTGTTATACAATTAGTGATTTATTACTACAAAAATCTGCAAAGCTAATATTTAACCATACAATAAATTTTTAATTTGTTTCTTGTTTTACATAGTAATGGCTTACCTAGTAGTAGTAGTAGTAGTAGTAGAGGGAAGAAGAAGAAATATGACGCACCTTTAAAAACCTTTAAAAAATGTTAACGAACATTTTACATATAAACCTTATACATGGTTGAATGTAATAATATGCATAATCATGTTAATAAAAAATCCAACATCCATTTAGCATCATGTTTTGCATGATTGTAAAGCATTTTTTATTTGAATATATAAAACATATAATAATTTACATAGTTGAATGCATTATAGTTTCATGATTTTCCTGTTTGAAGACACCTGAAGCATCTAGTCAAGTTAATGTTTAGTATGTCTTAGAGTGGGGATATCACGATCAGCATTCCTTCAACCTTACATACAGCCTACAGTTATTTTGCTTGTCATGATGGCTAAACATTTAGCATACATTAAACATGACGCATTCGCAGGATAAAAGATCCTCTCCACAAGAGATATTTGTATAGATAATGGTACTGACAATCTAAACGAACCATTTGCAAAAGAAAAATCCTACCCTAGAGCATTATTAAAGGGTTAAAGGGTTAAAGTTTTCCCCAGACGAAAAAACTGGGAAAACCAAAAGGGAAAACTGAAAAATTTCATTTTTTTCCCCCTCTAAGATCATATGACTTACTACTTAAAATTCATTTTTTAGTTGCTGCATTTGAAATGCATTCCTTTCTTGTGGCTCAGTCATTGAGCACTTAAGCAGTTGTGGTGGGGTCTGATTGCCTTTGTCTAAACAGCCAAAGGAAAGAGAAGACTTTTTTTATCTAATTACTTAACACGCAATGACATGACAGAGTAGGCTACTTACTTTTAAAAGATAAATTGCCCATTAATCACCATTGTTGTAACTTCCTTTTTTCCCCCACAGATTACGTAATAATCAGAGTAAAGCACAGCACTAAAAGGTACGAAATGTACCTTTTATCATTACTTCTTTGCAGTATTAGCATAACACCTTGAAAAAAAACCTAACCATAAACATTCATCTAAAATGATAGAAATACTGTACAGTAATTAATAATATTTGCATGCAAAGTAGTAGGCTTAAGTAACAATCTATATAAAAAATATATAATTTAGTACAAATAAAATCCATTAGTGCAATGTTTTACCATAGATATGGGTGCTTTATACCCAGGAGTGAAAGTAGTTTTAAATTCTTGTACTTTAGCTAGAAAAAATATATATATAGGTATGTCTCTACTTAGTTGACTTGAGCATAGCCTCACATAAAAAAAGATAGGTTGCGATGTATAGTCTCTTGTTCCACACACTCTAGCCCTGTGTTAGAAGCTGGTTTGCTTTCCACCCTAGTTTGTTTTGCTTCGGTAAGGTGAGTCATGAACATGAACACACTGGTCACGGTAACTATCAGTAATGAATGATCGAAACACAACACCAGCAGCTTAAAGGTATTTCAGAATGACTTAGAAGCAGTTACTAATGAGACAAAGTGCTGTTGAAAGTGCTTCAGTGACTGGTTTTGAATATGTGTTCTAGCAGGCGGTTGCTCTTCTCGTTTTCCAAAATTTTCTGAACCACACGGGCCAACTTTTACTCATGTTCATACTTTCATTATTGCATCCATTTTATGCCTTCTGTAACACTTGCATTGCACATTTGTGAGATCCATGTGCAGTTTGTTTATGCAATTGTCAGAAATTGTCAAAATTCTGAATCAAATCCAAAACAGTGCAAGGTCAAACACAGTAGAAGCAAACATAATCAAATCCCCCAAATAAACAAACCCCAGGAAGAAATCCAAAATAGTAATAGGAAATACTAGTAAACAGGTAAGGTAACAAATGCAAAGAAAAAATCTGAATGGCTAATCTAACATATAAGAAAACCAGAAATCAGACAGTGAATGTCATTTATTTGTTGGGAGCACGGCCGTCACTGTGTTCTTTGTAGAAATTTGCTCAAGGCCTAAATGGATATTGCACGTGAGAAACTCCAGTTGAGTTTGGTATCATGGCTGACCTTGCACTCTGACCCTAGCTTTCTTACAAGCTGAGATATGTGAAGAATTTCACTGTGCTGTAAAGTATAGGTGACCAATAAAAGTATATATATTACTACATTATTAAAATATTGTCAATGTAAAAAACCCAAAAACATAAAAAAAAAAATTCTCGTACCCCCTTTATAGACAAATACCTAGAGTACAAAGGGAGCATTAACCAGCCCATGTAGCATGCAGCGATACTTCTATCGTCCTAATAATTTACAAAATGGTAATTGACATTCATTTCACTCTATTATATGCTTATTACCTTGTACAGGAAAACATTATATGTGTTCCAAGTTAATTAAAAATATTTGCTTTTCTAAGGAAGTGGCTCCCTGAACAAATTGACTTGTAAATGGGAATCAGGATGTCTTTATTATTTAATGACTTATTGAGTCTCTGGTAAAACATGCATTTTAATGTGGGCTTGCTCCAAATGCTTTCTGCTGCTGCTGTGTGAAAAAATTAATGCAAAATCAGCTACTGAATTGGTTAGAAAATTGGTTAAAACATTAAAATGTGAGTAGCCTGTTCAAACAAGGCGGTGGCCAGATGGAGTGGTCTTTCAAGAATTTGTCAAGAACCAAAAACTGGTACAACTTCTTTACAAATCATCATATTTAGCAGGATGAACTAGACAATGTTGGAAGCTATTACCTTCCTGGTTTCATAGGCTGCCTTTCAGTCATTTCTTTTTAAGGCGTTTTTGTTTACATTAGATAAGATGTGTTTGTTTGTTTATGATGGAAAGTTAAATCTTTTCATTCAGGGCAACTGCACCGTGTTAAATATCACAAATAGAGCAATTTTAATTGTTTGTGGTTTTTGTATATATATAATCTATAATTCAATATTTTTGGCGATTAATTTGTACAAGGTTAAGAATCAGCAGCTAAAAAAGAAAAAATATATTTTGCTATCGCTGAAAAAAAAATTAAAGATTAAAAACATGTTTCTTTATTAATAGGATACCCAGGAAATGTAAAATAAATAAATAAATATAGGTAAAAAAAATTGTCTGCCTTTTACAGCAGATAAGATCAGTCCACATTAGTGATTCATCAACAGTGCATTGTTAGTGTGTGTCAAAGCAGCTGTCACTAAAACCACCTCACCTGGGGAAATAGAGAATTCTCCAACCCTCAGCATTCTCACTGTGAGGTAACCCGAAAACAAACAGGTCATCAGTGCATTGGACTAAAACTAAATAATGAATCATATTGTAATATGAAAAAATAACAGATTTCAACTTTCAACCTTATGCGTTTATCAATATTTATATGCATGTGTATATACTGTACATGTGTTACTGTATAAATGTATGCTATAAAGCAAACATTTGGTTTGTTTTAAATCCCCCAAAAATCCCCTTCTCTCATATGATTGGTTCACCCTCATACATTTCACAACAACTATGAATCAGGACAGCCATTTTTTCGATTTTAATCAGCTTGTAAATGAAATAAAATTATTTTGTTGTCTAAACACATGCTCATCTTGTTTATGCGGCTACTCTGAGCTGTGATCTGGCAACGTTGTTTTCGACATGACAGATCAGAGGTTTTGGAATGGCGTCAGGCAGCCATGTGGCCTAAGCTCACAATCTTTCAGCTTCCCCTGATAAAACTGATTGAACTCCCATGAGCCACATGTACTTTAGTTTTGAATCAGCCATCCACACGCCATATCTTCCCCTTTAAACCCTCTTCAGAGCAGAGCTGAGACAGAGAGCCATGTTAGGCAGATTAGTTCGTTGCTGCCCAGTTGTGCATATGCTGTATAAATAGACACATTGGATTGCTATTGTTCCGTACTGAGGCATGTGTGCACTCATACTACAGAGTGTTTTACTAACTATGTAAAGCCCTAAAGTTAGTCATGTGATACAAGGACAGTTTATAAACCAGTTCAGATTTGATTCAAGGTCCAGATTGAAACAGGGGGTATTGTAACCTCCTAAAGGATCCCCCAGATCTACAGAAAACAAAGGCAGGTAAAATCAGACTATTATTACTTTATTCATAATTAATGTCACGTTAAATGCATGAGGACATGAATATGACTTTTCGCTTATCGAGTATTATTTGAATAATTTGTGGGATTATAATTTTTTTTGATGGTATAAAAGATTCCATGTTGCTGATAATCTTAGAAGTTGTTGTTATTGACATTGTTGTGTTAAAAAAATTAAAATAATATTTTAAAAATACCTATATTTAAAATAATATTTTATTTTTTTAAATAATAATAATAATACACGAGGAGAAGAAAAGCAAACTGTTTATCTTTACATGAAACAGGTCTTAGTCCAAACATGTCAGATACAGAAGAAGTTCAATATGAGTAAGTACTGATAAACACAATGTTGTTGTATATTGTAAATGCCCATGCATAAATATTGATTATTAATTATAACCAATAATTGACATTACTACAGTGTGTGGCAGCTAAATAATAATTCTTTCGTTTGTGTCTGATTTTCAGGGAGAGTGAGGGTAAGAGGCTACTGCAATATTACTAATACATCACATGATGCAAGTACTATATATATATATATATAACTTTATCAGAGCAGAACAATCAGAGCAGAACATATTGAATACAACACGATAAATCCTTCTATATCCTGAAAATAAAGCTTATCCTGCACCAACATAGGGTTTGGACTGTTTATCTGTTTGTGAGCTCACTGGTTTTCTCTAAGCATTGATAATAATCTGGCAGGCAACTTTATGATCCTGCCACAACAGGACCTTCAGACAACAACAGTGATAGAGCACCACACCCACTGGAGTACATGTGGACTACACTTTCCATAATGTCTGTTAGAAAAGACTGAGCAGCTTGCATGGGTGTGGTTTTGTTTGGGCAATGTCGACTCAGCCCAGTCAGGAATTGCTGCAGGTTTTGGCAATGGAACAAACACACAGGAATGAAGCATTGTGTTACAACGTGTGATATGTGTGTGTTTTTTTTTCCTTCAGCGCTCTTTCTATTTCTGAGCTCAGAGTTGTTTCTGAATAAGGAGTGGTTAAGTCTTAATATGAAGTAACAATCGTACCTGTAATAAATAAAGACATTTCCCACTCAACTTAAATTTCAAAACAATCCAATGCCTTTGCTCTTTTAAAGTTGTTTCTACTGACAAACTATGTTAATGTCACTAAGCTATCAAGTTGCCATTTTGTTCTTGGCACACAGTTGTAATCGCTCTGCTCTGGTTAGCGAGAACAGTTTCTTTGTGTTGGGAGAACGAGGCCGAGCCACAGTATCTGAGAACCCTAGAGAGAGGTGCTGTTGTTAGCTCCACAATGCTAATCTTACTCCATCTCCTGCTTTCAATACTCTGTAGACAAGCTCAGTGCTAATGCTCTCTTTCTCCTGCAGTGAAAGGCTTTCAGACTAGACTCCAGGTCTTTGTCTCCAATCTGGGACAAATTGTCATATGACCCAATTTATAAGATGCACATATGCTAGCAAGTAATACTCAGCTTTTGCATGCATTGCATGCATCTTGATGCACAATAATATTAAGTTGGTGTCAGTGTGTGTGTGTGTGTGTGTGTGTGTGTGTAAGAGAGAGAGAGAGAGTGTGTCTGCTACTGTTGCATTGCGTTATGCTTAATTGTCAATTTGGTGAGCTGTGGGTGGGTGTGCATCAGGTGTAGGCATTAGTTGGGTGTGCATGCAGAATAATTGGCTGTATTTTTATGGCTGTGAAGGATGGCTGCAATCTCACTGTGCTGTCTGCTTTTTTTGCACAGAGGAGATTGAGGAGGGGAATCAGGAGGTAGAGGAACAGGAGGAGGAGGTGGAGGAAGGTAGAGCCGCTTCAGCTAATGCTAATGATGTGGTGGCTTTACTAAAAAAAAAAAAAAAAACTTAAGACCAACAAACTGTAAATCTCCGAAGGTACAATGCACTCCTAATTTATTATTATTCCACTGAAATGGAATGCACGGTGCAGGTCATAACCTGGCCGATAAGCAGAAAATCTGTGCTGCTGATAGAATGGAGGAATCATTCTGTCTCAAGAGTTTTTTTTTTAAATCTAAAATCTTCTTAAGGTCAATACCTGTACAATATAATGAATTATATACATAATGTGTCTAAAATAAACTGTTTCTCTCTCTGTCTCTCGCTCTCTGTCTCTCAGACTCTATCTGTATCTCTGTTTCTCTGTCTCTTGCTCTATCTGTCTCTCTCTGTCTCTCTCTCTCTATCTGTATCTCTGTTTGTCTGTATCTCTCTTTCTATCTATTTATTGTTCTGTGTAGACATGTTGGATTGCTATTGTTCCATACTAAGGCATGTGTAGTCTGCAGTCATCTATCTCTCCTATCTATCTCAATTATACAACTTGATATTGCTTGCTTTTAGGAAGAGACATTAAAAAGTTTTGTCTGTTTAACTTACGATCGTGACATTTACCAGTATTAGTGTCAGTAAGTAATACAGTATGTCAGTAGGATGTGAACTTAGCTTGCTGTCACATTTTTTTATACGAAACAGAACTGAAAACCATTTAGCAAACCACTTGATTGCCATTTTAATCCCTGTCTCAGTTTTTGTATATAACCATCACAGCTGTTAGAAAACAGCAGTTCCCCAGCAGTAGCTTAGAGGTGAATTAGAAGTTAGTAGCAGATAATGATACAACTACAGCTGGACCTACTTTTAAACAGGGACTGTCTTTCTTATATTATCTATATTTGTTTAAAGAGATATACATTATTGAGGAAAAATAGAAGAAATATATTAAGAAAAATATATATTCGATAATATATTAAATAAAAATCTATTAACTTGCTGAAAAAAACATTTTAGCTTTATTTAATTTGACATTTGTATGTTCTTTAAGTGAGTGTTGTATTGAAAATTGTTTCCAGCAGGATCTAAATTTCTGCACTATCTGACTTTTTCTCAACCATGTCACAAAATTTCTCTTGAAGCTGTTGCATGCCAAAAATATTATTTTTGAAAAGAAATATCTGGAAATGACTGCACTATGGCTGCAAGTCCAATATATATATATATATATATATATATATATATATATATATATATATATATATATATAGGACTTGCAGACTTTTATAAGCTGTCCTTAAAAAAACTAGAGACAGTTCTATCTATCTATCTATCTATCTATCTATCTATCTATCTATCTATCTATCTATCTATCTATCTATCTATCTATCTTTCTATCTATCTATCTATCTATCTATCTATCTATCTATCTATCTATCTATCTATCTATCTATCTATCTATCTATCTATCTATCTATCTATCTATCTATCTATCTATCTATCTATCTATCTATCTATCTATCTATCTATCTATCTATCATTTATTATTTGTGTGAGTCTAATAGCTCCTGACAGCAAAGTAAGCTTTGCAGACTCTAATATTATTCCCCAGGCAGTCAGAACAGTCACAACTATTCTCATTTCTCATGGCCAAAAGAAACGTTGCAAAAAAAAAAATAAAAAAAAAAATAAAAATAAAAAATAATTGTATATATATATATATATATATATATATATATAGATAGATAGATAGATAGATAGATAGATAGATAGATAGATAGATAGATAGATATTAGACAATTCTAGCAGAGAGAGAGCCATGAGAATGATTTGACTTGGTGGATCGCAAGCAGACGTTGCCAGACACTTTGGAGTTGCCAAAAATACTATTTCTAGTCTATGGAACAAATTGCGAACAACTGGTTCTAATGCTGATTGCCCAAGATCTGGAAGGCCAGGAGTGACAATGCCAAGACAAGACAGACTAAATTGATGAAATCATTTGAGAAATCATACAGAACATGCTGCCTCCAGTGCTGCTGGTATTTCCGGCATAACAAACGATAAGTCCTCTGACTATTCAACTGTTTTTGGCTGCAGCTGGACATGTTGGGTGTGCAAGGAGGCCATATTTTGACTCTACTTCATTGTCAACATTAGTGGCATGAGTTTTGAATTTCTGGTGCTGATGGATAGACAGATTTTAATTTTAATTTGTCCATGAGTATAGCTTTAATGATGAAACATCTGTTACTCTCATTGTGTAAGAACCTTATTCTTAATCAGTATTTTATTTCGTCTCTGTTGGGCCTGTCATAATCCAGCCTCTTATATTTATAAGAAAATATTACCTAAAGCTTTTCTCTTTGTGTAGGTGTGGCCCTAGAACAAGGAGAGGAAGGTCAGGAAATCATAAATATTATGATTTAGATTTTTTAATGTTTTATGTTTAACCTAAAATACTGTAGTTCTCAGACTTTTCTTTCTCTGTCGTTCTTCTTTATAATCACTGGCTGATACAGAAGAAGCAAAACCAAAGCCAAAGTGAGCGACTGTGGGAAAGACCTATTAAAATGTTATACATAGTTTAGGTGAAAAAAACGGGGTGTTTAATGTTATTCTTCCATTTTCAGAGCCTTTTTGCCACCCATGGTTCCTCCCAAAATACCTGATGGGGAAAAAGTTGACTTTGATGTGAGTACAGGTTGAAGCATGACTGAATATCTTTTTTTCTTTAATCATAACATGATTGCCAGTTTCAGTTCATGTATTAATAGGTTTGAATAATAATTAATAAAGAATTATTATTATAATAATAAAAAGAGTTACCACATATTTTGAAGAGATGCCACTGTAACTAACACATTACTACTGTAAAACTAATTATGGAATGTTTTGGTCTGGGATGTGCAGGATATTTACCGTAAGCGCATGGAGAAGGACCTGACAGAACTCCAGTCCCTGATTGAAGCACATTTCGAGAGCCGCAAAAAAGAAGAGGAGGAATTAATCGCTCTTTCCAATAGAATGGTGAGTTACAAAAAGAATTGGGGTGGGGGGGGGGGGGGTCATAACAGTTTTCAGAAGAATAACCATCATCATGAGCGATGATCATGTTCCTACATCTCTAGGACTCTTGCACTCTGGTCATTTTTCTTTTTCTTTTAATCAGGGTATGCACATTAATCCAAAATTGATTTTACATGGCTGAGAAGGCAGCATAATAATTACGAACATTAAAAAAACAATGAGATGCAGACCCAAACTAGCAAAACAGTAATGTGATAATAAACTAAGATTTCAGTTGTAGAAACAATTTTCTTTCTTTTAACACATGAACAATACAGGTAAAAATACAAAGCAAGTTGAACAAGAATTGTGTTATATGCACTAGAATGTAACTCTCATTGCACTCAAGGCAGATGTAATTTGAGAAGGCACAATGGTGAGTTCCGGCACCTTTAATGAACCTTTAAATACAAATAGTAAACAGTATCATGAAACATGCATGAACAAAATATCATAATTTGAAATGAGAATCAACAAGCTTTCAAGTAGGTGTGGAGTTTCAGATTATCGCCCTTTGTCTATGCAGGTTTTCTCCAGGTTCTCCAATTTCTTCCCACCTCCTAAGCTCATGCCAGTTGCTGTATTGGCAATGCTTACTTGCCCCTAGGTGTAACTGAGAGTTTGACTATATGTGTGCATGATGCCCTGTGATGGACTGGTGCTTCATCCAGGGTGTGTTCCCGTCTCACACCCAGCATTTCTGGGATAGGCTACAGATTTACAGTGACCCTGATCATGATAATACTTTAAAAAAAAATTAAAAAAAAATAAAATGCATGAATAAATCAATTTCATTGATTGTTATATTATAGTCACTGTTTACTTGTAGGGCTTTTTTGTGTTTCAAACATATTTTAAGTTGAATTCTGTTCTGAAAATGAGGAAAAACGACGGACGGAAAGAGCAGCGGAGCAAAGAGTCCGTGCAGAAAAAGAGCGAGAGCGTCAGATGAAGCTGGCGGTGAGTCAACCCTCGAGGTCAATTTAATACTTAAAGAGGTTGTTTCCAGAAAATTAATGAGATGTGTATACTTCAGGAAGAAAAGGCACGGAAAGAGGAGGAAGAGGCAAAGAAAAAAGCTGATGATGATGCCAAGAAAAAGAAGGTTCTGGGAAGCTTACAGTTCACCGGTTTATTCCAAAGGGTAATGCTCGAGAATCTGCTGATTCTTAAATGTTTCTGATTTTCACTTTGTTAATTCGATTATTGTCTTGGTGTTTTCAAAGACTGACAAGCGGGGAGGACCGAGGAAACAAACAGAGAGAGAGAAGAAGAAAAAGATCCTTAGTGAGAGACGTAAAGAGCTAAATGTTGAAGCCATGAATGCTGAGATGCTCAGGTACAGGGCTGCTAGAAAGGATCCACACTGCATGTACTGCATAAGCCTGTGTCCTTCAGCACAAATGAGTCACAATTATGCGGAAAATGACTCCAAAAAAATATTTGGATCTACTGTATAAATGCTGTAAGGCTGCAGACAACCGAACTTCGTCTTCATTTCAGAGACTGGTTCATCCTGTTTATCGTGTCTCATGTCTTGCAGAGAGAAAGCCAACGAACTTTGGAAGTGGATGTACCAACTCGAGGCAGAGAAATTTGAACTACAATACAAATATGTACGTCAGAAATATGAGGTAATCTATTCGCTGTGAAAGTGAATGCAACAAATCAAATCTGAAAGGAACACTCAACAAAGGTGTTAGCTACATAGGGCAGAAATTATAACCTCTTTTGCTACATTTTGTACGAGCGTCTGCTGACCGAGCTGTTACACCATAACTCACACTAGCCCTGGTATTCATACCTAGGCCAGAGTTGGCAGAACTACATGGTTCTCCGTGCTGGATATCTGGTCTACACTGGATTGCTTCCCAGATATTTGAAAGCGACATACATACTTTGTCTAGGGGCTATGTGTCTATCTCTGTTTCGGTGTCATATCTCTGATTCTGTCTCTAGGTCACTGTTCTGAGAAACAGGGTCAGCGACCACCAGAAAAAGTGAGTAGTTGTGATACATGATGTTTTTAGCAATCTTTAATCTGATTTGTCCGCATTTAATAAAGTAGGCCATTCACTTCCACTCAGCAGTTACAGTTAAGACCCTGAAAGTGTCCAGGCTCTTCGTCTGTCTCTCCGAGTTTGCTGGGTTCCTAAATATTTAGTCCGAAGTAGCAGCTGACTTTCATTACGGCACGACCTCTGAAGCAGGCCTATTGGGATCTACTACACAATAGCACTGTGTTAAATAAAGGTGTCTCAAAAAAGCAACACTGCATGGAACACATTGAGAGACATTCAACCTGGGTGGATACAGTTGCGAAGAAAAGACAGGGAGGAAGGACAGCTGAGAAGCCTCACTAAGCCATGTGTGTAGTCAGCCAGTATAATTATACAACCAAGTATTATAAAATAGACAACTGAACTGGCATTCAAAACATCAGGCTCTCTAAATCTACTAGACACTCAGGCAGTGTCCCTAGCACAAAGGTAATAATAAAATAATATACAACATGCCATGACCCCTAAGGACAGAATGGCATGCTGGATGAGAACACTTTAAAGATTACCCATTTATGTATTACTATATTGCTAAAAGTATTGCTCACCTGCCTTCACATGCATATGAACTTGAGTAACCTCCAATTCTTAATCCATAGGGTTTAATATGATGTTGTCCCACACTTTAACAGCTTTAACTCTTCTGGGAAGGCTTTCCCCAGGTTTAAGGGTGTGTTTATGTGAATTTTTGACCATTCTTTGGGATGAATTAGAGTGGAGACTGCGAGTCAGGCCTTCACGTCCAATATCAGTGTCTGACCTCACAAATGCGCTTCTGGATGGATGGATGGATGGATGGATGGATGGTCAAAAATTCCCATAAACACACTCCTAAACCTTGTGGACAGCCTTCCCAGAAGAATTGAAGTTGTTATAGCTGCAATGTCTGGATCAACATCATATTAAACCCTATGGATAAAGAATTGGATGTTACTCAAGTTCTAAACATATGAAGGCAGGCGAGCGAATACTTTTGGAAATCCTACATGTATGTATGCATGTATGTATGCATGTATGCATGTATGTATGTATGTATGTCTGTATGTATGTATTTATTGAGTTTATCTTTATATCGAATATACGTGACTCCTAGCAGATCTGCATCAGCTTGCAAAAGTGCATGCGTGTAGTCACCACTAATTTATGTAATGTCTTGGATGAGATCCAGAATGACCTTTTCTTTCCTTCTCTAATCATTTCTCCGCTGCCTGTTGTTATGGTCTAAGGAGAAGCTGCTAAAAATTCCTGCTTATTTTCTGCTTCATGTTGGATGACCTCCGTATAAATCCCATCTATCATTTCAAAGAGGATTAAAACATTTCTTTAAGCCTCTCCCATGGATCAAATTAACTCCCTCAGTCGTTTTTTTCCTCTCAGGGATATGTGTCAGAGGTAGATCAGAAATGCCAGAGAGCCTGTTGTAGGCAGGCTGGCACAAGGCAGGTTGATGACTGAGTGTCGTGAGATAGAGAGAGAGAGAAAGAGAGGAGGGACAGAGACAGACAAACTGAGACAGACAGAGGTAGTCAGAGAAGGGGAAAACAAAGTGACAGAAGTCATCATTTTGTAGTGAAAGGTTAAGGGCGTGGTGCCGACATCTTGTTTCTTCCTCTTTTTTTTCTTTTTCTATTTATTTTATTTTTTTAAGAGCACAAACAGAAGTCGGTGCATACCAGTTTTTTTTTAACTGGATGGTGTGGCAAAGATTACAAGAATTGGGAATTATTTTTTACATTTTGTAAATAACAATAATAACCTTTACACATGTATATTTTAAATAGATACATTTGTCAATCATATTTTATTACACAAATTGTACAAATACAAAATAATACATACTGCAGGGTGCTATGTCCATTAGTCTATACTTTAAAAACAGCATTTATATGCTTATAATAAACAATTTTATAAGTGGAAAATAATTTTAAAAAATAAGATAATTTTATTTTTTATTTTACTGACTCAACAATGGGGAAACCCAGTTCTGCTTAACCTTTTTAAAACTGAACAATGCTCTTTTTAAAATCTGTCTTATTAGTTATATTTTCTTCTTGTTTTATCTGTCTGCTGTTTTTCAGTACCAAAGGGCCTCGGAGCAAGAGAGGTTTAAGAAAATAGAAAGTCATCACCAATGGGACATTTTAAGGAGGCCTTCTTAAGAACAAACACAGTGATGAGATGGCACAATTATGATGACAATAAATAAATACATTTGAAATAAAACTTCATATGAATTTAGTTGGTTTCAAGCAATGTCAATTCCTAGTGATGGTTATCTGTATTGTTTAAAATTTTATAACAGGTTCATAAAAGCAATCAAATTAACAGAATGTACATATGTTCTGCTTCATGACATGAGATGCATCTTAAAGTGAAGATACTTAAAGTTAAATTTGTGCAAGTTTCTCATGTAGGTTTGAAGAACTTGGAATGACAAATGGCCATATTTACACTAGTACCTATACAGCGCTAAACACAGTTGCACATTGTAAACCAATAAATCATGATGAAAGTTGTTATGTCTGTTTCCTCAAGCTTGATAATAGTTTAGTTCTGTGAAATTCTGAATTGCACACTCAAGTTATCAGTGAGATAAAAATGTCACCGTTAATCAAAAGACAAAGCATAAAAATGTAAGGACTGCAAGTTGATATTGTGTTAGGAGCATGAAATATTTAAATTAAGCAGAAATCCTACATAAAAGAGTTACAACATATCACTCAGTGTACTGGGATCAAAGCTGCTGAAAGAATAATAAAGTTAACATTGTGCATTTTTGTATATATATATATATATATATACACTCAACAAAAATATGCTGATCTGACATCATGAGTAGTGCACAGGTGTACCTTATACTGCCCACAATAAAAGGCCACCCTGGAATGTGCAGTTTTTTGCTTTATTGGGGGTCTGGGAACTCAGAACCGGTCAGTATCTGGTGTAACCACCATTTGCCTCATGCAGTGCAACACATCTTATTCGCATAGAGTTTATCAGATTCTCAATTGTGGCCTGTGGAATGTTGGTCCACTCCTCTTCAATGGCTGTGTAAAGTTGTTGGATATTAGTGGGAACTGGTACACGCTGTCGTATACGCCGGTCAAGCACATCCCAAACATGCTCAACGGGTGACATGTCCGGTGAGTATGCTGGCCATGCAAGAACTGGGACATTTTCAGCTTCCAAGAACTGTGTACAGATCCTTGCAACATGGGGCCGTGCATTATCTTGCTGAAACATGAGGTGATGTTCATGGATGTATGGCACAACAATGGGCCTCAGGATCTCATCACGGTATCTCTGTGCATTCAAAATGCCATCAATAAAATGTACCTGTGTTCTTCGTCCATAACAGAGCCTGCCCATACCATAACCCCACCACCACCATGGGCCACTCGATCCACAACATTGACATCAGCAAAGCGCTCACCCACACGACGCCACACACGCTGTCTGCCATCTGCCCTGAACAATGTAAACCGAGATTCATCTGTGAAGAGAACACCTCTCCAACGTGCCAGACGCCATAGAATGTGAGCATTTGCCCACTCAAGTCTGTTACGGCGACGAGCTGGAGTCAGGTCAAGACCCCGATGAGGACAACAAGCATGCAGTTGAGCTTCCCTGAGACGGTTTCTGACAGTTTGTGCAGAAATTGTTTGGTTATGCAAACCAATTGTTTCAGCAGCTGTCTGAGTGGCTGGTCTCAGACGATCTTGGAGGTGAACCTGCTGGAAGTGGAGGTCCTGGGCTGGTGTAGTTACACGTGGTCTGCGGTTGTGAGGCCGGTTGGATGTACTGCCAAATTCTCTGAAACGCCTTTGGAGACGGCTTATGGTGGAGAAATGAACATTCAATGCACGAGCAACAGATCTGGTTGACATTCCTGCTGTCAGCATGCCAATTGCACGCTCCCTCAATGCTTGTGGCATTTTGCTGTGAGACAAAACTGCACATTCCAGGGTGGCCTTTTATTGTGGGCAGTATAAGGTACACCTGTGCACTACTCATGATGTCAGATCAGCATCTTGATGTGGCACACCTGTGAGGTGGGATGGATTATCTCAGCAAAGCAGAAGTGCTCACTATCACACATTTAGACTGATTTTTGAACAATGTTTGAGAGAAATGGTAATATTGTGTATCTGGAATGAATTTTAGATCTTTAAGTCCATCTCATGAAAAATCGGAGCAGAAACAAAAGTGTTGCGTTTATATTTTTGTTCAGTGTATATATACACTCACCTAAAGGATTATTAGGAACACCATACTAATACGGTGTTTGACCCCCTTTTGCCTTCAGAACCACCTTAATTCTACATGGTATTGATTCAACAAGGTCCTGAAAGCATTCTTTAGAAATGTTGGCCCATATTGATAGGACAGCATCTTGCAGTTGATGGAGATTTTTTGGATGCACATCCAGGGCACAAAGCTCCCGTTCCACCACATCCCAAAGATGCTCTATTGGGTTGAGATCTGGTGACTGTGGGGGCCATTTTAGTACAGTGAACTCATTGTCATGTTCAAGAAACCAATTTGAAATGATTCGAGCTTTGTGACATGGTGCATTATCCTGCTGGAAGTAGCCATCAGAGGATGGATACATGGTGGTCATAAAGGGATGGACATGGTCAGAAACAATGCCATGCTAAAGTGTGCCAAGAAAACATCCCCCACACCATTACACCACCACCACCAGCCTGCACAGTTGTAACAAGGCATGATGGATCCATGTTCTCATTCTGTTTACGCCAAATTTTGACTCTACCATTTAAATGTCTTAACAGAAATCGAGACTCATTAGACCAGGCAACATTTTTCCAGTCTTCAACTGTCCAATTTTGGTGAGCTTGTGCAAATTGTAGCCTCGTTTTCCTATTTGTAGTGGAGATGAGTGGTACCCGGTAAGGTCTTCCGCTGTTGTAGCCCATCCTCCTCAAGGTTGTGCGTGTTGTGGCTTCACAAATGCTTTGCTGCATACCTCGGTAGTAACGAGTGGTTATTTCAGTCAAAGTTGCTCTTCTATCAGCTTAAATCAGTCGGCCCATTCTCCTCTGACCTCTAGCATCAACAAGGCGTTTTCACTCACAGGACCGCCGCATACTGGATGTTTTTCCCTTTTCACACCATTCTTTGTAAACCCTACAAATGGTTGTGCGTGAAAATCCCAGTAACTGAGCAGATTGTGAAATACTCAGACCGGCCCGTCTGGCACCAACAACCATGCCACACTCAAAATTACTTAAATCACCTTTCTTTCCCATTTTGACATTCAGTTTGGAGTTCAGGAGATTGTCTTGACCAGGACCACACCCCTAAATGCATTAAAGCAACTGCCATGTGATTGGTTGATTAGATAATTGGATTAATGAGAAATTGAATAGGTGTTCCTAATAATCCTTTAGGTGAGTATATATATATATGCTTTACCATCCACCGCTATCGCTGTTTACTCTACACTGATTACTAACCTTGCATGTAACCCCACCTAGGTATAAAGTTTGTCCTCTCTTGGCCAGATTTATCTGTGGGGAGAAAAAGGGAAATGGACTTAGGCCATGTACTGATTACAGAGGACTAAAACATGGTCACCGTCAAGTACCATTATATACGCCCCTTAGTGTATTATTACCAGGTTTGAAAAATCTTAATACCACCCATGTAGCACTGGAAACTTGAGAGCACTATGCACTATGAGGATCCAAGTGCAATATGTTTAGAGTAGCTCCACTGGACTGAAAAAGCAGTTTTAGTTATACATTAAATATTTAATACAGTAGCTAACACTACTAAAGAATTCATAAATAACCCCAATTAGCTACATGTTAACTAATAACCGAATTAAAGATATCAGACAATCTGTCATGGCAACAAAATATTATCAAGTGTTTATGTTAACCTAAAACAAACAAACAAATGAAAAACAGGCATCTAGTCTTGGAGACATCTAGACATTCTGGTCTATTTAAATTCTTTTTTATATTTTCTTCTCATTGTATAGATAATTTTATTTTTATAGTTCTTATATATTTTTTGAAATATTTTTTATATTGTGTTCTATTTATTTCTTGTTAACTGTTTTTACATTTTTAAGGCCACGGGTGGTCGTTTAAGCATTTCACTGCATATCGTACTGTGTACGACTGTGTTAACCCATAAGAAAAAGAAAAATGGAGTGGTCACCCTATTGGGCATTGGTGGCTCAATGGTAGGTTTCTTGCCTACCATGCAGAGGGCCCATGGTCAGTTCCCACCCAATGCCAAATGCCAGCCACTGGCTGCAGTGCCAGTCCATAACCCAGACAAAATGTGAGAGTTATGTCAGAAAGAACATCCAGTGTGAAACCTGTACCAAGTTGTGTGTGCATCAGATGGTCCTCTGTGGCGACCTCTTGACAGGAGCGGCCGAAAGACAAACAACAATTGAGTGGTCATGCTCCCGCCCAACACCAGACACGAAGCATATTTTGCTACACATAAATGTATTATATTAGTGTAAGACATATTACAGTTATCAGGACATTCATTATGTATCAAATACATCATACACAATTGAACCAAAATTAACAGAATGTAAATAAGTTCTGCTTCATCACATGAGGTGCATCTTGAAGTGATGATAGCTGAAGTGAAATTTGTGCAAGTTTATCATTCACTCTTTCCTATGATGTACAGAATTTATGTTTAATTTGCCATTAAAGTTCTTAATCTAAAGAGAATTAAATATATTTTTATTAAATTAAATCACTTAGTTCCACCTGAACACCCTGGTAAATGAACCACCTAGGATCACTCTTTCCAGCAACAGGCCAGGAGGGTTTTAACAATGTCAGCTGTCCTCCAATATCCATATGTAAATCCTGGTATTTACGGACTGTTGTTCAGTCATGTTCACTGTTTTTCAGGTATTTGGGAATTCCAGAGGACAAGATTCAAGTGTGGAGTTAAAATATGGAGAATCTGGGAGTTTGTGTGAACTTAATCTTGGGATATGGCCCTTAAGGCAACAGTCAGGTGGAGAGGGCTAGTTAGAAATAAAGCTTTTTTTTATACTACACTTTCTGCCTTAACATTGGGAAAGAATGTTTAAAGCGCTATTAGAATGTAAGTGTGTGGCAGAACACATGTTAAGTAGAAGAGATGACCCAATACACCCAAGAGAATGTTGATCTGACATAGGGCTATAGTCCTGTATATAAACCTGACAACAGAGTATGGCTGTCCATTAGAGACCTCTACTTAAAACATAAGTAAATCTGCTTTCTTTAAGGTAGACAAATAAAACAATGAAGTCACGTACTGGCTCCGTCTCTAATATACATCAAATTGCCTGTCTAGTGCCATTATAAACAACAACCCCCAGCATTCTCAGTAAGCCACATCACAGTCAACAACCACAAACATCATATCCCAGAATTCTCAATCAGGTGATCAAAGCTGTGTTAGTCATCATACTTGTAATTTCATAAACCACCAGCTAGACAGGTCAAATTTCTTCTGTAACTCAGAACAGCTGGCACAGTATATACAGTAGCAGCATCTCCATTGTGGAATGTTAGGTCCAATGTTTACTTCTAAAATGGATTGTATATTAATATGGCATTGAATATTGCTAAAAAAAAAATGGTTTAAAAAATGCTTTGTTTTCTGCCTAAAACATAACCTGACTGATTTCTTTTTTCTTTGAGATAATTTAGTTTTCTGTTAAAGACTAGTGCAACTTGACAAGCAATGTTCTCCTGAAATATCAGTGCAGCAATTGACTTCTAACCTCCGAGGTACACCACCAAATAGGAAATTAGCACTGGTATCTTCAAGGAAATATATTTCAATATAAACAAGTTTAACACATTCTAGGGTTAGTTTTTCTTGAAATCACCACAACCATAAACCAAACACAAAATACAATTTCAAAAAGCTTTATTTGGTTTTTGCTAAATTTTTTTTGTAGATATTAACAATTTAATTATGAGACTCGAATGAAATGACCAACTACAAAGCACCCCTCTTCAAATATTAAGATCAAGTGAAAGAGACAATGCACAAAAATAATATTAATAATACCTCTGTGTTTTATACCTCACCCTAATGCTAAATGTAAGGGGTTGGCAGGAACAAAAACCCACATATTTGCAACATTCTTCCATGTTAAATACAAGTGCCATATATTCCAAATAAAAAGACATGAAAATTTTAGTTTATCCCCATTTATATAGGCAGACATTTCTTTTTATTCAGGTTAGACATTATGCTTAAAACTGCAATCCATCAAATAAACAGAAAATGTATAGCCATTAACAAAAAAAAAAAACAATAAAAATGTAATATGTTCCCATAATTTGGTTACATGCAATAAAAATTGTGTAAAATTACAAAGATGAAGAAATTAACTTTTTTTTTTTTTTTGTGCAAACTCAGCGCTTTTTTTTTTCCTTTTCTTTTTTCACATTCCCCATAGCTGCTTTTTTATTACCTTTGCAGTTCTTTAAAGCGGACAGGAATATATGATTTTATTGCATGTGTACAGTTTCATGTAGCTGTTCTGTAGAGATGGACTTTTTGTGGATGTCAACTGTAGGATTATCAAGTTAATCAACAATCTGTAAAGATTTGATTGCAGCTGAAGTGGTATCATTTACAAAGTATGCCTTAGGCATATTTTTCTGGAAATGAAACAAACAGAAAAAACATTATTACAATATCTTCAGCATAATAAAACATAGTTTTATGTAGAAAGTTTAATACACAGCAGGCCTGTAACTTATTTAGACAAAATATATGCAAAGGGAAGTTAAAGCCAAGTTTAAAACAGTCAAACATAGCAAACAAACTATAGTTCTTAAGCCAATACAAAAATTCCCAATGTTAAATCCTTACTGAAGATTTTTGTCTGGTTTTGTCAACATGTATGATAAAAATGTGGGAAGCAAAGGGGATTAATCAAAAAGAAAAATTGTTATTATGATGCAGCTCTAGTATTAGGCAGCCAAGTAAAATCTGTTAAAAGTGTTTGTAAACAGAAATAAAATCCTGGGGGTTGGGGGTCGGGGTTATTCTGCAAGGCCTTATCTGTCAATTGAGGTATTTTGATAAGATATTTTGTCATGGAAATTAGTATAGTAAGTGTGCCTGGGATCGGAACCGATGGTACAATGTGCATGCACACCTGCAGGGAGATTGGGGAGGGGGAGAAATCATGCTCTCCCGAGAAACAATCATTCCCAGTGAGAAAACGCCCTAAGATTGCTGTGCCAATGGACACACTTATTCTCTTAACATTTGCTTTACCTTTTGCTGGCTTAATCAGACATAAAGGTCCCTTCTTTGGAACAGGGACTTGCACACACCTACTTTCACATCTACACCTTACTTGCTTGGCAACGTGTGAACAGTATTATACTGTTCACAGAAAACAGGAGTTACACACCCAAACCTACCCACCCTTCCACACCCAGCCCTAATATAAAATACAGTCATCTCCACCACACCTCTGTATCTACACGCTTAGATCTGCTACACTGAAGTAAACAGATAAATGCTGACAAGACTGTCAACATAAAAAAAAAAAAAAAAAAAAAATCAACTGCCATTAATTACCAGGCTGTCAGAGTGTAGAGCGTCTGGTTGAAGCAAGAGGAACAAAGCTCAGCTGCGTGTATGTGAACAGCCTTCAGATATTTTATGGTTTTGTCCTGGTCAGAGAGACTGAGTATACACAAATCAGCCACAAAATTCTTAAAACCATCGAAAGCTCATCTATGCCTGTCTGGTCTGATTTCATAGAAAAACAATGGAGCACAAAATGCTGAAAAAAAGTAAACACTAGCCATGATAGAAAGGTACCAGTACACTTAGTGCATCATAGACTGTCAGGTATGAGCTTATCAAGCAAAGAATGTGAGGCTGTTGATTCAGAATCCAAATTCCCCTGACCTCAGACCCACCATCTATGGAATGCTCTGGACAAACAAGTCCGATTCACGGAGGCTCCACCCTTGTGGAGTCATGACCCGAGGTGCAAGAGTTGTCCCGACAAGGGAAACCTGCACAATTTTGTTATGGCTGATCTGTCTACTTATTTACAGCTCTTCACTGCCATGGATCTCCCATGCACACATGCATTACATTACATTTTAATAGCTTTCTCATGGTTTACTCGTGAAATTACATTTGTCAAGTAAGTATGGGTAAATGTGACTTCAAAGTTCCTTACGCTATTAACATTGTAATAGTGATGTAAATGATTTTTTTAAAAATGTGAGTGGGAAGATAGAGAAAGGACTACTAGAAAATTGCATCAACAGCAACGTGGGCTATTGCTAAACTGATACTAATAAACATGTATGCACCTGATGAAATTATTTTTTCCTGTTGAATGTCACTGAGTCCATCAGGATCAGGAGAGCAAAAGAACAAATGTACAGTATTAAATATGCATGCTGATCAACTATAACATTACCCCCCTAGTAATTTCCCTTGTGCCACTGAAACAGTTCTAACCAATAAAGGTATGGATAGGGTAAGACTTCTAAAGGAATGCTGTGTTATCTGGCAACAAATCATCACAAAGCAACACCACAAACTCTGTCATCTCCCATGTGATTCCTGAAGATTTGCAGGGTGGTAGAGTACATTATACTGCTGTAAGTGGTCACTGCCACTAAGGAATACTGTTTCCATGAAGAGGTATACAAGGTCTTCAGGAGTGTTAGGTAAGTGGTTCTTGTAACATCTACATAAATGGCAGGACACAAGAAGTTCCAGCTTAACATTCAACTGCCTCTGCTGACTTGCCTTTTTCCCATATTGCATCTTGCTGCTGTCACTTCCCCAGGAAGATTACAAAAGCATAGGCAGATAACTGTCCACATTATGTTAATTAAAATAAGATTCAGCAACCCAGGCTATTTTCTACGATTACTTCATGGTCCAGTTCTGATGCTGCTACAGTGCCTTGCAAAAATATTCATACACCTCGAACTTTTTCACATTTTGTCACTTTACAACCACAAACGTTAATGTATTTAATTGTGATTGTACGTGATAGGGTGGCACGTGGTGTTGTGGTTAGCACTGTCACCTTGCACCTCCAGGGTCCGGGTTAAATTTCTGGCCAGACTTGATTCCTGTCTCTGTGTGTGTGGAGTTTGCACAGTCCAAAGATATGCAGATTAAGCTAACTGGCTTTCCCAAATTGCCCATAGTGTGTGAATAAGTGTGTGTATGTGAGTGTGCCATGCAATGGATTGGCACCCTTTCCAGGGTGTACCCTGCCTTGTGCCCTAAGTCTCCTGGGATAAGCTCCAGGTCCCTGTGACTCTGAATACAGGATAAAGCGGTATAGAAGATGAGTGAGTGAGTGAGTGAGTGTACACAATAAACCAACATAAGGGGCACATAATTACATAATTATAGATACTTCTGTCTTTCCCATAAAACCCACAAGACTATCACATACACAGGTATTCTGAGGCAGGAGTGCACTGGCACAAGGCTCCCCTACTTTGCTGCGTCGAAGTGAGGAGAAATAATATTCACGTAATCTGGTTGAAATTTACAGCTGCGTGAGGCAGCAATTACATACAAAAGCGGCATGCAAATGCATCAGCGATGTACATGGTATTATCCAAAGAGGGAAATAGATGTCATTATTTACAGTGACTCTAAAATATTTTCATTGAGGTTAATCGTGTAGCACTTTTTAATAGTCATAAGAACACTCAATAACTAACAAACATGATTAAGATAAAATCGCACAAGCTCGAGTGAGAGAAACAGACAGATGGAGAGAGGGAGAGAGATTCACAATCATACATGCAGCACAATCAAACTTTATATTCTGGATCTTTATTTTTTCTTTTCTTTTTTTATGAATAATGATTCTTCTTTGACTGTACTTTATTTATTATTATTATTTATATTAGTAGTAGTAGTGGTAGTAGTAGTAGTACTAGTAGTAATGCTGTGATTATTATTATTAGCATTATTACCTTTGCTTTTAGCTTTCCCTCTTCAGTAAAAGTCCCTAGTGCCTGTTTGTCACTTTATGTTTGATTGCACAGCTAAATGTCTGTATATATTTTTAATCTATTTATTTCTGTTGTTATTTAGTGAAATAATTCTGAGCTTTGGCAATATGAGTGTATGAAAAAGTCTTTATACATTACACAATATTTTGTGTGTTTTGTTGGATCGTCTCTTTCATCCCCTTGAAATATTATTGTGAATATAAATAGTGATGCACTGTTTTGTGTATGATTTACCTTAATGCAGATATTGTATTTTTCTATGTCCATACAGAATATACAGAACCTAAGCCGTGCGGGATAAGGTGTATGATTAGTGTTAGACAAAATGCCTGGGCTTGCGTGGTGGAGGTGTTGTGTGCATGTATGCGCTAAACCAATGCCCTTATTTTCAGAATCTCACTCCAATCTTTTTTGAAAAGTTGGTAGCTATGCCACATATATTTTAGTAATAAAAATTATATGGTAAATTTGTCACCAGAATTTATTATAAAATTAATAGTCAATAATAGATCAAACCACAAACATTTTAAATTAAAATATTTCTATTGTGGACTGAACTTAAATATAATCTTTGATATCAATTGTTTAATCGTCACTATTTTCCTTACAGTATTACTTTGTTCATTTTGTCATTACTTTCATCTACATTTAATACGAGGATTTTTGGCTGCCAAATGCTGCAGAACAGGTAAGAAGGCAGTAAAAAATGATAAACGAAGTGCTGCTACCCCTAAAGTGCATTCCTTTCATAGAAGTACTAAGTCTGAATTGTGTTACTCCGTGTATACCACAACAATTTCAAATAATTACAAGGTTTAATTTGTTAATGGATGACGCTAAGCAATTTTAATGGCTCATAGTTAGATATATTGTTGTTGAACATCCAAGAGACAAGTTAGGTCCTGTTCTTCACTAGAGGAACTCCCTTCACATCACAGGTGTTATACCAATCGTTCAATACAATTGTCAGTTACCAGGAAAAAGTAGGCCAGTAGGCCAGTATGGTCCGCAATACTAGAAAGAGGGGAGAGTAGCCGCGTGCCTAAACCTACATTCAAAACCAGTCAACACATCTTAAACAACACTTTTTGTCTCATTAATTACTGTTTTAAATTTATTCTGAATTGTCGACTTAATTTGAACCACCTGTGTTGTTCTGTTCATGGCTAACAAAAGCTATAAAGTAAACTACAGTAGTTACTAACACAAGGCTTTATATTATCCTCAACAACCACAAATGTGGTATTACTTAAACGAATAATAACTAATATTAGCGTATAATTTAGATTACAGCCTGAACTACTGTCCGTTTCATGTTGTGATAGAAAAATAATGTACACCTTCTGGCCAACCAGATTTACACATTCAACTGCACTGTGGTAAAAGATCAACAAACAGCACAGCGTCACAAAACGGAGCAGATGCAACAATTTCATAGCAATTAGAGTACAATTAAAATAAAAATATCTAATAACTAAGTCTGATAGCTGATGAAATGGTCTTGTCCAATTAGATGATTAACATACGGAAAACACATCTTTTGAGAGTAATTCTATTAGTTTAGCTCAACTGAAAAAAGTTACATCTACAAACAAAAAAACAACAATTATCACAATTTTTTTTTTTTTTTAAAGTTTTTTTAAGTGCATGATTATAATACAAAAATAATTGTGTAATGTTAATATATCTGTCTTCATCAGTTTATTCGCCTGGTATGGCTAAATTTAACTCCAATGTAACCATTCCTTGTTGGCAGGTCCTGGGTTAACAGCAAAATACTGCATGGAATAGACAGGATGTGGTAATTGGATACTTCATTGTATGGCCATGGAGGGTTAGAGAAAATGCTTTATTCAACAAATAATGTGTTTTCAGTATGTTTTTATTACTGACTGACTGATGCATCCATTAGACATTTGTCATTAAAGTGTATACAGTGGGGCACGAGTAGCTCAGAGGTTACGGTACAACTGATCGGAAGGTTCCAGGTTGCCTTAACTGCTCAAATGTATAATGAGGAAAAAAAAGTAAGTAGTCCTAGATAAGCGCATATGTCGTAAACATAAATACATACAAGTAAATTTTCTCTTGGAGCTATTATACATTAGACCAATCCAACATTAACTCAGGGATCAATATGCATGGGATCTGCTGCGCAGTCGATGACTGACTAGGCCTGCCTACACTTGTAGAGAAAAACATTGTTTTGGAGATTTTGTACAGTATCTCTATTAATGACCGCAGGGCTCGGGTTTAAATAAATTAAATGGAAAGAAAGAAAGGAAGGAAAGAAGGAAGGAAGTGCAGCTTTATTTTTGTTTGGCAAACTGGTTATATCACAATTTTTGGTAAAAAGTCCTGACTAAACACCTTACCTTCTTGAGGGCAGTCTGAATAGTCTTTTCAGACCAAAGGCTATGAAGGAGAGCTCCTGCTGCTGTACTGGCCTTCGGCATGTATCTGTAAAAAACAGTACACATCGGATCACATATATGTCTCTCTACCAGTAGACTTTTAGTTATTTTCTTGACTATGACACTTACGTGTTTCCACTCAGGTTCTTGACTGCGGCAGTCATAACAGGGTTTACCAACAACTTCCCCATTTCAGGTTCTGCCCTCATCAGATTGTTTATTGTGTGGCAGGCCACTGCTAAGCTGCCATCAGACTCTGGAGTAGGGTTAACAATCAAGCTCTGGCAGAGACCAGGAAGAGCCTGACGAGCTGCCGTGCATAAAACAAGGCACAATAAACATCATTGATGCAACCCGAGCGGACAGTTTTACTGAACATTTTACAAACGAAATGGTAATGGTATATTATATTAAATGGTATATTAAATAAATATCTCATAATCAACATACAGCATCAGCATACCTCATACCTTATAGAAACACATGGCAGACTAAAATTTATGAAACGGTCAAATCTATTAACATAAAAAAATTACACATCCAGCTATTTTTTATACATACAGAGTAAATTAATTTTGCATAGCACCATTTATTAATCTGCAATGTTCATACACACATATGCTCAGAGACACAATGACAGCCAACACTTAAAGTACAATATCACACACACAAAAGTGGAAGCTAAAAGTGACGGAACACAAGTAAAACCAGCTCTGAATGCTTTTATAATGAATTAATCACAGGCATCAAAGTTCCACCTAAACTAATGAAAATGTGCACTGTGTGTGTGTGTCTGCGCGCGTTTGTGCGTGCATGTGAATCTTATTCCTCTCACTGGCTTTCTCTGGCTGCCTGTCTAAGGTTCTGAAACACGACTTGACTTGGCAAAAAAACCAACAATGTAGTCCCTCCTTTCTTTACATTCCTGCTGATCTGCTCTAGCACAGGAAAATGAAAATGTTAATTGTTTTTTAAATAGACAGCAAAATACACCTGCATAGAGTAGGCCAAATACAGAAAAATTAAACACATGTAAATTTACCAAGAGTTCTTTGCACCCCTGGAGTTCGAGACAGGTTCCCAATCAGTCCGATAAGGCTGCTCTTTAGGGACTGATCTGGTGACGCGAGAAGTTGACTGGCATTTTGCAGACCATTATACTTTTGAACAATGGTGCTACTCAATATATCTGACACCTTAAAAACACACAAAAGATACCAGACATTAGCAAGTTTCTCACAAATATTAACTGATGTTTTTATAATGCAAATACATAACTTTAAATCTTGGAGGCGGGTAAATCATTTAAATAATACTATTATTTGAAAAACATATAAAATATTCTGCAGTCTGTTTTACATCTAACATTGTTCTCATCGAGAGAATTCATTTGGCACCACAGCACAGCACCACAGCATACATACTGTACAAGGAAAACATAATTAGTGTTAGACTTATGAAATCCAAATGCTGTATTCTGTTTCCTCATATCTATTGCATGACAACTGATAAAAACATTAAACATTTGTTTGTCAATATTCAGTTTTATTTAAATATTCTGCTATTACCTAAATAATAAACTTCTAACTTTAATGTATGCTTTTCAGTGAACCTGAATCACAAACAAGACTTAAGTACTACACAGACTGTAGCACATGAGTTGCGTGCATGTGGACAAGTTCACCGAAAACATAGGTGTGTCTCAGTTACACACTTTTCTGACATTGAATTTAAGCTGTTTTTTGGTATGATACCCACTCAAGTGGAAAGTACTGTTACGATTAGAGTCTAACAAATTATTATAATCAAACTATTTAATTCTCATAGTTCACAGTAATTTTATTAACTGAATGGGAGGTTTAGAAAATCTATTCAAGCACCCCATATGCTGCCTCAGAATACCAGTAAATACTGAGGTTACTTCTAGAGGTCAGAGCATTTTAGCCATTATTTGTTTTTGCTGGTTTTTTTAATACACATATTTAGATGTCAGGATCTACTGTGGGTGCAGTATAAAGTGACATATCCATTTTTTAGCATAAAATAGGCAATATAATGAACTGAATTTTAGTTAAATTCCCAAACACGACTGGGCAAAACATTAAATATGGGTCACAAAGGGCGAAGAAATAGCACAAAAGTACTACTCACGAGTTTCTATGGCTGTTTTCGGTTGTTTCTATGACCAAAAAATTAGAAAATACAGTGGAACCTCGGATTGCGAGTATTTCACAACCAGAACACTATTTTTAATACATTTTACTTGAAAGACGAACAAGTCTTGGTTTACGAGTACCGAGTATGATGTATCATACATGCGCTTCTTCTTTTGACGCTGAGCGTCACGTGATCACAACTTCTCTCTTGTGTGCTGCGGAATTGTGATAATTAGTGCGCGTCTCTCACTGTGTGCGTAAAACATATTTTATGTTGTGTTTGTATGTGTGTACAGCGAGCATTTACTGTTTATTATAACACACTTTTGTGTGCGCATGTAAAGCAAAAGCAAGTCTCATTAGAGAGAGTTAAAGATCCATTTTCTCTCTTTCTGTGTGTCAGCTGCCACTTTGTGCCTGTGTGCACGAATCATTGGACACCGTACCTTTTCACACACACCCCTTCTCCTCTCGTCCTTACAGTCTTTCTATTAATGTGTGTGTGTGTGTGTGAAACTCAAATAAGAGAGGAGGATGGGTTACTGTGTAAAACTAGAAGAGGGAGATAGGATGGTCTCTTCCTTCTCTCCTCTTACTTCACACACATACACAGCGCACAAACGGAAACACTTATCTGTAGGGATTTATTTTTACTTTAATTATTTTATTAATTAATTATTTTATTAATTTATATATATATTTTTTATTATTATTTTATTATTTTGAGGTAAAGTGCAGGTTAATTTGTTTGTTGTACGAGTGTTTTGATATACAAGCCCGTTTCCGGAACAAATTATGCTTGCAATCCAAGGTTACACTGTAATAATAAAATGCTCATTTTATGAGTTTGACATTTTTTCCAACTTCATTCACATATTCTGGTAGTAGTAAAATTTACTCTTTATAATAGTAATGATAACTTTTGTTCAACCTTAAATAGCAAAATAATTTGCTATAAAAAATTACAACATTATTTTTTTAAAATACAACCTATTCACAATACGTTAAGCTTTTTTATGTTGATCTTATATCTGAATGTTTGATATCAAAATAAACTGTTAAATACTGGACCATTTGAAATTGTGTTCACTTCAGATAGACAAACTGGCATCAAACAGTAAACAGGTAAAAATTGAAGGAATTGGATTGATTTTGTTATTTCAAACGAAGATCTAAAACCTGTTAGGTTCCATGATGTACATGACACATCCAGTGAAAAAGAATTTCTGATTAAATGCTGTTCATGTTGGAACAATCAAGAACTAGCAAGTCATAATCAACAGTCTTAGAAAAATTTAATCAGCAAGGCGTTTGAACAAATTATTCCTTATTTAGCAAAACCATGAATATACAAAACGTTCAACACCAACACTTGGGTGTCGGTAATTGTATAATCTATCTGTACGGTCATAGAATTACGGGCATTAGCATCTATACTCTAAGCAAGCATAAGAGATAAAAATCAGATCTTACGTAGCCCTTCTTGGCAGTGAGGTTGTGCAGCGCTCCACAGCATGCCTCCTGAGTCCTTGTATTCTGACTGTTGTTCAACAGATTTAGGTACGTCTGCAGTGTTTTTGGGTGAATAAGTCGGTTCTTGCCTTTGGAATCAGAATCTTCCAACAGAGGATATGAACAGTTCATCTTCAAGACAACGAAACAGAAGAGAATTTTTATGAGACATGGCACTAATTCACCACATTCAATTTACTAATATTTTACTTTCTGTTTTGGGTGGCAAGCTGGTGACTTCACCCTCCTTTTTTGCTTCTTTCTTAGCAGTTATAATTACTTAGAATTTTACTGATTTATTAGCAATATGAATACTATATCATAATGTCCCTATATGACTATTTTGAAATTTTGATAAATGCCCCTTCATATGCTTAAGGGGCCTCTTGATAACAAATGCGTAAACATGCAAATGGTTTAATGTAATCTTGAGGACTATTTCTCCTTTCCTTCCAAAGGACTTTTTTAGCTCTCATTTAGGGCTGTGAAATATGGACAAAATAAGCATATTGCAATTTTTCGAACGATTTTATTTGCGCTTTTGGCAACTGTTCTTGCTTTTTCAAACAAGCTACATACATACGTTCTAAATGTATCCAGTGCAAAAGAAGTGCATAAAACATTTTACAATGAAATAAAATAGTATTAAGGTTAATAAACAAAACTCTAGTAAAATTGTCTTTAAAACAAACACAAAATTAATTAAGATTAACTAACCTTAACTCTAGTACATAACATACTGTACACAGTAGTACTAACTGCTTGATAAACAAAACTGTAATAAATTGTCTTAAAAACAGACAACATGAAAAAAAAAAAGATTAACTAACCTCAACTCCAGTCATAACAATAAATAAAAACTAACGTAAATCAAAACCAAAAAAAGTTCCATTGTCTTTGGTGATAGACACTTGTTGCTCTTCACAAAGTCCCCATAATGCTAAAGCTTCTTTTAAACCTTCAGATATATTTTCTTCAGTGGGATCTTCTGGGAAGAATGCTGTTTGCAAACATCCACTTTTCATTTCAAAGTTTTAAAGTGGACCGTTAAACTCATGTACAGTTCCATCGTTCTGCTGGACCACATATCTGTGGTCGTGGCGAAGTATTTCACCTGCTTGAGCTCGTGTTCAACGCCTGCCTTACATTTCCCATACATTTCAGGAATAGCAAATCATATAAAATGAGTGCGAGATGGCAGCTGGTATCTTTTGTCAAGTGTTTGTATTAGTCTTCGGAAGCCGTCTTTACTGACAATGTGCGCAGACATCATATCTTTGCATATATAATAGGTGATCGCGTCTGTAATTTCTTTGTGCCGTTTTGATCCTTTCTCATAAGGCACGGCGCTTGCAAATGCTTGAACAATGGACACTTGTTCAGTCTGTTCGGGCTGGCTTTGATGTGTGCTTTTGTTTGTTTCGATGGACTTTGTCGACATGCACTGATTGCAGTTTTTTATGACGCTGTTTTAAGTGTTGGAACAGATTTGCAGTATTCCTCCGTTTTGTTGGAATAATCATTTCACAAGTCTTGCAAATTATTTTGTTCTGTGACACATCCTCTCTCCTGAATCCAAAATACTCCCAAACGACTGACATTGAATTTCTTTTTGGCACCAAAAAATTTTTTTTTTTTATCTGCATCCATATTTTATGTTCTTTCCTCCCGCTCGCCTATTCGGTTCTCCCGCTGAGCTTCGTCGTGGCGGAGTAAGCTCTGATTGGTTAACATCTTTCTCCCGCTCAGCTTAGCTGTAATTGCCCGGTGCGCTGCGTCAGCTCTGGTTGGTTAACATATTAAAATCATGCGCACAAGAACGTATTCTGAATAAAAATCTAAATAAATTAATAGATAAAATTGCAGCCTTATGCGGTTTAGAAATTGCATGTGCTTTAATTGCGATTGCAATTAATTGCACAGCCTTACTCTCATTTTTGGAAAGTTTTTGGCTCTCATTTTCAGTCAAGTCCTTGAACTTAACCAGTTTCAAAAAATTAAGTAACAGATGAATGATTCAAGGATTTTAAAAAATCGAACTTGGGGCATGAACCAGTGAGGAACAGGTGCAGGTGTTGACAGATAATCAGGCTGGTGACTAGTATACGGGTAATGCTGAATGCAGAGTGTTTGGAACAGACGAGAGGGAAAATAAGATTGCTGCTGAGATTGTTGCATAAGCAAGTCTGTAGGCACTTTGTATTAATAAATTTCATTTACACAAACTGATTTCCATGATGCAAAAATGTTTTTAATTTTGTTTTAATTTTTATAAATTACATTACAAGTGTCTGAAACAAACAAGGATTGAAAGGATTAAAAGTTTACTTGATGTAGGTAATTGTAAAGTAACTGTAAAAAAGATAAGTTGCTGTTTTGTCTTGAATCCCAATGCTTAAGTGAACCTTAAGATGAATACTGACCTCTTGCTGTAATTTGCGGCTTTGGTTGCTAAAGCAGCCGATTGGGCCGGTGTCACCAGTGTTTGCACGGTTTTCAGAAGCCAGTGTATTGAACTTGCTAAAAACAGTAGGCACCTCAGTTTCCAGCTGATATGTGAGGTTGTGCAGAACACACACACAGTTCTCCACAGACTGCGGGCAAATAGCAGAACAAAGAACACCTGTTAGGACATGAAAAATGTTTACCACTTTATGTATGTCATTGCCATTCACCTCAGGCCATGTGTATTATATTGCACACTTTTATTACAGTGACTACAAATACTGAGGCTAAGCTGCCCGTAATTTTTTTTCTTCAATGTAATGAATAACTAGATCATGTAAAACCTTTCTTTCCTGCTGAAAACTACAAGCCACTTCAACATGAATGAGAATGAAACCTAGGTCCAGGTTAGCAGAAAATAATACCTTTTCATCGTGACCGGAATTTTCCACAGAATACTCCAAGTGATTGATGAGTGAGTCAATCAGGCCCGGACAGCTGCGCAAGGCTTGCCGGTTTGCCACTTTGCCAGAACTCAGATTTCTGTTGTTAATTTGTAAATGGTTACAATTTTATAGAACATTTTCTCTTTTTTGTAAAGTTTCTTAATTGCTTTATTTGGGTCAAGTGAAAAAACATATACACAGTTCTTTTTAAGAACTTTTAGACTAAATCACCTCGTCTAATGGGGCTTAAAGCAATATACAATTAAAGAAATTTCTCAAAAACTGAAAAAAAAAAAAAATTAAAAAAAATAAATAAATAATGATGATAATAATCAAAGAACAATTATTTTACATTCTCTATACAAAGCTACTATAAGGAAACTGCTCAACATTTGATAAAACAAATCACAACATTTTTTTTAATTCTTCTGTTATAAACACTATGACTCACTCATCATCTATACCGCTTGATGTATACAGAGTCACCGGGGCCTAAAGCCTAATAAAAAATTAAGTATTATTGTAACTAAGTATAAATGTTGTGACATCTACAACCTCGAAAATGTGTGACAATAAATAATGAAAATATAAAATTCTTAATTATGCTTATAACATGCTTTTAATAATATAAATTGTTAACTGTGATCTTCTCTTAAATATTTGTCCACACTTTCACCCTCAATAAAAATTAGAGTAGTGACTTCTACACTCAATAAAAGTTTTATTAATGAGTTCTGCTCACCGTAAACATGCTGTGGCATTGCATAAGCTCTCATAACGAGGAGAGTCCCCCTTGCATATGTTCTCCACATTCGGCTCCAGAACCGTTGAGTTGAGAACAGGCAGTACCTGATCTAGCAGAGCGGATTGAATCCTTTCTTCTGAGGACAGGTTCCACAGAAGACCTGGGTTAACACAGTAGACAGACATTATTTTCTTCTTCCATTTGAGTATTCGACATTGCAGTGTCTCTATCAAGCAAAGTTATATTTATGCACTGGATTTGGCAAAAAAGGAATTGCATTGGAATTGGCACCAAAGACGCAAATAGTTTAGTAGCTTAGACACATGTATTAAGACACTTCACAGAGGTAGCAAGCAATTCATCTCTCAAAGATTCATTCCCTTGGAAGTAGAATCTTATGCTCAAAATAGATTTGTTTTAACATTTTATTAATTCTATTATTGCTCCTTATACATTAAGGAACTGATATATTTTACTATATATTTCACTATATATATAGCACTATTGTTTACGAAAGGCCTGACTAAATCAAACAAAGTTTGAATTACTAAGGGCTGTTTTAAGATTGCTACCTACAATTTAACTAATAAGTACCATAGACAGATAAAGACAGTGGTTTATTCGCTGTTGGAAAAGCAAGGCTCCAGCTTAATCCCCCCTGAAGACTATCCTAGGCTATATTCTGTGATTTAACAGTATGTTAAACTAAGCCATAATGTATAGCGCCCTAGTTTTGGAATGAATGTCTTCCAAATCCCCAAGTCTGCAATGAAGTGAGTGTGCAGCTGCTTACCAGTCACGTGCTTCTGAATTTCGGATGAGACTAAATCTGTATTATGGCTAGTCTGTTTGAGTATATCCACAGCCTTGGTCAACCCTCCCTTGTGCAGCACCTGCTCCTTGTTGACTGAATTCTTGAAAACGAGGTTACGCAAGGCGGAGGCTGCCTGTAGCTGAATCTGTGGGTTTCTGTTTGAAAGCATGGAGACCAATGGAATAATGCCGTCTAGCCTCCGTACCTAAGCGAGAGGGAATATGCAAATCAGATGAGGAAACTGATGTACTGTTGTAAGCTATTTGTTCTTTGGACATGTTACTAGAGGTATGCATGAGTAAACTGTTTGAGGCAGTAGCCTTCAAATCCCAAAAAAACATAATTTAGATATACATCATGCCACTTATCCATGTGACGTCAGTACGTAAATATTAGATTAAAGACAATATTGGCATGTTTTCAATGTAGACAGCAGCTTTGGGTTGGTTTGCAAGAGACGGCTAAAAAGTCACAACAATGCATGATTTGAAAATTAACACCAGAAATCCCATGCTGTCTCTTAGAGACAGCACTCTCATAGCTGGACACATACATTTTTAAGTTTTGATTTACTGGTTTAGTGGGTATAACATGCACTTATCTGGCTTTGATATACATGACTGATGGATGTGTTAACAAAAACACCCCTATACTATGCATCATTAATAAACTGCATTACTACATTTGAACTTTAACAACAGCGGGCTCTGTTGTTAGAGTTCAAACAACAAGCGGGGTCATTGTCTGTCCACATTACAGTAGAGCTACAGGCTGATTTTTGTGCTGGCATTTATTAAAGTCTTTGCTGTGCGTTTTATAATCTGTCAAAGACAAATACTAGCTTGGTTGAAATGTTCTTTGCTCACCTCTTCTTTGGTCTTGTCATTCGAAAATGCGCTATGCTGAATTACAGAAGCTCCTTGCAGCTGATACCTTTCATCCCCGCTCTTTAGCAAGTATACTGCCTCTGATAAATTGGTTCCAGATGTGTTTGCCTCTCCATTCATTCTGATAATCAACACCAGAGATATCCTTAGTTGGCAAGTTTCCTTTCAGTACAGCATGCCAGACATCACTAAAATCAGAGCAAATGAATCATGGACATCAGGTTTTACAACTCACCCATTCATCTCAGGCTTTTTTACAGACATTGAGGGCTTAAACTCATAGTTTGAGTGGGCCGATGGAGGTCCCCTGAGGATGGTATTGCTGCCAAAGGTCTGATTGCTGTTGCCAATAAAGCTGATGTTCTGTACAGGTGGACCAAAGTTGATGACAGGAGGTTGGCTGAGACTCCTTACTAATCTCCTTGTCTGTCTGAAATTCGGGTTCCTGTTAGTGGTGTTACTTTTAATGCCTCCTTGAGTGGCAGAGATGTCAGTGTAGCCACTGGATTGGCTTAGAAAAGGAAGGTTGTCTGGTAACATTTTGTTGATCCTAGAATAGGCAGACTTGGTGCTTACACTCCTTTGCATTACACTCTGACCGTGTTTTTTCTAGAAAATAAATAGATAAGAAATATGAATAAAGTTGCCCAGGAGCTACATTCGTGGATGCAATATTATATAGTGGATAAGATACAACACAAAGGTTTTTCCTCTAGAAACAAAAAGACCAGAGTATATGGATGTGTACAATATCAACAGTACATAGGTGATGTGCTGTGTAAGGTGTATAAGCAGGAAACTATGTTTTTCCACATGATACAGTAAAAGATTAAAGAGAAAGTTAAATCTAATAAAATACAAAAGAATATTTGCTTTATGATTCATCTGTCGACACCACAGCAGTCTGTTCAGTTTAATGGGGAGGTGTTTAATGTGAGGTGTGGCAAGGTTTCATGCAAGATTATTACTGTTGAAAGTAATAAATAAATAAAACTGAATTGGCTTAAACCATGACAGTTACAAGAAAAAAGTAATAATATATTTTTCCCTATATATTACTTTCCATAGTAGCATTTGCAGTACAACAAATCACGAGCTCAACTATGGTTGTGTGCATAGAAATAACCAAAAAAAAAAAAGAATTTTGTAATTAGTCACAAGCTGTATTCTTTCTCTCTTCAAGTGTCCACAAGGTGATTAATTCTACCAGTTTACCCTTTTTAAGCAAATGTTTCCTGAATAGGATTTATGTGTGTTCACAAATAAGACAAGATCCGACAAACCTCCCATTGCAGACTAATGAATGATTTCTGAATGAGTCACTCCAATCTAATCTTTTTTGACTTTCTTCCTTCTACAAAGGCACTGAGGGTGACATTACATAAGTACCAGCTACATTCACAGTCCACCGTCAAAACACAAAGACGGATCCAATCCATCATTATCTGTAGTTTCAGTGTGATAGACTGTTAAAGCTTTTTTTTTGACACACACACAAATCATATAGACATAGAAATGCTGCTTGCATCTCAATATTTAAAAAAAAGGTAAATAAAACATTATATATATATATATATATATATATATATATACACTTTTTAAATTAATTTACTTAATTCAGTTGTTTGCATCTTACACTTATGACTCACCTATTACTGTTCACTAATCAGAAGAAATGTACCTTGTTTCAACCTTTACCTTCTTGGTGAAAAAAGTCAAAGCTATTACCTGTATTTTATGCCTAAATTTTATATATTTGGAATTTAAATATTTGTAGCTTTATACATTTTTAATAATTTCATATTATTCTTATTATTTTTTAAATACATTTAACTGAATTGAATTTTACTGTAGACACACTAGATCAGCACATCAAATTACAATAAAGGTTTAAGCTTACAACCTTTTTGGTAAACCAAGAACTATTAATAAACTGTTACGCTAGCACTGGTAAAAATAATGAGTTTTTGTCCTTGCGCACAAATGGTAGTTAGAACCAGAAATGGTTTGCTCAGATCTGAACATTGAACCACACGCTCAGCCGTTCACAGTACTTTTGTTAGGCATGTAATAATCATCCTTTTATAAAACAAAAGTATAAAAAATATAAACATGAATCTTACCAATTTTGCATTTCCATTTGCCAGGGTGCTTTCAAACACAAAATCTGATCCATTATGATTCGTGGAAGGGACCTTGTATTCATAAAGCGCACTGTCACTTTTGGGACCTAATTAAAGAGAAGATTTAAATTTTATGTTGTTTACAAAAACTCTGCAATAGGTTAAGAAATCCTTATATATACATACCAGGCAAACTGTTTTGACCAAATGCCTGTCCAAATAACCAATAATTGAACATAATCTTAGAATGCACAATAAACTTCTCATATACATAGTTAATAATGAACTTAACACAGGTACTTAATCTCACACAAGAAAATGCTCCAGAAGATGGCAGTTAAAAAAAAATTTAATACGTACACACAGTACATATTATGGAAATTATGATATTTATGTTGAATAATGAAACAAAGTGTGACATTGTAAAATGTTGGCTTGCTTTATCAAACTGTGTCTGATATGACAATTAGTGTGTTCGCCTATGGGATACGCATTACTGCTGCTGTAGGTTGCGATCAGTAAAGACAAACTTATTTGACGCAACTGTATTATATAATTAGCAAAATAAAAAAATGAAATAAAAAATATTATTAGATTTGCAGATTTTGCAGATAATCTTGCATGCATGTTCAAAACTCAAGGTCCATTATCAAAAAACTATAAATAATATATAGTTTAAATATATAGTATAAATAAATATATTTGTAATAATAATTATAATAAATATTGTATGATATTATAATGCCAGTAAATGTATACATAAATGTATAAATATACCCCCCCCCCCAAAAAATAAAATCTGTTTATTTTGACTACTTGCTCCATTTTGTATGCAGAGTTTTGACACTGTGTGTAAAATAGCAAATAAAATAAAACTAACAAATCAGCAAATGCACACATTATCTACAAATGTATTTACTGTCTTAGAAGACGTGTGGTAATATTAAGCCCACAGGTTATACACTAAGATTTAAAGTTTAATTGTGGACATGGAGTTATACACCGGGGTTATACAGGTGTACTCCAAAGTGATTGAATTGCACTGATGATAATGATGTAGACAACATTAGGTTTAGCGAGATATACATTATTAATATTATAGTTATACTTGTCTAAAGTGTAACTTTGTTTACTCATAATTAACTTATTATAACCACCTCTGATGTAAACCTAATTAGCTACTTTTTAATTACAATTTTATTATTTTAGTTCCTTTATTTTTTTTCTTTAATACTGAGTTTATTATTTATAAAGATTTTTATTCATTATTTTAGTTTATGCATGACCTATAGTAATTCATTGTTGCTAAAATGATCAGCTCAGTTAATTATTAACTTTTCACAATTAACGTGTCACTGCTTATTAATAAGAGAGCGCGCGAGGGGTCAGTAGAGAAGCGGCTCGGGATAACTCGGCGTCTCGGAGTTGCGCACTTTAATACGCACAGAGTTTTGGTCAGACTTTATACTGTTATTTATTGATTTATTTGTTATTTGTGTGTTGTTGTTGTTGTTGTTTTTTTTTTACCAAAAACACAACGAGTTTCTGAATATATGATATTATTACTATTATCATTTTCATTATTATTATTATTGTTGTTATAGCAGTTGTTATAGCTACAGAGGCCCGGAGAAAGTACTTACAGGTACAATCCTCAACCCGCCTAAGCATATAGATTTTGAAATTTATAGTATAGAAATCGCTCTGGTATCTATTAGGCTATGCTGAAAGCTATAACTAGTGGTGAGGAGTAAATGCGCTTACTGGTAGGGGACAGTGTTCCTACTGATCCTCTGTTGTTGTACTTGCTCTTGCTCTTCTTCCTCATCGTGCTGACCTGCTCCATGACGCGCCGCTCGCCCGTGCGCGAATTTCCGTCTGACGGAAGCGCGAGCGACGTCTCCCCGATCTCCCCAAAGGTTAAAGCCGACTTGAGAGGTTCCAGCGTCATTTTGGACACTCGCCTGTCGCCGAGTACGAGACCTGTGTGAAACGGGTGTGAAATGCTTTACACGTCCCTGATGCTCCGCCTGACTGACTGAGGTGGCCTCAAGCTTACCTGTTCCCTCCCCGCAGGGACTCACGCCCTCCCCCTCCCCTCCCCCTCCCCGTGACACTCAACCAGTCAACGCAACGCCGCCACTTTCACACACAACCGCTTTAACGAGTAAAAGAAACACGCGTATTACCGTAATTTTTTGGTGTTACGTGCAAATCACTTATTTATTTATATTATTATTAGTAGTATGTTTTTGCTGATGACGGGTCCCTTTCGATTAGAAGGTGTTACAAAGGACTAGCATTGTCAAGCTATTTGCGTTTTTTAAAAAAACGCGTCAATAAATCTTATTTTTTCCCCTAATACCAGAACAGAACATTTCTCATTCGACAGGCCTGGGCTTGGTTAACGTCTAAAAGAACAGGAAATCCCAGCGACAAACATCCAGAAGGTTCCGCCGCACCCATGGGCAGGACCAGGGCCTTGTCCAAAACTGCACACTTACAGCCCTCAATAGTGCGCCACAACAATAGCTCGACGGTGGGCTGTGTTCGCATGCTGCACAGGAGGCGGGTGCGGCTCGGGACATGCGCAAGGGCGTGGTGCTCTTCTGAGTTTAATGGTGCATCAGCGAAACCGCCTCCATGTCACAGCATGTCCGTGACACATTCAGCAGAATAAGGAAGTGCGAGAACAGATTAAACGAAGAAGCGTGGGAAAGAAGATGTTACTGCAAAACTACACACAATTAGGCCTTATTAAGGCTTGAGTAATTACAAGTGGCTTACCTGTATTAATAGTTAATGGAAAAGAAAAAGTGTCTCAGTAAAGTTTTTGACCTTCGCGAACTGAGTTCTACAATGCTCTGAAATTGTTCAAAGTACTTTATCCAAAAACTAGTCCTGCTGGCATTTGTTTTTTCCATAACAAGGGCTGTCTTACACACCTGTCCAAAATCTCTCATTGCATTCATTGAGATTGAGATCTGGTGACTGAGAAGTCCATAGCTTCATAAATTAGTGAATCTTTTCCATATTAGTCAGACTACAGTGTAACGATCCATGAAGTACCCTGCCAACCATAAGCATATACATGTCTCACATACAGGGGGATATTAATCCTAAAATCAGGTTTCAGGTACGTTTGAACTAAAAAACAAAATCGGAATACTAAGACTGCACCCTTGTGGTCTAAGTGTTTTACTACAATTAGTAATAATTGATTCACATTGGTCAGTGTCGCAGTAAATCCAGGCCTGATCTCTAAGAACTCCATGGATGGGATGGCAGTTCATAACTGCGTACACATGTAGAGAAACATTGACAAAATCTAGGTCATATTTATAAGCAATTTGAGCATAGACTGTCCACCGACCTGCATGCTTTTGGGAGATGAGAGATCATCTATAATAAAAAGGCAAGGATGAATGAACAGGATAACGTAGGCTGAAGGATATGGGTCCCATGTGTGCAGGGGCCCTGAATTGGCCATGGCATTTTTATATTATTAAAATTTTCTTTAAAGAAAAAAAAAAATAGCTGCTTGACCCCTATTGGACCATGAAAAACATTTTTCCAGCTGATTGGGTAGTTGTGGATAGATTCATCAAGTTCATAAAGTCAATAGTATCACCAAGAACTACAAAAAAAAAAAAAAAAAAATCCTAAATCCACTATTTAAAATGTTTAAGAATTTTCCTCTAGTCAGCTACAAAATTCTAATTTACAGCAATAGGACAAATAAGGGCTACACACTGGCATGGCTAAAACAGCTGCAGCTAGCTCTAGCTTTGAAAAACTTATTTGCCCAGGTGACACCAATCATGCCTAGCAACCACCTCACTCCGGTGTAGGTGCATTCGGTCTGTGGAATATTTGTAGCACGCCATTACACACTCAGGGGCTCATAATTCCTGTAATCCACCATAGATAATATACTGTTTATAAATACCAATCAAACATATTTAAAGACAAATATTAGTGTTATTTAATCTAAAAAAAACTACATAGTTCTAACAACTGCTTGGACAAGTGAGTAAAATCTATACATATATTGTTTACAGAGAGTAGACAAGTTTATACTGTATTTTTACTAATATTTATATTGGTTTACAATCATAGATAAATAAAAGTGACATTGTGTTAGGTTTAAGTCCTTAGTGAAATAAAGAAAAAAAAATCTGCAATAAACAATGTGTATGTCTACAGTAAATATTAGTGCATGATTAAACAGGAGTGAATGATTACAGTACACTGTTATGTACAGACACTACTAAAAGACAAAAAAAAAAAAAACAATGAGTAAAACAGGTGATAATGAGAGACATCTGTTTTAAGGAAGACATTAAACTAATGTCAAAGAAAATTGTGGTTATTAGAATCACCTGCCCTGCAGGATTTAGATCAATGCTTTAAAAAAAGGAAACTTCTACTGGGCCTAATAAATACAATTATTTAGTTAGATCTGTAAATATACATAATGCCAACATTAAATCATATATGCCTTAATGACAAAAAATAGGGTGAAAAACATTTAGTGAGAGGAGTAACTGGTCCATTTTTAGAATCGGACATAGAGGTGTGGAGTTTTAAGGGATAAAAAAATTATGGAGTGTGCTATTATAGGAAATACGCAACTATGTTTGCCAAATGCCTAAATGTAACTGTAAATGTAATTGTGAGGTAATGTAATGCTAATATAGAAATTTAAACAACAAAATCAAAAATACAGTATAGTTATGGTATACATATGCCTATGCAAGGTTATTGCTTACACTTTTGTTCCTCCCTTCTTTCAGTCATGTATCTGATGATTGTTCTCTCTTTGTGACTAAGCGAGATGGTTGGTCCTAACAAATTCCTGAGACAGACTTCCATTCCATAAGTTACATGCCTGGGTGCAACCTCATCACTTGGAGCAACATACACACAAAGAGAAGCCTTACATTACAGGCTAATAGCTCCCTCTCCTGGAGAATCATTAGCTTACTAAAGTGAGCAAGACAGCTAGTGAGTAATAGGCTCTTTTCACTCATGGCATTAACAGGTGTCATGGTTAATGTATATATCATGTATATAGATGTATAGTGTATATGCTTGCTCCCACCTCTATGACAAAGCACACCTCATACTTCAGTTAAACTGTGATGTGTAACCAAATAAACCACATTTAATTTATAGTACTATAATAAGATATTATTGTAATAATACTATATTGTCACAGATATATTGCATTTAAAAAAAAAAAATTGCTAACTTATTAGGAATAACATGAAACCAGTTTGCACACAATCAAGGTGATCAGATCATCCATGATGTATGTTTATACCAGTTGTGAAAAGGCTTATAGAGAGAATCAGGTCTATCAGGCAGATGTGAAACCACCAGAAATCTCTAGAAAGTGGTTCAACTGAGCCTTGTTTTATGTCTATGAAACAAGCAGACATGTCAAAGTAATATCCCACCAGTCTAGCTAAGAAGTGTTTCACAGCCTTGAGACTTGGTTTTTCAGTCTTCTGACTTCACAGCGTCCACTTCTCTTTGAGAATGGTTCTTGTCTATAACCTTTGGTAGCTTCTTCAAACGTTCCTGCAGGCTGCCTACTGCAAGCCTCATCTGGTCCTCTGCTCCTTGTAGAGACTTCACCTCCATGCTGTAAAAGATGTACAGGAAAAGGGCAGATAGAAGGATGGCGAAGCACAGCGCTCCCAGTAGGTAGAAGGAAGCTTTGGGGAAAGGCTGTTCAGCTCCCAGGGAGAACATAGGCACAGCAGCTATGGCTAATTCCAGCAGGAGCAGAGCCAGACCCATAAAGCCTGTGCGTGCAGCTGTGTAGCGCATACGCTCAGCACAATGCAGGCCCACCTTCACCTCTGTCCGAGCCTCAGTCACAATGTTTATCAGCTCAGAAAGACTAACTAATAAAAAACAACAAAAAGGAAACAAAGAAAGCATTTGACAGATTTCCCAATAAGGATCTAGTGGGTTAAAAAAAAAGTTATTTTCATAAGTTGAGCTTCATTACCTGCAGTACAGTCTTTTTCTTCCTTTTCATTCTTCAAAGGGCAAAGCATCAGATCAGTGCTTAAAGCTTCATGGTCTGAGTAAGGGAAATCATACCCAGGAACAGAGCCCTTTGTAGTGGACAAAGATAGACAACTAACATCCACCTTCCCTGATCCCTGTTAATAAAATAATGGCAAATATTGTACAAGTTAACAAACTGGAAGAAACAGTGTAAAAATCTTATAATAACGTAAGTTTAAACTATAAAAAGTGTTTCTTACACAGATTATTTATGCTTGCACACAATAATACATTCAGTTGTCAGATTATTATAGCACAGTTTTATCTGTGCTCATTTGTTAATTTATCAGGTAGGCCTGCTATATTATCAGCCTTTTCACTTCTTAATTCCTGTTGTGTTGGAAATATTATGTTCAGTGCAAGACCAACTAAGAATCCACTGCCATGTCAGCATGCCAAGTGCTCTGGTTAGACATAATTTAAAGCAACTAATGGGTTACAATCACTAATATACAGCAAGTATACATAAAATAAACCTGTATGAAATAAGGCCTAATGAATGTAGGTGTAATGTTGATTTGATCTTTTCGATTGTACAAATAAGCACATTCACCTTAAAAAAGATGTAATCAATACGTATTCCTCCTCCAAACGGACTAAGTTCCTGAGTATTTGTGAAAGGGTTGTCCGTTATATGGGTGAATCCCTGTTCACATCCCTGTAAATTGCACAAAAACATTATTATTGTTAACAATGAAGTCGATCCAAATTAATTGGGTGTATTCCGATTTTTGATTGGTTAGTAATTTTTTTATAGAAAATTCAACAATTTTATATCATCTAATGCTTTTAGGTTTACCTTTATCATTTAAAAAGTGTAAATCAATTGCGATTCGAAAAGTTATCAACAACTGATTAAATAAATTACACAACTGATTTAATCACACAGCTCTAATTAACAACCAAGTCACAACCACAGTAACAATCTCACATCATATATATAGGTCAGTACATGAGTACTGAGTACTGTTTATGTACTCACATCAAAGCTAGCTGTTTCCGTGAAGCAGTCCTTTAGACCAGTATAGCTGCGCAGTAGTCTTACCCCAAGGTCTTCAGGGTGCATGTTTAAATCCCCCCCTAATATTACCACATCTGCCCCAACACAGGTGTGCCTTTGTAGGAGGAAATGCAGACTTCATTAAAAAAAAAGTCTTAGAATTTTACAATTTTAAAGAAGAAGAATGCACATTTGATTAAATCATTTTTAGCTGTGTTAAAACATAACATCTTAAAAGCATGACAGTTTACACAGCTAAAGATGTTATAGTTGTACCTGAGCCCTGCTAGAGCTACTCAATGCACAAATTGTATATGTAAGCAGAATGTATGCAGAGTGTTCTGCCCATGCTTGTGTGGGTTCCTCTAATTATTAAATTGCCCATATATGTTAATATGCATGTGTGTGTGTGTGTGTGCATGCATAGTTATCTTTAATGAATAAACACCAAGTCCACAGGCTGGGAACAGCCTGATAACGGTCCTGATTTATGAAACCTACATTAACTGAACTTGTCTTCTTAACAATAGTTGTCTTGAATTTAAACATATTTCAACAGTAAAATAAATCACTCACTTACTCAACGTCTATACCACTTTATCCTGTACTCGGGTCGCGGGGGGTCTGGTGTCTATCCCAGGAGCCCTAGGGCACACCCAGGACAGGGTCCCAATTCATTGCAGGGCCCATACACATACACTTACTCACACACTCATTCATTCACACACTTATTCATTGACACACTATGGGCAATTTAGGAATGCCAATTAGCCTAATCTGCAGGTCTTTGGACTGTGGGAGGTACCCACCAAGCACAGTAAGAAAATGCGAACTCCATGCACACAGAGACGGAAGTCGAGTCTGGCCGGAAATTGAACCCAGACCCTGGAGGTGCAAGGCGACAGTGCTAACCACTACACCATTGTGCTTGCCAGAGAAATAAATAATAAATAAAAAAATAAAAACAAGAGTTGAATGCCACAGCTTTGTTGAGACGGTTTCATAGCTTGTACCCTGTGTGATGGGTTGGGACCCCACTCAGAGTGAACCCCACCTTGTGCTGCCAGGTTCTTTGGGATAGGCTTCATATGGATGGAGGAAATTTTTCATTCAAAGATTCAAAGGAGGTATTGACCTTCTTCCTTTGAACAACAGTAAATAAATAAATAAATAATAATTAGGCTACTTTTCTTCTTCATAGGCTGGAAAAAATGTTCCTTGGACAGAATTCCGTCTGATTTTGGTGAAAAATACGTGCATAAGTAATTGAACTCCAGTATGAGTACACTGATGTTATTAATTAGGCAGTTTTTTTAGAGGTGGGTGGGATTTTGGCAATGCTTAGGAGTGATTTTTTCAATATTGTCTGGCAACCGTAGAAAACAGACAGCGAGAGTAAGTGGATGAACAAGCAAAAACTATTTGTGCATGCCTGAAAAAGAGAGGTTGAGTAAGCAAAAAAAAAAATGTATGTGCAACACAGAATTTATGAAAATTGAAAAATTATTTGTGCTGGTACATAAAAGAGGACAGTTTGCAGTTAATCCGCAGTTCATGTTTGCCAAACCGTGTACGTAATAACAAATGTAACTTTTCCTATTTGTAATTAAAAAAAAATTATATTGTAAAAAAAAAGTAATCCAAGTACTCTAGCGCGTTACTAGAATATTAGATAAACCACTGTGTATATATGATGAAATAGGTGATATTTTAAAGTGTGCTTCTTTGCTAGTGCATTGACAATGTGATCAGTTTAATACCTTATAAAGTTTTGAAGCTCCCAGGCCTGCACCACTCTGTGAGAAAGATAGGAGTCTTGTTCTCTGGAATACTCAGCATGAAGCTGTTGAAGAAAAAAAAAAGGGCTATAACATAGGACTGAACATATGCTCAAACAAAGAATAAAACACTGGACTTACATGAGTGACGTAGACATGCACCATCAAACCACTGATATTCAGCAGTAATTTCCCAACAGCTTTGCCCCCAAACCAGTCTCCATGATGGGCCTAACAAAGGAGAGAGTATTTTTTGTGGGAAACTTAAAAGTACCACCCTTACAACCGACTTTTACAAACTGCTGTCACACTAAACAGCTTGTTGCAGAAAACAAGCTTTGCTTTATCAAAAATCATTTTCTCTTAATTTCTATGCTTTCTGCCATACACATGCCTGTGTGCAAGGTGTTATTATAGAAAGTATAACATATTTTGATGTCCATTTGGTGTGAATCTTTAAAATAACCCATATGGAATAAGGTAATTAAGTATCATCATCATCAACAACAGTCAGCCCTTATTTTAAGACACAAAGGTCTCATTTTACATAAATAACTGAAAAGAAAAGTGTTACCATGTACATGTACTCACCATGTAGGGATAACCATTCAAGGTGTATTTGTAGAGAAAGACATCATGGATTCTATGTCTGGAAAAGACTGCCAGTCCGCTCCCAAAAAATCCACTTTGCAATCAAAGCAAATAATTATAAATTATAATATAACACTATAATATAAGCTTTCACATTTAACATCACATTTTGACATTTTTAAAAATTACAATAGCTATAAGAGTGTATTATGTTTTTAATACATATATACATATACAAAAATACATATATTTCCTCTGACATAATAGATAAAACTAAAATAAGCTTAAAATAGAAAATATATAACAAGATTTTACCTTTTAAAATAATGAGAATGAAGATGTGTGCTGCCAAGCTTTGTTTTCAAGAAGTTGAAATCTTTTTCACTCCAAACCTATAACACAGATCAGGATTATAAGAAATAAACTGCAGTTGCAAACTATATATATATATTTTTTTTTTATTATTATTATTATTATTATTATTTTTTGCTCAATGTGAGTTTATTTCTCCTGAGTATGACTATACAATCTAAATAATTCAGTATGGGAAAGCAGGGAGTTAAATATTATAATCCTCTTAAAGATCCCATAGTTCTTTAACAAGTATACACTGTTCTCATAGGTCCCAAATGTGTGTGTGTGTTAATGCTCCAACTGAAATACTGTTCCGATAATGTTTTTTCCCCTTATATCTCAAACTTCCTTCCTCCAAATGTGCTGTTTCAGTGTCTATGTCAATGAGCTACTGCTGAGCCACTTACTATAGCCTATATATATCACATCACAATAGGTGAAAAATACAATTGCCTTTTAAACCCTGGCCAGTAGAAAATGGATGAAGGACAAAAATGTCTACAAATTACTAAAACAGTGAATTTTCCATAAAAACCCACCTTGAAATGATACCCTGGAAGACTTTGGTATGCTGCTTGGCTAACAAACATTACATTTGGTCATTAAGGGTATGCTTTTGACAAACACAACATACACTATGGAAAGCTTGATTAACTTAACTGTGTCAGTAGCAAAGAAAAGACTTTTTAGTATTATGTGGTATCAACAAGACTTTAGAGTTAGACGGCAGGGGTAGCTTATTGGTTAACAGTGATGGGTAAAACATCGATTCAGTTCTTCGAAACGCAATTCTTTTATGTGCCAATTTATGTATCATCACATCGACTCCAAAATCTATTTTTAAATGACTTATTACATTTGTAATAGAGATGCACTGGTCGATCAGCAAGTGACTGGAATCATCTGTTTTTTAGCTTGATCAGCCATGATCTATCACTTTGGACATGACCGATTCTGTACACTCCAGTCTATTTATACACTGGTATCCCATGTAATAAAAATTATTTCACTCCTCCCACAAAGACTGTTATAAAAATAATAATTATGGCAGATGACACATATGTGCTGCTCAGTAAAAAAATTGTTTTTATTTAATTTAAGTTAGATGTTAAACTCTTATGTGTAAAGTAATTATGTATTGTTTAAAATGCTGCCCTTGGTTTATTTTTTAGAGAAAAAAACTAATATAAGGAATGGTCTAAATTTAATTACTCATTCTCAATTCAGTTGAAAAAAGCTACAGTATAAAACTTTTGAGTTATGACAACTTTTTTTGTTGTTATTTTTAAGGTTCATGTGTTTATCACAATTTGTGTTAATCACAATTTCAATAGGATCGCCACCTGGGTATTAACTGGATAATATTGTGTCAGGTGGTGACTGCTGAATACCATCCTTAGTGGTTAAAAAGTTTGACTTGAGATTAGGGAGTCAAGAGTCACCACTAAGCTACCACTAAACTGCTCCAATGTATTGAGATAAATGTAAGTCACTCAGAATAAGGGCATCTGGTAAATACAATAAATGTAAATGGAGTGTTGTGTAAAGACTGATGGTTGATATACCGCAGCCTGTGTGGAGCCATAAAGCAATAAAAATCCACCACCTTCACATTTATTAAGAAACAGACTCAAACAAAGACAAGACACCTTGTCTTGCACTGGCTATAATTGAAAGAGTTTTTTTTTTTTTTTTACATTTTAAGAGCAGTGCTATTGTTGGCACAGAATTTTAAAAATAAACTTAAATTTATGTTAATGGCCACCCAAGCTGGTCTTTAACTATCCCAAATTTCTGTTTCTCTTATTGTATTGGAAACCTACCAGAATATTAATGGTATCTTACTGACATTTTATAATTTATCTTTTTTTACACACAAAACCTGTTATCCAAACCCCCCCAAAAAATTTTTTTTAAGAAATAATCCAATCAAACCAAATCAAATTCCTCTATAGATATCTTATTTATTTACATCTTATGTGTAACCTACACTTTTGTTCATTAATTGCTGTAGTAACCCAACCTAAAAAAGGTGATCTTGTAATGGGGCAGTAACACACAGTGAACTTTGGCGAGCATGGCTGCCTATACGCATTCGCAACAGTTGTCCCAGACGGCTGTTGGTGAAGTAGTGCAATGCAGAAAGGGAAAACCAACCTGTTGGTGCTTAAGCAATTCCTCACACAGCTGTCAGTGGGGAAGGAAAAATGAAGAGGGTCCCATGCCACCATTAAGTGATCTGCTCCCTTCTCTTCCCCTGTCATTGTAGCATAGAAACGAGGATTCAACCCCCTGAAATGGGCTCCCTCAATCCAGGTTTTACCTCCCTGCCCTTTCTCTTTGTCTGCCTCTATTTTTATGCAGTTGGGTGATTCAGAGGCCATTGGTGTGGGAAAAGGCCTGGGTCAGACTGTTGGGAGAATGTAAGATTGCCCAGGACCACGTTCCAGTGATGGGCAATGGTTTGGATTCCTAACATGTTGCAACTGCAACCCATAGGTAGGGACATACCGTATAACAGTAAGTGTCCGAGGGGGCACAAATCATGCCTTGGTGGATTTAGGCTGCAATCAGAGCTCTGGGGGATTAGGGAATGTATGGATGATGAAGTACAGGTGTATGCATGGTTGATGGCTACTGCTGATTCAATTTTCCAATTGATCAGTGATTGGGGACAGATTAATCAATATTTTTTTAATTGGCATGGACATGATTTGTGGATGGGTTATGCAGTAGAGAGTGCCAGTGTGTGAGAATCAGCTGTATACTCCAAATCAGGGAGAAACACCAGGGATGAAGAGGGATTTTCCTGCTCTGTGACTTTCCTACAAGGCAATCATGGGATGAGACCCTTAAGCATGCTTTTGACCAAGTGAGATAGTCTATAATCAACTGTTATATTGAACTGTCAGCCGCCTAACAAACAGTATGCCTGCAGATCAATCCGTGCTATCTGTCCAAATGAGGATGGGTTCCTTGTTCAGTCAAGTTCATCTCAAGGGTTCTTCCAATTGCTATCTCAGAAAGTTTTCCCTTGACAATCTTATAATCTTAATTTATACACATTCACATTTCATGCAAACTTCCATAATTTCTTTTGATTGTATAAAGCTGCTTTGCGACAATGACAATTCTTAAAAGCGCTACACAAATAAAATCAACTGAATTAAATAGATAGTCATTGTGGAGCCAAACCAGCCAAATGTTTAATACTAACGTTTTTACTAATCTCATTTAAGTGTCTCTTAATAATAACGTATGTAAACTGCAAACACTACTGCAATACTGCATTCACTTTAACTACTGCATAAAGCTTTGTCAGTATTTTCCCAAAGTCATCAGCTATGATATGATCACCTTTTGACCCCACAGAACTCGATCAGGTGACTGAATATTTAGAGTCAGCATTCCGTTACATCTTAGATAACATAGTTCTACTTTCAAGAGGCCTTGAAAATTATTTTTTTAAGTTTAAGTTTATAGTTATGAACATCAAACTAAATCGGTAATGGAAAACAGCATGAAAAGAGAGCATTCTGAATTGCAAAAAAAAAAAAATCCTATAGTAGTGCTGGATCTCTCCACTCTTATAGAAGAGATCAAAAATAATGCTAGATTCATTAATAATTTAATGTAGGTGATAATAAAATTTTATATCCGATCAGCACAATTTTACTCTCCTTCAAGACTACTAATTTGACTCATCCCTGCAACAAAATTTACAACTTGTGTACTAGATCTTGTACCTGCATATTTAAACAGATAATTCCAGAACGAAACCGTACCCCTTTTGAAATACTCAGTTCTTCTAGCAGTAACGGCTATGTACCTAAATCTTTTAAACTAGTAGTTATTAAACTCCCAATTAAGAAACCTAACCTTTACCCCTTTTAACTATCCAACTGTATGCCAATATCAAATCTCCCCCTATTATCTCCAAGATCCTAGAAAAGTTTGTATGACGTGTTCCTTAACCTAAAAATAACATTCATGAAATGTACTGACAGTTAGGCCTCATCACAGCACAGAGGCAGAGCTGGTTAAAGTGGTAAATGACCTATTGGCATCTGATCAGAATGATGTCTTCTTGGTTGTGTTGCTTGACCTTAGCAAAGCTTTTAAAAATGTTTCACTAGTTAAAGAACCAGCCTTCCTCTGGCTCAGGTCCTATTTGACTGATTGTTATCAGTTTGTAGATTATTATTATTTTTTTTTGCATACTAAAGTAAAGTTTGGTATTTAAAGGAAAGCTGCTATTTTCTCTCGATACGCTTTCTTTGGGTAACACAAGTGGTATTAATTTCCACTGTTATGCTGATGACTCACAGTTGTATGCTACAGTATACTGAGGAATGTGTTAAGGGCATGAGACAGTGGGTGTTCTTTAACTTTCTTCTATTTAATTCTGACACAGAAGAAGTTATGGTACTAGGACTGCATACGGCTAAAAGTAAGCCTCCTGTTTACATAGGAACTCTGAATGGCCTTTCTGTTTCATCACATGCAGTAGTAAGACATTTTATGATCCTTGTGATAATTGATTCCAACCTTTCATTTGAAGCTCATGTAGACAATATTACTACAAAAGCTTTCTTTTATCTCAAATATTGGCAAGATACAAAAATAATAACACTGCCTGATGCAGAAAAAGCTAGGTTATTATTTTGTTGTCTCAAGGTCAGCTTTTTGTAATGCCTTACAGGGTCTTGATATTTCAGGAGGTTCACAAACAAGCTCCAGTTAGTCCTAAATGCAGCAGTCAGGGTCCTTCCCAGAACTAGAGGATATGAGCAATCAATTATGAGCCCTCAGGTATTTAATTATGGCAAAAGAAATGCTGTCATATAAATGGAGACATACTGTACTGGTCAGTCTGCCAACAAAGTCCAGTTGACTTATCCAATTGACTTATCCACACTTATATGGAAAATCAATTAAGTTCATGGGGCATCAACATATGCATGTCAACATAAAAAAAAATGGTCAAATGGTGAAAAAAGTGGAATAATTTTGAATGCCATGTAAATTACTTAATACAAACGCTTACACAATAGTAAACAATAACAGAATCTACAAACAGTAAAACGTAAACCCTGTTCTCTGCTTTACTATACAATGAGGAACTTTTTTTCATTTAATTATTACTATTTTATCAGTACAGTTTTTACCTTGTGCTTAAATTTCGTTGTACTTGTACAATGATGAAAAAATTTTAAATGTCTGGTGTATTTACAAAAAATATCCCACTTTTTTTTTTTATTCACCCCATTTTGCCAGTTTCCTTCTTTAGGTCCCTCCTCTATCTTGTCACAGGACATGTACAAACAAGAAAAAGTAAAAATCAGCACATCTTCCAATAAAACACATGAAACCGGCCTCTGCAACTTTATGAACTGCTGCTCAGACATCACAAGGGAGCTAAACACAATCTGTGTAAAATACAGTATATCCCCTCACATTTTCATAACCTCACAGAGACCCACCTGCAATCCCTCTCAACCAGAGAGCACAGTCAGTTTTGCTCTTTAAGTCCTAGCTACGGATGACTGTAGCTTCAACACAATCTCATGATCTCCAATGAAAGAGCAAATATTTGGTCCTGCAAGATTCCTGCCTCCATCTGGTTTGTCAATTGCTCTATTAAAATCTGTCGCTTGGAAACGGCATCATTTATAGATCAATTACAATACGTTTTATAATGGCTTCTATACAAGACACCTTTCTTTGTGTTCCCTTTTACTTTGGTGGTCCCAAGGGAAATCGGTCCTGGCGTGCATTTCCACTTCTGGTATTTTTACTGACAACAAGGACTTTGTACAGCAACAAATAGTCTAAGTGCAGTTTTTGAGTGGGTTTTAGTCTAGAGTTTTCTTTTGTACTTATGTAAATAAAGTTTGTGTGTGTGTATCTTACCTCCTGCAATAATACTACATCATGCTGTTCCTTGCTTAGCAGATCTCCAATCATGGCATATCGCTCAGCACGGTGCTTACTAAGGTAGCGGATACCCCTAAAACCACACACACACACACACACACACATTACAACACACACATTACAACACACACATACATTGCAACACACAAATAATTTAACCACATTGCTGATGATAGATATTTACCATATTTGCTTACCATGCCAATGTTAAACTAGACCAAAGAAAGGGGAAGAACCATAACTAGATGTGATAATATTTTATGGTACATTGTGTTGTAAAAAAAAACACACCATATCCCTCCTTTCCAACATAGCACTGTGATAAACTTGATATTGTCTTTATCTAAATTATGCAGTGGTAACCCTAGAAGTAGACAGACTTAGGAGACAATAAAGGTTGGGGCGATTAAATTCCCATCTGTCTTTTTGGTCCTTAAGCAGCTTAGGTGAGATTACTTTTTTTAATTACTATGGCCAACAGAAAAAAAAAATCTCAATGTAAGGTATATTTTTTACATGTGCTCACCAGCAGTTGAGAGAGAAGATCCGTAGTCTTTCAGGCATACTGGCAGTCACGGGATTGTGAGAGAAGTGTGATTCCCTCTGCAGTAAGAACTAGGTCAGCAAAGAAAGGAAAAGATCAGCAAGAAAATGAAAGTGCTTAGTCACGTCACATTACCAAAAACCCTGAAATCTTTGACGTGTGTGTGTAAGAATAGAAACACTGTAAGGTGAGGTGCAGAGAGTGCTTCTCAGACAGCTGTGAAGTGCTAGATAGAAATATGGTCCAAAACAAAAGATGCATATTATTATTATTATTATTATTATTATTATAAGTAGTAGTAGTTAGACCCTGTACCTCCACTAATCAACCAACCACAAGTGCTTTCTACACACAGGTCATGATAATAAATGTATTTATTTATATACTTCTAAAAAAAAAAAAAAAAACACCAGTAACAATATTTACACAAGCCAACTTGATATAAAGGTGAGGTTGGGACTTGTTCAGTAGAACTGTTTACGGAAATATGTATTGTTTCAACAGGAAACTGTAGAACTTTGTGTGAAAACGTTCACTCATAAAAACGCGTAATAACTTACTTTTTTTGCCAACCGCCTGTAAATGCCTTAGTGTGTTAATAATTATATATTAAGGTTGTGGAATAAGTTATGAAACTACCTAGAAATTGACCGGACCAACCTGGCATGCACCTTCAGCTACAGACTACTAACCCGAATAACGTTATCTCTGGTGCAGCTAAAGCTAACCAGCTAATAAATAAATAAAAGAAATCACGGCTAGCTTATAGGAAACATAGTTAGTTTACCTTTAATAGACTCGCTATGCTTTCATGTTGAATAACGTCCGCAGAAAAGAACAATATATCCACAAAAAATGCTGTGGGACGGCAGTCTTTAGACACTGGGGAAGTTTCGGCTGTGTACTGCGAACTGTCACAGCTGAACAACAGCGCTTCAATTCATTACTCTGCCGCTTCCGGGTCTGCGTGACGTAGCCAGGGGGCGGGGCTGCTTTGCTTATTATTGAGTTAAACGTCAAGTAAACGTGAACTATGTAGAGTTGAAACACCAAAAGTGAATGTATTTTGTCTAGAATTTGTCTAGATGTATATAATGTTTGTCCTCAACTTTATATGAAGTTACTGCAGCATTCTCCATTAATTCTGGTTGTTGTTGTTGTTCTGTTGCTCCCTCCTGGGGGGTATTGGTGTCGCGACAGCAGATAGCAGACCATCCGATCCGCAGAATAACTTGGCACCTTGGGACCAGCATTGCACCCAGTGGCTGGGGTTTGGTCATTGGGTGACTTCCAAGGCTCCGTAGGGAACCGAATGGTGATGGTGGAAAAATATTCACAAGTATTCACAAAGTTTAGAGTGACAGAGAAAAAAAATCCTTCTTGAGCTATGCAATCAGAGTGTTTTAAGATTATAAACAAACTATATCATAATTAAAATGCTTGATGATGTAATAACTGTATTTAAAAAATTATATTCATGCCATGGACAGCACTGTGACCCTTGATCTCCAGGGTCAGGGTTCGTTTCCCGTCTCAAGTCTTTGCATGTTCTCCCAGTGCTTGGTGGGTTTATTCCAAAGGCATGCGAATTAGGCTAACTGGCTTTCCCAAATTGTCCAGGGTGTACTTTGCCTTGTGTCCTAAGACTCCTGGGATGGGCTCCAGGCCCCCCACAACCCAGTACAGGATAAGAGGTATAGAAGATGAATGAATGAATAAATAAATAAATAAATGATATTGGAATTCTAAATCTTTTACTCAGCAAATAATCTTTTATATATTTCAGATGCAAACTTATTAACCTCTAAATCAAAGGGAAAATTATATATATATTTTTTTTACAATGACTCTTTATGCATTACTGCAGGAGCTGTTTACTGTTGTTCCCGTAAGAGATGTAATTGGAGTTGTTTTAAAAAAACATTTATACTATAGCATCAATGAAAACATGAATTCTTTATGATAAAAATCTCTGTAAGCAAGTTATATATACACATCCACAGTGAATCAACCCTCACCTGTTTTACTGAAATATAATTTATGTATTTATCTGTATTAAGTGGAATACATTACTGTGCTTTAAATCTTATCACATTTCTGTGCAGTTTGACTTGTGTCCATGACTTGAAAATATGGAGTTATTTAAAATCTGGTGAAACATCCTTCACAAAGTTGGGACAGAGCCAATTTAAGACCAATTACAATGTTACAATGAAATTACAAATCCCTTGTAAGAAATTACAAGGGAATTACAATTATGTTATAGTATACAATACATGGAGTTTTAAAGTGAGGTCCAGTTCATCTAGAGGAAGGTTTGGGCAAGGCTCTGCAATTTTATTTAAAGGATGCACAAGCAAATTATCCAATACCTTTAGGATAACGTTTCCCAAAATATACAATATCAAAAATCCAGGTAAACCCTTCAAATCTTATTAAGCAAATGGTTGAAAACCACTTGTGAATAGATGTACTTTCCAATTCCACAGACTTAACACAGACAGTCTTAAGAACCATCTTGCTTCTGTACTGGTTATCATGATGTGCAGTGGATATCATGAACTTTGGTTAACACTAATAATTTACAAATGCAAACTTAAGGCTGAAGATAGCATATATCACTACTGTCCAGAGGTTTTTCTCGGGTCTCATCTGTGATGGACAGTGGCACACAGAAAACATGTTCTCTGAAACAAAAAGAAAAAGAAGCATCCAAACTGTTATCAGTATTAGGTCCAAAAGCCAGCATCAGTTATGGTATAAGGATGCATTAGTGTCTGTGGCATATCTGTGAGGACACTGTTAATAAAGAAAAATGTGTACTTTTTGAAGCAACATGTGCTGATAGCCAAACACCATCTTTTTCAGAGACATCCCTGTATTTTCCAACAGATCAAAACTGGTATCTGCTCAGGTTACATGTGTGGCTGCTAAACACAGGGTACAGGTGCTAGACTGGCCTGCCTGCTCCAGTTGAGAATGTGTGGTGCATCATGAAGTGCAAAATATGGCAACGAAGACCCCGTAAAATTGTGCAGCTGAAGACCTCACAGAAACTCACACTAGTTAAACAAAACCAACTGTTCAGTGCCTTCAAGGTTAAAAGGTGTTAAGGTGCTTAAAAGGTGTTAGGAGAATTAACAAAAATGTTGTTGTTACACTTTGGTAAACAGTCAACTCTTCCAACTGCCTGGATAAAATGGGAGGGAAGAGCATCCAATGTACTGTAAAACCTGTACCAAGTGTTCTATAGATCAGATGGGCCCCTTTAGTGTCAACCCTGCTCTACCACACTCATCTAGAGTAGGATGTTAATTAGTTGTTTAGTTTAATTAAGTGAGCTGGGAGCTGAGACAGCAAAAAAATATGCAAAACAGTGGTCCTCTAGGACTGGAGTTGAGAACCAACGCCTCAACCAATGCTCCATCGTAAAAAGTCAAACTTTACAACAGAAATAAACATAGTTGCAGCATGGTACAAAAAAAAAAATTTTTGGTCTCCATATTTTGGTCTCCACCCATAATTTTTTAAACTTTTATGTAACTCATCAGTTAAAATTGCAGTAAGGTTTAAAATTATGCATAATTAGTGATCTGGCCGAGTTTTTGAGTCACAGGTATTAAACCACTAGCTGTACGCTATGCATCACTTTAGCTAACCAGCTAACTGAAATCAAGGTAGTTTAACTTCTAACAAGAAATATAGGTGTCAACACACAACAAAGTGTAGGGTATGGAAACCAGAGTCCAATCAAGTGTAAATTAGCATTAGCATATTAATTAGCATTTTAGCTATGCCAAAGCTAGCTAGCATGTAACTGAGGTAAGTAGGCATGCTGTAATCAACAGCCAGGCTTCATTCGTTCCATCTATTTGCCCATGTAAGCATTAACCGGGGTTTAGGCAGAGTCAGCTTCTGCCAAGATGTGACAAGCACAGGTGTGTTTTAAAACCACCCTTTAGAAAACTTATGGGTGATGTCATGGAGTGTAGAGGTGTACTTCATATGGTTAATAGAATCTGCAACAAAGGTCCCCATATTACGGTTTTTTTCCATTGGTTTGGCTCATTTCTTGAAACAGAAATTAAATTATCAAAATTCTAAGATCATTTGACAAAACAGTGTTACAGTTTAGCACAACACTATAGCTCACTTGGAAAGCTCATATCTCTCCAAAAACAGTTCACTCATGCATCAAAAATAAATTCCTTTCCCATATAAAGCTCATGTAGATAATATTACCAGGATAGCATTCTTTCACCTCAGAAATATTGCCAAGATAAGAAATATATTGTCGCTAAACGATGCAGAAAAATTAGTTCATGCTTATATCACCTCTAGGTTGGACTATTGTAATGCCTTACTGTCTGGTTGTTCAACTAGGTGCATAAACAAGCTTCAGCTAGTCCAGAATGCAGCAGCGAGAGTCCTCACTAGAACCAGAAGATACAAGCACATCACACCTATCTTATCTTCACTTCATTGGCTCCCTGTGAAATTTCGCATTGATTTTAAAATACTACTTTTGACATATAAAGCATTAAATGGTCTCACGCCGCAGTATCTGAGTGAACTGCTTGTGTCTTATGATCCGCCACGCCTATTTTAATCAAAGCATGCAGGCTGCTTATCAGTACCACGTATTATGAAAACTACAGCTGGGGGCAGAGCTTTTTCTTACAAAGCCCCCAAATCATGGAATAGTCTTCCAATTAGTGTTCGGGACTCAGACACAGTCTCAGTTTCTTTCTATTACCATCACAGGGAGTTTTTCCTTGCCACTGTCGCTCACGGCTTGCTCACCAGGGACTATCTGACCATTTTGATTCATACACATTCAAATTCCATACAAACTTAAATAATTCTTTTAAATGTGTAAAGCTGCTTTGGGACAATGCCAATTGGTAAAAGCGCTATACAAATAAAATTTTATTGAATTCAATTAAATATAAAAAGTAAGTGCCACAAAAATGGCAAATATCCTTTTCAATTGCATTGGCTCATTTCTTGAAACAGACCGGACATTCTCAACACTCTTGGTGCTTTTGCCAAAATAATGTGGATGGTTCTGCACAACACCATGGTTCACCTGCAACAGCTCATACCTTTCCCAAAACAGTTCACTTATGTGTCAAAACTAAATTTCCTTTTCATTTAAACAGTCAGTGCCCCAAAATGCTTCTTCCCTTTGGCATTGTGTAAGCACTGCAAGTCAAAATGTTTAGATGTTTTGTCACTATGGCAAAGGACCACTAAAATATCCCTCATGTCCACCTCACAGTCTTAGCCCAGTCCTTTATTGACAATGGTTACTGTACTGTTTTTGTCTAGCTAACAGAATACAATTGTGTATAAAACTGAAAAAAAATAAATAGGATTTTAGGGTAAGAGTAGCCTCCAAGGTTTGATGTCACACATTGCACTCATACTGCCAAGGAAATGGTAACTCCTTTTTTTATTGTAATGATCAACTACACACAAAGTAACTTCCATATATCAGAGCAAAAAACAAAAAACTAGAGTGCTATAAATAAAGCTGGAGTTTCATAACAGTTCTTCACTGCCCGCCGTCCTCATCCTCAGTCTGTGTGGCCACAGATTCTCGTCCACATCACAGCGTATATTCTCCCTTTCGATGTAATGAGGGAAGAAACGGCGTGATGGTCACAACCATTTCCTACAATGATCTCCAGTTCTATTTTCACATGCAGCATCCATTGCATGAAGCAGGGGACCTCTGATCTTGAGCCCAATGCTCATCAAAAACTCCTCAGTAGGATTGAGGAAAGGAGAGTAAGGTGTTAGGAACACCATGACCATCCTTGGATGGGTAGTAAACCAGGCCCTGATGAGCGGGCCATGGTGGAAATTCACATTGTCCCATACAATGACATATTGTGGTAGGTGAGGCCCTACGAGACCTCTCTTATTTTCAGGGATCAAATCAAAATGAAGGCGGTCCAAGAAGATGAGGAGTGGGAATGTGAGTAGCCACACCATTCTCAGATATGGCAGCACACATACTGTAGTTATATTGCCCCCTCTCTGGCCTGGGACATCCACTGTGGCCCGGTGGCCAATAATATTACGGCCACGTCTTCGGCCCTTGTCCAGGTTGAAGCCAGCTTCATCCACAAACATAAGGATGTAAGGGGTCTCGTTTCTTTTCAATGCCATTATTCTCTACAATAGTGAAAAAAAAGCTGCAGTTTTAAGGCAAAATGTTGAAGTCAGATAAATCAACTACTTTTATCCTGGATGACCTGGATACACAAATCAGGTAAGGTGGATACTGAAGCCAAAAAAGTTTGGGAACCACTGGTTAATTGTAAAAAGGTTATAATGATGGACAACCAGTAACTGACTTACATGTACATACTGGTACCGCAGCTCTTTCACTCTATCAGAGTTCCTCTCAAATGGTACCATGTAAATTTGCTTCATTGTCATCTGATGCTTCTTCAATGTCCGATCAATTGTGGAGATGCTTATAGAGTTGACATTTTGGAATACGGCATTATCTTGTAGGATTGCAGCGCGGATCTGTCTCAATGTGATGACATTATTTGCCACCACCACGCACCCTTACTCCTCTTCCCCCTCTTCCTCCTCTTCCTCGAGCAGGCAGCTGCCCTTGTTCATTTACTTGGCCAGGTGCATGCAGGTTCAGAAATAGTACTGGTCCTGCACGGTCAAGCTCTTTACATACAGTACATGTTTGGCAGCAATCACAGTCAAGGGCAGCACCTGTCAGGTAACTGAACATACTGTTTGATTGGTCATCTGAGATGTGTGAAACTCCTCCTTCATTAGTTAGGTTCTAGTTTCACCTGACTGTCAATTGCTGTAATAAATTGTAATCAAATGTTTCAAGGATTCACCTACTGTACGGTATTCATGGTATTATGGTCTTGACGAATTTTGACCAATGAACAGAATATTGTGCATGTAATGACTTATACAATGAATTGACACTGACACATTTTGGAGAGAACAACCATTAGACTGAGAATTAACAGTTTAGATCAACAAGATATATTCACTTGGAAATTGTGCTAAATGTAGGCTATCTGTACTTAATCATTTGCAAAGATGTACTTAGACATTTGCAATTTAATGAAATGAATAAGAAATTCTATTCTGTTGTGAACAATTGCCAAGTGTTTTGAAGGTTTGTCCATGTTGTTTTGAGAATGTAATTTCTGTTTCAAGAAATGAGCCAAACCAATGGAGAAAAACTGTAAGCAATAAAAAAAAATAAGATGATGTACAAAAATATGGTGTGTGGATAGCAGTGTGATTGAAACATGAAGTATGAAATTTAATGATACTGATGTACAGTATGTCAGTGTGGTTCCAAAGTGCAGGTTAGTCCTAATGTATGTGTGTAAATGAGCTGTGTGCAAACAAGAATAAGAAGTGTGCACTGTAGCGAGTAATGTGCTACATTCTGACTTTGATGTATAAACAGGAATAAAGGGGGTGTGTATGTTTATTGTATGTTGGAAACAAAAACAAATCCTTTTCAAGTCCTTTGTGGTGCTCTGGTTGAGGACCCGATTAGTCTGCTGGAAGAAGCTCCTCCGCAGGCTCTCTGTGTTGGCAGTCCATTGTTGAGGTGGCTGAGGTCCTTTACTATCTTACCAGCCTTGGTCAAGCACCGCTTGCTGTAGATTGAGTGCAGGCAGGAAGCTCAGTGCAGATGATATGGACGTCCATGAACATTTGTCACCACAGTGCTAACCACAGTAATAAGGCTGACCACAATGGGGTCATCAGCAAACTTGATGATGGTCATGGAGTTGGTAGTGGCCACTCAGTAATGCATGTCTTATCGAAAACTAAACTAATGAGCAATTACTTTAAAGGTATATTGATGAAGCCTTTCAAGTGGCTAAGCCTTTAATGTGTAAGTTCTTTCAGGTTTTCTAGGAGACATTTGGACTTGTTTTTAATAAGAAGCGGTTGTTAAGAAAGAGCTCGCTTGTTCTCATGAAATTTCACAACACCATGACATGAAAGTCATGATTTTTTTTAAACTGTTATATCATCAAGCATTTTAATATCAGCTAGTTTACTTCTAGCCTTAAAAGTATTCTCTGATTGTGCAGCTTAAGAGGGATTTTTGATTTTCCCACAAACTGAAGACATGCAAAAGTGCTTGTTTTAGAAGAGTCAAATTATTGGTCTGCACCAGTCTAAGAAAACAATTAAGGATTGTGGTAAAAAAAAAAAAAATTGAATCAGCTGTGTCTTACTAAAAGTCTACATAATCATGGGTCCGGTAGAGTTGCAGATTTGGAATGTGCGTATGTGCAAGAGAGAACAAGATGTACAGGGAGTAAAAGCCTCGATCTACTGTATGTACGTTAACAGAGACTGTGCGCCAGCAGAGCCGCTCGCCTGCCTATCAACACCTGAAGGCACAGCTCTGTTGTTTTCTTTAACATGGTTTGGTTTATGAGATGTCACCATGACCTGCTCCATTAGGATATATACTGTAAGCCACTGGGAGTTGTGGGGGGGGTTACCTCTCTCTTGCAGACACTTTTGCTGTGTGTGTAACAGAGATGTCCACTGCTGTTTTAACTAAACCTTTACTCTTGTCGTAATACTATTTAAAGTCTCCGGAGTTGTTAATCTAATTTCCATCTCAGGATATTGTTACATTTCCTGAAATTGGGTTAAGAACTGTCCAACTGGTAACATCCAAAACAATCGTGAAGACCATTATCAGAGCTCATTTAAATGCTTAGTGAAGTTGCAATCTAAAAAACCACAACAACAAAAGAATAATACGAGCAAAAAAAAAAAAAAAAGTCATCAGTTTAAAAAAGTAAAAAAGCTGCATCAAGGAAAACAACCAAGGCGATTACAAATTACTGGAATTGGGTTAAGAACTCCCACTATCGACCACTACCTTTACTAAAACACTATCAAACCTGGAAAGATAGTGCTGAACTGTTGACTCTGTGGAAAAAAAAAAAGTGGTCGGAAAAAAGTGATGAATGGAGATCACTTAAACACCTGAAGTTATAGATAGATATGTTTAATAGTGAAAGTTACGGCATTTCCATACTCCCAAAATGTAAAGAGCGCTCATAGGATTTGATTTAAGAAGGTCACTTGTTAGTGGGACTCATCAGAAAATATGGCTTTAGGTTGTTACCAAGCATAAAGATTGAACTTGGAGTGAACATGTGTTCTGATGAGTTCGGACTGATCCTACTCCTGAACGATAGGTAGTTTAATGAAAGAAGGTAAGCACCCGTTACACAGCAATAAAATGACGTCAGCTGATGACTTAAACGTACTGAATGACCAGGATATCACAACAAGGACGTTTCTCTTCCCTGATGCCACGGCCATATTCCAGGAATCATATTGCGGAAGAGTATTTGTGGGAGTACATGGAATGATGAACTGGCCACCACATTGTGTGCTGTGATCACAGCTAAAGGTGATTGAAAGAAATGTCAGCTTGTGTTATAATTTTTTCCAGGAACTGCTTAAACTGAACAACTTAAAAATAAGTGCACATTTGCTTTGTACTACTATGAAGTGTACTCAAGTCACTATTTCATCACACAAATGTCCCAAGGGGAGCCAAGACAATTTTTATTGGTATTGCTGAACTGGTATTGTTGTTTAGATAATATTGTACAAAACCCTCACATTGTATATAACATAAATGACTTCAATGCACATTTGGTAACCAATGTCACAGTGAACCGTTACTGGGTATCGAGGGGGAAAAGAAAACTCCAACACCATTTAGATTATTATATAAAATCTCAACAGTAACACACAATTTTCAATTGATGCAAACAGCATTAATTGAAAGTCAAAGAGCAAACATGACATTAATAATTAATAATAACAATAAAAAAACAATAATCCAAGAGCCTGTAAAAAAAAAGTACAATTGAGGAAGCTGTCAAAGTTCACAGACACCACCATTTATATGCTAAGGCTGTACCAATGCAATGATAGCTTAAAGCAAATTAAGCCCATCACTGTCCATTTACCATGAAGTACCGTTTAACATGAAAAGCATTGACGAATGAATTTCTGCATAAATTTATTTTGTAAATCATTAATTAAATCTTCAGTAAATTTAACTAAAGCTTATGCAAAACTCTTCACATGGAATTAAATGAATTAACAAATATTGTCAGCACAAGAAAGACCTGCAACTGTATAATAGATTATTTTGTCCCTCTTCCGTTGCAGTGAAATCAGTACAAGTATGTCATGTTGGGAGACAAACAGTGAACCTTTTGTGTCAGTTCTGTTTAAACACCGTATGGTACTTTTCAGACATAATCACTTATTTCGTATGGAGTAAACAGTATAGTACTCTAGTATTCATAAAGAGCAAAGACTAGACAGCTTTGACCAACAAGTAGACTTAAGGGAATGACATGATAGTGGTGAAACCACTTGTCACTTTTTGATTTTTAAAAATAATTTCTGATTGAAAAAACCTTTAGCAGTTTGAAATCATTTGAAGCGTACCCAGTATTCAAAAAAGATTCATTCAAATGATGAGTATGGCACAATGGTTTGTGTGGAAGAAGTCAATCTCCTCGTAGGCACAGTTTTATAATGCTGAATCTTCCCTAAGGATTCAAAAGCACCAGAAAACACAATAACAAAAGGCAGGACTTTCCACTGTCAAAAACAGCAACCAAAAACATTTAATTTAAGGGTATAGTAACGCTACCATTAAAATATTACCCATAGGCAGCCATAGTTAAGCCATCTTCTTTGTGTTAGAAGGTAATTTAACGCAAAACACATCTACATACTGACAATGAACTTATTCACTTAGTTAACCTCTCTTTAGTACAATGTGCTGTTATTCATTTACAACAAGGCCTCTTGAATGCTTCCTTATGATTCAATGTACTTGTTACAAGTAGGAAATAAACAAACTGAACAAATAACTGAAGTGATATTTGATTAAAAGGCTTAAATGCTTAATCATGCTCTTGTATCAAAACACTAGCAAATATTTGTATTGATTTATCTCAAGAGGTAGTCAAAAGGCACTTCAGAATGTCACCCACACTGTTCTTTGGACAGAGGCACTTGTAAATTTCACTGACTTGTGTAGTGGGTGTGTAAACCTTCTTATATCTGACACCTCCTTATTAGATAAAGGACAGGTCAAGGTAAATATGCGTCGCAGTGTTTCTCAATCTCTACACGGCCATATGTTGCCTTTTAACACTGCAACTTATACTGTATATCAAACTGTCATTTACTTAAAATAATATAAAATATGGCCTTTGCACTTGTTACTTAAGGCCAAAGTTTAACTGATTGTTCAATATTGTTCCCATGTAGGAGAAACAGCAGGATGTTTACATTAGACCTATCCTACTGAGAGAGAGAGAAAAAAAATAGGCCTTGTCCTTACTTCTTATATGCACTGTGTACCTAAGGACACACATTGTCTTCCAATGCTAAAACCTCAACTTCCTGCCAACATGTTCAACATTCATAGTCCCTCAGTAAAATAGAAAAAGCAAAAACAAACAAAATAATGTATAATTTGTTTGCAGTAAAACCGACGAGACCCACTTTGTTTTTAAGGCATTTAAATATGTATAAAAAACACTGTCCTTTATCAGAGCAATTGTACATTTCTAATTTCCATTTGTGCATGGCCCTCTTTTTGAGCCTTTATCCACTTTTACTCGGATCAGTACGGAAACAAAAAAAAATGCATCCGTTCTTGGCTACATGCTCGTGTATTGCTCTGACGTCTGGACAAAAAGATAGAATGTCCATTGGCGAAACCCCTTCTCGTAGAGTGGCTAGTCCTTAATGAGACGGTAGACGTGGTACTGTGCCCCATGTTCGCTCGTTGACACTTCGAATACAAATGCTATGCAAAGCAGAGTTTCCTGTGTTTCCCTGTTAGTCACCACCTAGAGGGAAAATAAATGTATATCATTAGTTTGAAACATATTTGAAAGCCATAAAATTTACATTATATATTACATTATGGCTTGACTATAACTATATCACAAACACACACACACAGTTGTAGTATTGTGTTACCTGCAATATGGTAAAGTTCTCCAAAACACTGTTCATCATGTACTTCTCAGGCAGGTGCTTGAGCTTGTGGATGAAGTTGATCATGTATTCGCACATGGGGGAGCGGTGGATCCTGTACACACACTTTCCTCCTTCCATTCTCGAATATTCCGTCTAGCAAACAAGCAAATATTATCAATCCTTTGAAAAATTCAAAGAACAATTATATTAACCTCACTGTCTAAGAAAAGGGAAATATAAAACTGTGCATTTGTGTTTCAATGTAGAGATCAACAAATTCTGCGAAATGTTTTTTTTCTCATTGCCACCTGCTGGACCAATCCAGAATATTCCATTTCATTTCCCACTATGTAGACGGATAAACATATAAGAGATGCTAGAATGCTGATTACACAAAGTTAAAGAAGAATAAAAAACAAAAACAACAAAAAAGACACTCACCTCTACTTTCTCTACCACCTGCTTGCCAAACGAGCAGACTTTTGTGGAGACAGTAATGGTCATGTTCTCAGTGCTGCAGTATTGGCTGCTGACGCCATAGAAAGATCCAGGTCCATCCTGCATATCGTTGCTATTCAGATCCGCCTAAATCATAGAAGCAAACCAAGGTCAAGCCGGAGTTCTATTCTTTACTGTTTTTTTACATTTCTGTTAGTCTAGATCTAATAATCTGCTCTGGCATTTTCACTGGTAAGTCATGCCTACCCAAAATTTGACCAGGAAAAAGGCATTTTGTGGGCCCTTTTCATACAGCTCTTTTAGCCCTCCCTTCTTCTCCGGGAATTTGTCGTAGATCTGCCGTATGTCCACTGCCTCGAGCAGCGGATCGCTGTATGATGGGTTGGTCTGTCCAATGTGCACAAATAAATGCTTGCTGTACTGTATAAAGGAATTCAGAGCATTAGGTTTGACTGATCTTATAATACAGTAAATAATAATAACAATAATAATAATAATAATTAGAACTTTATTAATCCGGGAGGGAAATTGCTTTTTTGCATATCCCAGCGTAACTGGGGTCAGAGCGCAGGGTCAGCCATGATATGGCGCCCCTGGAGCAGTTAGGGTTAAGGACCTTGCTCAAGGGCCCAACAGTGGCAACCTGGTGGAGCTGGGGATCGAACCGCCAATCTTCTGATCAGTAACTCAGTGCCTTAACCCTTTGAGCTACCACTGCCCCAAATATGTTACCAAAAGACAACAAAACAAAATTTTTATTAATTACTTAGTCTGTTCATTCAAATATTATACATTTTTTAATGTAGTAGGTTAGTCATGAAATAAAGCCAATTTCCATAAACAAGACTGATGTGGTGATTTTCAAAGAGGCCACCTTGCTCCAATTTTCAACACTTTGTTTCAAACACAGTACAACCTCCTGATGTATATTGTCACTTACAGTGTCCTGGTCTCTGGGAACCTCCATAAAGGCGGAGTACTCAAGCATGCGCAGTTTGGAGGAGGCAATGGTGCGGTCCTGCCACACAGGCACGGCAGTGGCTGCTGGGGGCAGAGGGGGTGCCAAAGGCTCGTATGCTGGACACCATGTAAAGAAGAGCACCAGTGAAACACAACACAAACATGAAACGGACAAACCCATCCTAGGAGCATTCTGTACCAAAAAAGTCTACCTGATATCGGAGGTGGAACAGGTCCAGATAGGTTTGTGTAACTGCTTGCAAATGGCTTGATGCTGTAACAATAAAAATGTTATATTGTTAGTGTCATTTGAAATTTCCGAATTCACATGGTGCACTCACTTTTGTAACACATCTGCTATACATAAATTAGCCTTAGATTAGATTAGATTTTTAAACCGAAACTTACTCCTGAGAGGGTCCAGGTTGTCCTGGGATTGGAGTCGGCCAAAACTATAAAAATCAGTATTTGAAAAACAGAAAGAGAAAGCAGAATTCAGGAACAGGAACAAATAAATTAGCAGATTGGTGTTCCAAGGGCTGGGGCTACTGAGACTACTGACCCGAGGGGGAGGTGCATAGGGTGGCTGGGTCAGTGGAGGAAGCTGGCTCTTGATCAGATTTGGAGAAACTATCTGGGCTGAGGACAGTGACGCCATATTCTGAAGAGCCTTGTCTTTAGATGCTTGATCCTGAAAATGAAAAGGACACCGGTCAGACAAGAATTAAACACACCTACCAAAGTTAGATTTGCAGTGAAATAAAGCTTATAATTATGTAGGGCTAGGAACAATTCAACAGCTTGTTTATTGCCCATAACCCATAAAGGTAAAGCATCAGAAACACGAACAGGTGCAGACAATTGCAGGTATAATGCCCAAGAAGGAAATCAGAGAGCACACAGTGTTACAATTATGCAGTAAATTGTGTGTCTTTGTGTGTTCCGCGCATGTGTGTATACAGTGCATCTCAAATTTGAATATTGAACTTTTTCTTGTATTTTTATTTACACAGTGATCCTTTTATATATTCTAGATTCATCACATGTAAAGTGAATTTTTAAACCTTTTTTTCTTAGATTACTTTCTAGAATCAACCAATCTGCTTCTTTGACAGTCTTTCTAATACTGCAGTCATCCATCTTGCATCCCTCACTTTTCCCTTCCAGTCAACATTCCATAAATACGCTTTAAAACAGCACCCTGCAAACCGCCAGCCCTTACAAGCAATGACCACCTTTAGCTTACGCGCCCTGGGGAGGGTGTCGATGTTCATCCTCTGGACAACTGTCAAGTCAGCAGTCTTCCTCAAGCGTGTACTGAGATCCATGATATTTATACTGTATGAATAGTAATTAATTTTTTTGTTTAAATATTTTTAAAATACTGGATTATTTATTATCCTGAGCTGTAAGCTGTAATCAAAAAGATGTGTAATGAATCTAGAATATATATTTTTTTATTAAATTATGAAAGAAAGTTAACTTTTTCATGAGATTCAACTTATTTTTAAACACACGCGTGCACACACCGTTAACGTCCTAATCTAGTTCAATTTGTTTATAGTGCTCCTCTGGTTTTCCTTAATAGCAGAAAAAGGCGACAGGCAGAAGCAGGTACGAGAAGTGATTAACAGGTCAGCTCCTGAGCACACACTGTGTATGAGTCTAACACAACAGGCAGGTCCATTAAACACGAATTTACCACACAATAAAATTTCTCGTTCTCTTAATCTGTCTGAATTCACAGCCAGTCAACTGGTTTCAAATTAACCAAACAATTTAATGTTACTTAAATCAGGACACATTGGGCATGCAACAACGTAACATGAACATCTGATTTTTTTTCTTTCAAAATATGCATCATAATAGTCCAAGATACTCTATACACACTCTCACTATTGTCTTTTTGCACTCACATAGCAAGCGCATGATAGTCGTCAATTTTTTAATTTCAGATTTATTCCATTAAAATCAAATGCATCACCATAAGCAAACATATCATGAGACGGAGGCTGAAGCAGGGAATGCATGAAGACAATGACCAGCTATTTAAAATGACACATTAAAGCACATGTATACTGTGTGCATTTAGAGAGGATGTAGAGAGCGAAAGAGCAATGCTGGGCATTAGGAGGGCTGTACAGCGTGTGGTAAAGCCAAGAAAATGCACAAATATCCAAATCCACACTTACCAAGTTCATGGCCTGAATCAAAGAAAAGAAAGACCGTTAGTACAATATCCAGAGAAGCTATGTTTTAGTGTGTTATTTTGCAGTGATTTGGGATGATTTCTCTCTCAGATATGATTAGATGTGATTCTAATAATATGTGAGAGATGTCTGCTAAAAGTCTATTCCCAGCATGAAGTTAGAAACAAACAGTGAGTCATTTCCATGTTTTGCATAGAATGCTCATTTTGCACTACTTGTTGGAAAGAAAGCTTTTAATATGCTCTAAATGTTTAAACTGTTGTAGCTTTTAAATACAATACAAATACATTGTAAAGAGATAGGAATGTGCTTTGGAAGAAGAATAGATTAATAAGCAATACAATTAGTAGATAGTCAGATAAAGGTGACCACTTTTACAGCAGCTAAGAAAGTGCTTGTGTCATCTAGATTCAGATATATTTCTCGGTCATTACTTGCTGAATAATACAGCACACAGATAATGTACGCTTTTTATAAAGGGCTCAGTTTCCTTAATTTACAGGCCCACCCAAACCTTTAATCTCACACGAGACAAAGACAAACAAAAAAATACCATGTTGTTTAAGGCTCATGATTAATCAGAAATTTTTATGGGAGCTTTGAACCTAATTATAAAACTCAAAATGTTTTATTTATTTATGTTATAAATGACCGCTTGGAGACAACCCTTATGGTCCACCATGGGTTCCACACTTTGGGAAACACTGAAAATTGAACATGTTAAAGATCAATAATCGGTGTATCATTAATGGTAACAATACACACGTTTTTCATAGCCACACAATCACAAAAGTTGTTAAGTGAGAAAGTTAGTGAAACCAAAACATTTTAAACAAATAGAATAAAAAAACTATAATAAAAGGACGGTGTAACAGATCTCTCCCCATGTTTTGACACGCATGTAAAAGCTGGAATAACTGCAAGGTTTAACAATCATAGTGCAAAATTTTACTTTCTTACTATGTGGTTATATATTTTAGTAATTTAGGGAAAAATCTACTCCTAATCCTGGCTGCCAGACAGTTGTAAAAATCCAGCCTTCTCAGAAAAAAACAGCCAAATAATAAAATCAGGCATAGATCTCGTACTGTAGCTCAACGATTTACGCATATTGCTTCCTTCAATAAAATGAGCCTAATATTTATTACCATACCAAGACACGTTTTACTTGCCGAAATTGATCAAAAAGTAGCAAACTTACTGAAAAACCTCACAATCTGGCAACACCATTCGTTTAACGTTGCACAGCTTAGCAAGGTCAACTCTGATTGGCCGTTTCTTTTCCTTTGTCCTTTCAAAATCTGAACGGCAAGCGCGCCCTCTTGTGGTGTACAAGTTAATCGACGTGTGAGCTACAGAGCATTATTATCCAGAACAAACATCATCAGTTAATGAATTGGTAATCAGAATTGGTAAAATTCTAAATGGTAATAAATAATTACTTATTAGCATTCCCACTTTCTGTAGCTGGGTAACTGTTCTAGCTATGTTAATCTGAAACATATCATGACTTAAAACCTAAAAAGAAAACACAAACAAACAAACAAAAAAAAAAACTACCTGCATGGATTGTGCTGCATGGGTATAAGTGGTCAGGGTGAAAGTTTGGATGGACATAGGGGCTCTGGGTGAAAGGAGGGCAAGGGTTAAAGGTTAAAGAAACAGCGAGCATCAGGAAAGACTACAGGCAGTGAGCATGGAGCCATCATGCACTTTTAGCCTTAACAGCTACAAAGCAAAAGAGTGCTGAGCACTCTATTCCACTCACACCACTCCAACCTCCATCTAACACAGGCAGCCTTTGTTTTAAGGGGACTTTCACTGGGCTCTTCTTTAGGGTTTGGTCAGGCAGTTGCACAATGGAATACATGGTTCCATAAAGTAACACTGTCTCCGATTTGTTAATGCAAAGCCAAATGCTGCAAAGCACCCCCCTCCCACCCGCAAGAAAGCGCATACCTTCAGCTTTGACTGTATTTCGCGAGATTTTCTCCGGGCAAGAACCTGCAAATGGCTAGAAACCTGCAGAAGAGAAGAGCGATAGAGGGGGGGCAAGAGGAAATAGAGAGAGAGAGAAGAGGGAAAGAGAGAGAAAAGAAAAGCCATAACCAAAGAGGGAAGAGACTGCTGTTTGCATGCTAGCCCTAGGGGGCTAGCAGGAGACACCTACCTTTATACCTGCTTGGAACTCGCGAACTTTCTTCCGTGCTAACACCTGTATGTGACTAGAGACCTAAGGGAGTGTAAAATGGTTTTAAGACACACCCAAGCAGACACATTTTGGCACAAAAAATGCTCTAACACAATCATGAGTTCCTGATCACCTACAACGTTCCCAATTGTGGGGTTGTGTCACAAAAGCAAAATCTGTTCACCTTTACAAATAATACAGGATTTTTAAAGAAATATTTTAAACATGTACTGAAAAAATTATTTATACATACATATACACCAATCAGCCATAAAATTACATCACAAAACATTGAGTCCAATATTGTGTAGGTTCCCCTTGTGCTGTCTGGGAATCTCTGGGCTACAGGACATGACTCCACATGACCCCCATCTCTGGGGGTTTGCAGTGGTGTCTGGCACTGGGATGCTGACACCTCGGGCTCTTTACTTGCTTTCCACTGTGTGCAGGGTGTTCTGGTGCCCTTCTATCACGGCGAGCACTAGCTTTTTCACAGAGCCGTGCTACATTGCCTTTACATGGGAAAATCATCCTGACACCTGTTTACTGGTACATAATTGATAATGTTATGGCTGATTGGTGTGGGTGTGGCATATATATATATATATATATATATATATATATATATATATATACACACATACATACATACACACACACATACATACACACACACACACACTGTGTATGTATACTTTGAATAGCATTTGTTTATTGCAACACTATAATATACAAAATGATTGAGGGAAGAGTGGAGGGAAAAGAAAATCAGGTACCTGTTTTCTTGTGCGGGTTTTTCCTGTCCTCAGCTTAATGTACCTGGCAATGAGTTCATTGCGGCCTGTGGAGACAGGGGGGAAACAATGAGTGCCCTTCATTTTTCATTCTTTACATTTCCACAAGGTGGCACTCAAAGAAAAGGCTACTTCATTGCACTTGCATGCACACAGACACACACACACACACCGCTAGAGAAGCCCTTAGGCACTAATGAGGTGGCTTACCACAAATGGAAAATTATTAAAGTGAAGCTTGCCAAATTTAATCAGTGTTCATCACTGAGCATTAGCCACCTCTGCACTTTGAAAAACTTTATTATACACCAACAAGAGAGTTGTTTCAAAGTCTAAAAGATATACTGCACTTACATAACATACATTAAAAATATTAATTAACAATTCTATCTATCTATCTATATTACATTAATTGTTTTAAAACTAAACATAATCTAATGCTTCTAATCTGAACTGAAACACATCTTTGCCAGCCACTGGAAGTGTAATCTCAACATTAATGTTGTCAGGACATAATGTCCAGATTTATTTGTGCTGCACACATTTTCTGAACAGTTCATTAGACAGATGTCTGAACCGTTGTGTGCATGTATAAGCGTGTGTGTGTGAGTGTATGTGTTTGTGCACAGAGAGTAACAGGCCATGTGTGCACATGCAGAGAGCTCATACACTGTTGCTGGCCACAAAAACTGCAAACAGCAATGCAATCGCCCCCCTGTTGCTTCTAGCATTGAGAGCAGCTATTTCTGCATTTTGGGGGATTATAGCGTGCAGGAGGAAATTGGAAACCGTGGACCTGCTGGTGGTCTAACACCTGGGTCTGAATAGTTCTATAACCCAACTCCTGTCATCCTTCGATTGTTAGGAAAAGGCACTAATAGAAGCCTTACAGTCATGCAAAACAATAACATTTCCCCAATGATTAAGATAACACAAACTTAAAACCAGCAGAATTACTTCTCTGTTTCGCACTTTGCATATCTTTCAGCTATTAAATACACCTTTAATGTTTTATCTTTACATATAATAACACTGCATAGTTGGCATGTCTGTACTTTTAAGATATTTACAAAAAACTAATTTGGGGAAAATGTAAGGGGAGTAATAGAACACATCAAAATGGTTTTGGGAATTTTTGTCTGTCCGTCTATGCATGCATCACGTAAAAACTACCATACACATTTTAATGGGGTTTTTACAAGTGTATTTGGCCGAGCTTGAGGATTAGCTAAGCTTAGCTAGCTAAGCTTTGTTTCATTGCAATTGGCCCACAGGAAGAGAATATGCTACTTTTCATTTTATATACTCCTCCCCGCCCCTTTTTTTATGAATCGCTTATATGCAGACATTAAAACAAGAAAATGTGAAATAAGTATCCACAATGCTTACTTCAAGTGCTGGCCCTTAAGGTCTCATTATTGTGATACAATGTTTCTCCATACTTTTTAATGTAAAAGCATTTAAATAAAAATAAGAGAACCAATGAATTACATTCTTTTTTTCTGTTATGGTTCATTAACAAACCTAAACAGCGTGATGCATGGAGTGTATCTTAAAATTTCTTTAAATTCCATAATATGATATTTATGTCATATCAACAGCACTAGTATTCCCGGTACCCTATTTCTCTTGCCTTTTCCCTCTCTCTTGTTCACTCTCCCTCTTTTTTGTTCTCTCTCTCTCTCTGACCATAAAAGTCAACTCAGTGCAGTTCTCAGCAGAGGAGGGACACTGAAAGAAACTGTGGGAGAAAGCAAGAGACACATGTACTGTGTTAGCCCTTCCCAGCCATATGCTTCCCCCCTCCGCCCCGCCCCCTACTGACACACCCGCATATGCCTCTGCCTCTCGCTCTCTGCCTCCGCATTCCTTACATTTCTCAGCGCCTGTCACATCTGCCCCACACAGCCTGACTGGATGAAGCAGGGCCAGGAGCATGCGTGGAAAGAGAAAAGAAGCAAACAGAGAAAAGAGAGGGAAAGAGAAAAATGGCTTCAATGTTTCTGCCAACAATGGGCAGCTGGAGTCCCCCACCCCAAATCCCTCTCAACAACAGACGCTTGCATCTGCTGCAGACAGTCTTCATTCACTACCACTCCCCTTCCCCCTAGATCGCGTGCTCTTTCTGTCCAACTTTTCAACTGTTACCTAAATCAGAAAACTGTAAGCTTAGCCACTCAACCAATGTTATGTATCCATCTGAAAATACTTGTGAATCCTTAAACTAATCATAAAAGTGAAAACTGGTAACAAAGTTTTTATATCAACTTTAATAGTAAAGAGGAGCAAAGGGACAGCAACACTATAGGCAGGTGACACAAACAAGTTCATACAAAATGTGAGTCAATGTGTAGGCACATGCACACTCGCGCGCGTGCACGTACACACATGCACGAGTTGAAGCAACTCTGTGCAAGTTGTCATTTTGTCTCATAGATTAACACTTTTTTTGCCTTGTTTGGGACAAGGCCCGGGGCGGACGTTTTAACCTTTCCTGTGCCAGAACACGTCCAGCCCGCTTTATAACAGCATACCCCGTGGAAATTTCCACCTTTGCCGAGAAATGGAACTCCTCCTCCGTGCCTCCCTTACCTTCCTCCCCCTCTTGAACCTCACCGAACTCTTTTACTCCACGTTGCCCATCAGTCACTGTGATAGCCATGTATTGGGCCACACATACAGTAACTTCTACCGATGATTTGTCACTGATCAATGAAAATAAAGTCACTGTTGTATAGGTTTGGCATAATATCTTTGTAATTTTCACTGTATCAGTGCACAGGTTTAGTTGTTTGGCTTAATGCTAAAATGTTAAAACCAGTTAACTTTTGTGGATTAACAGACGGCTAAAACTGAACCAACAATTTCAGGTTAAAATATAAGTTAAAAATTAGACAATTGAATGTACCTGCTCTGTTAAGTGTGCTAAAGCCAGACTGGTAACAGAGGGGTTCAAACAGGAAGTTGAATTGTTTTATTAGAACTTTGAAGGAACTATTACTACCAACTATGCTTACTGGGAGGGATAACTGGAAAATTTGATGTCCTGATCAATGTCATTTTTGTCTAGCACAATGCTATTTACATTAAGTAAAGTTATTCATGGCTTTAATTTTAGTTGAATGTGTTAGGTTTAATTCCAGGATTATTGTGGTTTATGTCTTTGTATTTGTGAATTTGTTGTTTCCCTTTTTCTGCTGAAATGGTGCTGAACACATTCTTTATATTCAGTGTATGTCTTATGTAGAGGGTCTACTTGTTTTTCTTTGGTGATACTGCTTGTCCTGGTGAAGTGTGTGGTAATTTGTACTCTGTAAATCTGAGAGGCTAGATTAATGGTATATGATTTTTCCTACTCCAGTTGTGTCCAGATTTTTTACATTTTGTCGCCCCGGAGGATGTCACCCCTTTTCCTTGTGCAAGCAAGAGTCATTAGAGACCATCACAATTTCACTTTGACTCCCCTGTTTGGTGGTTATCATTTATCCATCATATCATTTCTATCAATCATTTTTCTTGTTGGTGTGATTATCACAGTCACACAACATGGTCCATAAGTACGTAGACAGGAACTACTTTTTCAAAATTCTGCCTTTTTACACAACCACAATGGATTTAATCAATAAGGTGTAGATGTGCAGCTTTAATTCGTGGGATTTAAAACAGATATTGCATTAATAATTTAAAATTACAGCTATTTGTACAAAGGCTCAAAAGTAACTAAGAACTAGAATTAGAATTATCTAAATGATTTCTGATACTTGGATTAACCCATGGACATTATTAATTGTGACCTTTTTTTGTGAATCTTTATGCATTCTATTTTGTCTTCAGTAAATCAAATTAGGTGGTTATTTTGGTTATTTAATAACTTTTTTTTAATTTGTCTTAAGAAATTCTTGGGTAGCTTTCACAATGTGTTTGGGCCATTATTCATCGATACAACATTTATCCAAGCAGAAAATGATGTTCTATACTCTTCAGAATTAACCCTGCTACCACAAATGCCCAAGCCCCATATTCATGCCGTAACACTTCTGGCCATGAGAGTTATCAATTGTGTGCTTCTTGGGTCAAACTCACAGTATTTAGATTCATGAAGGTGTCTCTTGATTGTAGAGTTTAAAAAATTAAGCTTTTGTATTTCTTTGGACCACATTTTAAAAATCCCCCAAACACCTACTAAATACAAATGACCCTTAAACACTTAAAATCAGCCCCATACCATTTATAGTTATAGTCTGTCATGAAATAACTAAGCAACTGGTCACAACTGGTACTGAAAATATTCATCAATTATCCCATTACTTTTGAGCCATTAATAATAAAAAGAAAATGGCAGGAATTCCAAAACTTTTAATCCAACATTTATGTTGAACCCATTTAATTAAATCTGAACGTCTCCATTTAAATCACAGACTCCATTTAAATCACAAGATATGTTTATAATAGCTTGTTTTCAAACCAATTTCGGTGGTCTACAGAGGCCAAATTATGAAAAAAGCACTGTACAACTACTTATCAAACTAATTATATCCCCAGTCCTTAAATGTCTAATACATCAAACATGCTACCTCTCTTCATGCAACATTCAGCCCTGTTCAACCAGTTTCCCTGAGAGGAGGGTACCACCTCTTTCCTTCCTAGAGTGCTGGCCCTAAATCAACATGATTTGAACCATGGTTAAACCCAGGTAGAGAGCAAGTATCTTAACTGCAGAACCAGCCTGGCTGCATTTCTGCCAGTTAACTTCACCCACAGGTACTCTCTGAGATAAAATGTAAGAACTCCAAATAAGACGGAGAACAGAAATGCATGTCTGCTCAGCATAGAACAAAGCTTCCTTTGCAATTAACAGAATTGTTTCAGACACAAAAAAAAATAAAAATAAGGATGAATTCAAGCAAAAAAAATCTCATCCATTATGCAGCCCTGAAAGTTCATAAAGACTACATTTGTGAAACAAAATAGACTGTCGGTCACTAAATAACCCCCCTCCCCGCTTTAATGCCTCAACCTCGACTGACCAAGGCAGCAATACCAGGGCAGAAGCAGTCGGCATGCCTTTGGCCTAACGTCAGTGGTGGAATTAGGAATGCTGAGCTCATCCCACTCGTGAGAGGACTTCTTCAGTGGCAGGGCCTTTGGCCTCACATGACTGAGTGTAAGAGGAGAAGGCATTTACAGCTATGGAAAAAAGCAAGCACTCGAGACAGCCGCAGGGGGTACTCACTAGCCAAAAAATGGTGAGAGCAAGTGCAAAGGTCATAAGTTGTGGTGAATGTTTGTTTTCGGAGTAGACTTAAGTGCAAAAGCGCAAGACATTTTTTTAAAGTAAGAAAGACTGGTTGCGTGGGAATCAGCTTTTGTATCAGAACCAGAGAAAGTGAAAATTCCTCAGTGCCACAGTTTATTGTCCCCAATTCCTTAGGAACATTTACACGTTACTGACACGAGATCAAACATTACAAAGGCAGCTGATTTCAAATAAGGTTAAAAATAACATTTAGTAATGTCAGGACTTGTGCATGTGTAGCTTGACCACAAATGAATTATGAAATCTTTTAAATCAAGACAAGCACCTACAGAGATTTGACAAGCTTTACTGAATGAGCAGTAGCACATAAAAATCAAGGTCTTGAGATTTACTGACCCAGTGCTATGCACTACAAGCCTGTGGTTGGAACATAAGTTCCCAGGAAAAACAGTACGACCCCAAATGGAAACACTGTAAAGTCATAAATCAAATGGTAAAGTTAAACAATGTAGTTTCGTTGAACCAGATGGACAGATGGCTGGGCCTGCTTCTGCAGACCGGATCCAAAACCTGACCCACACTCAAAGATAATTATTCAAAATAATTTAACTTTATATATACACTATATACAGTACTGTGCAAAAGTAGACACCATATTACCTTGTAGTATAAATTGTACAATACTAGTCCAAAGTTTAGGCACAAGTTTGGATTAATTTCTACATTTTAGAACAATGCTGGAGATATCAAAACTACACAAGACAACACATAGGGAATTAGGTAATTAAGTAACAACAATAGGCAGTTGTTATTTAAAGACACAGGGGTTAGCTGTTCTGGAATAGATCTTGCAAGAACAGTCAAGTGCATTTGCAAAACCCAATAAGCACCATAATAAAACTGGCTCTCATGAAGACCATCCCAGAAAAGCAAGACCAAAACCAAAACTTACCTTTGCTGCAGAGAAGTTACTAGCCTCAAAAATCATAAACTAACAGCACCTCAGATTAGAGCCATTTTGAAGTAACTGCATAACGTCTGCATAACGTCAGCAGACACATCTCAATATTAACTCCTCAGGGTTTATTGCATATGTTTCACAATGTAGAAAGAAATAATAATCAGGCAAAACCATGAAATTAGAAGATGTGTCCATTATCATGTAAAAAAAAAAATGAAAGAAAAAGAAACATTTAATATTTCCAAACACAATTTAAAAATGTATAAAAAAGTAGCATTACACAAGAATAATTGTATGCCTGTAAAGAAAGCAATACATTATATAACAAAACAGTTTTCAGTAATAAATAAATAAATAAATAAATAAATAACAAAAGAACTCTGGCACATTCTCCAGCACACGCAATAAAACCTCTCAGCTGTTTTATTTATAAAATGCACAAATCTGCTACACTATTAATTGTTAATTTTTACACCAAATATTGACTTTATTTTGGTACAATTTATTATTCGTAGTTTCGAATAGAAAGTTTCCTTTCTGTAACTTCAAAATCATATTTTATGTTTTTTTTTTTTTGGTTGTATGTGCCCAAGAGATTTGCACAGTACTATAATTAAAACAGCTGTTATATTTTGTGTATAGTTGTGTAGAATAGGTGTGATGGAGAATATGAGTTCTTCTGGCAACTGTCCCATTTACTCCTTTCTATTTTCATGCAAAACTCATCCATCTGAAAACTGGGTTGTTATACTGTATGTTGCTTTCTTTACAAGCATGCAAATATTCTTCTGTAATGTTTTTTTTTATTTTTTTTTTTTATAAAGTTTGATGTTTTGTTTGGAAATAGTGAATGGCTTTGTACATAATAATGCAGACATATATAACTAAATGTTTACTACTGGAACTAAAATATGGTGCCTAAGACTTTTGCACAGTATTGCATAATTTGGATGTTTAAACGTCTGAAAGAATTTGTGAAAATCCTCCAATTTTGCAATGTTTTCCAGCTGAATCCCACAATTTTCATCCATTACATCCAGCTCTTGAGTAAGAAATTCTTTCGTGAATTATCGAGTTCCTTACATCGAATTTTCGCTTTAGTTATAGCATGCACCCAAGCTGGCATGGACTTCATAGGTTTGGGCAAAACCTAATGATCCATTCTAAATAAAATCTCTCACCTTAGCAGAAAAAAAATTAGGCATAAAGAAATCTGACCTGTACAAAGTGGTTAAACATGGTCATCATCACAAATGTGCATATAGTTATAGCTACAAACAGTACAAATTGGTAAATATTAAATATTTAAGATAGTGATCATTTCTACATTCATTTAAAATTTTCAAAATTTGTAGATCATCCTGTTTTTATACAATTTCAGTTAAAGAAAGTACAAAAAAATCCCACATTTAAAGTGATTTTAGACTTTTGGACCACTCTGTAGTTTGTTTTAGTTACTTTATACGATTTTTTTAAAACCATTAATTAATTTAATGAGATCATTTTATAAAATGAACTGTTGTCAGATTTGCATAAAATAGCTGCTGGTTGGCTGTTCCATTATCAATGGTATTATCATTATCACACCTTAAATTATTGTTGTTGTTATTAATAATTTCATTATAAAACCATTTTATATACTCATGCTTTATTCATAAGATTTGGCTACAAAGATTTTTCAGGCCTAAATCCTTATTTTTCCAGTAGCAAACTGTCATCATTATGGTTAACTACTTCAGTACTTTTATCTTCTTATGATAAATTTCCATCACCATCTAAAGTTTCTACAGCATGAAAGCAAGTCACTACAATTTCGCCTATTACTACAGATTTTCCATTTTAACCGGTTGCAGGGCTTTGGGGACACAAGCTTGGATCATTTGGTCAAATCTCTGGAAATCAGATGTGCTTCTAAAAATAGACATACAATCATAGTAAATCATTATAAAAACAGAACCTGGTCATGTCATTTCAAGGCTGTACATAAGGGAAACCCTCAACATACCTGAAGCAGCAGTAGTGCCGGAAAAATGCTAACAATGTAATAGTCACAATGGCATTTCTTCTGGCACTGGCTTTATGTGCTGAATGTCTAACAATAAACATCAAAGCAATTCATTGTAACTGAATATGTACAGATAAAAATAAACGAATGTATACTATGTACTTCGCAATAAATGTGCACAGGACTGGACAAATTAACCTTCTGCCATCATTTATTTATAAACGTTATTTGACTGTTAAGAAAAATGTAAAAAGTTTTTCTTTAAAAATATGAAAAACAGACAAAATTGCATTTAATAATATTCTAATGTTTAAGTGAATGTGTGTGTGTATGTGTAAGAGTGAGAGCGAATGAGAGAGTGCAAGAGAGACAGACAAGAGAGAGAGAGAGAGAGAGAGAGAGACAGAGAAACAGAAAGAAAAATAAGTTTAAAGCAAGCTGTGATTGAGCAAGACAAACAGAGCTGGTTTTGCCACTTTTTTCAACTCTGGGAATGAAGACAAAAAAAAAACAAAAAACAAAAAAACAAAGGGAGTTAACTAACTAACAAGGAAGTAAATTTTCTAATGATCTTAGATAGCAAAGCAAACCAGTTTAGGGGGGAGAAACAGACAAGCAGGAAAAAATTGATCATGGTGTTTCTGCTCTACAGGAGAAACCTGTCTGTGTCATGGCCTTCACATCCCAAACTCAGGGCAAGTGGAGGCCTGTTTAGTACTGCACTATGAAAAACACAACTGCTGGCTATGATCTGTATGTGTGCATTTCCTTTACTTCAACCCAACCAGAAGAAAATATTTTAAAACACGTCATATAGGATGCATTTAAAATACGGCCAAAGATCTAAAATGTTACAGAAATACAATTTATTACAACAATCTTTAAAAGATACTATTTATTATTATTATTATTATTATTATTATTATGATTTATTATTGAATAATTATTAAATTATTAAAAAAATAAAGCATGTATTAATTTAACATACTTTTTAAAGTCACAATTAATGTTAACTATTGGAAAAGAAATGTTGGCCTAAGCATAACTGATAAGATCTGAAAAAACAGGTATGACTGACATGGTACGCCACTGTGTCTGTGTGTGTGTGTTTGTGTGTGTGTGTGTGTGTGTGTGTGCACATGCATGAGTATGGAGAGATAGCGTGTAATAACTAATGGTGGGCAACAGGCTCTGTTTCCTCAGTTATACAAGTGTTCAAAACATTATAAACCTTCAGGTCTGTCCAATTCAACTCTCTCTATCTCCGTCTTCCTCTCTATTTGGCAACACCCACAAACCACCAATCAAATGTCTTCCCTCCAGCAATCACTCACTCGCACACAATCTTCACCATACAATTCTCTGTAATGCCCAAACGAACTGTAGTCTTACACACATGCAAAGAAATGCAGTAAAGTTTCCTTTGAAAATATTGCCATTAAATGTTTCCAAATAAAAATACTATAAACAGGAATAAACAACAAACTAACTTAAAGCTGGTATTTGATGTGAAAACCCCTTGCTGTAAACAACAACAAAAAAAACTAACCCTCAAATCATTTGGAAGAAGTGGCTGGTATGTACTACTGAGTCTGTAACAGTCAGCAGTCTTAAAATCATATAATAAACACCTATAGTAAAAATTGAATTTAAAAAATATCAGGCTGCCTAAGACATTTTTATATATTTTTTTAAATAAATAAAGCTGGTTTGCAATTCAAACATGTTTCAATTGGATAAAATGTATGTCACATTGCTACGTGCAGAATCGGACACAGTGAAAGATCATGTGGTATACAGAATAAAAAAAAAAAAAAAAGACTTTTCCCTCCAACGTAATCACTGTATTTGAACTTAATATCTCAAACTATTCCACGTCCAACCGCACAATCAGCAATCAGACGGTGTGCAATTTCAAAAAGCAATTTCCTGTTTCTTAGACTTGGAGGATTAGGTAATCTACTACAGCTAACCTACTGTCCCCTGGCTCTTGCCATTTAAGGACACATTAGTGAAAAATCACACCTGTGTGAGTTCAACTTAATTTTTCGCACATGGAGACCAGACAGTTTAGGAGGGGAAAAAAAAATAACGCATACAAAAAACACAGGACTTTAGGATGTAACCTCAGTAGAAGTTTCTACATTTCTTTATATATAAAACTAGGAATATGCCAACTTTCCTATATTTGTAAGTATATTGTGAGGTTTGCCTAATAATAATAATAAAACAGCATTTAAAGAAGCATCATTTTAGTCTCACGTACCATACATCTTTCCCTCATCCGAGAGGATGATCTTGCGGCGGCCACAGGGTGGGTAGATGGCGAGTGCCTCCTGGAAACTCTGCTCAATATCGGGGCTCCATACACCCTCCGCATCACTGTCCATCGTCTTATCGAGGTCATCGCCGCCATCTTCCAGCCCCTGCTGAGGGCTTCCGTTCGCACTCCACTCGTTTGACGCAATGGTGCCGGCTCTGATCGGGCCCTGCCACGAGCCCACACACTACTCTGGGACTGCAATAGAGGGCGACATCATAAATTACCGTTGCTATCAAAACTACACATACTGTACGCTGATCAATAACTTTTAAAATTCTCATAATATGCAGCAATAAAGTGAGGTTGCAAACACAGTTAAAGTTACAAGTCATAAAATTAGCAGAAATGACATTTTATTTCTAATGTGCTCATAAAGTGTTAAAGAACCATATCCTTAATGTGACTTCCTGGATGCTAACGCCCATCCAAACGACAACGAATTTTTGACATTATATAAAACCCTATTTTAAAAGGTCTCAATAATCAGGCCAGGCCTAAAAGAATTCTTGCGGTTGGGAGAGAGTGGTCCAATGTGGCTGTCGGAACGTCTGAAACTGGTTAAGAGATCTTAAGTATTTTTCAGGCTGCTTCTCTTTGCGTGGTATTGTTCCCGAAAACTCAGGTCCCAGGAGTGACTATTATACCCACATAATTCATTCTTTTATTTCACTTTCTGCTGATGTTGACTAAAATACACAGCTTGGGTAAATACGGCTGACTCGGCACGTGACCTTCCTGGGGGGATACTTGAAGCGCTCTGGTTACGGCCATGCTGAAAGAATAAGCTTTGCTTGGCAGGCTGAGAGAGTGAATGAGCAAAACAACCAAAAAACTCAGAGGCCGTCTGGAATAAGAGCAGTCTAACTGCAAACGCAGGCTATGATGTGGTCTGAAATGTTGCACAGATTAATTAGTGATACAATAACAGCTTCCAAGGCATAATAAGGTCTGTGGGAAAAGGAATCTGATTGTTAACCCGATGTCCAATTTGATGTATAACAGAAGTCTCTGTATGGTGCAGATGCATGTGACTGGCTATCTCAAAGGGAAAAGGGTCAAGCAAAAGTGAAGGATTAACCACAATTTGGATCTTATCGTCATTATTATGGGTTGTGAGCCTAATATTTGGTGATCAAAGCAGTGTGAGAATGAGCTGTGCCTAATGGGGACGATTAAGCAGTACAGATGTGTAAGAGCTAAGGAGATCTGCATGAGGGAGAAAAGGGTTACTGGTTTTCTTTTGAATGCCAGAATTTGGTCAAAAAAAAAAAATTTTAAACCCGAGCCCTTTGGGTATTGGGTCTGTGCTTCCACAGTGATATATGGCAGAATTGAGGTGCTGCATTTCAGCAGCTTAGTAAATTTTGAAATATATTTATTATGGACACACCTTAAAATGGGCTTTCCTGAGTTTTATTTCTTTCTACATTTTGAAACAATGCTGAAGGCATCCAAAACATGCAACAATCTTTGAAATGCTAATATTGGGATGTGTCTGATACCTATGCTCTGGAAGCCGGCTCTAATCTGAGGTGCTGTAAATTGGTGATTTTTGAGGCTTCCGAATTAACTTCTGAATGAAGTTCTTCTCTGCACCAGAGGTAAGTTTTGGTCTTACTTTCCTAGGATGGTCTTCATGAGAGGTCTTCCAGTTTCATCATGGAGGTTGATGGGGTTTGCAAATGCACTTGACAAAACTGTTCTTGCAATAACTATTCCAGAACAGTTGACCTCTGTGTCTTTACATAACAACTGACTGTTGTTGTTGTTTTACCTAATGCCATGTGTGTTTTTTTTATCCAAAATTATTCAAGAATGTAAGAAATAAGAACAAACTAGTGTCCAAACATTTGACTGTTGTGTCCAAACTTATGACTGGTGTGACACACACACACAGCCGTAAACAGACCGCTGGTGATACTGGAGCACTTAACTCCTAGGGAACCTGGAAAGTACTAAAAAGAAAAGCTTACTTTACACTGAGGTGTAAAGTACCCGGCATCAAGTAAATTTACTACATGGTGCACCATTATGTGGAACACACCATTAAACATAGACAAACATTAGTGTTAAGTGCAGTTAACACATAGGAGGGCACATTAATTATAACTGTTACACAAACTTAATAACTTGTGTCACCTTAGGCAAAGAAATTTCTCAAAATATCCTTGGTCACTGTGTGCGAGTGTGTTGGTGAGGGAGATAAGTGTACATGTAGAAAGAGAGGCTGCTCTATTAGAGAGCTGGGCTTAAATTCCAGACATCTCCTTATTAAGGAATCACAGCAAGCTCTCTCTCTCTCTCTCTCTCTCATGTGTTAACTGAGCTCCCTCTCTGCCCTCTTCCCCACCCCAACCCAGCCGCCCCACGCTCTCAAGCACTCTGCCCAAATAAGGAGAGGAGAGCATGGGATGAGGGGAGGGGAGCACACAGAGGGAAGGAGGAGTGTGTGTGTGTGTGTGTGTGTGTGTGTGTGTGTGTGTGTGTGTGTGTCTCTCTCTCTCTCTCTCGCTTTCTCTCTCTCTATGTATCTGTTGTGTGGGCTGGGGGTTGGTGTAAAAAGGGAGGGAGGCAAACAGCGGAGTGACCAATTTAGGCGTCCACTCCAGGGGTCTAGAAAACAGTGGGAACGACAGCAGCACCCGACACTCTTATGCCAAAGAATCACACTGAAGCTACAGCTAGTGTCTGGCCTACAGGCACTAATACAGTTACAAATTCATTAAACTGAGAACATTGAAAAATATAGTGTCAAATCACCGATGATGAAAGGAATTTAAAAGTTTCATGGCTTTTACTAGCACGTGGCTGACATGTTTTGATGAACTTAAAGTAAGATCTTTAACATTGACCTGTAAAAAGTGGGATCTTGCTACTAAATATATAAATAAAAATTGGAGGCTGACAAACACACCTGGAGGTAAAAACAGAACATCAGTCTTCCTTAACATCTGGAGAAATTACAAACGCTGCGTTCAGCACACTATCGTCCCTTCAAGGCTCAAAAGACCTTTGGCATTACATGGCACAGCAAGGGTATTGTGAGTGAGACACCACAGTGCACATCTTTAACACGAACATTTTTTTCTCTCTCTCTCTCTCTCACACTCACACACACACACACACACACAGAGACAGCTACAATATTCAACTCTTTACTGAATGAAATTGCACACCATTCACATTTGGTATTAACATGCGTGTCAGGTGACTGGACCAAAGGTGGACAGCTCAAAGTGGAGGTGTGAATGGAATCAACTATCTTTTGAACCCCCTTCAGATCACTAGAAGTTGCATAGTACAGCTGCTCAGTTACACTATTGATACCGTGATCTTTTAGACATGAAAAGGTTCAATTACACAGACTAATTGCCAACATGGGCATTTTGCATACATTCTGTTTATTGGAAAGACTTGAAAAAGCATCAACCGGTGCCTTTTCTAGCTTTATCTAATCAGTTGAAATGAACCTCATACTGCAGCCTCAGATTCATGCTGACTGGAGTGGAACAGCGAACTCTTCTGCTGCTGTAAGCCGAGTAAAAGTTCAATCTTCAATTACGAGATGCTTTTCCGTTCACCATGAGTGTAAAGAGTGATTATTCGGGTTATCACATCCTTCCTGTCAGTTTAAGCCAGTCTGGCCATTCTGCTTCGACATTTCCACCCACCTAACTATTCCTATAAAGGAAGTGATGAGTGTACAGTACAGCACTCTGGTGCTAGCCTATTAAATACTAGCTTATGAATTGAAAACAGACTGCATGATGTTATGTTTGATCATGATGACTCATTTTGCAGAGATGGTCTAGATCAGTGGTTCTCAGCCCTGATCCTGGGGTATCCACTGTCATGTACAGTTTTTCTGCTCCATCACACCTGCGTCAACTCAGAAAGTAGCTGATTAGGTAAAGTAAAGAACCACCAGCTAAGATATATGCGGGTTAAAAATGAGTATTATAAGGTGAGTAAAAATTTGAAATCAAAATCTCTCTCTAACTCACTCACTTTTGACAGCACTGTTGAAGGAAACTTTATGCTTTACACAGATCAGCCATAACGTTAAAAAACCAAAAAGGCTTTGGGTCTCCTTTTTGTGCTACTGGGGCAGCACTGGCCCCTCAGGGTGTGGCTCCACATGGCCTCTGGGGTGTGCCGTGGTGTCTGACATCAGGACGTTAGCTACAGATCCTTTGGCTGCTGTGGATTGTGGGATTGGCCCGCCATTGATCCGACTGGCACTTCCCGTGGGTGCTAGGTTGGGATCTGGGAAGTTTGGAGGCCAGGTCAGCAGCCTTAAGCTCTTTGCCTGCTAGGCCCAACGGACACTGCTCCACAACGGTTGTGGTGCAGTGGGTGTTCTGGTGCCTTTCTATTGTGGACAGAATCTACTTTTTTGAAGATTTGTGCGGCACTGGCTTTTTTTTGTGTGGGATGTGCTAGCCCTTGGTCCCTGCACACGAGTGAGCCTTGGGTGCCCATGACCCTGATACCAGTTTACTGGTGTATAGTTGGTGAGCAGCCACCTTTTGTGATTGTTCGCGTCACCTTTGAGGGGTCACAATGCTATGGATGCTCAACATATAAACCTGTTGGCTACACAAATGACATACGGAGAGAATCAGCTTGAAGCTGTTGGAAATGTCCTACATACTGTACTACATTTTGTTTAAAGTTTTATTAAGTATAATTTTTTTTTTTTTTTAACTGACATCTGGTTGATTACCGACGATAACAGCCTCTAGTATCACATACAATGAGCTCTTATTATATAAGACTGTAGAAGTCCTACGTGTAACAGGATCTGCAGTGAATGCTCTGCGGTAGGAACATTCATTCAAACACCTGCTAGTGATGTAGCTTTTCCCGTGTTTATGAGGAGCAGTGTCTATATTTGCTTTTCAGTTAAACTAGTACACATATAGCACAGTCTGTGTCCATCTTCTCCATCTTGCAGACTGACATCAACTTAAACTGAAATTTTATGGCCATGCCGTATAATGAATACTCAGACAAATTCATCACTGTCCTCCTCCTTGTGTTTGGGGTGCTGTGATGTATAGAATCTGTAGCTTGAGTCAAGAGTGGGAAACCCTTAGTCACAGGTCTGTTCTGGAAATGGTGGGAATTGAGGCTCAGCTGGGAGTTTTATGTTTGACCCACAAACATGGGATGAAGTGTGAATGACTCACACAGCCAGACATGCTGATAAAGATTCACATGGATTTCATCCGGCAGTGCTAGGAACAGACATGACTCAGTAATGCTCTGGCTTTTCACTCAACAGACAAAGCAGGTAAATAAAGTAGGTTTTGTATTCATCCATGCTGTCCAAAGTTTACAAGTTATAAATGTAAGACAATCTTTGAAAATATATCAATGTACGATTTATGTTTATCAAAATGGGGCTAGGATCTAGATTTAAAACTAAATTTAAGGGTTTAAAGTTTCGTTTTTTGTGTCTCTCAATGAGTCATCCTATGAATTTCAGGGAGTCCTCAAACTGTTGACAGAGTAAGGGGACTTTCCAGCGCAAACAGATGATTCCACTCATCGAGTGAGCTCACGGCCCATCTGCGAACTAGTTTTCCCTGATGGGCCACTTTTTTTGGCGGGAAAACATTTGAGAAAAGGATCATATGCAGAAAGGAGATTGTTATATACTTCTGACTTTAAAAGATGAGCCATGCGGTTAAGAACTTTAACCAGCTTTTTTCCCCACCTCAACTCTCCCTTTAACTCTCCTTTAACTTAACATGCGGAATCCAAACCTCAGAAAGAGGACAGCAGTTATGGGAGAGTGGGAGCCATTTATTATAATCAGGGCTTAAGTGAACGCTCATTCAGGTCACAGCCTGATAAGACCGGACCATTTGGGGGGAAAAAATAAATACAGTAAATCAACATGCAAGATGCTAGAATTCAAGGCACATTTGCTAAGTTAACTGTATTTACTGTGTAAGCGTTTGAAAGAAAAGATGTTAGGCTAGATCAGGCTCAGAACATACCCTGCTTTTCCTGTTCAGGATTAGAAAGAACACAAGTCTTCTTAGGAACTGTTACAAATAGATCATCCACCCAGTTTAGTTCCATGGTAGCCCCTATAATTATACACCCTTGTTTCAATCATTGTACATCATTTCATTTTATCATTTACACACACGTGCGTACACACACACACACACACACACACACACACACACACACACACTCTTGAGAGAACAACAGGGCTGGACAAGTGCAGCAGCAGCTGCTCTTTCAGGTCAGTTTACAAATACACACTCAGGACTGAAAGCAGAATTGACCTCCTCTCCACAAAACGACATTGAGCTCCAAAAACCAAGTTCCTAAGATTTAGGAATCTACACTGCCACTCACTCTCTTTTTTTTTAATCTGGAAAAAAAAAACAGGAAGGCAATTATACGGCTATGCTTAAATAACTCCTTAATAAAATGTTGCCCTTACTCAAACAGTGGCGGCTGATAACTTCTAATGTAATTCTTAATGGCAATGCGAGTTGAACATCATACAGTAAACACTTAATGATGCACAAAGGAGGCATTCAAGTGCATGAAATAAACAAACAAGGCTGGATGTGTATAACAGTATGTGCTTCCGGAGGGCTGTATTTTTGGTAACACAACCTGAGGCCACAAACACACACCATTGCTCTTTTTACCATAAAATGTTTGGGGGGGAGGTTTTTTTTTGAAAATTGAGGAACTGCAAAGCCTCTAGTTTGAGTCACTCACCAAAACTGTGGCTATAGTTAAATTGTTTTTATATAGTATAGTATAGTCTATAGTAGTATAGTATAACATTTCAGTTGACGTCCTAAATATATACAAACCACATTTAGAGTCAATCTGATTTAACCCGCTGGGACTTTTTCGTGCTTGGACACTAGTGCTGAGCCTTGAGCAGATTATGCAAATAAGCCTGTGCTCTACTGATTCAAAGCTTGAAAAAGGTTTTACACAATCACCTTTCTAACACCCCTCCAGAATTGATTTAGGATTGTGCCTGACTTCCATACAGTTTGTCTTTCTCACTTTCTTTCTGTCTGTGTTTAAGTCTAATAAATGCTCCACAGCTCCACTCGAATGGCTTCCTCCTACTTCCGCTCTGGCTCGACATTCAGGAAACAATCAGAGCTGAGAGAGACAGAGAGAGTGTGTGAGTGAATGGGTAGTGGGGGGAGAAAAAATAAAGAAAGAGAGAGAGCTGTGCAACTAGTCATCTTGTAACAATGTAAGTTACACAACACAATGTTTTCTCCATTTGTTCTTCTTCAAAGCAAAAGATGCAGATGGGACTCTCGGATGAATTAAGACTTCTTGATCGTGAAGTTACAAACTGTTTGGAAGAATCAGCGTGTATGGAGGGTTCAGCTTGCACACACACTCTCTCATTCATGGCAGCTGTAATCCAACCAGCAGAGGAAAGACTGACACAGGGTCTGGCGTGCGGGCCAGAAGACTTCCGCGAACTCCTGATTCAGCACTTTCTTCGGAAAGTCTCCAGGGCAAATCTGCGGAGCAGCATTCACTGCCTGACTTGGTCATTTAGTGGCTAGGCCAGGGGTTGCTGCCAAACCCCATGAAACCTGAAAGACACGCATAGAGAGGAGAGCATCCTGGTTCTCCCCCTTTTTATTGTTTCATTTGTTTAAAGATATATAGAATATTGGATATCCTTTCAATATACAGATTGCCTTTTGTATTATGTATGTATGTATTTTAGAATTGTCTTTTGTTTGCAGAGTACTCATTACTATCACACTAGCATTTTCTTTTTTTGTTACAAATGTATACGCTCATTATTACAGTATCTTCAATGATTAAGTTGCTCTAAATAAGAACTCCTGCTATAGGCACCACTTGGAAGCTATTACAATTAAAGGACAGATGCAGCATGACGTGAAAGGTTCTAACCTAACTTTCCAGATTGCAAAAGAAATGCTTATGCTATTTTTACCTCATTTATAATACTTAAACAACTGTTCATTTTCTACCTTCGGGGGAAACTCACTATATATTGTAATGTTCTCTGTAATAATTACAGCTTTAAAAACTGACAACTGTCACATGAACCCACTACTGACCATTGTTAAATAAGCAGCACAGGTGTATGCACGTGTGTGTGTGTGTTCGCAAGTGTGTGCGTGCGCAAGTGTGTGTGGAGGAGTTTTACCGGTTTGCAAACTTCAACACGCTGCCGCAAAACAGTTGGTTTCAAGAACAACTGGAAAGTTCAGCAACTTCAGTCTGACAGAAACAAAGGCTACACTGTTCCAGCCAATGAACTGCTCCTCCCCTGGAGTTGAAAGGCCAGAGAGAAGCCAAAAAAATCTTATCTGCCAATGCCTTGCACAGGAAGCACATGTAAACAAGTGTCTGAAGAGGACGCATTCATTTTCATCTCTTAAAGTAAACATTTTTTTTTTCAGAGACACTCACTCCATCACAATTAATAAAGCATTGTGACATAGTATGTTTTTGCCAAGTTGTTAATTGTAACTATTAAAATTGAACGTGGGGGAAAAAATATATATTTTTTTGGGGGGGGGTATATTAAACATTTCCCTTCTCAAATATTTGCGTGGATTGAAATTGAGAGCCAGCAATACACTGTTAAATCTACACAGCAGTAACACAATTAAGCAGGAGTGATTAGTGTGTCTTGTCTCATTTTCTCATACGCTCTTTCTCTCTCTCTCTCTCTCACACACACACACACACACACACACATATTTGTTCAGGCCTGTGTTGACAGCTGGGTAAGTGGCCACCATTTGGAGGGCTACTTCTGAGGCTGGTGCTAAAAGGCTGCCCCAGTCTGTGCAAATGGACAGGCCTCATTACGCCCTGGGCCTCTAACACAGGCCAGTAAAGAAGTTGTCAACTGGCCAGCAACATAAACACACACACGCATACATTATATATATATATATATATATATATATATATATATATATATATATATATGTAATTGTAATTATATATAAATAAATAAAGCACAAACAGTCTGGTCTCACTAATCAGGATTTGCTCTTAAAAAAGGAAACATTTCTGATATCTACATATTTGGGTAGAATTTATTAATATCAAAGCCTGTAATTAAACAACGCTCATAAGTGAAAGGTGATGACCACAACAAGCAAATCAACTTAATTTCATTGCTAAGCAAAGGCACATTTGGTAAGCTGAAGTTTTGCTACAGCAACAAATGTTATCAAGAATACTGTCCTCAGTTATTTGGAACATTTTATCAAGTTTATCAAAACATCTGACTGTATGTAATATTTATTATCAGTTTAACAAAACGTAACAAAAAAAAAACGTAACAAAAAAAAATATATATGCGTTAAAAAACAACTCATTAGTCTTTCTAGTTCTGTAACTGTTCTGTATAGAACCCGTCTGTAAACCTACAGTATTTGCGAGAGAGCTTAAAAAGGAAAAGGCTTTAAAAATGGATTGTCCATATAATTTAATTGGACATAAACATCACTCCACTAATAGAGAGTAATTCTCCATAGGAACAAAGGGAGATCATAGAAAACAAATATGTTGTAAATCAAAATAAATGCCTGGCAGCCAGATCAAAGATAACAAGCAACTTATGAATTTTAAAATGTGGCACAAACACTGAAGCAAACCTGTCAGTGGAGTACTGTTAATCCACCCCAGATTTATTCTTCCCTTCAACATCTAATATTAGAAGTTGTATGCCAGGCCATTCACAAGATGTGTTACATCTCAACCGTTCCACGGTTCACTTGAGTTGAGGGGCCTAAGCGAAACTGATTTGTGTTCTGCTCATAAGTTAAATAATTTATGCTTCTTTTTAAAAGGTTTTATCATTTTCTTTAAAGTGACACACTCTGCCAATTAACATTTTGGTCAAGGTACTGATAAGATATTAATCAGTATTAGGGTATAATTCTCATTTTTGTAAAAAAAAATCCTAAGTTAAAAAAAATAAAATAAAAAGGTTTTCAATAAGACGGATGTCTTATAAGAAAACAGCCAGAAAATGTCAAGGAAAAAAGGAAGTATTTCTTTAATCTTTTTTCATGATACTCCAGGCCTAATTTAAAAACAGAAAGCAGATAGCAGTTGAGTTACAGTAGCTATAATAAAAAGAAAACATGGGCATATATGGGCAAACTATTTAAAAGTTTTTTTTTTCAACTATTATTAACCACTTCAACTAATTTTTACTTCTACTTTGTCTTTACAGTAACTTAATAGAAGCGAACATTATGAAGTTATAGCATAGAGAGATGATAGTGATTTCATTTCATTACAGTGGTGGACATAAACACCACCAAATTATTATATTGTGTTCTTATAGTAATCAGCTTAATTGACAGGTTTCTTTGAGTGAGTTGTCTTAATTCAAACATTAGCAACTCAAAACAGGTAGGCCCACGAATAATTTGAACTCATAGGTTTAAATAGCAGAAAACGTAGGATTGAACATTTCTCTAGATCTAATAAATAAATAAATAAATAAATAAATAATGATTATAATAATTCAATAATCTTCAAGGAAATGCCCCTAATTTTTTGCTATTTATTATACAGATAAAGTTATGCTTACATAATATTTTATAACCCTGATTTAACTTAAATTGCTTAAAAATGAATAAATAAATTGCCTTTAAATTCTGCACTAAGTTGTGCGTATCGATTGTTAAAGTGACTCTTCTCATGTCCTGAGTTAAAGGTAATTTCCTAACACACAGCATTTTGGCTGGTAACTTGTGAGACAATGCCTGCAGAAGATACTTTTCCAGTCTTACCGGCTAAGTAAATAGCAGGGTTAACCTGGGCTTTGACCACTTTTAAGAGGCAGAAACCTTTTCTAGAGATGACAAGCAGTGTTTCTAAATGGCAGTAAATTATAAGATGCATAAAAGTATGCGGCCTAACCAGAACAGGCAGTCTGGGCTGAACCGGGAGGAATGAACCTGAATCACTGCATTCTGTTCCTTTAACAAATCTGCCAATGGATGATACTGTTAACCTCAAGAGAAAGATTTATGTAAATTCAAGGAAGGAAAATACAGAAGAAGAAGAAAAAAGAAACATTTAATCTAATATGTAAACTAATAAAGACTACTCAAATTGCAATTCATTTTTAGGTATACCATGTTTAAACTTTACCAACACTTCAACACCTTAATCTCTTTGGTATTAATGCATTTAATCCACCTATTCATAAATTTCACACATTGTTTACACAAGTGTAAAAAAAAAATTCAACTTTTTGGGCAGATGTTTACTAAAAGTACAGTATTTTACTTTTTAAACTGCCCAGTAACAGAACGCATTTTATTCAAATTATTATTTAACTGTCAAGTTGATTTTGTTTACAGACCTTTATTTAAAACCGTGGATAAAAAAAAAAATTAATTGATGTGACCAATCAAACAAGCTAATAACTAAAAGCTTCATATTAAATATACGGTGGAATTGTGATTTCAACCACTGGAACAAACTTTACAAATTGCTGACCCCTGGCTATGCTTCTTGGATCCCTGGATCCAGTCTAAAATCCATGGCTCTGAAGGACAGCTTTGTGTTGGCGAGAATGCCCAGACTGTCCGGAGCGTAGCAGAGTGTCTGAGCCTGAGCAATCTGCCTGCATGGCTCTGACTGCACCATGCTGTCATTTCATCTGTTCATGTGAGAAACACCAACAAACTGAGACAAGAATCTTTGGGACTCTAGTGGAGGGCTGCCATAGGAAGCAAGTCAATAGGAACGAACAGATAAAATCTACAGTAACGCCCTTTTTAACGTATGGCCTACCAGGCACGAAAGTTTTGGTCACATCCATCATTGTTCAGATTTTTTTATTTAATGCGTCTATAACGGCTTTTCTCTTGAATGTTCTGATAAACTCTACAGAAGAAAAAAAGTGTTTAGCTCGCTGTTTTCTCCACTCGTGACCATAGCTCAATTTGAAAATGTAGCAAGCGGTATGAAGGCTTTAAGCTCCTCCTACGTGGCACAATCACATCCTGTCATATATCCTTAAAATTATATAGCTTGCTTTGCATCAATATGATATACATGTCAATTTCCCTTAGAGCTATTTAAACATTAAAAACAAAAGTAGAAATACCATTTTTTTAACCATTTTATCTCCTAATAATATTCAGAAGCAAAACATAATTATAAAAAAAATCCTGTTTCTAGATGACCTGCATTCATGAAACATTCACCTCTCTAATGACAAGGATACAACAGTGATTTCAAAAAATGTTTGTATCATTGGAATGTTATACAGTAGTATTAGATCAGTGCATGGTATTTTCTTTATCTAACAAGAATGGAATGGAATTCCAGCAACTTTTTAGGTATGGAGAGCATCTTCTCAGTTAAATAAATAGTGCAATGTAATCACATTGCATGACCATTTTGCTGTGTGTATTTTATTAAGCATGCAAATGCATGCACATTTAATTTGACACTGCAGCAAGTGACTTAATTTTTACATTTTTGGATAAACATCTATTATTTGAAACAAGTACTAATATGCACATTATCAATAATCTGGCAACAGGTTGACTCTGATCATATCTTTAAAAAAGATCCAATTCACCTGGAGGCTTTTGTTAGTTTTCCTAAAACGATGGTGACATTTTTAATAATTTTCCACAGCAAATGTCCCTGACACAGACACGAGTCTTTCAGATGACAAGTGCATCAATGTGGTATGTGTCTGTCTGTTTTGCTACAAATTATTACAATTGATTGCTTTATCAAAGTAAAACAATATCATACATCAAACAAGGAGAGATACAACATAACCAGTCTCCTTTAGAAAGATAAGCAGTTACATTGTAAATCTGAGCTCTCTCTCTCTCTCAGTAAATAAACATCAATCCAAAAACAAGTAAATAAATAAATAAATAAATGAAAGTCTGAAAAGTGTAAAAGTGACAGTAATGTGCCGGTGGAAAAGGTTAGAGAAACACTAGAGACGCCCCTTACCCGAGAACGCAGTGGTTTCAGTCTGAGGGAACTGTCTTCCCAAACAGCTCGCCTTGTCCTTCCTTTCCTTGGCAGTCCTAAATAAGAGTAAAAACTCTTTTCTTATCCTCAGAAGTAACTTTAAAGGAAAACAATCAATAACTCTGTATAAAAAGGATAACATTTCGCTCGTTGTTGCTAAAGCAAATCTAACACCGAGAGGCGATCTGAGGTTGAGCAACGGGCTACAAACACAGAATTTTAAATTAGTATAAAGTTTAAAGTTTCCCGCTGTCATAAACTCCATGGCTTTTAGGCATGCAACACACACCAACACACTCTCTCTCCCTCTACATAGCATATCCATTCGCAAATCTCTTCACCATCCCACCCTATGCGGGGAGCTCCGTGGAAAAATGCAAAATATGACAAAGATCTGAAGACTTCGCGAGAGCGGCACGAAAACTCCAGCAAAACCGCTGGGAGACAAAGGGAACGCGCTGCTCCGCCAATACTCACCTTTAACTGGGGGAAAACGCGTCTAGATGTGCCGCAAAAAGACGAAATATCATTAATTAAACACCTATTTCTTGCCTGAGCCGCTTATTGTTTTCAGTAATATTTCTCCTGGTTTGACAGTAAAGGTGGAATGCAAGGTATGGGTTTGGTATGAAATTCACGCACTTCACTAGTGGAGAAAAAATGAAGGAGGGGGGGAAAAGTTGAAGAAGGGGCGGAGTCCGTGCTGGGCGTCAATCATCAACTTTAAGGGCGGGCACTTCCCACAAACCACGCCCCTGACATTGAGAAAACGCGGCAGACGCTTTACTGTACTTTTAATAATAACAACAACAACAATAATAAACAAAAAATATTATTTAATTTCAGGGCTACAGTATTTTTTTTTTATCAAATCCAAAGTCACACTGAGTACATTTTGCTTATAACACAGTTTACTCCCTCAACTAGCTGAATAAACTGAGGTAAAATGTAGCCTGCACAACCTACAATAAAGACAGAGTACAGAGCATGTGTTTAATAGCACAGAGCTTTACATTTAAATAGTAACAATCCTGCACACAGAGCTGATGTGAGCGCTGGATGAGTTTGTACAGAAGCTCTGTGAATGAAAGTAGCGGTGTGAGCAGCTCCCAAACCCTTAGAAGGACAAATTTGTCCAGGAATTCACTGAGAATTTGTCAGCATTCCAGAGTAATGACTAAGCACTGAAAGTTCCTCACGGTTTGCCACTTTGTCTCAAGAGAGCTAAGCAGTTAAACTTAATGATGTAATGCTTTGGAAGAAAGCCTAAAATAAATATATATTCTTAACTTCTTTCTCTTTTTTTCCCTCACAGTTCTCCCCCTCACCCTTACAGAAAACTATAGCTCCGTCTGTTGGCTGAGCTTTAAACCTGCACCCCTGAAATTCACCTTAAGCAGTAGACTTTTGTGTAGGAAAAAAAAGTCATGACTATCATTCATTTATATTAATATATTTTTTATATTATATATCAGAATATATACTGTTCCTACAGACAGACAATTTTGGGTGCACCACATTTTCAAACAGTTAAAATCACCTCCATGCAGAAGGGATTAGTTTAGGAGAGGAGTGATTCAGTGATTTAGTGACTCCTGAGGGTGCCTTTTTTGGCCCACTGATATTACATTTACAAATATTGCATGCATGGAAATAAAAAAGTAAACAGCATTTTAAACATAAAAAAGTGTCATTTTAAATTAAAACATAAATCCAAAAAATACATTTTATCAACCAAATTCAATGTAGCTCATAAGAAAAACTCTTATTTCAGTTATTCTGTTTTATTGACTCATAAGATCTCTGTAAACATATACACTTGTTCCCCATATTAAAGACTAAAAGCAAATTATGCATTTTAAAATATAGTGTCTTAAATATCCTTTAATACTGTATCTTTAATATTTTTAATATTTTTTTTTAAATAAAAATAAGGACTGAGGAACAATATTAAGAAATTAAGAATGAAAGAGGATCCAAAGACATGCAGATTAGACTAATTGGTGTTTTCCAAATTGGCTGTTGTATGTGAATGAATGTGTGAATGTGTGTGCTTGTGTGCCCTAGGCTCCAGGCCGGCCTGACCGTGTACAGGATATGCAGTATAAAGAATGAGTGAGAGTAAGTGAAAAAATTTTTAAAGAAAGACAACATGGAGGGTAGGGATTAAATATTTTATGGAAACATTGTTCTTTCATTTTCTCCTATCCCTTCCTGAATTATGAAGGAATATGATGTCTCATATCCATAAACACAAATGATGATATAATAAAACATTAAAAAGGCAATAAAAGCATACACCTACATATTATACATACACACATATGCCCACACACACGTATACACGTACACAGGAAAAGTTCCAACGTATATAGATATAATGACATTGATTAAAAGATGTGCAAAATAGAAAAACAACGAAAACAAATACTGAGAATGCATAGAATATCAAAATTGACAGTTTAACAAGACTCAAGCAATCATATTCCACTTTCATGACTTGAAAAGGCAAACAAAATATAGTACTATTATTTATTCTTACTTTTTCTAATATGATACTTTAAAAATATGTATGGTTAAAATAACTATAGCATACAGTTTCCTGATGCGTTCAAAAATTCATGTCATAGTTCTTCTCTCTTGACACATTCCTACTCTGACAAATATCCAATTTAGGTAAAATACAGTACATGACTTGTTATATTTTTTGATGTCTTAATATGTGGTTCAAATTTAAGGAACAAAAACCCTGCACTTGTTTTCTTGACAAATCTCCATGTCTTAAAAGCGGCATTCAGAATGTGTGCTACCCGAGATTTTTATTGATGTTACTATTTGAGCATAGCAGGTGAGAACTGGAGACATTTAATGAGTTTTTTCAGGGACATACAGAAGTCGAGTAATAAAACGTGCACTTCTGTAGTTTGAAGCTGTCACTCACAGGCAATTTTGCCATCAAAGCTGGAGAGAGCAATAGCAAATGCCTGTACTGCACACAGAGGATAGTTGTAGTCCAGGGTGAAGGCATCATCTGCAACTCTCCCAAACTGCATCACTATGTAGTCCTCTACAATCACATGACATACACTTACTGTTACATTTAATTATATTACGTTCATTGTCAGCATACAGCTAACTCATGACATAAAAAAGTGATTATGACTATTTCAAAAGTTTTAGTTCATAAAGGTTTACAAAAAATAATGCATTTTTATGTAACATTGGTATATAAAACATAGTTGCAATTTGCAACATTTTCATCCAAGAGGTAATGTTATCATGTCATTGCACACACAAATTAAAATAAGTTATTAGTTTTGCTTACGGTCTTTGTTGTGTACAATCTGGAAATTTTTCACAGAGGCTTGTGTTACTCTGCCATTAAAGTTGAGCACATGAGACGAGGTCTCCTCATTCCACACAGGTGTCTTATTGCGAAGCTCTATCAGATTGTCCATGTTCCTGTTTTGGTGTCGAGTCAGAAGGCCATCATTGTCCTGCAAAGCATGAGATTATTTAGAAGTTCAGGTCAACGTAAATATGGTATGATTAAATATTTTATTTATTTATTTATTTATTGTTATTTTTAGGAAATCTAAAATATTAGTTGACTAAATCAGTGTGCATGGTAAAATTCAGTATTACAATTTACATTCATTGTCAGTTTAAATTATATGATATTGAGCATTTTGCTTTTAGTGATATTGTAAATGGTACAGACAACAGAGGGGCAGTGAAAAACAAAGTAAAACAGCCATATGATACATTTATCTACCTATTTACTTATTTATTTATTTACTGCTTACACTGCGCGGCCGTATGGGCACTCGTTCTCCATCTTTGTCCATGCCAGGGATAATGACAGTCATACGCCTTGGACCCTTCATTCCCAGAACATTGGTTTCCTGCAAGGCAGTCAGGAGAAAATTCGCATCTAATAAAAACACCTTATCCGCAAATTAATATAATATCTACTCAAAGTTGATAAAGTCTCTAATAGTAGCATATGATCTTACATAAATAATGGCTGCTAGCTCCTGCCTTGCATTCGACATATCAGGAAGTGCACGGTCAGGGTGAAGTGCATTATCAAATACTGTGAATTTAGTGCCCATCAAATTGGACCTGAAATGACAAAGATTGAACTAAAATTATTAGCAAATAATCTAAACTGCAATCACTGAGAAAGCACCTGTAACTTACCTTAATTTTCCTATGTAGTTTTCACCCCCCCTGGAGAGATCAGTGGGGTCAACTGAAATCAAGTAGTTGGATGTTGTGCTCTTTTTGCGTTTTCGCCCCGCCAGCAAAAAATCCTGCTTTTAAGATAATAAAGTTTTTAGCCTTTAGGACCTTTAGCAATATACTGTTCAATAAGCTAAGATGTATATAGTAATTATATTAGTGTAAACAAATTAATCAGAGATGCAAGATGTTAACGCTGTAAGCTTCTGACACTTTAGGATATTTAGATCAATTAAAAAATTGAAACATTTGTTATATTTCATTTAACCAAATTTTTTAACCAACTTATTTTATTGTGTATTTTATACAGTAAAACCTTGAATTGTAAATATCTTGGTCTGCAAGTGTTTTGCAAGATGAGAAAAAACTTTTTATAAACTTTAACTTGATAAACAAGCGAGGTCTTGCATTACGAGTAGTACATATACGCTTAGTCTGCTGATGACTGGTTCTTCTCTCTCTTGCACTGCGGGATTGAAAGTAATCATCTTCCATGGTCAGTGTCAGTGTGTATATACATAGAAAAAATGTACTGAAATTTATTTACAAAATGAGCTCTTGCCTGCTACAGGTCTCAAAAAGTTGGGACGGGGGTATGTTTAGCATGGTTTAGCATCTCCTCTTCTTTTCAAAACAATTTGAAGATGTCTGGGCATTGAGGTTGTGAGTTTCTGGAGTTTTGGTGTTGGAATTTTGTCCCATTCTTGCCTGATAAGGGTTTCCAGCTGCTGAAAAGTTTGTGGGCTTCTTTGACATATTTTTCATTTAATTGACGCGCCAAATGTTCTCTATATGTGAAAGATCTGGACTAAAGGCAGGCCAATTCAGTACCCAGGCTCTTCTAGCTGAAGTATGTGGTTTGCATTGTCCTGCTGAAATGCACAAGCCCTTCTTTGAAATAGATGTTGTCTTAGACCTTTATATACCTTTTAGCATTCTTAGTGCCTTCCAAAGCATGCAAGCTGCCCATAACGTACATACATTTATGCACCCCATACCATCACATATGCTGGCTTTTGAACTGAATGCTGATAACACCTTGGAAGGTCTCCTTCCTCTTTATCCCAGAAGACACAGTGTCCGTGATTTTCAACAAGAATGTAAAATTTGATCTTGTCTAACCATAGAACACTTTTCCACTTTAAAACTGTCCGCTTAAATGAGCCTTAGCCCACAGGACATAATGGCGCCTCTGGACCATGTTCACATACAATATGACTTCCTTTTTGCATGAGAGAGCTTTGTTTGGCATCTGCAGATGGCACAGCGGTTTGTGTGGTTATGTGGTTTCTGAAAGTATTCCTGGGCCCATTTAATAATGTCAATGACACAATCATGCCGATGAATGATGTAGTGTCTGAGGGTCCGAAGATCATGGGCTTCCAAAAAGGTCTTTGGCCTTGTCCTTTACGCACAGAGATTTCTCCAGTTTTTTGAATATTTTAATGAAGTTATGCACTGTAGATGATGGGATTTGCAAAGCCTTTGCAATTTGATGTTAAGGAATGTTGTTTTCAAAGAATTTTGCAGAATCTTTTTACATGCTCTTTCAGAGATTGGACAGCCTCTACTCATCTTTACTTCTGAGAGACTCTGACTCTCTAAGATATCTCTTATATCGCTAATGTTCTCCCAGCTGAATTTTTTCAAATTCAAATTTTTCAGCCCTTTGTTCCCCCCAACTTTTTTGAGACTAGTAGCGGGCATCAAATTTAAAATGAGCTTATTTAGTGGATAAAAGTGTAAAACAGTTAAAATATTTGTTACACCTTCTATGCTCTATTGTGGAGAAAATATTGGCTCATAAGATTGGATATATATGTATGGTTTTGTAAAGTATTTTGTGTGTATTCCATGATTAATAACAAGTATTGATTATTTGTTTTGTTGTTTAAGTACCTTCTTTTCATTGTCTAGATGAAGGTAGTAAGTAGGGTAAAGGCCCCGGTCCATTCCTCTTTTGTCGCGGGTCACTTTACATTTCACTGTGACACCCTGCTCTGCTGGCTGAAGGACAAACTCTTCCAGGTCATCAAACTCAATGACTGGTGAAGGGACTCGTTCCTCCTTTTAAAAAGTTAAGATAGAGAGAAAGTTTCATATCTGTCAAACGATTACATGCAAGGTTCATAAGATTCTCATCATAGTTGAGCCAAGTATTAAACATGTCCTTGCAACTGACAGTAGACAGAATGACAATAGGATTTTTCTCATGCTTTCATTATGTGTCATGATAGGAAGAAAAGACTGGCTGGTTATATGACAAGGTTGGATGCTTTCTTCCTTTTGTTAAAGACACAAGGCTGTTTATCTCCATTACTGCTCAAAAGTTTAAGATACTTTTTTTTTTTAGTTTATACACTTTACAACAATACTGGGGATTTCAAAACTATTAAATAACACATATGAAATTAGGTAATTATGTAACAACAACAACAGCAACAGTCAGTTGTTATTTTAAGACACGGAGGTCAGCCTTTCTGGAATAGTTCTTGCAAGAACAGTTTTGTCAAGGGCATTTGCAAAACACAAGCACCATGGTGAAACTGGCTCCCATAAAGACCATGCAAGGAAATCAAGACCAAAACTTATATCTGCTGCAGAGGAGAAGTTCATTTAGAGTTACCAGCCTCAAAAATCACCAATTAACAGCACCTCAGATTAGAGGCGTTATGAAGGCTTTACAGATCATGAGTATCAGATACATCTCAAAATTAACTGCTCATAGGAGATTATTGCATATTTTAAATGCCTTCCGCATTGCTTTACCATGTAGAAAGAAATAAAAATCAAGAACGATCATGGAGTTAGAAAGTGATCCCAAACTTTTGAGTGGTAGTGTAAATTAAAAGAGAAACAGCAATGGCGGGCTTTAAACATATGCATAAGGATACGTTATGAATAAAAATTGTACTAGATAAGGATTTTTAGTCAAACGATAAAAGTGACTGACCACTTTACCTTTTTCCCTTTTTTTCCTTTCCCTTTTTTTTTCTTCTGTATTAGCTCAGACCCTGAATCATCACTTTCTTCTGCTTTTGCCAGACCTGATAAAAGAAATAATGAATCCATACGCAAGTACAGTATAAGCTTATCAGAACAAACCACTACAGTGGGTATAGAAAAGGATCACCTTCTTTAAAATAATCAAATTTTGTTGCTTTGCAGCCTAACATTAAGACAGTTTTTGTTTTATTCAGCTGTATTTACTCAGTGCTACTTTTAACACCCAAGTGTAAGATATAACACAAACATTTTAGGAAAAAAAACTGAAAAAAAAAACCCAGAAACACTGATTTGGAAGTAGCAAAAAAAAAAAAAAAATTTAAGTCTAGGCTCTGACTGGGCCATGAAAAACATTCACTTTTTTTTTTTTTTTCAAACACTTTGTGGTAAGTTTTGCTGTGTGCTTTGGGTCATTGTCATGTTGGAAGGTAAAGATTATTCAAATAGACAACTTTCTGGCAGAAGGCAGCAGATTTTCCTCACTAATTTGACAGTATTTTGCCCCATTCATTTACCTTCTATCCTGACCACAGACACAAAGACACGAGGCAAGGTCTTTAAAAAAAGCGGGTAGTTTTATTGAGTAAATAGGGAAAAAAAGGGGTTTTGAGAAGGGAGGGAGAAAAGAAGGGGAAAAAAGAAGTGAGGATGTGCATGTGCGGATCTGGAGGCAGTGTCCAGCTGGTAGGTAATCAGCTGGCAAGAAATATAGCGGCAGAGTGGCAGAAACGGCTTTCAGACAACGGCTCTCACAGATTCTTCAACAGCACATTCTTAAGTTTCTTTTCTGACTGGGAACGGGGGACCTTACATCAAGGCAGTGGCCTTTTCCCTTTCGGCGACTGCGTCCCTGTGACAAGTGCCATGGACCTTCTCATATGCCACTCTCCTTGCTGCTGTTGAGTGATGATGGTGGCAGGGTGGCGAAGTGAACATAGGCAAACAGCGACTTTCGCATGTTTCTAAATGGTGAGCATTGCAGTTGTGGCCAGCAGACCCCACCAAGCCCTCTTTTGGCGCAGCAACACACGTGACGACCCACGGCTCTCCTGGCTGATAAGGAGGCTCTTAACATTAAGGCAGTGGGCTTTTCCCTTTTGGCGGGTGTGTTGCAACGGCTGGCTTCTAAACGCAACTGAAAGCACCGATACAGCACCTGCGCTCCTTCTGCGGCTGTCTTTTTTTCAGCAATCAAACAACGATGTACAGTCCGCCCATAAGTCCCTGAGATGATTAACATCGCCTCACTAACATGCCACTTGTCACGCCTCAAGCTTTCTCTTAACTTGCGGACAGCTTTTACCAGATATCCGGATCCTGAGCTAAGGTCCACACACCACCTTTTAAAGAGGGAAGCAATCATAAAGTCCATTGATGATGCACAACTTTATTCCGAAGATCTTTTGACAGTGCCTTAGCACGATAGTTGATCGTTTGCATTAGTTGCACTGCCAGGGACTGAAATGCTAAACAAACTGTCTGTTCTCATCTCAGGCTGCACAGCCACAAAACGTGAGTTTTTGTATAAAGGGGGTGATTATTTTCTCTACCCACTGTTTGTACACATGTTAATTACTTACTTTTAGATTTTTTTGATTTTTTGTCCTTGTCCTTTTCTTTATCCTTTTCTCCACCAGCCTGAAACATGGAGCCTGGGTTCGAACTGCTTTTTTTCTTGCTCTTGCTCTTGCTTTCTTCTTCTTCACTGTCTGATTTGGGAACTAATGGCGCAAAATATTGACAAGGTTAAACTAACCATAGACTCAAGTTTTATGTGAAAACACAATTTTTTTGTGGGTATGGGAAATATTCAAGAATTCAATTTATATTGATCTTAATATGTATTTTCTGTAATGTACAAACAGTAGTAAAAACATAAAGGAGAAATTGTATATCGTCAGTTACCTTTCTTTTTACCCTTGGTTGTAGATTTGTCTCCATTTATCTGGAACATAGAGGCCGGCTCCTTCTTTTTGGTCTTACACTTTCCCTTATTGTCTTTGTCTTCTTTTTCATCTAAATGTTCACATCAGGTAATAAGAAACCTGGTTTCTGTACAGACAATTTCAACACATGTCTGGAGCCATCCCTAACTAAAAGTGTGCAGTTTGGATATTTGTGGGGTAAATGGCAATTTTTACCTTTCAAAAGAATTGGATGGTTCACTGACAAAACAACACAACTATACTTTCATACATCTTTCTTTAGATATTTATTTCCTTACCAGCTAGAAATTTATCTGGAATTGACTGAAATGGCCCTTCACCTCTTTTCACCTCTCAGCCATCTGGCAAAAGGTACTACAACATCAGGACAGGTACTGACAGACTTTGGAACAGCTTCCCTCCGGCGGTCAGACTTTTCACTCTTTCTTTCTGGCATGAGCACCTTCTTGCACAATAATAATAATAATAATAATCTTCTGAAATGTCCTCATTTGCCTCTCAAGGCAGCCTTGAAGCCAACATGTACTCATTTATCTATAATTCTTTAACGTCTTCCACTGGTTTGAGATAGTGTTGCTTAAATAATATTACTTTATTATACAGTTTGCAGTAAACTAATATTGTGCATGTTCATTCATATTGTACTGTTCCTTTTAGATAATGCCAAAATTTGGACTTGAAATCATTTTACCTTCATGTAGACCTTGTACTGTTTTGTGAATTGCACTGTCATGCCAAAAGCATCTGTTTTGTCTCACCGTTTAAATCAAGTGGGATGGTAATGCATAGAGGTGCAGTTTAATATACATATATTGTATAAATATTTTTATTCTCCTAACATTAGCTTATGTTTATGTAGTTATAAATATAAACATGCTTATACTGCCCTGACAAGGGGCCAACTAATTAAAAGAATAAAATATAATATTTACACAGTGGGTACGAAAAGTATTTAGACTCATTTAATTTTTTCACTCTTTGTTATATTGCAGCCATTTGCTAAAATAATTTAGGTTCATTTTTTTTCTTATTAATGTACACACAGCACCCCATATTGACAGAAAAACACAGAATTGTTGACATTTTTACAAAAAAGAAAAACTGAAATATCACATGGGTCTAAGTATTCAGACCTTTTGCTGTGACACTCATATATTTAACTCAGGTGCTCCTGATCATCCTTGTGATGGTTCTACACCTTCATTTGAGTCCAGCTGTGTTTGATTGTACTGATTGGACTTGATAAGGAAAGCCACACACCTGTCTATATAAGACCTTACAGCTCACAATGAATGTCAAAGCAAATAAAAATAATGAGGTCACAAGGAACTGCCTGAAGAGCTCAGGGACAGAATTGTGGCAAGGCACAGATCTGGCCAAGGTTACAAAAAAATTTCTGCTGCACTTAAGGTTCCTAAGGGCACAATGGTCTCCATAATCCTTAAATGGAAGACGTTTGGCACGACCAAAACCCTTCCCAGAGCTGGCTGTCCGGCCAAACTGAGCTATTGGAGGAGACGAGCCTTGGTGAGAGAGATAAAGAAGAGCCCAAAGATCACTGTGGCTGAGCTCCAGAGATGCAGTCAGGAGATGGGAGAAAGTTTGTAGAATGTCAACCATCACAGCAGCCCTCCCCCAGTTGGGGCTTCATGGCAGAGTGGCCTGACGGAAGCCTCTCCTCAGTGCAAGACACATTAAAAAACACCTGAAGGACACCAAGATGGTGAGAAATAATATTCCCTAGTCTGATGAGACCAAGATAAAACATTTTGGCCTTAATTCTAAGCAGTATATGTGGAGAAAACCAGGCACTGCTCATCACCTGTCCAATACAGTCCCAACAGCGAAGCATGGTGGTGGCAGCATCATGCTGTGGTTTTTTTTTTTTTAGCTGCAGGGACAGGACGACTGGTTGCAATCCATGGAAAGATAAAAGCAACCAAGTACAGCGATATCCTGGATGAAAACCTTCTCCAGAGTGCTCAGGACCTCAGACTGTGCCGAAGGTTTACCTTCCAACAAGATAATGACCCCAACCACACAACTAAAATAACAAAGGAGTGGCTTCACAACAACTCTGACTGTTCTTGAATGGCCCAGACAGAGCCTTGACTTAAGCCCAATTGAGCATCTCTGGAGAGACCTGAAAATGGCTTTCCATCAACGTTTACCATCCAACCTGACAGAATTGAAGAGAATCTGCAAGGAGGAATGGCAGAGGATCCCCAAATCCAGGCGGAAAAACTTGTTGCATCTTTCCCAAAAAGATTCATGACTGTATTAGATTAAAAGGGTGCTTCTACTAAATACTGAGCAAAGAGTCTAATTACTTAGGCCCATGTGATATTTCAGTTTTTTTTTTAACACTAGAAGCGCTAGTTTTTAGTGTGACAGTGCTTTAGATGGAGCAGATCTATGCTAAAACAATGTAATGACCCCTCCTGAGGATATAAATCTTTATTATTGGGTTTGAATAAATCAGATCTACCACAGCAAATAATAAACTATGCTATGTTATAACCAAAGCAAACACCACGATTATACCCTGTTTCGTTCGGTGTTGCTAGGCAATGGACCATGCGCCTATTTGGGAATGTGGAAATGTGGAAGTGATGTGTGGCCGCTCAATGAGAACTACTGTAAACCAAAGATTTCGGTACCTACACTGGGTGTAACATCTGCATAGTGACAATAAGCAGCTGAACAACCTCACTTTTCCATTTACCTCTGAGAAAAAAAACTGTATTTTGTTTGTTTATATTTAGAATTTTTATAACAGTACAAGAAGATAACAGTTTGGTCTGTGCAGTTAGTGCTCTTGTAGACAATAAATAAATGAATAACACCTTCCAACCTCCTTTCAAGAGAGTGCCATTGTCTTTTGTTACAAATTAACACTAACCTAACACCATTGATCATGAGTTTCAGTTGAAACTATTCTATACAGGAAAATGTCGATGCAGATTTAATATAAATAATATACAAATGTGGCTTAATCGTATTACACTGCTAGAACCTAGATTATCTTACTATTATCTTATTCTTTTACCCATTACTTCTACATCAACACAAGCTAAGAGACACTAAATACTAACCCAGAGCTTACCTTTAGGCTTAGATTTCTTGTCCTTATCTTTTTCTTTTCCATCAGAACTTTCTTTTGAGGACTTTGATTTGATTTTTTTCTGAGGTGTTGACATGTCTCCTTCAACATCGCTATTATCTTTATCATCATTTAAACCTGAAGCATCATAAACAAAAAATATTACATAGAAGACCTTATTTGTAAGAAATTATTATTATTACTATTATTATTATAAAACATACTTTTCTTCTTTTTCTTCTTTGGGTCACTTTTTGCTGTCTTTTTGGGCTCTGATTTTTCCTTGTGTGGAGATTCTTTTTCCTTTTCGGTTTTCTTTTTCTTCACTTTATCACCATCTGTTTAGATATGTTGGTGGCTTTGTCAGTGTTTCATGCTTCAGAATGCCAGACTTACATACCAATGCAGTACAAGGTCTACAATATGTATTAAGGTCTATCTCATATTTGCTTCTGTCTCACTTTTTTGATTGGCAGGGCTGCTCTCTGTTGACAGGTCTCCATTTTTTCTATTTTTGCTTTTCTTGGATTTAGCTTCTGTTCCACTGCCCTCTGTAGGAATAGACTCGGCTTTCTTCTTTTTTGGCTTCCAATGCGTATATGCTAATGGACAGAAACAAATTAATGAGTCACTGCCAGAGACATACTGTATGACGGAAGGATTTACATAGTTTACTGTGTCTACATTTATGTGGCAGGGTAAATCGACTAACAATTAAAGGGTATAACTTACCATTTAAGAAAAAAAGAAATGCAGCAAAAAAACAAAGACAAAAAGAGTTATTTCAATTTGCTTGACTATATTTCCAGGTCAGATGTGATGTCGAGGTTAGTATCGAATGTCTCACTGATACAAACTAACTGAATTCACTTACAGTATACTACATTCACAGCTGTTAAATACTAATAATATACATACTGTATTTTTACAGATACATTATTACAGATACTTGTTTTTATAAAATAAACCATTGTTGGTTTTTATGTCTTTCACTTTGCTTTTCACTCAACTAACAAACTTTAGCCACAAAAATGTTAACGTTGCAAAGTTTTCTTTGTCATCCCATTCAGTTTCACTCTAACCTGCAAATCTGGTTTGGTTTAAAAAAAATAAAAGGAAACAATTACAAATCAAGTAACACTTGACAAGACACCAGTTAAAAGCTTAAATTAAACGCTGTTGTAATAGTAATGTCCTATTGTCAGTCAATATGCACAAACCCCTTGTGATTCTCTCTCTCTCTCTCTGTGTGGTAGAGAGAGAGTAAGAGAGAGAGATCCACTTAAGACACCATTTGAGCAGCATTATAAATACCCTTAACCTCAGACAATCCCCTGCACTATGGGGAACTGACACACATACAGTCATTCAATAAAGCTGTTTAAAAAAACAACAACAACAAACAAACTAAAAAACACATCTTTTAAAAAGGGATAAGTGTTTGGATAGAACATTATTCCTAGAAAATAAATGTAATACTAAATATAGGTAGAAACTAATGGCCAAATCAACCTTGACATTTTTTATTACATTTTATTTTTCAAAAACTCAAAAGCATTAACTTTGGCTTAACATAATATACTGTGTTCAATTTATTCTTGCATGATATTGCTATGATATAATAGCTAGCATCTTAAATTTTTTAATCACATGGCCTTGCCAGTTTCTGGTCTGTTACGTAAGATAACATTACCTATTGTACAATTAGGATTGTGTAAAATTGTCCCTGGTTCACACAGCTATTTGCTTGAAATTTATAACCACATTTACTTATTAGTGAATTCTCAATTTGTTAATGGTAAATAATGACAAATTTTAAATGTTTAAATGCTATATTGCATTATAGTTTTGGTTCGACAATCAGTTTTGTTTTTTCTTAGTTTGCTTGTTTGTTAAATGTTACCATCACTCCCATGAACATTGCTTTATTACAATTTTGTTTATTTTATAATCAGCAATTGGCAAATAATAAGCCAGTAGTTGATATATGCAGCTTTTGCATTTACTGTACTGTATTAAGTCATAAAGACGATTACATTAATAAATTGTGTGTTTCAACAGATTTAAGATTTAAAAAAAGCTGAAAACAAAATCTGCTTTAACTTTGTTAAACATATTAAAACATTAATTTACCTGAGAAGGCCATAAAATTAAATTGTCAATCCCCTTTTCTCTCACAGCCAAACCCCTTCTAAAACAGTGAACAGAACAAACTTACCTTGTCTGAAGACATTGCTTGGTATAGAAATTATCTATATAAATAATTATGCCCACAGGCTCTGTACATGTGTTATGCCTAGAAAATGCTATTGGTACAAAGAGAGGAAACTAATTTAGTGATGAGAGACGGTAGTGCTCTCCTCAATGAATTACCATCAGCAGAAAGTTGCTAAGAGGATTTTCTTTCTGACCCATCTGCTGTGCTGCCACGTGTACACACCAAATTAAGAACAAAGGTGAGTTTTATGTCTCTAAAGGAAGAGGTATGAGACCTCTACTGTTTTTTTTTAAATTACTTTTTATTTGTGCACATTGATCAGGCATATGAAGGTGAAAATGAAGAGCACGTTGGACAATTATCCTACACTGATAATGATATTTAATGTTTCCACTTACATATTTAGTATCATATCACATATCTTGGACTCACATATTTAGTACAATTAGTAAACCTGTTCAGGTAATTTTATACACATAATGTTTGTCTGTATAGCAGGAAAGCATTTTCCAGTGGACGTGCAATGAATAAATATTTGTTAAATAAAAAAAATAAAGACGTTTTTGAAATTGTGTCATGTTGAGCTAGTTACATGAAAGCAAGCTGTTCGAAGGCATGAGATCACACAGTCTCTGACTGCTTTGTGTATGAAACAGTGAGACTGTAGTGTGAATGTAATTAGCAGAAGAAGACATTGAGAATTTGAGACACTCATGTTTTCGCAGTCCACACTTCTGTTAGGGTCTCAGGATGTGCAGCGATATAGTCAATGTGGACGAGAGAGACCATAAACCTTTCTGTAACATCTGTATGCCCTAAGATTGTAATTTGATTGGATGCTGAGATAGCTTTTTAATAAGGCTAAGTGGAAATACTTGTTTGCACTATTAAAGAAAATTGGCCTCTGTGATAATTTGTCTCATGTACTTTACAGCACAGTGAAATGATTTTTCGCATATCCCAGTTAGGAAGCTGGGGTCAGAGTATGTCAACCAGCGCAACAGTGCTCCTGGAACAGATACGGTTAAGAACCTTGCTCAAGGGCTCAACAGTGGCAGCTTGGCAGTGCTGGGGCTTGAATCGCTGACCTTCTGAGCAGTAACCCAGAGCCACCACTAATCAGAGCTAAATGATATTAGCTCTGATTGTTTTACTCTCGAACGTGGAACTCGGCAGGGCCCATTGTCACCATTGCTCTTTACCCTTATTATAAGCTCATGTCCTCTCTTGCTCGTCACTATATGCTGATGACTTGTTGTTCTATTTGACTGGCCCTGCAACCTCTGTTCCTGCTATTTTACCTATTTTGAATCTTTTCTTCTTTTTCTCATGATATAAACTAAATTTGCATAAAAGTGATAACTTCATTATCTAAACTTCCCGTCAAACTTAATTGTTCAGGCTTTAAGTATCTTGCAATTCACAAGACCAGCTCTCTATCTAACCTCTTTCAAGCAAGTTCTTCTCACTTCTTTCTGATGTAAATGTATTTTTTATCTAATTTACCTTTTTCTCTAACCAAAAAAGTCAATGCAGTTAAAATGAGAATTTTACCTAAAATTTATTGTATTTTTAAATCACTTTCTTTAATTCTATATAAATGGTTGTTTTATTGGACAAAATCATAAGCTCTTTTCTTTAGGGTGGAAAACGTCCTAGAATCATTGGACCTTATCACATTGATGTAAACCCTATGGTCGACTTGTTCTGCCTAACATTCAAATACGTAGTTGAGCTGCAAATATCCAAAAATTTAGTTTTTGGATGAACTCATCTCAACCTGCTTGTTGCAGATTAGAGTTACTGTCTTGCAGGTCATTCTTTATATATGCACTACTTTACACTTCCTTTTCAGTCAAACACACTCAATGATAATGTAGTAGTGGTATCTGGTATCCGTTTAGATGCCATTTTAAATTTATAAGTGTGTCAGCACTGGGACTATTGCATAAAAATAATTTGTTTTCCCAGCATTCCGATTTTATAATATTTATTATGACATGACAAAGGCTTTAAACCTTTTCATAATTTGTATAAAGATGGCATCCTTTACAGCTTTGCTAACCTGTTCTTGGAGTATTTGATTCCTGTAGCTAATTTTTTTCATTATTTACAACATTGTATAAAAGTGTTTTCCAATGTTCCTTCCACACCTCCAAAATGGCCGTGGGAAAGCCTGGTGACATTTAATCCATAACTACGTGTGATTTCAGGGATTATATTGTTTTATCCGATCACTGGGATTTTCCCCAGAAGACCCTACCTACTCTAGCCAAAAACATTATCCCCTTGCCCAATCCTAATACAAACTGCCCCTAAACATGCAGCTTATAGCATGCTTTGGTGTATTTTAAAAATTCTACTTTCAGCCACTAGATGACAATAGTAATACTGTTATAAAGTCTACAAAAGCCAGGCAGTTCGTAGTCTTGGCATAAGATGGCACTATTCTTCACTTTACGACTGCTTGCCTGCAAGGCCTACTTACGTTTCTCAACAGCCACACACCACTTGGCAGATAGCCTGGGGGCAGTGAATTCTGTATAATCAAGTTCTTAAAGACACACTACAGAGGAAAAACGAGTAGTGAACTTCCCTGTCTTTATGTGTTTCACTAGTGAACAATGTAATATTGTGTGCATTTTCATCTTCTGGGGTGTTCTAGGGGAAAAAAATGACATATTTCTCTTATTCCTGGGGCTTTGGGGAAATAAAAAATGTCTGGGACGCAAAAGATCTCTAAACAGGATATTCACTAATAATTTGGTAAATAAGCATATAAATATATATTATTTAAAAACAATTGAATATGCACTTGAAAAGTCATTGAAGCAGAAAAGTCAGAAAAGGGCAAGCATATCCAAAATGTGTGCGCGCACACACACACACACACACACACACACACACACGTTAATAGCTGTTCGCTGGTATCCAGGGCAAAGTGCAAGCACTAAGAGGACAGGAAGAACCTGATGTTTGCTCGAACTACGAGTGCTGAAGTAGCATGACTGTAAGGACATGAACTCGCGACATCATACAAATCACAGTCAGTTAGACACATGCACACAATCTTCTATCCCAGGAAACAAAAACAATGAGGGCAACGCAGGGAGGTGTAAGGCAATGAAAGGCACACACACACACACACACATACACACAGATACACACTCCTAAGGGAGGCAAGGATGCCTCGGTGTGTCACTGGCTCAAACATTCGTTGTGCCTTCCAGCAAAACACAAACAATGACAGGAGGTTTGTGTCTCACTGTAAATAAACCCAGCAAGTCAAAGGCAAGCCTACTGAGACCAGGGAAGCCCACAGGATAGAAGAAAATACTGTCAGTATGTGCTCCCCGCTTCCTCACAGGAAAATAGCTGGGATAGAGCGCTCAAAATTTACCAAATACTTAAACACTGTTGAGAATATGTATGGAATCCAGGGTCCTATATGCTTGTTTGTGCTAAAGGCTATGTCTGTAAAGCATATGTTAGCCTGCCTTTACTCTCTCTGATGCAGCTACACTGCTGAAGGACTATGTGAATTTGTTTCCTGTCTCACACACCAGATGACCTGATTTGCCCTCATAGCCAAACCTCACAGCCAAAAAAATAACAGCAGCTTCAGTGAATATTTAGGATAAACTTTTACATTCTCTTCATCCTAGCTTTGAACCAAAATAAACCCCAAAAAATTATTATATTGTTTCCATCTTGAAGTTTTTTTAATGCAACAATTAAAAATGTTTACATGACTGCGGCATGCATGATTGAAACTCTTTTGTATTTCGTATTGAAACGGTTTGTTGCCAATCAACTATAGATGCAATTACTGGAACAGGCAGTCATGTCTACACTGGAATTAGAGTTGAACTTCACTTCCCAGAACTCAGCCCACCCTGCAAACATGGCCGCTCCCAGTTCAAACACTCATTTGACAACTGATTGGTTGCACCTGAACTCAATCTCTCACATATACACTCGCAGAATAAAAGACCATCCACACACATTCATGCTGCGAAGCATATGCTAATGTATTGTTTTTATCAGTTGATACCAAGCATTTTTGTTCTGAATGATTATTACCATTTTACTTGATATTTGCCTATAAGAACATGCTGACTGGCCCCCTAGACAAATAGTCTTTAGTGCCTGTGGAATACAAGGTTTTAGTGTCATGGTGCTGTAGGAGGGGATGTCTGGACATGACAAAATCACCAAGTTCATTCAAGGTTTTTGCATGCGCTATGGTAGTATGGTTATAGGAAGGTAAAAAGGTGACATCTTATAAACATTTCCTCTAGCTGTTCTAACAAGTGTTCAACCACTCTCCCAAGGGCAAGGAGATGGGAGAGTGCTTGTTCGCACTCAGAAAAGAGCATAACCGAATATGCCCTGAGATTTAACATCCTGGCAGCTGGCAGTGGATGGAACAACCAAAAAGACCAGGTCTCCCTTGACAAACTGATCAACATGTTGATCTGGTTTTAACATGCTGCTCAAAATTTGATGGCCTGTTTAGTCCGCCTCACACCAGTTCCTTGAAGCATCCGTTTCACCTTATCCGGTGTACTGCTAAACCACCAACCAAGTCAGCCAGGATTCCAGGGGTCAGTCCACTGGATTCACAGAAATCCAGGACCCAAACTCACGACCTCACTGACACTGTCAGGATGGGACAATGATATTACATTCTTATACGTTATTAAGAAAATTGCCACTTCTATGAAAGTGGAATCCATGACTATCAAGAATCCCTTGTTCTGATTAACTTTGTCTCAGAGTACTATTGTTTCCAAGCAGTGTCCAGCAAAGGCAAAGGGAAGAATCACAGACTATATTCATTGAGCTGCTATCCCCTTTTTCTGAAAAGAGACCCAAGCCATAAAAGATACATTGTTGAGGCTCTGCATCAGGTATACATCCTCTTGACACCAGCCTCAGCACGGTTCTTCTTTGAAAAAAAAAAAAAATAGGGAGAGGTGCCTGAACAAGGTCATGCTTTTATTATTCTCCGCTACTGGTCCCCACCAATTTGGAACAACTCAGTAAGACTAAGATTTTTATGAAACTTGACTTGTGCAGTGCATATAACCTATACATTTGCATTTAAGACAGTGATGAGTAGAAAACAGTCTTTAGTAATAACCTTTATCAAATTCAATTGATGCCACATGGGACCTCTTCGACTCTTTCAGTATGCCAATGCTAAATCAGTATATTGTTATAAATGCTGACTAGGTTCATCTTACATCAATGACATCTTGATCTACTTCTTGAATTTTCTCATGTTAGCCATGTCAAGATGATTCAATCATGCCTCCTGGAGTTTCAGCTTTACGTCAATTGGAAGATGTGCAAGTTTCTGGTCTCCAAAGTGGTTTTCCTGGGTTACATCACTGAGCCAGATGGGGTGCTGATGGACCAGAATAAAGTGTCTTCGTTTATGGGTTAGCCTGTTCCACCCAACATTAAAGAGGTATAATGCTTTTAGGAGTGGCCAATTTATATCTCTACTTCATCTGAGGGTTTAGCATGATCCTATCTCTGCTCACATCCCTCCTGAATAACAAGAAAAAATACCTAAGGGTCACCTAAGCCTATAAGAGAATAAAGAAGGCTTTCATGTCAACTCCCATTCCCAAGCACCCTTTCCATTCAGGCTTTTCACCATAGCAGTCTTCTCCCAAAGATTTAAGTGGCGTGACATTGGAGAAGACTGCACCCATGTCATTTGTTTCTAAGAAGCTGACCTTAATTAAGCAAAATTATGACATTGGCAGTGAGGAGATCGTGCCTGAGTCAATTTTTTGGGGCTGTTGCCCAAACAACATAGGATAACAACCGTACAGTAACAACCTCTGTGTAGAAATCAGATAACCGCTTATAGTTCTATACCAGGTACCAGCGGTGAAGAAAGGTGTTTGTGAGTAGCAGTGGGGTGTTGTTAAAGAACATTATCTTTATCTTTTTACAGTACACATATTCATGAAACCCTTTTCCAAAGATTCAAGTGACTGCAGATCAAAAGAGATAGAGAAAGAGATATAATTGGCAGAGCTTTCAACACACACAAGCTTAAGCTTGATGATGAAAACAAATAGTCAGTTTTCTATTGAATTGTTTTAACTTTGTTGAATTTGGTGATCATTTTTTTACCAGGTTTGGAATTTACATTGCATTAGTTTAATATTTTGGGAACTGTGAGACAATAGGATTGTTGACCAGTGAACAGTCTAAAAAATACTGTCTTCCTGAAAATTGTCCACTTCCGTTAAACAGTCTACAGAATAATTTTACCATTTTTTTTCCTCAAATAAATTCACAAACAAAAAAAGGTCACATAGTTAATTCACTGAACCTCAGTCTGACACTCTCCCTGTGTGCAAGGTATTTCTCGCTTAGCCTACAAACTTGTCACTGCTAGGCTGCTAGTGATGCTGCTGATTTTGAAAACTTTACTAGCTTGGTTAATAAGGCACTTAGCCTAGCCTAGCCCAACAGTGGCAATAGTTCACATACACTCTGCCAGCAAAAGCTAGCTCTCCAAATTAGCAGTTATTCGTTAGCTAGGAACTTGTGAAGCATGCTAACTTATGAAGTTATCTGTTGTTGTTGTTAGTCTTTCTGCTGCTCCCAGAAAGGGGTTGCCACAGCGGAATACCCAGTCTGCACTACAACTTGGCACAAGTTTTATACCGGATGCCCTTCCTGACGCAACCCCCTTCCATTTTATCTGGGCTTGGGACCGGCACTGCATTCAGTGGCTGGGCGGTTTGGGCCCTGGCTGGGAATCGAACCCAGGCCTTCTGCATGGCAGGCGATACACCTACCACTATTTAATTTGTTGAAATCTATGTCTCTGCCCACCTTTAGAAGTTCACTCTCGACATAAATATTTTCCTCTTATAAGGACATATATATATATATATATATATATATAATGTAATATGTAAGGAAATGTAAGGAGAGACATTCCAGTTGAGGGAAGCAAATGTTAACGAAGTACCTACACAAACACCTAATCTAAACATACATAAATACACACACACACACACACATATATATATATATATATATATATATATATATATATATATATTTATTTATATTTTTTTTTTTATGGGTCAGGGACAGGTAATCTACCAGCATATATTGGCGGCAGGGACATGTCCCTCCTGTCCCACCTACACTGCTGTTTCCTAGGCTCCTGATTCTCAATACCCAATCCACCAGGGCTACAGACTATGGAGAGGCCTAGGAAGAACAGTGCTCCTGAATGATGGACGTCAGGTAGTTAGTCTATGCCAGAATCTGTCTTGAAATGCCATATTGCAGAACAAGGCAAGGCCTACGATCAAAGCTGCTGCAGACTTCACATCATAGTTCACATGTTCAAATTCACACAATTGAGTTCACGCACCTGAAATCAATTACACATGTACATAGTTACAGTATTAAACTTCCACAACCGCAGTCATGGTGTAAAGTATACACTTTATGTTGTTTATACCGGTTAATCCCAAGCCTTCTTGTTCTGATTGATATTACAATTTTGACAATGTTCCTATTTCCCTGTTCCTGTTTTTTGCCTTGCCCAGCTAATTAGCAGACCTTTACCTGATTAGCAGTTAAAAGTTATTATTATTATTATTATTATTATTATTATTATTATTAATAGGCATCCACTGTTGGCTTAAATCACTGTTTATGGATGACAGGAATACAACTTGATGTGGTCTTCCACTGTTGTGGCTTATCTACCTCAGTGTTTGACATGTGCAATTTGAGATGTTTTTCTGCTCACCACAATTATAAAGAGTGGTTATTTTACGTTATCATAGACTTTCTGTCAGCTTGGATAAGTCTATCCATTCTTCTCTGACCTCTCTGATCAATACAGTGGAGAATGATTTCCCTTAGGAGTCTGGAATCTCTGAAGAAATTCCTTGCACATACTTTCAAGGAATTTTTCACTGTTACCTCTTGCTCGCTAAGTAGGGATGTTAATCCGAATCCATGATGTAATGTTAAATTGAATTAAACAGTTCTTAAGATTTTCACGTTTAATTCTATGCCATCTGCTTCTGGTTGTGAATGTCATTAAATATATGTGTACTGTGAATCTTAGTACTGTTGTTAACTGTGGTACCTTTATCTACTGTTATTTTGTTAATACCATCATAAAATTACAAAATGTGATAAAAATATTAGATCATAGGACAAATGAGGAACACATCCTTTTATTGGAAGGAAAGTACTGTAACAAAGTTGTATGTAATATTTCATATTGATAGCATTCATTTTTAGCATAAATAAATTATTGTCTTTCTTTTATATAAATCTGATCCATCTTTCATCAGAGAATAGTTTTTTGTATTTAGACACTATGCAAGGCTGACACATATACAAACAGGAAAATTAAAGGTTAACTTAACCGGTTGTGTCAGCTACCAGTCACCTCAAATGACACTGCTCATGATCATGTGATAGCATTTCAAGGAAGCTCTGACATGAAAATCGTATTTTTGAAACTATTCGGGAAAAAAAATGTGTAACTGATCCAGATGAATAAATATAGCAATAAAACCCTTGCATGAATAGTTTTTTTCTTTTTGTTAATTTTAAAGAAATGGGAGAAACCCTTTTAAGACCAATGTAAAAACACTGCTGCACTTTGACGGAAACCACAAGACATAACCGCATGCCTGGGGTGAGTTGCCATAACCTACATTTGAATGCAAGGCCACATTTATAGTTAGTACTGTGCTATATTTTTTTAAATGCAAATGAAGATAACATCATCTGAAAAAAAGACAAAACCATGAAAAAACTAGATCTTTGAGTTTGCCTGCCCCCTTAATTTCACATTTCTGTTGGTTAATACGGACTAAAGAACTTGCTTCTGCAATATGTGTCATGGGTGTTACGTAAAGAAACTTGGTCAATAATTTGCTTGGTTATGCTGTCTGTTAAGGAACACTGACTACCTTTCCTTCGATGGCTACAATGACTCTCTGATCATATTTTTAAGCTCATAATTAACTTACATTTTCCCCAAAAACTGCAAGGAGGCATAAGCATGCATTCAAGCCAAGCATTATATATACCTTGGGAACTTTCAATGAAATAAAGAGAAACCTAAACTTTATTTTAAAAAATCCATACATTTCCTTATCAGATGGTTGTTTAAAGAGAAATACCTTAGCCAAGTTTAGCCAATTGCATACAGAAATATTTACACTGGCTATTGGACATTTCTGGAATGTATTTTAAAATATTGTTCAGGTGCATTTTGTGAGTTTCTGGTTTAATACTGAGATCAGGTGACTATCTGTGCCATGTTCTTTCTGTGACTGTGTAGGTTTCTTCCAGGATCTTCAGATTTTCCCCACCTCCTGATAAGATCTTTGTGAATTAATATGAAAATGACTGACTGGTGGCCAGACTTGTGCATGTATTCATTAATCTCATACTTATATTTTAATAAAATTATACAACAGATTACAACTGTAAATTGCATGATTGTGTTTTCAGCATTTCTATTATATTTAAATAATAATAGTTATTAGCTAGTCAATAGTTATAACTTGTATCTCTTGGTTTGTGCTAAAATGGCTGATAGGTATTTCACTTGAACATGACATAGACGATGTTCAAAAATACTGACATTACTCAGACCGTGAGAAAATGGCATCAGAGTAAAAGATCTTACACCCTCCAGGCTTTTAGTCCCAGCAGGACTCGTGGCTTTCTAAGGGGGGGGCATAAAACATGTACAGATTGTTCCTCTTGCTCTCTTCTAACCCTCTAAAATCCAGTCATTAAATGTCATTAAGCCAGAAAGAGCCATTTGTGGAGGCGACACAGCAGAAGGCAGGACTATTAGTCCATCAGGGCCAATTTACAGTCTATGCGCCTGCTTAGATGATCTCACAGGTGAGGCATGTAAAGAATGAAAAAGCAATAGCTATGGCTCCTGGAAGTTTGGTAAAGTGTCAAAAACACAAAATTATTAATTATTAAATGCATAATAAAAGCAACTAATATGTACAGTGTAATGATTTATTAAGTAATACATTTTAATGTATATAATTTGTTTTACTTTTAGTGACATATAAAGCAAACATAGCATCCAATGGAATTAAGCTGTCATTTGTGGTTTGCTTTAAAAGTCAGACTGAATCCAGGCCTAGTTTGACGTATGATATCTTTTGTCAGTTATTGTCAAACACAGCATCCCATCCAATTCAAAAGTACACAATATGTGTGCTTAAATATTACAGAGTCAACTTGTGTTTTTACATAGCGAATGTAGCAGAGGCAGAAACTTTTGTAGATCTGTGTTTGCATCAGAAGTGGTGTGACACCTTTCACATGCTTTGCCTGTGTGGTTACAAAGGCAAGTGGGCGATGGCTGAGTGTGTGCATCTATGTAGTCTGTGTGTGTTCGTGTGTGTGTGTGTGTGTGTGCACAATCATAGATAGAGCAGGACAGTGTCCTGAGCTGACACCTGCCAACCACACGGCTGTGCAAACAAGCAACAGGTGGCCTCTCCCAGGGCACAAAAGTGAAAATGTTGCAGCAGATAACATGGCGCTGTTACTTGCTCTAGAATGACGCACGTTTTAAAACTGATAAAGAGTTTTGCGCTAATAGATAACTGTAGACAGTCAAACTATATAATCTATATAGGTCCAAAAAACATCATAACTAATGACTGCCAGTCAACAATGTTATGACTTTGGATTATTATAATATTGTTCAGAAACCAGCCATCCAAACTTCACAAACAGTACAATCTGTGAAAATAAGGAAGCGGAATAGTCCAGGCAGAGGGTTAAACTGTAAACACTTTTGGTTGTTCTTTTTCCTTTCTGCTTCAACCCTCCGAGTAGTTGCAGCTGGCACATATGCCCCACTCCCTCACCAGATACCCGTGTGTATTGATGGAAAGCCCTCTACCCCCCTGGTAGGTTCACCCCCCACTCTGACAATCTCTGGGTGCTTTGGAAACAGTCAGCGCTCTTGTTGAAACGCTGCCAACAGGGGCTGGCCCTAAGCCGGCGCAGCTGAAACTTTTACAAGCTCCCTGCTTGCAAAGGCAGGAAGGCAAAGACATAGTGAGAGACTTGTGAAAGCAGACTCTCTCTCTCTCCACTCACCCTCTCTCTATCATTCTGCTACCGTTGCTGCCTCTATAGTCCTCATTTCTTTAAAACAAAACAAACTGTTGGAGTGGACTACTGTTAACTCTGGAAAGGCTTTTTTCTGTTTTTTTTTTTTTTGCAAGGGGTAGAGTGTATACGTGTTGGCTGCAGAGGGGAGGAGCTGAGGAGTACAGTGGGGAGAGCAAAATAAATGAACATACAACAAAAGCGAACGAAGGGGGCCGTGACATCACACACTGGGCTGTCCTGGACAATGCCTGAGATGAGGACGAAAGACGACAAGCACAACACTTGGCTAAGTAACTCGCTTTTTTCATTTCTCTTTCTCAAAAACTTTGTCACAGGAAGAGGCCAAAGTACACCTTTTTGGCAGTCACACTGGATTTTTTCGGTGACACTTCTCTCTCTCTCTCTCTCGGCCGGCTGGCCGCCTGGGCTCTGAGCCCCTTTTTCGCCACAGCTAAACAGGATTTATCACAGGAACATCTCAATTCTGTAAGTCACCCTTAAAAAAAAAAAAGAAATTTACTTATAATTTCAAGTTCAGTTTATTGGTGTCATAGCCAAACAGAAGCAAAACGTCAAGGACCGTGGACTGGCGGATTCTTGTTCCCCTACATAAGATGCAAGTTTGAATTGTTTTGTAACTTTTTCCAAATACTCCCCCCCCTCCAAAAAAAAAAATTTTCTTTTAAAAGTTAAAGCATGTAGTGCTGCAGATGTACTAATCAAAAGAAAACCCTGTTACGCCAAAGAGGGCGCAAACGTACTGGGGAAATTCATGCAAAAAGCACAGGCAACACTAGGGCAGCTAAAGAAGCTGCAATGACTTCTGTAGAAGGGGAACAGAGAGGCATGTACTACCTGGGACGAATGCCAAATGCTGACAAAAGACTTCACCGCACTCCCTCTCTCACCCTGGGAGAAATCATAGTTCTTTATTCTAAGGGTGGCTTAAATCACTGGCACTATCTCTTAATTCGAACCCGCTCCTAGAACAGAAGTCAAAGCTCGTGTAAGTATACTGATATGCTTCTTTTCATAGTTTTGTTTTTGCAACAAATGTGCCGCTTTTTTCCTTTCTTGGCAACTGTCATTGGTCATAAAGTGGTAATAGTGGGATGTGTCAAGATAGGTTGTTTTTCTGATTTTAGAGGGAATTCATTCTCCCTCCATGCCTCAGGGCCCTGGCAGGCGAACGCCGCGTAGTGTTCGAGATGAAATGGTGAAGGGGACCTTACTTTGCCTGGCAACTCTTGCAAAAGCATAAATACTGTTGCTCTCCTTACCCCCAAAAGTTAGGATGTGTTTCGAAAGTATTACCAATCTATATTTTTTCTACGCACAGTGGCGTAAACTTGTGCTGTCTCTTTCCTGGTAGTTTTTTTGGCATCATGGTCATAGTGGGCAGGGAGATAGGAGGGCATGTCTGCACTGTGTTACTGGCTCGGTTAGTTTCTCTCGTTTTCTTATTTTTCTCTGTCCTCTTTTGCCAACGAATTAACGAGACATAGAAATAATCTCTTATCTCCCTCTTCTTCTTCCTCCTCCTTCCCTGCTTACCCACCCGCCCATCGTGCTCCTTAGCGCTTGGCCCAAGTCGCTGTTTCGTCCTGCAAAATTCATACTCAGGTATTTCCTACTTTCCTTCAGTTTGGACAATGTTTTCCTAACGTTTAACTTTCTGATTTCTCACAAGTGTTCAATTTTGCATTTATTCTCGCTTCCTTTCGTCCTCATTGTCCGCCTGCACACGTGTCTGCCTTCCCTTCGTCGCCATTGCTACCATATCCACCATTATGATGCGGTCCGATTTAAAAATTTAACTCTAGAAACAATTTCATATTGTTAGAAAAATTCACCTCGTATTTGAGAAGTGAGAACTTCGCCTCGTCTAATGCTGACTGCAACTTCATATGATTTCATCCATGTTGGTATTCATAAAATCACAAGGCTGAGCTCAGTCATTTCATACAACTCGTTTGTATGATGGCGGTCAACAAAGCACTTCGCGAAGACGAGGTAAATCAACATATATAATGTTATCCGTAAAATCGAATTTACAGACAAAATTCGGTTGTCGGTCGTCTAATCAACTGTATGGCAAGTGGCTTTTGACAGGATAAACATAAAGATAACAACCTATTTCTCTAAGCACTGAAAGCTGTTAAGGTAATCTCTCTTTTTGGGCTGATATTTAAGAAGTATTGTTATGTATGAACAGAGGAATCATTTCTGGTAATGCAACAGGCAGCTTTGGGACACAATAGTATCGATGGATTACCATAACAGATCCATAACAGAATACATGAAAATGCAAGAAAGAATTAATTAAGATGATGTATACCGATCTATTCCGTAACACTGCAGATGTAGAAGGTACTTTCACATTTTCACATAATTGAACTTCAAACAGTAGTTTAGTTTTGATCTCACTAATCATGTACAACACGAATATAAGATGTTTAGCATTTAAGGCAAATCGAAAACATATAATAGGTATTATTAATATTTGGTTATGTAAGAACATCCCTTAACTTCACCTACATTTGATTTAAAGACATTTTATTGGATTCTGTTGGATTTGTGTAACATATATATTTTAATGCATGTTCGTTTGCGTGAACCATGTGACTGTTCAGTATACTGATCACAAGTTCCTTCCGTACAGCACATAACAGGAATAAATAATTTTCTGTAACTTAAAAAATATCAGTCTTCCCACAATCACACTGCTATCATAAAAAGTGGGTAGTGGTGGGGGGGGAATGGGTGTATAATGCTGTCCAAAAAAAGGAGATGGAGAGAGTAGGAGATAAAGGGCGGGGTGACGGGCAGAAAATGAGAAGGATTTCCCCTCCCCTCTGCTATCCTCAGATGAACTTGTCGTGTTACTTCATGATATTTTCTTTCAGGCCTGCCATCTCTACTTCCTGCTATTTTTGTGTCCACACCTTCCCCCCTCCCTCTTTCTTTCTGCCTTTGACTATTAGTGGTGTGGTAACCAGGAATAAAGTCATACTTCCTTTATCAGGAAACACATTTCAGTTATGGTGTTTGATTAAAAACCCTGAATCATATTTATTTTTGCCCATTTAAAAAGATTTTTAACCTCAGATATTTATTTATGTTGTTTCTATATGAAATCGTTATACATGTTGGTAATAGTTTCAATATGATTTTAGAAAACTCACAAAAAGTACCCAAAAGTACAGGAGTGTCTGCTTCAATACTGAAACACTTCTCTTTTTCCAAAAAAGATATACCATTACTGATCAAAAATAAGAAAAGAATATGCCTTTGAATATGAAGATTTTGGTCCTTAAATGACAGCGTAACACTGACAAATCCCTAACTAACAGCTTTTGCACTGTGCCGAATGAGATGGTTTTTTTTTCCTTATAGCAAAACAAAAAACTAGGCCTAATAGCTGTTTTTGTGTTGTGCCACTATCAGAATGATAAGAGATAAACTTGGAGACCTTCATGCACACAGGACAGAGTCAAACTAAGTCGACAGAAGGCAGACTTCCTGTTTAGAGATTCTATTTTTGTGTGCAGGGCGGTTTCCCTGTTACTGCTGAATGATAGAAAGACTAACAAAATTATCCTTTGTAAGGTTATGGCATTGTTAAAGTGGCAAAAACAATTAATCAATACCATCTGAAAATCACCTGCTGTGCGCCGTGCAATCAACTGTAGCATTTGACTATGGGAGACTAATATGTTTATTAAGAAATGTATTAGTGGATTGGTAAATCACTCTTTATATTTATTTTGTCACAGCAAACTCGGTGATTGGTGTTCAACAAATGGAAAGGACCTGGGTTTATTTATTAAACATGAACAGCTGAAGTAATAAAGTTCGGGTCAGTTCAAATCAATCGATCCACTAGGTCTAACAGGGGGGTTGTAAAATCCTGTTTGCTTATCACTTTCTTTTAATAAAATGTCAAAGGTTAAACAGACTTCAAGTCAATTCACGTTGGAAAAGTGGCAAATGGAAACAGTAGTTTCCGCAGGAAAAGGTGCCAAATAACATTACACCGTCAATTTTTAAATGTGCAAATATTTTAGAATAGGTGCAAAAATATTTCAGATACAAACAAATTAGCAGTCAAATATCCATTTGAGTACAAGTAAAATTTTTTGTTCACGAATACTTTTTCCAGCTAATGTATAACGTCTCTCACCAAAGCTTGCGTTGCTATAGGAAGAGCTGTGTGCAGTCCATGGACTTAAGTGAAATTTTAAATAAATAAATAAATTATCATTATCATCATCATCATTTTGGCTGAGAACTTTAATAAAGAAGCATAGCTCAAAACCCTGCACAGACTTATTTAACAGTTTGTTGAAATAAAATACTGGAAATATTTGCATTACATGCATTACTTCTTATAAAATAATTTCCTGTATTATAAATTGCATGTTGCATTTCAGGAATTTAAATGTTGATTCCTTATAGGCAAAATGCCATTTTTCCAAATGTTTTCTGTTTCCTCCCAATTATTTTAAATATGCATTCTATTGCAATGTGATCTACATTCTACTTTGACAGCAGTAAATTCACAGTAATATTGCATATTCAATACCATTCACCATTGACCTGATTCAACATCTCAATTAAGAGCTCTCTATTTGTCCTCTTCAAGCACCACCCCCTGCACTCATGCTGTCTCTTACCACCCTATCGAGGAAAGGGCTGCCTTTCCCTCTGCCAAATGCCATGCCAAAACATTTCAATCACTGCCCCCATTAATTAGGCCAAAGAAGAATTTTGCATGTTAATGAGCTACCATGGTGCTTTTCACCGTCTCTGGTTCACATGCTAATTTATGCAAAGTGACAAGGCAACTGCCCTACCCCTCCTTGCATGCCAGTCAGTTGTTTAGACTGCTCCCATGACCCTTGTCTGCCACCCTCTTTGGGCACAGTTTCATGCCAGAACTTGGCATTGTCTAACTGCCTCAGCTGCCACTGCAGACACTAAGTTAATATGAGATCTGTGGTTTATTTAAAACAATAGCAAACAATCGGATTTGAAAATATGCAAGATTACGTCAGACTTACAATCAATTACCATCATGAAATCTATACACTATAGCTTACTAGCTCATATTTGTATTGCGTTTTTACATGCAATTGTAAGAATACTATAAATTGAATGGCATAGACACCTGAGCAGGTATTAGAGGCTCTTTCATTAAGCTATCTAAAATGGCAGCAGGACAGCCATTTTGTTAAGGCCCTATTTTTTTTTTTTTTTTTTACATTTCCTCTATACTGACTCCTTACTATTACCACAGGATATGTTCCATAGCATGTAAACAACAGGCTTATGCAGTTTTTTAAGTGCCCAATTTTGCGTAAAATGGGCTATATTTCCTGGCATAGATTACTTCTGCTATGTGTCAACCACTGAAGGCTACAGTAGTTCAGGTTATGGATAAGGTTTACAGAAAATTATCATGCTTTCCATTGGGGCTGTGCTATGTCAGCTGAACTATTTTGTTATCCATTCATTCATTAAAAAAGAAAAAAAAAAGGAAAGAAAGCAGCTGGGTAATGTATTAGGTTTTCTCAGGTTCTTACCCAAACACTGATTGTGGTTTTCAAGTTTATTTGAAGGCCGTGCCCTGATCAGTGAGGAATGAACGTGGCTGATGTATGAGATTTCACCCATGATTTTTTTTTTACTTAGATCAGGATTTTTAAAACCAAATAACAACATTTAGAAAAAATAAATAGTTTCCACAGAGTCCAATATTCAATATTCAAAGATTGTTGTAATTTGCTTACTTAAATCTTCTAGAACAACCAAATTCTGGAGGTATTTTTCCAGTTAATCAGAAAATCATTTCGAGTTGTGGTAATTTATAATCATATGTTGCATTAAAATGACAAAGCATTGCTTTCCAATTATTTGTTGAAGCCAGATAAAATATCATATAAGGCACTACGATATTACTTTCATTTAATTCATATAATGTATTATTTTAATATAATCGATTAAAACAATTTCAAATGGCAGGTTACAGTTTTAAAATTTTATAAAATATGAACCATGGGTACAAATATATATAAATATAAATATATGACTTTTTATAAATTTAGTGAAGCATCTGCAATTCCCAGCAAAAATCAGACGCTTCTGAAATGTTTTTACGTTCTATGCTAACGTTATCTTGCTTAGACAATTTTACTAGAACATCAAACTGTCATACATCAATACATCATAATACAGTAGTTTTTGTCTTAATTTTTAAACTGTCTCTTTACTGTACATCATGAATGTGAATTTGTTAAATGACTGTGGCTAATTGTTAAGTTTGACCACTGCAAGTGTAATTTTTTTTTATGTCAATTCTGAATGCACTTACTTGGCATTAAAATCATATTTTTAAACCATTAGCCCTAATTTAAAAATTTAAAAGTGGCTTAGTGGTTAGCACTGTTGCCTCACACGTCTACAGTTACCTCACATCTTCAATCTATGTGTATGGAACTTGCGTGTTCCCTTTTGCTTGGTGTATTTCCTCCATGGCCAAGGTTAATTGGTGTTTTCAAATTGCCCATAGTATGTGATTGGGCATGTGCTTGTGCTTTGCAAAAGGTACGTAGGCTTCAGGCACCCTGCGATCCTACAGTGGATAAGCGGAGTGCAAATAAAGTTTAGTACGAGGTATACTAAACTGAACGTTAACATGCACTTTACTGTTGCTAAACCACATGAGATTTGAAATAAATCCATTTCTTAGCCTTCAAACAGCATTAAAATATAGAAATTCATGGATTAAATTTTTTTTTTTTTTTTGGTCATTGAGAAATATTTACTAGTAACTCTTGTGTTTTGGAACCATTAAAACAAGAAAATAAGAAATATATGGATATATTTTTAAAAGGAAAAAATGTACAAAATTTATTTTGAAGTAAATATATCACAATTCTGTTAAGGGCCGTGATACCTTTTTAAATTTACCATATTGATCTCTGATAATTTTTTTGTGTTAAACATATTATGTGTATATTTTTATGCTAAATGTGTAACTGTTTTTCTTCAAACTCTTGTTGCAAATACAGCTCCGGTGTGAAAGCTACTGTCCTTAAGGCTGAGGTAGTAGATTGAATAGTTGTGGGGTAGTAATCCTCCCTCTGAGATAACTATACAATCTACTGTCTTTCCTAAGGAGACAGTATGATCAACATACTGCTCATAATTGACTGGACTTTGTGGAGATTCAACACCGATGCATGGAGCTTTTATTTAAAAAAAAAAGTTGTATATTGATAATGTTGACATTAGTTTCATTGGAAGGTGTTCTGTAGTGTATGGTGTGTTTTATAATTCTGCAATTATTTTTGCCGAAGCTCTATACATCTGGTAATGTGTTACTACAAGATGAGGTAGTAGGTTGTATAGTTTGTGGGACACATCACATCCTATCGAGGTGATAACTATACAGTCTATTGCCTTCCTTGTATGACACACAACATGTGGAGAAAGTGCAAGAGGTGGTCCTCAGAGGTCGTCCACATTGCCCATGAAGTGAAGTATGAGAATGTAAGTTTGCTTATCTGTACTATTTCTTATATATTTTTTACCAAACCATATTAAAATACATTGATACTCTGTACAGTGTTAATGCTATATATATTTTCTAGCATATTCTTAAATAAATGTTTAAAGTAATGTGGTGTGACTTTTATTCCTACACTTTTGCGTACATTAAGTACAAACTATATTTATCACTTGCCAGATCTTGCTTACAACATATGAATATGCAATATAGAAAAACAAAATGTTGTCAATGATTAAAAAAAAAAATCAGTCTATTAAAAATATTCATTTGTAATTACTAATATATTATCAAAATCAATTGAATTCACTTAAAAGTTATGCTAATACATGCATAAAATAATTGCACATATTTATTTAAATTGCATTTGAAAATTTGCATTTCAACCAAGAGACACACTAAGAAGTGACGGAGCAATATAAATATTACGCATTATAAATGTGGCCTTTTTTCAATTGATGCAAATGTCCAAAGATGGAGAAGTGTACAAATAACAAATAGACGTAAAAAACATTTTCCAGATATATGAGATATTACTTATTTACAATAATTAAAGTGGCAAATCCTACAGCCTTTGACCTTGTGGCTCTAGTTTAGCGTCTGAATATAATAATGCTGTACATTTCTTAAAGTTTTAGAACTGATGTATTTACATGCAGAGACAATTTCCTCCGTTACTTCAACAATTGTTCTTGGCCAATTTTGATAGATTCATAAATTCAGATTACCCCAAATGAAAAACTCAAGTGGTGTCCGGGACTGCTGTTATTCATTGTTTTATTTTGGTAGCTTTAAAGCAACATTTGGTCTGAAATAAAAAACTAATGGTGAATTTTCAATTTCAGTTTAAATTTCATAAAAGTAAAAATGCCTGTGGATCCAGACTTTTTGGGCAGGCTGTAAACACAAAATATACATATTTTTGTCAGTGGTGCTGGAATAGATGTAGATAAAATAAAGTATATTTACTGATATAGTTTTGGTTCTCTATGGATCATATCTATAATATTAAACACTGAAGAAATTTAACATTGCCATGTGTTGTGCTTTTGTATTTAATGTGACTGTTCTTCGTATTATAGGTTTTTTGTTTGTTTTTTGCAATGCTGGTCCTGTCATTGTTGCTTGCCTATGTTTATTTGACCGAAATTTCCTACTGTGGGTAGTTTGTACCATACTCCAGTTATCCCTCAAATCTTTAACTTAAGAATTTTTGAAGTAGCATGAAGCAGCTTCATGCATGTAATAAGTGACAACAGAACATGTTAACATGTTGACGATAAAAAGTTCCATTGTTAATAAGGTACAGAGGAAGCCAGCTGAGTGCATAAGGAACCAAAACCAGTGAATCAGTCTGTGCTCTTTTTACATAAAAATAAGACCTATGTTTGCTCTTAAGTGCCTTCTAGTGGTTAAGAAATACCCAGCACAGCAGTCATGTTAGTCAACTAAGAAGGTAAAAAGATGACACTTATGAGCTTGAATATAAATAAAACAGGTACAGTATCTCAGATGCAGCATTTGAAAGTGGTACATTTTGCACCAATGCAGTTTTATGCATTGTAAAAACCTTGTGGTTGTGATAAAATATGTACAGAACAGCACAGCAGCAGTAACCCAACACAAACCCATATTCATCTAAGAACCTTTTTAAATTTGTACCTCCATAGCTTGGAGAGAAATAGAGAACAATTGTTTCTTAAATAATTACCTTAAATTTGTTTCTATTATTTATTTGAGATTTTAGTCACCTCTTAACCTTTTTAATGCGGTATAACCTGAAAGTGATATGGAATTAAAAAAAAATATTTAATTAATCTAAACAAAATCGCTCAGAATATTGAAGTGAAAATCAATATAATGTAGCTTTCTAAATTAATTACTGAAAAGAACATAAATGTCATAAGATGTTCATGTATACCATATATATACACACACACACACACACTGTATAGTTGCTTTGTTAGTTAGTTGTGATGTAACTAGTTACTGAAGTAATATCCGCTGCAATGTTGCAATTTGGTGAAGCTAAATTTATCAAACTAATTTGGTAGCACGAATTCAAATGAAAAGCATCTTTATGACAAGATTTTAAGTACATCTGTTTAACAGAAGCAAATCCAATTAAATTAAATTCGCTCTCCTGCAGGTAACACGTTGGCTTAATGGTTGGCACTGTTGCCTTACAGTTCCAGGTTTAATTCCCACCTCGGGTCTTTGTGCATGGAGTTTGCATGTTCTCCCCGTGCTTGGTAGGTTTCCTGCCACAGTGCAAAGTCATGCAGATTAGGCTAACTGGCATTCCTAAAAAGAGCATATAAGTGTGTGTGCCCTGCAATGTATTGGCACCCTGTTCAGGGTGTACCCCGCCTCATGCCCCAAGTCTCCTGGGATAGGCTCCAGGCCCTGTATACAGGATAAAGCTGTATAAACGATAAGTGAGTGAGTGAGGTCTACTGCATTATTGTTCTGTTATAGCTGTGTTAGCTAAACATCATTAACTATCAACCAATCAGTTGGCTGAATTGTACATGGTACAAGCATGCTCCCTTCCGCTATTTAGGCAAAAATCAGCAGCCTAGTGGGCTTCATTATGACACTATACCACAGGATTTTCAAATTTGCTACAGTACAAAGCTTATGAACCTTTATTCCACAACAATACAAATACAATAAAGATAATAAAGACATTTGTGGATAAAAACAAGGGAAAAATACATTACTAAAAACATGAAAAGAAAGACGGTAAGTCTAAGTACTAAGTTTCATTTTGTATAGCCCTTGTGAATTTAAACTTTGTTTTTTAGTTGCATTCAGCACATGCACAAACACACATGGTCTACTCGGTCCATAGTTACGCTTTGTCGCAAGTGTCTCTCTATCATAAATATACACAACAAGCTACATAGGGCTTCATAACATACAACTTCATAACAAGCCATAGGGCAATGAATTACATGTTACCTGTTGGCTGTGCCACCTGCCATGCACGCCTACTGCTCAACTCAGTCCGGGAAGTCGGCTAGCCTCCAGCTCACGCCCCTTCTACTGGGAAAAGAAATCTGACAAAGCCATATGTACAGTATACCAGACTTGTAGACCACCTTAAAAGTCTGTTGTGCCATACACCAATGAGTGATACAAACACTGGCATCTTTCATGTGGTGAAGGTCATGGGCTGAACTGAGTGTGAAAGGTACACGCACTCAAAAATGCTGGGTTACTTTTTCTACCCAAACACTGGGTTGCCTCTGTTGGGGCATTTTTCTGGGTTATTTACAGAGAATTGGGTAGTTTTTGTGTCTACTCTTTTGAGCGCTGATGACGGTTCATCCTCCTCGTGCATTTAAGGGAAAATGACATTAAATACAAGGTCTGTATACACATGTTTACTCACCTAAGTCACATATGACTGAAAAATAATTATCACCATATGTAACATTTATTACTGTTACAGTGTTAAGGTTACACTCAAACTTTCAGGCTGGTCTGAGGTATGATAATTTAGCTGACAATAGCCGCTAGTTAACCAAAGAACCCCATCTGTGTATGAAAAAAACAGCTAAGATGTCTGAGCTTTTCAGCTTTCTTTGTAGAATGCCTGCAGGGTGTACGAAGATGGTGAACTGTAAACTGTAGTGCTAGCATATAGTTAAGTTGCTAGCGTTAGCAACCACATTAGAACTTTAATCTCACTGCTTGAGACAATAAATTGCTGGGGTGTAACAACACTGATCTTCCCACAAATATGCATACCTGCTAACCCTTTTGATTTTACCTGGAGACTCCCATTTTTCACTAGCTAGTAATTTATTTTGCGGTCAAAATTCTCCTGCGTTTCTCCGAGTTATAACAATATTTTACACCTTTCCCCTTTGGCAAGTATGCTAATAAGTCACCAGTAATTGCTGCATGTAAGCTAACCAGGTAGGCTTCTTTAACCAAAGTTGCTTGTGACTCAGGCTAAATTAACTATCAGTCAACGCGCCAACTACGGGAAAAAGGACCACAGCTGTACAGATAACTACTAAACGGAACTATTAATATTTAGGTGATTGTAATGTGCCAGTATAAAAACAGCTATGATGATGCATTTCCTCAATAATTAGCTTAAAATCAATGCAGACCACAAAATCAACTCGTCTGATTTAAAAAATATATACATTAAAGAGCTTTATCCTAAAAGCCATGCTTATTTTGCTTTTTTATTTTTAGAAGTAGCTGTCTCCATGTTTTTGTTTCAGGATACCTATACCCTACAGTATCTTAATGGACAGCTTTGTCATTTTTTTAAATTAGTATCAATTCTATTACACACTAAATTAATAGTCTTATTCAGTTTAATGTTTGCTTTTCAACACAATTTTTTACTTTTTTATTTCTTCCTTTCTAAGGTTGGAACCAACATGGTGGAATACCTCCAGCAGGCTGAGGTGTCAAGGCCATACCCCTACATCCTGACGTAAAGAGATAATGACCAGCGCTGCTCTCAGGCATTCGTCATACTGGTGGGACAGGCTCTGGAGCAAAGTACACTACTTGGGGCGGTTGATGTGTGCATCAAGGCATTTTATATTTTTGACATTAACTATCAAAAGCAGTGTGCTCCTGTATGGGACTTTTTGTAATGTTGCTATGAAATAGAGAAGCCTACTTGAAAAGTCATAGGCAGTGTTTGTATCTTACATTGAGACAAGGGCCGGATAGTTTTGTTTTACAGAAAAGATATCTGAAGTCACAGAGAGATCCTGCTTTGTAGAATCTGCCCCAGCCTATTTGTGCGATTACTCCACCCTCCCCGTGTAAATAATAGTATAGTAATGATGTCGATGTTGATTATCTCTTGTGCTTTTGAAAAATAAATGTTTTTTTCTATGAACATTTAATAAGATGTTGTTTATTGCATATATGTATGGTTTGCAAAACTTGGAAGGTTTTTTCTTTTTTTTGTAATAGACCAGTATATCAAAGTCATGTAACTGTTTAATAGACATGGGTGTTTTTTTTACAGATTTACTGTAAAACATAAAAATAATAATAACCTATTTGTGAGGTAGAATTAACCAAACATTCCAGTTAATATGAACCAACATCTGGGTAGAACATTTGACCAATTTATGTGGTAGAATTAACCGAGCATTATACAGTAGTTAAATATGACCTATCATTTGGCTTGAATAACCCAATCTTGCTGTTTAAACAAATAAACCATTTTGCTGGGTTAAATTACCCCAGCATGTAGTTGGTCCAATATTTACCCAGCAGCAGTATTTTTTAGGGTGCAACAAGGCAGTATCCGAGAGTAAAAACTGCTTACTTTATAGTCAGACACACCTTCTCTGTGTCTGGCTAATGTACAACACTAATCACTTTTCCCCTCCACTCCTCTATCTCTCACTACCTGAGAGAAAACGTCACCTCAGCCTTTTGTCCAATGCATTAGTCTTCAGAGGGAAAAGAAAAATCAGCTGAATACACCACCGGGGCTTCCATACAAAACTGCTTTTACCCGTTTAAAAGCCCATTCATATGGCACTGTCCACTGGACTGGATCTCTTCAACTAATCAACCCACCCTAAATAAATAAATAAATAAATAAATAAATAAAAAGTCATTTTGGCTAAAAACATCTGCCAAATGCCTAAATGGGGTCAGGGGTAGCTCAGTGGTTAGGGCATTGGACTACGGTTCGGAAGATCCCAGGTTCAAACCCCACAACCACCAAGTTGCCACTGTTGGGCCCTTGAGCAAGGCCCTTAACCCTCAACTGCTCAGACGTGTAATGAGATAAAAATGTAAGTCGCTCTGGATAAGAGCGTCTGCCAAATGACTAAATGTAAATGTAAATCTCTTGCCCCCACAGTCAGTGGGCTTGTGACATGCAGAAAATTAGGAACAAACTTTCTAAAATAGCCAGCAAATCCTAGGTACTTCATTCCTTTTTTTTTGGTCACAGATCTTGGGCAGGTTGCAAATGTTGTAAACATCAAAATATGTGGCAGCATACACACTATTTGGCCATTGACATTTTGACTCCTCATTTTGACTATGAGGTGATCTAAAAGGTTTGTACGACTGGGCAGAGGTGAAAACACATCAAGAAATTCATGTGGTATCCAGTGTTCTCTGTGACAGTAAGAGGTAGTCTCTGTAAGCACCTCTTTGATAAATTGAGGCACACTTTTTAGACCTACCTTCAATCACAGGTCCACTTTTTCAGGAATTACAGGTACTAGAGAAACAGAAACCTCATCTCTCTGTGGTTTAAGAAGATTAAGGTTGTAAATCAGTAGCGAATTGGCTCGATAGTGAAGCTGTTGACCTAGCTCTTAGTCAACTTCCCCAAACTGCTGTGTGGCCTCAAATGGTCTTTGGGACTCTGAGAGTATTTTGGAATTTAATGTCGGTAGTAATATGAGCACTTTTTCTCCCAGTGCAAATTCCCTTAGCCACATGCCAGTTTTACAGCTGGGATTGTCGTTCTCGAGCCTGTAGCAAATTCTCCTGTGTTATTTGACCCCAATATGCGGTGTTTTGCTCTCAGGTCAGGAATGCACTAAATTTCACTTCAACTAGAAGATCATTCCTCCTCCCAAATTCCCTAATGGTGTGAAGGACACCACAAGGCTTGTGCCCGTACATAATTCAAATGGGGAAAATCCTGTGAAAGCTTGAAAAGCCTCTTCAACAGGGCCTTGAGCCATTTCTCACAATTTCAATCAACATCATGAACAATCTTAATCGTATTTTTTAAAATTCCCAGCCAATTTTGATTATTACAATGAGCCACCTATTGTGTGTTCTGATCCTGTTGATTCTTAATGCAGGACCCTTCCACGGGTACATTCCATATTAAAGCTGAAAACCATGGTCAATCCATTCCCAGGAAGAGTGGATGGGTCAGGTGACTAACTGCCACCTCATCTCTATGGATTGAACAGTGGCTGAACTAGTAACTAATGGACATTTGTGCACATCCCTATAAAAACACATGACCTTCACAATTAATCAATTAGTCTTTCATGGAATGAGGTTTGACTTAATACAGAATTCACCAAGAAGAACAGAGAAGAGTGAATGGGAGAAACATGAAGTAGTTCTCCCAGCCAATCATGTTACATTGAGAGCAAGGCTGGTCAATGGCATCTCATCCATGCTGCTGTTTCCTTTGCCAGCCACACGAGCAACTCTTTCAACACCACCAGTTTGATAACTGCTTTGATGTCTCTTCTCAGACAAAAGCATTGGCGGCAAGCATCTCGGAGCTGCTGCAGGAAAGCAAGTGGAGCTGCTTGGAGCTACTTAAAGGTGGGGCCCACCTGCTGCATAATTTTCTTCAGCATGGGGTACTTCAGCACATTGTTGATGGTAAGCTGTCCAGCTGCGAGATAAGACTTGTCAGACAGCTGTGGGAAAACATGCACAAACTTGGGTCATCCCCACAATGATGCAACACATTCAAACAATTTATAGAAGACCTCAGGATCATCAAGTGGCCTTATCTTAGCCAATGTGATGTGGGTTATACTGTCCTCTGGAGCAGTGGTACACAACCTTATAACCGCGGAAGGGGGGGGAGGGGGGGGGTCTGCTAATACTCAAGCTCTACTCCTTTACAAAATACTGGCAAGCCAGCGTTGCGACCCATTCTTCCTCACTGATATGTGCTGCCAGCGGTGACTTCTTTTTTGAGAAAATTCTTTCCAGCAGCTCTCGTAATGGCACGCAAGACATAACCAACAGATTACGGTGATTTCTATAAAAGGTTTTTTAAAATAAAATATCGTTCAGACTCAGGTAATACAAAAAACGGAAATATCTGTTGGGGACCACTGCGCTGGGGCACTCCTGGCTGGCAGCAGGCTTTGAAGCAGCAACTGGACCTGAGAATCAGAATTAGGAGCAGGGTCTGGATCCATTGTTCCTGTTTTACAAAGGTTAAAAATGTAATTTTGGTTACACTTGCAAAATAATCATAATCCTTAATGACAATCTTGCCGAACAATAACATAAAATTCTATGTATTTTTTTGGCCTGACAGCGACAGTAAGATAATTAATAAATAGTCACAACATAACATCAGCCAAATTGTGCTAAACTGCTAAAAAAAAACACAATCTTCCAATATTTTTAACAATTATAAATGAGACTAAATTTCTGTAATCAATCAAAGCATTGTTTCCGCAAACTTATGAAACATTATAACATTTAATTCCATACAGAGTTTGTATTTATGAAAGGAGAGTCATACCTTTATTCTCCAGGACATCCCAAGGACTTTCAATGGGGTTGAAGGTAGCACTCCATTGACAGCATAACATGGACTTTCAGTACATTCAGGGCGCTGAAGTAATTTAATTTTATTGCCAACATAATACATTGCTGACTCTAAACTGATCCCCAGATCACAACACTGTCTCAGAGGCTTGTACCCGGGCATAAAGCATGATGGGGGCATTGCTTCATACACATCCCGTCTTATCCTAGAATAGGGTATACAGAATCATACCTTGGATTGTGAGCTTAATTCGTTCAAAGTGAATTTCCCCATAAAATATGCCACCCCCCCCCCACACACACACACATCTTAAATTTGAAAGACAGTATTTGTTAAACATTTTTCTAATACTATTTTAATTCATAGTATTAGCTTAGTTACTTATTTCTCATTACTGGTTGTAGAAGTATCAAGGACATATGAAATGCACTGAAATGCAGTACAGATAAATTGCTGTTTAAATATCTTTTGTGCCCTTGACCTCCTTTATGTCTATTTTATCATGGGAAAATCATATATTCTGGATTTAAGGTAATAATTTTCTCCCATCATATATGTAATACAATACTGAACATTAACTATTAAACCATTATCAATACCTGTGCAAAGTGTTTATGTTAGCATGGGAAAGCAAATATCCTCTAAGTCCTGTAACTCTGGTCACAGAAATCTGGGCTGTTGATAATTTTTGCAATAAACAATTACAAGTTGACAATTATTTTCTTTAATTTCATTAGCACTGAGGTTTTTTGTAGACAGGGGGAACTACAGTACATATCCTAGCATCAAGATCTTATGTTTCCCATCATATCTATGCACAGATGTTTGTTTTATTGCAGGAAACGTTATTCAGCTACAAAACTTACTGTACTGTAAAGAGACTTGTTTCACAAGCTTGTTGTCCTATAATTGCTACATTTGTGTGTATGGAATAGGTAGTCAGCAATTGTATTTTATGTTATAATCAGTTAGAAGTATAATTTAAACAAAATTTGAATAAGTCAATATTGCAGCACGCTGGCTTAGTGGTTAGCACGACTGAAGTTCTCCCCATGCTTGGTCGGTTTCCTCTGGGTATTATGGTTTCCTTACACAGTCCAAATACATGCAGGTTAGGCTAATTGGTGTTTCCAAATTAATCATAGTGTGTGTGTGTATATATGCGTGTTTACCCTGCGATGGATTGGCACCCTGTTCAGGGTTTACCCCGCCCCATGCCCCAAGTCATCTGGGATAGGCTGCAGGCCCTTATGACTGTATAGAGGATAAAGCTGTATAAACGATAAGTGACTGAGTGAGTAAGAATACTATGCCTATTGTCACAAATACCTAATATATGTGAAGTCCTACAAAAGTAGAGGCTTTCAAAAATTTTAATAAAAAATAGAAAAAAACCCCCAGCAGATTATTAAAGTTCAACAAGTTCATAAAAAGAGTTTAAAATGAAAGAAAAAAGTCAAAACACAATGTTTGGAAGTGGGCGATGTCATGATTTGAATAGGTGCGTTAAGGGGGAACATGGGGAAACAAAATTATTCGGAACACTGGCTCAGTGGAATGGCACTACAATAAAGTTCATAAAGTTCAATAACGCTACAAAGCTTTTGCTGAATTAAATATTCTCATGATAACGTTGTTCTTTATATCGTTCTTTATGAAAAGTGGGTTAATATGTTGAAATTAATTTCTTTTTTTTTTTTTTTTCAATTTCACGAGACATGTTAATATGAAAACCTTATTTCTTTTTTGCAAGGGACAAAAACCATACTGGCACTCTCAAGACAAACTCATACATCTCTGCTGCCACCTTCTGGACAACTATAATAATTTCCCATGGAAACTTGTAACTCATGTTGCAGTTATTGAAGGACACTGGCTAGGTGTGGTGATGGACATATGGTATTCGCATGGCTAAAGAAAACAGATTTTTTTTTTAAGCAATAAAATAATTACAGACTTAATACTATTATACCCCACAGAATTTGTAGATTTTTATCAAGAGTGGCTAGATAGCTTTTAGGCCTAGATGGCCACACATAATACAATCCTCTCATTATAGTTTTCACAAGTGATAATATGCAGCTTTATAATATTTGGAGGTTCTTAGATCAATACAATAAACAGTTTTCTTGAAAACAAACTGCTTGCAATAAATCTAGATAAGATAACTGCCTTTGTATAAATGTATTGAGACTTTAAAGACTTTACTGGATTTCCAGTAATCTCCACAATTAATGATCGGTTGGAGTGAGGAATATTGTGACAGTCAAAAAATTTATCAATGACATCAGTAAGGATGACCAATGGAAGGTGGGAATTTCTCAAGCAAAAAATTCTCTGTTTTTCAGTAAGAAATTATGCCAATAGAGAAGATAATGTTCTTTATGACATGTTTGTTTGCTATACTGTACAGTTAGTCTCCTACATACGAATGAGTTTCATTCAGAGAGCTCTGTTCGTAAGGCCAACAAGCATTGTCTAGGCACCAGGATACTAACACAACTAGCTATACACAGTATATTACAGTACAGTGTTCTTTAGAATCGTGCTGATAGTTGAATGATTCATGTTAAAAGAATGAGCAATGTCTGCCATCTTTTCACCTTGCTCCATTTTCTCAATTATTTTCACATTTCATTTTGTCTCCATCGTTATTGCTTGGAGCTTCTTAGCTGTATCAGCTTTATCGCCTCTGCTTTCGGACATCTTGGGCTTCTACTACACTAGCATGAGACAATGTACGCCGTACATGTGATCTAACTTATAAAATTTTTTAAGATATTGCATAACTCAAATATTCGTATGTTGAGACTTATTGTAGGAACTTACTGTACTGACAAAAAATCTGGGTACTTTGAAGTCTAAACTATACACTGACGAAGTACAAGGAGCATATGTTAAGGTTTAGATAAATATATAAATAATAAATAATCTCTGATATTTCTTTAACCTTGAAGAAAGTAGACAATGGAGAAATGCTATAAACAAACTAATTGTGAATAGGAATGAATGTAATAACAATGGCCAAATTATATACATTTTATACCCCTTTGTTTCATTCAAATGCTCCAATAATTTAAAATCCTTTATGACTCAGAGTTTAAAACAAAAGAACTTGACTGTCAAACAATTGGCACTAGTTGAAGTGATAGTTCTAATGGTCTTACTACCAATTTCTTTTACGTGAAGATTACGATTAGAGTTGATGTCCACTATCAAACAAGGAGTTACACAGTAATGTTCAAAAATTAGTACCCCCTTTTTTAATACGTTTATATTTGTGTTCATGTAAAATGTAGCATATTGAGTCTAAGTATTAGGCAAATGCATCCTTAGAAAAAAACAACACTTTTTTTTACTATGCCATTATTTATTTAACACAAGTTGAGCCAAAAAGGAAAAAAACAGCTTGTAGATGCATCTTTAGCAGCAATCATGTGAAGTAATTGTTTCCTGTATGACTTTATCAGTCTGCCGAATTATTGTATAGGAATTTTACCCCATTCTTCTTTACAACATTACTTCAGTTCATTTAGGTTTTTAGAAATTTACTTATGCAGAGCTCTCTTAAAGTTCTTTCACCGGATTCCAATTGGTTTGAGATCTAGACATTGACTGGGTCATTCCAAAAAATTTAATCTTTTGTTTTTCAGCCATTTTGATGAATATTTACTGGTGGGTGTCGTATCATTGCCCTGTTGCATGACCCAATTTTGACCAAGCTTTAACTGTCAAACAGATGGCCTCACATTTGCCTCTAGAATACTCTGGTATACACAGGAGTTCATGGTCACCTCATTGACTCCAAGGTGCCCAGGTCCTGTGGCTGAAAAATAGTGGGTATGAGGTGTTTTTGTGGAAATGCTGTTTGGTTTTTAATGATTTATCTGTCAATAGGAATTTGTCTCAGAAGTCGTGTTGTTTAAATAACAATTTTTGTGAACCTGTCATGCGTCTATATATTTTTTTTGGACAAAAGAGGTTTTCCCCTGGCAACCCTTCCAAATACACTCTTAGTTTCGGTCTTCTTCTAATTGTGCTGTCATAGACTAACAGTTAACATGCTTACTGAGGCCTGTATGGTCTGAGATGGAGCTCTTTTTCTTTTTGGTTTATCTTTTTTATTGGGGCGAGTGTGCTGGGATGTCCACTCCTTCGGAAGATTGGCAACAGTTTTGATAGCTTTCCACTGAGAATAATTTTCTATGTCTTTCTATATTGTGTATTATGTATAAGCTTTTATTTTTATATTTTTTCAATGTCACTGGCAGTCGTATAAGCTTTTTATTGCATATCGTACTGTGCATGACTGTGTATGTGACAAAATTTGAAATCTGATTTGAATTTATTGCCATTGTGTTAAACCACTTTAAATGCTCCACACCAGCAAATTTCTTGCTTATACTTTTAACTTTCTGATGATCAATTCATTAAGAGATGATAATAAGTCTTACCCTCTTAAATAAGGTGGAAGCAGTGAGGAAGCTCATAGTATTGTTTCTTTATTTGTGGCTTCATTTTTGTTAAATGGATAACTGCATGAAGAAAGTTATATGTTGTTTGTCGAAAGTTGCATTTGTCTAATACGAAGACCCACTATGATCAAGATGAATTTTATTGTTTTTACACAAAAACATAGAAAAGAGTTATTAAATGAGTACTAATCTTTGAACATCACTGTAACTTGACTTCAAGCAACATTGGATAATTTAAGGCCTATTATATTACTGAACACAGATTACAAAACCTTTTTTAGGGATCATAACACAAAACTTGAAAAAAATGATTTGTAAAACTCAATCTGTGTTTATTAAGGGCAGATCTACAGTGCATCCGGAAAGTATTCACAGCACATCACTTTTTCCACATTTTGTTATGTCACACCCTTATACTAAAATGGATTAAAAAAAAAAATTTTCCCCTCAGAATTCTACACACAACACCCCATAATGACAACATGAAAAAAGTTTACTTGAAAGTTTTGCAAATTTATTAAAAAAAGAATTTGAGATAGCACATGTACATAAGTATTCACAGCCTTTGCAAAATTGAGCTCAGACGCATTCTGTTTCCCCTGATCATCCGTGAGATGTTTCTGCAGCTTATTTGGAGTCCATCTGTGGTAAATTCAGTTGATTGGACATGATTTGGAAAGGCACACACCTGTCTATAGAAGGTCCCACAGTTGACAGTTCATGTCAGAGCACAAACCAAGCATGAAGTCAAAGGAATTGTCTGTAGACCTCCGAGACAGGATTGTTTCGAGGCACAAATCTGGGGAAGGTTACAAAAAAACTTCTGCTGCTTTGAAGGTCCCAATGAGCACAGTGGCCTCCATCAACCATAAGTGGAAGAAGTTTGAAACCACCAGGACTTTTCCTAAAGCTGGTTGGCCATCTAAATTGAGTGATCTGGGGAGAAGGGCCTTAGTCAGGGAGGTGACCAAAAACCCGATGGTCACTCTGTCAGAGCTCCGGAAAGATGTCCCTTCCACGATGGACTTCTACAATGCATCCCTTATTGGGACTTCTGGAAAAAGGATGAAGGACAACCATCTCTGCAGCAATCCACTAATCAGGCCTATATGGTAAAGTGGCTAGACGGAAGCCACTCCTTAGTAAAAGGCACATGGCAGCCCGTCTGGAGTTTGCCAAAAGACACCTGTAGAACTCTCAGATCATAAGAAACAAAATTCTTAGGTCTGATGAGACTCTCTGGCCACTCTACCATATAGGCCTGATTGGTGGATTGCTGCAGAGATGGTTGCTACAGAGATGGCTCAAACATTTGTGTAAGACATATTTCTTTCACCTCAGGAACATTGCTTGCTACTGCGTCCAGGACTCACATATGCAGATGCTGTAAAACACATTTTAAAAGTCCATGCATCGAAAGTTTGGGCACCCCAAGTAAAAGTGTGTATTAATGTTTATCAAGAAGTCAAGGAAAGATGAGAACATCCCGAAAAGCCATCAAAATGCAAATGACATTCTTAGAACATGTCAAAAAAAGTTGGATTTTATTTTTATTACTTTCAAAATAACAGAAAACCAAATAATGGTGTCTGCAAAAGTTTGGGCACCCTGCAGAGGTAATACCTTGAATTGCCGCACCCTTTGGAAAGCATTACAGCTTGTAAACGCTTTTTGTAGCCAGCCAAGAGTCTTTCAATTCTTGTTTAAGGTATCTTAGCCCATTCTTCCTTACAAAAGTCTTCCAGTTGTTTAGGATTTCTGGGCTGCTCTTTTAAGGTCTATCCATAGATTTTCAATTTTGTTAAGGTCAGGAGATTGTGATGGCCATGGCAAAACTTCGTTTACGCCTCTTCATGTAATCCACTGTTGATTTTGAGGTGTTTCGGATAATTATCCATTTGTAGAAGCCATCCTCTCTTTAACTTCAGCTTTTTCACAGATGGCATCAAGTTGGCATCCAAAATTAGCTGAAGTTTTATTGAATCCATTTTTCCTTCTACTCGTGAAATGTTCCCTGTGCCACTGGCTGCATTGATCCACCCTCATGCTTAACAGTTGGACAGAGGTGCTTTTCATTTAAACCCTGTGCTTTTTTTTTTTCAAACATACCTTTGCTCATTTTGGCCAAAAAGTTCAATGTTAACCTCATCATTCAACAGAACTTGTTTCCAAAATGCTTTGAGCTTGTCTATGTGTTCTTTTGCGAACTTCAAATGCTGATTTTTATGGTGTGTATGTAGAAGAGGTTTTCTTTAGATGACTCTTCCATGAAGACCATATTTATACAAGTATCTCTTTATAGTGGAGTGGTGTACCACAACTCCAGTGTCTGACAGATCTTTCTGGAGAGATCGTGCAGTCAGACATGGTTCTTAATTTGCTTTTCTTACAATCCTGTGAGCTGTTCTGTCTGATATTTTTCTTGGTCTTTCAGTTCTTGCTTTAACTTCCACTGTTCCTGCTGTTCTCGCTCACGCGAGAGTTGTTAGCAATGTTCCTTGCTAATTTTTTTAGATGAAAGTCTTTTCTTTAATGTGTGTGTGTGTGTGGGTACACACACACAGCGCCTAAACGAAAACACTTATCTTTCAGGATTTATTTTTAAAAGTGCAGGTTAATTCGTTTTATTTTTAGTTTTAATAAAAAAAATATATATTATTTTTATGTATTTATTTTTTGGGCTGTAAAACAAATATAAGTTTCCATTATTTCTTATGGGGAAATACACTTTGATTTATGAGTGTTTTGAAATACGAGCCTGCTTCTGGAACGAATTGCGCTTCTAATCTAAGGTTCCACTGTACTTTTTTTTTGTTCACATTGTGTGCGTGTGTAACTGGTTAATTATTGAACATTTTGTATGCTGTCCCTGCAGGTGACTGCTACTGTATGGTTTTTAATAACAGTGAAGATGCAGCTTTATTTATATTAATATTTTACTACCTTCTCCACAAGCAAAACGCTTTTCTTCTCTCTCTGGTTTCGCTTCCTTTTAGAAATCTTTTTGATCAGATTACCGTCTATTATAGGAGGTCTATTATATCAAGCATCTAAATGTTTTATGGCATTATAAAGTTTTCACTCACAAAAAAAAAAGAAATCCGATGTGTGTTTGTGTATTATAATATTCCTGCAATGCATTTGCACTACAACATGAACCAAGGCTGCTGTTTTAACCATTTTATCATGCGTGAAGTTGCAGGACTTTTTGACCTGAATGTTTTAAAGAAAACATTTTAATTGGCCATGTGTAACTTTAGTTTTTATGCAACATTTTATGTAAACCCCCACCAATGTGCATGGAGAATATAACATTTACAAGACAAAAGATTGGCACGATTGTTAAATTGCATCCTTTTGTCCACAGGTGCGAGTTTTTTTTGTAAAACATTTATGTACACCATTATTAACTACTACAACAAAATATATATTTTTTGTTGACATTTTTAGATATTAATTTTATTGTTTTAAAAGTATGTGAGAGTGATACAACCTGTGAACACAAAAGCTTCCGGATGACAACCTTGATGGAATGATCAAATGAAAAAATTTACACAATGCAGTAACGTCCAGCGGCATGATGTCTTATATGGATGAAAGGTCTGACCATTAAAGCATAATTTAAAGGTTGGTCCTCTGATACTGCAGTTAACTGTAGCACAGTCACTGCTCCCCTGACAAAAATATATAGCATGGAATTGCATATGGTATATAGCGCATGTGTGTGTTAACTGGGCGGGACTGAGTTCACTGTGTCATCACAGGAAATTGCGTTCCAAGCATGGGTTGACCTGGGTACTGGCAAAGTTTTGCTGGCCGTTTAAAATGGCAACATCTGTTCCTGTCATACTGCTCAGCCAAAAAAAATCTCATACACTATTTTATAAGGTTTGTCCAATATCTTGTATTGATGGGAGAGACGGACCTCTGCATAAAATCTCCAGCACATCTTAAAGGTTCTTAATGGGGTACGGATGCACACAATCCATGTGTGGTGGCCAATTCACATGTAGAAATGATGCATCATGCTCCCTGAACCATTCTTTCACAATCTGAGCCTGATAAGTCCTTGCGTCATCATCTTGGAATATGCGTGTGCCATCAGGGAAGAAGAAATCCATTGATGGAAAAGCCTGATTATTCAGTATATTCAGGTAGTCAGCTAACCTCATTTTTAGGGCACATACAGTAACATTGCTAAACCAAATTTTTTTTTTTTTTTTTTTACCACATTTCTTTCTTAAAGCTGATGGTTCACCACTATCCTTCCAGGTTTCAATTCCTTAATGCATTGGACTGTGCTTAACCCTATTTGAGTAGTTTCAGCATCTCCTTGGTGTTTTTTTTTTTTTTTTGCTTTATTTATTTATTTATTTTTGCTTGAAGCAGGACAATAATTTGTCTTTTCTGAAACAAAAGTCATATTATTGACCCTTGTTGCCAGCTGCAGTAATTCTACAATGGATCCAATGTTCGGGCAGTGTATATTAGTAACTACTTAGTTACCTGGGCCTGTATATTTGCATGTTATCTAAATTATTTCTCTCATTATTATATTAAATTATTTAGCTTGTACATAATTGACATTTACTCAGGTTTCATTATTCCAACTTTAAGTGTTCCAATGTATTTTTAGTCAAGAAGCGAGGTCGATCAGTTCTTCTTGCCTGATGACAATGAAGAAACCTGCTGTTGGGAATGTACAACTAGCAGCAATAAGCCTCAGGATACCACAGCTTTTCATTCTCCAAGCAGGGATCTGGGAAATGGAAGGTTAATTTCAGAAGATCAATTGCTATTATTGCACAATAATTTGTTTCTAAGTACACAGAAACACAAAATTAGGTTCCGTAAACTCCAATGTGGTTAAATAGTTTTTCATTGCTTTTTTTCCCAAGGGTCATTCAAGTCAACCCTGGACTTTTGACTTCAGAATAGCAGAACTCCAATGTGGTTAAATAGTTTTTCATTGCTTTTTTCCCCAAGGGTCATTCAAGTCAACCCTGGACTTTTGACTGCAGAATAGCAGAACACAGTTATGAGAGAAAAACTACCTGAGTTACTAAATAATACCCTGTTACACTAATGCATTTATCCTGACGTTTCACTGGTGCTTGGATAACATTGAAGTAGAAATTTTCTTAGTCATCATCTGCTGCTATCAGCTGAACAAAAGCATGTGTGCATTACCCAGCACCAGTTTAGCTCAGTCCGCGGTCGCAGGTCGCGAATATGATGAAATCATTTTGTGCAATGTGGAACGACATCCAAGCTTTTGCCGAGAAAAGTATTATCCGGACAAAACTGTGGCGAACAGAGTGCAACAACTTATAAACGATAAAGTGTGTGGGTTTTTTGTGCAGGTGTGCAATTATGCAGTGAAGAAAACACTAACTTCTCTGGATAGGCTTTTTGTGAAAAGGGCTGCCACGTATGTAACAGAGGCAAAGAAACAAAAAAAGAGAGAGAACCCCTAAAAGAGAATTACCCCATGGTGTCATGGACGGCGACTCTCCTTCCAAACACTAACCTCCTCTCCATCAATCTTTCTCTCCTCCATTACTTCACGTCAGCGAGTCTCCCTAAGAAAGCTGCACAAACAATACATATACAAATTTATGGTTCACTCTCTCCTGTATTGTTTATATTTAGTGCTGTATTATTTTTGTATAGGCAAGGCTTTTTCATACTTTTATATTTTATGATTTTAACTAAATAAATCAAAAGTTAAACATACAATAGTTCATAGTGACAGAGAACGCAGTCATTCTATGCACATGTATTCCTATGGAAAAAGTGTACCACCAAATCAGGTTATGAACAGAACTTTAAAATGAATTTAATTCGTGACCCAAAGTTCCATTGTATGAAACATTTCTACACATCAGACATTTTCACTCTGAAGTGTTTTGTAACACTACGAATTACAGTGGAACCTCGGATTACGAGTAACGCGGTTTGCAAGTGTTCCGCAAGACAAGCAAAGATTTTTAATAAATTTTGACTTAAAAACGAGCATTGTCTTGATTTACGAGTACCAAGTATCATGTATCACGCATGCGAGTGTGGGCGTGCGTGCGTGTGTGTGTGTGCGCAACACTTATCTGTGAGGATATTTTTTTTTACTTTTTTAAACGTAAAGTACAGGTTAATGTGTTTTATTTTGACTTTATATTTTGTATTAATTATTTTTATGGGGTTTTTTTTGGGGGGGGAGGGGGGTGTAGAACAAATAATTTGAGTTTTCATTATTTCTTATGTGAAAATTTAATTTGTTTTACGAGTGTTTTGCAATAAGAGCCCACTTCCATAACGAATTATGCTCATAACCTGAGGTTCCACTGTATGCTTAAAAAACTGATGGAAGCTTAGTGTACTTGTTCATGTTGATAAGCGTCTGAGACCCACCAGAAGAATTTTGCTGTGTCAGGACACTCCTGTTGCTAAGGAAACAGCTTTGTAAGATTTCTCCACTAGATGTCAGCAATTGACTGAGGTTGACCATGTCCTTGATTTTTCGGCCACCTGCAGTGACACAAACATGACAGCACAAAATATCTAACGTAACAAAATTAGCCCTTACATTTGGGTCAATTAAAAAGCTGGAGATTAAACACTGAAGCATAAATGTAGGTTGGATTATTGGCTTCCAAGCAGAACTGGACTTGATTGTACTATAAAATAAAAACTAGGTCACTTTGTACCTTGTACGTCAGTTGATTGCCATTCTTCTTATACTTCTCATCATCTTTACTTTTATGTGCATATTTAGCCTGAATATAAGCTATTAAATAATAAGAAGAAGTAGAAATACTAGTAGAGGAAAAATAAAAGGAGATTAATATTCCAGGGTTTGATATAAGTCTAAGCTATGGCGGATCTATTTTTAAATACTGTATTCTGCAGACACATTCCATCCAACAGGATAACAAGTATATCAGTTTTGTGATTTAGAAAAAACTAATAAATTTACGCAAGATCTTGGTGTTGTTTACATAAAAACCTCAAATACAGTTGCAAAAAGCTGTACATTACAGTGAAAGGAACCGGGCTATAGACATAAATCTCCAATGCATCAAATAATTAAATGCACAAATACATAAAATGAGAATTTTCCTGCAATAGCAGCACACAGCAGGTTGTTAACCACCAAAGCTGTTTCTGTAAAGTGTGGGGTCCAAAATCCAGGTGGAGAATGATTGTACAGATCATTGATTGTAAAGTAGAACTAAATTTGGTATGCACCCACTTTGTCCAACAATTTAACTAAAAGTGATCAATACAGTGGCACAGAAGAAACCACCTTGGGCAATTAAAAACTGTCCAAGTAAGCCTCAATTTGCTTCAATGGTCTGTGATTTATTTTTTGCATAGATCCTAAAACTAATTAGGGAAAACAGTTTCAGCCACTGTAAGTGACAGTAATTAGACTTAATATATGTTAGAATCGTTTTAGACACTCACAATTTGCTATTTCCACGTTCCTTTATAGTCCTGTACACGTGATGAAAAAAAATACATTAGTAGATTTTTTTTTTTACGTGTATTGTAATGGTACTCTAATGGCAATATTGCACGGACATGGCTCTTTACTCTGTCTTGCATTCTCTAAACCAAACTACTGTAGGTGGTTCTCACTTCAGTGTGACTTTCTTTGTGCACATCCTTCATTAGATGGGTGTTTCTTGTTTGCCAGCGCCGAAGAAACTTGCGGTTGGGACTGTACAATCAGTGGTAATGAGTCCTCGGGAAACCACAGATTTTCATTCTCCACGCAGGAACCTGGGAAATGAGAGGCTCATTTCAGACGATCACCTGTTATCATTACAAGAATAATGTGTTTCAGAGAACACAGGGGTGTTTGAGCAGCAACATTAGCAAAATGTGATAGTCTATAATGTGATTACACTTTTTTATAAATTGTTTACTGGATGTTTCTTTTGCAAAGGGCGTTTAAGTCAAATCAGGATGTTTGATTTTGCAAAATAAGAAAACAGTTATGAGAAAAAAAAACAGTTTTGAGAGCCTTGCTGCACTAATTACACTAATGTCCTGACACACAAACGTTTCAGTTTTACATTTTTTATTCTGTATATTTGATCACTTTTATAACACATTCTCAATATTAATGATAAAGCGATATGGGGCTGACATGATAACTGAAAATAAGTGGTTTCTTATAGCAAATAAGAACATTAATAACTGATGACTGTACTATTTTGCATTTGGAAGCAAGTTGACTCTATAAACCACACAGCTGCTGCTGGTGACAAACTTGCTTGCTAAAATAATACAACACAAATGAAAATAAAATAGGTGTTGGAGTTCAGAAGATTATATACACCCCTCAAGCACATTGATGTCATGGCAGAAGATAGAGGCAAGCTTCAGACTCCCAATCCAAGGTGACAATGAAACCACCTTGTGCCATCTTGCATTTGGACAGTACTTAGCAACTTTTCTGCCATTATAAAGTGCATGCTAGACAAATCCCACTGCTAATGCTCATGTTTCGTTACTAATAATAGATGTCACTTTTTTTTTTTTAATAAATCACTTGTATGAGGAGCTTTCAGATAACTGATCAGATAAGTGGCATTGCCAGCCCTTTTATACATTCTCCTCTCTGAAACTCATGTTTTTTTGTTGCAGTTACGAACAAAAGATTTGCTGTTTTCCTCTGAAAACATGAGACATTTTCACACAAAAGTCCAGTTACCTTTTTAGTGACACTGCTGAAAATTCAATAAACATAAAGGCTAACTGTAAGCAATATAATACTATAGATGCAAAAACGTTACGCTCGATTAGTTTCTACATCAGCCTGATCACTTTGACTAGGAAACTGAAAAATTAGGTAATAAAAAAAAAGTGTCATACTTATCCTAGACATATTTTTATCTGCTGCCGACTGTCTACTATTAAGACATATAAGCAGAAAATATATTTAACTATAACTTGGTATGGAATAGAAGAAATCTTGCCTTTGCAGCTATGTCCCTCAATATTGCAGGGGTCATTTTTTCCAAACATCGTGATCTGTTCCATGCTTTTCTTGGTAGGTAAGCTCTCACACAGGCCCAAGTTAGTGACTGGCCTCAGCCTGGAGAAATAAAAAATCTGAAGGTGAATCAACTGAAGGATAACTGGAAGGTTATGGTCATACTTATTACAAGTAAAAAAAAAAAAAAAGGAGGATTTAAGATTTCCTGTGAAATCACAATGGTTCATTGTATTAAAAAAATATTTTTCACTTTCCTTGTTTGTTGATTGCTGCCCTTGTTGCACTTCTTATCACCTATAAATTTGTGTGCGTGTGTGTTTTAGCCAGAATAAAGTCTCTTTACCTGTTGTGGTGCTTTTGAGAGGGTAAATTAGGAAGCTTAGGAACTGATGGCCAACATCTGAGAGCATCCAATAAAAGAAATGAAAAAGCACAAGACAGGGGAGCACATATTTAGTACAATAAATAAATACTTAGGTACAATACATCTGAATGTATATACAGTAATCCATATGTTGTGTTATGGTCAAATCTGAGTTTCCTCTCTAAAAGAAGTGCAGTAAATTTGATCTATTTCTCATGAGGTTCAATGACTTTGTTCACACATGGCATTGAACATAAACTACATTAGAAATATTTTTATAAACATTTGTGTGCATCATTGGAAATAAATGGGATAGACTACAATTAGTGTATTAAAAAAAGGAGTTCCTGCTCATTTCTACACTCCTTTACCACACCTAAACATGCAGGTGTCATTGAGCAGACACACGCACACACTTCTTTTGGCTTCCATGGCAACCCGCACAGAAACATATCGACAACATAATTTTTACCACAACTGTTGAAAAAACAAAAGTGCAACATTGTCCACAATCATACAACTTCCTTCCAGCTCTGGCATATAAAGTTTTTTGGGGGCCTTACAGTTTGGTCTTTGGTAGCACGATGGCCAAGATATATACTGCATGTGAAGCTGTAAAATTATGTTTGACACTGACTAGGAGAGAAGCCACATTGACAGTGACGAGGGTATAGAGGACGAAGATTCAGAGGTTGAGGATGACACAGAGTATAACCCAGCGGAGGAAGACTTTGACACTGATGAAGAAGAAGACCCAGCTGAACTTGTAATCTCCTTTTATCCTAAAATGGAACCAAACCCTAACCTTAAGCCAATATGCCATATCCTGAGCAGATGACATCAAGTCCTGTTTTCAACCTTTCCTCACGGATTTCATTGTTACCATAAACCCTTCCATAAAGGGTTTTGTTTAAATTGTAAATATGTTCATACATTGGATGGGTCAAGCATTATATTTGTAACATAGTTAATTTTTCCCTGTGTACATTTGGGCTTTTGTTTTCAACAAATGAATCATACCAGTCAGTTTTGACTGAGAACACAAAAGTTGTTATTTTGTGCTATAGTTTCAAAAATTTAACTTGTATTAAAAAAGGTGACTTTGGCAAACATTTCAATGAAGTACTCTGTAATAACTAGTACAAAAGGTTCATCTTAGTATTTGTTATAGTTAATATCCATATACACAAATGTTTTTTCTCCTAAAAAAACTTGTAATGTTTACAAGAGTGGAAGTTGATAAAAAGATATAATACAAAAATAGGTTATAATATATTAACTATTTTTGATTTATAATGAAATATAATGATCCCGATCAAAAATGCCCGGGAATATTATGAGTATGCACAACATTAGGGTTAAAGCTAAGAAAGCAAACATACGGTCCAGGAGTAACCATGTAGACTGGGCGATCACAGGAGAGGCAGCTGAATCTTGTCTTAAGCGGTCTGTTAGTAAAAAAGAAAGAAGAGTGTTTTTATTATTATTATTATTATTATTATTATGAATACTAATTATCATAATAATAATACTCATAATTAAAAGTAGTAGTAGAGGAACACAAAGAAAAATTGTGTTGTGTAAATGGTAATATGATTCCAGGGTTTAGGGCACTGGTGTCTCAGCGGTAGGTGTTTCGCCTGCCATGCAGAAGGCCCAGGTTCAATTCCCAGCCAGTGCCCAAACCCCAGCCACTGGATGCAGTGCCGGTCCCAAGCCCAGAAAAAATGGGAGGGTTCCGTCAGAAAGGGCATCCGGTGTTAAACCTGTGCCAAGCTGTAGTGCGGACTGGGTATTCCACTGTGGCAGCCCCTTGCCAGGTGCAGCCGAAAGACCAACAACAACAAGGATTCCAGGGTTTTCTACAAGTCAAAACTTTGATCTATTTTAAGTACTGTATTCCTCAGACACATTTTATTGAAACAGCAAAGCAGCAGGTTGTTAATCATCCAAGCTGTGTCTGTGAAGGGTTGGTCCAAAAACCCAATGGAAAAGGGATTAAATGTCCAATACAGTGATCAATACACTGGCACAGAAGAACCCACCTTAAGCAATAATTCAAATTAAAACTGTAAGCAGAAGGTTTAATGTTGCATTTAAAGAAAACAAATCCACATTATAATACAGTGCCTTGCAAAAGTATTCATATCCCTTTTAACTTTTCCACGTTTCATCACGTTATAACCACAAATGTAAATGTATTTTATTGGGTATTTTATTTGAAGTGGAAGGAAAGTGATAAATAGTTTTCAAAACTTTTTACAAATAATTATCTGAAAATTTGCAACTGCATTTAGCCCCCTTTATTCTGATACACCTAACTAACATCCAGTGGAACCAACTGCCTTCAGAAGTCACCAAATTAGTAAACAGAGTCCACCTGTGTGTAATTTAACCTTTGTATAAATACAAGCTGTTCTGTGAAGCCCTTAAAGATTTGTTAGACAACATTAATTAACAAACAGCATCATGAAGCCCAAGGAACACACCAGGCAAGTCATGCATACAGTTGTGGAGAAGTTTAAAGCAGAGTTAGGTTATAAACATTTTACAGAGTACTATTCAATCCATCATCTGAAAATGGAAGACTATTGCATAACTGCAAACCTACATGGTCGTCCACCTTAACTGCCAGAACGGGCAGGGAAAAGCAGCCAAGAGGCCCATGGTAACTCTGGAAGAGCTGCAGAAATCCACAGCTCAGGTGGGAGAATCTGTCCACAGGGCAACTAGTCATGCACTTAAAAAATCTGTCCTTTTTAAAAGAGTGGCAGGAAGAAAGCCATTGTTCAAAAAAGCAATAAAAAGTCCTGTTTGCAATTTGTGACAAGCCATGTGAGGGAACAGCAAAGAGGTGGTGCTCTGGTTAGATGAGACCAAGCGTAACTTTTTGGCCTAAATGCAAAATGCTATATGTGGCGAAAAACTAGCACTGTCCTTGCTGGTGGCAGCAGCATGTTGTGGGATGCGTTTCATCAGCAGTGACAGGGAAGCTGGTCAGAGTTGATGGGATGATGGATGAAGCTAAATACAAGTCAATTTGCAAAAGACTTGAGACTGAAGGTTCACCCTCCAGCTGGACAACGACCCAAAACATACAGCCAGAGCTACAATGGAATGGTTTAGATCAAAGCATATTTACGCGTTTGAATGGCAGACCTAAATTCAATTGAGAATCTGTGGCATGGTTGAAAATTTCTGCTCACAAATGCGCTCCATCTAATCTGACTGAGCGGAGTTATTTTGCAAAGAAGAATGGGCAAAAATGAACTCTCTAGGTGTCCAAAGCTGGTAGAAACATATTCCAAAAGACTTGGGTAAAAATACAATAACAATACAAATGCAAACTACACTTTTCATTTGTCAAAATAAAAAAAATATATATATATACATATCATTTTCCTTCCATATCACAATTATGTAACACTTTGTGTTGGTCCCTCCCAGTAAGTTACATTTATGTTTGTGGTCATAACCTGAGAAAATGTGGAAAAGTTCAAGGCACATAAATATTACTTACAAGGCACTGTATAGTAGCATCTTTTGGAATCTGGTTACTAAGGAAAAAGGCGTAAAATGATTTGCACGCTTAAACAGATTGACAATGTTTGCAGCATTACTCACAACTTGACAGCAGCAGCAGAATCACTGTCAGACTGGCTATGCTTGCGAATTCTTGTCTGGCAATACTTTAGCTGCTTCTTCAGAGGATCCAGCTCATAATGATTCACCTGAAACCAAAAATTCACAACATTACTATCAGATGCATATTCAAAGCTCTACAGAAGCTTGTTTCTACTTTAAAATTTCTCCTGAATTTACAGCCCATTAAATTGTCACTCCTACTGAAAGAGAGCTGCAGCAGTAAACATTTAGTTTTCTTTTTGCTCTAGCAAGTGATTTACTTTCAAATGGTCAATTAAGAAAAAATAAATATGCTAGACCAAGCAATTACTAAATAAATACTACATGAATGGTGACTACATCAGTAGAAGAAGGATGCTGGGATTGAAACTGCAAAGCAGGAGGTGTAGAGGAAGACCAAAGAGGAGATTTATGGAGTCAAGGAGAGAAGACATGAAGTTAGTTGGTGCAGAGGATAGGGTTAAATAAAGGCAAACGATTCGCTGTGGTGACCCCTAAAAGGGAACAGATGAAAGAAGAAGAAGATAGGAAACATATACAATCATAGTATGGTGAGTTGCTTTTGTTATGCTTTACCACAACCTAAAAACAATGTTCATGTTTACAGTCACAAGTATGCTCTGTTTACCTTAGAGTCGAGTTCCCTAAAGACCTTCTCAGTAACCTTTTGACAATTCTCCTCATGGTCTGTGAAGTTGTTGTGTAGATCTTGCAGACCCTTTTTCAGCTCTACTGTATTTGTATCACACACAACGATTCTGTTCTCCAGTGCCTGCATGTCCGATTCCTGAATGGGTGTGTGTGTGTGTGAGGGGGTTAGTGACTGAAAGTGACACTGAATGGACTCTGTATTTGGCAATATGCTAGAAGTTAAGAAACTTACAATGTCTTTTCCAATTTCCACTGCGATCTTATCTGCCTTCCTCTCATCCAGCTCCTTTACAGTCTTATACAGGTGCTAACAGATAAGCACATAAGTATGAGTATTTTTCTACGTGTATAATAATGGTACTCTAATGTCCTTATTGCTCTAAAATAAACTAAGTGTTTCTCACCTCGATGTGCCTTTGTTCCTCCTCATGATCCTTTATCGGTGGGCTGGCTCTAGTCTCGAGCTTCTCATGCTTCTCATCACTTAACTCTGAGGGCTGGGGTACACACAAAAATACACATAAACACAGACTTTTACTTACCCAATTTCTGTTTTTATCATGATTTAAGCAGCAAATTTAATTATCAATACCAATTGATGTGGACAAGTATTTTTAAACCTATTTAAATCCTGTCCTAAAATTTGCAAATATATGATTTTGATTATGATCGTGTACGAGAATAAATGATATTTGTGTGTCTGTACCGTTTCAGCGATTTGCAATGGCTTGTCACTGGCCTTCTGTGTCATAAAATCAGAAACAATGCTCTGAAGATTCTCATAGCGCTGAAAGACCAGGTTTATCTTTGTGCTCAGATCCACCATGCCTGGTAGCCATGGGGGTTCCTGATCCTCCCGCTGTGGTTTCCAGAAGCAAGCAAGATGTCATTAGTAAAAAAGAAAAGAAAAGAAAGAATACGGAGAAGACTCCACTATATAATTTGATAAATATTTTCATCTCTTCTCACCGTATCCTTGATTTCCATATCTGGGCTGCTCTTCTGCTGTTCTATTCTCAGCAGGTCTTGCTTCACATTTTGCATCTCCTCATCCAGCTTTTGCACTGCATCCCTGTCAAAGTGTGTACAACAGTGTAAGAAAGATTGTGATGATGTTTCTAATAGCCACCTGTGCCACTGAGGACCACTTACCATTTTGTGTGTGTGTGTGGGTGTGTGTGTGTGTGATTGTGTGTGTGAGTGTGTGAGAGTGTGTATAGGCGCCAAAATATACAGGCTTAGCTCCAGACGCACTTGTTCCCATTAGTGAAACGGAAGTTGTGCTGGGTCTCTCGGTGGAGGAAAAAGTATTCTTAGTTGAGTATTACTTTCACTTATACACAAGTGGTCATGAATGGGAACCGAAAAAGGTGGCAGAACAATTTTGAGAGATATTTAATAAGACGGCACCAAGTAAGATAGTAATGTTGTCTATTGTTATGAAATGTCACGATTCTGGTACTGTGTCAAGATTACGTGAGTAAATCGTTTCCTTTGAAGGAGTCTACAGCAACATTTGTTCTGGGAGATGTATAACACAATACAGCAAGATGGTGCAGAGATTAATATTAGTGTTTTTAAAATAAGTAAAGGAGTTAAAACTTCTTATAACCCCCTTTCTTGTGGCCTGACAGTACAATTTACCTGAGGTCATCTGCTTGCAAGTAAGGCTGCGGCTCTGGTCGACTGTCTCTTCTCTGGCTTACTGTTGCCTCAGGCTTGGCAGGCTCCTCTCCTGAACGCTCCATCCTCTGAGTTTTTAGTTGATTTACTTGATCCAGTATGTTTTCTTGGCCACCTAAGCAAAAATTTTATCAATACATAATTTACCATGACCAGATTGAGATATGTTGTGCAACTAAACATGTTTTTTTTTTTTCAAACATATTTGTCAAACTCAAGTGCTAAAAGAATATAAATATACTGGCAATACTGGACAATTTCCTATTTTATTTGCTGTGAGCTTTAGGTCACCTTCCAGGCTCTGCACACGGGCTTCCAGACTGTCGTATTTAATCTCTCCACTTGTATCAGGTGGCCCAGGGGTACCCATTCTGTCTCTTAGTTCCTGTAATTTAAATTGATTATATATCCATCATGTATGAGATCTTGAGAGGGCACAATTCCTTAATATTGGTCTTTATGCAAAGCAATCAAGTAAATCAATCAATTTCTTTTTGCTACAACTATGATAGTCTCAGGAAATTATCAGAGCCTGTTTTAATTAGGCAGTTTACTTTTAAGTGACATTATTTAAACTGTATTAATTTCACATTGTGCAAATTCATCAGTGTACCTCAATTATCTTTTGTTTCTCGGTATCCAAAATGCCTGGCATGTCTTCCACAGCAACATACTAGATAAATAAAACCATGAGCTGATTATATTTTGTATTGTTTTATGCGATTAAAAAAAAAACATGATATGAATTGTGTGTGTAAGAAGGAGAGAGTATTAATATGTCATTTTAATATTATACCCCATTTAGCTGATTTTGAAGTGTCTCCACTTCTTTCTCCATGATGCATGACTTCTCCTTGAGCTCCTGATTTTCTTTTACCAAGTCTTCTATGAGATTCATACACTGAGATATAAGAAAAGGGGATGATGTGCTTTTATTGTAATTTCTTTTTACATTCATTTCTACTCTAAGAAGCTTTACAACATGACAGTGACTGACATTATCTCGATAAGAGATAAGTTTGTGCTAGAGTCGATTCTCTCGAGTCAGTTAAACAATTCAAAGTGAGTTAATACGAAAAAAAACAGATTCCATGCATGTGTTGTGTGATGACATTCCTCCTGGAGAGTTGAGCCGATTCAGGACTACTTACTTTGGACAGTTCGTCCTCGTCTTCCTCCTCTTGCCCGCTGCTTTCCGAGGCCTCCTGCAGCTGCTGGTCCAGCGTCGCTCCCATGTCGTACAGCCGCTGCAGCATGTTGTGCAGGAGACCGCGCAGGGCTTTAAAATTGATGACTCCCGCATCAGGAGGGTCGATGGACCGGTCCAACAGGTCAAATAAACCTTCTTCCTCCATGTTTTTTCGCTCAGTGTTGTCTCATCAAAGTCTCCCTGAAAGAAACAGCAAGTAAGTGATAGAGTATGCAGCGGCCACGTGACGTCACAAACGCTTGCCTCAATAAAGCCCTTCCCACCCAGCGCGAAATCCTCACAGCAGTGCAGTGTTCATGTGTCCGGCTCAATTTCACTCCGAACGGGCCGAAATTAAGGCGAAGCAGACATAACTTTGTGATTTGCTTGGGTTCCGTGGCGTATTGAAGTTCTTTAAGGAAGCCAACTGAGATGATTTGTTTTCAATTATATTTGTTTGTGTTGTGGCTCGTACGTCACAACAGCCAATAATACACATCCAGATAGCCGCGTAAAGCGGGCGGTAGAACATGACACAGCAGTACTGTTGCGTGCAGTCCAAAAGGTTTGTTTAAATCCCCAGTACTCATCGTACAATACTATAACTACAATTTCTATTGCTGCCTAATGGTGACACGTTGATAAACCGTTATAGTTTGGTTTTAAAGACCGTGCAGAGACGTTTAAAGGGGCGGGTGCTCAAAGTTAAAAAAGATAGAACAGGGTGAATAACAACAACTCACATTCATGACGAATCTAACATGGAATTGCATCATACTGTATGACTGTCATCAGTTGGGGAAAATGCAAAGCAAATGCAGTGCTTATTAAATGTTTAAACTGTAGAGATACAATAATTTTACTGCTGTAAAATCAGCATTTTATCTAATTTGAAATTTAAACCTAATATCATCTGTTACCTAATATATTTTCTTTAAAAGCAATGTTTTTTTTAATATCATAAATATAATAATCCATAATTATGTGGATATCCATATTAGATCGTTTTTAGTCAAATAAAAGCCCTCCAGAAAAGAAGGGAAAAGTCCTGTAACTTACTTTAAAACAAAACATGTTCCCTAAAACGGTGGACAGAGCTACAGAACCCCTTGTAACACCCTTACCCAGTTAGCTAGCAGACAATGACCACCACTACTTGTGCAGTTCATAAAAGGACAGGTAATGTTTGTTGCGCTGTTGCACAAACAGCACGCTCATTTATTTTAATACATTTGTTGTTATAGACTATAGTGTGCGCTGTACACCCTATTTACTGTTTTGTTGCAGTCTGCACCTTCCAATTAATTTGCCTGCTTTTCCTCCAGCTCCGCACCACCCAGCCTGCAGAAAATGCGCGCGCACTGTGCGAGCTCTTCCCTCAAGGGCGAGCATTGGTTAATGGCAGTCATGTGACTGATGCAAGCCAGTTCTTTTTATTTATCAAAATTGAGATTACTAGTTACGTTTTATTGTTGAGGGGCAAAGGCAGGGCTCCATACGCACATACACGTTAAACAAACAAACAAACAAACAAAAAAAATAACAAGAAAAGAGCACTTGAGGCATCCTAGAGAAAAGGGTCAGGTGCTCAAGCACCCTCCGCCCCCACCTCTGCACGTGCCTGAGACGGGAATCAAACCCAGTGCTAACCACTGAAGACATGCTGCCTCACTGGAATTCAATAATAATAATAATAATAATAATAATAAAACTAGGCCAAGGAGACCCAGACGCCCATTGCCTTTAAGAACACTGTTGCCTTTCACCTCCAGGGGCTGGGTTTGATTCCCGTCTCTGTGTGTATGGACTTTGCATGTTCTCTCTGTGCTTGGTGTGTTTCCTCCAGGTACTCAGGTTTCTTTCCACAGTCCAAAGACATGCAGATTAGGCTAATTACCATTCCCCAAATTGCCCATAGTGTTTGTATATGTGTGGTCTCTCCTATGCATTGTACCCTACCTCGTGCCCTAATTCTCTAGACGATCCTAAATACAGGATAAAGTGGTATAGACGATGAGCGAGTGAGTAAATTCTAGTGCAAATTCAAATACAGATGCATTAATGACCACATGCAAACAAATTAACCATGTACAGCGATAACAATAAGAAATAAAATATATAAAAAGAAAAATACAATAATAAATAGATAAATAGTAGAAGTAGTAAAGCATTAAATAGGTAAATTTAGTACATTTTTGTAGGCTTTTTAATTCTGACTTGTAGCACTGGATTTTAAATATACATTTATAAAACAAATTAATATGTTGCATGGTGATATTTACAATTATGAATTAAAAATAACCCTGCATGTACAAAAAATGAACATAAATATGTTTTATCATTGTTTGCAGTGTTATCAAAGTAAAAAACATTCCTTAATAGTTACTCCATGTAGGGAGCACGGTGATGTAGTGGTTAGTACTGTCACCTTGCACCTCCAGGATCCAGTTTCAATTCATGGTCAGGTTCGATTCCGTCTTTGTGTGTATGGACTATTCTCCCTGTGCTTGGTGGGTTTCCTACAGGTACTCTGGTTTTCTCCCACAGTCCAAAGACATGCAGATTAGGCTAATTGGCATTCCCAATTTGCCCATAGTGTGTGAATGAGTGTGTGTATGTGTGTGTGCCCTGCGATAGATTGGCACCCTGTCCAGGGTATACCCTGCCTAATGCTCTACTTCTTCTCAGATAGGCTCTAGGCCCCCCGCAACCCTGAATACAGGATAAAGCGGTATAGATGATGAGTGAATGAGTAAGTGAAAAGCACCTGATGGGCTGATAGGCTTGTTGAGCACTTTAATCAGATGCTAAAGGAGATGCTGCGGTGAGTGGTGGATAAGGGGGGGGGGGGGGGGGGTGAAATTGGGACCAGCTGATACTAGTTCAAGTTCAAGTAGGCTTTATTGTCACTTCAACCATATACAGTTAGTACACAGTGAAACGAAACAACGTTCCTCCAGGACCAAGGTGCTACATGCAACATAAACTTACAACATAAATTAACAGAGAAGCTAAACTAGCTAACTAAGAGGCATAGTTAGCTGGCTAGCAGAGACAAGACAGATAGTCCTAACATAAATTACAACATAAATTAACAAAAACTAACTAAAAAAACTAACTAACTAAGAAAGACTATCTACAGGTTTTACAGACAACAGACAACATAAAGTGCATGTGCAAATGTACAAACGAGCAACAACAAAGTGACAGTGCGACAACGACATATCAGAACATAAAATATGGTGTTGAGGTAGTAAACATAGCAGCAAGAATTGAGGAATTCGTGCAAAAGTAATGAATATTGTGCAAAAGAGATAAACAGTGAAGCATTTACAGATTTGTGTGTACGATAGTTTGGTGGTGTAGGTCAGTGTGTCTGCGCTTGTGTTGATTAGTCAGTCCAGTCTCAATGTTTTGATGTATTGATGTTTTGATGTAGTTAAGTTAAGCTGAGTGATAATGTTTGTGTGTGTGTATGTGTTTGTTTGTGTGGGCCAGGGGTAGCTCAGTGGTTTAGGCATTGGACTATGGTTCAGAAGATCCCAGGTTCAAACCCCACAATCACCAAGTTGCCACTGTTGGGCCCCTGAGCAAGGCCCTTAACCCTCAACTGCTCAGATGTGTAATGAGATAAAAAAAATAAAATAAAAAAAATATATAATGGATAAGAGCGTCTGCCAAATGCCTAAATGTAAATGTGTGTGTGTTTATCAGTTCAGTCCCTTTTTGTTGAGGAGACGGATGGCTTGTGGAAAAAAGCTGTGGCACAGTCTGGATGTGTGTGCCCGAATGCTTCGGTACCTTTTTCCAGATGGCAGGAGTGTGAAATGTGTGTGAGAGGGGTGTGTATGATCAGCCACAATGCTGGTGGCTTTGCGGATGCAGCGTGTGTTGTAGATGCCTTCAATAGAGGGCAGAGAGACCCCTATGATCTTCTCCGCTGTCCTCACTATCCGCTGTAGGGTTTTGCGGTCCGATATGGCACAATTCCCAAACCAGACAGTGATGCAGCCGCTCAGGATGCTCTCGATAGTTCCTCTATAGAAGGTGGTCAGGATCGGTGGTGGAAGCTGGGCCTTTCTCAGTCTTCTCAGAAAGAAGAGACGCTGTTGGGCTTTCTTGTGCAGGGAGCTGGTGTTGAGGGACCAGTTGAGGTCCTTCTCCAGGTGGACACCCAGTATTTTGGTGTTTTCGACGATCTCCACTAGGGCTGGGTATCGCTTCAAAATTACAGATACCGATACCGATACCGATACCCTGAATTCGATACCGGTTCCGAACGATACTTTTTTCGATACTTTTATTTAAGAAAAATATTTTAAAAAGATTACATAATACACATAATCTCTGAGAAACTTTGGTTTTATTTTTCAGGATGTTTGTGACACTTTTCACAGCAGGCTTATCTCTAAGACCAGTAAACAAAGGCACAAAATGAACAAAGTGTAATTAACATAATAGATCAGTGTAAACAGTTTTAATAAAGTTCAATCAGTTTTAAGTATTTGTGAGGCTCACTGTTGCTTAAAGGTTTAGTTCACCCAAAAATGAAAATTATTTTATTAATTATCTATAAATGAAGATATTTTGGACTTAATCCAAGAGCATTCTGATCCTCCCATAGATAAATCGTTGAATAAAGTTATTTTTGTTTTTTGTACACAGAAGTATTCTCACAGCTTCTTATAATTTTGATTGAACCACTGATATCACATGGACTTATTTTGATGTTTTTGGTTCCTTTCTGGGCATTGAAAAATGCATATCCAGTAAATCTATGAGAGGATCAGAAAGCTCTTGAATTAAATCAAAATTATTTTAAGGACATTTAAATAAGATAAGTTTTATGTGAGGTAAACTTTCATCATTTACTGTTAACCTTAAAGCATTTTAGCATCAACATAGCTACGTATTTAAAGCCATCAAACAGTACATAACGTTGCATAGGGTAAAAATGATTTATTAAAGTGACCCCGCACAAACTTAAACTTAACTTTAACGGTACACAAGCATGAAGCGCTAAAAGTTAGCCGATTGTGTATGTCGGTTTACCTGTCGGAGCCCCAGTCATCGCGCCGTTATCCTCATCAGTCACGGAGGACGACGCTTGTGGTGGGCATGTTGTTGGAGGCCCCGAGTCAGGAAAATACTGAGAGGATGATGATGATGACTGCACCGGCGTGATCTTCTTGCACTCAAACACGGAGCAACTTTCTGCTCGCAAATTAATTCCGTGTACTGTCAGGTGTTTCATCATATTTGACGTGTTGCCAGTCTTGGACGCGATAACCTTTTTACAAATATTGCATCGCACGCTGTTGCCGTCAATCTTGGCATAATGTAGCCATACTTTTGATCGGTTAAACATCGTTTGCGTAAAATTTTTTGCTACGGTTTAAAGTGTAGTGTGCATTACAGCCTCACATTTGACAAGTTCTGGGCGAGTGGGCGTAACCGCTGTAAACTGTTGATTTTCAAGGCAGTCTCGCAGCAGCCAATCACCAGCATTTGATCCGGGCACATTAAGGATGCCGCACTTTTTGTAGCTCACTGACGATGACAAGATTATACTTTTGGGTATCGAAATTTGGCACCGAACGAAAATGATTTTTCCGATACTCGATAGTATCGAGACGATTCGGTCGGTGCTTCAAAAGTATCGAACTCGATACCCAGCCCTAATCTCCACAGAGAAGCCGTTGATGCTCAGCGGAGAATGGTCGCCTCGTGTTCTTCTGAAGTCAACAACCATCTCCTTTGTCTTGTCAACATTCAAAGACAGGTTGTTGTTGTTACATCAGTCCGTTAACCTCTGCACTTCCTCTCTGTACGCTGACTCGTCATTCTTGCTAATGAGACCCACCACGGTCGTGTCATCAGCGAACTTAATGATGTGATTTAAACTGTGTGTTGCTACACAGTCGTAAGTCAGCAGTGTGAACAGCAGGGGACTGAGCATACAGTCTTGTGGGGCCCTAGTGCTCAGTGTGGTGGTGCTGGAGGTGCAGTTCCCGATCCGTACTGACTAAGGCCTTCCGGTCAGAAAGTCTAGGATCCAGTTGCAGAGGGAGGTGTTTAGGCCCAACAGGCTCAGCTTTCCGATCAGTTGTTGGGGGGATGATAGTGTTGAATGCTGAGCTGAAATTTATGTACAGCATTCGAACGATGTGTGCACACAAAATTGTAAACAACGTAAAAAATGTTTACTAAACGTGCTCTTTGTGCTCAGAGAGACACCGCATGCCTCCACTTCAATCCCTTTGAGCTGTTGTTTGGGCAAAGGCTGCGGAGTCGGCTAGATGTGTCAAAAAAAAAAAGCCCACCCCTTTCCGGTGGTTGAACACGTAAATGAATTACAAACCAATATACTGTAGTTGCAAACAACGATAAGCGTATGGAGTTACAAGCATACGTCCGTTATGGGTATAAAAAGCCAATGGCAGTTCTTTCAGCCTTCAATAGTTAATTAAAATGCAACTGTGGTTTGATATAACTGTATTCCCCTACAGGGCTCTATCCTAAAGAAAGTGGATTATTAATACGTCTGGCTGTCTGGATATATAATAGACGCCTCAAAACTGTTCCCCGCTCATAATCCTTTGGGACATAAAGGTAAACCATATAAACACATTGTTTGAGGTCTCGGGAGAAAAAAGTAAATTGACCGATAGCGCCATGTGCTCTTTTGGAAGAGGAAGTTGTTCCATTGCATTTGTGAGAAAATACGTTGGGTGCATTTGTGAGAAAGTAGATTTTTTTTTCTTTGCAAAGCAGATTGTGTTTGTTTGTTAAATTTTGGCACATAATTAACTCCATATAAGCGGGCCCAAGCAACCTGTACCATCACCACACGGTGCTCCAGAAAGGTAGCAGGCAGTGGGAAAATGCATTTAAAGGGGATATCCCAATACCATTATGACATAATTTTAGAAAATGGGGAATTTTATGTTTAGACCTCCAGGTGTTGGAAAAAAGCATTACGCTCTAATGTCACTCAATGTGATGTCACTGAACGTGATGTCACCCAATATGACATCCCACAGAAGATTATTAACCACTTTTCGGCATAAGTTCAAGGCATCATCACAGCTGACCCGTTTGAGAAATCAAAAATACGACTGCAATAAAAAAGATAAAATTTTATATTTTTACTGGGATTAATTTATATGAATTCTAACACGCTGATTATTTTATCCAATCTACTTTTCCCTTTTTTACCTGGGATTCCCTCTCCAATTACCGAACAGGGAGAGTATGTATCTGACGATGAAAGTACAGTTAAAGACAAAAAAGTCTTGAAAGTACAACTTAGCGTAAACAAAGCTTGAGATACTCAACCTAGACCTGCGGGATTAATAGATATTAATTATATTATATATTTTACAACATGGACAGGCTTGTGTTTGTCGCTAAAAACATGTAAAATACTCTCAGGCAACTGTTTGACTTTATGTAGCATGTAAGTTGCATGTTGAACTGTAAGAAAAAAGTTGCTAGGTCTGTCTGCTGTGCTTCAAAAAGCTTTGCTGGTGCCAGGAGAGACTCAAACACACACGCACATTGTCTGTCAGAAAGGTCTCTGTTTGTTAACTGCAAAAGATTTTATATGACCAAACACCTGTGCCATCGACATCAGATACTACAAAGAACACAAACCATTGTAAATGTCCTGGTGAGATCCTGAAGAATGAAGGAGTGGAAGTTAGATAAGTGTTAATCCAGAAATAAATCAGGAGGTGTGGCATACCTCCACCTCTTCAAATTTTCCTCCACCTGTTCCCTGCTGTCGCTACAAAGCACAATGTCATCTGCAAACATCATAGTCCATTCACTCCAGACTCCTTCTACAACACCACAGCTCCCCTCTCGGCACCCTGTCGTACGCTTTCTCTAAATTTACAAGGACACAATGCAACTCTTTATTACCTTCTCTGTACTTCTTCACCAGCATCCTCAAAGCAAATACTGCATCTGATGTACTCTTTGTGGGCATAAAAACATATTGCTGCTCACAAATGCTCACCTCTGCCCTTAACCTAGCTTCCACTACTCTTCTCCACAGCTTCACTGTCTGGCTCATCAGCTTTATACCTCTGTAATTGCCACAGCTTATGGAATAAGATCACTGTCAAAAATATTCGTGCGTAAAAAAAAGATTTGTGTGTAATCCTGTCTTTTGTCTGAGTTGGATTCCAAAAGCTACGGCCACGACAGCTTACAGATAGGAGATTTTATGTGTTTGTTACAACACAACTCTGAAATATACAAAACTCGTTTTTACAACTCCTTTGTTTCACGGACGAATTGCGAAATTACGCATATGAATGCTGTGTGTTAAACCACTGTCAAAAATATGTCATCAAGGCCACATGCACAGGCATTACTATCGTACAGACGACAGAGTTTTGTGTCTTTAAATGGTCAGAGTCGTATATTTCAGAGTTGTATTGTAACAAACACACAAAATTTCGTATCTGTAAGCTGTCGTGGCCGTAGATTTTGGAATCCAACTCAGACAAAAGACAGAATTACACACAAATCTTTTTTTTATGCACGAATATTTTTGATAGTGATCTTATTTCATACAGCTCTGCACATCTCCCTTGTTCTTAAAAATCGGCACCAATACACTTCTTCTCTATTTCTCTGGGATCCTCTCACTCTCCAAGATCTTGTTAAACAAACTAGTCAAAAACTCTACTGCCACCTTTCCTAAGCATTTCCATACCTCCCCAAGTATGTCATCAGGACCAACAGCCTTTCCACTCTTCATCCTCTTCAGCGCCCTTCTCACCTCACTTTTACTAATATTTGCTACTTCCTGTTTCACAACAGTCACCTCTTCTACTCTTTGTTCTCTTTCGTTTTCCTCATTCATCAACTCCTCAAAGTACTCTTTCCATCTTCCCATCACCCTTCTGGCATCTGTCAGTACATTTCCATCTCTATCTTTAATCACTCTAACCTGCTGCACATCCTTCCCATCTCTATCTCTCTGCCTAGCCAACCTGTACAGATCCACCTCTCCCTCCTTACTGTCCAGCCTAGCATACAAGTCCTCATATGCTCTTTGTTTGGCTACCTTCACCTTACTCTGCATCTCCCTGTACTCCTGTCTACTCTCTTCAGTCCTCTCAGTGTTCCACTTCTTCTTAGCTAGCCTTTTTTCCTGTAAACACTCCTGGACTCCCTCATTCTACCACCAAGTTGTCTTGTCCACTTTTCCCTTACCTGATGATACACCAAGTACCCTCCTACCTGTCTCCCTGGTCACATTGGCTGTAGTTGTCCAGTCAACTGAAAGCACCTCCTGACCACCCATAGCCTGTCTCAACTTCTTTCTGAAGACTACACACTATTCCTCCTTTCTTAGCTTCCACCTCTTTGTCCTCTGCTCTGCCTTTGTCCTCTTCACCTTCCTCACCACCAGGGTTATTTTACACACCACCATTCTGTGTTGTCTGGCTACACTCTCCCCTACCAACACTTTGCAGTCACTGATCTCTTTCAGATTACAACGCCGACACAAGATGTAGTCCACCTGAGTGCTGCTGCTTTCACTCTTATATGTCACCCTATGTTCCTGCCTCTTCTGAAAGAAAGTATTTACTAATGCCATTTCCATCCTCTTGGAGTCCACCACTTCCTCCTCAAAGTCCACCACCATCTATCCTTGTACATTCCTGTCCTGAAGACCAAACCTGCCCATCACATTTTCATCACCTCTGTTCCCTTCCCCAACATGTTCATGTCTGCACCAATCACCACTCTCTCACCTCTGGGGATGCTCTGCATCACTTCATCTAACTCACTTCAGAATTTCTCTTTCTCTTCTAACTCACATCCAATCTGTGGGGCATAACTACTAACAACATTGAACATTATCCCTTCAATTTCCAGCTTCAGACTCATCACCCTATCTGATACTCTCTTCACCTCTAGAACATTCCTTACAAACTCCTCTTTTAGGATAACTCCTACTCCATTTCTTTTCCTATCCACACCATGGTAAAACAATTTGAACCCTGATCCTAAGCTTCTGGCCTTGCTACATTTCCACCTGGTCTCCTGGACACACAGTATATCCACCTTCCTTCTCCGATCATATCAACCAACTCTCTTTCCTTCCCTGTCTTGGTCCCAACATTTAAAGTCCCTACTATCACTCCTAAATTCTTGCCTTTCCTCTTCTCTCTCTGCTTTCGAACACACCTTCCTCCTCTCCTTCTTCGATGACCAACAGTAGCCCAATTTCCACCAGCACCCTGTAGGTCAACAGCACCAGTGGCGGTCGTTGTTAACCCGGGCCACGACCGATCCGGTATGGGAATTATATTTGTGATTCGCATCCTTGTTTTGGAAAATGTTTTACATTGGATGCTCTTCCTGACACAACTCTCTGCATATATCCAGACTTGGGACTGGCACAAGAAGACACTGGATTGCGGGCGCGCATACCCACATGAGGCGCCGTATAGGGCTTAAATCAAACTTAACTCATGCACACACATATGAAACACTTGAATACACATATATGAAACTCACACATACATATATACTACTAACTGCTCAAACAACTACATATGAAATGCGCGCGCACACACATACTAGTAATGCGCAGGTCGGGTATTTTTCCAACCCGCGGGTTCCGCTTTTATGAAATTATTGAGCCCGCCCCAGCCCGCCCTGCACCACTGTATCTATTTTTACAACCCACCCCGCCCCGCACGCGCGACCATTAAATAGACATACTAGGCATTGTAATTCAAATGAAAACAGCCTTGATTTCAGCCTGAAAGTGCTTGGAAACATCACCCTGTAAACTGGCAACAACATATGATTATGAATATGAACGATAAATCAGGTCATATTAATAAAAAGATAATGATACACATTTTAAACATTTACAAAGCAGCCTTTGTAATCTAGACTAAACAATTTTTTATTTTAGATTTGTATAGGGCAGGCCTACAGTACAGTTTACAGCCTACGCTAAATAATCACTGACATTCTTTTTTCATTTATCACACGGAAATGTTCATTTAGCGTTTTTACGTTCGCTGTGCAAAAAAAGAATGCTAAAACATTAGATTTAGTAGCCTGACCTTTTTTTCTTTTAATGATGTAAAGTCCCGACCTCAATTTTCTCCCGCGCCTCATCTTCCATCTTCACTTTTATTTCTTTGTTTTTGTTGTGACTGGCAGTGGTAGCTGCTTGGCGCTTTTGTGACTTGTCACGTGACGTAACCTTATCAAAGAACTTAATAAAATATGAAAAATAGATATTCCCAAATATTTAATATAGGCTATAGGGAATTGCACGCAACATACATGGATTTTTTATTTTATTTTGTTTTTAATGACCTGCCCCAAAAATAAAGTGACAATTTCTTTACCCGCCCCAACCCGACCTGCGGGTTACCCGCGGTGTCCGCAGGTTTCCAGACGACCCGTGCATCACTAACACATAACAACTAACACTTTTCGCGCGCGGACACACACTCACACACACACACAGATACATACTTTCCGCGCACACACATACATACCTTCCGCGCACACACACACACACAAACTCTTCACGCACATACACCTATGAGATTCTTAGTGTAACCGGAAGGCCTTTCAGTTTAAAAGGAAGTCATTTCAGTGTAGACGGACTTTTCGCTTCATTCTCCCTGAACAGTAGTACTGGTTTATAAACAGCCTGCTGTTGGACAGTTTAGAAGACGGAGTAGGACAGTATAATAATTATCACTGCTCAATCACATGGCGTATTCAGAACTGTCCACATAATATGAAGCAATTAATTGAATAAAATTGAAGCACAGAATCTGTGGCTAATATGTCGGATCCCACAACAGAAACAATTACTGTTTTGTGAAATGTGTTTTCTCGCCTTCGCTAATATGAACAATAACTAACTCAAGGGAATCCCACGGGACTCTGAATCGGAAATTCAAACATTGTTCTGACCCTCTATATCACCCACTTTTGTGGTGATAGGTAAATCACTCGTTGTCTTCTAAACTGTCTATTAACGGCCTATTTAAGAAACGCTACTACTACAGGGAGAATGAAGTTCATATACATTAAAATTACTACTCCCTACACCCTACTCCCTGCGCAGGAAATGTCTGATAAGGGAACTTCACTCTACAAAATTCCACCATTCAGAACATAATGCAACAGTCACTTCCTCCTTGCGTTACCATGGTAACACAAGCACCTCGGAATCCATGTCGCTGCTGTTGTGGAAATTTCACGCTACTGACATTAAATATAGAATATTTATTGAAACAAAAACTGATACCATTAAAAAATATATAACGTATTGAAACGTTTATAACTTACGAATAAATTATTCGTTACATGATGTATGGAGATTTATTTATTTATTTATTTTTACAGATTACTAGCCTACATAAAATGAATGGTTACTTAATTAAATTAAAATGGAAATTATTGTGTCTTATTTATATGATCAATCAATCATTAATAATAATAATAATAATTATAATAATTATAATAAAAATATAAATAATTTTTCGTGTTAAATTTTTTCACACTCCAGTGATATGTAATGACTCATAGGAAATTATCCATTCCCTTTTCCGCTAAACTTAAGATCCGTTGTTCACTCGTTCCCTACACCGCTACATAGGGATGGGAATCGAAAACCGGTTCTTGTTGAGAACCGGTTCCCAGTGTTTCAATTCCTCGGAATCGTTTGCAAACGATTCCCTTAACGATTCCAGTGGGCATGAATGACGTCATCACGCTCATTGCGTAACTTACGCACGTTGCGTAGCTCCAAAGTCTGGTTGTATTTCACCAAAAAACATGAAAATAGGGCAACTTGCAATACTTGCAGCGTAGATATTTCCTCAAAGGGAGGAAATACCACTAACATGCTAAAACATTTGCATACACAGCATGCAATAATTATAAAAGAATGTTGCGTTTTCGACCCGCTCCGGACTAACAGTTCTCAAATCAACAATTTGTTGTCCCTTTTCTGCCAAATGAGAATCAATAAGGGCATCGATAAAGAATCGAATCGTTAAGCAGAATCGAAAATGGAATTGGAATCGTAAAAATCTTATCAATTCCCATCCCTACCGCTACAGTTTGCTTTGTGCGCGTGCACGGAAAGTATGTGTGTGCGGAAAGTATGTATGTATGTATCTGTGTGTGTGTGTGTTTGTGCACGCGGAGAGTATGGATGTGTGTATGTGCGCGCGCATTTTATATGTACTTGTTTGAGTTAGTAGTATATATGTATGTGTGAGTAATTCATATATGTGTGTGCAAGTGTTTCATATGTGTGTGCATGAGTGAAGTTTGATTTAAGCCCTATACGGCGCCTCATACATAAGAATTTGGAGTTTGCTTTAACTTAATAACTGAATTGTTTATGTACAAATGCAGACACTCATTTACGAAAGAATGAGCTAAAACTTCTGTATATCTCACTGAAATGTGTTAAATACTTGTTCTGAATGATGTCGAACGCCTCCCCGATTCCATCAACAGCGGTGTTGCAGATTTCAAATATCATGTTTAACACAAGTTTCTGTTGCACCCACAGCCACACCCACCCACACCCACACCCACCCACACACATGACGTATGTAGTCACGTGTCCAAGGTAGGGGCGTTAACGGTATTAGTGGCGTATTCTAATTTAATATTAATTTAATTCATTTTATCAATTTAAACTTATTATTAATAAAATATGTTTCAGTTATTTATGGTCTAAACGCTGCGTTCCAAACGTAAAGGGTTAAAAAAAAAAATCATTATTGCGAAAACAATGGCTGTGTATAGTTTGCTGTACTACATATCCCAGAATTCTGTGGGGGGGGGCGTAACCTGCTATAAAAAGCGAAAACGCGCGTTTTTTCATTCCTTTTGTTCGAAACTCTGTAAGAGGAGACACAAACCTCTTGAAGAAAATTGCATCTCTGCTGTCAGCATCAGTGAAGAAACATGGTTTGTATACAAGGAGTTCTGTTTGCATGTAACATTCGTATTCGTAGACCTATTGAGATATAGAATTATTTTTTTCACCTTATTGGTGTTTGTGTTGTACATCTGTTTTAGTTTACTCAAGACTATAGATGGGAATTGATAAGATTTTTACGATTCCAATTTCATTTTCGATTCTGCTTAACGATTCGATTCTTTATCGATTCCCTTATTGATTCTCATTTGGCAGAAAAGGAACAACAAATTGTTGATTTAAAAACTGTTAGTCCGGAGCGGATCGAAAACGCAACATTCTTTTATAGTTATTGCATGCTGTGTGTGCAAATGTTTTAGCATGTTAGTAATATTTCCTCCCTTTGAGGAAATATCTACGCTACAAGTATTGCAAGTTGCCCTATTTTCATGTTATTTGGTGAATTACAACCAGACTTTTGAGCGTTTGTTCCGCCTAGGCGCCATGCTTACTATTGACTGAGCGTAAGCTACGCAACGTGCGTAAGTTACGCAATGATCGTGGTGACGTCATTCATGCCCACTGGAATCGTTTGCAAACGATTCCGAGGAATTGAAACACTGGGAACCGGTTCTCAACAAGAACCGGTTTTCGATTCCCATCCCTACTCAAGACCCGTTTTTTGCTGATTAATGACTTTATCAAAGTTGAATTTAATACACAATCATTATTAATGGATGCAATGACTGTCGCAGTCACCCTTGGCTTGCTCATCAGAGACATTTCATTCATTATTTATTCATCTCATTATTATCTAGACACATTTGTCTCACACATACACACTTCCAAATATTTTCTTTTCTAAAAAAAAAAAAAATATTTTTTTTTGTGAAGCTGCTTTGAGACAATGACCATTGTTAAAAGCGCTATATAAATAAAATTGAATTGAATTAATGACCACAATATAAAAATGTAATTCTAAACATAGTAGTAAAAATTGGATGTAGTCCTGAGTAAATTATTTTTTTCGGGAAACATCAAAATGGCCACTCACCTATGAGATTTCATCTACTATGGTACAATTCGGGTCTTCCAGTCAGTGCATGTCTGGATCTGCCTGAGGTTTAACTCTTCAAGGTCGAAAGCATCGCCGCTGATATCCAGTTTGTTCAAATGAACATTGCTTATCTTTTTCTCTTCTTAACCTGTGAGGACTTGCTCGTCCATGCTCAACACAAACATTTCCAGAATTTGTAAGGTCTCAAATATCTTGCATATATCAGCTTTCATATTTTTTCTACTTAAAATTTTACTAAACTGAGTAAATAGACAGAATCCAATGTGTTCCTGTATTAAGGACCAGCTCTGACTGAAAAGAGACATTCTCTCCTCCTCCTGTTCTCATATTAATGACATGCAAATAAGTGTTAGTGTGGGAGAAGAGGCCACACCTGTGTGAGGTAAAATGACGTCTGATTTTCAGACAGTTTCCGTGTTCTGGTGTTTGGGATTAAAGTGCTAGAGGCAGCACAATGACTGTCTGATGTCTACAGGAACCACATCATCTCTAAGCTGGAGACTACAGAGGTCACACACTTGCCTCATAAACTTAATTATTTGCTGTATTCTAATTAGGTTATACGTTTTGCTACTTGTAATCCTACAGATGACTTTTTCCCTTTATTTCATTTATTTTTAGATGCATGTGTATTCTTTGTCTTTAAGTTTTTTTAAAGAATCAGTAATTAGTGCTTTGAATGGCTGCCAACCATGAGTCTAATGTAACCTTTTATTGATTTCTTATCTATTACTTAAAATAGTGAAAATGATGAATCGCATTTAAAGACATTTTTTTTTTTTTTTTTAAATGACCTTAAACTCCCCTTCACTTATCATCCCACAGCAATCTTATCCAGATTTCTTGAACTGCCCTGTAGGGGAAAAAAAACATTAACAGGTTAACTGATGCACTAACTTTAAAATCACACGTCCTTCCGCACACTATGGGTAATTTGGGAATGCCAATTAGTCTAATCTTTGGACTGCCAGAGGAAACCCACCAAGCACGTAGAGAACATGCAAACTCCATGCCCACAGAGACCGGAATTGAAGCCGGACCCTGGAGGTGCAAGGCTGCAGTGCTAACCACTACACCACTGTGCTACTTATAAAAATAAAATCTTTATCCCTGCCTTCCCCTCTTTGTCTCTGTCCTACTCCTCTTAACTCTATTTGTTTTTCTATTTGTCATCTTGTCTCTTTAATGCTTTTATTTTTATGTATTTCTCCTGCTCCTTGTCTGCTTTCTTATTCTTTTAATACATTCCAGTGTTTTTCTTCTATCATCACTATGTTTGCATTCTTTTTTTCCATTTCTTTATTCATTTTATTTTGATGCGTCTCTTTCCTTACATCTTTTTGCTTTTTCCTTCTCAAATGTTACTTCCATGTCTTTCCTTCTCCACTTTTGGCACTGTATTTCTACCGCTTATTCTTTCTCCTCGATTTTGGATATTTAATTTTTTTAAATGGCTTACTCTTCCTTCATCAAATGAACTTTAATGGGTGGGAAAAACATATGAATATTGGTGTGTTGGATCAAGAATAATACGAAATTTTGTGCACACAGCCTCTCTTGTGACATTGTTGACCTGAGGTGACTTGAACAGGCGTGAAAAATTGTTACCTTTGCCAAGGATCCTATTAATTGTCTGTTCGTCTCCTGTCTTTTTTCTGTACTGAGGACGCAAATCTCATCAATCAAACTGCAGTGAATAACTTTCCACTTTTGTCACATGAAATGTACCATTGTAGTTTGTGTTTTTTAATGCTATTTTAGTAAATGGTTTTTTAATCATTTCAAATGTTAGTGTAAAGTTTTTCCTAAAGTTACGTAGTAGGAGAGGCGAGTTGCTCGGTCTGTCCGCTGTGCTTCGGTAAGCTTCTCTGGCGCCAGGAGAGACTCAGTCAAACACACACACACACACACACACACACACACACACACACACACGTTGTCTGTCAGAAAGGTCTCTGTTTATTAACAGCAGAAGATGGGGTTTATATATGTTTGACCAAACGCCTGTGCCATAGACATATGTTACTACAAAGAACATGAACCATTGTAAATGTCCTGGTGAGATCCTGAAGAATCAAAGGAGAGGAGGATAGAGAGGTGTCCGTCCAGAGACAGATCACAAGATGTTGGCTCGAGTTAGAGGGAGAGGGGGAATGAGACAGAGGGGGAGAGAGACATGAAGAGAGAATGGGAAGGTGAGCGTGGGAGCGTTCACACCTTAAGGAGCAGATGCAAGAGGAGACAGGAAGATAGCAACAGGAAAGATTTAACACGTTAATATCAGATCTATGAGGAAGAGAGTAGAAATAACTCCTTTATATATAAAATAATTCTAACAGTTAGACACAAGCGCTTGCTAAAAATTCTTAGTTAGGTTTCGGTCATGGGGCCCTGGCCGTTAGGGCTGCCTCAGTGGAGGAACAGCGGTACTGATGTGCAGAATGAACAGTTCACAGTGGGGAAACAAGATCTCTTTCTATGATCTTTATCATATATTCTAAGAATGATTTATATCATTCTTTAACATCACCTGAAAGTAGTCACTTTAAACACTGGCCTGAGAAAATAATTCAGTTTAGTTATATTTATATAACGCTTTTAACAATGGTCATTGTTGCAAAGTGGCTAAAAATATATGGGAATAAGTATGAAGGAAGTACTGCCTGTATAAATTATAAATATTAGTTAATTTCCTGATTAGCAAGAGGGAATTTCAGTCCAAAACTACCGAGCGACTGCAGTCACAAGTACTCAGAAAACAGCTGTCTGCCTCAGCCGAGGCCAGGAGCATCTTCATGGTAAACTACAGTACAACCGTTCCCGAGTCACCACACACATTTCAAACAGACCATATGAGGTCCAAAGGGCAGAGGGGGTCTGGATCACTGGCAGCTCGGGAGCGACATGTGCAGCGTGGTCACAGTCACGTAATGTATAAGGTGAATGTATATAGCAGAGGTGGGACAAAGTCATTGTTTGGCAAGTCACAAGTAAGTCTCAATTAATTGCCCTCAAGTCCCGAGTCAAGTCCCGAGTCAAGACAGGCAAGTCCCGAGTCAAGTCCCAAGTCAAAGCCAACAAGTCTCAAGTCAAGTCCAAAGTCCTACGGTTTGACTTTCGAGTCTTTTCAAGTCTTTTTAGCAGAAAAATAAAATGTATACAGATTATGTATGGTTGTAAGATCTGTATTTATTAAACAAACCTTTTTTTATGAAAGAACATTGCTTAGATACATAAAAATACAAATGTTAGTAAATGCTAGTAGCAATGTAAAATGGTAGCACATAATCTCAATGAAGTAGGCTACTTTATACAAACAATAATGTTGTTTTCTTCACATAACATTAAAGAACTTTGCTCCCTACCTTGTGTGATTCACTCACGTAGGCTACCTCATACAAACAATCTAGCCCCCCCGTGAAAAGGCCACAGGGAACGCGCCTTTAGGAGAAGGCTCGCCCACGAAGGGTTATGCGCAGACCACTGAGATTCTACAGAGCGCGGTAAAGAATAAAAAGGACAGTTAGTGTTTTTTAATCCCTGACGAACTCTAGCCAACAGGATGTGTTTCCCTTGTTATCTTGGACATATTTAGAATGATGAACCTCGGCTGAGTCACTTGTAGGCTGTAAACATGTCAGTATTTTGTCTGATATTTCATATCAAATATGCCTTTTCAGCAAAACCATAATGCCCCGTCAGATACAGGTTTAAGACATTAATAATAATAATAGTAATAATAATAATTATTATATATAAATTAATAATAATAATTATTATTAATAGTATTTAATAGTATAATATTATTATAATATATATTTAATTATAATAATAATATAATAATAATGTAATAAAATAATAATAATTATTATTATGCGAGATAATTAGCATTTTATCCGTGTGATGTCAATTCACTAGGTCACATTATTTGAATAAACCCAAACTGCATATGAAAGAAATCAGCAAATCATGGGTAGTGTATACAAGTGATTAAATATAAATAATACAACGCATGTACTGACATGTTTACAGCCTACAAGTGACTCAGCCGAGGTTCATCATTCTAAATATGTCCAAGATAACAAGGGAAACACATCCTGATGGCTAGAGTTCGTCAGAGGATTAAAAAACGCTAACAATTTCTTTTTTGGCCTTTACTGCGTTCTGTAGAAGCTCAGTGGTCCGCGCATATAGACAATTTTTTATAGCCAAACGAAGCTACCTTCGGTATCATTTCGCGAACTGGCGCGTGCACGTTGTTGTCACGTGTTGGACGCTGTCGAATCTAAAGAATCTACGGTACTTTGATTGGATGTCGTGCCGAATGCGCGCATGCGCTCTGTCACACACACGCGCACAGACACATAAACAGAGATAGAGCGGACCGTGTTAACATACTTTTTATATTTGGGCTTTTTATGGGAAGTAGCAAGTCTTTACAAGTCAATAGGCGCAAGTCCAAGTGAAAGTCCGAGTTATTTATGTTAAAGTCTAAGTCGAGTTGCAAGTCTTTTTATATTTTGTCAAGTCGAGTCTAAAGTCATCAAATTCATGACTCGAGTCCAAGTCACATGACTCGAGTCCACACCTCTGGTATATAGTGCAGAGTGCAAGCAGGGACTCCGGCAGGACTTTGATGTCATAACTAAGGGAGAGCCAGAAGGAAACACAGATATGAAGGGCAACTGGGATGTAAAGCAACCAGTCACTTCATCACCAACAAACTTGAGTGATCAATGAAATGGGGCAACAGGATCTAAACATACAAGTTCACCATAATACTCGGTGTCTGAGTCTCCTATATCTGCTCCTTTACCCAAGGCAAATCTATTTACAAAAATGCTCGGCTAAATAAATAAGTTTTTGGCCTAGAATTAAACAGTGAGATTCCTGAACATTAATTGGAAGGCTAATCCATAACTTTGGGGTTTTGTAAGGAAAAGCTATGACCCTGCTGTACTGACAAGCAGCCTGCATCCTTTGATTGAAGTAGGCATGGCAGATCATTAAGACACTAGCAGTCATTCTGAACTAACTGGAGCTGGATTATGCACCTAGTGGAACAACCAGACAGTGAGGTACAGTATTATAATAGTCCAGTCTAGAGGTCATAAAAACATGAACTTATTATTTTGCATTGTTTAGTGACCATATATTCCTTATCTTGGCAATATTTCTGAGATGATTGGATAGTGATCATGTAGTAATATCTATATGAGCTTTAAATGACAAATTGGAATCTATAATCACACTAAGGTCTTGCTTCTAGATGGATGTGGTCCTAGTACCAGTACTTCTGTCCTATCAGGATTAATCAGAAGGAAGTTAATTAACATCCAGACTCTTACGTATTCACACATTGCTAAACTTTATTAAGCTGGCTTTTTTCATCTGACTTTGCTAAGACATATGACTGCGTTTCATCAGCATAACAGTAAATAGTTAATAAACATAGTGGGAAGAAAATAATAATGGGCATTAATCATATTGTATTTATATAGTATGTTTTTTTTATTTTTCCCACTCCCATGTACATGCTACTGCATTGTTAGACACCACTTGGTATACTTCAGTTCAGCTCAGGTCTTTAACCCATCAGTGTGTGTGGTGAGTCTTTTTCTCTGCGATATGAGCTGCTTCAGAAGTGAAATCACAATGATTTAGTCTTGCAGTTTCTCAGAACAATCTTTACTAAGCCTTTTCATTGTATTCTGTCCCAAGAGATCTAAAGACCTTCTTCTCTGAAAAATATTTCAAGTAAAACTACTTTTCATCTCCCTGTACTTAACTTTGTTTTTTTGCATGTATTTTCCTGCAATCCTTGCTGAACTTGTTATACTAGAAATGTCATGGTTTATGCACATACTCAGTTACACATGTGGGTTTGTACTCCTGGTTTGTCATTTGTGTCTAAGTCTAAGAGGTCCTGCACACATTGTAAAGCAGATTAAATTTTTTTGCATTTTTTATTATAATGAAACAGAATGGAAATGGTCATGCAAATGTAATGTAAATTAACTTTCTAAACCAGCTTTTCTGGTTTTACATCATTCTGGACTACTGACTCACAGAAGTTACTTGATCTGGCCATACCTTCCCTTTTTGTAAGGTCACCATCACTACTGCAGGACTATATGTCTGTGAACATTTTTGTTAAATGCCTTAAACCATTCCATCTCTAAAACTCCTGATCAAATAATTTACCCTGTTACAGGTGGCACTTATTTTCAGAAAATGGCTCTCTGTAGGCTCCCAGACAATGACATTCTTCTTCTGCTTTTGCATCTTCGGTAAGTGGAACATTACTGTACACAGTACAATTACAGGAAATATGTAATTTATATCAATTATTGAGGCATGTACAGGATATATTTTACAATTGGAATTATTCTATCCTTTTGATGAATACTACGTTGTGAAAGAAGCAGAATTGGGTGGGATGTTACCTGAGCTCAGGTGTGAATAGTAAGCAGGTACACACCTCACACCTCTTGCATATTTAAATGGGATAAGCAACTGGCCCTGCCTTCATTACACATGTAGAAAAGAACTGCACACTTTTATAATTTATTTATCCAAAATTACTGGGGTCAGCATCCTTACTTACCTAAACTAGACCATAATGAACACCTTGTAATAATGAAAAAGCTTTCTGGTTGCTGGGGAAACATGTAATTTGAAACTTTCTGCACATGTTCCAGGCTGCAGTTTATAGATGGTGTGTTTTTGGAGTAAATTAACACACTGTAAATCAATCTGACTCATGTACTATTTTCAGATTAATGAAGCTAACTGTGTGTTAAAATAAAACTACAGTACATTTTAAATCACTGTATGTGATGTGAATCAGAATTCAACAGATTGCTCTCCATTCAATTACAAGAATTCTTCAGTGTACAGTACACTGCCGTCCCCAGAGGGTTAAAGACTGTTGTCCTTATGCTGGTTATAACTGACATGGATGTTTTTTTTTTTTGTTTTTTTTTTATTTTAGCCTTTTTTTCACAGAAATGCCTTCACATTCTCTGCCAACGGTAAATACTTGTTCACATTTGATTTAATATCAATTTATTGATCACCATCAGAGGCACTGCCACAGATTGAAAATAGCTTGTTTTTCAATCCTGGCTGTAAGATTGTGAATATTACTAGTGTGCTTAACTTTATTTTTCTCCCTGCAGCGAGGTTTGTGCTTATTCTGAGTGCAGTTGTATCTGGTCACATATTGTTCAGTTTCAACTACACTGCTGGATTCCCTCCAGTCTACAAACTAACTGGCAAGTTGGGTATAAACTGCCCCACCAGTGGCTACATTCTTGTGAGTAAACCTAACAGATTAATACTTTCAGGACATTTTTACAGTGGAAAGTTACATGAGTACATGCATATGGCAAATTATTAACTTCTCGCATGATGTTTACAAAATCAGTTAAAAGTGTGTGTGTGTGTGTGTTTGAAGGAGTGGACTGTGTTTGAATATCAAACACCGGGAGGTATCCTCCTGAAAGGCAGCTTCTCATTGCCTGGTTTTGGGTTTTTCATAGAGGTGTGTGCCACTCGACATTTCTTTATTATAATATTATTTTATTGAATTGGAAATAGTCCATATGTTTGCATTATATGCTCTGTATACTATACTGCTCATATCTGCTCTATAAATAGGCTTCAATGGAAACCCAGGACCCAAGAGTGGCACTTATTCCAGTCATGATGAGCGTCTGTGCCGCTGTGTACCGGTGTGTAATATTAATATAATCTTATGAAATTAGGCATACATTTTCTCTGTGATATCTGCTTTTGCGATAATGTCAATAACTATTTGTGCCAGTGTTGTATTGTTGAACCCATTATTGATGGATGATCCGAGTCTGCCTCCATGATACATGATATCTTTTCCTTTCTCCTGTTTTTTATTTTTCTGCAGGTGGTGGATCTAAGGTTCAGACAGGCATCGTACGGGGCCCAGCAGGCAAAAAACGGTGCTGCGGACATCAATTGTTGTTGATCTTTTGGCTGCTCCCGGCAAGGAGTCACCACAGCGTCAAGGAGTCCCAGCTACTGAATGTTACCACAGAGCCGCCAGTCCCAAGCCTGAACCTAATTAAATGATTAATTAAAATTTATTTTTGGTCAGTTGCATTTTTTTACCCACTTCATTTTCTGTGAGTTTCTCAGAACTAACTGGTTTTCTGTAATTATTTGCCATAATTGGTGGATCTTTCTTTAAATCACAACAATAGACAAACATAATGTACTTAAGCTAATAACACACACAGGTATAATTTTACATGCCTTTTTTAAAGATGCATATTATGCAGTACATTTAAATAGCTGTAATACAGCTCCAGGTTCATCCCATTATGGATCTCATCTGATGTTCACTATCAAAAAAATATACTGCAAAAGTCATGTGCAGAAACAGAAGATTTTATCTTGGTATCTCCTAAAACCAGCCCAATGAACCTTTTACGATAGACCCAGACACCAGGACCAGAACTCCCTACGTACATGATTCATGTGTTTGATATGTGACATCCTGTGGTGACTATAAGTGTGAATGTGTGCGTTTATGAGTTGTTATGTGTACCCTTGTACATATGGACACTATATGGATGTCTGTGTAATACAGTATATACCAAATAAATATGGGTGGAATATACAGTAGTGCAGTGATAATATAAATTATGGGTAGTGGTAGAGGCAGTGCAGTAGTGTAGTGATTAACATTTCATCATCAACTGTTCAGGGCTGGTAAATGCCAATAAAAAAAGATAGAATACAGAAAGTCCCTGTTAAAAGAGTTTAAAATGTCATTCATTATCTATTATTGCAAAAGTGGCCACTCTGATTGATTTACTCATATGTGAGTCACAAATCACACAGAATCCAATTTTCCTATTCTAATTAGGGTTCTAAATCGCATCCAGATCTGATTTTTTGCTGTGCATTCTCAGTCGGAACAGTCAAATTGGAATTCATATTACAACTATTCAACTTGACAGTTTTTTAGTAGGGAAAATGGAGGGGTGATGGGGAAGGAGGATTTCAGTGGTGGAGGTTGCTTAGTAAGAAGTGTGATGTTGCTGTACAAGCACGTGTAGAAGGCACAAATAGCTACTGATTAGTGTTTAAAGCCATCTCAAAAGAAATGTCTAAACACAGTCTTGAAAGAATCTGACTGTAAAGAAACGCTAAAATAAATAAAGCACATGAACACAAGAAGTGACTGAATAGCCGGTCCCTTTTATACATCACATTGCTTTGTGCATGTGGGTCAGTTTAGCAGTGTGACCTGATCAGACAAATACCAGATAAAGGTGACATTAAAAACATTGTATATAGCCTAAAAACTATTTTTAAAAACTGTTTTGGTCAGTAAATACATTCCACTTCTGTCTGTAGTGAACGTAGCCTGTAAGTGGTCTTTAATCTCCATGTGAAACTAATAAACAGTAAGTAATAATAAGTAATAGTAATAAGTAATTAACGATTTATGCTAATGATAAATTTTCTTGAATTTAATTTTTTCTATGTTTTACTTCATATATTTATCATTTTCTGTGTAGCCAAATATTGTCACCATATATCAAGACAATTCCAGCTCTTGTTATTGTTTTAAGATTAAAGCAAAAATGACTTTATAACTTTAAGACTTCACACATTTCCATTTAGAAATCAATTTAAAAAAGATTGCAATTTATTCATTGGTTCATTTTTGTCACAAAATATTTGATATCAGTTGGCCCAAACCTACAGAGATTATTGAAACAAAAAAACACTAAATATTACTGTGCGTATAACAACTATTAAATGTTAATTGAGGTTTTAAAAAAGGTTAATAAAAAGATAATCAATAAACTGGGCATTATGATTACTATTTATGCAAACACTTTTATTAATGAATCTATTTTTTAAATGCTTAAAAATGTTATCTATGCGCATTAGTTTTTACAGTATGTTGGACATTTGTTCACACTTCCCAGAGTCCGTGTTGGTGGCTGTGGTGTTCTGAATGTTCTGGTGAGATTCTGTCATGGCTAGCATTTACTTTTTCTTGGGCGCCCATGATCCTGGAAGATAATTGATAATCAGTGTTAATGTTATAGCTATATACTCCATACAGTACATATTAGGTTGTTGGAGACCTTTCCATAGCTCCATTATTAACACTACACTGCCCCCTACTGGATGGTTTAACACGCTACCACGGTTTTCAAATATTATAACTCAAACAGTCAGGGGATCAACAATCAAAATAAATAAAACAGCTAACAAGACAAAATCAAAACCATAGTCTCAAACACAAATACCCAAATGGTTTGGCTAGTTTTAAATAAGCACTAATTTACAGTGCAATTCCACCACACTTAGTATAACATCATCCAGTTTAATCTGCCAAATATATCAGGATGCACACTATATTGCCAAAAGTATTCACTTGCCTTCCTTTACATGCAAATGAACTTGAGTAACATCCAATTCATAATCCTTAGGGTTTATTATGATATTGGCCCACCCTTTGCAGCTATAACAGCTTTAACTCTTCTGCAAAGGCTTTCCACAAGGTTTAGGAGTGTGTTTATGGGAATTATTTCAGGAGCATTATTTGTGAGTAACTTCCACTTACTATAAAGACCTTGCATGGAGACTCCACAAATACAGTATGTTATATGTAATATATAGTATGAACCTGTAGCACTAACAGAACTAAACTTCAGTATTTACAGCATATTCAGTTTATATGATGATGAGGGTGGAATTAGTTATTTAATACATTTAAAGGGAACCACTAATAGGAAAAAAAATGTAAATGTATAAAATCAAAACCTGATTTATACCTGATTTAACAGCAGTCAGGCTTGTGTCATCTGCTCAAACCAATTATTAGTTTGTTATATTGTACATATAAAAATGCTTTTTTTTGTCTTGTATGTCTTCTTGATTCTTTTTATTATTATTAAAAATTCTCAAAACAGCTTTCACAACTATTATTTTTTTCAGCGTTTCTGGTAAAACAATCGAAGCAACACCTAACATTTTAAGAAGGTGCATTCTGTATTATTTATTTATTTACCAGCCCTATGCATAGTTCTGTAACTAACACATCCATCGATCAGCCATAACATTAAAACCATGGTGAACCCTCATGGCCTGGCTCCGCAGGGCCTCTAGTGGTGTCTGGCACCAGAAAATTGACTGCGGATCCTGTGGGTTGAGGGGTGGGACCTTGATGGATTGAATTAGTTTGTCTTGCGTATACCATGGGTGCTAAAACATGATGGTGATTCAGGGATTGTGAAGGCATTGTGTTCTTTGCCAGCTTTGCCTCGTGCACAGCAGGTTGTGGTTCCTTGGATTATCTGGTGCACTGATTTTAGATTTTTTTTTTTTTGCTGGTGTATTGTTGGTGATCAATGTTGTTCAGGTCATCTAGCAGTGGTGTAAATGCTATGGCGGATTGGTGTACTGTATCTCACACCCAGGTCAAAACCACTGATTCAGATCTATTCATGATTCCACTACTTTTTGACTCTCCAAGTACTTTTATAAAACCTCCACTTTCTAATGCTGCCTAATGGCGACACATTGATAACAAACTTTTATAGTTTGATTGGTTGTAAAGACAAAGGGCGTCTGGCTCTCCTTGGCATAGTTTTTTTTTTTTATTGAATTCCAGTGAGGTGGCACTGTGACCTAGTGGTTGTCACTGTTGCATAGCACCTCCAGGGTCCAGGTAAAATTCCCGTCTCTGTGTGTATGGACTTTGCATGTTCTCTCTGTGCTTGGTGGGTTTCCTCTGGGTACTCAGGTTTCCTCCCACAGTTTAAAGACATGCAGATTAGGCTAACTACCGCTCCCCAAATTGCCCATAGTGTGTGAATGAGTGTGTATGTGTGTGTGCTCTGCGATGGATTGGCACCCTGTCCAGGGTGTATTCTGCCTTGTGCCAACTTCTGGGATAAGCTCCAGGTCCCCGCGACCCTGAATACAGATTAAAGCGGTATAGACGATGAGTGAGTGAGTGAGTGAGTGAGTGAATTCTAGTGCAAATTCAAATACAGATACATTAATGACCGCATGCAAAAAATGTAAACATGTACAGCTATGATAATAACAAAAATAATAACAAATAAAATAAATAAATAAAAGAAAAGAAATACAATAATAAATAATAGATAAATAGTAGAAGTACACGTATTAAAGCATTAAAAGGGTAAATTCAGTTCATTTTTGTTGGCTTTTTTATTCTGACTTGTAGCATTGGATTTAAATAAACATTTATAACAAAAATGAATCTTATGTTGCATGGTGACATTTAAAGTTATAAATTAAAAACAACCCTGCAAAATACAAAGAATGACCATAAATATTTGTAGTGTTATATGTTTGTAGTGTTTTTATATGTTTTTCCTTAATAGTTACTCTATGTAGGTGGCACGGTGGTGTAGTGGTTAGCACTGTCACCTTGCACCTCCAGGGTCCCGGTTCGATTGCCATCTCTGTGTGCATGGAGTTTGCATGTTCTCTCTGTGCTTGGTGAGTTTCCTTCGGATACTCCGATTTTCTTCCACAGTCCAAAGACCTGAAGATTACGCTAATTGGCGTTCCCAAATTGCACGTAGTGTGTAAATGAGTGTGTGTGTGTGTGTGTGTGTGTGTGTGTGGGTGTGTGTGTGTGTGTGTGTGTGTGCCCTGTGTTGTATTGGCACCCTGGGTGTACCCCACCTTGTGCGTCAAGTCTCCTGAGTCTCCAGGCCCCCGTGACCCTAAATACAGGATAAAGTAGTATAGATGATGAGTGAGTTACTTCTTGTCTTACTTTACTCAAAGACAAAACTGTAGAATACAAGAATATAACAATAAATATAACAATGTAACAACATAAACTGCCTGGCCATTACAAAAAAGTCACAAAATCTAATATCTTCTTTGGACTTCCTTTTGCTTTGATTATGGCCATAACATAGTTTTTATGAGCTTATGCAATGTCACAATATTCATTTCTGTCAAGAGTCACATTTATTTTTCTCTAAGATCTTATATCAGTCCGTACGCAAATATATAAAAAATGGCGGAAATCATAATATTGCATCTCTTTTCTCTGCATATGGATGAGTACGTCAATCACACGGGCACCGCCGACAAAGACCATGTGTTTATGTTACCGCGCATGCAGATGTATTGCCCTCCCTCAATAGTAATTAGTTTAATCTATTCCATTCGTGTTCTGAAACATACTCTAAGTAACAACAGCTGACCATCTTTAACCATGCAAAGTCCTATTTACCATGTTTGTGTAAATAGGACTTTGTGTTTGTCAGTGGCCAAGTATGTCTCCAGACCTGAACCCTATTGAGCATCTGTGGGGCAACGGAAGGTGGTAAAGCGCCATGTGTCTAACATCCAGCAGCTCCGTGATAACATTATGGAGGAGTGAAAGAGGATCCCAGTAACAACATGTGCATCTCTGGTGAATCCCAAGAGGATTAAGGCTGCGTTAGATAATAACATTAACATAGATTAACATTTATGTCCTGTTCATTAGGTACTAATTTTTGTTTGCCAGTTATTTAGACAATAAAGTCTGCATGTTCAGTTTTTGTTAGGGGACATTTAATATGTACAGATATACGAGCTGCAGACTGACTACTCTAAACTATACCCAGAATTTATTTCTATAATATTGTCCCTTGAAAACATATAATAAAGTTTTTTTTTAATTGTAATTGTTTAAATCGAGAAAGGATAATGATAAAAATGGCCATTTTTGGGCATGTGTAAAATCATCTTACCAAAACGGTAAAAAATAGCACACTTGAATTTTAGGGAAGCAGGATTATACAAAAACTTTAGAAGTAGCTTATTTGGTACACACATTTTCTGTAGTAAATGTATAACATAAAATAAAATGTAATAAATTCCCATGTGTCATTCAAAATGTAAGAAATCTTGCTTTCTTTTGCCGGCTTTTTTAAAATTGAGGAAGTTCTATTAATTCGTTCCCATTCTCTTTCATAGAAAACTCAGTTTAATTAATTTTTTAAGATTAAAGGAGCTTTTGTTTTTTAAATTCACTTTGGTAATTTAAGGGGGCATTTGGTGTATCCATTTATATTTATTTAAATAAATATATTCAACAAGTCTAAAATGTCCATAATTAAATTTGTGCACACAATAAAAAGACAGTAGTCACAAAAATAAATAAGCAAAGAGATAAAGAAATACAGTATTTATATAACAACTATTTGCACAACTTGGTTTTAAATAGATTTTAAATCTTTGCTCCAACTTAACCATAAAGCTTCGGCTTGGTTGCTCGCGACAGAGTGACATATACACTCCTGATACAGACAAAGAACTGACTTCGATCACTATTCACATTGAAATCTGATTGGGGAAATAACCGACATGAATAAAACATTCTTACAGATTGTATGTGACTAAGATTCATGTCTCCTGTGTATGACTGTGCCCTTGTTTGAACCTACATTGTTTTTGCAGAAAAAATAGCAGCAGCAATATTTCATTTTAATGACAAGTTTGACAAAATGTTCCCCAACAGGAGAAGGTGCACTGAAGGCAGCAGGCTGCATGGCAAATTGACAATATGTGGTGACATTAAACAACCTTCTCTTTTATTTCAGATCCAGCCATTCAATTGGAGCAGCCGATGATTTATTGTACCATGTCTAATAAAATGCATGAATGTTGTTTATACCTAACCAAAAAGCTCTCTAAATTTGACCGCATTTGAAGCAGGACATGAAGGAAATTTGGCTACAATCTTGGAGAAATCTCTAATATTGCAGGCAATAGCCCTTTATTTAAATTGTAGTAACCTCACTTTTGGGCTCTAACTGACTCTCTACTATATGTAAGTATTTGCGTCAACCAAAAGATCATCAAGGATAAAGACATAAACATATATTAAACATTGTATTAGCACGAAAACACACAGCAAAATATGACACACATACAGTATATATCTGAGGACAAGATTAGTTAGAATTTTTGTCTTTTACTCTCTCCTAGTCCAATGTGGAAAGAGATGTTCGGCTTCAAGGTCTGGGGAACCTGGTTTTGAATAGACTCTATTGATAAGAGATCATAAGGACTGGAGACGACCTGCTGAAGTCTTAAACGGGGTCTCAAAAGTTAAACTGTATATTAACTCAGAGACAAAGTTTATTATCAGTTCCTGTGGCTTAAGAGAACAACATGTGTCATGAAGACTCAGCATGAGTAGGCTTTTTTTTCACACACATACACACACACACACACCCACACACACACACACACACACACACACACACAGTTCACTGTTATCACCGAGACTTACTGAGACTTACTACAATCTTAGGGATAATCATAGTAAATACTGTTAGAATTCATGGGGAAGTGATATTAAGGGATATTATGATTTTATATGAACTTTCTCATGCCTCTCTCCTCATAAAAACCTGCTCATTGTGTTACCTGATTCCTTATGTGGTAAGACTTACTATAGCCCACATCCAGATGAATATACATATAAATAGCTCATATCTGCTAGAACCCTTTTGTCTAACTGGAAAATGCTAATGTGTTTCCTATCGCCTGTCTGTCTCCAGGTGTCTCTATGACTTACATGTAAATGATTTGTTCTTTTGATGTATGAAAAAAGTTTAAATATGCCTTCTATGCTAATAATATACAGAGAACTTCAAACACGTCATGCGTCCCTCTTCCCTCAAGTTGGGGACAGGAAAGCGTATCAAGGTGAAGCGAACACATCGAGCAATAATTCTTCTTTCAATTCATCCTAAAACTTAACAATTTGGGCACTCTTTTTAACCTTAAAAACTTCTTTAATTTTTTGGAATTTTTTTTAAGCATTCTTTTTTACAGCATTTTTTTCAAACCCACCTAAACTTTTGCACAGGTGTGTGTGTGTGTGTGTGTGTGCGTGCACTTACTATTTTTTATACCTGTCAAATATTATCTTTTAAATTATATTTATTTTTTTATGTTACTGCAAAAATATTGTTCTGTGAGTGTTTTTTTTTTTTTACTTTATTTCTAACTTCCTCTGTCTGTGAGAAGCTGTTGTTGTATATCTCATATATATAATGAATGATTAGTGTACAGAAGTGGGTAATAATGTTTGTATTGCTGTTACAAAATTGTCTGGTGTGTGTGTGTGTGTGTGCCCTGTTATAGACTGTAACCCTTTCCGGGATGGACCCCGCCTTGTGCCCAAAAGTCTTCTGGGATAGATTTCGGGCTCCCAGGACCCTGTACAGAATAAAGTGGTAAGGATGATGTGTTTTGAATATAAAACAGAAATTCTTTTTGGCCAGCGTTTGTGTGTTTGTTTGGCCTCTTCTAACGTAACAGTAGGCAGCGTCATCAACTTTTATGCCAAGCTGTAAGGTAAATGTATGAGAAAACTATTCTACAAGTTACAAAATATTTGTGCCGTATGAGATTTATTTAACGATAGTCTTTATTAGGACTTTTATTTTGGAATAATTTTTTTTATCGGAAGCGTTGCTGGTGCTGGTTTCACATTGCTTTGTTGACATATCCGCTGCTTCACCCGGCCTTGTGATCAGCCGAGCTGTAAACACGATTTTGTAATGTTGTGAAGATTTAGAGTTATTGAGTTGCTTAGGTGCTGATATTTGAACTCAGATGCCACCGAAATAGTAGGTAAGTGAAGCTGTGCTTATTAACAGCGCTGACTCACGCTCTGTGGCTCACTTGCTAGGCTGCACTGTAGGCGAGTGTTTAGTTCAGGTTAGTTCAGGTTAGTTCGGAAAGCTGATGTTTGTTACTGTAGCCTGACAACACGCACTACGTGTCCTATAGCGCTGATAGAATCACACGTCATCGCCCAGATAAACCGTGTAAGCTAACCTGCTTCATCTCTCAGCTGTAAGGAAAGCTAACGTTCAGTTCTTACTGTACGGACGCTTTTAATAGGAGGTGCGTTCAAGTCAAAACAGGACTTTTAATTGTGAAGAATAACAGAATACAGTTATAAGAGTAAACACTTTCTTCATGTCTCTATATAAGAATCCCCTGCTACATGAATGTATTTACACCAGCATTTCACTAGTGCTTGGATACCATCAAGGTGGAAAGTTTTCTCTGGCCTCCCAGGAACTACTTTAAATTCCCAAACAGGTCCCCAAATGTCTTGGAGCAAATTCAGGGATTAACATTCTCATGTTTTACTGTGGCATGAAGCCTTCTGTACTGTAAATATCCATTCACTGGAAAAAAATATCCCAATTTGACTTGAACACCCACATACAACATTACATTTTGTGGTCTGTAACTAGTACTTAGGTAATGTGTGTAGATAATTTAAAATGTTGTATTGCGTCAGAAACCTCAATCTGCGCTTTTACCCGTATATACAGTATCTCATAAAAGTGAGTACACCCCTCACATTTTTGTAAATATTTTATTATATCTTTTCAAGGGACAACGCTAAAGATATGAAACTCTGATAGAATGTACAGTAATCAGTGTACAGCTTGTATAATGGTGTAAAGTTGATGTCCCCTCAAAATAACTCAACACACAGCCATTAATGTCTGAACTGCTGGCAACAAAAGTGAGTACACCCCTAAATTAAAATGCCCAAATTGTGCCCAATCAGCCCTTTTCCCTTCCCATTGTCATGCCACTCGTTAATGTTAAAAGGTCTCAGGTATCCTTGGGAAGCAGGTGTGTTAAATTTGGTGTTATCGCTCTCACACTCTCATACTGGTCACTAAACGTTTAACATGGCACCTCATGGCAAAGAATTCTTTGAGGATCTGAAAGAGAGAATTATTGCTCTACACAAATATGGCCTAGGCTATAAGAAGATTGCTAACACCCTGAAACTGAGCTGCAACACGGTGGCTAAGACCATACAGCGGTTTAAAAGGACAGGTTCCACTCAGATTGGTAGAGTGGTAGACCAAAGTTGTTGAGTGCACGTTCTCAGCGTCATGTCCAGAGGTTGGCTTTTGAAAATAGACGTGTGAGTGCTGCCAGCATTGCTGCAGAGGTTGAAGGAATGGGAAGCCAGCCTGTCAGTGTTCAAACTATATGCCGCACACAAGAAAACCCGCAAACAATTTGCTGAAGACAAGCAGACAGGACATGGAATACTGGAACAACATCCTGTGGTCTGATGAGACTAAGCTAAACTTATTTGGTTCAGATGTTGTCAAGCGTGTGTGGCGGCAACCAGGTGAGGAGTACAAAGACAGATGTGTCTTGCATACAGTCAAGCATGGTGGTGGGAGTGTCATGGTTTGGGGCTCCATGAGTGCTGCTGGCACTGGGAACTACAGTTCATTGGGAGAACCATGAATGCTAACATGTACTGTGTCATACTGAAGAAGAGCATGATCCCCTGCCTTCGGAAACTGGGCCGTAGAGCAGTGTTCCAACATGATAATGAACCCAAACACACTTCCAAGGCAACCACTGCCTTACTGAAGAAACTGAGGGTAAAAGTGCTGGACTGGCCAAGCATGTCTCCAGACCCAAACCCTATTGAGCATCTGTGGGGCATCCTCAAACAGAAGGTGGAGAAGCACATGGTGTCTAACATCCACCAGCTTCGTGACGTGATCAAGAAGGAGTGGAAGAGGATTCCCGTGGCAACCTGTGAAACTCTAGTGAACTTCATGCCCAAGAGAGTTAAGGCAGTGCTGGAAAATAATGGTGGCCACACAAAATGTTGACACTGGGCACTGTTTGAACATTTTCATTTAGGGGTGTACTCACTTTTGTTGCCAGCAGATCAGACATTAATGAGTTATTTTGAGGGGACATCAACTTTACACCATTATACAAGCTGTACACTGATTACTTTACATTCTATCAGAGTTTCATATCTTAAGTGTTGTCTCTTGAGAAGATATAATAAAATATTTACAAAAGTGTAATGGGTGTACTCACTTTTGTGAGATACTGTATTTATATTTAACAGTTATTAGTTATTACAGCATGTGTTCTTAAATGTTTTGCAGCCAGAGAAGCATTTGACTGCCAAATAATTTCCGCTGAATTCAGTAAACCCATAACAACAACTATTTGATTGTTGTAATAGATCAGAATTGGCATACATAATGTTGATTAAAGTTTGGTTTCAGTTAAATCATCCGGTCAGATTAAACTATATGGCCAAACTTTTGTAGACACCTGACCGTCACACCCACATAAACATTACATTATGGATTTATTAACCCTTTTGCCTCAACTCTTCTGGAAAAGCTTTCCACTTGGTTTTTGTAGCATAGCTGTGAAGATTTGTGTTCATTCGGCCACAGGAGCATTATAGAGCTCAGACACTGATGTCAGGTGAGGAGGCTTGGAGTGCAGTCAGTGTTCCAGTTCATCCTTAGTGTTCAACAGGGTTGAGATTAGGGCTCTGTGCAGGACACTTAAGTGCTTTCTCATTATCTTTGCCAAACCATATTTCTATGGACTTTGCTTTGTGATTCAGCAAAGAGAAATGTTAATACTTATAACACTTTATATTTAATACTTTATACAAATGGATTACTTGGCTATGCTTCATGCACCTATGTTACAACCTATGTTGTTAAATGTATCACCACTTCATCATGTATCAGTGTGTCCCAAAAGTCTCTATTAACACATTTTACCTAAATGTAACTTTTTTATGTCAAATATTTTCTTCACCTTTTCTTTACAAAAACAAACAGAGTTGCCTTTGTCCCAGGCGTGGATAACACATCTGCTGTTATGCGAGTAATTGCCTAATTATGTATTTTAGGACACTGTGTATGTCGCATATATACATAAGTCTTAACCAAGTGTCTTTCATTTTTCTTTTTTTCTTATTAACTTATTACTGGACAGGTTGAAGATCTGGGCTGCTCATGGTCTTTCTCTTAATGTGATTCGACCCTCTGGCTTGAAGATGGCCAGTCAGTTCCGCAGTTACATTTGGGATCCGGTGCTTATCATTTCCCAGATCATCCTGATGCAGTGCATCTACTACAGTTTCCTAGGGCTGTGGTTAGCCGGCGTGGATGGTCTTGTACACACCAACAGATCTCTAGATCAGATATTCAGTTATGAAGTAAGTTTACTAAGCACAAAGAGAAGAGTTTAGCTATGTGGTGTTAAAGCCAGACTTTTAATCACCTTAATCAATACTGATATGTGTGATACTAAGAAATGAAAGTATTTAACAGTCATTCAATTGGTTTAAACAGATTTTCTTTTATTTTAAGTTTTTTTTTCCTAATCTATATTTAAGGTCCTGGGTTTTTCAACGACACAAGGGCGACTCTCTATGATGGCGTTCATTCTGAACTCTCTCACATGGTATGTGCCTGTTACTGTATTTAATGTGTATAATATATTGTACATTTATTTATCCAGCCTTTAAGGATAATTCCTTTCTTTAAAAATACATGAGAACCCTAGTCAGCTTGACCTAATAAAATGAATATGAATGTATTTGTATTTTGGTCTCTTGTCAGTGCTCTGGGCTTGTGGTTATTCATCCGCCGAGGAAAGCAGTGTTTGGACTTTACAGTCACAGTGCATTTTTTCCACATGATCGGCTGCTGGATCTATAATTCCCACCTGCCAGCTGCTCTGTCGTGGTGGCTTGTTAACGTAGCCTGCATTGCCCTGATGGCAGTCATTGGCGAGTACCTGTGCATGCGGACAGAACTTAGGGCCATTCCTGTGAATAGTGGCCCCAAATCCAACTTATGAGAATCTCTCTTATGGATAGACAACAAATTCAGAGCAGCCTTGGGCTGTAAATAAGCAGGCAGACAAGATTTAATCACTTGGCATGTTGAGCTGTGTTGCAGTGTTAACTTTTTATACCACTGGCGATGGTGTTTGCAAATAGGGGCCATGTATTGACTGAAAACGGACACTTATTTGGAGATATCTCAGTTTTGTCTTTTTTTTAAAATAATTATATATAAAGTTATTTTGGCTAAGTTAATGTTTCTCATGCTTGAACTCCCAGAATCAAAATAATACGTAACTGAATCATGAGAGAAACTGTTTCGTGGCACTTTTTTAAATCTTGGATTTTGAAAGACTTTTTGAAGCATTTGAGGTTGTTGTGTGCAAACAGACACTGAAGAACAGAGCTGATTCTTTATTGGAAAATAAATATGTTTTGTATTTGTCCTACTGATCATTTTAGTTTACCATTTAATAAAAAAATCCTGAGACTCATCTAGCAGTTATATAACATAGCTGAATGATGAGATTTTTTTTCTGTGTTACATGTGTATACTTTATTCTGTATGTTTGTCCTGTATATGAGTACAAATAAATGTTGTTGTTATTGTAAGGAATTGTTGCAACATTAACATAAAATGTTAAGGATCTTGAAAAAAAAAATTAATTATTTGAAATGTAATGCTTGAATTTTTCAGACTTAACCTTTTTACTTATCATTTGTCACATACAGTATATTTGGAAATATTCTGTTCATCTATGTTATTTCTTGGTGGGTATGAGGGAATAGAGGAAACAAAATAAGAAGAAACAATGTTTATTTAATTGCTTTAATTATTTTTCTTTGTGCTTTTTAATCATTGTAAATTAGTTTAAAAATAGTTTAAGCGTGTAGAAGAATTGAAAGACCTCTTCTATCCATACCCCTACAAGCTCAGCGGGTCTTTGTTGGTTTATGTGACCTGTTTTTACATTTGTATGATTATTACCATCTGTATGCATTACCACCGTATATACTGCTTATAATACTTAAGTACTGTGTGAGACTAACTTTGAAGCTCCTATCGGATACACGTTTGGCCAGACGAAAGACATTTTCATTGTGAACAGATGCACTATTGGCTAAGAGACTCTCATGTACAATGCATCATTAATCTTTAGAGAATTGCCAAACATGATTTGGTATACCAGAACTATTTGCAGTTTTCTGTGATAAATTTTAATTTAATGTAATCACAGTAAATAGCATTAATGTTTGTTTAAACTAATATTTGCTTAATTTATGTTTTTACTGCAATATATTTAATTTAGAATATAATCAATTAATTTATTTTGTAACTATTGATTTTTTTTAATTATTGGATTATAATATTTTTTATTATTAAAATCATATTTGTAAAATTATTATTTTATTATAAACTATGATGTGTGAGTATTATAGTAAAAAAAAAAAAAACACCAGTTAAGCAATTGCAAGCAAAATTTCAGTGGTTTCACTGAAGACTGGTGAACAGGTAACATGTTCTGAAGTGTCAAAATGTGATAGCCCAAAAAGCATTCCTATAGTTTGTCAATCTTGAACCAGATCAGAAGTGTCATCAAAACTGAAATTAGACCAAACAAAAGACTTGTAATGAATCTTGTAATGAACAAGTTTCACTTTTTACATTAAATGTAATTTTCTCAGGATATTCTATTTTTATCCCCAAGCCACTGTTTTTTAAAAGATGTTTCACCTTTTAATACTTCTCTAAAAACACTAGAAACTACACACTTGTATATCTGATGAATGTTTATGCTTTATTTTAGTCCTGTCATATGATGGTTATTTATTTATTTGTGTGTGTGTGTGTGTGTGTGTGTGTGTGTGTGTGTGGTGGCTCAGCGTTTAACACTGTTGCCTTGCACCTCCTGGTTCTGTGTGCATGGAGTTTGCATGTTCTTCCTGTGCTAAGTGGGTTTCCTCCAGGTACTTTGGTTTTCTCCCACAGTCCAGACATGCAGATTAGACTGATTGGCGTTTCCAAACTGCGTGTAGTGTGTGAATTCAACTCAATTTTATTTGCCATCTATTTATTGTCATTGTCACAAAGCAGCTTTACACAATCAAAACAAATTATGAAATCTGTATGAAATGTGAATGTGTATAAATCAAAATGATAAGATTGTCCCTGATAAGCAAGACAAGGGTGATGGCGACAGCGGCAAGGACAAACTCCCTGAGATGAAGAAACCGTGAACCTATCCTCATTTTTGTGATAACAGATAGAAGGGATTGATCTGCAGTCATACTGTATACATGATAAAGCAGTACAGACGATAAGTGAGTGAGTATATTTGTGTTGTCATTTATTTTCTCTAACTTTTAAGCAATTTTAATTAGTTCTTTATGCATTAAACAAGCATTTACTTCAAGTGTAAATTAGGCAAAGCTTAGCCATTATACAGATTTCTCATGAATAAACAACCTTGTTTTTGTCAGTTATGTTTTTTCTGATTTCAAGGTCTTTTCTCAGGTTTTGTTGTTCTTTTAAACCCGCTTCCAAAGCAGTTTCGGTCATGTACGGAAACGAAGCTTTAGGCGTCACTGGTCACGTTTTGGCTTAACGCGACAAGCGCCGGTAGTATTTGCTCCTCCTGGACGCCTGGTGGCGCTGACGCGCTCTTTCTTACCTCGGGGGCAGCTCGTTGAATATCCGGTTAGGGCGCCCGCATTTTGTTTGCCCGTAAAGATGCCGAAGTACGTTTAATTTATTGTGTTTTTTTGCTACATAAAATTATCCGTAATGCATGTTTGTAAATAGTTTCGTTATATTCGGGGCTTTCGTTACGAGTCTGCTTTTAGAAACACGGTTGAGATTCTGAGTGAAGAGTTAACGTTTGTTAGCTTTAGCGCTAGCTGGATGTAACAGTGTTTATCTCGCTAGTTGCAGCTATTGTTGGGTTTTCTTAAACGCGTTTAGTGCTGAATAGGCAAAAGTTCATGAGTTTGTCTGTTACGTATTAACTGTCCACATCTGTAAATTATTATGCGTATTTTTTTGGCAGATAAAGCGATATAAATACTTGTCCAAGTATTGATGTGTTGGGTTAGCTTGGTGTGTATGCTAACTAGTTTAGCAATATTCATGTCTGTCCATGAGAAACCTGGATAACTCGCACTCTCTTCTTCTTTTCAGGTTTTACTGTGATTATTGCGATACATACTTGACGCACGACTCGGTAAGTTTTAAGAGTTTTGCTTTAGGTTCATGCCTTGAGTGCAAATGAAGTAATGACTGGAATACGGAAATAACCCCAAGTCCTGTGTTTTCTCAGCCATCAGTAAGGAAAACTCACTGTAGTGGACGCAAACACAAAGAGAATGTAAAAGACTATTATCAGAAATGGATGGAGGAGCAGGCACAGAGTCTGATAGACAAAACAAGTAAGTACCTTTGCACTGTTTGGACCCCTTGGATTCTTTATTAGAATTTATTCATTTTGCACTCTCTTAGACTTGTTTTGTTAAATGCACACACAATTTAAATAAGGAAAAAATAAGTAATTTTCTGTGTGGATTTATAAATGGTTTTTGTGTGTTGCAGCTGCTGCTTTCCAGCAGGGGAAAATTCCACCCACACCATTCCCTGGCGCTGGCCCTCCAGGTGGATCCCTGCTGCCTCATCCTAATATAAGTAAGTCATATGCTTTAGGAATCATTTATAAATAATAGGATTTTTCCAATACTTCTGATATATATGCATGCACACATACAGTACCAGTCAAAATGTTGGACACAAGTTTGGATTTATTTTTCACATTCTAGAAATTTTTTTTTTTTTACCATGATTTTTTTTCCTAAACTTAGGAAAAACTTGACATTAAGTCAGTTGTGTTTTTAAGACATGAAGGCCAGCTGTGCTGGAATAGTTCTTACTTAAAAACAGTATACACGAGTGCATTTGCAAAACACATCAAGCACCATGATGAAACTGGCTCTCATTAAAACCCTTCCAGAAATTCAAGACCAAAACTTACCTCTGCTGCAGAGGACAAGTTCATTTGAGAGTTAATGATCTCAAGCTGATATGAGAGCTGTTATGGCTTTACAGAGCATATGTAGTAGACACATCTCAACATCAACTGCTCAAAGTTGCTGAAATTGTTCAGCATTTTTACAGTGTAGAAAGAAAAATAAAACGCGTCTCATGTTGTCCTTCCTGCCCCAAAAATAATCTTATAGGAGAGTGGCTTTGTTTTTAGGTATTCCTGCATGGTTAACATGCCAAGTATCCAAATAGCACTGAGTCTTGCTACCTATACAAATCTTTTTGAAAACCGGTGAACAGTTAAATTTAGTGCCTTTTTTTTTTTTTTTTTTTTTTTTTGCAAACTTACATGGTCAGATAACACTCAGGAAACTGTGAAATACTCACAGAGGGGAAACAAAAGTATCCTGACTTTTAGTGATGCTTGGTTCCACCCATGACGCATAAATATACTGGTTTGGGTGATCTTTTGTGAAAATATTGCACATTGTTGGTGGTTGAGTTCATGACTGATGGTGTATTTAGTTCCCCTAAACTAAACTTATTTTTAAATTGTACAAAAAAAAGCTTTTTTTTTCTTTTTTCTACTCTCCATCATTACACACCACATGTATTTAAACTCCCACTTTTTCACCTAAGTGTTATCCATAGCTTTTCTTCACATTGTGCTTTTGCTGCCGGTGAGAAAATTCTTTTTTTTTTTTTTTTATTGTCATAAAGAAGAAGCTGGTTATTCTTATTTTTTATTGTACTCATTAGATCCGTCCTCTTCAGAGAAGGTGTAAACCAAGCATAAAGTGCTCCCTCGCCGTCTGCTGTCAGTGCGCTCCTCCATTCCCGTTATCAGTGCTAGTAAAGTACATCATGGTGCTTGTGTTTTTTTGTTTTTTTTTCTTCCCCTACCACATGGTTGTCAGCGTGTGAATAGTTTAGAGTTTACCATTTGTGGTGGTAAAAAAACTGTTTTACTTCAAATGCCTCCAAAGCATTGTTGAGCAGTTGCAAAACATGGGCACGCAGCTTCTAACGCGGGCATGTGTGAATCCAATTGCCGCACATGGTGTTTTAAGACTTGTGTAAGTGTGCATACTGGGTGGGTTTGTAACCAGTTCACTTGCAGAATTTAGACAAACAGGCCGATCTGGAGCTTTTGAATGTGGGCAACATTTGATGATGTATTTTCATGTGTTTCTGTTGTGCCACTTAGCTGATTTTGTAGTGAGTGTACAGGCTTCTATGTCCAAGGGTAATCGGTCACAGCTGATCAACCTGAACTCCAGCCAGTTTTGGTCACTGCCATCAATATGTGCATCTCTACTATAAATGTAAAAACTAAAAAATGTCGATTTTGGAGGAAATGTGGTGATGCATGACTCAGATTTATAACTGAATCATTTCCCCCACTCCCATCTCTACTCACCTCTGTTCATTTACACCTGCATTACTCATGTAGAAGAAACTCTGTTGCAGACTCTCTCTCTCTCTCTCTCTCTATATATATATATATATAAACGTGTGCATAGTTAGTGTTGTAGAAAGGATTGACTTTGTTTGTGTGATAGGGAACTTAAAAAACTTAAATGAAACTCATTTTAGATTCATTAAACAAAGTGATATTTCAGGCCTTTTTAGTTTTTACGTCAATGATTGATGGCTCATGAAATAAAGACCAGTTTCTCAAAAAAGTATTTACAGTGCAGAAGTCCGGATAAAAAATGTTTAATTTATGCAGTCAATATTTCGTTGGTGCTTTAAAAAAAAAAATTATAATAATAATAATTTTGTATCAGTGCAGCATAATGTAGATGTGATCAGCCCGTGGCACTGCTGAAGTATTATAGAAGACCTAGGTTGCTTTTAATGGCAGCTTTCAGCTCGTCTGTATTAAGGAATTGGGTGTTTCTCCTCTTCCTCTTGACAATACCCCATAATGCACAGTAATCTCATGGTCAGCAAACCAGGTAATGGTATTTTTGGCATTGTTGCATTCTTGCTGGAAAAGTAAATCGGCCTCTCCATAAAGCTGCTAAACAGACGGAGGATATTCTGTTTTTGAGATGCACTGTATAGTATTATGTGGGTAATACTAGTTATGCAGTTTAAAGCACAATAATCCTGACAAGAATGTACCATTTCTGAACAAGATGAATGAACAGTGGGTTGCACAGATTATCAGGGGGTGGAAAAACAAGCAAAGCAGACTTAACATCCTTTAATTATTAATGTCAAAATATTTGACGGCTTCACTTTTCAGCTGCTACCAAGGCTGTAGTTAAATGTGCATTTTAAAGCTCCTAGACGCTGCTGTAGTTGCAACTGCAATCAATCATTAAGCTTGGATTTTGTCATTAAGCTTTCAGGGTGTCCCATACCATGCTCTGCCACCAGCTCATCCACACTAAACACTTTAAGAATCTGCATGTACTTAAATAGTGTAACCCAAAAGGCAAATTTAATTTGTTGCACCTGTTTATTTACTTTTATCATTTAGTGTGGCCCAAAAAAACATTGAAACTGGAAATTTACACTTTGCCTCTATATGGCTTTTAATGAAGTTTTTTTGTGTGTGTGTTCTTTGCGGCACAAATAAAACTGCCTAAAATAGCAATGTACTAAAGTTTTTTGCTGTAACTATGAAAAGTTCTATACCATGGGAACATCAGAGGATGAATCTTGCAACCAAAGAAAATCCTGCATACCTTCTTGCTCCCAAATGCTTATGTTTACCAAGTTCATGCCCATGCAAAACTTTAGGAGAAGGATTATATCTAATTATAATTTAAATATATTTAAACAATTATTTTACTTGAGAAATTTAGTGCTGTTTGAATGGACAACCCAAATAAACCCCAACACTGAAGATTAGTCTGGGCCTTGCATGAGCAATGTTCATCTGCTGACATCAAGTGTTTGGATTACAGGTGGACCTCCTAGGCCAGGCATGTTGCCAGCTCCTCCAATGGGTGGCCCGCCAATGATGCCCATGATGGGTCCTCCTCCACATGGCATGATGCCTGGTGGTCCAGGTAGGATAACTGTTATCATCCACATGCTTGCTAAATTCCTGTACCCCGCCCTTATTTTGTCCACGAAATATATAGCAGTCTTATCATTGTTTTGTGAACATGCTTTAATTAGATATTAGTTAATTAAGGTATGCATGGTGACCTGGTTTGCAATAATCTCCTTTTGCTTTCTGCAGGCCCAGGTATGCGGCCCCCCATGGGTGGTCATATGCCGATGATGCCAGGCCCCCACATGATGCGACCTCCTGCTCGGCCAATGATGCTCCCTGTTAGACCTGGCATGGCACGACCGGATCGATAGAAAGAACTGTTGTTCCATGATTGCCCTTATCTTCTAAACAAAGACTCCATCAACTGCATACACTGACTTAACCATTGGTTTCAGTGGTTTTGGGAGGAGATCATGTGTTGTTTATTTAACAGGACCCGTTTTCTCTCCTTTTAACGTGGAAGTCGATATATATTTTTTTCCCATGGCCAATAATTCATATTTGTTAATTAAGACACCGTATTTGTGATCTCTTCAAGCTGGATTGGTTTAAGTTTTAGTGTTGGAAGTTTTTTTTTTTCCTTCTTTTTTTTAGGACTGATTTCACAATAAAACTAAAAAAAAAAAAACACACACGCCTCTGCTAATTTAAAGTTAGAAGAAGAATATAAGGCATCTGTAACTGACATTGGGATTTACTTTCTTTCTTTCCCCAAAGTTAGAAACTTCCAGAATAAAATATGGAAAACATATTTAATTGGCTTAATAGCGGACACGAAAAAAGTCATTAAATTTTATTATATCATTTATATTGATGTGACAACTAAATAAAAGAATTCTGAACATTTTATATAACATTTTAGGTTAGTCCCCAAAAAAAGACTTGGTTGTTTTATTCAAGGATACAAATGCTACAGCATTTGGCAAGTCTCTATCTTGACATCATATCCAAATACTCGGTGCAAACAAAATAAAGTGCAAGCGGTATACAGAAAGTGATTTTTTTTTTTTTTTTATATGAAGAGTGGGACATGCTATATATAGTTTTTTTTTTCTTTTTTTCAATTAAATGTCCCATCACATCATGAATGAGTAACAATGCTAAGGTAAAATGCGTATTTTATGTTAATTCACAGTGTGATTAAAGTTGAGTACCTTCAGCTTAAGCCATTTTTATAGATGTGGTTGCACAGTGTTCATTCTGAATTGCATGACAGAAGTTATGTTGCCAGTCAGCGCTTATTCAGGTGTAAATTTACAGCCCTACTTTTAACATTTCCAATAGTCTTGGCTAACATTTAAAAATCCATCCAAACAATTCTTGAAGCAAACATTTAGTAAACAAATTCGTCACTTTTGTATTGTAGAGTAGGTCTTAAATATAAAGGCTAAAACATATTTTGCTCTTTAGACTTTTTGTTGTATCTGGAAATTCCCTGTATCTAAGTAAAGGCTGTGTTGAGGAACATAAATTATAATTGATCACACAGAGCTTAATACTAATGTCCCGTTCCAGATTCTCCAAATTTCCTATATGCTTGCTATTTAATAGTCAAGTAAACAGTATGTTTTTTCAAACATAAAAGACTAGCATGCTGTGGCTGTTGTACACACAGACCCACCTCGCAAGCAAATGCTCAAATCCTCATTGCGACTTTGTCTAAACTCATCACAGGAGTAATCACACAGTACTGGATCAACCTTCTCATCCTGCAATTTTCTGCCAATGAATGATTGACACGTCTTGATTCATTCATTCACTCACACGTTATGATTCACCTGATTTCCACTTCTATTCACACCTTGGTGTCCGGAAACTTGAAAGGTGGAGTCAGCTACACAGGAAGAAATATATATTCGATTTCAGAAATATGACTTCATCCTTGGTTATCTAAATGATGGGCATGTATTTAACAGTACAAGTCTGACACATTAAAATACTATTTACACGAACACAGTGATGAGACAGAATGCAATGCGATGGATTGCACGGGTCGGTGAGACGTGTTAGGGAATGGAAGCAACCCAACAGGGACAAACGAAAAGCTGGTGATGGATGGGTGGTGCCGTGTGAATGTAATCACTGTTAAGTTGAGGATATGTAACACATTCAAGAAGAAACTAAGTTTTAACAGTCTACTTCAGAAAAACAACAGACCAATACATACACTTATAATAGGAAACAACCTAAGTTATGATGTGTAATTTACAGTGTATTAAATGCTAATTGTCTAATAAAATAACACCCTGGAATGTATTCTTTTTAAGCTTTTTCTGCCATCCTTGTCAACTGGAATCAACTAGTAGGAATGAATCGAGTTAGTATTGTGTTAGAGGATTCTCTGTGCTAAGGTGACCCAATAAAAAGTCAGTCACAAAATGTAAAGATGATACAAGTTCACATCTGTATACCCATGACTACTAGAGACTGACAAGGAAGGAGAGAAAGCTTTGGCATTGTGTAGAGACTATCCAGTAAAACTGAACTGCATTTCAATCACGTTAACCCTAAACAATGTGGAACATTATTCTTTTGAACTCTTCCCGTGACTGTTTCATTTCTTAATCTTTGTGTCGTAGATATTTCATGATTAAGCTGAAGTTTACCCCAATTACTAAATTCTGAAATACATTTTTTTTTTTGGTTCCACCAACCAGATTGCGTCAACACTGACAAAACAAGCGACAATTTAAAAAAAAGCATGAACACATATGCACAAATGTTGTATTTACTAAATGATTTTACAGTGTACGAATACAAATACAAAACTTTTAAGGGTTTCAAACCGTAAGTCATTCAGATTCATGCTGCGATTAATCACACTTAGTCATAGCCCTGGTAGTGCCACACATATGCTAAAGTAAGAAGGAAGAACAATGATTATTAATGCAACCAACAACAACATCATAATTTATATATACATATTACAAAAGAGGACCATAACTGGGGAATCGGGCCTCATATTTGTGCTGTGCAATTGAACTTTCTAAGGCCTCTGACCTGTTTCCATCTTTATTATTGCATTTCATATCCCAAGCTATGTTTTATGCAAAACTGCAACTGAACATGTGTTGACACTTGTATGTTTTCTAGTTGGACAAAGGAAGCACGGAGAGCGAGTTGTGAACAGTGAACTGTGCACTGAGCGCGGCAGAAATATAGGGCAAGCTAGAAATAATCATTAGTGGAGGTGGAGACGGATATAGTGCGCATACTGTGAGGAATTTCTTACATGTTTGCATCTACAGTGGCGATGAACTGTATGTTTGTAATTATGTTTGAAACTGGCACGGACAGTAATGCTGTTCCAAACAGAAATTTCATGTTGCTAGCTTTCACTGATTCGTGTCTGTCAAAGAAAAAGCCAAAATATATCTAAAAGGTATAGGCATCTCAACTACAAGACTTGATAACCAGCTACGCTTCAGTTTGTGCTCAAGGCTTCACAGAGGCAAAATCCTTTGATATGAGAGGACTGTTAACGTTCAGCCTTTTAATAGAAAAAATAGTCTGAAAAGTCAGAACTACATAGACTATCAGACTGAAAGGAATTCTTTAAAGAGGGACAGCTGCAGAGGAGTGTCCAGGATGTCTAGACAAAATTTTTAAAATGCAGAAGATGGCAGATGGCTCTTTGAGAAAACTACACAGATGAGTTGTGGGGACAGAAAGAGAAAAAGAGAGAGAGAGAAAGAAAGAGATAGAGAGAGATCAGGGAGCAGATCTTGCCCTGAGGGAGGCTACAATTCACAGTGAGAAGGCACAGGGCACTACAGTTCTCTCAGGGGGCAAGTGGCTTAACAGGGCAGCTGGTTAGGACTGTTGTCCCCGCTTCAGAATATGGTGGTCTCATACTTGGCACCGCAGGCCGGCCTGGAGGAGTCACGAGGGTCATAGTGCCAGCTGCTGCCCAAGGACTGCACATCTGTCTCCTGCTCGATGGGCTCCATCTGCCGGGGAGGAGGGAGGGACGGATGAGACTGCAAATGCTCACCCACCACATGTGCCATAGAATGGGCATGATGCAGGAAAAATCACAGTGAACATTTACAACTGCAGCCTGTATGTGGTACTAGGATGCAGTGCATTGTGGACTGACATAGTGAGCAACAGACTAATTTGCACTTAGAATGTTTCTCTACTGTAATTTCCCCCAAAATAACATTTTGTAAAATGCTTTTCTCAGTTTCCCTATTTACCTTATGAGCCTAAAAGACAAAAAGAAAAGGATGATTCATCTTTCCTCTAGTTTTACTGTAAAAAAAACTACTACTACGATAGATAAAAAACTACGGAGAAATTATACATAGTACATGGAAGTATAGATAATGTTTCAAAATTTTCCTCAATTCAAAATGGAATCATGCCACAAAAAATTACTAGTGTACATATTCAAGTAAAAGGGATATTTTTTAATCGATAAAATTATATAATGTCACCTGACAAGTAACTTTAATTAGTTATCTAAAAAAAGTTAGAGGCAGCCATGCTATTTTGCCTGAAAACAACATCCAGTCTCTGTAAAGTTGTTGGTCATATGCAAGAGTAATAACTTAGCAAGCAAAGCTAAAAAAACGGTTTGTACACGGACATCCCACATGGGAAACTGTAAAGATTATAAACTTCATTCTGAAGAAAAACAAATTCTTCCCTTGAAATGATATTACAATTATAGTGATGTTAGTCACAGCTCAACATAAAGGACATGAAAAATTACCGCAGTTAGGCATACATTGCAGCTTTCCTATTCTTCCCTTTTTTATTTATTTATTTATTTTTCAAATAAAAAAAAAAGTAAAGAAAAGGTAAATAATGAAAAGTGAAAGAAAATTTTGTTAAAGCTGGAAATGGTCAGAGAAGGGAATGGGAAGGTGTGAAGCAAGGTCAGAGAGAAAGGGAGATGGAAAGAAAGAAGGAATAAAAGAGAGTAGAACCTGAACTCCAGGGCTGACAGAGGGCAGCGGGAGGTAGGAGGGACGGTGGGCAGAACAGGTGTGACAGTAGCAGCAGTGGCATTCCGTTACTGGTGCACCCTGTGAAGGAGGGGAAGTGAGAGCAGACCAAAAGAAACATATATATTCAGATAAGAAACATATTATACATTATATTATAGTACACATATAATATGATATACATTAAAATATTATACCATGTAATGTAATTTATTGTAATAATGTATAACAACATTTAGACAGTTTGACAGAAGAACATATGCAATTTTTTGACTTTTACTAATTTTGGCAAATTATTATTCTCTGACACACAAGGTCATGTTTAAAAAAACATTTCATTTATAAGTAATGTGTGTACGAAGCGGTGGCACGTTGGCTTAGTGGTTAGCAGTATAGCCTTGCACCTACAGGGTCTGGGTTTGATTCCCAGCCAGGTTCGAGTCCCGCCTTTGTGTGCATGGGGCCCCGTACTTAGTGGGTTTTCTCTGGGTACTCTGGTTTCCTTCCACACTCCGAAAATTGTGCAAGCTAGGCTAATTAGCCTTCCCAAATTGCCTGTAGCGTCTATGTGTATGTGTGTGCCCTGTGATGGACTGGTACCCTGTCCAGGGTGTATTGTGTAAGTCTCCTGGGATGGGCTCCAGGCTCCCCATGACCCTGAATACAGGATGAAGCAGTATAAAGAATGACTAAGTGTGTATAAAGCTGTTGGTTAAACTGTGCATGGCTGTACTAGGATAGAGAGTTGTTGTCGTGTACCAAAGTGAACCTAAACTGGTAGAGGAGGGGCTGATGGTGTAAACTGAAGTTTCTGTATTGCTTGTAATGTTTCTCATGATCTTTAACAGTCTTTCCAATTAAAAAAGTTTTGTGTGCAACAAAACTCAAACTATTGGACTGCATCAAGCAAAGAAAACAGGAAAATTCCAGACCACTGTAACAAATCTCAGTAGCTCTTTGGGGGTGTGTCAAAAAAAACAAAACATTATTTAGCTTTTTAGAAATTTAGTTGCTTTGCTGTAAAAACCTTTTGTACACAGTTTCCATGATGACACGGGGACCAACAAGGTCCTGTGAGGAAATTTTGGGATCCATTTTGGAAGATTTAGAATTCAGACAAACTGTTTTTGGGTCATGGCATAATGAGGACTTTGCCCTAGTGTACTTTCAACTGCAACACTGGAAGATGACAAACACTTCACCGTCTGCACCATTTAAACCTTTTATGTCACTTTGAAACTACTTTGTTTAGGACCAGGTTCTCTCACACAGGTGCAAATCACAGTCATTCAGACAATATCAATGAATGCTGGCTCATATTATAGAAATATTATAGATAAATAGATATCTTTATCTGATGCCATCTCAAGTTGTGCCACATCTTCCTGCAACAAAACCCAAATTAACTGTTGCTGCAAGACATTTCATGTTTACGTATATAAAAATCTTAAATGTTATGATAGTATCTTGTGCACAATTGTCTGGCATATTTGAAGGATTATAGTTTAGTTAACTTGCATCCAGAGACGTTTTCTGAATATTTGGATGTTATTTGTATTTTTTTAAGACCTGGAGCAGCAAAAGTTTTTCTGATTTAATTAAATATCCACTGACCCCAAATGTAAACTGATTCAGATTTTCTAAGAGTAATAGGTATTCTCCCTAAAAGCATAAAAAACTAAAATACCCTTGATCGCACTTGTGTATTTTAATTCTCATACTGGTGACAGTTAACACAAACCTATTGGAAGTACTGGACGCGTTATTTCCAGTGCACCTGGAAATTTTTATAATTCCTTATTTTAAAATAAATTAAATTTATTATTTTTCTCAAAATTCTACAAACAATAAGCCATAATGACAATGTGAAAGAAGTTTGTTTGAAATCTTTGCAAATTTATAAAAAAATAAAAAATAAATCACATGTCCATACAGTAAGTATTCACAGCCTTTTTCTTGACACTCAGAATTGAGCTCAGAAGATGTTTCTACAACACGATTTGGGTCCACCAGTGGTAAATTCAGGTAATTGGACATGATCTAGAAAGACACACAATTGTCCAAGGATGAGCACAGTGGCCTCTATCATCCATAAATGGAAGAAGTTAGGAACCACCAGGAGCGGGCTACTCGGCCAAAGTGAGCGACTGGGGAAGGAGGGTAGAACCCCTTTATCAGGGAGGTGACCAAGAACCCGATGGTTAGTTTGAAACCTAACCATTACAGTGGAAAAGAACCTTCCAGAAGAACAACCATCTCTGCAATCAGGCCTGCATGATAGAGTGGCCACACGGAAGGTATTTCTCAGTAAAATGCACATGACGGGCTCCTGGAGTTTGTCAAAAGGCATCTGAAGGACTTTCAGACCATGAGAAAGAATTTTTTTTGTTAAAGCACCTTTGGCACCAGTTACAGTCTCAGGTCTTTTTGAGTATGATGCTACATGATGGTTTTTCTTCTGGAAGGTTCTCTGTTAATTGTGGGACCTTATATAGACAGGTGTGTTTCTTTCGACATAATGTCCAATCAACTGAATTTACCACAGGTGGACTCCAATCTAGTTGAAGAAACATTTTTTTCTTTGTTTTTTATTTGTAATAAATTTGCAAAGATTTCAAACAAACTTCTTTCACATTGTCATTATGGGTTATTGTTTGTAAAATTTAAAGAAAAATAAGGAATTTAATCGATTTTGAAATAAAGCTGTAACATAGCAAAATGTGGAAAAAGTGAAGCACTGTGAATACTTTCCAGATATACTGTATTTGGGAAGCTATTTCTTACCACTGATCGGCGCGTGCTGTTGCGAGATGACACCGGCCTGCTGCTCTTGGTTTCAACGATCTCCAAGTTCGCACCACTGTAGGTACTGTGACGTCGGGCCTTCTGTGCCTGAAGAGCAACTTGATAGGCCACTTCAAATGCTTGTCCCAGAGTCAAGATGATCTCATAGGTTTGTGTCTGTATTGGGGAACACAATGGAGGGTAGAATTTAATGGTGACATGCCAGGTTACTGTATGTTCATGATAAAACTGACATGCGGATGGTATCAATGAAAAATAGACATTCATGAGAAACCTTATTATTTCAACATAAATGAAAGATGTTTAATCTTTGTCAATGATTTCACTTAATCTGGAACTAAAATGTGTGTCTTACCACTTCAACTGTGGTGAAAACATGGCAGAAGTGGTGCCCCGACTTTAGATCTTTTGTGATATAGGCAAAAGCGCGAAGTTCATCAGGATCTTGAGCCGCACAGGAGATGTTCTGGATCTCATGTTCCGCCACGATACCCTACATAGGTCACAATATTTTGCATGAGTGCTTTTTTTCACTGACTAAAACATTTTATTTGGGCTACCAACGAGCAGAATTCTATTTATTTTATATAATAGTTTTGGATTTTATGCTAATAACTTTAGGTTATTCCTCGTCTGTGCATAAGTTTGGAATGAATAACTGCATCCTACCTTAGAGGCTGCGTCTATGAACTTGACCCCTTTATAAGTGATGGAAAGGATTATCACAGGACCTTTCCGGTGGTCTTTTGATTTCTGACAAACGAGACACAGAGAGGCAGCATAGGTTTGTGGTGTTTGAGCTGAATAGTTCGAGCTATTTATGCTGCTATTCTGTATTATTGAATTGACTATTTATGATTTAAAATAAACACTCATTTAAAATAGGCAGAAAATCACTACATTGGATAAAGGCTATAACATGTAGCCCACATAAAACAATTAAACTAACTGTAAAAAAAAAATTGAGAAACTAAAAAACTGAAAATATGAAAAAAAATTATTGTTTTACCCGTATTCTTGAACAGGCTTCTTGCGTAGATTCAATACCTCTGAGATCTCTGATTATCACAGACCCAAGATACTATAAAGCCAAGAAGTCAGTGTTAAATCAAACACAGTTACATTTACAGTGTCATTTAAGAATAAAGACTTTGCTTTGCCTCTAAGTACAAATATATACAATTTACAGTACATGTACATATTTGATTGTTTTTAATTGCTTTTTCCTGGCCAGGGATTTGATGTACTTTAAATAGTTTTAAATTGCATAAAATAAACTGATTCTTGAATCCAGTTCATAATATACAGGTAATTAGTACTGTACATGCAGGTATACTGCCCAGAAAAAAAGAAAGTTGCACATTCTAATATTTCATTTGACCGCCTTAACTTTGATTACAGCCTGCAATACAGTATGTTGACCAGTTCATGTTTGAAAATGCTCCTAGACCCACCCTTTCACAATTTGAGTCCTGGAATATGCCCGTGACATCAGGGAAAAAAAAGCCCATTGAAAGGATAACCTGTTTTTTCTGCACATTCAGGTCATCAGATGACTTAATTTTATTGCCACATAACGTTGCTGAGCCTAGACCTCCAGATCATATACCGGATCATAACACTGCCTTCTGATGCTTGTACATTGGGTGCTGTGTATTATCGGTATATCCTATATATGCATATACTGTATGTAAAAAAAAAAGCCTAAATCTACAAGAGTGACCGATAATACACAGCACTTCCTTCTTACCCTGACGCACCCATTGGAATAGGAATAGGCTCAATCTGGACTTATGAGACCACATGACCCTTTCCAAAGTCCAGTCTCTATCTGCCCTTGCAAATTCAAGCTTAGACTTACTAACAAGTGGTTTTCTTTTGTATGGTTTCTTATCTTTTCCTACTTTCACGATTCAAAATAACTGTTATCTACAGTTTTTTTTTTTGGCACCACTTCACTAAGGTCACTCTCACTCATTCTCTAAAGTATACTGCTAATCCTGTACAGGATCGTGGGCGTCCTGGAGCTTATCCCAGTGGACTCAGGACAGAAAGTGGAGAGGATTGGACAGGGTGCCATTCCATTACAGGCCATACTGTATAATCACATGCACACACAATTTGGAAACTTTGATTAAGCTAATTAACATGTCATTTGCCTGTGGGAGGAAACACATGGGAGTACATCCAAACTTCATGCACACAGACCCAAGGAAAGGTCACAGTGCTAACCCGTACGCCACCATGCCACTTCACCAGACCTTTAAGTGATTTCTAATCACAGCTCACATTTTTTTTTCTAATCACATTTCTTTCATGATGCTAATGGTTTAGGACTATCCTTCAATGTTTATTTTGCATGATTCAGGCCAACAATTTGACCCTTCTAAAACAGCGATTTTCTTCCTGGCCAGGCAGTATATGACATTATTCATAAAATGTTTGTATGTCCAAACTGAGATAGATATTCTTATTATAAAACAATCTTATAGAATACAGAGTATTGATAACTATGGACCTTTGTGCAGACTTTGGTTAAACCACTGTATCTTCCAAACCATCCTGTATATGCATAAACTGTATGTAAAAAAAAATGCCTAAATCTACAAGAGTGACTTACACTAGCTTCATAGCAACAAGCCTCTGTGATGAGCTTCTCAGGATGGTGGTGCCACGTGGAAACAGTGGTGTATGCAGTCTGGCTTGGGGTTCGTCGAGATTCCTTGTGACGATCTGTATGCCGGTCCTTTATAAACATTCCAGTAAATGGTTAAGACAGAGCAAAATACATAAAAGGATAAATGAGTAAATAACTTTTTTTAAATAAATATGTTGATTTTTATGTATCATTTAAATAAACCATTACATCAAAAGTACTTAATTGTGTATACATCATTCACTTTTCTTTTATAAATTATTTTTCCCTTCCTTTCCTTGTTTTTCGCTTTCTTCCTTCTTTTATTATTATTATTATTATTATTATTATTATTATTATTATGTTGTACTGTACATATGCACTTGTGTATACGACTACATGTAAAATACATGAATAAGCAAACAAATTAATATTATGCTATTGACGTCAACCATATATACAGTACACATACAAAGTGGGTTCATATATAGCAGAATACTTTTTTTTGTTTATTTATTACTTTCTGTTTGTATTCACAGATTTTTTTCCTGTTATTATTTCTTATATATTTAAAAAAAAAACATGGCAATAAAGAAGTATACTGTAGATTTCACATTAAGGCATAGCAATCAAGCCCAAAAAGCATTGTAAGAGCAGTTTTAGGTGCACCAATGGAAAAGTATGAAGATATGTACACCTGTAAATATAAATCTACAGTACTCATGCGGCAACCTTTTTTATTTGTTTATTTATTTATTTATTAGAAAAGGAAAGTTTTAAAAAGAAACCTGATTAGGTTAAAGATTAAGTTCCCTGGTGGAATAATGGATTGCAATTAGACTCTCACTGCCATGATCTTGGACAGAGTCCCATTTTATGGATGCATTACAATTGAGAGATAGAATATAAAATATAAAGTCTATTCAAATAATAATTTTGTGTTTGGACCATTGTCTTAACATTATCCCAATTGCATGCAGACAATGCTGGTCTAATGTAGTTTTATAAACTTTCCAAAATTAAACCTTAATGCCTAATTAACCAATGTTGGCCCATGAACGTTGTCACTATAATAGTTGCCTGGGGAGACACATGCCAACACACAAAGCCAGCCAACTGCATCTTTTTAATTGCTGCTCATATTGTGTCAAAGGGCAGCACAAAATAATATCAGTACTCTTTCACATACATGATTGCTTCGCAGATGGCCACAATTTACCATTGTCACTATGACAATGACAAAAACAAAGTGTCATGCACTTGTCGTCTACACCCTAAGCCTACTTACATACTCCTTTTCCACTAAAGAAACTAATGGTCTTATGGCTAAAATTGGATGATTAAAAAGCAAAGCTTGTGTTTACGTGTCTAATAGTCTGGTGTCCACAAACCTTTGGACATATTGTGTACTATAGGGCAATAAAAAAATCAAATGAAAATATTACAGTGTATATTTACATGCACAGTTTATATAAAACCAGTAATAACAAACTGATTAAATTTTATTTAAATTTAATATTTTAGTTGAGTAAAAAATATTTTCTTCCCATTTTTGACTCCTATGAAACAGAAAAACTCTTTTACCATAATGAAAACCAGAAGAAGCCTTATTGTTGTTGACATGGCAGCCTACAGTATATTGTTCAGCGCTAGTCAGTGCTAATCTGCAATATGTAGTGTGCAAGTATGTAGTAGGGGTGCATGCCTACAAAGTTTTACTAGTCAATTATTAATTCTAGAATGTAGTAATTTAAAATGCATTTGTGTGAAGGAGCTGGAGGTACAGCTAAGCCTGCTGATCAACTGAGAGCACAGCACAGCATGGAAACTCTGTACAGCTTAAGGATGATAAAATACCACCTTAATTAGGAATGGAGTGCATTGTCTACAGCAGTGCCTTAGATGTTTCAACACCACATTTATCCTCAGCCTCTGTGGCACCTAAAAATGAGCTGCAATGCGCCTCTAATATGAACAAAACTAGCTGGATGGGAGCATGCAATGCATCTTGCACATTTTCCCCACTTCGTGCAAAGTGTTTAAGGTTCATTAAAGCAGGGGCGGGAAGGGGGGGGGGGATTTTACCAGCATTGTCTTATTGCCATTGTCCTTATTTAGTCTCACAATTAAAGTACATTTAGCTGCTTTCTTTACCGTCTGCTTCCCTGTTTTTCCACCTCTATGCAATCCAAAGTATGCGGGATTCACTCTTAGCCATATTATGCTTTGCTTGCCTATCTTAGTTTATAATTATGCTTTCCCACTAAACAATATGAGTCCAACAACTTGTATAGATACTAGAGTAAAGACCTCTTCTCTTATAAATGGTGGTTAATAAAATTCTTTAAGCCGATTAAATCAATTAAGAGACGTTAATGAACATGTTGAGAGCTTGGAATACAGCCTCATTCTCTAAAAAATCCAAAGCCTGTGATTTCTCTGCGGAATTTCATAGTGCTTGAAGGCAGTATGTAAAAGAAGGAGTGAATAAATGGGGGATTTCAAGCATTTTTATTAATTGAATACGCTTGGAGACTGATCAGCCGATGCTTGATATCGCCCTCGTTAATCAAATTGGCTTGTTAATCAGCTTGGCTAACCAAGGTTACATGGATATACCCCTAGGGCATGTTCTAGGGGTCAGTACTGGTAAGCCTTATTGTTAATACGTGTCCTGTTTTTTTTTTCTTTTCTTTTTTTTTCTAGGTTTATTATTTTTAAATCCTATACTATTATTGCCATAGCATGAAAAGAGAATCTATCAAACTACTTGTTTGCTTTCATAGTGAAATATGAAAAAGTTTGGATATTAAGACATTGAAGATTTTATTAATCTGCTGTTGTTGTTGTTGTTGTTGTTGTTACAGCTGTATGAAATTAATTATGCAGCCTTATTTAGACCAGTATCTTAATATGTAATCAAATTTACATCTACTGCCCTCATGCATTTTTTTTTTTTTACATTTTGATGATAAATTTGAAAAATATTGTAAAGAATAATACATTGCTTCACACACTGTCAGGGATAGCTTCTGTATCTACCATGATCCTTGCCAGGGTAAAGATGTTGCTAGGGATGAATGAATAAAAATTTATAAAAATAATAATTAATAAAAAAAATTAAAAATAATAATTATAGAAAACATTATCTTCTGAATAAACATCTTAATTTTGTGTATTAATTTGTGTGTTTATACACATAATTACGTTTTTTAAAGATCACAACAAGCTCATGTCTGTTATTGGAACAATAAGTAATCAAATGAACCCAGGATCTTCAGTCTAACCCACCCAGTTACAAGACCCACAAAAGACCAATACAGTACTGGCTCATTTTTGATTATCCACACTTTTCACATTTGTAAATATGCTGCCGATTTCCAAAAAGTTCACACAAGATCTGTCTGGGTCGCCTTGCGCTATGATTATGGTGTGAATTTCCTGTGGCATTGTTTTAACAATCCTATGCAATGTCCTAACTTTTATTTCCATCCATATTTGCATTAATTTTGTCTGGAATCTTGTATCGATGATGGGAGAGCAGAACAATAAAATAAAGTTGGCGCTAGCTTATAGTAGAATTAGAAGGTCAGGACTCTTTGGTGACCAATTCTTGTATGAATTTATTTATTTTCGAGCTTCACTAACAAGTGGTTTTCTTATGGCCACACAGCAGTTTAGTTCTTATTTTATGTGTTCTTATAACAATACTGTATGTATGTGGAAGTGCCCTTACTTTCACTATTTGATTTCTATTGTTGATTTTTAATGATGTTTTTAAGTGATATCTTTTAATAATGCACTGAATAATTCTTAACCCAATTAAAGCAATTTCAGCAATTACCTTCGTTATTTTCTTTGTTTGATGTAGGCCAATATTTGACCCTTTTGAAACACAGCAACATCTTTCTGACCACCAGGTACATAATCTGATATTGTTGTTTAAGAAATAAGAAGCTACTCACTACATCAGTTAAGCTTTTAAAAGTTGTTGCCAGCTGAAACATATTAATCACTGCAGTAGTTATCCAATCCAAGGCTCTTTAGTATTTGCTTATCCAAAAGATGACTAGACCACTAGCTATATATTCCTAACAGTTGTTGTGAAGTTTTGTACGATACCCCAAACTGTTTGATCTGTGATGTAACTGAATTTTTTTTACCTGGCTAATTGTCTGGCTTATTTTTTTTTTTAGGTGGTGGAATAAACTTCCTCCAGATGTCCGTACCGTTGAGTCTTTGACTATCTTTAAACAACGTAATTGTTTTTTCAGTACTTGAACAAAAAAAATGCCTAATTGTAAATGTAAATGTATATACTCCCCATCCGGTGTGTAAATAAGGACCGGTGATAAAACAGACACCCTCGAGCCCACACAATTTTGTGTGCAACAGAGAATATTAATCTTTTAATGACTTATCATTTTTAATCCAATTTGCAAAACAAGAAAAAGGGTTTAAAATATACCCTTTATAATAAAAACATTATTAATAGACCTGAGGGCATCTCAGATCAAAAGCCTAATAGACCCGAGACTCAGAACATCCTTTTTACTAGCCATTTTTTTCTGTTCAGGGTCACTGTGAATCCGGAGCCTATCCTGGAAACACTGGTTATAAAGCAGAAATACACCCATGGATGAGACATCATTACAGATCACCATGTACACATACATTGATCAACCACATACCAATAACACAACAACACTGAACACTAACTATGCACCAGTAATTTGGAGAACAAAGGTCAGTCTGTCTGGTCGGATTACACAGACAAGCCAATGCAGCACATCACTGAAAGAAGTCAATGCTAGCCACAATAGAAAGGCATCAGAACATCCAGTGCACCACAGTATACCATGCACAGGGGCCAGCAGTTTAAGAGCCCAAGGCATCTACTCAGACCATCAAATTCTTTAGATCCCAATCTGATCGAGCACCCATGAAATGAGCAGATCCAATTGACAGCACCCCTTCCCCACAAACCACAGTACTCAAAAGATTCGCTGATGACATCCTGGTGGACATCACAACAAAAACCTTTGTGCGAGGTGCCAGAGCCCACAGAGAAGTGACCAAAGTTTGGACACACCATGAATTGATTTGGACATTGGATTAGTGAAAATCTGCCCTTTAGTCTGATGAGTCCAAAGTTGAGATTTTTGGTTCTAACCAATGTGGGTTTGTTAGACATAATGGGAATTATGACAGGTCCTAAATGACAGGTCCTGAATGTGTGGCTCCCGCTATGATGAATGGACGAGGGAGGTGTGATGGTGTAGGCGTGCTTTTATGGTGAACGTGTTAGTGACAGTCAAAATTAAGAGCACACCTAACCAGCATGGCTACCATAGCATTTTGCAGCAACATGCTAACCCATCTGGTTGCATTTAGCGGCACCATCATTTGTTTTCTAACAGGACAATGACCCCAAATACACCAAAAGGTTATGTAAGAGCTACCTGTATTTGTTGAGGGTGATGAACTGCTGCAGCAGATGACCTGGCCTCCACAATCACCTGATCTAAATCCAGCTAAGATGATTTGCGATGAGGTGGACTAAAAAGTGAAGAAAAAGCAGCCAACACGTACTCAACACTACTCTAATCCATTGCAGGTAACTACCTGATGAGGCAGACTGGGAGAATGCCAAGAGTGGGCAAAGCTGCCATCAAAGCAAAAGATGGCTACTTTTTTAAATTTTTTTTAATTAAAAACATATTCTGAATTATTTAAGACAATTTTGTTGACCAAATAATTCCATATTTGTACTGTCATAATTTCATTGTCTTCAGTATTAATACACAATGTTAAAAAATTAAAAACAAAGAAAATTTTAAATAAAAAGGTGTCCAAACTTTTGACTGGTACTATACATTCATACACATTCATTGACCCCTATGAATGTGTGTGATTACCTAGGGACAATCTACTGTAGGTATTCACTACTTAAATTGAACAGATGCCCTTTAAACAAATACAACTACAGATATGAATAGGACACACCCTTTTTTAAACTTGCCAGGGAGGACATGGGACTAGATCCTGTAGGAAGCAGTAAAAAGGTTGTGTGAATTAAATGGTTTTTAATTTTATGTAACACAGGCTCAAGTTTGTGGGACAAGCGAAGGTAATGTTTATTAATGTGTCCATGTACTTCTTTCTACTAACTGCCAAGCCAGAGTTATTATCATTTTCATTTATTTTCTATTTATATTTATTTGTTTATATTCTCCAAACCTGAACCACCTATATTCTATATTCTGGCAGGTGCAAAAAAAACTATTAAGAAGCATTGTTTTCCAGGCTTGTAGTAGATGCACTTCTAGTAAACCTATTTGAATCTTTTTGGAATTTAACAAACCCAAAAACCTAAAAATGAGCAGTCTTGTACCAGTTACATAAATCGCCTCAAATAATAGTGGCTATTATTGTAACTACAAATAGCAGTTCTTTAATTAGGAAAATAATGTTTCATTTAAAAAATCATTTCCCTAGTTTAATTAGATGAGGCTGAGGAACTATGCGAGGTTAGAAGTTGAATAAAAATATGTTCTGCAAATTACTAATTTCTAAAAATCTTTTCTGAAATATGCACACATCTGTTGTACATCTGAATACAGACAGAGATCCAAATATTTTGATCACTAAAGAGATGCAGATAATGACACAGATAATGGCACTGCATTAGCTCCACAGGAAACTCAGGATTAAAGAGGGGAAACTTGAGCTGTGATGCAGTGCTACCTGCTGCACCATCGTGTCCAGAACAACATATTCTCCAGTATTTATAGACATTGCTGTTTACTTCAAAGAAAACACAATTAAATAGAAAAAAGAGGAATTCAGGACAAAAGTCATTACCATTAGCTCTGTAGAGCACTCTCACGCTGGGAACAAAAATGTAAGAATTTTTTTATGCAGCATTGTGCCACCATTAAGAAGACTCACATGTGAGCGTGACCTCTCACTATATGAGCGGAGTGAGACGCTGCATTCCTGATCTGCCCCTCTGCCTCTCCTTCCATAATCCCCCAATGGCAGTAACGTGTCCATAGAGCGACTCGTATAAGGGTCCGTGTAACCGAGAGGCGCCAGATTTTGAGATAAAAGATCTTGAATCTACACACAGACACACAAATACCAAATATTAGGTACATCACTTTAATAGGTACACTAAACTTATTGGTTCAGTTTGCAGGAGTACAATACTGATACTGACTAGACATTTTAGATAAACAGCACTCAGTTCAGCTCTACCAATGATGAGTGTAAAACAGGCTGCAACATTGTTTCACCAGACATGCTGAGGCAATAATATCTGCTTAGTGGTAGTCTCTTTCTGTTGATGAATGAGCTAGAAGAGGGCTGGAAAATTGTGTGTAGAAACAGATGTATTATGTTTCCTACAAAATGCACTTATACTGGATATGAAAACGTAACACTCCACTGTTTGAAATTGCAGGTTTCTGTGATAAAGAAAATAATAAAACAAAAATAAATTCTTGCACATCTTTTTTTAACTTTCATGTGGTATAATACAGAAAAAAAAAACAAAAAAATAATAATACAATAACCTGCTTGCATAGGTTTGCACATCCCTTAAATAATGCTTTTTTAAAGCATCTTTTGCTTGTAATTGCTTGTAACCAGCACACAAAATCCTCCTTTAGCCATTTTATTCCATCCTTCCCTGCAAAAAAGCTCCAAATCTATTGAACTGCAAGGAGATCTCCTGTTGACGGCTCTTCAGGTCATTTTACAGACGTTTGATAGTATTTAGGTCTATTTGGGTCTATTTGGGTCATTATCATGGATTTCATTGCTTGCCATATTACATTAAAGGTGGGTAAGATCTGATGGGGTATCTTGTTTAAATACATATAGTTTTAACAGGGGTGTGTAGACTTTTTATATCCACTCTATATACTAGCTGTACCTGACAAACTGGATAATGTGTGCAGGTCTGTTTAGTATTAAATGAACGCAGCAAAAACTGAACTCTTAGGAGAGTTTGAGAGTACAGTATTATGTTGTGTCACCAAGGATCTCTGATTGAAAGGACCTTCTATATATGGAATGTATTTTGCAGCGTACAACATGTAAAGCAAATTATACGGCATGTCAGTCACCTTAAATTGGGAGGAGTTGTTGGACTTTGAAGGTGCTTCCTCATAGGGCCGCTCTGCTATAGAAGCAATTATTCTCTTTCTATGGCCAAGAAGGCCAATTTTTAACACCTGAAAAAAGACAAGGCATGCACTATATCAGGCCTGGATAAACAGTATTAGTGAGACCAATTCAGACTAATGCAAAAGTCACGTAACCTATTAAAAGTGCCTATACTTAGAAAAAGTGAATGCTAGATAGCCAGACTTCAATGTAAACTACAGACAAAACATAATTGTTTATACATCACTAGCTAGAAAGAAATATGAACTACTGTTACATTGACTATTTCCAACTCCCACAGATTCTTCACACACTCAAGTGTGCGATAGCCACTGGATAGAAAGTTGTGCAGATACTCCCCAAGACCTAGATTGTCCAGCCAGGAGGCCAACGAAGTACTCCCATCACAACCAAGAGCTTTCACCTAGAGATGCAAACACTTATGTTTAGGGATGACTTGTTGAATACTTAGCAAACATTACAAAGATCCTTAGGTAATTTATAAATGGTACCTTTGGTAGACTCTTTGCTGCATGAAGAATTTTCTTCCTATGACCTGGGTCTGTGATGCCAATTTCTCTAAGGTCTTCATCTTCCATTACATTACTGCCCTGCACATTTTTGGCAAATCCAGTTAAGTGAAATTTATTTAATCAATATATACAATGGAGTGGTAGCAAAGTACATTTTTTACCAAAAAAAAAAAAAAAAAGAACAGTACTGAGAAAAACAGTAAATTATACAATTACCTGAAGTGGAATTCTCATTTAAATACTTACCAAAGATATATACACATAATTATTATTTTAATTTTATTTATTTAATTTCTTCTTTAACAAAAAAAAACTATTCATTTATTTATTTACTAATTTAATCTTTTAACTATTTAATTTTTATTTTATTTGTGTAGAAAAAGGTATTACAACTATTAGTAATTACAGTATGCCTAACATTCACCATCAACATCAAGTGATCACTTTTCAGTTTATTCTTTGAACTGGTGGAATGGTCAGTGGAGACTCACCATGAAGCGCAGGTCATCAAATCCATTTAGTAGCAGCTTACTCTCATACTGAGGAAAGCCCACGTGTTCCAACCACTCCCCCACCGATTGCTCCAGCACCCGGCTTCCTGCGGTATCTGCCGAGAGAGGGAGGCGTTTGAGGAGCGAGAAGCCATTCAGACGGTAGCAGCGGCACTCAGAGGCCGAGACATGGCACTGCCACATCATCTTCGGCCAGCAGAGCCACGGACAACAGCAGCAGCACGGCACGATCCAGGCTTGGTTGAGGGGCCACCAACAGCAGGGGCCCACAAAACACAGAGATGAAAAGGAGCCCTTGTTGTTGGATGGAGGGCGGAGGAGGTAGAGAGCTATAGGTAGTCCTTTTTTGAAGAGTGGCTTCAAGGAAGCAAGTCCAGTTTGGAAAGATAATATGGCATTGTCCTTCAAAGCAAAAAAAATAAAAATGTAGAGGGGCAATGCATACACAGTCCACTCCTTTTTATTTAATTCAAACTATTTGGCCTTAAAGGGGAGAAGGTTAGTGTTGTGAATGGAAGATCAGAATGTGCTCAGGGAACCTTGCGCTGCAGCAAGATCATCACACCCACAGTGAGCTACAAAGAGGCAGCAAACTCCCTGATATGCATATGTTCTTTTCATAGAAGCACAAAACCGTTTAGATTACAAGTCTCAACCAAACCTATTTGGTGGTCTGTAAAACAAAAACAAAATGTCTTTCTGTGTCTAAGGACCTTAATTTCCTCCAAAATATTTCTTAATGTAATTTCTTACATACTATTATCCATCTATTATATGTCTATTAGATGGAATGCTCTAAAAACCTACAACATAGATAATGTTGTAATTAAACTACAATGCCAACTGCCTAAAGACAGAATACTGTTTGCATCACGTCTGCTCATTTTGAACACGCGATCCATGTCACATTTTGCTTAGATTCAGAATTCCTCAATATATTGGAAACGCTTCAGAGTTGCATATACAAGCACTGCCAAATTAACCAGCTCCCGATGACGACTGCTTTCTCTTCACTGCAATCCAAATGCTACTGGTCCTTCTTGGCTTATATGCACTCTGGTGGTCTAGCATGCCAGAGCAGAGCACATCATCAAAGCAGACAGAGGCAAACCATGATCCAGCAGAATGCAGGTGAGCTTGTATGATAGACAGATAGCCCCATTAGAAAACCTTGCAGGTGGTTCCTTCTTTTCTCCTGAGCTCTGTCCTTGCCTGTCGTTCCTAAAGGTGCTGCTCTTGGGACCAGGCTTTGCTGCATCCCCAATTCAGGTGGCGCACAGTCCCAATGGCAGCTGCAATCACCACTCACAAAGCAAAACATCCAGATGATACACTCCTCCTCCCGAAACCCACCGGCAGCTCTGTCCTTCTTCGGCTGCAGTAAATAATCCCTTGCTGTGGAGGTGCCTTCATCCTAATCCCGTTTTTGCAATTGTGCTCCCCTCGTTCCTTCTTTTGTGATCGTTCCCTCTCTTTTCTCTTCCTTTCTCTCTCTCTCATGACACTGTCTTGTCTGCAAGCACTGCAGGGCTGCCATATGCTGGCTGATGCTGTGTGCTGCTGCACAGCATATACACGTTCTGTTCCCCCTCCCTTTCCTTTACTGTCTCTCTGTTTCTCACACACTCACTCCTCTCTCACTCTTTCTCTTTTCCACAATCAATCCCCAACACTGCTCTCTTTCTCTCTCTCTCTTTCTCTCAGTGCCCCCCCCCCTCTCCTCACACACCATGCTGATTAAAATTGCACACAGGCACTCTGATCTTGCTGGTGCAGAAAGGACATCATCAGAAGCAGGAGCAGGAGAGAGACAAAAACCAAATCACTAACCAACATGCCAGAACCAACTAAAGAATGAAGAAAAAACAAGGGGAGTTGTCTGGAGGTTCTTTTTTCTGCCCTTATGCACACTTAAGTGCTCCCAGGGTTTGTGCGCTGTCCCTATGAAAAATTAAATCACCACCAAGCCATACACCATGGTACATTACTAAGGGGAATTGCATTTATGAATGTTACACTGTAACTCTGAGTGCTGGGGCAGCATGCTAAATGTTAAGTCAGCAAAACAGACTACATCCAGATGACTGGCACACACATACACAGACAGACACACACACACACACACACAGGCACATACACAGACACACACACACATTTTTCTAACTATGCTTGTAAGGACCTTACTTTGATATAGCTATTACTGCAGCTAATTAAGGTTATGTCTACATATTTTCCTAACTCTAAACTAACCCCCCCCCCCCCCCAAACATACACACACATTTTTCTTCTATAGTTGTAAGGCTCTTCCTTTGATATAGATTTTAATGCAGCTACTACAGTATGTCCAGACCTTTGCCATGCCTAACCCTAAACACCACCCACACACACTTTTGGAGAAAGACCCATGACATTTCCCCAATCATGCCAGCAGAGGTCATGTACACACACTCACTCTTTATACCACTTATCCTGCACAGGGCTGTGGGGGGCCTGGTGCCTATCCCAGGGGATTTATCACTAGGCAGCGTACACCCTGGAAGGGATTCCAATCCATCTCAGGACACAAGCACACACTACTGACAATTAGCCTAATCTGCATGTCTTTGGATTGTCGAGGAAAAACTGTGGAACTGGAACTGTAACCCCTGACCCTAGAGGTGCTTGCCATGGTGCTAACAACAATGCTACCTGTGCCTACTTCTAGGTCACATACAAAGGGCTGTGCCTTTACCTAGGGATCCACTGGAGGTGAGCGAGCTGTAGACCACAATTGCTTCCAAGTTCCAACACATTTCATCCACAATAAAGCAATTAATTTGAATTTACAGAAGCGATGACATTTCCATCCTCAAAGACATATCCACCGAGAGCTGAGGTGTCAGAGTTTCCCCTAGTGGCATGCAGCCTCTGTGAACCTTTTCTGGCTCGGTGTCGGTGTTGGTGTTGTCATGTATTTCTTTGTCTTGCATCTATTGTTGTCATGACTGTTTTGGTCACTGATTAGATTCTCTTCATGCTACTTTTTTGTTAAAATCTTCTTGTTAAAACATCTGTCATTGCACAGTGCCTGAAATCCAGGCATGATAGAATGCAGAACTGAAATTTCAGCATAGCATTTGCCCCCCTCACCCCCCCCCCCCCCCCACCCGCCCCTCATTTTTTGTGTATGTAAGGTGGGGTGGGGGGCATGAAAGGTCAACCTTTTTGAGGTGACCAGGCATTGCAGTTAACTGTCCTGTGTCCTGACAGAAAAATGTGTCAAAGAAATGTGAGATTCTGCATGGTATTCAATAAGGAGTCTGGCGAAGCAGAGTGTGCAAAGCAATCTATCTGGGCATGCTTTCAACTCATAATACACCATAATTCTTTCGGCATACAGCACAACGGTGCCCAGTTGTGACTCCCCACATCATGTCACAAGATGAAGCCGATGGTTCAGAGTGCAACAGTTTAGTTGAGACGAAACCTCATAGCATATATGAGGGACTAGAAACACAGACCATAACCGATGACTGCATGCCATTCCACAACTAGCAGAAGTGGACATTTGCTAAGCTGCACTCCCTGCACAGCATGTGATGGAATGGATGCAAGAGCTCCAGGAAGTAAGTTCTGCTCACCACCAAGTTGGCTCAAGCTGGCTTTTTAAATGCTTTAAATCAAAATTGAGATGCAAATAAGTATATTACAATAGGTCTTGGTTGGTATGAGTTATCTGCACTACACACATATCCTGAGGGTTGTATTCAGGTTTATCACCTGGAATGTGAGTGCAACTTAAGTCAATGGGACCAAATTTCACAACCTTCATTCCATGCAAAGATGTATTCCAAAGTTGAGCTGAGATTTACGTGGAGCTTCTGCAGTCCAACTGAGCAAAATTAAATTGATATCTTTCAACATTTGTAGGTTCTCTGTTCTCTGTATTTAGTTAAACTTTTTTTTTTACCTTATTCACCCTGTTCCGTTTATCCATACGGCTAGCTTCAGGTAAAGAAAAGCATTTCCCTTATATTCTCAATATACATGCTTCCCTTGGAAAACATCATTAGAAGGCATGGGATTAGTTTCCATTGTTATGCTGATGATACCCAATTATACATCTCAACAAAACCAGATGAAATACCCAAGTTGTCTAGATTAACCGAGTGTGTCCAGGACATAAAAGATTGGATGACCAATAACTTTCTTTTACTAAATTCAGATAAGACAGAGATATTACTCATCGGCCCAAAAACCAGCACACAACAGCTTTCACAATTTAGCCTGTGGTTAGAAGGATGTACTGTTACTACCAGCTCGACAGTAAAAGACCTGGGCGTAATATTAGACAGTAACTTGTCTTTTGAAAATCATATTTCCAATATCACAAAAACAGCCTTTTTCCATCTTAGACATATTGCCAAACTTAGGAGTATCCTATCCGTATCTGATGCAGAAAAGCTAGTTCATGCACTCATGACCTCCAGACTGGAGTATTGTAATGCATTACTAGGTGATTGTCCTGCATCCACAATAAACAAGCTACAGTTAGTCCAAAATGCAGCCGCCAGGGTTCTCACTAGATCCAGAAAATATGATCATATAACACCTATATTTTCATCCCTGCACTGGCTACCTGTTCAATTTAGAATTAATTACAAAATAGTATTACTTATATACTAGGCTTTAAATGGTTTAGCTCCCACATACCTAACCAGTCTTCTGATACGCTACAATCCACCACGTTCCTTAAGATCACAAAACTCCGGACTTCTGGTAATTTCCAAAATTTTAAAATCTACAAAAGGGGGAGGGCATTTTCATATTTAGCTCCAAAGCTTTGGAATAGCCTTCCAGACAGTGTTCGGGGAGCAGACACGGTTTCCCAATTCAAAAGTAGACTCAAGACGCATCTCTTTAATCTGGCATATGCGTAACTCATCCCATAACCTCCTACTCCAGTACACCTATCCTGAATGGTAGCTACGCTAATTCTCTCCATCTTTTCTGTATTTTTCTACCCATCCCGAGGCATCTGGAGATTGTGCCACCTTCAGTAGACAAAGGCCAACCCTGCGAGGTTTCTGAGGCATTCAGAGAAGGACCAGCTCCAGATGGATTCTGCTTTATGATGGTTGGAGCTACACATGCTGGTCCTGTGCTTCCAGTGATCCAGACCCCATCTGCCCTCTGCACCTACTGACTCCCTGTGCTGAACTGGACTTCATGTTAATTTGCACAACTTCTGTTATATTGAACGTTCACCTGCACAACACACATGATGTTATTTCTATTTGTTATCACCCAGATGAGGATGGGTTCCCTGATTGAGTCTGGTTCCTCTCAAAGTTTCTTCCTATTGCCACCTCAGGGAGTTTTTCCTTGCCGCCGTCACCCTTGGTTTGCTCATCAGAGACATTTTATTCATCATTCATTCATCTAATTATAATCTAGACACATTTTACTCACACATACACACTTCAAAATATTTTCTTTGCTAAAAAAAAAAATATATATATATATACTTTCATTTTTGTGAAGCTGCTTTGAGACAATGACCATTGTTAAAAGCGCTATATAAATAAAATTGAATTGAATTGAATTGAATTACTTTACCTGAGCCACATCATGCACCATATCACACAGGCCATGCATCATCTCATCCTAGCCCAGCAGCACCTTCTGTTGCTGAGTATGTACTGTTGTGTTCACCTTTGAGGTGGGCTTTGAGGATGTTGTGTTTGCTCTGCTACCAGGCTTCAAAAACATGGTCCCTGCAGTGCAACTGTGCCTCATGAGTGTCATGTGGTCACTTATGCGTGGATTTAGGCAAAGTGTACCAACAGTATATTCCAGCTCCGTGAGCATTATTCTGGCATGTCCAGAGAGTAGCCCCTTTTGGGAGTACGTCAGCATCTCTGAACTTTTATGTTATTTTTTTATCTTTATGTTGTGATGTGGAAACTTTATTTTGACATGGGTATTTTAGCTAGTTTGATTAGTACTGTTATTTTAGCTCTTTTCCTTTCGTTACCTGTTTCTTGGCATTTGTTCTCTTCCATTTACTTCACATTTTTTTTTGTTCTGGGTATATTCTGTGTTTTCTGATCTTTTTGTTTTGGTGCTTAGATTCCAGTTCTGATTATTTTACTGTTTATTTATATTTATTTATCTCCTTTATTCATGACACATGCGAGAATATGAAAGTGTCCATACATAAACTTTAGATAAAAAAATTGTAAAAAAAAAAAAAAAAAGAAGAAAAAGAATAATTTACTAAATAAAGGCAAACAATATTATATTTTTTGTTTTCTCCCTCTAAAGATAATGCAAATTTCATGTTAATTCTTTCTCTCTTTAAAACCTTTAAATAAAACTGTGCTCCAACTCTCGTATAGCCGATATTAAAAGAAGTGAGAGCAATTAATTAGGCTTTATCAGGGATGACGGCACAGCAAAAATATTCAATGAATTTTAAACACTGAACTAGCTGCGAGAAGTGGATGGAATGAAACTACAATGAAACCCATGTTCTGGAATGGAAGTGCTACAGAGCAAAATATTATGCCGTGTTTATCAGTTCTCATCCTGAATAGTGCTCACATTTGCAATCTTTTCCAGCCCTCTTCAATTCGCTAGCAGCCAGGAACTTGAGAGAGATGTAGCCACTTTTTAAATTTATTTCTCTAGTTCTATTATTGTGTTCTGTTAGCTAGGTGAAGATCCATTAGACCATTACATTTATGCTAACAAAATCTGCTCAGAATCCCATTATTCTTGGTTATCCCTGACGAACCACCCATAACTCTGAACACTAAAGTGGAGTTGCGACCAAGTATTAAAGTTTTAATTTTAATTTGTCCAATTACATTTGGTCCCTGAACTCGGAGGACCACACATAAAACATTTGGACTTCCTCACCTTCACCCCCCACCCTGCCATAAACAGAGCATTTACTTTTTTTTTAAAAATGTCATTTTAGTTTTACTGCAATATACTTTTTACTTTTACTTGAGTAGATTTGTGGAGAAGAAACGCTCTCTTACTTTATTACATTCGGCTACACTCGACTTATTCTACACAGCCGGTGGATAAACCACTTGACTGTGTTTTACCAATCAGATGTAGCAACAATAATCACTTGTAGTCACATGATTACACACAAACTGGCATCATAGCGGGAAAAAAAGTCTTCAGTCGTGGTTGACAGGAAATAAAAACAAAATTAGTGGAGGCATCTGTCTCCAGTGCTACAACAAGATAAAATGAACACCCCTGGCCTCATATACAAAGCATGTTTCGCTTACACAAAGTGTAAAAGGACAGCTTCATAATGCAGTGTCTTCTCTGTCTGCCAAATCAGACAGACACTTCAGCATTTAAAAACTCGACTTTTAACCTGAGGAAACATGCCGCGGTAAGTTTAGCTGTTTCATTGAATGTTGTAATGTTAGCATATATAATTATATATAATATTATATCATTTTATATATAATTTGCTGTATATGCATATATATATATATATATATATATATATATATATATATATATAGAGAGAGAGAGAGAGAGAGAGAGTATTTATTATCAATTATATAAATTAATATATAATTATTATAATTTTTTTTTTAAATGTGGTGTAGTGGTTAGCACTGTCGCCTTGCACCTCCAGGGTCCGGGTTCGATTGCTGGCCAGGCTCGATTCCCGTCTCTGTGTGCATGGAGTTCTCCCCGTGCTTGGTGGGTTTACTCCCGGTACTCCGGTTTCCTCCCACATTCCAAAGATATGCAGGTTAGGCTAATTGGTGTTCCCAAATTGCCCATAGTGTGTAAATGGGTGTGTGTGAGTGTGTGTGTGTGCCCTGTAATGGATTGGCACCCTCTCCAGGGTGTATCCTACCTCGTGCCCTAAGCCTCCTGGAATAGGCTCCAGGTCTTCGCGACCCTGAATACAAGATAAAGTGGTATAGAAGATGAGAGAGTGAGTGAGAGTGAGCTACTCTTACTTGAGTACATTTGTTGCCTACTCTACCCACCTCTGGCCATAACCAAACTATGCTGTCTGGGCTGAAGTTTTATTTAGTAAAGTTATCATCTAAGTTTCCCCCATTTTGACTTCGGGACTGAGAAATCAAAGTATTGTGTTTCCCATCCATGTGATACAATCCATATTTTGTTGTTTAAGTATTGATACACTGTCCCTGTTGCCAAATCACAGTTGCCAAAGCAGTCTGTTGCCAAAGCACTTGACAGTGCTTATAACCACATCAGCATATGAAAAACAGATGAGTGGGAAAAAATCTTTATTATAGTATGGCCTAGCTAATGCACTGTCTTCCAGTCATTAGTAAACAAGGTACATGAGATATGGTACATGAGAACATAAAATGTATAATACTGTGCAAAGGTCTTTAACCTCTTTTTCTTCTTTCTTTATATTTTGCTTGCAGATAGACAAAGTTTCTTGTAATTTTATAAAAAAAAAATTTTTTTTTTACATTCCTGTAAATGTGGTTAGTACAGTGATGTATACTGTTTATGCTGAATGTTGAGTGGTTGGAGCAGATGAGTAGGGAAATGAGGTTGGTGATGAGGTTGTTAAATCAAATCTTCATGAACTTTGCAGGCCACACTAAACACTAGTTCACACTAAAACTTTAGTTTTTTCAATTTAATGTACATAGATTTATTTAATTTAATATGAGAAAAAACAGGAGTGGCTCATGGCCTTTGTACATTTCTCTCTTTCTCTTTCTCTAATATATATAATATCTAATATATGTATATATGTGTGTGCGTGTGTGTGTGTGTGTGTACACGTGTTTGTGAAAGTTTGTGTAGCCCCCCTCCTCATCCTCTGCTCTCTTTTGGCTAACACCCGCCACAATTTTTTTCAAAAGCAGGTTAAGTTGTTTTATTTTCACTGTATATTTTGCATTATTATTATTATTATTATTATTATTATTATTATTATTATTTGCTTTGATATATGAGTGCTTTGGATTACAAGCACACATCTGGAACGTTTTATGCGCACAATCCAAGGTATATTTGTATATATAAAATCCTTGACACAAATAGCCATCACAAAGTCACACATAAATGTCAGTGATTACTAACTACAGAGCCAATATTAAGGTCGTTTTTCACTAATTTAATATCAGATATTGTGTTTTGCAGAGGGGGAAATTTACTTTTAAGTTCTAAAACAATCTAAAACAATTTCTAAACAACATAATATTAGCATCAGCCATGTATAACTTTACCACTTATAGTCCAAGTAGAGAAACTTACAACCAAGTAGAGAAACTCAACCAGGACAGTGGCAGATTCCAGAGATGTCCTTAAAACAAGAACAAATACTAGTACTTTCCGTCTCTCATACTGTTGTCTAGGGAACCCTCAGAAATACTCACACATGATGAGTGAATAAGACAATGTAAACAGACCTGAGACATGGCCCTCCTTAAGGGAGTATTGGGAGAGCAGAATTACTGTATATGCTTACAAACAACACATAGTGCACCCAGAGCTTTGTCCTGGGCACATGCTATTGCTCCCAACCAGGTATCTTATGCTGAGAAAGAAGCTAATTTGAAAGATATTGATCCTATATCTCATATTTCCCCATTGAATCCTTCCATATCTAGTGGGAGACCCTGGCAAAGAGACGTCACAGCTTTGGGATCTACCTGTCAGGGAAGGTCGGGCATATTACGTGATTCAAACATTGCCAGATTAATGACACTGTTTATTGGATTGTGGACATTAAATGTGCTGGATAAATAAAAAAAATATTGCAAATAGATTCTCACCTTTTATTCTTCACCTGTGTAAGAATGTCAAATTATTATTAACCAAAGAAATCTTTAATACATATTTCTTAAGCAGTGTTAAGCAATATTCTGTAAGAATATGAAAGACACTGTGAAGTATTTTAATCCATGTGTTGTACATCCGTACACAGAGCATGAAAACTGATCAGGCAGGAAGAATATCAATTTATGTATGTTTCCAATTTGCCTGAACCAACCTCATAAGCATGAATGACACCCCAAAATAGTATCAGTACACTGTACTTTTTATAATAATAATATACCTTTTTATAATAAATGGCACATACTAATACTTAGTTTTAACTCCTTTAGCTTTGAATACTGTTTGCATTCATTGTGGCATTGTTTCAACAACCTTAGGCAATGTCACAACATCTACTTTTATCCAGAGTTACATAAATTTTTGGCTGGACAGGGTGCCAATCCATCGGAGGGCACACACACATACAAACACACACTCACACGCTTATACACACTCTACAAGCAAATTGGGAATGCCAATAGCCTAATCTGCATGTCTTTGAACTGTGGGAGGAAACCAGAGCACCCAGAGTGTCGGTGTTTGGCTGGTGGGCAGTGGCCGGCTGGTGCTTGCACAGGTAGTCACATGCGATTATAAGCTTTTAGGTCATACTGTAGGTGTGTCACAAGTAATTATCAGCTTTTAGGTCATACTGTAGGTGTGGCACAGGTAATTATCAGGTTTTAGATCATACTATGAGTGTCTCACAGGCATGCCTCACCTACTGTGACTGTAGGCAGTGTTGTCTATGGTAAAAACTACGAGCAGAAGTAAGGGCTCCCGAAACATTGGAGTAGCATGAGGGGTTGCAGTGAGTTGAAACACTCAATTTGTAATGGTAGCACGCAGGCGCCAGGATCTGCAGGTTAACCTCACACATGTGAGCAGGTAACCTCTTGTACCCACTAAAAATGGCCATATCATGGCATGACTTACGAATGATAACCATTCTTACTTCATACTTATACATTCAGTGACATATGACTGTAAAACTTTAATCGCATCACTCTAGAAAAAAACTCCACTTTTATAGATATTGCTAAGGGACATAGCCAGGAAAAAAAGTTTAAGGCCTAATTACCAAAGGCCATGGGCATGATGAGTACTGCTCTGGAATTAGGTCACCTCCTTAAATCAGGCCAAGACATACATTTAATATTACTAGATGTCTGTATCAAAATTTCAGGTACAGAAATTATGGTCATGACACATAAAGTCACATATAGTCACACATAAATCAAACAAAATTAACTTGCAAAGGGTAACCATTTAAGTCTGTAAAAAACTGAACAGCATTATTATGCCAAAAAATAATTATGCAGTTGTAAAGATGCATTATTGTTTAAAATGCTGTAGTTTGTTGTATTTTTACTAAGTCAACAAATGCAATTTAATGAAACACCCTACAACTAATTTATTACACTAGGGTTTCGTTCTGCTCTTACAACTGGGAAGAGGTCTAAGGAGGCTTTACCTTTTAATTGATGATCCTTGGAGAGTTCAATGCTCCTGTCAATTATTGTCATGATCTTCTCAATCTGGTGGAAAATAATGACAAAGACATAGTCATTTCTATTTATAGTACAGCTTTGTCCCATTGAAAATTCATTACAAGTGATGGATTTTGATGCCAATAATCATTTGCATCCAACAATTAGAGAAAACTAAAATGAACAGCAAACAACTTATGAACAACAAAAATAGAACTTCATCTGCACTCTCAGTGAATCAAGACCAAAATTTAGCTTACAATATTACATTAATTTGCAATAAACACCAATCAATTAGCAGTAAACACCAATCAGACATAACATTAAAATGCAAAACATTAAGCAACAGATTGTGTAGGTTTTCCTCTCTGGAATTTGGAGGTCAGATTAATGACCTTGAACTCTTGAACCTGCTAAGCCCCATATGCAGCGGGCTGTGATGCACTGGGTGTTCTGATACCTTCTATCTTGTCCAGGATTGGCTTTTATACATTAACCTTGAGTGCCAGATTACTGCTATATACTTGATATACAATATACTGCTTTATAACTGATAATCAATGGCAGTTGTGTTAGTGTTGTGCAATAGCTGTTTTGCTTATTTCACGGTAACATGCAAAACTTTTATTCAATTCCAAAATTCAATAGATGGCATTGTACATTTTTTAATGATGCGCTTATGAATGTTAAATTAAATTCCACACCAATGAAGTTGAGGGCACATCTAATATATAATATAGTTATAAATTCTAAACTCTCCTGTGTGCTAGTGGCATCAAAATGGTTCTGAATTAATTTAGCATTCAGACTCTAAAGCCAAAAGTGAAGATACCCTGAGGCTACACAGCCCTTCATATTTTCCACTCCAAATTAACCCACTTGCATTCAGTGTTAGATCACACTCCCACTTTTAATGTATTGTTTAATGTACATATAAATGTTTTGTACAAGACCAAATAAAAACATAAATTATTAAATAAAGTTGTCATACTGTCTAACACATAACTTACAGATATTTAAATATACTACACTCATTATGTAATTTATAAAGCCAAAATTGAAGTTTTGTAATTTAGTATTTTCATAGTATTATTGTCAAATTATAATTAAGTAACAGGGGAAATATAAAAGTAACACAGTTGATGATACACATGTTTTAGTACATTTTTAGTACAACTCTTGAAATATGATACCCTCAAAACAAATTAACAAACAAACAGCTTGCCACTGAACCAGACCAGCATATATTATTGGAACACTTGTGTGAAAAGTAAACTGCTACAAAAATGACCAGTCATCTGCAAGACAGCTTTGATTAAAGAGGTTACCAGAATTTTCCCCAGATGAAAAAAAAAAAAAAAAAAAAGCTGGGCCACAAATCTCCGACAAACAGCATCAGTGCCATGATGAACAAGCTAGCTGCTGAACAGCCTGAAATAGCCAAAGACCATGCTGCCATATCCTGTCTTAACTGCGCACAGGAACGTCACAACTAGATGAGTGGAAAAGAATAGTAAGACAAATTTAGGTCAATTTTCTCACTGATAAACACATAAACCTACGGAGTAGACTTGTTTAGTGAAGAATGTCTGAATGTAAAGGCAAATCTGAACATAGATTCAGATACCGTGATTGTCCACATTTAAATGAATATTTAATAATTGTGCATACATGTGCACACACCATTCACAAAGCATGTAGTGTCACCAAATATTTTCAGGAGCATTAAAGTGAGTTTCTTTCCCTTTAGTGTACTACTTCAATCTTATTAATCACATGGGGGATGAGGTGGCACAAGGTGTTTGTAGTAAGATTATGCAACCATCCAGTTTTACAGCAACTGCGAATTGCAATCATTTCCACATAAGGCAATATATTTGCACAATGGATGTGGGTTCTTATGAAATACATGCACTTATGGATTTATATTATTGTGAAAGCTAAACGAAATATATGTACAGTATATAGTGTATATGTACAATGTATATTCAATTTAAAAATAATGTTCAAAATAAGCATACAAATATGAAATGGCTTTAATTTAATGTGCATTTTGGAAAATATGATGGAAATGATCTCTATTAGCTTTTATTGAGGTATTTAAAAGGACATTTTGGTCTGAAGAACATGGGAGCATGTTGCATAGATGTTATAACGTGTTAATAAATAAAACTTTAAAAAAAAACTTTGAAGTGCTTTATGAAACATTATACATATGCAACCTATTTTGTATATGGATTTATAAATAATACTGTACAGGGTCGACAAAATGTCCTTTTACCATTTACTGTATACTCTATAAAACCTCAATGTCATTAACTGTGCATTCATTATTTCATCCATCCATCCATCCATCTAGGAACCTCTGTAGGGACCATGAAGGCCAATTGTGACAATTAGAGGCCAGTGGTAACCTTTGTATTTATTCTCATTTGTACGACTATGGTAGGACTTCTGGTCAACATTCACACATGCATTCACACACCACAGGTGATTTTGAAACCCCAATTAGCCTAATCTGTATGTCTTTGGACTGTGGAGGAAAACCTAAGAATCAAGAAGAAACCCACCAAGGATGGGGAGAACATGCAAACTCCACATACACAGACTCAATGCGGGCTTCAGCCCAGGACCTGGAGGTGCAAGGCAACCACTAAGCCACCGTGCCACCATGCATTAATTATTACTCCTAAATAATAAAATTGATAAATAAAATATTTATCATTACAGCAATCATATTTACCCAAGATGGTTTATAAATATTTTTGGAATGACTATTGCTATGCTGCATCCAGAAAGTGGCAAAAGGAAGATAAAGCACGGATAAAGGAGGTCAATGAAACACCATTTACTGGAGTCATAGCCCTAAGCCTTAAAGTTCCAGGGCTTTCGAAAAAACTGAAATGATTTCTGCAGCGCCAGCAATAATGAGCGTCACTCAAGGTCCGTGCTAACGAGTGAAAATGTGAAAGCCAGCAGTTTTAAGAAAAATGTAAGAAGGAGGGGTAATAAAGATTTAATGTTGAGCTGGTCTATGTGCCAAAGAGGTAACAAGATTATGGGTTCTGGAGACTAACCTTAATCTCAGTAAGTAATGAATTGATGGCATGGAATCTTGAAATCATTTAAATGAAGCACTGTCAAAGCTGAATGTCTTTAGAGCCAAACTGTAAACAATGGTGTATTTTTTATGGAATATTAAAGAGTCCCATTACTTTTTTTTTCATGTTTTTCTCATTACAAGAATATGCATAGAGAACAGATGTCCCAGAGTTTTATACACTTTTTCATTTATATGAAATTCAGTCAAGTCAAGTAGTCAACAGTTAAGTAGAACACCCTGGTTATTTCATATATTTATATTTTCATTCTTGTATTCTTTTCTTACTAACTGAATATGCACCATTTCCTGCATGTATGAAAAATGCAGTCATATTGCCATGTGTGGGCTTTAGGGTCACGGTGCATAAACTGTGTACAAAAATTGCGCAAATACAAAAACACATACAAAACCTCCCCTTGGTATTATATGGTTCTATCTGGATCTATTCTTTTTGAGTTATTGGGTTATTCAGATTTTCGTATACAATGTATTAACATAATGTGTGGTGTTTGTCGAGTGATATGTTTTTTTGGACTTTGAAGCTCATTATATCAATAAATGCTTAGAATGAAGATAGAACCATTTAATTTCAAGGGAATGAAAAGTCAAGGCGCAAACATTATGAAAATGCGCTGCAGCTACAAAAAAAAAAAAAAGCTAATACAAAAGTCAAAACAGATGCAAACATTAAACACTGCAAAACCAAAAACAAAGCAAGTTCAAAACTCCTCCTACCTTCCTAGAACACTTCCAATGAAGCTAATCTCTTTTGTTTTGCATTTTTAGTTTTTGCATGCGCTTTGACTTTTATATGTTTTTTTTGTATTTGCAGCGTTTCTCTTTTTGCATATACTGTACTTTGACTTTCTTAAGTGTTTTTGGGTTTCCCACATGTTTCCGTAATAATCGTGCTTTGACTATTGTATGTGTTTTGGTATTTGCAGTGCACCTTTGTCTTCTCTCTCTCCCTCACTTAGTCAAATCTATTTTGAACAATTGTTGTGTAACCTGCAAAGCTGTCAGACACAAGAATTAAAAGTGATTCCAGAGTTGATTCTCGTGTCCCCTGTAGTTGGATATGGCTTTTTTCGAGTTTGAAGCAGAGGCTGATGTGCAAATTCCCAGATAACTCGACAGTCGATGTATCGGCAGTATGTGCTTTGTATCTAGGGGCCAACACAGTCATATGTGCTAGGAATGTTAGCCTACTTGTTTAAACAAGAAATATACTTTAAATGTGAATTGTAATTCAGTCATAATTTACTTGGCAGTACATTCTCAAAACTTACTGCAGACCATTGTTGGGAGCCTAGTATACAAACAGCCTGTGACCCAACTGTTAAATTCATATTGCAAAGGAAATGTGTTACTTTCCATCACACTCCCAGGCATTTGTGTTTAAACCTGGAGGGGAACCAGCACTAGAGGTTTAATGCAAAACAGGATGTCCTTGAAAACCGGATACTCCTCCCCTGTCCAGCCTAACAAAACATTAAGCTTTTTACACAGTATTGTTTTGTTAATCTGGTCAAATTTTCAGTTTCAGTTATTTGTTTAAGAGTAAACTTAGATTCTGTCTTTATATGCTGACTCTAAGCATCATCCTCACATGATACTCCCCTTATGCATGCATATAATTTAATTTGTATTAGTGTCTGACATCATGGAATTGGCAATATTTAAACAAATATCCATTTACACAAATAATACATGGAAGAATTGCATAAATTATATAATACTCTCATGCATATTTATCAACAGATTCACATTTCATTCTTCACGCTGATGGGGATTGCTGATAAAGCATATGCTGTGCACTGTCACTGTTCATGGCTCTAACCCGTCAGGGAAGCAGGGAAATGGAGAAGAGGGAAGGGAACGGGAATACGCCGAGCGTGGGTCGACCGTTTGGAAGATAGCTGAGAAAATGTGGAATGACAGCTCAGACCCAATTAGCCTGGTGCACCACAGCCTATGTGGAGGATCATGAGGGAACAATGGACTCAGCCTGGCACTTGCACTGCTTTGCTTTCTATCCCTCTTCTAGATCTCCATTCTTCTGTGTCAAAGCTATTTTTGCATCCACATCTCTTGATCTCTCATGTTAACCCTTCGTTTTTTTACCCCTCAGCCCCATTGTGCTTACCTCTTCCCAATCAGTGGTGAGTGATGACAGCTGATCTGTTTGTGTCCTTTTTGTCCTGCCCTTGGTTATTGATTTGGTGTGTTTACCCAGAGCTACATCCTCCTTAATGGGAAACAGTAAGTCTGAGTCTGACTTGGAGAGGCTGCGAGAAAGCTTCTTATGCCCACCAGGCTGCTGCCTGGCCTGGGTTGAAGACTGAGGTGAGTGACTGGAATCATCTTCAGCCTGGTCCAGCATGGTGACTGTGGTGAAGTTTAAGTCGGTGTGCAGAGGTGGAGTGGACATCCTTAAAAAATGTTCTGGAAAGGCGTTCTGGAAGTGTTTACTCAGCGACCCCCCTGGTGCGAGGATAACTAGACAGATGAACCAGTGTTATCTGGCAAAGCAGAGAGACCATTAAGCTTTGTTTGCCCTTTGCTGTATTCTTGCGTGATGTCTTTGCACTGTTGCAAAGAATGTTTTTGAAGTGGATTGCAGTTGGAGAGCATGAAGTTGCTTTGTCTGCCTCTGTTCCCACCGTCCACCCACAGGTTCTGTGCGATCGCCCTCCCCATGGTGAAAAGCTCCAAAAGGGTTTATAAACACAGGTTTCCTTCCTTTCATTCGCTTTCTTGTTTGCTTTTTGCCAGTTTCTATACCCACCTCCCCTTTTGTTTTGTTTTTTATCACAGCGCATGGTCTAATAAGCATCACAAAATCAAACAAAAAAAGCCCATTAAAGACAAACCAGTTAGTGCCATTTGTGCTCAAATTGTTGGTTAAAATCATAGTATAATCTGTTTGTTTCATGTTGGCATCTGTTCAGAGTTTCATATGTTCTACCTTGTTTTAGGTTTAGGTAATTCAATTTTTTCCCAGAAACCTGTGGGTGGATTGGCTCCACAAAATTATCCATCTCTAAGGCATCCTGGATTTATCCTTACCTTATCCCCAATGCTTCCAAATCCACCAGAACAATAAAGAGGGTGTAAAAGATTAATGACATGATGATAGAATTATATAAATATAAATAAAAAAAAGAATAATTTCACAGGTTCTGTTACTGAGAGCAAACTAACTATGATTCTGCAGATTAAAAATCTGGTCTTATTCTTACTGACTGGCTGGATAATCAGGTTATCGAGGCACTGTGAGCTGGTGCATGTACAATGAGTGTGTAAGTGTAGGAGATTGGAAACTTTTCTGACAACAGTGTGTATCATAATTATTTTAAATTAATATATTATTATTAACTGTGCACCAAAAAACAACATAAAAGAATCATGTAAAAGGAATTACACAATAGCAAGCTAAATTTCTACTTCTTAACAGGAGTTAGTGAGAGTGCTTATGAGACATGCGCAGGAAGACCCTCCCATTGGGAAAAAGTAAAGTGAAAACACAAAATAAACAGAGCTCTGCCGTCTCCTTGAGACCAGACGGTGCTCTGGAAACTAAAAATATCCTCTCAGGGCAAATCCGCCCTTATCGAGTATTTATATGTGATTGATTTGGTTTTTAACTGTTATTTAAGATTAAGAACACATGCTGGACTGATGCCATACCATACTCAATCTTTTAATGTGGACTCGGGCTGGATCTTTGCCCTTGTCTTCGAACTGCACTTTGTCTTTGTCTTGGCCCTGATACATTTAGCAGGTTTACCATACCTTTACTTTCTACTTCACTACATTAGTGCATGGCATTGAATGACATTATCACAGTGGTGTGTAGTTTTTGAACCTTTTACATCACCACCTGTTGATTATTATACATAATTGCATGATTTGTCTTCCCACTGTGAAATGTTTAATCATGTAGTAGGTATTTAAAATCAGAAGCAAATAGTGTCTTAGACAGTCATGAAAACAGCACTTCCACAATTTGGAAGAGAGAGAGAGAGAGAGAGAGAGAGAGAAAGAGAGATGCTTAACTAAATTTAAAGGTAAGTACTGTTGTACTTTTTTAAAGTAGAAATGTAAAAGAAAGACTTTTACTTAAATGTTTTATCTACTTTTACTCAAATATTGGAAATGTGTATTTAGTACTGCAAATTTATATTCACAGGCATTTCTCTTGTAGCTATATTTTATAAGATAAGATAAGTACGTCTGGGTATTTACATCTGTTATACATTTTTCAGATACTGTATGCATATATGATTTCAGTGAGTCTAAAAACCGCTTATTGGTTTTTACAAGGCAAGATAGAATGAGTGAAGGTATAGGGTTGTGGTGTGTTCATCCTGGCCAGCACAGTATTCACATATAAACTACAATGTAAACAATGCAATAAGCATCTAAATGTGGAAATGACAGGATGACTAACAGTAAAGAAAAATGTTTTTTAAAGATTAATTTAACAAAATTTGTTATAACAGTTCACTTGTTCATCCAAAATGGGTGTACAGTTATGTACATTAGATGTTTTTTGTGTGTGTTTTTTATTTCCTTTTTTAAATAATAAAAAAAACAAACAGTTTTTGTTAACTGAAATAATTATGAATGTAGTCATAGACTCAGAACTGTAGATCACCAACAGAGGGCAGACTATCAAATACACTTACAGTGCTCTTACAGCTTTTGAAGCACTGGAATAAAACTTCCACCTAGACAGATACATCAAATGTCTTACCACAACACAATCTGTAGGATATCAGTATGATGTTTAGGTTACATACTTTACCTACTATTCATTTTACAGTACAGAGATGGTGTATCTTAAGACTTGAGATTACTGCAGTTGCTCCAACTTTGATAGCCTAAAGATTGCACTTACTAAAAACATTGGATAATGTGAACACGGCCATTTGCTGAAGATCCTGTCAAGATCCTGTAGTACTGTTTAACATCCAAATGTGTAAGGAGCAAGGACCTATAATCTAAAAGTATCCATTGTCACGCAAATGAGCTTGATTTCTGGGTTGTTTTAATGTTTCTTTCTCATCTCTTCTAGGTTTTTTTCCCTCTTATTAAAGATATAACTTCCATCCATATTTCTTTAAAGCTGCTTTGTGACTTTAACATGTCTATGAAAGGGTTATACAAATAAAATTGATTTGAATAATACACTAAACAGAATGCATTAGAAAGAAGGCTATCTAACATAAAATGCTGCTTATATTACACTTGTCGTAAACACTTAGTATTGGCATATTAACTCATTAAAACTGCAAAGGCTATAGTCAGCAATAAACTGACTATGCTCGGAACTGGCAAATCTCCCAAAATCATTAAGGGCTGGTGTGCTCATTAAGGGCTTTTCAGGTGCTCTAACACTGATAGTCAATGAGTGATGGACCAAAAACATTACAGTGAGCCAAATGTGCCAAATATGAGTACAATAGGCACTAACATCACATTTCAGATCACCCTTCAGTGTCAGTCTCTAAATCTAGAGAGAAACACAAAGCAACACTAAGGAACACACACAGAAACAGACTCCCTGCTACATTCAAACAGGATTTTTTATACGACTAACAAGAGCATATCATAGGATTCTAAAACATGGCTAAGGCCACTGAGAACTGTGTGACAAGCTAACAGCAGAATGCAAAATTGAAATAAGGCCTATTTTTGTTTGTTTCTTTAAAAATTTAGATCATGAAGCATCACAAGGCAGTGTAATATACTTGAAAGTAAAGAATTCTTCCACAGGCATTCTCCTGACTACCAAACATCACAGTGATTGACAGGGGACAGTTAATAATACCATTCCTCCCACCCAGAAAGCACAGCTAGTTTTGCTCCCTTGGCTTCAGGCCCTGTAAAGTTCATTATTTAATTGACTGAAAATGGAAACCCAGGGTTTATATTTAGTTAATGCTTATGTGTGTTGAATCGACAATGTGTCATACACTGTAAAAACTCCAACTAGAAAAATGTTGAATGAATTAATATTGTATTGTTGGCCCAATTCCTTACACTGGGATTTGTTGAGACAACAGGTAACACTGTGTACTTGAGAACTTTGGAGACACAGACTGAATAAACCAAAACGTTGAACCTGAGATGCAATCACATGCACACCCCATGCATAATCACATGCACCTATTAGATTTGTGTTAAATAAACTGTGTTTTACACTGGTGGTGGTGGTATATAGCTTTTTAATATTTATTCTTATCATAACTAAATATTTTGTAGAAAAAAAAAGTTCATCCTTGTCTTTACAAGCCTTCTCTTGTTCTCTTTAACCAGAGGTCTGCTGTGAAGGATTGGGGTCAGAGGTGTGACGGTTGGCTTTTTGGAGCTATAGGAGGGGTGTGAACAAGCTGTGGGAGGGGACTGTAGTCCTTGAGGGCCTGGGGGAATAATAAAGCAACAGTGGAGTGATGTTTGGACAGGTCTGTGCTCTGTACATTAAATTCCAAAAGGACTGGACAGACACCTATGAAGCCATTTGTTTTTTTTTTAGAAAAATAATCACTTGAGCTAACTACATCAATGGGGATACAATAAGAGACAAAGTTGGGCTACTTAAACTGACTCAATATTAGAATTACAAGTTGAAATATAGTTGCAAGCAGGCCCAAGCACTCTACGCCACCTGGGCGCACCACACAACCTGTTTGTCTATTCATAGTGTTAAGACCTACAAAAAGCCATCACTGCCCGGGTGCATTACACAGCCTGCACACTTTACACAATATAAGGTAATAGAGTGTCAACCTGGGCCCTAAATATTTGTCATGTCAACTCTGTGTGTGTGTGTGTGTGTGTGTGTGTGTGTGTGTGTGTGTGTGTGTATGATGTAAGCGTGCATGCGTGTGTGCCTGTGTGTGAGAGAGAGAGAGGTGTGTGTTTGTTAACATTTGTGATGTGTTTGTGCATGTGTGAATGTGTGTATATGTGTGTTTGTGCATGCATGTGTGTGTCTGTGCAAGTGTAAGAGTGTTAACATTTGTGATGTGTGTGTATGTATGTGTGTGATGTATGAGTGTGTGTGTTTGTGTGTAAAATAGGGGGAATTTTATGTAAAGACCGCCAAAACCCTGGTGTGTGTGTGTGTGTGTGTGTGTGTGTGTGTGAGTGTGAGACATGTGAGTGTGTGAATGTTAACATTTGTAATGTGTGTACAGTACACTATATGTGTGATGTATGAGTGTGTTTAAGTGTACGTGCATGTGTGTCTGTGTGTAAAAGAGAGAAAGATGTGTTTGTGTGTTAACATTTGTGATGTGTTTGTGCATGTATGTATGTGTGTGTGAGTGTGTTTGTGCATGTGTGCGTGCGGGCGTGTGTGTGTGTGTTTGTGCGAGTGTGAGAGTGTTAACATTTGTGATGTATGAGTCTGTTTGTGTGTGTGGATGTACAGTATGCGTGCTTGTGTGAGAGATGCGTGTGTGTGTGTGTGTGTGTGTGTGTGTGTGTGTGTGTGTAAGCGTTTAACATTTGTAATGTGTATGTGTAAAATAGGCTGCAGATGCTAGAAAAAAAAGCATCATCCTATGATGTTACTCAATGTAATGTCACTGAACCCCTGACTCAATAAAAGGCCACAAACAAAATTATTAACCACTTTTTTGGCATAAATTTGAGGCATTATCACGGCTGAACCGTTCGAGATATCAAAAATCCCTCTACAATTTTGCATCCTTAATGTCAAAATAACTGACTTCCTGTTGAGTTGAGCCCTATGCAAAGTTGTTCAGCTCAATGAGCTCTAAGTGTGTACCGCGTTTCATGTGCATACGTGCAAGTGTGTATGAGGTATGCGCCAAATCTCATGTGACTTTCAGGTATCATATGGCAGCAGATTCCAACCTGTCTGCCAATTTTCATGAGTTTTGGAGCATAATAAGTCCCCCAAAACGCCCAAAATGTGGAGAAAAAAAATCCTTATGAAAACAAGAGAGTCGAGGCTTTCCCACACCTTAATCATGGCCACAACATGTATTCAGTGGCCATGAGATACTTTTTTTGGCTGACGTATGATGACATGCGTTAGATGCCCGGCCCCACAATTTTTTTTAAATTTATATTAATAAGTTAGACAGAGAGTTTTATTATACAGAAAGACAGGCAGACATGTTTGTCAAAAATGAAATTGTCCAAAATGTTTTGGTATGCTCAAGTATTAAGAGTTCCTTTCAATGGAACTAAGGAGCCCAGGCCACCTCCTGAAAAACAACCCACACCAGTTTTAACACCAGTGCACAAAGCAATGTCCATAAAGACATGGATGAGCGAGTTTAGTGTGGAAGAACTTGACTGGCCTGCACGAGTCCTGATCTCAGAACAGAATTCTATGGGATGGATTAGAGTGAAGACCGTGAGCCAGGCCTTCTCATCCAACATCAATGTCTGACCTCACAAACAATAAATTGAATCCAATATGTTATAACATATAATTTTTTCTCATTTTCTTTGTACTTGTCTAAGTATCTGCCAGAGCTAGTACTAGATTAATGGTCTCCATTTAAATTTCTTTTAAAAAAGGAAACATTTTAAACTTCACAAATGGGCAGACATAATTTTCTAAAATGTAAAAATTTGAACAATGACTACCCACGCACTCATCCCCTATACTGCTTTATTCTGCATTCAGGGTCACAAGAAGCCTGGGGCCTTTCCCAGGAGACTTAAGGCACAAAGCGGGGTATGCCTGGGACAGGGTGCAAATCTATCGCAGGGCACAGACACACATACACACACTCACACACCCATTCACACACTACAGGCAATTTGGGAACGTCAATTAGCCTAGTCTGCATGTCTTTGGACTGTGGGAGGAAACCAGAGAACCCGGAACAAGAGAACATGCAAACTTCATGCACACAGAGACTGGAATCAAACCTGACTGGGAATCAAATCCACAAACATTTTAAAAATCAGACTTTATGTCTCATTTTTGTTCTGTAGCTCCTGTAACTATTGCTATGTATATAGAATGTGATTTTTCTTCTGCTAAAATACTCATTTAACTTGACAACAAATAATCGTAATGTCTTTAAGTGATAGTTGGGGCGCTACATCTAATATTTCCTAGTAGTTCAATACTTGAAAAGAAAAAAAAAACAATAATCTTCGGATAAAACTGGCCTACGCCTGAAGCCCTGAAAAGATTGGAAATGCAACAAGTGCTTTTTTCTTTTTTTTTAAGTGTCCATTCCCGTTCTAGCATTAAACACAAACGCAGCGACCAACATGTTCAGATTGGTGAACATATTAATATTGTTAATAGTATTTAATTAACCATTTGAAAAAAATCTCAATTTATGATATGTTATGATCAATGTACAGACAAAAACGTTATTTTATTTAAATAGATGAATAACCCGACACTATCTAAAATCAGACCAGCACCGTTAAACTATGACATCTAGAGATTTTACAATTATTGAAGGTAAATCGTACACAGACACACTTTACAGTACAAACACGATAGTTACGTTGGTCCATAGTACAGTAATTAAACATTAAGGTTCTGTCGTTGGTAATGTTCCGGTTGAGCGGAATGACGCCTGTGTGCGCGTGCGCGCCCACTCACAAACATGCGCTTGAATAGCAACAGCTGACGTTGTGCGTGGTGACGTCATGCGACTTCTGAGCCATGCGTACTGAGGGCTCGCCGTCGACTCTCAGTGGTTGTTGTTATGAGTGAAGCAGGCCTCGGACTAAATTAAAAAGTTCTCCCGCTGCTGCCCCGGGAAGCCTGCTCATGGAGGGCATGGACGTCGATCTGGACCAGGAGCTCATGCAAAAGTTTAGTTGCATGGGCACCACGGACAAAGATGTGTTGATTTCTGAGTTTCAAAGGCTGCTGGGTTTCCAGCTAAACCCGGCCGGCTGTGCGTTTTTCCTGGACATGACCAACTGGTGAGTCCGAGGAGGCGCACGGGCCTGGCCTACTCATACCTATTTTTTACATCACTGAACTGTTCGTTTATTATTCGTTTTCAACCCGTAGAAAAAATCCATTATTAGGTAGAAATGTAGATTAAAGTGTGTTTGTAACGACAGAAGTGCAGCTTGTTTTGTTAAGTCTTTTTTTGTTTTGTCATCAAATGTAGCTAAGCTAACTTCATTTAAAAAGTATTACAAGATTAGCGAAACATCAGTGTAGCTAAATGTCGAGGCGAAATGTAAACACACATGAAATGTAAAATAAATGCAAAATACAGACAAAACAAACGGATCTGTGGTTACACTGACAAACAGGCAGTGGCTACGCTGACAGCCTTACACCCTCCTGTGTTATTCCCACTCTGCGAGCAAAACATTAGCCCTGTGCCTCATGTTTGCTAACTCGGCTAACGTTAGCGCACCTCTGCTTGTCAACATAACTTAGCTAGCTCGTTAGCATGACAGCTAGCTCGCATAGTCACGATTTAACATTCAGTCAGTATTTTCTGTTTTCTTTACAACCTGATGAAGTGTGCATGAAAAAAAATTTGGGTTACTATTTTTAATTTTTCTGTTAGTAAGAAAATCTAATTCTTTCTGACACCTTGAAGACCCTAACTGATAACTAACTAGCTTGTGCTCACTCTAGCTAAGTTTGATAACTCCTGTGCTGGGTCAAAGGGTTTGCATCAAGTTAACGTTACATAACGCACCGTGCTCTTACTCATAATATTCCAGATGGTTTTAATATATTTTTCACTTGTACAATAATTTCAGCTTCTGACATTCTGTTTTCTATTATGTTTCTGCCTGTAATGCTTTGTAATACATTTACATTTAGGCATTTGGCAGACGCTCTTATCCAGAGCGACTTACATTTTTATCTTATTACACATCTGAGCAGTTGAGGGTTAAGGGCCTTGCTCAAGGGCCCAACAGTGGCAACTTGGTGGTTGTGGGGTTTGAACCTAGGATCTTCTGAACTGTAGTCCAATGCCTTAACCACTAAGCTACCCCTGGCCCAATTAGCCCTGACATAACATCTTTTTATATTGTACAATTCAACATTGCATAAACAACATTTAATTTAACCTATATTTCTAATGACTTGTTTTTTTTTTGTGCATTTTCGATTCTTTTAACTAGTTTCTCTTTTGTATATTTAATCTTTCTTTCTTTACAGGAATCTTCAAGCAGCCATTGGAGCATATTATGACTTTGAGAGTCCGAACATCAACACGCCATCAATGTCGTTTGTAGAAGACGTGACAATTGGTGAGGGGGAGTCCGTTCCCCCCGACACGCAGTTTACAAAGACGTGGCGGATACAGAACACAGGTTTGTGCTAGGTTGGGAATACTGCTGGAAAAGACAGGGTCATGTGACCTAAGGTCCAGCTCATGTAAGGGCCCTTTTAAACTCATTAGTCTTTTTTTGCCATGCCGAACCAGAGTCAAATAGATATGCTTATTTAATTTCACGCTTTGCAAAGGTCATTCTTGTAAGCCTATCATTATTCATTTACAAATATGACAATGAAAATTTTTTAACAAAAGTATATAGAGTAGGAAGAAATTAAAAAAAAAAAGAAATCGCCCCGAGCAACGACTATACACCACCATTTCTTAATAGATTGTTACTTATATAAATCATTTGTTAGTATTTCACTTTTTTTGTTGCTTTAAATATTCAAAATGCATCACATTTCAAAATGAAGCAGCTTAGATTTACAGACAAATACCCACAATTCAAAACTCACTGCATGTGCTGTGCAAAAGTCTTAAGCGACCGCTCATTTCTTCATATTTAGCTTTAAAAGAGCCAGACTTTCTTGTATGTACTGTATTTCTTGTATGCTTCCCGAATGACTTTTTTGTCTCTCGTGTTCAGTCCCCTCCCTGTACCTGACCAGTTTCAAAGGAATGTTTTTTGTTTGTTAATCCACACACTGACCTATAAATCATTCAAGCAAAAAAACAAAAAAAAACAAAACATATAACGTAACGCATGAATCAGTGAGAAACATGTGAAGATAATGACAGATGTTCAGACCAGTGATTTGTATATTGGTAATGCTGAGTGCTTGCAGCAGACAAGAAGGGAAATAAGGTTGCTGCTGAGGTTGTTACATAAACCACCTATTTTTAAACATTTATCTTTAGGTATCTTTTTCAGGCTGTCACAGTAAAACATTTGTTCTAATTTCTTTATTTATTCTACAAAATTAATACATTTTATTTAATATGATGAAATGTGGGGTAGCTCAGGATGTTTGAACAGTACTATATCCTTCACTTCCTGCAGTTAGTTCTATTTAAAACCCTATATAGGGTTTTATAGTGTCTTTCATATATTGCAAAAATTTCAGTGTCTTTTTAAAACACATTTAAAGTGATTTGTAAATTACAAATAGATAGATCTTTTAATAAATTGTGAGGCCATCCTTGAGTCACAGATAAATAATCAGGGCATTCAGAGTCTATACACCCAAATGCATGAATTGATTTAGCCATTAGGTCAATAGTACATTTTATAGAGTGTTTGTTTTTTTTAAACTATTTCTTTGCTGCCTGTTATCATATGGTTTTGAATAGGGCTCCAGCCTCAGACGCTTTCAAAGTTTTCAGCGTGTGTTGTGATTAGTTGTAAACACATGTGTTGTGATTAGTTGTGAACACATGGGCAAGTGCTTCTTACACAGCATGCACAGCTTCTAACATGTATTTGAAGACTACTTAGCTCTGACTGTATTTTAAGACTGTAATGTGTTTGAGTGGGTTTGAGGCTAAGATGATCGGTCGCCGCCGAATCGACTGACAAGAATTACGATTCATAAATTAATAATTTTTTTCTCCATCTTTAATTAATAGAATGTTAGGGGAAAAAATGTTAAATAAGACTAATAGCACCTATGCTTTTTGGACACTTGGCCATCTGCAGTACTTCATCATCGTTTGTTTTAGTTTGTGTCATTATTTGTTTTACACTAGTATACTTTAGCGTTCGATCTGCTCTCAGAGTCTCTGTAACGGCTGCAATTTACATGTTAGGTTTAATTAATTAATACAATAAGTTTTATAGCTACTTTTATAGCTACTGCAATTATTGTACATACCTGTCTCTGTTCAGACAGGAGCATGTGTAGTGTGTTTATATGTGTGAGAGAGCGAGGGAGAGATTTAAAGTATGATGAACATAAAATCTGAGCTCAAAAATACTTTTTAAACACGTTTTGGCAGAAAAATAATGTCATTATACTCCAACTCCAATAAGTAAACTGACTAGTCCATTTTGATCTGTCTCCATGTTATACTTCACGTTAGTGACAGCAGAGTGATGAGAAAAAGCTGAGTTGTATGTCTGAGTCATTCATTAACCCCTGGCCTGATTGGTGAATTAATAGTGTTTTACACTGTAAGTGACCAGTGAGTGAGACTGACAGCAGTCTGTGATTATTGTCCCAAGGAAGTAAGTAAGTGAACACGTGGATGCAGCGTGGTCTGTATGCAAGGAAATACATGCAGGTGAATGGCTGTTGTGCAGAACGGTCATGAGATTTTGTGTGTGTGTGTGTGTGTGAGAATTAAGATTGTGATTTACATTTTTTTTTTATTAATCCTGCCACCCTAGTGTTAAATTTAAAGTTTAGGAAAATAATTTAAATATGAATAATTTTTTATATGTTGTTCTTTAAACTCATAGAAGTTTTATTTTATTTCTAAAGATCTTAAACTTAATTTTTATCGATTAATAGATAATTTCATCGACACAGTGTGTTGTGCCTTCTTTACATGGTGTGTCTCCAGTTTTCCTCAAGTTTCTAAGTAGGTTTACGTAAATGTAAACTTGAAGCAAAATTCTAAGACCTTTTTGCTTTAAAGTGTAATACATTTTAACATGCTTTTGGCGGTGATTTTGCTGCTGTGTTTTTGTTTTTTTTTGTTGTTTTTTGTCAGACTAGTTAGTTAAAAAAAATAATCAGTCATTAGTTTTGGATTACATAAGGTTTCATGAAAGAGTCTTGACATTATGTGATGGTACAGTCAAAAGTGAAACCTGTGGACAGTTTATAGTTTAATAAATGGCTTATTCTTTAACTTTAGCTTGTTCAGGTTAGTACAAAGAGAACGCAGGTGTGTAGAGGACCGATTTAGTAAAGTATAGATACAAAGAGAAAAAAAAGAGAATAAAAAAAGAGGTTACAATCATGTGTTTTTTGCTAGTTTACATGAGAAATGTGCTAGTACTAGGTTGTAAACCAGAATTTTACACACGTTAATCACTAATTACAGCACAGTCTGTCAGTTTCTTTACAACTGGAAGTTATCAATCACTCATGCTAATTTGCATTTCTTTTTAAGAAGCAATGGCATTCTTCTTAAATCAGATTAGGGAATAAAAGATGTGTTTTTTAAATTGGATAAGATCAGTTTAGGTGCAGGTTAATGTACCTGGGCCTAGTGCCAGAGAGTCTGTTGTTTTCAAAGACAAATATGAGCAGAGACTTTTGCTGTTGTGGGACAAGTTTAGTAAGTATTTTTTTTACCGTTAAGATGTTTCTATGGTTATGTGGTCTCTCATAGAAGAGCCTTGCATATAATTTTTGTTCTAATCTTGGTTCTCTTTTATTAAGTCACTGGAATGAATTATGATTTTTCTTGTTTGTGTTGAGTTTTTGAATTGAATCATAATTCACCTGAATATTTGAATGACAAAAACCTAAGACAAAAGCTGCTAACATAGAACTCCGTATATATATAGACATGTGTATATTTATATATATATATATATATATATATACACACACACACACACACACACTACACGTATGACTTCATGATTAGTTGAAATTAGTCCTTATTATTCAAACCAATTTTTGAAACCTAAGGTGTAAATCTTTTTGTCAATTAAGAAATACAACCAGTTTAACCAGCTGCTTATTGTGCATTTTATATTTGCCCTGCAGTAGTCATTTTCTCCTGTAACAAAACACATATTCATTTGTTCAAGTCAAAATGTTGTTTGATCCCATACAAGGAAGAGGGGATTCCTAATACTTATCTTAAAACCTTACTTTTTTTTCATATTCTGTAGGATCAGAGTCGTGGCCCCCAGGCGTCTGCCTGAAGTACATAGGTGGAGACCAGTTTGGTCATGTGAATATGGTAATGGTGAGGTCTCTGGAGCCGCAAGAGATATCAGATGTGAGTGTCCAGATGCACAGTCCGGCCAATCCAGGAATGTACCAAGGCCAGTGGAGAATGTGTACAGCCACTGGACTCTTCTATGGAGGTGAGGTACCTTATGGTATTTATATTAAACACACTCTACATAATGCCATTTTCCTCTGTTGTTAATGTCATTTGTAAAGGAAATAAGCATGAAATATTTCATGGCTGTCAAATTGTTTGTAACCTGTTAAACCCTGAGGCTATTTTTAAACAATTTGTAAACTTAAAATAGTCCCTAAAACCTAAATTCATACTAACACTTTCAATATTTCAGTTTAAAATAATTGTGGGTTAAAAATTTCAAGGTGTTCAAGAGAATAAAAATTGTGTTTGAAATAATATCACAGACAGTAGTTAAGTCTTTTACAGTTTTATAACTATACTGTTTTATTTTGATAGTCCAAAGAAATAAAAGACCAAACCTTATTGGTCCATGAGTTAGTACATTTATACTGTTTTTTTTTTTTTTTTTTTTTTTTTTTTTAATAAAAAAAAAAATATAAAAATGTTAATAGATGATAAATAGAAACTTTGTTATATATATATATATATATATATATATATATATACACACAGTGGTGTGAAAAACTATTTGCCCCCTTCCTGATTTCTTATTCTTTTGCATGTTTGTCACACAAAATGTTTCTGATCATCAAACACATTTAACTATTAGTCAAAAATAACATAATTGAACACAAAATGCAGTTTTTAAATGATGGTTTTTATTATTTAGGGAGAAAAAAAATCCAAACCTACATGGCCCTGTGTGAAAAAGTGATTGCCCCCCTTGTTAAAAAATAACGTAACTGTGGTTTATCACACTCAAGTTCAATTTCTGTAGTCACCCCCAGGCCTGATTACTGCCACATCTGTTTCAATCAAGAAATCACTTAAATAGGAGCTACCTGACACAGAGAAGTAGACCAAAAGCACCTCAAAAGCTAGACATCATGCCAAGATCCAAAGAAATTCAGGAACAAATGAGAACAAAAGTAATTGAGATCTATCAGTCTGGTAAAGGTTATAAAGCCATTTCTAAAGCTTTGGGACTCCAGAGAACCACAGTGAGAGCCATTATCCACAAATGGCAAAAAAATGGAACAGTGGTGATCCTTTCCAGGAGTGGCCGGCCGACCAAAATTACCCCAAGAGCGCAGAGACAACTCATCCGAGAGGCCACAAAAGACCCCAGGACAACATCTAAAGAACTGCAGGCCTCACTTGCCTCAATTAAGGTCAGTGTTCACGACTCCACCATAAGAAAGAGACTGGGCAAAAATGGCCTGCATGGCAGATTTCCAAGGCGCAAACCACTTAAGCAAAAAGAACATTAAGGCTCGTCTCAATTTTGCTAAAAAACATCTCAATGATTGCCAAGACTTTTGGGAAAATACCTTGTGGACCGACAAGACAAAAGTTGAACTTTTTGGAAGGTGCGTGTCCCGTTACATCTGCCGTAAAAGTAACACAGCATTTCAGAAAAAGAACATCATACCAACAGTAAAATATGGTGGTGGTAGTGTGATGGTCTGGGGTTGTTTTGCTGCTTCAGGACCTGGAAGGCTTGCTGTGATAGATGGAACCATGAATTCTACTGTCTACCAAAAAATCCTGAAGGAGAATGTCCGGCCATCTGTTCGTCAACTCAATCTGAAGCGATCTTGGGTGCTGCAGCAGGACAATGACCTAAAACGCACCAGCAAATACTCCTCTAAATGGCTAAAGAAAAACAAAATGAAGACTTTGGAGTGGCCTAGTCAAAGTCCTGACCTGAATCCTATTGAGATGTTGTGACATGACCTTAAAAAGGCGGTTCATGCTAGAAAACCCTCAAATAAAGCTGAATTACAACAATTCTGCAAAGATGAGTGGGCCAAAATTCCTCCAGAGCGCTGTAAAAGACTCGTTGTAAGTTATCGCAAACGCTTGATTGCAGTTATTGCTGCTAAGGGTGGCCCAACCAGTTATTAGGTTCAGGGGGCAATTACTTTTTCACACAGGGCCATTTAGGTTTGGATTTTTTTTCTCCCTAAATAATAAAAACCATCATTTAAAAACTGCATTTTGTGTTTACTTGTGTTATCTTTGACTAATAGTTAAATGTGTTTGATGATCAGAAACATTTTGTGTGACAAACATGCAAAAGAATAAGAAATCAGGAAGGGGGCAAATAGTTTTTCACACCACTGTGTGTATATATATATATATATATATATATATACAACTCTAACAGATTCTTTTACTAGTATTTCTTCTTATCTTATTTATAATGTGTCTTATTGTATACTCTTTATACATGTAACTATTTATAGAACATTTAAAACTATAAAATAAAGGTTATTTTTATACCTATAAATACTGTAATGTTTAGAAAATAGCTGTAATAAATTACACCAGTTCATGTATCATACATAGAATACAAATGGTGACCTGTTATAGAGGAAGAGCCACCCAAAAAGGTCATAACTGAATCGAGTAAGGCCACAGTTTATATAAGTAGATAATTTCTCATTATAAGTAAAAATGAAAATAAACTTGTATAGATTGATGTAGCTAGGATGAGCAGTTTATATTCCCTTTTTCTTTTCTTTTTTTTGTTTGTGTTTAAATATACATGTACTCTTTTAGACTAGATATGATCCCATGGTGGCTGCCATTTTTTCATCTGATGTTTATTAGCATAATTAAAAAACTAGTATGATAGCTGATGTACAGACTGGCTCTATCTTCATTTTGGCTTAGTAGTGATCGTAGTAGTAAACAACAACAACAAGATAAATGTCCTGGAGAAACTGTCATCTGTGACAATTTCCAAACACATGCTAAAAGGCTCATGTCTAGCTCATAGTGTTAAAGAAATATACACTATGCTGTCTGTGTGTGTGTGTGTGTGTGTGTGTGTGTGTGTGTGTGTGTGTGTGTGTGTGGTGGGAGGGTTCTGTGCGGGTTGGTTTGTAAATAAAGGTGGCCCTGCAGCCGCCTCTCCACATCTCCCCATTCCCCTTTCGACTCACAGGCACAGAGAATGTAAGCAGCATAAACCTCATAGCTAAAGGCACCCTTGTGCTATTTTTACTTTTATTAGAAGAAAATGTACGTGTTAGGGCTTGGCTTCTCGGACTGTTTGGGAGAGAAGGCCTTAAACTAGTGGGTCAAGTTTCATGTGTATATTTTAGAAAATGAGCCGGGATGGTTCAAAACCTGGTGCATGCCCCACTGCAAGCCCCACTAAAGTCTATGGAGTGTGTCAATTTTTTGTTTTTGGCATTGATTTCAGGGGTATTTAAAAGGGATCTTTTATTTTGTACATGTTTTTGACCAAAGTAGTAGAGTTTTTTTGAGCTCTTTGACATGTGTGTCTCGTTTTTCGATTGAACCAAAACAGAGTGAGCTGAGTCATGAGATCAAAGTGTTTTAGCATGGGGATAAAAAGGATCCTTATAAATCAAACATTATATCTAAAAATAAAAACTTCATTGAACATTGCGCATGAACTGAATTTGCAAAATAATTTGTTTTATGCAGTTCTTGTAACACAGTTATACAAAAATATAAATGGTGAGGTCAAACGCAATCACTCATTTGGTTGGCACTCTTGCTGAGAAGTGGAAACATTTTGCATTTTGCTGATGGACAGATCAGAATCTCTCCCGAACAGCGCAAGTTCCTGAGTGAACTCCTGTCCCATATAATTTAAGTTTGTTTTTGGTCTAGTCCCTTTATGGTCCCATTTATACAAACTTGAACTGATGCTTCTACCATGTTAATGTATCATGTGTCTTTAGGAATAGCTGCACAAGCATGTTTTTTCTTTTCTATCTTTTTTTCTTTTTTTTACTGCTTCAGTAGTGCATGCAATTTTTAGAACTCCGGCTGTGCAGCCTTCTAGTTTGTAGCAGCTGTAGCACAATATTTTTGTCTTGATATAACTTTTTTCCCCCTAGTCCATACATCCAATTACTAATAAATTGGCAACTAATCTGCTGTATATTTTTAATTGTTTTACAGATGTAATTTGGGTTATCCTGAGCGTAGAGGTTGGCGGTCTGCTTGGGGTCACACAACAGCTGTCCTCCTTCGAGACAGAGTTCAACACTCAGCCGCACCGCAACGTTGAAGGAGACTTCAACCCCTTCGCTTCACCGCAGAAGAACAAGCAAGACGGCAATGAAGATAACCTAAAAGACACCAGAGGCCCCTGGGTGGCCCCGCTGGACTCCATACAGCAAGATCAAAACGAACTCTCTCACAACTCTGTAAATATTACGCCAAATGGTCTACAAAACAACTTATCAGTAGTGACTTACAGCCAGGTAAGTCTATGCTTGTTTTTTCTTCCTTTCAGGCCATATTTTTATCATAAGTATGCTTCTGTTCATGTACATAATTAAGGATGATTCAGTTTTTAGCTGATCCATCAAGTCCGTCACAAAAGAGTATTTTGGATCACTTATGCAAAATTCACTTTATCTACTTTATTGCGCTGCTACAAGAGAACATACTTGGATCCCAGTGCCTTCACTTCTGTTATGCAAAATTCACTTTAAATCATTGTAGACATTTCAGATGGGTCCTTCTGTGTATGTGTGCAAGCAAAAAAAAACCTAAGGAGAAAACACCCTCCCTGATTTTTGTTTTAAATCGGCTCTCATTTAAACAAGACAATTAGATCTTCCTTCTATTGTGACCTCATAAGAAGATAACCTCCCTTAGTTTGACAACAGGTTTGGTTTGGTTCAGCAGTAGTTCATTAACATAAACACTAAAACAGCACATTTGGAGGAAATAAGTGTTTGCAGCGGGTTTGAGGTTTAAAAAATATCCATAGGGTTTTCTCAGCTGGAGCAGTAATACACCCACTTTGGGATCTTTTAGAACCAAGATAACCTGTTTAGGAAATAATAAAATATGAGGTATTAATTGTATGCCATTCATCACATATATTTGTGCTTTCCAATTCCAATTGCTAACTCAATTTAGATAAAGTGGTTTTGATGTGTATGTGGCCTACTATGTTTTACTTCATTATAAAAAAAAATGGTGTTAATTTGTTTATGCTAATGATCCCACTTGTTCAATTAATTTCTTTTTTCAATTTAATTTTATCTGTGCTTTTAACAATTGACATTGTCACAACTTGACTTAAGTCATCACTATAAAAGTGACATCTCTTTGCTTTTAAAATATAATTTTATATCAGAATTATAATTTGTGCAGTTGTATTAAATTATGGATTTATAAGAGATTTACTTTCTTTTATGAATGTCAGATCAGAATTTTTCTGGCGAACTGTCCAAACAAAACAATGCATATTTTATTTATTAAAAAAAAAATCTTTAACCAGAGTATACACTATTTTAGTCATTGAAAGTGTGATAGCAAACTGTATTTACCTTGTCTGTGTATTGTAACTGGCTACAATTTTCAAAATATCTTTTCAAAAGTATCTTACAACTTTTTGAAATATGAAACCATATTGCAGCTACTTTTCTCAGTTAAACTAGTTAATTCAACAGTTAAGGTTATTCCTTTTGTTGGTATATTATAATATTAATCAAAATAAACTTCCATGTTTGACATAAGCTTCCATGTGCCATGTTGTTTAGGGCAGTGCCATAGTATAGGACATGAGACTAAATGTTTTCTGCACAGTCATTCTGACAGTGCTGCATGAATGGGGAATCATGTTGCATCATGTCATGATTTCCCTCCAACGCATTACTTAATAACACACCCTAACCTTAATGAACTGCAAAACCAAATCCAGCGCATGGCAAGCATGTCATTTTAATGAGTTTTTTGTTTGTTTGTTTTTGTCTAACACTTCTTTTCACAGCTACTGGAGTTAAGTGTTCCTCTCCTGAAGTTGTGCTGCACTGATTATACACTAAAGCCTTAATGTTATATCTGCCAAAACAGTAAAGACTATGTAATTGCTCTAAAGCACTTGGGATTTTCTGTCCAGGCAAGTTATTTTTCTGCTCCTATTATGCCTGATTAAACTAATTCACGTATTACAAGGTACTTAGAGTTCAATCAGGTATGAAAAGTGTGAATCTGGGCATTGGCTGAGGCTGTTCAGTATTTTTTTAAATATTCTTTCCAGTGATACCGTCCCTGGTGGTTTCTGACATAAGCCATATTTTAGCTGTCCAAGCAAGGGTCTTGCTGCACTGAAGCACCTAATTCTTGCACAGTTTGTAATAATTCTCTTCCAGTCTGTGCAAAGGTGGATATTCTGAAATTAATCTGCCTCACCAGTTTCAATGAATCAGTCCGGAAGCACAAGGATAGATAATGGCTGTCCTGTAAGTTGTCACTAAGGTTAATAATCCTAATTACTGAAATCCTCAACACAGAGTTCACAGTCCGCGAAGGTGAGAAACCGCTGACAGAAAGGCATCTGGGAATCCTCTTGCGATTTAAAGGATAAAAAGCAACTTTTTTTACTGGCTTGGGGTACACAATATTTTTCCTCTTCCAAAAGCAAGCATATTGCACACATTTCTAGGAGAGGAAAAATAGCCTTGGGCCAGTAACAAATAGGGATGGGAATTAACAGGGATCACCCGAAACAATATTTCCACAATACCTTGATTCAGTTTGTATATAGGTCCTATTAGTATCATGATTATATAAATATCTGAATTGGAAATTAGTTTTTAAAGAATTTGATATAATTCTAAACCAACTTAAATTATAGCCAAATAATTTGCTCATACTGCACAGGATTCTGTGCTGCCTGCCAGTGTGTGAATAGTATAGATCACACCCCATGTAGGACATAAAGGAACATTACCGTTTTGCCACCTCAAACATGTAAAAATGAAAAATTTATATATTTTTTTAAAGTAAGTTTATAAATATTTTAATTGAATATAACTCAACTATCACCCTCAGATATAACTGATTCTGTACAGAGCTCAGAAGCATCTACGTAGCGCAACAGAAATGTAATTTTATGGCGATGCACCAACTCTGTGAGCAAATTAGTCTCGAAGCCTCTCATTACACAGGCTTGAACCAGTCTTAATACAACATCAAAAATCGCATGCATAAGAAGAACCCACGCAAGAACCTGCTTACGCAGTCACTTTACCTGTGCGCTCACTGTCATGTTAACGTTTTGAGACTTTGTAGGTATTTGATAAGGTAAAAATTATGCTTTTTAAAAAAAAATTTTTTATGATCCTACAAGTGGTGCACTGAACTATTTATACATTTTTATTGCGTATGGTAGGAGTGAATTATTTGCTTAGTTTGCTTAGCAATAATAATTATGGCAGAGGACAAAGATACATAAAATCTACGTAACTTAATTTGATGTTAGTTTGTTCTAGAGGTTTACCACGGCTCTCCCTGCGTACATCCACCCAATGATGATCATGGCAATTCATCAGATAAAGATATATTATTACCTTGCAGCATGAAATAAAAGTTGATGACTCTGCGTACTGTTGAACGCCTGTGACACGCACACACACCCACACCCCAGCAGGCCAAACTGAGTTTCTGTTTTTAGGAGCGAGAGATTGTTGCACTTGGTTTTTAAGTGAGAAAACTAATGTTATATGAAAAAAAAAAAGTTGTTTAATTAGGATATTTATAAAATCCTTATACCTATAAAATCACAAATTTGATCAAATCGACACCTAAGGATCGTGATAATATCGTAGAGGGTACAGGTGACTGGTGATTCCCATCTTTACAGAATCTGATGCGTCTCTCTTTATAAACTTTCTTTCGACTGCTCCCATCAAGGAGTTGCTACAGCGGACCATTCGGACCACAAACAACTTCAGTATTTCCCTTTAATGTTCTTCATGGGATTTATCTCTCCATAAACACTAGATGGCAGCAGCAATAGTATCTTACAGAACATGAAGAATTCACAGCAAGTTTGTACCGTAACTTTCTGAAGAGACGTTACCATGAACTATTCTTTGTATAATAATCAGTATAACATCCACTCTGGTTTCCACGTGACTAGCTTGGTCTGTAGTCTAGAATTGTAGGTTGAATTACACTCGCAAGTCAGTGGGATGTTTGTGTAGTGCAAGAAGTGGCTTAACTAGGAATTCATACTATTCTATTGTACCTAATGGGGAACACACAATAGCTATAGGTTTCTATTAGCAATTGCCTCCAGAAAAGTACTTTTCTAATGTAAAGGCTTGTAGTGAGAGGGTTTTATATGTATACTCTTTGTGTATATACGGACTAAGCAGTCTCCTTTAGTTATCTAATCAGCCAATCACATGGCAGCAGTTCAATGCATAGCATTACGCAGATACAGGTCAAGAGCGTCTTGTGGTGTTCACATCAGACATCAAAATGGGGATAAACTGTGATCTCTGAGACTTTCACCGTGGCCTGTTTGTTTGTGCCGAATGAGCTGGTTTAAGCATCTCGGGGACCGCTGATTTAAAAATCACATGGACTTTTTCCAGTCTTTAACTGTCCAGTTCAAGAAAATCTGTGCCCATGATGTGGACAGATTCTTGTCCTGTGTCTGGCTAGGTTGGAATCTGATTTGTCTGAGAGAGAGGCTGTTGTGTGTGAAAATCCCAGGAGTTCAGCGGTTTCCGAAACTCAAACCAGCCCGTATTTTACCACCTTTCATATGATGATCAAAGTCACAGACATCATACTTCTCTTCATTCTGATGTTCTTTTTGAACATTAACTGATGTTTGCTTACTTGCTTGCTTGTTTGTTTTAAGCTGTTGCTATTTTTTTTGCAGTGTTTTTACTCATCATTACAAAATAAGTGTCCTAAAATCTAAAATACAATGTTTTGTCACCTCCCGATACGATATCACAATTCTTGGGTAATCGATTAAAATTGCGGTTCTATAATTATAGCGATATTACGTTTTCATTTCATTTTATAACATGTATCCTGTTTCTTTTAACATTAGTTTTCTCTTTTAAAAGTCAAGTGCAGCATTACAAACTAACTTCAAATACAAGAGTTTAAAATTTTTTTGACCAGCATGTATCTCTTGTCACCCGCCATATTTATTATGTCAAATAATAAGTCAAACTTGCCAAATAATTCACTTCCAAACAGGGTGAAAATGTTTACATAAAGTTTACTTGTAGGATTATAAAGTTAAAAAAAAAAGTGTTGTACCGCATCAGTTACATCCAAAGTCTCGAAAGTCAACAGTGAGCGGACGGATTAAGCGTCTGCGAGTGGCACGTTGTTTTGAGACTGCTGTAAGCATGTGTAAGGAAGGGGTTTGAGACTAATTTGCTTTTAATGCGTATGGTTTTTCGGAATTTAAGTTTGGGAATGCCATAACAATGCGTTTCTGTTGCGTCACTCGCAAAGCTTCTGAGCTCAGTACAGAATCGGTCATATCTGAGACCGGTTCATCTCTAATTATAAATGTAATGGGTTTTTAAAAAAAAAATATTTTGGAGTCAGTGTGGCAATATGTGAATCGCCACACAAAAGAGTTGCGATTCCTTACTTTTAGTTATTTATTTTTCATTCCTCCACCTCCTCCCCCCTCCCTGTTTTGTATGTTATTTTTGTCAATATTGATTAGGGTTGTCTTGTATCATGGCTTTAGTCTTGTTCATGCCTAATGGGCACTTTAAAGCCCACACTTTTTTCCATACATATTTTAATCTATTTATATATATTTCTTGTCTCTATCTTGACAGGGTTGTCATGGACCCTACCCTTTTGGACAGTCTTAGAAGACAAAAATCATCACCACCAGGCAGCTCAGAGGAGCCGTCACTCTGGAATCCCCCCTTTTCTGTGGGGTTACACAGGGGAGCGACAGATTTCTTATAAAGACTCGACAACCCTACTCTCCCTTTGCATTACAACACAACCTAAGATATGGACAAGGCTGTTTATATCTAAATCAACATTCAGCCATCTTCAACACGCATGTGTGAATGCTAAATTAAGATGAGTGCTAGAAATCCTCAAAGTCAAATACACAGGTTTTTGTTTTTGTCGCGTTGCTGCAATAGTCAGGTGACCTGGTGTGTGGGTGGATGCGTGTATGATTGTGAGAGAGAGAAAGAACGGTAGAGTATGTATGCTTGTAAGCTTGTGTGTGGACCATGCACAAAAGAGATATGAAAAAAGAAGCCATTGAAAAATAACTTTTGCTTGTCAAGAAGTTTTTACAGTTTACTTTGTGAACAGTCTGATTTTACTGAGAAATGAATTCATTTTTTAAAAATATTGATTCTTTCTAAACTGGTTAACATTCGTCATGGTTTTCTGAGAGTTAATATCGGAGATCTCAACGTTACTGCGAAAGGGTAAAGCTAGCTTTCAGGATCACTACACAAACTCAAAAGTAGTGTGTGTTTAAGGCCAGAAGATGGAACTGTTGAACCTTTGAACACACGAACACTCAGCTGTGTAAAGCGTAATTAGAACCTAATTCCCCACCTCCCCTTCCCTGAGCAAATTTTACCAGTTACATAATTATTATAATTGTAGTCCCGGTTATGTTTTCATTGAGGATACTGTGTGATGTTCATTTTCCTTTGAAGGCCGAAAGCTTTTGAGCTTGTGTGGTGGTTTAAATCCTAGCAGGTCTCGAATATGGCATAAATGTTTAGCTCAAGCATTGATTTCATTATTTAAAAAAAACAACTGTTTTAAATGCAAAAATCTTCAGAAGCACATTGTTGATTTATTTAGGGTTTTTTTCAGGTCCACAAAGATTTTTACAAATTAAATTGATCAAACTCTTCACTCTTTTTCCCTTCTTTTATAACTGACATTTCTTATTAAACCCCATGTATAAAATACAGACAAACCAATACTTACAGGGAAATTGTGCTTAGCCTATATCATGTTTACATAAAAAGGATATGAAAGGACATGATGTAATTAGTGTGTTTAGTGTAATATATTACACACTATATAATTGAAACTTTGTTCAGATTTTAGTTCAGTTTTAATGTAATTGGCTAAAATGAATTTGCAGTATCCCAGTTTGTCACCATGTAAAACAAGCCTTTAGAAAACATGCTCTTTGTAGATGATGTTTTTTGTCCATGCTCACCATCACCTTAGGAAAAATTGGAGTTTCTTTTAATGACATGAATCTACATTAAGAAAGGTTTGGCAAAATGGCTCTCTCTGCTATGCACCTGGTGACTGATGAAGGGATCGTCATTGATGATACGTATGCTTTGTCTTTTCCTGCATTGTATGTTTTAGTTCACCGATTATCTATGCAGTGTTTGAAGGGGATTATCCGTGTTTTTGTTTCTCCTGTTAAACACATGTTGAAAATCATCAATGCCATAGAGCTAGCTGAGGTTGTCTTCGATTGCCATAGAGATTAGACAGGGGGAACTTCCTTCAGCTGTCTCGATTGAGAATGTTTTGTGCTGCCCACAGCTCAAGGACAGTGTCATGGTTTCATGAGTCAAGTCTTCCTTGGAGTTGTTTTGGTGAATGTCCTCATCCCAACTGCACAGATCTAGTTATTTCTCATCAATTTGTGCTGTCTGGCTTTGTGTGTGTGAGAGGCGTGTGTGTTTGAGTGATTAGTAGTTCAGTTTTGCTTTTTTTTTTTTTCTTTTTGTTTGCTGTTGAGTTTTCTGCACGGTGGCATGGTGAACGGATGAGCAGAGTGTTTGCATAGAGATCTATGGTAGCACATTTAACGAAGAGAAAATACAGAAATAAAACTTTTTTTCCTGTATGTGTAAATGAACATTTCTATAATTAAATCAATACTTAAGAATTGATACTTTATTGCCAGATTTTTTTTTGCAAGTTATATTTGGCCATTTTTAAAAATCTAACTTTGATATTGTGAAAATAATGTAATAAAATACCTAACTTTATCTGCTTTCTTCAGCATTTAACCAAAAGGGAGAGATTAAGCATTGCACCAACCACAGAATACTGAAGAAGAAAAAAAAAAAAAAGGATTTATTCATTTAAAATAAGGGAACAATAGTGATTTGACTATTGGCTGCGCAGTAATATTTCAATATTTCATTTACGGGTAAGTAGATAAAAGGTCTAGATTTGGGTTTTAAGTGCAGTATTTGCATTTGAAATCTGTTGCTCTTAACTCTTTATATGAAAAGGGAACTGCTACTAAATCAGGCCATCACCACCTAAAAAAATCCAGACAAACCCATAAGGTTTTGTTTTTTTCCAGGTGAACAAAAATTTTTTTTTTTTTTTTTTTTTTTGGTTTGCCAGATGATAAACATTTTCTTACAAGAGATCAATTTATTTGTCAAAGTCAATAATCAGGAGGTTTTCACCATAAATCCTGAGTTTACCACAAAAGGTTAGTTATTGGTAAGCTTTAAAAATAAAGCTTATTACAAAGTATAAAGTATATCTTTGAAGGATTGCACATCATATGGACACTTTAAATTTTACCAGAATTATGGGAAGAAGAGAGTACTTATGATCCAAAGCATATCATTTGATATGGACAGTTATGACAATTTTTGTATCTGTGTATTGTCTGCTGACAGAAGAATGGATTTGATGTTTATATGGCTTTGTAATCAGTTAACATTTCAACAAATAACCCCAAACACATCAAATAGTGCTTCATAGTTTAATGCACAATGCAAAGCACGTTTCAAAAGCAACCCAAGTTTTTTTTTGTTGTTGTTGTTGTTTTTTTCTTGTACAGATAAGCAGTGGAATGTTCAAACATCCCCAAAAAAATCCATTTGCATTTGTCTTTATGTAAAATTTTTCAATTGTTCAGGTTTTAGCTCATTGAATAGAACCAGATGTAACACCACTTGCCTCTGCATATAACATCAGATCTCATATTGATTCAGTCACCAGATTTCAATACAATCGAGCACCTTTGGGATATGGTGGAATGGAAGAATCGCATCATGGATGTGCAGCCGAGAAACATGCCTGCAGCAACTGCATAATGCTGTTATGCTAATATGAAGAATCTCTAAGGCTCCTCGTTGAATTCATGAGGGTAATTTGATGGAGTCGTAATTTGTAGACTTGACAGTAAACCTGAGGCAGCCATTAAGTAAGTATGTTCATGTTAAGTATCATGTTCAGTGTTGTGGGAATTAACCCCATGTGTAACAGCTGTAGTCTTTAACCATTCTGTTTTGGGGAATAACGCAGTTGCAATAAAATCACTAGTTGCAGATAAGAGCTATCACAGCTGTGGAAATTTCTCTCTTTATCAGTCAACCAGAACACTTTAAGTTCCATTTGAGAACTCTACACTCATATGCGGAGGGATGTTTTAAAGAAAGGCCAAATGTTTGTGAACATTTGACCTTAACACCTATATATGGATCTGGATGTCCAGAAGCACCTAATTGTATAGGATGTCGTCGTATGCTGCTACATTAATAATCCAGTTTCAAAAGGATTCAAGTAACTTAAAATTTTAAAATTCCATAACAAATACCAGGGATAAAATAATCAATTACTGGGATGGATGTTTGTCTAAATATGTACACATCAGAGTTATGAAACATAAATGATGTGATTTATTAAGTCTGATGAATTGATGTAGTACTTTATATATGCTTATTGTCCACCTTAGAAGGAACACCTGTACACCTGCACATTTATGCAGTTATCTAATCAGCCAGTGGCAGCAGCACAATGCAATACGCCATGCAGATACAGGTCAAGAGCTTAATGCATGCATAATGTTCACATCAAACATTAAATGAAGAAACAGTGTGATCTTGGGGCTTTGAGTGTGGCTTGACAGTTGATACCTAAGTATTTCAGAAACAGCTGACCTGGATTTTTACACACAGGTAATATCTAAAGTTAAACAAGCATTTGTTTTCCTCAGAAGCTCATCTGAATGTTTTGAATGGGTTCTTATCATTGATCTGCAAGCATTTAAAGAATACCAGTTCTTCCAGTGTACTCTTTAATTGCAAACATCTTACATTATTTGTCGAAGACATTTGAAACATTAATATGTTTTTCCTCTGACATTACCAAGGAAATTGTCAAGACAAGGACGTTTTTGGCAGTCAGTTTTGAAATGTCATGGTCCTCAGGCTGGGGCAACCTTCTTACACTGTCTGAAACAAGCCATTGCGAATCCCATGCCACAAATACAACCCAGCATAAATATTGTCCTAATTTACTACAAAGTGAAATTATGAAAGGTAATTTGGGGTATTTTATACTGACAAAGCAAAAGCTGCTGAAGCAGGAATGGACTACAGTAGAAGTTACCTTTCTACCTTTATGAAATAAACTAGCTTTTAGTCATTATATAGCTTTTAGTTAATGTAACGTAATGTTTTTTTTTATCTTTAATTCTATGAAATAGGTCAAAACTGGTCCAGAAAAAAATCTTGTTATTAAGCTTGTAATGATATATTTAAACTTTTATGAAAATAACTTTCAAAGACACCGGTGCCCTGAAGACATCAGGTTTTCATTAAAAGTTAAGACCGTAAGAGACCATGTTGCTTTAAAGCATGCATGGATATCTTAACAAATATTTGCCCATGTTTCTCTGTACATTGTGAAACACACCTTGGATGGCACACCTACGCCACCAGTGACACTACTTGTATCCAGTAAATTAAGTGCAGTGTGTTTTTCTTGGCACACGTTATACTCCCCTGATGAACTGATAACCTAACCATGGTTCTAAGGCTCTTGGCATTTGCACATAAAGTGGCTTTGCAACTGAAGTCCCTTTTTAAAATAAATTTCGGTCATCTTTGTTACAATTGGGCCTTATTAAAAAAACACATTTTTCTTAATTTATTTTGCCTTCTTTTCACAACAACAGCAGGACTTGGAATAATCTTTCCAATTTTATATAATATACTCCGTAGTTTATAGTCATAGCAAACATCGCTTTTAATGAGGCTTTACAAACGCTGAGGTGTAACTGCTTTAGGCAATCCCGCAAGATTGTCTAAATGCACCACTAGCTATTAATGTTTGATTGGCTTGTGCAATGTGGTCAATTGGTAACAAAATGTGTCAATTGTGTAATGATAACCAGCCATTGGTCTTAGAGATGTTGTTTTATTATCACAAGTAACAAAATGGTCAAGTAGCATATGGTAAGAAGATATACACTATATTAGACAGACAATATTAGTAGTAGACATTAGGTATTACAAATAGATTAGTGTATGCTCTTATTCCTGCATCATGCAATGGGTCTTACCTGATTCACCTAATTAAATGCTATTTTAAAATATGCTGTCTATGCAGACAAGAAAATGATTAAAGCACTAATTAGCTTACCAGTACACTCTCAATGTAAGACATAATGAGATCATTAATAATTGCATAATCACACAATATCTATTTTAACATAATATTTTGGCATCTGTCCTTTTTAACATCCTTGCGACTCAAAGAAACCATGCAAAAAAAAAAAGTCCTTAATCAGTTTAAAAGAAATACTTTTTCCTTCAATAAGAAAAAAGGGTTTAATCAAAACGCCAAATATAAAAAATTATCTCATTTTGCTGGCTGGTAACGATTCTGTTTTTTTTGGTGTGTATGCAAAACTATGTTTAAGTTTGGCTCCATCCATGTTGCCCATAATGGCAACATGATTTCCAGTTCCTGCTGAAAAGTACCACTGATGGTAGGAATGATGCTACCTGGGTGTTGGTTTGTATTCATTGTTTATAATTTATTTGATTTTTAAGTGATTTTTACCGATTATTTGTGGAGACTTACTTGTAATGGAGCTGTACACATCCCTTTCTTATATACTTAAATGAAGTACTTTAAGACAGCAAAAAAGAGAAATCTACCCTAAGGGGTCAATGCATGCTATTGGCACTGTTTATTTGGAATAGCTTGATTTCATATTTATTTATTTTTTTATTTTTTTATGTTCACCGCTGTTAAATTCAAAGTACTCGTCCTGGTCCCAACTTGGCAAACAATAGAGAGTGAAAGCAGTCAAGACAAGCAAACTTTCCAGCTCCCAAAGTTGACCTGAGGCCTATGACAACTCCCTGCTTGACTTTTTCATATCTCTCTGTCTATCTACAGTATCTTAGGTTATTGTTATTAAACGACCTGTATTATCAAAAGAGGGACTTTTTAAAGGATCTGGTTTATTATGGAGACGATCTAAATAGACTGTATAGTCATTCTAATTGTAGAGGAATTAAGCTTCTAAAAATACTGACACCATTATCAAAAGCCTGTAGAAAAGCAATTTTTACTGAAGCGTGTTTTATTGTGTTCAGTCTACTTTTTAACTGTTGCACGGTGCAAAGTCAAATACAAAAGGTAACCCTTGATGCAGCTTGTCAAAATGATATGCCTCATCAGTCAACCTAAGTGTGAACTACCTATAACAGGCACAGTATTCAGTGACAAATGACTGGTTTTAATGGTTTAAAAGTGGTGCAAAATAAAACCAGTATTGAATTAGTCCAGTGCTAATAGGGATACAAATTAATATTACTAACAATGGACTTACTTCAGGTTTTGTATGAACACTGTATGTGTGCGCTGTCAAACTGCATAATGGGTTTATGAATGGGTTAATTAATCCCCCTGGGAGATCAATGAGATATGATGTCATTTAAATTTGTTTAACAGATTAATCAGAGATGTTGCTGCCTTATAAAAATAAAATCATCCTAATAAGAAGACTTTGTTTAGAATTAACTGGTATGTTGCTGGTTTTAACCTCAGAAGTCACATGTATTACAACCTCAGTGAACCTTCAGTGTATTTTAAGCAATACAACTTACAAATGACATGCAAATGCATTGTTCATTCTTCAACTTGTATTTCAAATTCCTCACCACCCGCTGAACATCTACAAGTGGAAATTTCTAAGGATTGTTGATTTGATTTTAAACAAACCTCTATGCAAAGCATGCCTTGTTATGCAGTTTGAATGAAACACTATTTGTTTTGAATGATGACTCAATACAGTGAAACTGAATGACTGTATTTGAGTACAGATAGTGAGCAGAATCATGTTTCAGGCCAAAAATTCTTGTGTTTTAAGAGTGTTATTTTAGAATGTGGAGGTAAAAAGGTTGAATCTCAACTTACTCACTCACTCACTCACTCAGGGTTTTCAACTGCCATGCAAATGAACCTTCTATGAGAAACAGCAGCAGTCACAAAAGATCTAAAATCAATCATTTTTTAATCTCTTTTGTTGCACACAATCTTTAAATTTTTTACAAATGAGCAGTGTTTTTTTTTTTTTTTTTGGTTTTTGCTTTTTATTGTGCAGAATAAACTAACTAACTAACTAAACTTTTGTTTCTCTATATAATCCCCCGCTGCACTAATGCACTTATCCCAACGTTTCACTAGTGCTTGTATACCATCAAGGTAGAAAGTTTTTTTCAGTTTCTTCACATCATCGTCACTGCTGAAATGCTGGCCTCCCTGGAACTCTTTTTTTAGCCCTTTTATTTGATGAAAAGAAATAGCTTGGTTGGATCACCAGGCCATTATTTTATTATATATTATTTATTCTAGTTCAGTACTAAGATTGTATTTAGGCCGATCTCGGGCACGGTAAATGTGTGAGACACTCATGGTTTGTGTTGGTGTGTCTGTTTAACTATGCAAACATAGCACCATGCAGTGTAGGGACATCACCAACACATTACTGACGCAAGCAGAAACTTGTTTTTTAATAAGGAAAAATGATACAATATAATACAGTATCAGTACGTGGATGTAAGGTATCCTCCATCTAATTGCCTGTGTTTATTTTAACATTGAAATTTTTATTGAAAGACATATTCAGTATATACAGTACTATTACCGAAAAGAGAAAGTTTCATGCTGAAATCCTTAGGCAATCACTGTGAAGCATGCTGTTTTTTCCTACACTAAGCTCAACTTATTTAATGGGTTTACTTTTAATTCTGCACACATAAGGTTTCTTAAGAGTGTGATTAATTATACCTTTTTTACATAATGATCGTCAGCTCCCAAAAATGCCTCAGGTTAAAGTGATCAAACGCGCTCGTACTAATGATGGTACTTTCCTAATAATGATCATATGTGACCCAGTCTGTGAAAACCGGGACAATCTGATCATTTTGATTTATACACATTTCCATCATTGTCTTTTGATTCTGTAAAGCTGCTTTGCAGCAATGAGAATTAGTTGGAAGTGCTATACAAATAAAATTTGATTGCATTAAATACCCACATCTTACAGGTGGAGGTTGTCGTAATTGAATATCATTAATGCATCATTTTTTCCTTTGTTTTAGCACATTTAACCACGGTGTTGGATCGATTTGTAAGTGTCAGTGATAAAAATCGGTCTTGGCATGTATGCATTCATTTTACAAAAACATGATTTTTAGGTTTATAAAGTGTCTTAATATTTACAAAACTATTAAAAAAAAAATCTGCATCTTTATGATGCAGCCTTTCAAAAATTTCCCCAAACTTCAAAAAAATTACAACACAATTCTTTACACAAATTCTGATTCTAAACGTGATTATTATTAGGAAATAGCACCTTCTTTTAACAAGTTTCAACTTGATTGTGGCAAAGTTAAAGACCCCAAAATAACACTTAAATTCCCATTACAGTATTCTTCTCCAAGCTGTAATTTCCTCTCTGGGGAAAGACAGAGGTGGTCCACAGTTAGAAATGTTTACTTAAGTTAATAGGGCCTCCCTATAAATGCCAGCCCTGGAGTCAATGGAGCAGGAATTCCTGCACACAGGACTGAAGAGCTACACACCCACTTTCAGGTATACACGCATGCACACACGGCCAGGGAGAAGGTGACAACATCATAGCTAATCACTGTAGGTAGTGATGTGGTGGTGCGTGCCTAGAGACTGTTGTGCTGCCAGCTCGTCAATATCTTATTCTTCAACCAGCCTGAGAGCACGTCAGATGTTTGGAAAGATCTCAGAAGACACAAGACAGCAGAACTGAATACCAGTGACCTGAGGTCCAAGACAGCAGAGAAAACAAGAAGTCATTCTTCCTTGGGCTTTGGCAAAGACAGACGGAAAGCAACCCTCCTGGAGTTTCCTAGGACAGTCATTGTATCTACACAGGTAAGGCCAAGCGAACACAATATTTAAACGTTCACATAGTTCTGGGAAATCCCATTATGTAATAAAATGGCTTAAATGTAATTTTTTAAATAATTTTTTTAAATGTCATTATAAGAAACACCAAAATGAAATGTGTCTTGTACATTTATACTAAAGGAAATTAGTTTAAATATAAAACAAGGAAAATACACACTGCAAAAACTTGAGTGGGTAAAAGAGCACCAAGTCAGTGTCTTATCTTTATCAAGTCTTTTGTGTTTTCTTTTGATGATTAATAAGGGCTGATACGGAATTCAGATCAAGTAGTCCTAATGCAGGGAGTGCACCTGTTTGTAGGAAGAAAAAAAAAACCTTCCTAACTGTTTTTTTATGTGGTTGGTTGGCAGCAGGCCACCATGCCACCAGAACTCAAAACAAATTTTCCCTTGAGGAAAGGCCAAGTGATTTACAGGTTCAACGTCTAAATTCCCAAAAGTGCATTTGAATTTTGTTGAAGAAGGCTAAAAAAAAAAAAAAAAAAACATGAGCCAAGGGGTGATTTTGGGTAACTTAGTGCAAAATGATGAAATTCAAGTCAAGAAGATCAGCCATGGCTTCTTTGTGTAGATACGAGATGCCCAACAGCATGCATTATTTTATCACATAACTATCCCTAGTACAGTACCACATGTTGATAGGAGAGAGGCCATGTTTTAGCAGTTACACTAAATATGTCAATAACTATTTACAACAGAGTGTGTCTTCTTGTCAACTTCTTTTGTTTATCTGACTACAGTTATTCTGTCTCTGTAGTGCTTGTACATAGCCTTGAAGAAAGAAATACCCCTAGGGTTATATGTCTACACTCCGAATTCCAGCCAGAAATGTATCTTTTCAACACGCTAAAGTGTGCAAACATTTTTTTTTTTTTGCAAGTACCTTACCTTGCTCTCATCATTCTAAAAGTGTTAAATAAAGGTGTGGATGTGTTTATTCAATTTTTCTTTTTCTTTTTTTACATATAGCCTTGAATGAAGTAATCATTTTATTTTAAAGGGACAGAAAGCATATTTTATTTCAAACTTGTTTATACTCTCCTAAATGATCAGATCCACACAATTCCATAATTTTCTGTTAGACTTTTATCTAGACTCTTTCAGTCTGCTTTACTCTGGTTTAATACACTACAAGTTCTTAGATACAGTAAGTAAAATTAATCATATTTATAGGTATCAACAGATTTACTGAAGTAAAGTAACCTGCACCAGAAATTAAGTCAAGTATGTAAAAAAGGTTGCTAAAAATACCGAAAGGTTAACGGGTACAGAAGACGTGTCCTCATATTTAAATTTCTTTTCCAGGAGAGTGATTCTAATTAAGAGATGTGTCTAAATGGGTGACTTTGTGGTAATGTTGGTATTTGTATGACACCATACTGTGTGTGGTTTTTTTTTTTCGTTTGTTTTTTTTAACTCAGTGATCAAGAAATAAAAAAATCCCTTTTATGTTGAGATGCCTGATTAATGTGCTGTGCACCTGCACTGTTATACATTTCATATATGGCAGGCCCCTTATTTTCAAACCTTTCTCTTAAATAAAGATTGAAAAAAAATGCTGCTCTCGAAAACATTATATAATAAAAATCTTAATAAATTAAGTGATTTCTGGTTTTGTAAAATATCTGACTATCTCAGGATATGTACAATTTGTACAATTTCAGAACCATTCGAACCATAAAACTAAGATGGATTTAAAAGCCTGTTTCGAGAATGTTCAACAGAGGCCATAAATATAATCTGTCATTGGTCATTTTTTAATAAATCTGTCACACTTGAAGTATAAACTGCTATGAATTATGGTCTTCCTGTGATACAGTAAGCTATAATTGTTATAGTGTTTTACACCCTGAAGTGAAAACACTCATACTGGACAGCTGTCAGAGAAAACATAAGTTTGTGCAAGCTGTCCTCCTCAAGAACTTGACTTGAAATGATATTTAATAGTCTATTATCAGCAGGAGAGATGTATGACTGGTTAATCTTTACCTGTGACACCTATCACATGATGATTTACTCGGCATGAAAACAAACAAGACTCTTTTTTTTTTTTACAACATATTTAGGAAATCATCTTTTCCTGGTGTGCTCACAAGATGGAACTACAGTATGCTCTGTCTTGGAAAATGCATTTAAATTAGCTTGTCATTGTTTCCCGTAAGTTGCACACTGAACTCCTTAAGATGACGGTGTACAAGTGGCAAACAGTCTTGCATGACTTCACGCATTTGCTAAGGCTAAAACCAAACAAGGAACTGTCTTTCTTTGTAAGAGAGGATAAGGTAGGATGGATAGCAGCATGAAAACATGAATTAAATTTTTATCTTTGCCTTCCGATTTGATTACCGTCTGTTACTTTTACAGATGTTGACAAAATCTAACTTCATCAGTCATGAAGTACACTGCGTAGATACAGAGTGAAAAGATGTAAGTTGTAAAAACAAACTCTAAAATGTATCTGAAAGCAGTTAGGTTTGAAGTATAACCTAATACCACCCAATTTAAGGACTGATATTTAAGGAATAAATAAAAATTGTTTATTTTGACCTTTTGAGTCAGGTTATAGTTTTGAAGCTGCATCCTTTGACTCATACTGTATATTAAGCAATCAGACCTCGTTTTGGACCCAGTTCTGGTTCAGAGGACAGCTGCCATCATTTACCCAAAACTGTTCTCTCTTTCTCTCAAATAAAAAAATCTCTAAACATTCCTTATCTCAGCAATAATAAGCTCCACTGACCCAGGAAAAGAAGAAACTCTTAATGCCACTGAAATGAATTTTCAAGTCTTTAACCAAACTCATTTAAGGATCAGTCACAGGCGCTAATCTCTTGCCCACTGAGTGTGTTTGCGTCCCCGTTTCTCTTGCACTGAGTCAATATGGCCAAATGTGCCAGGATAATGGACTTACCGCAAGCTGTTGCTACACAGAGGAAAACGCCAGGCTGCTTAGTGTGTCTAAGCTGACCATAGTTGAAGGGAAAGATGCACCCCATTTTTCCAAGGAGGGAAGAAGAATGAAAGGAGGGAATGCAGGAGCAGTAGGAGGGCAAGCAAGCCAGATAGGGGTTAGGAGATGAAAAGGGGGGTTTGTTTAAATGTGGATAACTTCATTTCCTTTCGGGTTCACCAGAGTGTACCTACAAAGACACTACCCAAGTCTTCTATTTGTGGTAGCAAAGGGATGTGTAAAAACTGGTGTAAAAATGGCCTGAACTGTCAACCCCACCTTCCAGGCTTTCTACAGACTGATAGACAGACAGCTTGTCTTTAGATTAACAGTGCCTCATTTCCTCTGCTATCACTGGGTGTGGAGCTATCATCAGATTTTATGAATTTGAGTGTCGCTATGTCCAAACAAATGTAAGGTGTATCAATGAGCATGTGGCATGCGAGAAAGTCTTCTATGGACGTAGAAGAACATTTACAGATAATCCACAATCACCATTTGAACCCTCACTCTCCATCTGTGCTTCCTTCAATACATAAAAAAAAAAGTTCACAAGCCCGTCATTACTCAAACACATGGATTATACTTGCCAAATACCTTTATAGCAAAGCCACTAAAGCAACAGGGAAATAAAATAGAACTTTTATAAAGGATTTTTTTTTCACAGACAAAAAAATGATCATTAAATCTATTCGAGATTAACAAGTTTGCTCTTTTCTCATTATAAGATCATGTTATATATTATATAGATAGTGATATAGATTATGATTACATGATTATTAAGCATATTTGTACACATTTTGTTCATTTTTATACATCTCTTGGCAATATATCTTGCCATGCATGTTTTCTTCTAGAAATAAATACTTGAAATGAGCAATATTATCTACCAATAGAATATTTTACTTATTATAATAATCTAGCATAATTTAGTTATTCCAAGATAGTTATTACTAACCAGATTTCTGTTACTGTTTTTCTTTAATCTTAAATTGTTTCCTTCTTTCCCATTGGGAATAAAAAACCAATTTCCAAAGTTTTATTAAAAGCTCATGCTGTCTGTGGAGACAGGGGACTGCAGGAATGGCCCTTTGAAACTGGGAGTCAACTACATCTTATTTACTCAGATATTTGCCGCGATTCTGTACTAGTGACCCGTGATTAAGTTCTGTAGCCCAATCCGTTTTGGTTGTTGCTACTTGGTGCTACACCGTGACTTACCCTGCCCCATGTGTTCCTTAACACTTAAAGAGACAAGCAGCTTCACTAAGACACGTATACGCCCTAAAAGAGGTTTGGATTGTGGTGTTGACTATAGAGCTGGACACCATGATGTTGATTAAGATCTACAGTCGTGAAACCGAGCTCTAAGTATTGATTTTCTCTTAACAAAATCATTACTTTTCAAAATCTTTGCGAATGTTTTTGTTCTTTCACTGTTAATGAATGCTTCACTTCCAGTTTAAAATAACTTGTTGATATTTTTGAGAGATTCTCATATTTTCCAGCCTCTCAGAAATCACTTCTCTTCTTTAATTCCAGGAGGCCATGGCTAGCCCAGTGCGGCTTCACCCAGACACTGCCTTGCTCCAGTCAGCCCGCTGTGCCTCCAGTTTCTCTGAGAACTCTTTGGCTGTCCTCAAAACGGAAGATGGGACAGTGGAGACTCTAGAGCTGGTGGACAATAAGCCACGGCTGGACAGCAGTGACCGTGCCCTTCCGGGACTCTACCTGTCCTGTTTTGACATGTTGTTTACTGAGGATGCCACCTGGCTGGTGAGGGTGACTGACTCGTCTGCATCAGTTGCTAGTGGACCTCATCAAGAACCATGTCCAGAGCCAGAGCAATGTCCTGTGATTGATAGTCCTGGGCTTGGGAGTGAGCCGCTGTCCCCTGGCCTTGAAGACCAGGTGGAGGAGAGATCTCTGGAGCAAGTGCAGAGCCTTGTGGTTGGAGAAGTGCTAAAAGACATTGAGACAGCCTGCAAGCTGTTAAACATCACACCAGGTTAGAGACTTGATTACAAAATTATGGACTCATTTGTGTCTTTTTTTTGTTTTGTTTTTAAAATGCTGTACTGCAGTTAAATATTTAAAAAATTTAATATTAGATAATAATAGGGAAGGTTCGACAAGAAAAAAGTAAGGTGATTTAATGGACATTTCTAATCTACACATGTGTACTTTCTGATTGTAATGACGCAAATTGTATGACGCTCAAAGAACCTTCAAGTTATTTTCATTATTTAAATATAAATTGTGAAAGGTGTTTGCACAGAGCAGATCTAACGTCAAAACCCAGGTTTATGTACCAGGATCTGTTTAATCCCCACTCTTGCATGTGGAGTTGTTGAAAATGACCTGAGAACTTTGTTGGAGTAGCTTTACTTTAGGACTTTTGGTGTTTACCCAGCAGGAGGTGTGTAACTGTCCAACCAAGCCCTTGTCCCGCACAGTTTAGGAGCTCTGACTAAAAGTAAACATCAACAGTCAGCTTATGTGAACACTGTTGATGTGCTCTAAAACATTTAACATCGCTGAATAGAGTAAAATTTTCTACAGCTTAAAAATATAGAATAAGAATGACTTCCCAGTGTTTGTAGTGCTGGATATCTGCTAATCCATCTAAATCTTACTGATACTTGCTCTTGAGTTTATTGTTGTGTGCTTACTTGACTTACTGACATTTCTTGTAACTGACAGTTGTCACGGCAAATTTCACTCCTTAAAAGTAATTGTGCTACAACTCCTTGGGTAAACACTCATTCCCCCCGTTCACACTTTTGCCTTTTGCCTTCCTTGAATGATAATCACACTGGTGGATCAAAACATACAAAGCTCTATACAAACATTGCTAATCCCCAAGGTTATATGACTGATGCCTCTAAGGTGGATATTGAGAGAATACTGAATAATATGCACTGATCCAAGCTGGTATTGGATCTTTCAGATCCGGTGGAGTGGAGTTGTGGAAATGTGCAGAAGTGGCTGTTGTGGACAGAGCATTTGTATCGACTCCCTCAGGTGGGCAAAGCATTTCAGGACCTCGATGGAAAAGACCTGTGTGCCATGACTGAGGATGAATTTCGACAGCGTTGTCCACAGTGTGGTGACACACTCCATGCTCATCTAGACATATGGAAATCAGGTGCCTACTTATGCTTACATATGCATTATATTCATGGAATGAAATGGAAAAAGTTAATTGCATGGCAAAGTCAGTACTACAACGTATTTTAAATGCATAAGCTAGACTAAACACACTCACTGGTTGTTTTGTGTGCTAAGCTGCCTGGATGAAAGAGAGATGTTCAGTAGGAGAAAGTAGAATGACAGGTAAGTTTTGCAGCATGTTTAGCCTCAATAGTCACTGAAATAGTAGAAATTAGATTTCAAATGCTTCATCTTTAAATGCTGTCACTCTAACCGGTGTTGTCCTACAGAGAGAGAGGAGTTGTGGTCAGAAGCAGATTCATCATGCTCCGGTCAGCCCATCCATTTGTGGCAGTTCCTCCGAGAGCTCTTACTGAAACCACATAGCTACGGACGCTGCATCCGCTGGCTCAACAAAGAGAAAGGTATATTTTATTGAGAGAATCGTACCAATAAATAAGAGCTAATATTACTTGCCATTGTTTAATATTCACACTTCTATTTTCATATCACTTGCATATCCATTTTGATATTGAGCTTTGATCGATCTTTTGTTTTTGTCTAAAGGTATTTTCAAAATCGAAGATTCTGCTCACGTAGCGCGACTTTGGGGTCTGAGAAAGAACCGGCCAGCGATGAACTACGACAAGCTTAGTCGCTCCATCAGGCAGTACTATAAGAAGGGAATCATTCGCAAACCAGATGTGTCTCAGAGACTGGTTTATCAGTTTGTTCACCCAGTATGAGTCCAAAAATCAGACAGATGACAAATCGTTTGCTATGCACTGACTAACTGCCTATAGGAATTAGAGTCTATGCACTCTGGTACTTTTCTGTTTAGGGCTGATGTTTAGGTCTGGACTCGTTGTTAATTTAATTTCAAAGATTTGCTTAAATTATATCTTTATTATTTCTATTTCCAAGTGCCATTCAGTGTGGTCACTTTTACATGAAGACATTTCAGCACCTGGTTGTAATCTTAATAAAAAAAATTTTTGCATCAGACATTTTATGATTATATAGGTCATATTTAATGCCTGGTTAGTCGCATTGTCTGCCTGTCTCAGTCGATCAGTTAGCTTATTAGCAAACATCCAAGAAATTGAGTTATAACCTAGGATCAGTTCCTACAAGTATTAGGCACTTACCAAATGTGGAAACGAGTTTAAATTCACTTTTAATGTTGTAAATTTATTCTTTACTTCAAATACTGACTCTGCTGTGTCAATGCTTGTGGTTTTGTTTGAGCAAACCTCCACTCCCTGTGCGAATGAGTGGCCAACTCAAGCACATGTTTGGGTTTGGTCTTGGCCTCCACCCAATTCAGTTTTTTTTTAGGCCTAATCACACAGCAAACTTATTAACTCTCCCTAAAGGCATCAACAGTAAAGAAATTTTTACCCTCACTGAGCTCCCATGAATGGTCATCCTCTATAAGAATGTCAGCTTGTGCTCTCTCCAATCAGCATCAAAAGGTGCACTGTTTTGGATAATGGTTAATGTTATTAGTAATATTTCATTATTCAAGGTCTGATAAAAATGTTCCTTATAAAAGTTCTTTGCAGTTACGATGCAAAGTTAAGTGGTCAGATATTAAGGACCTACTATGAATTTCCTGCCTTACATGTAGGCTTTTTTTTCTTTTGTTCCTGTGCCTTTACTTACTTTTTTGTTGTTGCAGTGTCTGCCATTGTTAAAAATATAAAAAATTTGTTAATACATTGAAGTAAAATGTTCTGTTATTAAAAGTCTCCTTACTTTACTAAAAGTTACTAAAGGTGTTTTTTTCCCCCAAAACCTTTCCTTAACCTACACATTCTACATGCAAAATAAATAATGAAAAGCTAATGATTTAGATTGGACCTGTAGTGGAGAAGTAAAAATAAAAACTATGGTGCCAAATTAACCAGGTTTTGGTAACCCATTATTTCAGTTATTTAATGTTTGCCATGCATTTAATAGCATTTAATCAATAAAATAAAATAAAACAAAACACATGTTCATATAATAAGGGATTTCACATAATGTAACAATTTTTGTCTTGCATGTCTTAATTTTAATCCCAATGTAATTGATTTTTAGAATACGTTACATATAATTACACTATAATTACATATAATTGTCATGAATGTCAGGCAAGAACCTGTTATTGTAAAGGCAAGCACTAAAAGCTGTTGAAAGAGTGCTCTCTAGTGGAGATCTCAGAAACACTGGTTTGCTGTTCTGCTGTGATCCACATACCTAACTACAGAAAAGTTTGAAATACTGCACCGCTGATTCATGAAAGGTTAAAATTTTATTTTGAACAGTCACTACACCAGCAATAGAAGTAGATCGGCTTAAATATGAACTTAAACACACTCAGATCATTCTGGTGCTCCCATTTCCATGCCCTTAATATTGGCCAAAAAAAAGAAGAGAAGATTCTGAAATGTTGAAATAAATATTTACACAGAAGTGCTAATTTTGCTAATAATGAATAAACCCTATTTGCAGTTACTATTGAAACTGCTAACTAGGCTTTATCCATTGCAGGTTGCACTGCCATAGGGTAAAATATTCACAAACAAACTATTACCTATTACCTTAAGGCATATGCATGTCCTTTATGCATATCGATGCAAATTTCATGATATGGCAGTCATAAGGACATATCGGTCAAATATTACTTGAAGACAAAATGGCTTGCACTGTTAGGAGGCACTCAGTACAGGTGCTTTGATAAAATGGTCAAAAAGTAGTACATTTTTTAATTGGAACTGTAATGTTAGTAACACTTGGAAACATGTAAATTATATGTATACTTCCTGGCCAAAAAAAAATTTCACTCAAATTTTGCACTCGTCATGCTCCCAGACCTAGTCCTAGACCTGACCAACTGAAGCAAGCCCATCATAACACTGCATCCAGAGGCTTGTACAGTGGGATATATGCATGATATACTCTCCTCCTTTCCCCCAATTAGTCTCACTAACACGTGCCTTTTTTTTGCCAAGCAGCATATCTAATAACTACTTTGTTAGTGTGGATGTTACCATGACATAACACAACTATAAATTAATAATTAACTTAATTGACTTGATAACAGCGCTCAAGCAATACAAACGTATGCATATGATCTAAACTGCTAAATGTCAGGGCCAGAATTTCACTATCAAGTTGCAATATGGTGTCTTATACCAGCACAGATTGCATTTCAGGTAAAAGTGAATTAAAAACACTAGCACATGCAAAAAAACAAACAAAAAAAGCTGTGACTTCATTTGCAGTACACAGAGATAAAAACATCAATATACAATCATATACAGGAAAATGGCAAATCAATAAATAAGTGATAAAAGGATATGTAAATGCATTAAAACCCAGACAAGTAATAAACAGGACCAAAAATAGGTACAATAGTGAGGCTGTCACTACAAAACCTAAAACTTAAAATATACATATTGCATAGTGCATTGCTATGCTAGGCTTCATGGGCTGTGTTATATTAATATCTTTCAAAAGACCAATCTACAGACTCACATGGATGTGAAAACGTTCTTTGGGTCAACTGACATTACATCACATTTTGATTTGTTTCTGATAACCCAAATGTATCGTGTAGATTAAAGCAACTTTATGTACCTTATGTACATTCGAGCTTATTCTTCTCTTAAATTTTTCGAATATGCAAATGTTTTTAGGGAAAGTAAATAGTATCTTGTTAGTATTTGGTTATATTCAGTAAACAGTAGAAAAAAGAAAATTTTTCTCTACACAGGACAACTAAATAGGCTCAACATAATTGGCTGGGTACAGTCCAAATCGACCGTTGTCCAGCCGTCCTTTACACCAGCCTTGATCATCTTCATCTTCTAGTTTAGTTAGCTCATCACCTATTAGGGAAGAATCAGGGCATCAGAGAAGCTTCACCTTCACAGATGGGAGATGGTTGTGATTGAAGTCATGCAGGTAATGTACATCTTATCACACAGCGTAAGCAGCATGCAAACGGATCATAACACCTCCTTCAAAAATGCCCTGTGGTTTTAGTTCTAAACATTCGTTGTGTTCTGCTTTCATTGGAAAACTGCTTCAAATTTGCTACATACTTGAGACAAATAGTCCATCTGAAAGTTGTTTCTTCTCACTGTCCATGCAGATAAATCCAAGTTCTAAATATTCCTTGTCACACTTAGAGAATTTTCCCACCTTGGAGCTTTTGCTTGATTTTTTGCTGTGATTTTCGTTTACTAACAATGTGTCTGTCCTAAAGGTGTGAAGCTCAAGATGTTTCAAAGATTTAGCCAACATTTTAGTTTGAGATCATAACCTCCCACATGCTGAGAAGTATCTCATGACATTAACAATGATTAATTCAATCGACCTCCATTACTTTTGACCTAAAAGGTCCCATCTACGGTATTACTATTTCTTTAACAAGTTAACACAAGTCTTAGATCTCCATCAAAGTGTGTGTTAGCAGAGCTGAGCAACGTCAGGGAAGGGCCCATTTATATGAGGTCACAATATGGGGAAAATCTAATTGTCTTATTTAATCCCTGGGAAATAGAAACATGGAAAATTGAGAAAAGGCAGGGGGAGTATGTTTCTTTCCTCACATTTTTTGTTTAAATAATATTCCAACATGGAGACCTTCTAAATGTTTAAAACTGACTTAACTAATTACAGTGTATGGAAAATCTGTTGATACTTTTTCTACTTGGTAAGTAGAATATTTAAGGGCACACCAGTTAAAAACGCATGCTGGATTAGTGACCACACATCATCTTACCATACATAATCTTGTCACCAAACTTGGCACATGATATGTGATAAGGGTCATCATTGCTATCGTTGAGAGCACGGAAATGATCTGAGGTGCAGCGTTCTCATTTATACCACTGGTTTTGCTTCTGTTTAAACCCTTGCCTGATATAGAAACTCTATCTATGGCCAGTGTTAATTCTTTAAAAGTGAATTTTGCATGATAGGTTTAATTAAATAGGTTTTGCATAATAAGTTTAATAAGCTACAGTTTTAATTGTTGGTATTAAGTTTTTTATATATTAACTATATAAAATTTTGCTATACAATTTTGCTAGGGGGATTCCATGCTCGACCTCTCACCTACGCTGAAGCTGAGCTCATCTTGCTCTTGCCCTTGATAATCATACAGTGCCCTAACTCGTACTCCTTGGCTCCTTTCCTCTTCAAACGGGTTGGTGGCTCCGTTGGTCTCTGCAGCCGCCTGTTCTTCATCCGACCAGTCTGCTGAGTATGCCCGATTCTGTTCAGAACTGCTCACACTGAAATACCAGAATGTTTACATAGAGATGTTACAATTACAAAGGATTACTGGGGATTGTTATAATTGAATAATTCACAATGAATGAAAGATAGAGTAATAAGAAGAAAAAAAAGATTTATTGGTTACTCCTGATTGGTCAGGATTTTCCTTCTGCTGATTTCATCCCCCCCCCCCACCCCCCACCCCCCCCAGTTAACCCTTTACTTTTAAGCCTAAACCAATAAAAAAAAGATAGCAGTCAGTACCTGTCACGGTTTTCAACCTGCGGTGACGAGTTCCGATCTTCAGCAGTCATGACATAGGTGAGTGTGACACCATCATGGTTCTTTTTCAGTTTTTCTTTCTTGTGGATGGCATGGCTCAGTTCTGGATTATATTCCTGGGGGCATTTGTTATTCCAGAGAAGATATTAATTCAGGGCATACCAAATCCATTTAAAATGTCAGAAACAGTAAAAGTGGTATTTGTTTAACAGTAACAATTCCTTGAGAAGCAGTTTTCATACAGGTGCAAGTAATAACTTCAAGATGAAACAAAATCACAATTTAAAACAGTGTCACCCATGCTGGGTTATTATTCCTTCATTCTTTCAGTCATTTTTGGGAGACAATAAATAAAAAGAACATGTGTAATAGAATACAATACTATATAGTGCATCCACATCCTAAACCTGAGAAACGTGGACACCCCGGATGGGATGTCACGTAAAAAGTGCAAGTAAACAACAGTATCTGTCATTTCAGTAATATTTCACCTCAAAATGTGGCCAATTCATGGGCATGCCAGGGCCAAGGTTGTTGCTGAACCACCTGAGGTCTTCTTGAGGACTGGCAGAGGTGATGGTTCGTTCTAAATCCCTGTAAACTGTGGCATAGCTGCAAAAAAAAAATAATAAAACAACAAGACAGTCATGCTTTTCTCTCTTTTCTCCAGGAATCATTACACTGTTATGCAACAAGTACAGTAAAATCGGGTAACTGTGCGAAAGAAACTCAACTTAGTTCAGGGAAATTTTTTCAAACCTAATTTTAATAATAAAGACCTTATTGTCTTGAACAGAACTTTGTGGAAAATTTATGAACACTATAGGGGTCGGTTATTATTACTCAAGTGCAAACAAGTTGATGAGCGAAAGTAGACATCAGCTTTGGCGAAGCTGATCTTTAGGCTGACCTTTGGTTCTCTGTGAGGTTAAGATGGCGTTTGATATCCAGCAGCACCTCCCTCATGAAGGCCAGTCTTCTTTCTTCAAACTGCTGGCACTGTTCAAAAACCAGCTCCATGTTTTCCACATACTGTGGCGTACAGTTGCTCAGCTCATCCAGAGCCTTCAGATACTTCTCTTTGGCCTGCAAGAAAACACAAAATACAGTCTACATTAATTTCGTAAATCACAGATAAATTTAGCAAGACCTTATTATCATCCATCAGCAATGTCCTACTCATAAGGAAAATTTAAACAGTACATCACATCCTTTACTCAGTGATCTAATCTGTCTTTAGACTGCATGATGTTCCTCAAGGGACATAGGCTGGTCAGATATTCACCAGCTCGCAGTCATTCCCAAAAGGACATTCTCATCTAGGAGCGTAGATAAGATGATTTATTGATATACATGTGTTTGTTAAATGTATTGATCATCAGTATCCCTTTAATCTTGGTCAAGGTCACAAGGATTCGAAACATTGGGCACAAAGCAGGGGAATTCACCCTGGATGTGTTGCCAATCCATTGCAAGGCACCCACACACACATTCACACACTGCAATGCTGATAAACAGCGGCATCACAATTGTCACAAGTGTTTCTGTATTCAGCCATAGAGTGAAATGTCTGAACACAATGTAGAACCTCTGTGCCAAATAATAAGACATGGTATGTGTCTACTCCACTGGCTGTAGTGATAGCTAGTTAAAAAAAATGTCTTACAGACATGTGCAGCGTGTGTGCTACATTATGCTAGGGTTGCTCTCCACAAGGTGCGTCATGGCACTTATCTACAACATGGTTTGATGAGTAGTGGGTAGAGCTGTGTGGTGGGAAGGCAAACAATTATTGATTTGTCCAGTCTTTTGCAAAAGTTTTCTGGCTCAAAGTCCCTTTTTCGGCCCCAGCCAAGAGCCACACAGCATACTCAACTCTCTGCTTATCCACAAAAAGACTGGGATCTGCTACGGTGTAGGTATTCCTATTCAACCAAACCACCTGCTTTTAAAATTCTAAAACTAATGAGGCTTTTGGTACTTTTTTCTCTTTGGAAGGTAGAATATTTAAGGGCACACCACAAACAATGAAAATGCATGCTGGAGCAGTGAGACAAAGTCCACATCTAATCTTGTGACCAGAACTAGAATGATCTGTGGTGCAGCGCTCTGATTTTCACCACTGGTTTTGCTTCTGTTTAAACCCTTGCCTAATATAAAAACTTAATTAATGCCCAGTGTTTCTAATTTTCTGCCTGCCTTTATGATTAAATCATTATTCAGAAAGGCTCACATAGTTTATTGATCAACAGGGACAGCAATCACCAGGCAACAGCCGATACTATGTTATCATGATACCTATGTGCTGATTTGATTTTTACTACGACTTAGTGAGTATTACAATTTTATATATATTTTAATTCTATATTTATTTATTAATATTTTTTGTTAGATTTTGACATTCAAAGTAAACTAAGCAAATACGTAATTCGCTCCCACCTCACAGAACACTGTGCTGCCTGCCATATATAAATTAAATATAATTAAAACCACATATATTTTGCAGACAGGGTGGTGATACATAAATTGCCACATGACAGAACTGCCATACATAATAGATTTTTTCCCCAGCTTCACTAGTCAAGCTTCATGCTTATGAACTACATATTAGTGCAAAATAATAAAGCCAGTCACATGGACAAGTGAACAACTTTCCAGTAAACTCTATATTTTAATGCACTGTTGCATTCCTAATAACCAGGGTTTCTTAAAGCTCTAACACAAATTTTTAGGAAAGAAAGTAAATTTTCTTTTATAAAAATGAGAGACACTGTTTTCACCAGCAATCGCCAGTTTTCTGTCATCTGTAACAGCGTGCACTGAAATCTTTTTTTGCTTATTCCATAGGCTTATTAGTTAGGCAGCCTTCTCTTCTGCATGTGTGTGAAGGGGCGGGGCTAGATCGGCACAGCTAGTAGAAGATCATTGTTAATGGATATTTGGCTTTCTCTGTGCTATAAAAACGTAGGAGATCTGGAGCTCTAAAGCATGGAGTTAAATGACGGGTGCCTAGAACGCAAAGAGTAGTATGCAAGCAGGGTAACGTCATGCACCCCAAAAACTTTGAAGGCAAGAACTAAATGCAGCCGCTTGATCTCAGCTTTAAGTACAGCTGCGAGAGGACTGCACGAGCTCCTGTAGCATTTTAATTTTCGCCTAGAACCAGCTTTTGTGATCCTACCACTGCAGAGAAAAAAAAGGCTGTGATTTACATTAACGCATTTCCAGTCAGAAAAGCCGACCAAGCTGCCAGATGTCACTTCGGCCTCCAGTCCGTGGCCACACCGATGGAGATCTTGGAGGGGTAGATTGGCCAAGACAGCGAGAGAGCCCACTTTAAGGAGTATTCAGGAACCGCTACCCATGCAAGCCCACCCTGCCACTCTGCCTGCCGTCATTGCTCACCATCCTCGTGCTCACATGCCAGCTGGGCATTGCCTCCAGATCCAGATGTGCACTCATTCACTACTTTCCTCCCACTTTTTTCCTTCTTCCTTACTTAAAACGCTTTCCTTTCTCTTATTATTGCTGTCCTCTAGTTTCAATTGTATTTGTGTTTGTATAGAAAAAAGACTCAAACTTTGTAAGCTTGTTAATCCATCTACTAATCTTTGTCTCTCAATAAAACTTATTTGAAAAAAAAAAAACGCATCAAAAAACTGCATCAACTTGAAGATTACACACATTGTTTGCCAAACCTTCTACACAGTAAATCAGTTTACATCTACCAACCAATTCAAGCTTGCATACACAGTGTTACCTGGATGTGATAAAAAAAGGATTTATACAAGCTTTAGATGCTGCATTTATTGAATTATCGGCTACAATTTAAGCATGTATGCTTATAACATACTTTTTTTTTTTAAATTTCATTTACATTCTTTTAGGCTTACCTTCTGAACTTCACTTTTGCATTTGTCCAACTTCTCCTGTAACTTCTTCTGCTGCTCTGCAGTTGTAGACGATGCTTCTCCCTTGCTGTTGGCTTCACGGCTGAAAGCAAGCTTCTCCTCCTTGCAGGCCATATGGTATGCTTTCTTTGCTGTCTCCACCTACCATGAAAGACAAATGTCTTTTGAAATTTATACGTAAATGTGTGTATTTTGCAAGGGGAAACCTCTGGTTCTGAAAAATGAAACTAAGCGGCAAAATGTGCAGTTCCTCAAATGTCCACTGGGAGCTGGCTCCAGAAGTGAGTCACTCCCCATAGAGTCCCATGTTAAAATGTCCAGCTTTACAAAATAAGTATGTTGACAGCCTGGTACAAAAATAAGTCATATAACGGTCATATTAATGTAAAGTAATGTTGTAAATGAGAAAAAATAGCCATAATATTAGTTATGCACTCTGGCAATTGGTCACTTTGCTTTGTGAACACTTTATTAGGAACACTGGTAAAGCCTCGAATTGGTGTAATTAACTAGTCAGCCAATTGTGTCGCACCAGTGCATGCATATTCTCATGCATGATAATATCAGATATGAACCTCATCAACCATCATAATGGGGAAAAAATGTGATCTCTGTGATTTTGACCATAACATGATGGCTGGTGCGAAAATGGCTGGTTTACAGATTTCTGTAACTGCTGACACGGTAGAACAGGAGATTCACAGCATGATAGTGCACCTGAAATCTCTGAAGCAACCGTGATGCAATCACATCAACATGGACCAGAGTTTCAAAGGAATGATTTCATAATATAAAAAAAAAAAATGTTCATTACCTCTTTAAGCTTTTTGGCCCATGGTTTTTGAGCCTTTCTGAAGCCTTCCTCTGCCTCTTTGGTCTCCTTAAAACTTCCCATAATCTGCTTGTGGTAGGAGTCTTTCTGCCAGTTTTTTACTTTCTCCAAGTCCACATTTATCAGAATGTTCTTTATGTCCTGGTGAAGCTCGCTCACTTTATCAGTTTCATTCATCGTTGCAATCCAGGCGTTCTGTACTGACCCATATTGTGGTCCTGAGATTCAAACAAAAGAGAAAGACAGAAAGCATATGAGACTGTATCTAATCATATAGTTTGTATAGCTAAAGTATAGAAAGGAATTAAATTAGTTGGTAAATTGCTTAAGTCTTTAAAGAATATAAGTTATTTGGTTCTCAGTACCTCGCTCCACTAGCTGTCTCCATCTCTTCGACCATTCTGTTAGCTGTTGTGAATAGGCCTTCTCTATTTTGGCACGTTCTTGAATGCAACTCATCAGGTCATTGCAGAGCCGGTGTCCGTCATCAATGCGCTTGACTGTACGCTTATAGTTCCCGACCTGTGATGAGAGTGGTTATTTATATGGGCTAATAATCTAATCTCACATGCCAAAAGTTTAAGTAAAATCAATTCGGGTTATTTGTCTGGAACACCTTGTTAAAATGAAACTGCAAATAAAAGGCTGACCTCCCAGAAACTGTCTGTGGTCTCATCAGATGCCAGACTCTCGTCGTAGGCCCCTGACATGCTGGGAAATTTGGCAGAAAAAACTCACGACTGTGGTTAAATGCAGCAGAGTGGATTTCACCATGCACTGCAAAATAGAATAAAATAACACTTTTAATATTAATCGCAATGTATGATCATATTTAAATAGAAAAACAAAAAAACTCTTATTATAAAGTTGTTTTTACTACACTGCTTTAAAATCTCAATCACTAGCAATAATAATTAATTCCGTTAAAAATGATGTAATGTCACAGTTTACTATGTTCTTGATCACAAAAAGCCTTCCATATTTTACTTTGACATTTTACTACTTTATTTGATATCATAATCAGACGTGTGTACTTCATCAAAGCCAGTTATAAATATACATTCTCATATTACACAATTCTCCTAAAAGTAATACTGGCCGTCACTTGAAGTGCCCTAAATGACACTAAACGCTTTGCTTCACCTTTGCTGTTTGGTCTCCAGAAGTGATAACAGCTTGTTGACCCCTTTAGAGAACAAAGTCTAGACAATACACCTATAAGCACTGGGTCTGACATACAGTACAATGGTCTTTTATTTACTATGTAGTTGGCATGGCTGAGTTAATCTGAGATGACATTAAGAGACCTGGGGCAATGCTACACATTGTATATGCTATCATCGTTACAAAAACAAGTTTGTTAAAATGAAGTGTTGACTGTTATTTAAAAAAAGAAATGGTATTGTTTAGATAGAGATATCAAATTAGCATCCAGACGTCTGATTCAGAAAATTGAAATTCTCAATTCAATCTGACAATCTAATTAAATGATCCAAAATTTGGCAGGACAATAGATTTTGTTTAACGAGCGAACAGGAGGCACCACTCTGTTGCCTAACGTGGGGGTGCAGCCCTCATGTTTAATAGGGGACCAGTGGGGGAGGGACGACACCAGTATGTCAATCGAAAGCAATATGGTAGGACAGTTTCCAAACCATAAAAAACAACACAAAATTAAAAATACAACAAAAGGAATGTTAAAGAGTTTGACACTGTGAGGTTGTCTTCTTTAGCAGCTAAAACAAAACAGAGGTACCATGATATGTTTCGAAGTGTAGTACTTGTTTGACCCCCATGTCTAATTTAATCCACTCCAATGGACCGAAGGAGGCTTTTGTTCCGTAACTATGTAAGGCTCGCTGCCAGAGCAGACAAAAGAGCTGTAAGCATGGCAAAGATATCTTAGCTATTAACTACCGTAACTCAGTGCCCTAATGCAACTGCACATCACCCCTTTATAAACAAACTCAAAAGTCATACATTTGACCACAGAGACAGAAAATGTCATATCAAGCATATCAACTTAACTAAAATTTCCTGATGTCAGGCTTTTTTACATTTTTTTATAACAGTTACAAAAAAAATATATAGGAAGTGTGCATTTGAATTCATTTGCATGGGTTGCTACATGAAAAGATACATGACAAAGAGACCCACATACCCTCATCCAAACATCATTTCCATAAACCACAACCACACGCGAAGACAGCATCTGCGTACTGTCATGCACCGACAATTGCAGCTTCACTTCACTGGAAAACACAACCGAGTATATACAATACATCCAGCACAAAAGTCCCTATTATAGACAATTCCTGCGTAAACGCACAGAAAAAACAAAAGTATAGTGCAACAAGACAGCAGCACTGTGGTGACAATAACAAGCTTACCTGCTCTCTTTCAAACAAACACAGGAGCTGCCTTTAGAATCCAAGCACATGTGGATGCTCTCACAATCACAACGTCATCCGGTTTGGTATTCTTCTGCTTCTTTCGTGTATTGTTATTATTCATATGTTTATTAACCTCAAATAAGTTCTACTGACCAAATCCCCTCCATGTGGTACAGAACTGTACAATGTGGTGGCTGGCTGTGTGTGTGTGTGTGTGTGTGTATGCGTGTGTTTTTGCATATGAATGGCAGGGAGGGAATCCAATCACATTTTGCTTGAACAGTCCTGGCACTGATGGGAGGGCGAGTGGAGCAGAGAGAATGGATTACTGGTGATAGACAACAGTATAAATTGAGGCATTTAAATTCTAGATTTAATCAGCGTTTCATTGTTGAACAGTCGGAAAAAAAAAAAACTATTTCCCCAAATGCAGCCATTAAACTGGTTAAAAGTGTGCAACTAAAACAGAAAATAACTCATTTATTCATTTAATCATTTATATCTAAAGGGATCTCGGTACGTCACTTGGTTAAGATAACTTATCTGACTCCTGAGATGTTCAAAGTCTGAACGCAAGTCACAATGTGCTTTATCTACGGTCCACAACAATAAAGTTTCAATGGATTAAAATATTATGCAGCCAAGACACTATCTAAGACACGTTCCATACGTTATCTAGTGCTTGCATGTTAACTTTCAGATAAGAACTCAGATCAGATCAGTCGTCAGCAAGATTTTGACACCTTTGCAGTTATCCCATCAGTTCTATCAAGCAAATAATTACTTAATTTATCCGATGATACACTGAACACTATAAATTATTTAAATTATGGAAGTGAGGCAATAATAGTAACTACAAAATTACATGTAGGGTATACATTACAAATTAATTACATGTAAACCCTACATGAATTTTCTGATAACTGTTGCAACATGACAATACGAATACAATGCAGTATTTCTGCTGCAGTCATAAATGAAACTCTTCCTTTCTTTCCTAAATTTTTGCATCAAGAATTGCAGTGACCTATTTGAATTAAAATGTAAATTTCTATTAAATAAGGGAGTATCACTTAGTACAAAAGGAGATGCAATGCTGGCTTCAAATTTGACCAAAATATAAGAACCTTGGAAAAATGCACTGACATCTGTAAAGGTGAGACAGTATGTAACACGTTTAATAAAATTTCTACTGATTCTATTCTACTGTCTGGGACATGTACAAAAGGCAATCTTTAAAACAAAGAACTTCTCAAATTTGTACATCCCCATGAATTAAGGGCGGAGGCGAGGTACAGCACCCCATCACATAATGATGCATAATTACACAAACTCACACACCTTATCATGCACTATGGGCAATTTGGAAGTGCCAGTCAGACTTCAGTGGATTTTGGGAAATGACCTATCATTTTTCAGCATGTCTATAATTTGGCCAGGATTTATTGGGGTTGTATATATATATATATTTTTTTTTTCCATTCTGTGTGCCTTTTATCTATCTTCCGTGAAGCATGGAGGCTGCGTTGGAGTGCTTTAAAAGTGTTTTTGGGTGACGCATCATATTGGTATACACCATACAATATAATGCGCAGAAGAAAAGGCTGAAAACAGTCAAAAGAGGGAAAGCAAAAAGAATGATACGATAAAGATAGATGACATGCATACCAGCCTGCAGTAAGGAACACTCTTGACATCAAATCCGAGCGATAAGTCAGTAAATTTGAGTAAGCTTTGCTTAACCTGTGCGAATGTAAATTTAAAAAAGTAATTTCTAAATCACACAAAATCTCCAGATAATATTAATCCCGTGTGAAAAGGGGCTACATACTGTAAATTTCCAACTATGCTTATATTAGCTGCAATCAGCCTTTGGAAATTAGATAATTGCATAGATCCATATCGCCATTTCAATTCTCATGCACTTAACTGTGCAGCTCTAATCGTGATGCATTACTTAACTGATTATCAACATTTTAGAACTGATTATCATATTTATAAATGTATCTATGACAAACAACTGAATGTGATCATGTAATGTTTTTGAACATCATTGTGAAGAATGTAAAATATAATGTTATTCACCAAACATTCTATGATCAGAGTTGGTTGTTTGTTGTAAAGACCTTTGCAGAGGAGTTCACAAAATGATGAATGGATGGAGGAAAGGGAGAAACGAATGAGGAAATGTGATGATTGATCGCCCGCCCGGCACCGTAAAGCAAGAGCAGACACACAGTTCACTGCATCAATTGCAGCCTCAGTAAAATTCCACTACACAGCAGGATAAGCTCAAACATGTGTAGGCAAAATGCAAGCAAATCATATCAGCAGAAAACTCACCACGCTACTTACTACTAACATTCATTTGATTACTGTCAATGCCGTGTACATGCCTCCTTAAAATGTGTAGAGTTCAAGGAGGCTAGTGTTTAATAAAAAGATAAGAAAAGATAACTCCAACATTCAAACAAGTGTTTTCGAGCATCAGATTTACTGTATTGCACGTACATGAAGAAGGCAAAACCTTTAACATTTATGAATAAAAATGTTTTTAAAAAATATATACAAAATTGACAAATGAGTAAGTAAAAGTTCAAATGAATCATCAGTGTACAGTATACCCATCTCTAGACTTTTAATGACAATATTTCAAGATAACATTTTCGAACCAATCAAGTCAGAACACTGAAATCAGGAATTCTTGGGTACAAAGTGCAACCACTAGGAAATGAATGTAGGTTCTTTTGGTTATTTTAGCCTTTATGATCATGTGGTTGAAATAAACTAAATTTGAATTCAGAAAGGTCTCTATAATCCGCTCACAAAAAAAGATGGGTGTGACTCCTCAAAATAAAATAAATTAAAAAAGGGATGGTTTTTGCCAGCAATTTGCAACTCGCGAACCTACTGCCTTTCAGCACAGCAAGGAGGAAGAGGATGAGGTAACAAATCAGACAAATCGTCCTGAGAGCTGCTGAGAGCTACTATTAAATAATGCAGTACCTGAACTTCACCGAGCATCACTGGCACTACAGTTGAGGTCATGTGTTAAGGTCAGCTGGAATCAAAATCAAACTTGCATACAAGTTTTCCAAATCTTGGTTGCCTCTACAGGAGGTTTAGATTTGATAGATATGACTTTCAGTAACCATAAAATAAAATAAATAGTAAAGTTGAATGAAATCCACACTCAAATTACATACCACTAAAATAAAGTTTACATTTACAAAGTTTTCAAAGTGAGATTTTTGTTACATAAAGCTTGCAAGGAAAAAAAACTAAAATTAGAATATGTACAGAAGTTAACTCATTTATCTTCTAGATCACAGACCCGAGGTCAAGAAACAAACTCTTAACCCTGCCGGTGTGAGGCTAAAGTGCTAACCACTAAACCACTGTGCTACATATGTACAGAAATTTTAATTAGCATTACTAGATAATATATATCTGGAAATGTCTGTCCATCCATACTGTTTGCGGTTCGAAAACTAAAGATCCACTGGCACAGAAATGGGCTATACTGTAAGTCCCAGATCCTCCAGCTTTGTTGTGAGTGTGAAGGAAATGAGTGTTAAATGCTAAACTGTAGTCAACACCTAGCATTGTAACATAATCCCCCCTTTCTGGTGTCCAGGTTGCGTAGTGCTGTAGGAGTGATATGGCGTTGTTGTGGAAATGATGAAGTCTCTGACCAGCGTTTCAAAGCACTTCATCTTACACCAAGTCAGAGCTACAGGGGAACATTCATTGAGGCAGACTCGTTGGCGTTTCTAAGGGATAATGATAAAGACACATGGAGCTACCAATTGTGCATTGGAGAGGTTGAATATCTCAGGGAACACCTTTGTCTTCATACTCTTTTTTTTTTTTTTTGTAGCCTACTGTGTTAGTACTTTATTTTAAAGTCACACAATGTACATTAACTCTATGACTGAAAACATACAGTACAGTAGGGAAACCTCTTTAAAGCAGTGAGTGTCAACACAACTCAGTCTCCACTGCAGCAGTTATGTGAGATGTAGATCAATGTATCCAAGGTCAGCCATGCTGCTGAAAGTGTGTCCAAGCGGCACCTGTTCCAACTGAAGTCTTATCTCGGTGCTAAAAGGGTATCACATTTGCTTCCACATTACCTTTCCGGGCCGAGATTAGATTTTTAAACAGTTCTAGTTTCACAGGTAGACTGGAGAAATTAGGAAAATTAACAAATGTATTATCGATTTGATCAGAATTCTAAGCTAAAGTACAGCCTGGGCCAGGAGGGCCACCTTTTTTTTTTCATTATTGCAGCCCATACAGTACAGTATCCACTCTCCAAGATATAAATCTGCAGATAAATTATTCATTCCTTTCTGTTACCTGATGAGTGTGGTAAACCACTCCAAAGACACAATTGTTAGAGTACATTTCAAGCAGTCATGGTTCTTTACATTTGAGCCTCGAGTGCCATAATTGCTTTCTACTATTTAATTCAAATTTCAGGCCTTCTTGATAATATTTAGACTTATTAAATTAACATTATTTGATGTATTAATGCACTGATTACAAATGTAAACGTTGCACAATTCACAACTAAAATAGAAATTATTCTATTATTATTATTAATATTATTATTATTATAGGTAGAGAGTACAGAGGCCTTAAGGTGGTCACAGCAGTTTTTTTTTCTAGTCTATGGTTATTTTACCAAATTTTGCACATAATTTAGTAAAACAAGAAACATTCGATCAAATTAGAAAAACATGCAAACATTTCCTTTACGTACTTTTGAAAAAGATTTTCCCAATGGATCCAGATTTTGGGCCACACAGCGTAATTAAAAACATCTCTTACAGAACAACAACTCACGATTTTGTAAATAAGTAAACTACACTATACAAGATGCTTAACTTTATCTGTTGTCATTCTAAGAGCATATTTCAAAAGAATGTTTCCAACTATACAGTACAGTGGATAGTTAGAGAGAGAGAGAGAGAGAGAAAGAGAGAGAGAGACAGCATGATCTCAGCCACAGCTTTGCTTTAGCTGTCTACTTAATCAACATGATACTAATTAAAACAAACCTAATATCCAGCAAACCAATTTCCTTAACAGGGGATGAAACTTCACTGCACCCTTGGGAAAACCACAAATGTCAGAGTAAAGGTTGCATGTTTAACTGTTAACACTGATGGATAACAAGGAAATAAACTGTTGAAGCGACTACTCAAAACCAACGATCTCCTCCACAAGCTTCCAGGTTATTTGCATAATATAGAAAAAAGAATATTCGATACAGCAAGCTATTATAATCTGACTCTTGATGTTGTAAATACAACTGTTTATGACTTTCTCACAGTACTGCTACTATGTAGTTTCAATCTACGTCTATGAAGTGATTAAAATTAGTAAAATGCTCACCTGAAGACTTAAAGAAGGACAAAGCAACAGGCCTGTAAGTGATACTTCTTGCAATGCAAAAGTTATACACAAGAGTCTATAACACAGGATAATGCCACACCTTGCTGTCAGTGACACGAGTACACACACCCACAGCACACATAGATATAAAGATTGGACTTTGACAATTTTTTCAGGGACATGCTTGTCCATCAACAAGTGACAGGCAGGCCAACAGACCACTCTTGGACATTAACGCTGACAAAAAAAATGAACGAAGACGAGTCACTGGCTAAAAAGAAACACTTCCTTGTATTACTCACGCCCTCCACATTTAAGTTATTATATATCTTTATTTGTGTATCACTGATTACCGAGGCCCATGACATCTGCGTGATTCATATAAAACTGCAATAAAATAACTTACATGCCATAAAAAAGATCTTTGTCTTTTAGCTGTGAATGTGTCATAGTGCTGCCAAATTAAAAATGCTCCTGGTATTTCAGAAGTATTACACATTGGATAGAATTTCCACAGAGAATAAGACACACCTTGAAAAAGTCTGAAGCCTACCAATCAGCACAAGATAGAGCACCACAAAAAATGCTCATCAGACAGGCATTCTTCTATGGTTCATGATAACAGTGCGGAACACCGAACAACTCATAACTCGCTCAGAACATCGACACGCGGCACATAATGATTAATGTTTGATCATTGAGTGTTACAAGACGGTATTTTTTCCTCAAGTTTAAAAAAGAATGAAGATAATTTACTGTGAAATGACTAGAAACGTCCTTACATTGTCTTTCGTCCTCCATCCAAAGCAGGAAAAGAAAAACACAAAAACTTTCACAGCATGTGAGAAAGTAATTAAAGATTAATAATAACATACAATAGTAATACTAATAAACAGTAAATGCACTGGAAAATACATTACACATTAACCATAGACGACAACGGAAGCCAAAGAGCTAGGTGGCATAATTCATAGTCACCCTGACATGGGTGCTTTCCCTTCCTTATCTCCTTTTTGGGAGTTTTTTTCCTTACCACTGTCATCTCTGACTGTATGCTACAACCATAGCAATAAATAGCCTTATGTAAATGTCTAAAACAGAATGTTCAGTTCCTCACTGAAGAAGCTTTCATATCCACGAAGCCATAAGTGAGAAAAATTATTTACAGTGATGGTGGTTTTCTGCATTAAGTGCTGATGATAAGTGTCCTCAATGGATGAAAGACAGAGTCACATGATATTTATTCTCAGATGATATCAATACCTACTGTAGGGTCTCACTTACTGGGAAATTGTATTCCTATAACAGTCTGTATATACAGCTGTTTAGGATACTCTCTATGGTCTTTTGAGTGAAATTTATGTGAGGATTGCATAAAAATCGTGTTAAGGTAAGGTCTTTTTCTAGCTTTTTATGGTACAGTAGCACTATTAAACTGATTTATTACTTCATTCAAAACACATTATGAAACCATTCTTAACAGCTTTTTTCTTGTGTTTTGGCCACATACCAGCCTGCAACCTGCTCCACCTCCTCTCTGATTGCTGATTCGTCAATGTTTTTTAGGTGTTTATGACTCTGGAGTTGTCAGCAAAGTGTATGTGATTCGAGCCATCACACTCAAGCCATCACAATAAGTCCGCATTGTAAACTATAGTGGGGAGAGTATACAACCATGTGGGACACCGGTATTGATTGTGGCGAAAGCTCATCTTTGTGGGGTAAATGTGTTGAATGGCTAAATATATATCAAAAATAGATCAAATAAATAGAGTTGGATAGGACATCATCTGTAAATCAGGTGAGCAAATAAGGTAAGTGCAAAGGATGGTTGGTTGTTTGCTTCTTGTTAACACTGATGCAATATCTTGTTTGATATCAAAATGGCTTTGGTTTTGGTTATTGCACAGGGAAACTGAGATTTTGAAGATGTCTATAAAGACATCATGAATCAATCAGCATATCCTATCAGCACACCTAGCCAGGTATATTATTGGAACCAGCTAATTTTTAGGTGATGCAATAGACAAGATCGAATGCTCCTACTTGCAGTTGTGTTGCTCAGTGTTTCATGTCATATGTAAAGGTTTTTTCCCAGATCCCAATCTAATCGAGCACCCATGGGATGGGTACAAAAAAGCCAAAACCAACAGACCCCAAAAGACCTTGGTGCCAGACACCTGCAGAGGCCCCGTAGAGCCATGCCCCAAGGGGTCAGGGCTGCCCTAGCAGCACAGAGGGAACCCCAAACCTAGTTTGTTTTAATGTTAATGGCTGATCTGTGCATTTTACTTATTTTAAATACAGTGAATTACGAGCATAACTTGTTCCGAAAGTGGGCTCGTATTCCAAAACACTCATAAATCAAAGCACATTTTTCCGTACGAAATAACGGAAATTAAAACTATTCGTTCTACAGCCCAAAAAAATAAATACATAAAAATAATTAACACAAAATATAAAGTAAAAATAAAACAAATTAACCTGCACGTAAAAATAAATCCAGACAGATAAGTGTTTCCATTTATGCGCATACACACAAACACATTAAAGGCGAGAGAGAGAGAGAGAGAGAGAGTGAACAGGCACAAAATTACGCACGCACACACATAACACACACACCCAAACACTGACACACACTAACAAGGAGAGAGTGTGTGCGAACCTGTGCAGTGTCAAATTACGCGAACACACACAACACACACACTATGCAGCGCAAGAGAAAGAAACAAACACACACACACGGATGTTGATTATACCAGTAAGAGACGAGCACCAAGACCCAGCAGGGGAGATGAATACCCGCAGCGCCAGAGAGAGAAAAACCGTTGGCTTAGTTTGATGACGCGATGCTCTGTGTCAAAACAAGAAGCGCATGCTTTATACATGATACTCGGTGCTCGTAAACCACGACAACGCTTGTTTTTTGTTAAAAAATTTTATTAAAGTTTATTAAAAATCTTTGCTTCTCTTCCGGAACACTCGTAAACCGCGTTACTTGTAATCCGAGGTGCCACTGTAATTGAATAACATTGAATCAGTTATTCAATAATTAAGTAATTAAATAGTTATCAGTAAATAAATGTGTGGCTCAGGTAATGTATCTTAATTTAATATCATCGCTATATCATTTATCCTGTACAGGGTCATGGGAGGCCTGGAACAAGGCGGGGTACACCCTGAACGGGGTCCGAATCACTGCATTCAATTCAACTGAATTTTATTTGTACTGTATAGCACTTACAGTATAACATTTCCCTGACATGACATGAGGAAAAAAAACCTTAAGAGGAACCAGGCTCATAAGGATGGGTATCCTACAATTGGGTGATACCTCCCGGGCTCCCTGCATCCCTTTATACTGAATAAAGTAATAATAGATAAAGAGTGAGTGAATGAGTTACTGCCTTACATGCACACTTGAATGATTTTGAATCTTCTTTAACTTTAAACTAAGCAGTCATACTGGGATATATGTGTTAGTAGGTTTTAGTAGTAGAAGGTCAGTAGTAGTATCATAAGTAAATCCCTTCTGTACATTTGTTTTATATGGACAAATGTGTAACTGTATAACAGAAAAAGTATTTACATTTATATAAAGTTAATTTTGTTGAGGTTACCAGCGATAATTTCTTAAAAATACTATCCAGTATTGATCGCTTTACATTACTCGTGCTGTTGTGCTGAATAATGCCTTCGTAACTTTTGCTTATGACCGCATCAGAGCCGTGCTGATATTCATTATAACACCTCTCCCTCTCATATGATATGGCTTTATTATGTAATGGTAATGTTAATATAAAGTTTTCTCCTGATGTAAAGGTACAGTAAATACACTGTGTCTGTATCCAGATAAGGCTTTACAGAACATACATTCAAATGCCAAAAGAATTTGCTCACCTCCCTTCACATGCATATAAACTTGAGTAACATCCAATTCTTAACCCATAGGGTTTTATATGATCTTGGCCCATTCTTTGCAGCTATAACAGCTTCAACGCTTCTGGGAAGGCTTCCCACAGGGTTTAGGAGTGCTTCTTCCAGAAGCTTATTGGTGAGGTCGGACATTAATGTTGAATGAGAAGGTCTAGCTCTAATTCATCCCAAAGGAGTTCTATCTGGCTGAGGTCAGGAGTCCGTAAAGGCCAGTCAAGTTCTTTAACACCAAACTTGCACATCCATGTCTTTATGGACCATGCTTTGCGCATGCAGTCATGTTGGAACAGGAAGGGACCATCACCATTGGGTTTAATATGATGTTGACCCACCTGTTACTGCTATAACAGTTTAAATTGCTGTATGCACAGCAATTCCTCTACTTAATCACAAAGACTGAAGAAAGCCAAAGTCCACCCTTCCATATACATTGTATTCTACAGAGAGATGGCAGAGAGCATCCTAACCAGGTGGCTGACCATTTGATCTGGGAAATACAGAGTTTCTGGCTACAAAACCCTATGAATTGTGAGAAGAGCTGAAAAGATCAACAGGGTCTCTTTACCCACCACTGACACCTTTTACAATTGTACCCGCAAAAGCACTAGTATTTTGGATGACCCCTTCCACCACTCTCGGGTCTCTTTACCCCATTGTTGCCTACCAGAACAAGCGTGCCATCATCACCAGACTCCGCAGCAGTTTCATCCATGAGGAGGCAGCTGGATTATTAACACCCTATATACTTTGGTCAAAGCCCTAACCCAGTAAAAGCATTAGATATGGAAAAAAAATATTTCTTAAAAAATTGATGCACTTATTCTTTCGTGAAGCAATCCGTGTCACATTGAGTCCAAAATCAATTCAATTCCCACCCAAAGCCCAATTCCCAGCCACTGGATGCAGTGCCAGTCCCAAGTGTGGATGAAATAGGAGGGTTGCGCCAGGAATGCAAAAACTGTGCGAATTGGTCTGCTGTGGCAACCCCTTGAGCAGCCGTAAGACTAACAACAACATTAAATAATATGTTTGCATTTAATGTTGTGAAATGTTGCCATTCCACTATAATCGTGCAGATGGCAAGCTCTAAACCAGTCACACAGCGCAGGAACCTATGTTGAAGGACAAATTATTTGCCAAGTTTTGGGGTACTTACTGAATCACAATACATCTCAAATCGGCACCTATAGTAATAAAATCTTATCAGATGGTCAACTGCACAACACAATCAATAGAGCTGCATTCAGGCATTTTTATTTAGAAGGTTTTTTTTCCTGCTACATTGCTGCCGGTACTAATGCTACATTTATCACAGCTACATTACACTACTCAGCAGTTTACACCTCACTGCTGCAATAGCTTTCTATGCCTTGTATAGTCAACATGCACTGCACTGTGTATCTAGGTCTTGTGTATTCACTGTTTTGTGTATTTATTGTTTTTTGTCCTTATTATATGAAAAAGTATGGAGACAAAAGTAAAATTCAATGCTTTAATGACTCTAATTTTTTTTTTTACAAGATATGAATAGAATGTATATGCAATACAGCAGACAAATTTTGGAATAAAGTCCTTTACTTTTCAATACCTGCTGAATCTGGACAGAAAAGTCAATAACCTGCTTCATTACTGTCTGTAGATATATATTTGGGCATTTGGCAGACGCTCTTATCCAAAGTGACTTACATTAGATCATGTACAGAAGACAGTTTCTTGATTACTACTGTCTTCTTCATCACTATTCAACATTCTGTTGGATTCGGGTCTGTCACATAGCCATTTTTTCACAACTTTTTCAGTAATTAGAACAACTTTATAGCAATATAGGCTATAACAAATTAGTGAAATTGCCTGTTCTATGCACATAGAGAACTAATACATGTGTACTAAATTTATTACTATTATAACTACATGTACTAATACCTTGTCTTAATTTCTTTGGGCCACCGGTATACAACTATACAGAAGTCTGAAACTCTCTACGTATAAATAAGAAGTTTTATCTACTTTCGTACCAACCTGTTTCTTTTACAACTACTAGAGTTGAGGGAAAGGGCATGAGGGGATTTGATTCAGTGATGTACTGTGATTCTTTTATGTGGCTTTAAACTATCCACACACTGGCAGGCAGCACAGCATCTTGTGTGTTGGAGCAAATTAATTTGCTGATTTTGTTTAGAATTGTAACAAATTTTTTAAAAAAAAAAAAAAATATATATATATATATATATATATATATATATATATATATATATATATATATATATTATACTGAATTGGGGTATTTATTCATATCAGCATCTTGGTATCATGATAATATCTTATCGGGAGGTTCCTGGTTATTCACATCCCTATTGACTACTGTTCATGAAAATATCTAACTGTTCAGGAATGATAGTCATTAGACTTACAAGTTTCTATTACTTAAATTATATGTATATGAAAATATCCTTTTATACAAAAAGGCATAACTGTATATCTATGATCTTATAATAACTGTAGTTACTGAGTAACCTGTAGTTGTTACAGAGTAATCTGCAGTAATTAATCAATAATATGCATTCAGGTATTTAACTTATAAGATTAGAGTTCCTCATTTACATGAGTGATGTTAAGTTTTTAAAGCATTTGTTTAATACAGAAACGTCAGGGTAATCATGATCATAACCAGCTTTTAGCAGCTCGAATTCCTAGCTGCAGCTTCGGCTTAATCTAAGACACCAAGATACAAGAACATGTAATTTAGATTTCATCTCCATATATATGTGTGTGTGTGTGTGTGTGTGTGTGTGTGTATATGTGTATATGTATAATGTATAATATAAATTTGTTTTACAATGAATGTAGACCCACAAAAAGAGCTTAAAGTCTGATCATAGACATAAATACAAACACTGCTAGAGTTAAGCAGTATAATCTAGGTTATCTATAAATGAATAAATAGAATTGATTTGAGGGTTATCTATAAATGAATAGAATAGAATTGATTTAAAAAGGCCAATGTCAAGCCTATTATCATTTCAAGGAACTTCGAGTAATTTCCTATAAGGGAAAAAAAAACATAGTGCTTCTGTAGATAAGACACAATCCCAAAACATCTCCCTGTTCTTTGATTACCATCTTCACTTGTTCACAGAGTTAGATGACACTTTGGAGCTGATTGCTAATCAAAAGAAATAAAAGATTAGGCTTTGAGAGATCATAAAGGAAAAAAAAAAGAAAGTGGACCACTACTCTCCTGAATTAAAAAAATAAATAAGATATATAAGTGCACAAACTGATAAGCCTGTGAAAGGTCTACTAATATTACTGCACAAGGACAGCAAGATGTGTAATTCCTGAATTTAATAAAAGTGCATAGGTCATGCTTTATACTGTGCTCATGTGACATCAGACACTCTGGAACAGCAGATGGCTTTGTGTAGTTGAATTAAATAAGCCACAGATGTCTAAAGACTAAGCAATTGACTTAATTTCCATTCATTTGCTTCTGGTGGCACTTCTACTTACAAATTACTATGTCCTTATCCGAATGCTACACATGAACAGTATCATGAATCTTAATATTATACAATTAAAAATGTCAAAGTTTCTCCTTTAATTGATGAGTATTTGGGTAAAAGTCACAATAGCAACACAACAAACCAGGTCAACAAGATTTTTCAGCAAGATGGACACTTATAATAATAATTTATCATGTTCCACCTTCTGGCTTGTTTGTAAAAGGAAACCAGAGAACTAGAAGGAAATGCAAGTAGCCAAACAAATAAACATGCAAAATGTAACACAAACAGTTCCTAAAACAGGTACAGGATGCCTGGAGCTCTAAGACAGCATCGCTACCTGCTGCACCACTCTGTGGCCCCAATACTGACATTTGCATTCCTCTTATTAGATATTAGATGCATATTAGATAAGGTTGTACATGCAAACAAATAATCGTCTAATGTGTAATGTTCCTGTTAATATCAATTCCAAAACTGCAGCTCTTGTGGGATGTTTACAAGTCCTGATCATTGTAGTGGTCAAATTACACTACAGGTCAAATAGCTAAAAAAATGGGCACATGAGCATTAGAAGTGGACCATGGAGTAAGGGAAGAAGGTGGCATGGTCTGATAAATCACATTTTTGTTACATCATGTAGATGAAAGGGTGCGTTTGTGCTGCTTACCTGAAAATGAGATGGCACCAGGGTGCACTATGGGAAAAGAAAAAAGCCACCAGAGGCAGTGTGATGCTTTGGGCAATGTTCTGTTGGGAAACTTGGGTCCTGTCATTCATGTGGCTGTTAATTTTGACATTAACTACCTACTTAAACATTGCTGCAGAGCAAGTGCACCCCTTTCAAGGAAACATTATTCTCTGATTGCAGTGGCCTCTTTAAGCAAGATACACTGCAATCAGGGAATGCACCCTGCCACACTGTAAAACTAAAAAAAATATATATATTTGAGGAACACAAGTTTGACATGTTGACCTGGCCTTAAAATAACAATTTAATTCAGCATCTGTGGTATGAGCTGGAAAAACAATTCCAATTTATGGAAGCTGATTATATTAGACGTCAACAACTGGCATTTAATTTTTTTTTCATCCAATATCCACCATAACTGTAACAACCTCTCTTTGCTCTTGATGACCAGCACACTAATAAGATTGCAACTTAAAGTTCAGCACACAAGGACATTCTGAAGAGGAATGAGATTTTGTGAGCACCCCCCCAACACACACACACACTTGATCATTTTATCCTTGTTATGACCATGCACTGACATAATTAAGCTAATTAATGCAATTAAACTACACCATCACCAAAAACAAATTCTTCTTAATTTTTTTTTTTTTTCCTTTTTCATCTGCAATAGATAGATACATACACACATACATTCATACTGTACATACACACATACATTCATACATACATCCATACTGTACATACATACATACACACATGGAGATAGATAGACAGATAGATAGATAGATAGATAGATAGATAGATAGATAGATACATAGATACATAGATACATACATACATAAACAAGATATTTGGCTGGTTAAAAACTGCCAGGTATTCCCATCCTTGTGGGGACATCTTTATATCCACGAGTATAGGAACAGAAGCACGCGCGCGCACGTGCATACTGCCGTTCTAGTCACTTATTCTAGTCTCCTCGCGCTGCATCCAGCATCCTCTTTTTAATCAGCCATGTTTGCACGTCAAAAAAACAATTGTATTGAATTATATTTGTAATGCTCAATAAATTAATGAATGGTTTCAGCGGCTGAATTCGGAGGTATTTTGTTTAAACCACATTAATCATTCATGAGCGCTATCCTCTTACAGCAGCACGCACCCTGGAACTACACGCACATTTTATGAAAATAAAAACAAATGTAAATTTTTTTTTAACAAAGCTCTGATAGAAACACTCCTTTTATACACTGTATATTGATGCGCCTGTGCATGAAGCGCGTTTCTTCTACTCGTGCAAATATGAGAATAAGCCAAAGAGCAACACATTAACAATGATATGAAAGATCGCGCACTACCACGAGACGAAACTGTTTTACAACCTACCAGAAACAGAACGACGAGATTCCAAATATTCCTTTTTTATTCTTCCTTTCCTTGGTTTCAGGAGAAGGGTCAGCTGAAGAGGGGTAGTGTGAATGCAGCGCGCGCTGTCGCTGGAAGTGCATGGGGCTTAGGGAGAGAGCCAATCACAGCACAGTGGCTGTTACATATGCATGAGCCTCATTAGCAGGACGGAAGTCTAAAAGGGAAGGATCAAAATTTTAGAACTGATATTCTACAGCGTGGTAGCCCTCTCATATTGTGTATGGATTCATTTATTCCGCTAAATGAGTTAACAGATTACTGTCTCCACTTTTGTCACACGTAACTAGTTTACTTTTCATCTTTTTGTAAAACTTTAGACTTTCCAGATGTACAAAGGTAAATTATGGAAATATGTATAAATTGTGAGAAAATGTGTATTAATCAGAATAATTCGATTTTCCCCGATGAGTGGCAATCGGGGAAAACTCCCTGAGATGGCAATACCCAGTGGGCACAAACTCGTGGAAACCACGTAAAGAAGACGTGTTTTCACCACGTGGAAAAGCCGGGTAATTTAGGCGTAAAAGGCAAGTCCAATTCCACGTGGATTTGACACATGGAATCCACGTGTTTTTTACCACTTGGAAAAGACATGGATATAAGCCCATGGAAAATACGTCATGTGTTCAACGTAAATTCTGCAAAGTTTAAAATGTCTACAACATCAAGTGTAAAGCAGACACAAATTACATAAAAGTTGTAATAACCAATAATTTATTCATATTTCAAAACAAACAATACAAAATGCACATAAAAACTGGGTGTAGTGCATAATACTAAAATACCATAAAAATGTGAATACTTAAATGACTAATTAAACCAACAAAACATCTAAGAGAAGATAGAAAACTGTCTCAAACAGCAAAAGAAACAAAATTACAAAAACATTTACTTAACACTTAATAAATGACACTGCATCCAGCCTTTCTTTCCTCTTAGGTGCAAGGATTATTGGCAATGGTGCTGAGGGCAAAGGCTTCTGTAACATCATGCGCCTTTACTACACTGTCTGTCAAAGGACAAAAATGTTTAGTATAATTTAGATGCATGGACTGCAATTTATCGATACAATCATTGTTTTAATATAAAAAAGACACGACCACAAGGCACTATTCAATTACTTACCAGTTATTAATTTGCACAGCGCTGTCAAATGATGTTTTATCCCCTCGTGATCCCTTCATGTTTAGTTGAAACATAAGTGAATTGGTAAGGAATCTAGAAGTAAACAAACTTATCTATTTATCTTCAAAGAAATAAATGGGTAGAGTAACCACATAAGTTACACTGAAAAGTTCCTACTTCTATTCTTAGAAATTCAATAAAACATATTCTGCAAGTAAATGTTAGTGTTCACTGTCAGAACTCCTCAGTGCATATAATATATTATACATGGTGATGGTGCTGCATTTATGACAAATTATACCTGTTCATCAAATACTAGCCTGTTTTTATGATTTTTGACAAATTAACGTTTGCAATTGCCTGTTATGCTTCGAATCCTACGTTAGCTACATACATAGATTCATAATCAAGCTAACCGCGTCGGTTAGAACCTACACTAACTGCCACAGAACATACTAGAATATTACTGCTTACCTCAGTGCTCACCCTGTAACAACCCACACAATTGTTCTCTGAATGAAAGACAATTGCCACGGGTACTTTGTAACTTCAACAGACCACAAATTTAAACAAATTTCGAAGTTTCTAATTTCTTTTTATAAGCTATAAATGTTTCGCGCTTCCACTTAAAAAAAACGGGATCCAGGAAAGGCTGATCACTGCGCATGCTCAGTACCACTCGCTAGACTGCAAAGTCACTCTGCGCAGCGACGCCTATGTGTCGCCTCTGATAGCACATCGGTGTTCTAAACTTCTTTTTAGTCTGCAAATCCAGTGTACGTTGTAGTCAGATGTGGCATTTAGGCGATCAGTAACACATTTTGAAAATGCCATTTTAGAACACATTTTGGCTCATGTGTTCAACTTTAGAACACATTGGACGCGTCATATGCGTCATTTTATTTTAGAGTGTGTTTTTTAATTAATGATTGTCACATTTATGTAAAAACATACAAAATATGCATTCAAAATTAGATCAAGCAACCATCAATAGGTGGTACGAAATTATTTTCCACGTGATATCCACGTGGAAATGCACGAAGAATAATGTAGAACTAAAACTCCATGTGGATTCCACATTAATTTAGAACAGGTTTTCCACGTACCTAAAACCACGTGGAATCAACGTGGATATCAGGTGAAAATTGGTGGATCCACCACTTCACCAAATATCCACCAGAAATCCACGTGGATTACATGTGTTGTGCCCACTGGGTAGTAAGGTCTGCATTTTTACCTAAGAAAAGTCTATTCACAAATATGCTTGGATGATAAATAAGTTTTTTAGACTAGACTTAGAGACTGAGACTGTGTCTGATTCTCAAACATTAATTGGAAGGCTATTCCATAACTTTGGGGCTTTGTTAGAAAAAGCTCTGCCCCTGCTGTAGGTCTCATAATACATGTTAATGACAAGCAGCATGCATCTTTTGGTCAAATAAGGCGGTGTGCATCGTAAGACACTAGCAGTTCAATCAGGTACTGCGACAGGAGTACCATTAATACTTTATAGGTCAAAAAATAGCATTTTAAAATCAATGTGAAATTTCACTGGGAACCAATGCAGTGTGGATAAGATAGGGGTGATGTGCTCATATCTTCTGGTTCTAGTGAGGAATCTCACAGCTGTATTCTGCTGGACTAACTGAAGCTTGTTTATGCACCTAGCTGAACATCCAGACAGTAAGTGGTTACAATAGTCCAACCAAGAGGTGATAAAAGCATGAACTGATTTTTCTGCATCATTTAATGACAATATATTTTTTATCTTCGCAATAATTGTGAAATGAAAGAATGCTATTCTGGTGATATTCTGCATGAGCTCCAAATGAAAGATTGGAATCTATAATCACACCAAAGTCTTATACTCTTGTACATGATGAAACAGAAAGCTAATTACTGTGTGATCAAAAAGCTTACCTCTAGCTGTATGTAGTCCTGTTTTTTCAGGATTACACAGAAGAAAGTTATTGAACTTCCAGTCTCTTATGTCCTTCACACATTGCTAAACTTTATTCAGGTGCCTTTTCTCTTCTGGTTTTGCTGAGACATATAACTGTGTCATCAGCATAACAGTGAAAACTAATATTATGCTTACAAATTATGTTGCCTAGAGGAAGCATGTAAGAAGAAAAAAGCAGTGGGGTTAAAACCAAACCCTGTGGGACACCTAACTTCACATGGGAACATGCAAAATAGTCATCATTTAAATCAGGAGAGGGACATTACCTTAATTGCCTTTTCTAATCTGTGAAAGAAAATACTTTGATCGATGGTGTCAAAAGGTGTACTAAGGTCAAGCGACGCAAGCAAAGAGACGCAACCCTGATCAGAGGCAGATAGGAGGTAATTTACTACTTTAACAAGTGCTGTGTGTGCCGTGATGAGGCTTAAATCATGTTTGCGTATGCTATTACTACAGTATGTAGATATGAACTAAACTGCTGTACTACTATCTTTTCCAGGATCTTAGAGATAAAGGGGTTTAATATCGTCCTGTAGTTGGACAGTTAACAGGGGTTAAGGTCAGGTTTCTAAATTAGTGGCTTAACGACTGATAATTTTAGAACATACCATCTGCTGTGGAAGAATTAACTATTTTCAACAGGGGTTCCGTTATTGCTGGTACTATCTGCTTAAGAAAATGTGTCAGTATAGGATCTAATACACAGGTTAATGGTTTTGCAGAAGAGGTGAGTGAAAATAAATTATCTTCAGGGAAAGTAAAATATTATATAACCTATATATGATTCTGATCTGATATAGTTAGATCATTAAAATGTGTGGTTTTAAAGCCTGAATTTTTCTTCCTAATGTGTAAAATTCCTCACTACTGCATGTTGTTGTTGTTGAGATTTCTTTAGTGGTCGTATTGCTGGTTAATTTTGCTATGGTATTAAATAAAAATCTAGGATTATTTTTGTTATTTTCTATAACAGTGGAAAGATACTTTGATCTAGTAACAAAAGAGCATTTTTATAGTTCAAGATGCTTTCCTTCTTTGCTATTTGAAATACCAACGATTTAGTTTGATGCCATTTATGTACCAGCTAGCACTTACAGGATAAGTAATGAATTACAGACATGCTTCATTTTTCTTTTATACCGATTATCCCGTGTAAAGGGTCGCAGGGGGCCTGGAGCCTATCCCGAGAGACTTAGGGCATGAGGCAGGGTGCCAATCCAACATAGGGCTCATACACACACACACACACACACACACTTTGAACTGTGAAAGAAAACCAGAAAAATCGGAGAAACCCTTCCCCCCCTCCCCCAAGCACATGGAAAACATGCAACACAGGTAGGATAATGAACCAAAAGTGAGAACTTTGCATTCATTACACACAAAGTAGATGTAATAAGATGGGAGCACTCAAAAGACTGCCAATTATTTGCGGATAACTGACAGAACCTGACACCAGTTGCAGATGATGCTGCCTACTGTTACGGTTAGAGAGGAATGCCTGTGACTGAGACACACTTATATTATGACATAAAAGTTGATGATGACGATGCTTATTGGCCCGGTGGCCTTAATTGCCTGCTGTCCATTACATCACCTCAAGAGTATATATATATATATATACAGTTAAATTATTATGCCTAAACCTGTGGAATGTATAATTTTTCTTTTGTTTGTTTCATGTTATCTCTTAAGTTATACCAGCTACGAACAGTTTTTCAGTTTTTCTATGTTGAAAGTAGCAATTAGAAGATGGGTAAACTGTGGGCAATACTCAGCAGCAATACTCATTTAAGTAATAATTGTCATTTTAGTGACAGTGGCATTTAAGCAATGATTGATTAGTACTAACAGTATAACATTAAACCTCCTCCACCTGTTCAGTTTTGGTGAGCGTGTGCCTACTGCAGTCTCAGCTTATTGTTCTGTACTGACAGAAGTGGCCTTCTCCTGCTGGAATCAATCAATTCACATCAAGGTTTGACATGTTGTGCATTCTGAAATGCTTTCCTGGTCAATCTCTATTAACCACTTTCATCAGCAGTGTTTCTGTCCTTTTTGTGCTATTCTAAGTAAAATCACATGAAAACCATCAGCGATTATAAAAAAAAAGTTATAGAAATACTAAAAGATACAAAAAATGGAACCAACAACTATAACATGCCGAAACATTGCCTGAAGCGATCGTTCTGTGTCTTCATGATTTCTACATTGCTTTGCCACATGAAAGGCTATTTAAACAATTGCATGAATGTGCAGGTGTACTGGTGTTTCTAATAATAACATGATAATGTGTTCAGTGGGTATGTGTATATCTTAAATAATATAAATAATAATATCTTATTATTATTAATTAAATAATAATAATGTTTAAATTATTTTAGATCATGCACCATACAAGTCCTTTTGAATGAGATGAAAAGATAAAAAACAATTACATTACACTAAATTCAGTACATTAATATAGATCTGTATTTTGTGTTGAGCCAGCGCAACTGTTACAGCTGCTACTGCTGTTAGTTTAAACTTAGCAACTTTATCCTGACCAGACTATACAATTCTGCACGATGGTATAACTTTCATCAGAAGCAGTAGACGTTCAACAATGTGGATATACTTTAAATTAATTACAGACAGATACTTTGAGTGTAGGTGGCATAGGGGCTTACTCGCACTGTTAACTCGCACCTTCAGGGTTTGGGTTTGATTCCCGCCTCGGGGGCGACATATACAAAGACTCAGAGAATAAACTATCCTCCAGCACTACTTGACTGGTCCCACCATTTCTCAGGGATCAGACCTCCCAAAAACATCAACTTAAGCTTCCCAACAGTGTTTGACTGACTACTAACTACTAACTCAGTGTATAGATCTACCCAATGACAGAAACTTCAAAGCACTTTTGTAAGTTGCCTGTGTCTGCCAAATGCCTAAAAGTAAATGTAAATGCCTGTGTTTTTAAATCGATCTGGTCTGTCTGGTGTTCGTGTTCAAGAATTTGCTACATTAAGCTTTGATTCACTTTATTTTTGATGTTGGATATGGATCAGAGTATGCTAGGACGGAAGCTGTTCAGTACCAGTAGCTGATTATACCGCTGAGAAATGTGTGAATTTATTAATGTGTGCTTTAAAAACAAACATATCACTGAGAGATGAAAGTTTGTGTCTGAGGGCTAATGTTTATCACCAGAGCTGGGTGTAAGCCAGATGATTTTATTAAATGTGGATGAATAATAATAAAAAAAAGTTTTACCCTATTTTTTTTTATCTGCCACAAACGTTATGTGGCGTAAATACACATGATGCTCCAGATCGCTAGGTGGCGGTGTTAATTTTGCTCACGCCTCAGCACTGCGCCAATGAAAGAACTCCCGGAAGTAAGGTTACGCGGTCCTTTCCGGCTCCGGTCTCTCAACAAGCGCAAAGGTAGGCCGAGTCTAAAGGCAGAAAATCCATTAAAAATCAGCACAATCGTTTTATATAGCCCGTGTTTTTAAATTGAATATATGAAATGTATGTCTGGTGCTCGTGTCCTTATAAGAATTTGCTACATTAAGCTTCGTTTCACTTTATTTTTGATGTTGGATGTGTATTGGTCAGAGTATGCTAGGACGGAAGCTATGAGTCGTCTGTTCAGTACTAGTAGCTGGTTATACCGATGAGAAATGTGCGAATTTATTAATGTGTGTTTTAAACACAAACATATCACTTAGAAATGGAAGTTTGTGTCAGAGGGCTGATGTTTATCACGAGAGCCGAGTGTGAGCCTCAGGGTTGTGCTGATGAGAATGAACCGCGCTGTGAACATTTCTAAAGTTTAAAATTTCACCTTTTAGAAGCTGTATTTGATAGAAAACCATAATTGCAAAACGACCTTATGTAATAGTTGTCAGTTTTCCCAATCTCCCAGCACTAATAAGACCTTGATAACCAGGATAATGTATAGAGCTGTTCTTACACTATAAAGTCTAAAACTAAATACAGGTCTGCTTATGAATAAATTCTGCTCTATATTTAAACTGTCAGAAGTCTAACAATCTCTGTTACTTCTATTTGTGTAGATGTTGATGCCCAAAAAGAATCGCATTGCCATCTACGAGCTCCTCTTTAAAGAGGGTGTGATGGTGGCTAAGAAGGATGTGCATCTGGCCAAGCACCCGGAGCTCGCCGACAAAAACGTGCCCAACCTTCATGTAATGAAGGCCATGCAGGTGAGCACTTACTCTGGTTCAAAAATTTCCCGCTCATTTCTAGTACCTGAAGTGGTCCTTATCTTGTAGAATGCTACACATGCTTGCCATCAATTTGGTTTGCAGGCTGCCTGTCAAACTCTCCGAAGCTCCTTTTTGTTGATTCCAAGAAAGGTTAATTGATGCGTACAAGCATTAAGCCTAAGCTTTTGTGACTAAGAAGTATATAATTACTTGAATGCTTCTTAAAAATACTGGGATATTACGCAATCATTTTAACTGTGAAAATACAAACAATACTGCTTACAAATATTGAGTACAAATGAATTAGTTATGTTTGTGGCTACTACTGTCCACTTTCTGGTAAAAGTATATGTAAATGGTTTTTTTTTGCTTCTTGCTGGTGTCATTTAGTTGTGTGTGAATGATAAAATGGTACTAATGTTTGACTAAAATAATTATGGATTGATAAGTTCTGGTATTCTCATTGGAGCTTTCATTTCATCATTCTCTGACTGTTAGGTTGTCTACTAAACTACAGATAAAACAGAACAGGATTAAATATTTGAAAATGCATACATATCTGCTACATCTTAAGCCATTCTCTTGTAACATCCAGGCAAGTTTTAATTCCTGTTAATACAGTGGCAGTATTGAAGTCTTTGCTTTTGCCTTACCTATAGTCTCTGAAGTCCTGCGGATATGTCAAGGAGCAGTTTGCATGGCGCCACTTCTACTGGTATTTGACCAACGAGGGCATCCAGTACCTGAGGGATTTCCTGCACCTGCCCCCTGAGATTGTACCTGCCACTCTTCGCCGCCAGACTCGTCCCGAAACCGCCAGGCCCCGCCCCAAGGGTAAAACCATAATTTCATTCATTGGAGCCGTTGCTTAGAATCATTATTTTGTCAAAGTAGTTGGTTCAGGATTATGAATACTTCAAGAACTTGACAGAAGGGTAAATGGCAAGAGAATTAAGCTAAATGCCATTTCTTTTTTTTTTTCTTAGGTATGGAGGGAGAGAGACCAGCACGTCTAAATCGTGGAGAGGGAGACAGAGATGCCTACAGGCGATCTGCAGCTCAGCGTAAGTTCACTGCTCTGATATATTACTGGATAGAGATTGGGATCACCAGCCACCACCAATATCACGATACCTAGGGGTCAATTCGATTTATATTTTTCATTCTCAGTTTCATTATTTTATAACCGTCCCTTCTCAATATTATTTTCTATTTTATTATTTTTTAAGACCCTAAACTTGTAAAACAAAGTAAAGTTATATGCCTTTATTCAAAGTAATTAAATGTAGTCCATTCCTTATAACATTAGATTTCTCACTTAACAACCAAGAGCAGCATTTAAACAATACAAAAGAACTTCAAATACAAGAGTTTAATTTTGTATCTTTAAAATTTTAATGAAAGCGATTCACTCCTAACACACAGGATGCCATTGTGGCGGTAGTTCAGAGTGTACCACTTGTAGTATTGTAAAGAAAGTGATGTTTCGCCTTAAATGATTCAAGTCTTCAGTGCGTGTTTCGGTTGCAAGCAGGTGTGTAGCTTTTAACATGCATGTTTGAAGTATAAATTAGCACTCGCTGTTTTTTTTAACACTGGTGTAATGAGTGGGTCTGTGACTAACTCTAGAGTTTAAAGAAAAGGGCAGATTGGAGACTTTTTAATGTGCGCAACTTTTAACTTAACGCCACAAAGGCATTTCTGTTGCATTACTCAAAAGCTTATTCACTCGCCCAGAATAAAGTTGTCCATGGCCGATAAAGCTGAAAACCAACCAGGTCAGTCATGTCTATTGTAAATGTCAGGAGAAAAAATAATAATAATATAATGAAAATAATAAAGATTAAAATTATTTTAGAGGCATAATACATGTATTAGCACAAAAGAATTGCGGATTCATTGATTTTATTTATGTTCCCCTTGCCCCCATTACTGGACGCGTACCCTCTTACAATTTGGTGGTTGGTCAGTGTTCAAACCAAGCCTTATAGCTACACAGCATTATTTTTATTGTATTGGTTGTATCTAATTTACTGTTTTGGTTTTTTTTTTCCAGCTGGAGCAGACAAGAAGGCTGAAGCAGGTGCAGGAGCAGCTACAGAATTTCAGTTTGTGAGTACTATTGCTTATATCTGTACAAGTGTCTGAGAATGTAACCGTCTACTACTAGCCATTTAGGGGTGGGAAAGAGTGCTAATTTTTTTTCCCCCTTCTTCCCTACACAGAGAGGTGGCTTCGGGCGTGGCAGAGGACAGCAGCCACAGTAATTTTCCACATTCTCTGTATAATAAAGCTTGGAAAACATTTATGGCCATGACTGTTTGTTTTTCCTATTTACTTTTTCAGTCGGCTGTTTTAACTGGCAATAGCATGCTTCCTTTTTGTTAGCATTCAACTTCTGAGCACTCATCAAAAAAAAAACATATGTAGGCAATAGGTTTTCTTTCAGTATTACTAGTGAGTTTAGGCTAAGCATTTTGCTATTTGGTTTGGTTAAATGTTTGTGTCCATATGAGACTTGACCACCGGTTTATGTACAGCCTGCAGGCTACAGTTAAATTATCCCAGAATGGGAAAAGAGACCTTTTTAATGTTAAATTTGTTTGGGTTCAGTCCTTGTTTTATGGTCATCCAATTAGTTGCATGGTCTTGATCTGCCTCATGTTTCTTTCAGTTTAAATTCTTTATTAACATACCTTCTGTGCTGTAAACTGTCTCCATTATCTATAACACATTTTACAGTGTACTCAACCTTTCCAAATTTCCATTGCTCCTCCCCTACAACTTCTCCTTTCACTTCTAAAAGCTTGACAAAGGCAGGTTAATTTAATAAAGATAAAACAAATTAAAAACATCCTTTGAAAATGGTGGACATTGGAATGGAGGCAATGCAACCCCTGGCACAAAGAATATGGAATCACCACTATTGGAAAATGTTCATTCAGTTGTCTAGGGGGAAAAAAAAAATCGCAGACATAACTTTTCATTTAACATTCCAACCTTCTAGTTTTTAAGAAACACTTTACATCTAATTAGTCTGCAGTTAAAAAAAACTTGCACACCTTGGTGAGCTACTGTACCAAGCTGATGATTTATGACATAAATCATAGCTCTAACATGAGAGATGTCAGTGGGGGGAAAAATCATCACAATGTTGGTTGTTCCCAGTCGGCTCTGTCTAAAATCTCAATGGCAAAATGTCAAATGAAATGGGAAAGTTATAAAAGGGAGGTGTATTGGTAGACCAAGGAAGACATAACATCAAGATTAAAACTTGCACTGAACAAAAATATAAAATGCAACACTTTTTTTGCTCCCATTTTTCATGAGCTGAACTCAAAGATTGGTAACTTCTACATACATAAGAGACCCAAGACTGGAACATGCTGTCGTATATGCCAATCCAGAACATCCCAAACATGCTCTATGGGTGACATGTCTGGTGAATATGCTGGCCACGCAAGAACCGGGATGTTTTCAGCTACCAGGAATTGTGTACAGATCCTTGCAATATGGGGTCGTGCATTATCATGCTGCAACATGAGGTGATGATCGTGAATGGCACAACAATAGGCCTCAGGATCTTGTCACAATATCTCTGCATTCACAACACCATCAATAAGATGCACCTGTGTTCGTTGTCCCTTACATATCCCTGCCCATACCAGAACCCCACCGCCACCATGGGTCACTCGATCCACAACATTGACAACAGCAAACCAATCACCCACACGACGCCACATGCTGTCTGCCATCTGCCCTGAACAGTGAAAACTGGGACTTATCTGTGAACAGAACGCCTCTCCAACGTGCCAGATGCCATTGAATATGAGCATTTGCCCACTCAAGTCGGTTACAACGACGAACTACAGTCAGGTCCAGACCTCGATGAGGATGACGAGCGTGCAGATGAGGTTCCCTGAGACGGTTTCTGACAGTTTGTGCAGAAATTCTTTTATGCAAACCGATTGTTGCTGCAGCTGTCCAGGTGGCTGATCTCAGACCATCATGGAGGTGAACATGCTGGATGTGGAGGTCCTGGGCTGGTGTGGTTACACATGGCCTGCAGTTGTGAGGCTGGTTGGATGTACTGCCAAATTCTCTAAAACGCCTTTGGAGACGGCTTATGGTACAGAAATTAACATTCATTTCACGGGCAGCAGACAGGTGGACATTCCTGGAGTCAGCATGCCAATTGCACGCTCCCTCAAAGGTTGCAATAACTGTGGCATTGTGCTGTGTGATCACACTTCACATTTCAGAGTGGCCTTTTATTGTGTGCAGTCTAAGGCACACCTGTGCAATATTCATGCTGTCTAATCAGCACCTTGATATGCCACACCTGGGAGGGGGGATGGGATCTCAGCAAAGGAGAAGTGCTCACTAACAGATTTGTGAACTATATTTGAGAGTAACGGGTAAGCAAAAATTAATGTTGCGTTTATATTTTTGTTCAGTGTAGATTAACATTCCTTAAAATGGAAAATTCACAACAAAAATAGGAAGAAACTGGAGTTGATGTCTATGACCGAACTGTAAGACATCGGCTAATTGGATTTACATACAGAAAAGCCATATGAAAACCATAATTAACACCTAAACAAAACAATGTTACAGTGGGATAAAAAAAAGCAATCATGGATGATGGGTGAGAGCATGAAAAGGATAATCACAAATCTGTTTGCTGCCGGTCTAATAAAATATATGAAGATAACTGCCAGAAGAAAACATGTAAATTTCCACAATCTTTGATATGGGGTTCCCTTTCAGGTAAAGGTATGGGGGAGATGATGGACATTACATGTTCAATAAATGCACGAGTTTAAATTAAAATTTTGAACACTTCTTATTCCATAAATTGAAAGGATGTCGGGTAATGATTACAATTTTGATAATGCATCTCATGACAGAAGCCATGAAAACTTTCCTTTGAGGAAAGACATACTGTATAATGTCAATAACATGGCCTGCAAAGAGACCGGACCTCAATCCAATTAAGAATCTATGGTGGAAATTAAAGAAAATAGTCCATTACAAGGCGCTGATTTAGCAACTGCAATAAGTGAAAGTCTAAACTAGATTGAAGAATACTGTTCGTCAATAGTTAAATCCAGGCTGCAGAGAATTCAAGCTGTTATAAAAGCCAGTGGTGGTGCAACAAACGACTAGTGGTTTACTGATTCCATAATAATTTCCTCAAACTGAGTGATGCCATATTTTTTTCCCTCTGCTTGATCTGCAAAAATAGTTGCAACTGATTACAGATTTTTCTGTCCTTAAAGCCAGAAGTTAAATGTTAAATTAACACAATTAACAGTATAGGAATTTTCTACGCAATTAAGCATTTTACTCCACTCACTTAAAGTAAAATAGTAACTAATGTAATAGAAAATGTGATTGTTTTTAACAATGATAGTAAAATCTCCCGTACAACTTAATGTGTTCCTTTATCTAAAAAGAAATATTTGGTTTTATCTTAACCAACCTCGGTAAACAAATGAAGATGTATTACCTCACTGTATGGCATAAAAATCAATGACACTACCTACTGTTAAATTTATAGAGGGGCGCCTGTTCAAACACTGCCGCCAAGTTGAACAGAATTATATATATATATATATATATATATATATACACACACACATACTATGAAACAAAATGTTTTTAATTTCCTTTTACTTAAGGAGAGCCAAAGCATGGACACTGATAACAAGTCCAGCCCAGTAAAGAGTACTAATGTTTCAAAAACATTTATTTGGCTCTTCATAAATATTGTACAAAATATGTACAAAATGATGACAGTAAAATGGTGATGTGAAATACTGATGTTTATTTGTTGGCACATTTATATTACATTCTCATACTGGTATATTCCACAATCCCAAAAAAAAAAAAAGAAATCACAAAGCAAACGTTCCAGGTATGTTTGTTAAACTGAAAAAGGTCACAGCTTTATGGGCTGTATAAGTGACGCAGGTGTTTATAGGCAGCAGCCCTTTTCAGAGCGAGTAGTTAATGGGAGACATTTTGTTTAGAACCTTTCCTAAATCAAGCTGGTGCTTTGATCAAACCTCCAAGTTTACATTCAGGGTCTGACACTCTACACTGGCTCTGTGATAGTAAGGTGCAATGGTGGGACTGATAGCTGTAGGGTAAATTCAGTCTGGACCAGAAAATGCAGTAGTTACCAAGCCTTAATTTTTGTTTGGCATTTCGGAAATCTTTAGAACAAAGTCAGATCTGGGCAATTTCAAAAAACATTTTGCTGCAAGAAGTTGATCCGGTATTTTACTGCACAGGAGATAAAAACCCACACCAACATTTCTCTATGAGCAAGTGATTGTGCTTTGGAACATTTATACGGTTCTCATCAAGACTGGTATAGCCACTAGCCGAAATGAAGAAGGAAAAGCACTATAATTGTAAACTTGGCTATATTACGAAGTAATAACCTAAAATAGTAAGTTTTATTATAAAAAAAATTCTAACTGCAGCAAAGTTATCAGCTCTGTAATTTGCTCAAAATTACCTCAAATTATTGTGTTGGAATCTGACCCGAACAAAGAAATTGAGGGAGATATTACGATTAGTTACAAGAAACTTCGTAACCCTGAACCTACAGCAACTTAAACAGCCCAAAAAGAATGCATTCCCAAACGTCCTGCTTGGGGGCTTCAACAGTTCCATCACCATTCACCAGAAACTGACAATGTGTATGTACCACCATATCCAACGTGAAAAACCACATATACTGTCTTTTTTCCCTTAAATTTAGTTCATACAGAAAGAAGAAAAAATAAAATAAAGGCAGGCTAACTACAGTGGCTCCAGATTCACAGTATTGTGCCAACTGCTGCATGCCATCACAAGGGCAGTAAGCAGCCTGGCTAAGACAACTTACTAGACAAAGAGGAAGAGAGGGGTATAAATGAGGGGGAAGTTACAGTCCACATTTCTTAAATTTTGAAGCAAGATCTCTGTTATATGAACCTCGCATTTTTTATAAACAGCACATTATAGTTTCTGTCGAGCAGGTATGGAGGGCTCACCGTGATTCTTTTAAGAGATGAAGAGGGGGAAAAAAATTACTACAGAAATCAACATACATAAATTAAACCATCTCATCTGAATCAAGATGGTGAAAGATAAGCGGCCATATTAGCCGTCATGCAGCTGGCATTTTACAAGCTTAACATACTTTGTGGTATGACTAAGGCATGTGAGTTTTTTGTTTTTGTTTTCCGAGGGACTGCTTTTGACCAAACTCAAGTGCCTTTGGAGTTCTAAACAAATTAAATTTTTTTTGTCGTAGTTTCTAGGATACACGTCAGGGCATTCTGGGAAAACCCGCTGAATATTGCAGTGACTGTGTTCTGACAGTGATATAGAGTGACCTAAAAATCTGGATTAGTGAGCAAATATGTGTTTAAAAAAAGTATAAAAGTTACAGCAAATACTTGTATCATATGCAAAATACAAGAACATTAAACTTTCCAAATTCCAGGTGGCTACATGCAGAGATTCCTTTAGTGCATCAACTGTTCTTCTGACTATAATAATCTACCGATTTCAGGGGAAAGAAACTCAAGTGGTTTTAGGTCTGGTTCTATAGTTAGTTTGGAAGTCACACTGGATCAGAAACGAAAGATATAAAAAGGGAAAATGCTGATGGATCCAGACTTTTGGCCTCTTTGTATACTTTCTACTTTAAATAAATGCAGTCTGCAAAAATGTCTAGTATTTTTTTACTTTCTGCAAAAATGACATCAGTTAAGAACACAGCTTAACAAATGCAGCAAGAAAATGCAGTCAAGTCTGTGTAAAGCTGTCTACACTGCTAACTGATTTTCTAACATCCTGAATGTTATGCTTTGTTCGATTGGTATGTGCCGTGCTCAAATAAACATGCTCAATTTTGCCAACAGAACCTAATTAATTAATAAGCAATAATTTCCCTACTAGTATAAAAAGTCACCACTGATCTGAAGAGATAATGTGTTTAAGGCTTGTGTTTAAGTGCTGCGAAAGTCTTTTAGCTCAGGTGATGTGCAAGAAACTGATACCCAGAGTGATAACACATTTCAGAATACGATTCCTCAAAAACTGGCTATATGTACCCCGCCCCCCCCACCCTTTTTTTTCCCAGTCTTATAAATATAGATGCAAGTGGGGCATCTTTTAATAACGGAAATTTTAAATGCCAAACTATTTCTTCATTTTCATTTTATGAGCAGAATTTACTTGTGATTTAAATACATGCACAAACAAGATGGTTAAAAGTGTACTTCAGTTATGAATAGCTGGTATTTCGAAATCTGAAAAAATGTGAAGGGTTTTCCCAGGCCACCACGTAAGTATGCAAAAAAATTTAGAAACACAGTGCATGTGCGTTGGGGGCATCTCAATAAACAGCCCATACTTCTTTTTCTTCATTGTTACCCTGGCCTGACATACCAGGTTAAACAAACAGCTCAATAACTGGAGATACTGTTAAACTTTAAAAAAGCAGGAAAAAAAAAAACAAGATGCACTCGACTGGCGTCTAGGGTTTTTTTTCCCCAGGAGCTGTTGTTACATCCTCGAGCATTCACAAATGTCACCTTATAAATTTGTCATGGATTCTGATTTAGGTTGTTCTGATTGACGATTTTGTCTGAATAAATGTGAATAAAACCAAAAGAATTTTTATTTTTTCAGAAATATCAACACTGCTGAAATGACTGGACCTGTAGGACTGACTGTTGGCTGTACTTGTTACAGCACAGATGGATGCAAGCGGTGCACAAAACCCATCAGTTCTCATCCTGCTCGCTTGCAATAAACTGCTCGCCTTTTAACCATTTCTGGGGTTCACACACACATTTAGGCACCACTCTAGTAAGGAAACAAATATAATTAAACACGAGTGTGCATTTTGTCAACCTGTAAGATATTTACAAAATAGCAAGAGGGGCAAAAAGAGAAAGAAGAAATCACTCAAAAAGACCTACTGACACCAAATACAGGTTGAACATTCATCAGATCCCAAACTTGTAAGACAAATAAATATCAGTGCTCATGCAAACCAACTGACCTCTCACTGACGGTTTCATCCCTTCAGAAAGCTAAGCATTTCTATCTCATTGTTGTAGGTGGTTTCCAAGAACAAACACGTACTCGCACTACTCACACAAATACATGCTCACTCGCTCTCGCGTACAAGAAAAAAAATGGATGCGTAAAAAATATCGAAAGCCTTAAGCATAAGCACTAGGCTACTTGTATTTACATCACAACAGTAAAAAGTAGTTCTTGCATTCATTTAACCTCACACTTGGGTCACTGAGGGCACGAAAGTGAAGAGAAGGAAGAGGAAAAGAAGGATGGGATGGTTTCATGCAATTGTCCATTCTGAAGGAGAGGTGGGGAAACAAAATCATAGTAGATAGCAACAAACATTAAATTTACATTTATAAAACATGTTTTTGAATATTTACCCAACACTTTGTCAAGTTCGTGCCACCTCTCTGGCACACAAAAAAAGGGTTGGCAAGGCAAACCGTATTTTTAGAGTAAAGGGAAAAAAACGGAAAGAAAGAGGAAAAACAAGAATACTGAAAGAATAAGAGCAAGAGTGGTGGCGGAAGCATCCGGAGTGTCAGTGTTATACGTTAGTTATCTGTTGTCAGAGACAGAGCTCTGATTGATGTTGTAGCTTGGCGAGAGATCTTCAGCTATCGTGGCCACTAGGGGGGTGCCATTGCTCGTCAGGCAGCTCTCTTGTAGAGCCTCGAAGTAGGTGGCCTGCACTGGCTTGTGACACTGCAACACTTGTATGGCATCGTCTATTTTAAACCATTCCCTTTTTCTCCCTGTCAACAGAAGAAGGTGCACATGTGCTCAGGGGGGAATCGGCTGAGTGCTACAACAAAGTGGTAATATTCCATTTTACTTGCTCTGCCATGATACTTTACCATGGTATACGTTCACTATGAAATTTATTAGTAACATCTACAAATCTAAATCATGCAGTTATCTAATCAGCCAAACGCTTCAGTCAATGTTTACATCATACATCAGAAACAGACTTTAACTGATTTGAGAAACTGATAATGTCCTGGGATGATGCCTCAAACAACAGAAAATGATGGGGGACAAAAATAATTCACAAGACAGGACACAATAATTATTTCGTGCTTTTTACAATATTCTGTGTAAACCCGAGACTGTTGAGTGTAATATTCCAAGACGATTAGCAGTTTTGCGAAATATCTAAACCAGTGTATCTAGCATTAACAACCTTTAAAGTCACAAGCACCAGATTGTCCCCATTCTTATGTTTAACATTACCTGAAGCTCTTAACCTGCACCTGCATGATTGGTTTTGTGCATTGTGTTGCTGCCACATGACTGGCTGATTAGATAACTGCTTGAATCTACAGCATGGTATTGTATAATGGTAAGTGTAAAAAAAATAATATGTATTTATAATAAATAAATCAATAAATAAACAGTGCATACAAACAGAGAGGCAATGATGGTTGCCATCCTGCTGCACATTGCTATATGCATACATGTATTAAAATGAAACCTGAATAAAATGGTCTCCTGTGGTTTGATATTTGCAAGCATAGAACAGTTCTCCACTTACCAATGTTTACAGAGTCTTCCCAGTCTTCCAGTACTTCTTTTACAATGAGAACATACACATACGTCCTGTGTTTCCTATCCTGATTCTGAGTTTGGGAGAGAAAGGGGGGGGAAAAGTCTTAAATGTACCAGTGTTTAAAAAGGAAAAGGTGAAGAAGACTAAAGAGACAAGAGTGGTATGTCGTGTCTTATACGTCAGTGGTGTTCGACTACATTCTGCAAAGATCTTAAAGTAGCTCTATATAAAGTTTACATGTTAATATTAGGCACCTATTGTCTAATTGTCTAATTTTAAACCGGTTATCACAAAACCCCAAGCAGAATTTAAAGTCAAGATATCCTATTAACTTATAAACCAGCGTTCTTAAACCTCAAAAGTTCACAACTGATTTTTCTAGGGCAGAGGTACAGAAAGTCATCTTCACCTAATAATCTACAGTAAGTTAGTAAATTTAATCGGTCTGAATTAGACAGAAAACTCACGCTGGTAGGAAGGAGGACAAAAAGGCACATTCAGTATCTGTAAAGTCAGGAAATTCTCTGGAGTAATGTGTGAATTTGTAAGCAACACCACACAACATGCTCCCCAACAAAACGTCACCATGACAACCAAATATTCTAAATCATGCAATTCTTTGATCAAAAAGGACTGCATTGAAACTATACTTAATAAACATGGCAAATTATGACCTCTTGTCTAAAACATCTTCCTTCTAAATAACTACAGAATGATAGAAACAAGCAAACAAGATCAGAGGGCAAGCTTTCTTGCAGCATTCAGTTAATTTTAGTAGACAAAAACTAAGCAGAGGTGTTTGAATTTAATTATATAAAATAATATTATGCACGTGTTTAAAAAAAAAAATAGCCATGCGTATTTGTATGTCTTCTTTATATTTTGACATACAAAGGGTGTTTAAGTTAAACCAGGACTTGTGATCAAATGCCTCGTGAATGAAGAAGTAAAACCGACTGACATTTACAGAAGAGTTCAGGCACAGTTCAGTGATGAGACTCTTAGCCACAGTAAAACATCTGAATGGTAAAATGTTTTACAGAAGGCTGTATTACCCTACAAAACAAGTGATGATACCGATTGAGAGCCCACTGCACTCGTTTCTGTGAACATTCAAGCGATTGAAATGCTTGATCCCTAAATCGACAGATAACTTGTTGCAAACTTGCAAAAGAGACGCATCTGTTTTACACAACATTTACTAACACCACTTGCACATTACAGGAACCCGGTAGGGAGATATTACTCTCCTAAGTTCGGTGAGTGTGATTCTAGTCAGGAGGCACTGCAATCAACACAGTCCTGACCTCGCTTAAGGCATTTCTAAATGTTTGGGCCATAAGGAGTGCCTGGGAGGCCAGTGTTTCAGCCATGAGTAAATCACTGGGATAAGGGCATTGGTGTAGCAGAGATTATATAGAGAAATAAAGGTTTATTTTTACTTTCATTACTTAGTTCTGTCCTTGTTTGACTTAAACACCCCTCATGAAAACAAGTGGAAAAAGAAACATTGGTATTTTGTGGGAAAATGGGCTTTGATTCACTTTTTCCAAAGAAAGTGACTGTATATTTCTAATCTTTTAAAAACTGCAAGAGCCCCCCCCCAAAAAAAACCCCGCTCTGTGTGCATTTTCATGTACATCCCTGCAATGTCAGCATGACTTACATGCTAATTTCACACATGCAGAACGAAAATACAGCACAAACCAACCAGATAGCACCAGAATCACTAAACACATCACAAACATTCCTGAACATACACAAATTGTTACAGCATAGAGTTTTCCTTCAAGGTATAGAAATACAAGTCACTTAAAACAAACTTTTGTTTTTAATTATTAAAGTCACATTAACCGCTGCAAAATTAATTCTATAACTCTATAATAATGCAGAAAATTTCAATACAAATCATTTTTTTCCCATACAATTTCCAAACAAAGAATAACATTCCTTATCACCAACATTATGTATATTAAGCACTGCATGGTATCTTTCCTCTGGACTCTCTGCACTGCACAGTTTTGTGTTTGAGCTGAAGTAGTTCAGTGAGTGCAGTGCCTCCTGACTAGAATCACAATCACTACTGCAGGAACAAAGTATCATCAGTTTGCTGTGTAATACTCACCTCAAATATTCCTACTAGTCTTCCTAAAGTGCCCTTGACACCAGCCTATCAAAAAAGAGGAAAAACACTACATCTTTTAACACATTTTAAGCAAATATTTTGAAACAGCAACCCTGCAGTCACCAAGTCTCTCCCCAAAGACACATCTTTAAAGCCTTACAGTGAAAAGGAAAAATTTACTAGATGCAATGGATAAACTAGGTTTAATCTGTGTTTGGAAAATTGGCTCCATGTGTAAACAAGTTTGGAAAAAAAAAAAAAAACTAAATAAACAAAAAAAGAACTTTGCTACAGTTATAAAACTTTCAATGGCCAACTCTCAGATCTAAGAGATCTCATTTAGATATTCTGCCTTAAGTGTTTGTTTATCTCCTAATCAAATCAAGTTACCAAGATCTTTTAGGACAGACATCAATCTGTGGGAAAACTGCAAAGTCGAGGGAAATTGTAGTTAGTGTAAGCAGAAGCTCTTCTCTACTCTACCTAAACACCTGAGAGCTACTGACACACTTAAAGGAGTTTTACAAATAATCCAAGAAACTAAATTCTCATTATAAAAAAGATAATTGCTTGTGCTAGTTTTGCTGTACTTTTTTTTCTACTTTATTAGTTTGACTCTTTACACCTATTCAGTTTCACTTCATACTAATTTTATTTTATTCTTTTCAAGTTTTTTCTAACTTTTCATTGCACCTCCAGGGTTGGAGGTTCGAACTTCATCCTGTACTGAGAGTATGCATGTTCTGGCTTACAGTCAAAAGACTCTGTTTGGTGTTTCCAAACTGCCTGTAGTGTATGATTGGGTGTGGAGTGTGTAGGTTACAAGAGGTTGCTGTCCTGTTGATGTAACTGCATATCGCTGATCGTTCTCCGAGACAGTGATTTTAAGACAGCTGATATTTATTGACATGTGCACACGGCGTTGCTGTTAGGGGAGATATTATAGCACCACCTATGCAGCTGAATAGACTACTGTTGCCCGAGTCCGACTGCAGGTCACAGTTGTTGTTTTTTTTGTTTTTTTGTTTTAATAATGTAGCTGAATAGTAACATCTAACATCTGGGGCTGTGATATTTGTGTCATTTTCTCTGGTGCACTGTGTGTATCAAGAACCCAACTGGATGTTATGAAAACAATGGAAGGATAGACAGATAGAATCATTTTTAATAGCAAACCCTATTGACATAACAGCACCTTCCACTCAGCAATATTATTCTAATTACCAAGAAATGTATATTAAAACATTAAGGATTGTATAAACATTAAATACATTTGTAATGCTCATCACTTCCTCAAAACAGTGTTTGTCTAAAAGGAACTAAGTTTGAATGCTTCTCTTATATTTTACCATCAGTTTAATATGCAGTAATAACATGCTGAACTGAACATGTGCCCTGACCTAGCATAGAATTTGTATATAACTAAAAACAATGTCGCTCTTTGCTTTTTAAACAGCACTGCTGTCACTTATTAAAGGTCGTACAGCCTAATATTACAACATATTGAGGTAATATATCTCTAATATAAAGATCCTAAGTTTGCACTCTGTGGGCATTTAAAGACGCTTCGGCTGTTACTGGAGTTCAGCCGAGGAGTAGACCAAAGGGCTGTAGTTAATCCGAGTGGAACGCCCTGTAGCACTTGTCTGTAAAATGATCACCCTCTACACATGAATGATGTGAGAGTATCACTGCCTAGCACAAGAAGCTATGATCAGGACATCAGGGTCAGCCTGGAACAGTTGTACGAGTATATAGCAGCACCACGCGTCGGTGGCACAAAACCTGCAGTGAAAAAGGTCTTGTTTGACAGTGAGCACAGCTATTCAACAAATGAACAACTTTGTTTTAAATGTATTTAAAGGAATTGGTCTATGACTGCTATTGTTTTTTCCCCCACTTGCAGTATTAGGAATTGTGAAACTGTCTAAGGATGCACAAATTCAGTATTACACTTTTATCAATAAAAAAAAATCTGACCTCTTCACACACTTCTCGAACAGCAGCATCATCAGGGTTTTCCTGTGGTTCCATTCCTCCTCCGGGCACAATCCACTTATCAGGATGTCGGCTGCTACTCACTAGCAGCACCTGAATAAACACACAGTAGCCATGTGAGCAAGCAAACAATAAATATATTACATTCCTTAAGAGTCAAGATCCTACCTAATCTAATTCTGAGTATCACTATTTAGCCAAACACTGTTGTGTAACTCAGGACTAGTATCAGTGTAGCCAACTTTACGACTTTGTCAGTAGATTTAGCACCTTTTAAAAGGAAAAAAATAAATAACAATCCAGTGACTGTCCCGAACTCGATACAGCTCTACACTTCATATCAGAGCTGCTGGTTGTATGCGTTGAGAGAGCATATTTGTTTAATTCACCATCACTATGTAAATCCTAATTAAGCTGCATCTGTCTGTGTACGTTCACAATAAGTATTAATGGAAATAACCAGTAACTAACCGATACAATGTCAGAATATCCAGATGCCGATCCAGTTACAATTTTGATTTTGTAACCATCATGATTTCATAAATATACTGATTCAATTTTATATATTTTTTCAGATTTTGTTACAATATCATTACATTAAATCTTAAAAAAGAATTTTGAGCCATGACCAGTCTGGACTGGATTGATCATGAGTAAGTAAATCCAGTCCATTCCTTGTATTAGTTTTCTAACATATTTATTACTTATTAATGTAAAAAAAAATTTTTGTTTAACTTAAAATTAATGTAAACAAAAAGACAAATTTTTATTGAGCAGCACATATATATCTCGGTCAGCAAAAATAATTATTGTTTCTGAACCAACTTAGCAAATAATTTACTCCTACCACACAGGATGCCCATGTGTGTTGATAGTTTAGAATGTACCACCTGTATGATTATAACAAAACAGATGTTATATTGCCTTAGATGCCCCCAAAGCCTTGATCACATGCACAGCTTTTAATGCATGTACATTGAGAGGAATTAGCACAAGTAGTGTTTTGAGATTAAGTAAGTGTTTGTAATGAATGGGTTTGAGACTAATTCACTTTCAAAGTTTGAAGAAAAAGGCTTTTAAACATGCACAACTTTGGATTGCGTTTCTGTTGCACCAGTCAGAAGCTTGTGCACTTGACACAGAATCGAACACCCTGAAATTTCCTTCGGGATCAATTAAGTAAGTAAGTAAGTCAGTAAGTAAGTATCTACCTATCCAAGTCTAAGGCTGAAAAAACAGCCAGTTCTGGTCACAGGCTGGTTGAACAGTGCGCCTCTGTTATAAATGTAATTTTAAAATGCTTTTAGAGACAATGTGGAAAATACATGAATGCAAGCACAAAAAAATGGTGATTCTTAATTGAATCGATTTTCCCACATCTTCACTGATGAGCTCTGTTCCTTACAACCAGTAACTGATTACAACTGTTCTGAACAACCAATCACTGATCCCCACTGTTGTTACAGCCCCACACTTCTTTGCTCTTGTTTTAAACCAAAATCTTCCTATTTTACTTACTAGCACTACTGCTTTTTTTCTGCATTCGTCATAAAACCCATTGTAAATTGTAAACAGCCAATGTGTGTTTTATAAATGTAATGCCTACATATAATTTTCTATTCTCAGATAAAATTCTAATATGTTCGGTCTCTTGTTGGAAAATCCTCCCGTTTCAGGAAACACATTCTGATATGCGAACAGTTGTAAAAAGCCGATGCGCAAATACAAAATTATGCAATTGTCTGGTGACTTCTAACTAATTTTTGAGCATGCATTTGTGACAAAACTTGATAGTTGGCAACAATGATTGCGATTTAATAAAAAAAAACAATCTGCAATTATCAATCCTCATCAATGGGAACTGGTATAGTTCATTCTACAAATGATAAAATTTTTCTTATAACTTGAGGTTTCATTACTTTGCCAGTATCATCTCGATATTTGGAATTTTTATATTATAGTTGTGGCGTTATTATTATTAGTAGTATTTTTATTATTACTAATATTATAACTAAAACAGATAGATTTGCGCAGGCCGAACAGGCACTTTTCCTTGTTTTTACATAACCTCTGAACAACAACGAATAAACATTTCCATGGAACATTATCTCAGTTAGCAGAACGTATAAAAACACTAAACAACAACTGGAACAAGTTTAAACAGATAACATTAGCTCATGAAGTCTGTTTAGATATACAGTGGATGGCATGATTATTTGCCCCTAGAACATTTCGTAATGTCATTACCTAGAGCTAGTTTTACAGTTGGGGTAAATATTTATTCATGCATGCACGAATTTCACGGTTTTTCTTCGTCAATTTGTAATATTATTTTCTACTTTGGATATATATAACATAACGTTATATAAATAAATGAAATCCACTGCAGTTCCAGGCACTAACGCTACAATAGGTAGAAAAGTTCAGGGGGCGAATACTTATGCGACATTCAGTTAACAGCCTGTCGCTGCGTTTGAGGCCACAACTATCAATATGATATAAATAAATGAGAATATAAACGAGAGCTATCTGGACAGAGTGCTAAGACGGCTAGCTCACATCTGAGCTTGTGTAAGCAGGCTCGTTAGCTAGCTAGCATCCAGTTTTAGCACAGACTCTTCATAATGTCATGACATAACACGGCTCATGTTTATACTACTCTGATCCGCTCATAGAAAAGACACAAACACATATAACAACGGATTTGAGACACCTCGCTAGCTGACAGCATCGCGACTAGCTCGATAGCTAGCCACTTTAGCATTTTCATTGACAAATCGCACTGTCTCTATTAGCTCGATAACCGTTAGCCCGCTACGCCAGATGTTAGCTTTTAATAATTGTCACTGAATCCCAGTATTCCATCATTTGATCTTACTAGGTCAAAAAATGTATATATGTAACCTAGACGCGCTTGGGAAGAGTAAACATTCATTTGATTAAAACGTGAGCTCGCTGAGTGCACGCAGATCCCCGGCCTCACCTCCTCCTCGGTCTCGCTCCTGAAGCACAGGCAGGCGGCCCGCTTCTTGTACCCGTCTCCATCATAGGTGCGAGTCTGGTTTGACTTCAGCTTCATCATCTCGGCACGTCGGGAATTGGCTAAGATCAGAGCGCAAACCTCCGGGAGATGACACGGCTTTACACGCAAAGTTCACGAATGGAAACCCCGCGTTTTTAGTATAAGAAGTTAGTTCTTCTACGCTTCATTTTTCTAAAGCCAAGCGCATCTCAGTCACAGACTAGTATTGTTACGTACGACTCCGCTTGTATCGAGCAGAAGGGGCGGTTCCAAATAAAGCCTTGCTTCGAGGCCTCTGTCGTTTCCCTAAGCGCGACGTTGCTAGTGACATCACCGTTGACGTGACCAATCAGCATACTGTGCGGCAATAGAAGCGCGACACTCGCCACACGGCTATTACTTTTGAATGGAACCACAAAGAAAAATATTTATCAAGAATTTACATTAGCAATAAGAAATTAAGTAATTAGCAATAAGACAATTATTGTAATGATTTGCTAAAACATAGTCAGAGTTTTTTTCAAATTTAAAGATTTAAAGATATTTCACTACGGATCGCAGGGCACACACACTATGGGCAATTTATAAAAATAGCCAAATCTGGACTATGGGAGGTCCATATTCCTGTAGGACCCCAGAGAAAACCCACCAAGTACAAGCAGAGGAAAAACATGCAAACTTCACACACAGACCTGAGACAAGCATCAAACCCTCAACCCTGGTGGTGCAAGGCCACAGTGCTAACCACTACTCCATTGTGCTGCCATATTGCTATGGGCCCAAAAAATGGGTCCCTCTCCTGTGGGTCCAATGATAGCAGCAACGATGATGCGATTACAGACATCTTCAGAGGAAATATAATACTACACATTGCTCACTCACTCATCTTCTATACCGCTTTATCCTGTATTCAGGTTTGCGGGGACCTGGAGCCTATCCCAGGAGGCTTAGGGCACGAGGCAGGGTACACCCGGGACAGGGTGCCAATCCATCGCAGGGCACACACAGATGCACACACTTACACACTTATTTACACACTACAGTCAGTTACTACGGAGAACACGCAAACTCCATGCACACAGAGACGATAATCAAGCCTGGCCGGGAATCGAACCGAGCGTGCTAACACGAAGGCAACTGTGCTAACACTACACATTGCTGCCATTTCTTTTAGTGTGTATTTGGGCCCAGACAGAAAGATGGATGGATGGATGGATGGATGGATGGATGGATGGATAGATAGATAGATAGATAGATAGATAGATAGATAGATAACTTCTAATTTAAATACCTCATTGAATATTTGTTTTTTTGGCCAAAATTACTAACTTTCAGCTGTTTGTAATAAATCATTAAATCAAAACCAGATAGCTCAACACAACTAATATAACAAGTGATTTCTTTAATTCTTAATTAAACACAAATTGACCCTTTTTCTGATTACTGAAGTTTCAGATTTATTTAACTGCCTGAATAAAATTCCTCGTTAGAGCACAAATTTGTAAATCAGGTGTTGTCTCAGGCACATATTGGATGCCTCAGTTGTACTTGAGTTAGAACATATTAAAAACCTGGGCCTGTATTCACAAAGCTTCTTAGAGTTCTCTCAGAGAGCCTCTATCTTAGCTTAAAAGTCCTAGCTGGGAGTTTTAGACTAAAAGTGATTTAGGAAACTTTTTAGAGCAACTCTGAGTAAGGAAAGTACAAAAACCTTTATCTTAGTTAGGAGGTGTGGTTTCCCCCGTTGCTAGGGATGATAAAGCAATTCAAGGATTGTAATTGGTTGATAAAAAATAACCTCTGACCTTTGTAAAGGTCTTGAAATTGGCTCAATATAATTGACAACATGCTCAACATGATAATCGGACAGATGGTGAAATTATAATGTTTGTATACAGAAATTGTATAATCATGACTACAGACTACTTTATGCAAAGTTTATGTTATAGACTCAATATCTTAAAGATAATTGAACAGCCAAATGTTGAAAATGTGTCTACTTTTGAAGCAACCAATTTTGACGCAGTAGTTACTATATTTAAGCTTTTACATTTATTTGCCATACTGATTTTATTAAGTGTAATCCATTTTAGATTGATGAGAGCAAAATGGCTCACCTTTTACCAGTTTACATGCTTGCAGGACAGTCTATTTAAGTTGCACTTTTGGGTGGTATGTAGCCAACAATCCAAGAGAGACAAAAGGAAGTAAAACAACAAGAAAACCAAATTGGACAGAAGAGCAGTTTTTACTTTTAGCTTTATGTTCAGTGTTTGGAGAATATTTATTTTTTGTGCCCCCTTTGTCCTCTTCTATAGAAACTCTTAAGCCTCTAAAAGTCATCCTCTCAACTCTTAACAATTTTTACCTTAAGAGCTGTTTTTGGGGCTTAGATGTTTTGTGAATCATTTTTATCTTTACTAAGATTTAGTCCTAAATTTAAATGGAAATTCTAAAAAAAATGTAATAATTCTAAGAATTTTCTTAGAATTACGTCACCAGGAGCAACTTTTAGGCTTTGTGAACACTGGCCCTGGACTTTCTATAAATTTGTTGAAGGAGATGTTTGACTGCATGTCAGAAATGGCATGTGTTGTCCATGAGGATAAAAGAAGAGAAATTTGCCTTGCACTAACAAGGACAGGGATATAAAAATATAGCAGAGGTAATAAATGTTCCTGGAAATACAGTAGGAATCTTGTTTTGTAAGTTTAAAGTTAAAGGCTACACTACCTGGATGTGGCAGAAAGAGAAAGCTATCGCCTGCTGCTGCCAGATTCCTGAGAAAGCAAGTCTTTGAAAAAACCTCAATTGTCTGCAAAGGACCTAAAGAAAGATTTGGTGGCAGCAAGCACTGTGGTTTCACTTTGCAGTATAAGGCGCATACTGAACAAGGAAGGTCCGAACAAGATGTACCACGATACTGTCCCTAAAAGACAAGAAAAGTTGACTCCAATATGCTTAAAACCATATCACGATAATGTTTGAATATGAAGAATTTTGTTTAAAGAATTCTGTTATATGGACTAATGAAACAAAATGTAAACTGTTTGGGCCTATGAATCTGGGGAAAGGTGGCATGGTGGTGTAGAGGTTAGTTTGATTCCTGGCCAGGTTTGATTCCTGGCCAGGTTCGATTCCCATCTAGATTGATTCCTCCATGTTCTCCCCATGCTTGGTGGGTTTCCTCTGGGTACTCCGGTTTCCTCCCATAGCCCAAAAACCTGCTAATTGGTGTTCCTAAATTGCCCGTAGTGTGTAAGTGCCCTGCGATGGATTGGCACACTGTCCAGGATGTACCCTTGTGCCCTAAGTCTCCTGAGATATGCTCCAGGCCCCTGCGACCCTGAATACAGAATAAAGCGGTGTTAATAATGAGTAAGGGTGAGTAAATCAGCGGTATGTTTGGAGAAGGAATTAACCTGGAAGAAAACGGTATGCCATTTATGAGGAAGCTGAAACTTCCCCTACTTCAAAGTCCACCAAGGCTTGGTTTCAGAAGAAGGTAGAGGGTTGGAGAGGGTTTTGAGAGGCCATCACAGTCGTTTGACTTAAAATCAATAAAAAAAATAAAATAAAAGGTTTTGCAACATGCAAACTTCAGCATACTCTTCAGCAATGTGCAAATGTCCAGTGTGGTTCATTTTGGTGTGTTGCAATACATGTTTGAAGGAAACATAACAAGTCCAATCAGTTGAGTCCTATGTGGAGTTCTGGTTGAGAGTCCTTACAGCCTGCGGAAAGTAGCTTCTCCTCAGTCTCTCTGTTGGTCTTCAGAAAGCAGAAGTGCTTTCTTGACCACAACAGAGACAGCAGTCCACTCTTGGGGTGGTCCTTCAAAATCTTCCTGGCTTTGGTTTAGCACCGCTTGTTGAAGAAGAACCACGTTGCTGTGTTTCCTGTCAGGATGATATGATGCAGGATCCCCTGACATAAAGATGAGTCCCAGCTGCTTTAGCCTGGTGGTGAGTGTGGAGGAGAATATAGTGTTAAATGCTAAACTGTAGTTGACACAGTACATTTTAACATAATTGCCCTTTCTAGTGTCCAGGTAAGGGAGTGATGTATGAAGGAGGTGAGAGATAGCATCATCAGTTGAGGGGTTTGGACAGTATGCAAACTGCAATGGATCAATGTTGGAATCTTTGAAGCATGTGGTGATTACCGACTGAAATAAGAAAAGATTGAATACTTCTGTGAACTGGACTGCGCAGGCTTTGAGGAATCATCCTGGGCCTGCTTTCCTGGTCTTTACTCACTTGAAGATCTCTTTATCCCATTAATGTCATTATGTTCCTTTGTTGGCATTCTCTGCCTGTCTGAAGCCATTAACTTTAGCATTAGCATAGTCAGGTGCAGCCTTAAAGCGAAGGAGAAGGTAAATTACACTTGCAGCAGGTCATAATTGCTAAAGGAAGCTCTACCACGTAATGAAGCTGTTTCTTATCAAGGGGTTATATAATTTGGATACTGTAGTAGTCATAAAAAATAGCATGTTGTGTTGACTTTGGGAAAACCACCTGTTATATTAGTTGTGTTGAGCTATTTAAATTGCTATTGTTTTACTGATGTATTACAAGCAGCCACAATTAGTAATTTTGGCCAAGAATTTTTTTTTAAATGATAATAATAATAATAATAATAATAATAATAATAATAATAATAATTTATATATATATAAGCCATGCACCTATTATGCATACTGTAGTGTCACCTGTACAAGCAGTAAAGGCAGTAAAGGCAGTATTATGATCTAATGTTTCTTCAGTTGGTTAGGTCTAGGCTCAGCAATATTATGTGACAATAAGTAATATTATAATAATGTAGTGAACTGACAACCTGAATGTCCTGAATGACCAGGCTATCAATATGGACTTTTGTCTTCCCTGATTGAACAGGCATATTCCAGGATTCAAGTTGTAAAAAATATGGTTCTGTGAGCAGGAGGACTAATTTTTACAAATTAAATGAATGTAATAAGTGCTAAAAGGCAGCCAATAAAATCTTGAAGTTTGCAATTCTTTTGGCTGGGAAGTGTATTATTATATTCATGCAGTAAAGGTAACTGTCTTTCAGAAAATTGATGATTACAGTGAGTATGGAAAGTATTTAGACCCCCTTAAATTTTTCACTCTTTGTTATATTGCGTCCATTTGCCAAAATCATTTAAGTTTGTTTTCCTCATTAATGTACACACAGCACCCCATATTGACAGAAAAAAACAGAATTGTTGACCTGACAGAACTGGAGGGGATCGCAAGGAAGAATGGCAGGGGCTCCCCAAATCCAGGTGTAAAACACTTGTTGCATCTTTCCTAAAAAGACTCATGGCTGCATTAGATCAAAAGTATGCTTTTACTAAATACTGAGCAAAGGGTCTGAATACTTAGGACCATGTGATATCAGGTTTTCTTTTTTAATAATTCTGCAAAAATGTCAACAATTCTGTGTTTTTCTGTCAATATGAGGTGCTGTGTATACATTTATGAGGAAAAAATTAACTTAAATAATTTTAGCAAAAGGCTGCAACATAACAAAGAGTGAAAAAATTAAGGGATGTCTGAATACTTTCCATACCCACTGTAAATAAAATTAATTTTCCATGTGAATTAGTAAGATTTGTAAACCGTACGTAGGTTAAAAGATACTATGATGAAACTGGCCCTCATGAAGACCATCCCAGAAAAAGCAAGACCAAAACTTACCTCTGCTGGAGAGGAGAAGTTTATTTAGAGATACCAGCTGCAAAAAACACTAATTAACAGCACCTCAGATTAGAGTAGTTATAAAGGCTTTACAGAGCATAAGTAGCAGACACATCTCAATATCAACTGTTGAAAGAAGATTATTGCATATTTTATTGCTTTACAGCGTAAAAAAGAAATAAAAATCAATTTAGTGATTAATATTGGAGATTTCAAAACTAAGTTAAGTTAATTATTGCACAGTAAAATTTTAAAATTTTATGCCTTTATGGCATATCCCAGTGTAACTGGGGTCAGAGCACAGTGTTAGCCATGGTACAGAACGCCTGGAGCAGATAGGTTAAGAGCCTTGCTCACGGGCCCAACAATAGCAACCTGGTGGAGCTGGGGCTCAAACTTCCGTTCAGCAACTCAGCACCTTAGCCCTTTGAGCTACCACTGCCCCCCAATTTTTTTTTTTTTTTATTCACAATGGTCAGCTGTTTTGGAACAGTTCTTGCAAGCACAGTATTGTTAAATGCATTTGCAAAACCCATCAAGCGCCATGATAAAATGAGCTCTCATTAAAACCATGCATCAAAAGCAAGACCAAGAATTACATCTGCTACCCACCTTTTCTTTCAGGAGTTTTCTTTATTTTTATTATTGCACATTAATACCGAATACATCTGAACTATGAAATAACACATATGGAATAAGGTAGTAAAAAATAAAGTTGTGTGTTGCTACACTCAATAAAACAACCAGAGAAAAGATCATCCATCATTACTTTAAGAAATGAAAGTCAGTCAATCTGAAAACTCCTAAAAAAAAAAAAAAACTTTAAATGTGTCCCCAAAGTTTTTACTTACAGTACTGTGCAAATGTCTTGGGTAGATACAAAAAAAAGAAAAGAAAAAGAAACCAATAAGCAAAGATGCCTTTAAAAAATAAATGCTGGAAAGAAACTTCTATAAAGAGTACTAAAGAGTGGGGAAATAAACAATAGATATGTGGTGTGAAAACTCACATACACATTAAATGAAGTATTAAATAAAGTTTTGTGCAGTTTTATAAGTAAAACAACTGTTAGATTTTACTGAGCATGCTGGAGAATATAAGTTCTTCTGGTAATTGTCACACTTACTCCTTTCTATTTTCATGCAAAAACTAGGAGATTCTTTTAGGCTTTTCCTCCCTTTTTAAATCTGAAAACCGGTCTGTTACATAATATAGTGCTTTCAATATATTATAGGCATGCAAATAATCTTTTGTAATGTTATTTATTTATTACTTTTTAAGTTATATTCAAAAATATTGAATGGTTTTCTACATAATAATGCAGACATGATAAACCTATATAACAAAACGTGTACTACAGATAATACAGCGGCTAAGACATTGGCACAGTACTACGCGCGCGCGCACGCAAAACTAACAACTGTCAGTGATGTATAAGATATTCCTTGCTGCTATGTCCATATTAATAATGATACTTGCGATGCTAGGATCTATTTGGTGCACTCAGTATTAGGACAATACGCTCTTAAAATAAGCTTCATGAAACGATTTTTTTTTTTTGCCTACATGTGGCTTTATCTAGCCATCATCACGACAGACGCCATTACTGAACCCGCTACGCTGCTTGCGCGAGCTGATTAGCTGTGACTGACACTGCGCTAGTTACGTAGCGTAGGTGCCATTGTGGAATTGCGGGCTTGTGAGCTCTCTTTAACTTGTAAAGACAAATAAGAAGTCTCAAAATGAGAAAGTATACTTTATTAACAACACAACATGCTACACAGATACAACTGAATTCTCAATTAAACGTGAAATAAATAGGTATTTGCGGCATCAACAAACGTGGTATAAGCCTAAAAGAGCTTGTAGACAATTCCTCAGCTGCATTAAAAAATAGGTACAGAGCAAAGGTTGTTTCCCACAGAAAGGATGAACACATTCTATACAGAAGTTATCAGTGCTATCTGAACACTACTTGGTCTGTCACCTGTTGTCTATGTCCTGTAATTCCTGAGGTGGCTGATGCATATTGTTGCAGAGAAAGAATGTGGATAGATGGTATGTGTGATGCAGAGTAAAAACAGTCATTCTTACTATTCTAAAGTTAACCAAATGACGCAGTCTTGTGTAAGCCGAGTTGACAATATATGCAAACCGGTCATCATCACAAACCATGGTACTGAGGTATAGCTGCTCAAGTGTGCATTGTTTCACAGGTGTTCTCTGTAAACTCCCAGAAGTATTTGGGTGGATCCATAAATTCACAACTGTAAGGTATAATTTTTTTTCCTACTGCTGACCAGAGCTAAAGACTTATTTGCCCGTGTGTACTTTTCTTTGACCTAAAAAAACTGACCTGTTGGCAAAAGTTAAGTAAGAGGCAAACCTGTCATTGTAATGAAAATTATGGATATGAGGAACAGTCCACGTAAATTAGTCACAGGTGTGTTAAAAATGCTACTGGAATGTACTTGCGATGAGAATCAGACACATCTATATCGCCTACTCAACTATTACACCATAGTGAGAAAGACTGAAAATGGTGTGTTCAAATCTAAATGCATGATTGGCTTATCTTGCAAAATACACACCCCTAGCCTTCAACAAACGGTGAATATTCACGCATCAACATATAGAATAAAGGCAATCTAATAAGATCAAATCTAGTCAGTGCAGGGGGTGTTAAAAAAAAAAAAATCAGCTGCAGTTAAGCAGAAAGCCCTACACTAAAACTATAGGACCACTACACATCACGGTCAGAACAGTTTTTTTTTTTTCTAATTCTATATCCCCCCTGACCTTCCACGTCACATAAGATACATAAAAAGCAAACCAAAACAAAAATAAAAAAAAGCACCAAGTAAGCACCATTAATGTACTAAACACGTATATGCAGCCTAATTTCACAGATTCTAAAATTATTCCACTTTTTTTCCTTTTTTTTTTTTTTTTAACATGTGACTGATTGTTATAAACATGATATTTATGTCAGTCCCACGGAGGTGGTTGAGTGGACGACATCCTGTTGTTAGAGGCTGAAGATTAGTAAGTGGTGCCAGGCTGTGTCATATTATGAGGTAGTGCCGAGGATGAGGTAGTTACTGTTCCTCATCTTCATCCTCCTCTTCTTCTTCCTCAGAGGACTCCTGAGATGCCTCCTTTTCCTGATCACACAACATAAAACAGGTTAACTCACAATTTTTTGACAAATTTATTTTACAGGAAACATTTGTTTTCATAAATGAATTATTTTTGTTTTGACAATCTGTATTTTAGTTCCATCACCTCCTTCTTGGGCTTCCCCTTTAGTTTCTTTTCTGAAGTTGCTCCCGCTTTCTGCGGAGAAAAACATTTTTTTTTTTTTAGCTTGGATGGGAATTATAGACTGAAGAAAAATGTAATAAATGCAAAAAAAAAATTATATATATATTAATATAATAATAATAAAAAAATAATAATAATAAAAAAAACAAACTTGGATTGGAGCCATTTTTCTGCTGTGGTATGATTAAGGATAAAGGGTAAGCATATAGATTTGTGATTTTATACATGTTTTTATGGCCACTGAAATATCTGCTATTCTTGCCCTCAAAGTAAAAATAAAAATCTATTTGTGTACAAATTAATGCCACGAAGTTTATGATTCTATCTAGCGTGGTTTAAGATACAATTATACATAACCAGGGAAGGGGTTTGTAAAATCCTACAAGTTGCTGAGGTCACTTACATTTTGTGCCTACAAGTTGTGTTGGGTTTTGTTATCCTGAACGACTTAAGTTTAAACTTCAATTTAATATTGAAAATAAATGAAGCATGTTGGACCGAGAAGCTTCAGTTTTTTTTTTATTATAGAGTTAAAGAGCAAACACTAACTTGATTTGCTAGAAATTTTGCTCGTGTTTGCGTTCTCAGCAGGGAACACCAGGGGGCGCCAAAAACCCAAGCTGCAAAAGCAGGTGGAGAGGGCAGCGGGTTCACTCGGAGCGGTGACGTAGAGGCCACAGACTGACAGCGATTATAGCTCGGAGCTAGCCTTGAGCCCTGCACTACAGGCCTGAAAATGAGCCTTCAACAGTAAACACTGGGGAAAGTGTCTGCGTGTGTGTTTATGTAAACTTTAAGCACCGAAATAAATAAACTGCGCACTCACCCTCTTGGAAGGTCCTTTGTTTTTGCTGCCCTTTGGCCGCCCTCTTGGTCTTTTCGGAACCGGAGATCCACTGGATTCCTGAAATGGCAAACATGATTTTTTTTTCTTCTTTTAGAACTCAAACGAAGAAATGTGTTAGAATTTCTAATAAACTCGTCGTTTTTTTAGCTTTGTATATGACACACTAGTGTACACATTGGCCAGTTTATTCCCCCTGGGGTAAGTTGAGGGACCTGTTAGCTGTTTGAAGGCGGTTAGTAACTAGAAAGTTAATAAAGGAGCTTCAGCAGTGAGGTTAGCCTAGCTTAGCCGAGCAGCTAACGACCGAGCTGTTACCTTTGGATGTTTTCTCGGTCTTCCCCGTCCTCTTTTCTCCACTCCGTCCTTTTCCTTCACAGAAATGGTCTGCTTCTCGGAATCACTCATTTTCCAGCGTCACCTGGGCGAAAAACAAAACACACAGCGGTTACCGCTCTCTCCCCTTTATCTCCGAAACGCGTTTAATAAGTGTTGTAAATAATCCCACGGCCAGATTTAATTTAAATTTCCGCCCGTGTGTGTGACTTAGTATGCAGCGGTAATATAATGAGTGTGGGGGAAAGTCAGTCATTTATCAGGCTTCGGTTATTCTCGTCCGCGCTACTTTTAAAATGGCGTGTGGTATAAGTGCACAAGCACACTCACTACTCGGTGTTTATGTTTGCGAGCAGACGCTAAACCCGGGTAAAGAACACGCATTAAACCCGTGGTCGCAAACAGAGCGCTAACCCTCCGACACAGCTAATAAAGTTCGAAGCGATAACTTACATGCACCGCTCGGGCTTTCGGCGAACCGAATAAAAATATAAGCCCTGTGTATTGTACCTCGCAGTGGCCCCACCTCCAGCGCACACAATGTCTCCTGATTGAATTAAAGGACAATGGCCACTCGATGAGGCTACCGCCAAAACCTGGCGAAACCCCAAGGATAACTTACCGCATGCGTAAGTGAAGGAAATTGGCCGTGTGTTTGCAAAGCCGAGCGGTTTGACAAGCGCGTATAAGTGCGAATAAGCGCTATAATAATAATAAGCCAATCGCGCGCCAGCAGGAATCTCAGGCTCAAAGAATATGAGGGGGCGGGGCTTCCAGCGCGTGCGCGCCTACATCATTCATGCCGCTTAGAATAATCGCAGTGTTCTGCTGAACGGAGGGAGTGAGGCTGCGGGCTCGGCTACTGGGTGCTTAGCCTTTTTATGCAGCACCGATTTTCTAAAAAGAGAATTGCATTAAAAAACAGTACAACAATACGACATTAGATTAAGTATATTCTATAGGGTGTCTCAGAAATCTGGGCCCAAGGACAAAAATAAATGCTGATAATTTGGCTGCGATTTCTCTCTGTGTGAACACTCTTTCCTTGCGTAAATAAGAGAGTTCTATTCAGTCTTGTGCTGTTAGTTTGGAAGCCATTTTGGGGATGAAATAAAAAGAAATATGTCAAAGTTCATTTAAGAAAAAAAGTATATGAAGCCAGATTTGAACAGTCTTGAAATTTGTTCTTAGGAAAACCACTTAATTAAAATGTTGACATTTTCTTCTATGTAAAGTTCTAAAAACTATATTCTTTCCTTCAGGAAAGAATACAGGAAAATATGTTCCTGTATTTCAAACACAAGTTACAGCATTTTAAAATCTAGTTACTTTAGTAAATTTATATACAGTGTTGTGAAAAAGTATTTGCCTTTGATTGAAATTTTTTTAGCCATATTTGTCACACTTAAATGATTCAGATCATCAAGAAAAAATTTGCACAAAGATTACTCAATTAAATAGCTACAAAATGCATTTTTTAAATGTTTTAATTTATTAAGGGGAAAAAGTTGCCCAAACCTGTCTGGCCCTATGTGAAAAAGCAATTGCCCCTGTGCTAAATTATGAATGAACTGTGATTTGGAAGGCTGAGTTAAATTTCACTTGCCACACCCAGGCCTGATTGCTACAAGATCTGATAAATCAAAAAATCACATAAATAGAACCTGTCTAACAAATATCTCAAAAGCTACACTAACAAAAGAAATTCAGAGTCAAATTTTATTTGTCATATACACAGTCATAGTATGATATGAAGTTAAATGCTTATACAGTCCAGATAAGAAACAAAATAATTGACATGTCATTCTGGAAAGGGCCTTACAAAGCCATTTTCACCTCACTGTGAAAGCCATTATCCACAAACATAAAAAAAAAAAAACTTGGAACAGTGGTGAACCTTCCCAAGAGTGGCAAGCCTACCAAAATTATTCCAAGAGCAGAACGACGATTCATCCAGGCGTTCATTAAAGAACCCAGGACATCATCTACTACAGGCCTTACTTGCCTCAGCTAAGGCAAGTGTCCGTGATTCAACATTAAGAAAGAGACTGGGTCAAATTGGCATCCATGGGAGAGTTCCAAGGCAATAGTCACTGCTGGCCAAAAAGAACACAAAGGCTCATCTCACATTTGCCAAAAAATATCTTACAATATCTAACAAAAGTTTAACAATTTGGAAGTAGTGTGCTTCGGAATATTTGACGTAAAACAAACACAGCGCTTCATAAAAGGAATATCATACCAACAGTACCAACTAAACATGAACACGTGGTATAGTGTGATGGTGTGGAGCTGCTTTACACCTTCTGGACCTGGACAACTTGCCATAATTGATGGAACCATGAATTCTGCACTATACCAGAAAATTAAAGAGATGTCCAGGCAACAGTTTGTGACCTCAAGTTCAAATGCATTGGGTTGTGCAGCATTGCAATGATTCGAAACACAAGTCCACAAGAGTCCACCTCTAAATGGCTCATAAAAAAATTAAATTAAATTTGATTGAGATCCCTAAACAGGCTGTTCATGTTCAAAAATCCTTCCTGAAAACCCTGGTTAAATGAAAACAATTTTGCAAAGAAGAGCCAAATTTCCTGGGCCAAAATTTCTCCACAGTGATGTGAAAACTCATTGCCAGTTATTGCAAACTACTCTTTGCAAGTATTGCAGTTACAAGTATTTATTAGGTGTAGGGGCAATTACATTTCACATAAGGCCAGGACGGTTCCGATAGCTTTTTTTCCTTAATAAATTAAATCATCATTTAAAAACTGCATTTTGTATTTACTTGGGTTATCATTGTGTCATATTGAAAAAAAAAGAACCAGGAAGGGGCAAATACTTTTTCACAGGACTGTATACAGAAAGAGAGAGCTACCTTAAACTGCAGATGTCTCAAAATCTGGCAGTAGTATTACTTTAAATAAAATTTGCTATTTGCGATTTGGTCTGGCTCCTAAGGACGAATTCTCGAAGCACGATGCCATGAATGTTGGAAAAGCATTTACTTGGTCGAGCTCTTGACCTGCCCTGCGTTTTTTGTCATGGCAAATATGGGCTCACATCTGTGAGATCATATACTGTATGTGGAAGAGGGCTTCTGGTTTTAATCGTCTTGAGCCCATCTATTCATTTGTTCTGTGGGAAAGTGACAGGGGTGAGACGAGATCTGCCTGAAAGAAACAAACCTCTGAACAGGAGTCAGATGTATTAAGTCATGTGTAACATGATGTCGGGAGGTATAAACATCAGTAACCATTTAACAGATAAAGCACAGATATCACATATAGAGTAGATCAGATATGCCCTTTGCACTTAATTAGTGCTAAAGCTGCAGTGAATTAGGAACAAGAAACTGGAAGATTCAAGTTGAGATTGAGACAGATCAACAGGGCCAGGCTTTTATTTTTGGCTTGCAATATTCCAGTGTTTCAAAGTGCAAGTGACAGCACTAGGCTTATCACAAAATTTCTGGGTTCTGTGTGAATTACCTAATGCCAGGGAAAGAACAATATTGAGGGGGTTTTGTTATTGCCACTATAGTGCAATTTATGTGTGAAAGGGGCTTTGGAGCGATACATTTAAGTCTTTATCCTCCCCCAGTTGGTAGCTGTTATGAGATAGGAGAGAACTGGCTGATGGATTGGATTTGGCAGGTGACTAAATCAGATAAAAATAATGTTAAATGACAAATGTTAAAACAGTTGTATTCACAGACCATGTAAGTGTTTGCTGTTTTGATGTGTGTCACTGACTTTTGACAGCTGCTTTCTTACTATTTATTGTGGTACGTACCTTTTTAAAAAACTAAATAAAATCATGTAAAAATCAATTTTTGACATCTGTAGACAGACAGTTGAACCTTGCATTTCTTTAACTGTTTTTTTTTTATCAAAACAATCTTACCTGACAGCTATAGAGGATTTTTACCAGGGTTTTCTCAAAGTATATGATAAGCATTTTTGTCATTTTATGTTTTTCACCATCTATGCACAGAAGGCTTAACAACAGAAGGGTGCTGGAGACACTTTTGTCAAGAACATCTAAAAGGAACAATTCTGTTATGATGGCTACAGCTCTGTGTTAAGGGGGAGGTCACTGAGTTACAATGACAGAGTTTCCAGAAACATGATGTTTTAGGATAGTTTTTCTTCTCAAATAAATAATGCTTTCCTAATTGATAAACAAATGTTCTATTATTGAAACTAAAAACTACAGTGTCAGTACTGCTACACTTGTGACAGTGGTCTGCCATAGTTGAATGTGTACACCTGTGGGTGGTCATGATCTGGAGCACTCCCAATAGTTCAGCCATATCATGAAATAGATTATACCTGCTGAAGGGGTGTCGAAGTGTGAAGACTAAAAAATGTGTGAAAACTGAGAGATTGTTGTTATGAAAATGCATGACATCATATAAACTATTATGAATACCTTAATTGAAAGTGATATAATGATTAAAAGGCAAGTGTCTTTGATCCACATCCATGCTGTATGCTTGATGGTTGGTTAGTAGGAGCCTCAGTGAATTATTGTTAAACTAATTGTGGATACCTTGACTTGTTGTGTATACATAGTTTTCAGTGAGATGATCTTTCCAGTAATCTTACCTCTTTTTTTTTTTTTTGCCAACCCTGACATTCTTATCCTTTATATCATGATATTAAAAGATGTCCACCCCTGACAAAGGGAACAAACAGGGAGACCAAAAATTGGAGTTCTATCAGACTCAATGTTGGAATCAGTGCTAAAGAGAGCAAAATACTTCACAAGATTTTCCACAGGCAGTACATCAAAAAAGGAAAACCTTTCGCCAGCAATGAAGGCTGCTAGAGAAAGCATTGCATCACCAACTTATGAAATACAATTTTTTTAACACATACTCACCATCACAGGTCAAAATGAATGCTACAGTATGTCTCCTATCAGCCAGAAGAAGAAAATTCATGTAAGAAATTGAAAAAAACAAAAACAAACGTGAGATCATGAATATAGTAAAAGATATTCAGCAAGAGCAGCATTCAAATGAAAAGCTGGAACACTGATGAAAAAAGCTAAGGTGGAGTGGTGTTGGATTTTAGTATTTAGCTTTAGCTATTTCAGTATTGGATTTCAGTGTTTAGCTTTTGATATATTAGTCCATAAATTATTGCTGGATAAAATGTTTGCTTCTTACAATATACAATGGATTATCAGGTACCTGTCTAATGGGAAACAATGTGTTTTACAGTATAATCCATCCACCATCTACTTACCCTCTGTAGGGTTGCAGCGAGCCTCGAGCCTATCCCAGGGAACTTAAACCTATCTCAGTGAACAAGCACACCCAATCACACACTACGGGCAGTTTGCAATGACCAATCTGCTTATACCATATATCTTTAGACTGTGGGTGGAAACAGCATAGATTTGAACCCCCAACCCCTCAGGTGTGAGGCAACAGTCCTAACAAACTAAGCCACTGTGTCAACCAGTAAGTAGGTTATGTAGTTAAAAAATATTTAATAATTAAATCCTTCCTATTCAGCACTAATCAGTATATCACTAAAAAAGACAACTTGGGTTACCTTTTCTCAGTTCATCTTATGGTAGCAGACAATGGAGCCTAAACATATTAATGAAGAATTCTTCCACTTAATGTTTTGCTGGGGCAGCTACAATGGTACCTAAAAGTAATTACCTACTCACCACATTATGAACTGGTATTGTTCATAATGATGTTTCAAATCTCATCACACTGATAAACAGATATATTTATCTTCTTATGCAACAGATTTATATTGGTCAGAGAACCAATTATACACTCATTGACATCATAAGGCAATTTACTGAAACTGCTACACAGAGACAGACACAGAGCTCCCTAATTGCTAATATTAACAGCCCTTTTCCTGGGTCACACTATAATAATAATAATAATAATAATAATAATAATAGACATAAAGCATACAATGAATTTGAAAACAGACAGCCTATAAAATAGATTATCAAACATTCATTTAACTTGGAAACTGCTGAGCCTCAGGTGTCTGAAGAATATCTCAGTTCATCTGTTCTGTTACAGTGCAGTAAAGAGTGAGATCCTCTGGCTCTAAGTCTCCTGGGATAAGCTCCAGGCCCCCTGGTGACCCTCTATATGGGATGAAGCAGTATAGACGATAAGTAAGTGAGTGAGTGCAGCAACCACTTTTCAGCCGAAAAAAACTAAACAAACAAAAACAAACAAACAAAAGCTGCTGGGTTTTTCCTGCAAAAAAAAAAAAAAACAGGTGCAACAGTCAAAGTCCTCAGAACTTGTTGGTTCTGTAGAATGCTTGGTAAAACTTTGGAGCTAATTTTCATATAAAGCTGCACAAATTGTAACTGAGACTAAAGGCTCCTCAAAGTGTCTTCATACCAAATACAGTACAACTACTGGGCTTTACAGTTTTCTGGGCTTTATTTATTTATTTATTTATTTATTTATTTATTTAATTTTAGTACATATGTGCTCTATAGCATTTATTTGCATGATGATTTGCCTAAGACTATGTATGTATGTAAGTAGTAAATGATATTTGTATAGTTGGATTATGTTAACACAGCTGAAGTGAACAGGTTTTACAGTCAATAAAGTAATTTATCCATGCTCTCATCAGTCCAATAACTTGGGGTATTTTACTATTGTTTACCAACCAACGTTAGATACCAAGTAAAATTCAGCATAAGCAAAGAGATGCTTAATATGGAGTCCAGTTTCAGTTTTGGAGGCTCAGGTATAACATTTTTTGTAGGATTTTAGGCTTAAACTGTTAAGCGAATGTAGTCACAAGGCCTCGGAGAACAGCTGTTTGCATCACCCAAGTCTAAGACCATCTTCATGGTCAATTGGACCCGTCTCCAGTCAACACACGCATCCCAAGCAGACCACACCGGGCCTCCATACGATGAGATCTCCAACCAGAAGCCGGGCATCAGGGTGAGTTAGAGAGGTCAGGAGGGCAGAGGGGGCAGAAGGTGGGGTCTGAATCGCTGTAAGAATAAAATAGGACTGAATTGAAGGAAGAGGACGCGCTACTGCACATTCCAGATCAGTAGGTGGCGGTATTGCACAATAAACCGTTTTCCAGCCGCCGTTAAAAACAACACGAAGGAGAAAGAGAGGAAGAAGGACGAAGACGAGGCTTCTGTGTAAACATGATAATGGCGAAAAGCTAACGGTGACATGAGGACAGTACGTATGACACTGACAAATAAATTCGTTTGTTATTATACATTGCATAAAACAACAATTTCTTAGTTGCTGTTTTGTAGACAACACTTATCTTACTGGCAGTTCCATTTATTTATTTATTTATTTATTTATTCATATTAACCGGATACTGTTTAAACAGGGTCAGGTAGCTAACGTTACCCAGATGCAGTACGTTACAGTTAGACAGTCTTATATACAGGTTCTGCTCCGTGAACACGGTGAGGAAAATCTAGTATTTTGAAGATGTTTTTGTGGCTAAAGTAAGCAGGGTCGTCCAAAAAAATAGGTCATGTTTTTATTAATAATCGGAGTTAAGGTTTTTGATGTAGCAGTAATAAAAAGAAATAAAAGCAAGATTTTTAAAACCATTAAATATTCTTATGTGTTTTTACTAACAGGAGTCAGTCACCAAGGAGAGTCTTTGCATCTCTGAAGGGAAAAAGGGCAATAATAATTCATACTTTTCTCTTTAGGTTGGAATAAATCCATAAAATCTGAGTAAATCTGATGGTAGTAATAATATTAATGTTTGGAGTGCAGATGTTTGTTCAGCCTTGCATACTTTCTCAGCTTGCATTTAACACACTTATGTTGTGCAGTCTGATGCATTGAAAAAATATTATGATGTTTTTGTAGTCCCTCAAGTTATATGTATATGCAAGTTATAGTTTATTTCTCCTGAAAGCTTTGTAGGTCATTTTGTTCAAGTCAAACCAGGGCTTTTGAATGTGTAGAATAACAGAACACAGTTATGAGAGTAAAAACTAATTTTTTTTCTCTAACCCGCTTTGGCACGGGACCAAAAATGCTCTCGTACCATCAAGGTAAACTTCAAGGTAAAAGTTTTTCAGCATGTGATCAGATTGCCTGGTTGATGTCTGCTTCACACTGTCCTCCCAGGAACTCCTTTAATGGCCCAAACATGATAAAATAGCTTGGAGCGAGATCAGGACTGTATGGGGGAATCTGGAAATAACCCCCAGCCAGGTTATTGTTTCTTGAAAGTGGTGTTGGTGAATGATTGTGTGTACAGTTCCCACACAGATGTGTCTCTTCTGCAAGCTTGATTTTTAAGTATTTTACTGCAACCGTACCATGCTTGTACACTTTTGTAAATTTCAGTCAGTTTAACGCCTTCATTCACAAGAAATTTCATCACAGCTCCTTGTATTTTCATAAACTTGTAACTTATTGATTCAGCCAATTCATCTGTTTTCTTACTGAATCAAAACAACAAGGAACTGGGATCTCTTTTCATTGAGAGAGCGAATGATCACAAACCCACATCTTGAGTCAAATTGTCCTAATTCCTGTGGATTTGCCAGTTCCTGTAACACAGGGTACGATTATCCAACCCAATCCTGACTGGGCTTGATAACAAGCATACACTATAAAGTTTAAAAGCTGTCACAAGTCGAACAGTCAGCAACTGCAGCAATGTCAAACAACATAGATTTTTTTATCCTGCCACCATTTTATCTATATACTAAGAATACATTTATATAAATATATTTTGACATGGCCATTTCACGAAGCAAGTCAGGAGATGTCATGAGAGATGGCCAGTTTGAAAGTTTCCAAAGACATATTAACCATGTTAAAACTTATGAAGCTGTAATGGCGCCCCCAAGGGGAAAACACTGTAGTTAAACCTCCATAATTTCCAGACAATTCGACACAAGACCACCAAACTTTTCAACTAAGCACAATGCCTGAATTGTATCTTTATTATAGGAATGAGCTGTTTTATCCAGTATGCCATGGAAAAGCAGTGCTTTGTCTTTTAGCTCCTTTTTCAAATTGTAACAAACAAAGTCAGCTTTGTTTATGGAACCTTTGTAAAGTTATCATGAATCTGGCTTACGTGCAAACCCAGGTTGTGGAATGCACAATCAGGTAACAAATAAAACATAATTTCATACTAAATAAAATACCTTATATTAACACTACCTGATGTGTGTCAGTGCAGTAAAGATGTGTTGTATGAGTTATGTTAGTTAGGATTGTCTTAATAGCACCAGTGTTTTGGATTGTAGTTTGTAGTGCTGAATATCTTCTACTAAATACCACCAATCCTATCAGTATACTGCGGCCTGTGCTGTAAACTTGCGTCACTGCCCAGGAACATACTGTCTGAGGTTATAATAAGAGCCTGCTGTTGTGGTTTCTAGTGCTAATTAAAGAGCACTAGAGGAACCATAGGGTTTGCTTTGAAGCCCCACCACAAGCACATCTAGTAGAGTAAACTGATTTTTGCTTTGTAGCTAAACCACATGTGCATTTTCTTTCTTTTTTTTTTCAGGCCTGAGCTACAGAGACTGTACCTGTCAGTACCCATTAATGATGCCCTGTCATTAAAGATGGGAGGCAGCGGATCCAAAGCTAAAGGGGTCTGGCCTTTCACTGGCTCAGGGGCTAGTGGAGACCCTCCTGAGGTCAATGATCAGTCTTTGGCCCGAATGTGTGGCTACAAAAATGCAACCCCGTTTGTCTTTACAAGGAGGAGGTACATATAGTTCACCATGTATTGCAACTATGATTGGTTAAAAGACTATGATTGACTTCCTTTGTTATTTGTAATTTTTTGAGAAGGTTTTTTTATTTGGCACAATATTCCAAAAGATTATGTACTGTTATTGGAGTTTATGGCGCATACTCACAAATACATACAGTAGCTTAATAGAATTTCCCACAGTTTTGTAACAGTTTTATTTGCTTAAACCTGTCCTGTTATACTAAACTTCAGTATTAAGTATACTTAAGTATAACTACTGATCAATCCCCACCATATCTCTCTTCTTCCTCTCAAGGTTTCTTTCTGTTGTCATCGCAGGGAGTTTTTTTTTTGTCACAGTCACCCTGTTTATTTATAAATTAATTTATTTATTTTTACCTTATTTTCATATTTTAGATTGTGTAAAGCTGCTTGTTAAAAGCTCTATATAAAGAAAAAATTGAATTCAATTAAATAAATCTCAACATTAAGATATAGGTGTTTTTTTGCCTAAAACATAAGGAGACTTGAGGAGAAACATGCAGGTTTACTAGTTGCTGATGTGTGCTTGCAGCTCTCTGTATTATGATGAGGATGGAGATCTGGCCCACGAGTTTTATGAAGAGACAGTGGTGACTAAAAACGGGCGAAAGAAGGCAAAGTTGAAGAGGATCTACAAAAACCTCATACCTCAGGTAGTGTTTTTTTTTGTTATTTAACAAAAAAAATCACAACCCCCCCCCCCTATCGCTGCTATATTAACCGTCACGATTCACAGAAGATTTTTCACTACATTTTGGAGCATGGTTTGTGGGAATTAGGTCTACAGGCACAGGAGGATTAATGAGCTCAGGCACTGATGTTGGGAGAGGAGGCCTGGTATGCAGATGTTATGGTACAACAAACAAAGTTGCCCATTTTTGTGCTTCCAACTTTGTGGCAACAGTTAAGGCAAGAGCCACATTTACGTATGATGAACAGGTGCCCACATAGTTTGGTCATGTGCAAAAGCCTTAGGCAGATGGAAATAAAGGCTGCAGAGCACGGATACCTCACCAAATATAACCAGACACAAAAAAACCCACTATAAAGCCTAGAAAACAGTAACTAATAAATTCAGTTGCTGCTGCTTCTTTTTTGCAATCAAACCCCAGCAGTTTTAATTTTGTTATGTGGTCACTTATGTAATGTATGTAATAAATAGTTTTTTATAACTTTATTTTGTGGTAGTATGCTGATGTTTAAAATCAGGAATACTTTCGTACTGACACATAAGTAATAAAAAATAAAATCTATAACTAAGTTTGTGCTCATAAACACAGGTTGCCTAAGACTTGCAGAGGACTTTATAGTGTCTTGTTCTACAGCTATTAGAAATAAAGTGTGTCAGTGGCATAGAGTCAGGATTATTTGTTTATGATGAGAATTACAAATGAGTTTGTGATACATAATGAGTGTACAGTAGTAACAGAAGATTAAAAACTATATACAGTAGCTCCAAAAGTCCAGAATTCTGCAGATTTTTTTTTATGGATACTGAAAGTTTTAGAGATACTGCAGTATTGAGTAGCACACAATCTGTCATGTTATATTATCTACTACCGTTCAAAGCTTTTGACCTTTATCTACATGGTTTTATGTACTTTACTGCTGCAATATGATTGATTGATTACATAACTGCATGTGTATATACAGTTATATGGGTGGTCCAAATAAATAGGACTGTGTAAAACTATCTATTTCATTCATTTTGTAATGTACAATGCCAAGATTTCCTTAAAAATAAACCGCTTGCATTTCTTTTTTTTTTTTAGGGGATTGTGAAACTGGATCATCCACGAATCCATGTCGACTTCCCAGTCATTATCTGTGAAATTTAAAAGATATGTCACAGACGTGAGACTAGGAGATGTTTCATCAATCAAGCCTTTCACATCTCCAAGACAATCTTGCCTGTTCTGATAGGCATTAGTGGCTCCCAATATCATCATAATTTATCTCATGCAGTTTGAGCCACACTGCCCTCATGTGGCTAGAGGGACTTGGAGCAGATTTTTTTTTGTCTATAGGGGCACTCTCTCAATTGTGTAAAGTAACGCTTGAAAAGCAGACTGAATTGGAGTGTTTGTCTCCTTTATGTACTGCTAGTCAGTAAATGTATTCGTGTAAACAAGAAGTGAATACAGAGTAATGAAAATGCAGGGATTGCTGGATTTATATTTTTGCTGACTGAGCATGACGTCTTTTTGTTGTGTTGTATATAACAATTCTGTTATATGTTTGCATCTCATTGTGAGTCCAGACCTTTAGTAATAATTATTCACTGTACAGTAATTTATGAAAGGTAAAATGCTTTTAATAAAAATAAACTGGTATCAAGTGTGCAAATATATTGTAATCTTGTTATAAAACAGATTAATTATTTATTATTTTCACAAATTTATCAGTTTCATAAATGTCATTTTACCATAAGATTTTTAATACAACAATTCTAATTATGTTGTAATGCAGTGTTAATATTCAATTTAATTACATTTTCTTATGTGTATGGTGTAAAATTGCGGTTGGAATTGTGGTTCGTTGTTTGAGATAATAGCAATGGAAGTCATTTACATAACACAACTTTTGTGAAAGACATGGCGTTTGCTGTCTTTATTCTGGCAAGTTGGAATGTGGGCGGAAAAGCTAGAGGTTAAACTCTTTTGTCAGTATGTTTGCCCCATGCTTTGAAGCTCGCTGCTGGGGGCTGTCCAGTGGCTTCTGCTTTATAGTCATGGCAATAGATGCATTATCATGAGACATTCCATTGGGAACAACTGCCCACCCTTGGTTTAAATAAAGAGGGGGAGGGACGGTTGCTGAAAGCGATTGCGCAGAGGCCCCTGACTCATGCACTTAGATATCTGGAAGCTTTAGAGATGTCCCCCCCCCCCCCCCCCCCCCCCCCCCACACACACACCCATCCTGTGGACATGTTTTAAAATCAACCATACTGATAACATGGCCACTTGATAAAGTTTGTAAGAGTGAAACACATGAGAGTGATGAAATTTGAAGGTCATGTTTGTTTGCAGAGCTGTTGATTCTGTGTATGTGGGAGGAATATTGTGATAGGCACAATGTATTGTTTTTTTTTCCTTAGTAGAAATCACAAGTAAAACCTAACAAATAAACCTAATATTTGTCTTAAAACATCCAGACAGAAATTATAATCACCATTAAACAGTTTATTCTAGCATTATCACATCAATACTCTTTCTTTGCAATCACTTTTAAATTGATTTGTTTTTAAAGAAAAGGGCATGGCATGGGACATCCTTGGGTGTAGGGATGGGTGGACTTGCATTCATGCAAAGGGTGTGTGTGCTCAGAATTGTCTTTCTTTCTTTTTTTTTTTACCATTTCCTTGCCTGGCCTGTTCTGAGTGAGCAGTGATGTAAGGCCCTGAAGTAGGCTGAATGTGGAAAGGAAGGAAACTCCTCTCTTATACGCACACACTCTCATAGAGGCCACATACAGAAGCACTAGTTGAATCAGCAGAACCCAGGAGCAAAAGCGGAACAGGATCTGGGAAGGTTGCTGTTAGACAGGAACACAGCTAAGTACAGGAACACGTTGGGCCAACAAATGTTCTCATGTCCGACCTGTCATGTTCTCCCTCGAGGCACTAGACTTCCACGTATATCCTGTCTTCAGAAGAAAAGCTTTTAGGACATTGGGCCTCCTCAACAATTAACATGCCTTACTTTGTATCAAATTTAATTAGATTGTTATACCTGGTAAATGAATATTAATTAGGAATATATATATATATATATATATATATATATATACACACACACACACACATATGTATATACATGTATATATGTATATATACATATAATCTAGACAGGGTTTCTCAAACATTTTGCAGTCAGCAACCCCTTTAACCGTACAATTAATTTAATGAACTCTGCTTAAAAATTCTGAAATATATTAGACTTAGTTTTATTGTGTATATTAATATTTGAACCATAGAGCTTTTCAATCCAGTGAAATAATTTTCAACAAATGGGTCAGTTTATAGGTCAAATAGCTTATTTATAAACTCTTGCAATCCAAAGGACCGTCAATTTTGATATTAAATATTGAATTGTGCATTCCTCAGTGGAAAACAAACAAACAAATGTATAAAAACAAACTTAATGGGTGCCTAAATGTCTGTACTTTGCAAACCACTGATTTAAAATTGTTATGCCTATGAATAAAATAACCTGTAATAGAATGACTATTTTAATTGTCAACTGTAGTGTGACTACTGACATCTTTAGGGGAAATATAATACCAGACTGCTGCCTAATTCAATTAGAGTTAAAAAAAAAGGGGGGATAACAGCTGTTATGTATACACCCCCTCTAAGCCCATGGGGTTTCATGATTTTCATTTCATTCGATATTGTAAAACAATTCTGAAGGCATCCAAAAATATACACTAATCTCTTTTGAACTGTGGAGATTGAGATGTGTTTGCTAGTTATGCTCTGTAAAGTCTTGATAACGGCTCTAATCTAAGATGCTGATAATTGATACATTTTGAGGCTAGTACCTCTAAATAAACTTCTATTGTTCTTGTTACTATCCAACATGATGTTTTATGCTTTGGAAAAGTCCAGTATTGTTCTAGAATAAACAGAATAAAAAATATATCCAAACCTTTGACTGACACTCCAGATTGCCAGATAACTAATGCAATTGTGTGTGTGTGTGTGTTTTTTTTACCAGCCCGAAAATAATGCCATTTATAATGAATGGGTGGTATACGGTTGTGGAAGACACACCTACTTCGGCTCATGTAGCGTAGCAACCACACAGCCCCGCCCCCTTCTTCCTCGGGATCAATGAAAGCGCAGCTGGGACTTGTGTGTGTATGTGTGTGTGTGTGTGTGCGCGCGCGTGTGAGAGAGTCCACTATAAAACTTCAAGCAGTCATTTAGGTGATAAAGACGCTGGGACATGCGGCTGTGATTTGTGCTCAGTGCGCTCTGTGGTGATTCAGTAATGAGGAGTAGTACAGCACATGACGGATGACTTTATTTAACTGGGAATGCTTTCTCTTTTTTTTTGTCTAAACGGTAAGTTGTGTTACCTTTCAGTTTAAAAAAAATTGCTTCAATAGTTTCATGAAGTTTTCAATGATTACTCAGAGTGTCTCTCTCACACCGTGTAATACAGGCTATTTAACTGTGTAATGATACTGTTAAAAGTGGATTTCTTTTAAAGGAGCAGCTTTATTTTGTTATTTTTTTACTTGTCTGAATGTAAAATTTCCAAATCGTTTTTTTAAACTTCTAGTTAAGACAGCCATATCTTTTATTATCTTTTTTTTTTTTTTTTTAATAATCGCTGTTTATACAAGAGCAACGTTTTCCAACTAAAATGTGACTCATTCTTCATTTAAACAGATAATAGCAGAAGAAAAAAAATATCTCTTCCTGAGAAAGGACCACAGAAGGCATGGCTAACTGGTTTCTGTCTGAATGGAAACTCTGGTTACTGGTTTCATTAGTGATGGACTCTTTTACTGATGCCCATATCCTTAATCCCACAAGATGGCCTCTGTACAAGCATAAGCCTTTGCTGCTAGCCTGGAACGCCCCCACTGAGGACTGCCGGCCACGCCACAATGTTCATTTTCAGCTGGACCTGTTCCAGATTGTGGCTTCACCCAATGAGGGTTTCACCAAACAGAACCTGACCATTTTCTACAAGGATCGTCTCGGCCTGTACCCGTATTTTAATACTGACAACAGTCCGGTGAATGGTGGCCTTCCTCAAATTGCCAGTCTGACCCAGCACCTTGAAAAAATGCCCCAAGGCATAGAAAAATATATTCATAACCAAGAAGCACAAGGACTTGCTGTCATTGACTGGGAGGAGTGGCGGCCCCTTTGGATTCGCAACTGGGATACCAAGAACATTTACAGAAACCAGTCACGGCTGTTCGTGTCCAAAAAGAACCCCACTTGGGACCCCATCCGCGTGAACAAAGTGGCCCAACAGGAATTCGAGATGTCAGGCCGCACATTTATGCTCAAGTCCCTGCAGTTGGCCAAAAGTCTGCGTCCAAACCAGCTTTGGGGATTCTACCTGTTCCCTGACTGCTACAACCATGATTACCTCAAAAGCCTGGAAAGCTACACGGGACGCTGTCCAGACCCAGAAATGGCAAGGAATGACCAGCTGAGGTGGCTGTGGACGGAGAGTACTGCCCTTTTTCCATCCGTCTACATAGGATCAGTGCTGCGTTCAACGACTTTTGCGCGTCAGTTTGTTCGGAATAGAGTGAAAGAGGCCATGAGAGTCGCATCTCTGGGCTCTGATCTGGCACGTCCAGTGTTTGTGTATGTTCGTCCCATGTATGTCAATGCCCTGGAGCTTCTTACTGAGGTGAGATTGTCAGATAACTAATGCAAGTTTTTTTTTTTTTTATTTAGGAGAAATAACCCTTTTAACTTATAATAATAACTATAACACAACTATAACACCTTTTTTGAATTGATTTGACCATAAATGTTTAAACTCAAATCTGTTCAAATTTCCACAAAGCTTTTTTTGGACCCTAACCTTGACCTTTCCCCCTTATCTCTACCAGCAGCCTTTTCCTGCTCCAAAAGCATGCATAGATTTCTGTATTTTTGTCTGCACGCAGGAAGGGAGGTGGTCACATTTTCACGACCACCACCCACCATACCAGTCATTTATTATTCGTTTATTTCCTTACTGGAATTACTTACTGAAGCCGAATAGTAGGAAATTAGTAGGAAATAGCATTATTAAAAATGCCACCAGAACTAGCAAAGGGCCATTGACTGCTGCATGCAAAGATTTGACCCAATCAGTGATAACTCCTGTTTCTTTTCACAGACTGACCTGATCTCCACCATTGGAGAAAGTGTGGCACTTGGTGCTGCAGGCATTATACTCTGGGGAGATGCCAGTTATGCGAGCAGCAGTGTAAGCATTTGCATATTAGATTAAAATATCTTATTTAAATAATGAAAAATATGTTTCTTTCATCTATTATTGTCTGTACATATTGTTTCACCCAAATAATCTTTTTCTGCATGCATTGTTTCTTTTATCCTTGCTTCCTCTCTCTTCAGGGCATTTGCAGCAGGCTGGCTGAGTATGTTCAGGGGCCACTGGGTCATTACCTTCTCAATGTTTCCAGTGCGGCTGAACAGTGTAGTCACTTACTGTGTGGTGATGTTGGTCGCTGTTTGCGTCGGCACCCCGACTCGGATTCGTACTTGCACCTAGACCCTCAGAACCACAGAATTGTGGTTCGGAGGGAACGCCTGGTTGTTGATGGCCACATGGGGCCTGAGGAGATAAAACGCATGAAGAAGGATTTTATCTGCCAGTGTTTTAGCGGCTATCAAGGGCATAACTGTGAGGAGCGGGATCCTGCATATGACACAGGACACGGGCACAAACTGCATGTATCGTGGAGTCTTCTCTTTTTGCTGCTCATGTTACTGGACTGAGACTTAAGGAGTAGTGGACATTTATAGACTGCTGTGGACATTTTTACATTTCTTACACAAAGAAAGCATTTGCTTCTGTGTCATTTTGTAGAATGCAACCTTGTTATACAGTTTCTAATGCCTCTTTCGTGTTGTTATAAAGGTTTTTATGATAATTTAATTTTTATATAAATATTCCAGGGATTTCAGTAAAATATGTAAGAAATCTGATAGTTGGCTAACAAATGCTGCATTATTCGAAAATCAGTCTAAAGCCCTATGGCCGATTGTATGGTATGAAAGTTGTTATGTGTGTAGAAAGTTATGTTTGTCTCTAGTGATTACACAGCACTGATATGAAAGCATATAAACACAGGAAAAATATTTCAAACAAGCACTTTTTTTATCGTCACAGATAATAGATTCACAAATGACATCAGAGACAAGCTGAGTCTGAGAATCATTATTATCATACTGATAAATGTGTTACATATGTAAGAGATCATTGAAATGTATTTTTATTTAAATTATTTTTTTTATAATATGTTGCTATGAGATGATGGCACTATGACTTAACGACTACTACTAAGACTTTTTATTTGCCATCACTTAGATCCGATTTAGACAACTTTTTAAGGTTTACATTCTCTCGTTCTTTTAATAAATACCCAATGTGCTGCACTTGGTGCACTTAGATGATCCAGTTTACTTTTTTCTACTGTGTCTCTAAAATTATGACTTAGATGTTGGATAAACTATATGTGTGTGCATGGCAAAGAAGTGGTGAGGGAAAAGAGACCATTTGATTACATATTATGTTGTGTTACATATAATACCATTTTATAAACAACTTTTTGATGTATGCTAAATAGACACTCAAGAAGTGCCATGAACTCCATAAATATTTACAACAAGGCAACAACATATTTATTATAATCTAGATGGAAGTAAGGTTTTTGACTTAACGTGGGGTTACAGTGCTATAAAGTGAATCATAAAAAAAGCACATACTGCATCTATAACACTTGCTTTCGCAAAGGGGCCACTGTCTGCATTTTGCCAGCCCACAATTACAGGCTTTCACATGCCAAGCAGTTCTATTTGTGTCCTCTAGTTCATTGGGGGGTTTCCAATCTAGAGATTTTAGCGAGATGCCACAGAAAAACACAAATGTATTAACAATTCTTTTTTGTTAATACAGACTGTAATGAAATGTCATTCACCTTCATTAAGTGTTTAACAGATATTTACGGTCAAGTCAATGGGAATATTTTACAAACTTTCTAAGGCTTATTACTGTAAATACTTTTGTATGACAAGGTCATCCAAAAACACCGGGTAGTGTTGGTAAGAGCCGACCCAAGGGCTGTAAGGAAAAGTGAAGAAAGGTGAGACATTAAAAATGTTTTTTATTGTTTTGTCTAAGTGGCTTAGTGGTCAGCATTGTCGCCTTGCACCTCCAGGTTCTGGGTTGGATTCCCGCCTCGGGTCTGTGTGCATGGAGTTTGCATGTTCTCCCTGTGCTTGGTGGGTTTCCTCGGGTACTCCAGTTTCCTCCCACAGTCCTTAAGACATACAGAATAGACTAACTACCGTTTCCAAATGGCCCATAGTGTGTTTGTGTGTGTGCTCTGATGGATTGGCACCCTTTCCAGGATGTACACTGCCCCATGTCCTTAGCATCTTGGGATGGGCTCCAGGCCCCCAGTGACCCTGTGTGTATGACAAAGCGTTTTTCTCCAAGTTGTCTTTTTGGTTTTCCTATTTCAGTAGATCTGCTAGTCAAATGAAATAAAATATATGCATCTACAAAGCAGCCGGAAAACGTTACTTTTAAAATATAAGTATATTTCTGTGGCTTAACATGCAACAAGTAAAGGGTAAATTGATTTAAATCAATGGGTAAATTGAGCCACCTGAAGGTAAAACCACAGTTTAAACCAAGCAATACATTTGTTAACATACAGTCAGCATTTTTAACTTGTGAAAACAAACCACAAGTTACAATTTCAGGACCATCAAACAATTACATTTCAATTATCAAGGTTGCAAAAATATTATTATTATTATTTGCAGTTCTTTCAGCCTTGAGGTGGAGATAGCTTATCACTTCCACTGATTATTCTTACCTCATTGCCTTCAAGGCTATTGACGGTGGTTTCTGCATTTGTTTGCAAAATTTACTATACTAAAGTCACCAATAGATCTGACATGTCAGCTTCAGTTCTCACATTTCTCATTGTTAAAGATTCTCATTCTCAGAAGTGTCTTTAAGTAGGACAGGAACTTCACTCTCTTTTGAGCTGCGTTTCCTTTCTTTGTTTTTTTATTCTACTTTCCAGTGGCGGCTGGTGAAAATTTTTCCTGGTGGGGCTGATGTGACAAAATATTTCTTTGCTTAGTCCAATATAAGAATTAAAATCAACAGTCAGACGATGATTACAATTAACAGTAATGATTTAATCTCCTCCTCAAAATCACCAGTTTCACAGATAAAGTAAATGAACAAATTTCCATTGTATAATACGCCATGCATGCTTAAGAGTATCAAATACAATAATCAGCATCAAAGGGTATGATCAGCTGGATCACCTTCCCAGCGAAGTTGCATCTCAAAGTGGTTTACACAAAGAAAAACAGTTTAAAAAATGCAATTTAACACAACAGTCTAAAACGGGTATATTAATAAGGATCTCACCGAATTTGGTGGAAACTGCTCTTCGCTCGTTAAGTTCGCCATCATTACTCTGATTGACTGCGCCTCTCTCTGATTGGCCGCGCCTCAAAAGAAAAAAAAAAACTTAAATCTCGCGGTATTTTCTGCGGCTTGGGGCAGAATTTCCAGCGCCCCAAGACCATAAAATTCTGAGAACCTGATTGGCCGCATATTTATTAATTTACCCTAGCAACAGCTACATGACGGGCTATTTGGCTGCACTCAGGGGCGCTTTTTCTCAGCGCCCCATGACAGAAACGATACAAGTCTGTCTGTGGAAATTCACTGTTGAATGAATGTCACTAGGTGGGAAATGTTGTATATGTTATTCATATCGCATGTAGACACATACTGGTGGGTAAACCGAATTTAAAAACTTAATTTGTAAAAAATATATTTTACATTTTTAGCCCCTCTTATCAGGGAGGGCGGTGCCCCAGCGCCCCCTATGGGCCGGCCGCCACTGCTACTTTCGTTGTTCTGCTCCTGTCTTATTTTCCTTTCCACTAGTTCAATTTTCCCTATAGTATTTGTCTCACACTACTCCATAGCTTCACTGTTCATTCCTAAAAACATGGCCTAGCTTAGGAATTCAGGCTAATATTTACCCAAGTGATTCACCTGATTTTATAAGTTACTCCACTCTTCCTTACTGCTCAGTTGCTCTTGCATGACTTTTACCAAAGTCATGCAAGGCAGCCTGACAGGAAGAAGCATGCACTGATTGCTGTGGCTCTGCTTCTTTAAGAACCGACACAATCATATCAATAATTACTGTTACAATAGTGTTTTTACAATGCATTATAAATTTACAATTTATAGTATCTTGTTGCTTTTACAAATATTTCACTCACTCACTGTCTATACCGCTTTATCCTGTATACAGGGTCGCGGGGGCTTGGAGGCTCTCCCGTGAGAGGCAGGGCACACCCTTAAAAGGGGGCTAATTCGTCGCAGGGCTCACACATACACTCACACGCTCATTCACACACTACTGACAATTTGGGAACGCCAATTAACCTGGGTAAATCTGCATGTCTTTGGACTGTGGGAGGAAACCGGAATATCCGGAGGAAATCCACCAAGCACGGGCAGGACATGCAAACTCCATGCACAAAGACCGAGGCAGTAATCAAACCCGGACCTTGGAACTGCAAGGCGACAGTGCTAAGCGCTATGCCACCGTGCTGAACCTTACAAATAATTATATACATTTATATTGAAATAGTTATATACATTTTGATATTTGAACGTACAACATATTTTATGAAATCATTTCAAATAAGGGGAAGGCAAAAAAGAACAGTCACTGGACAAACTTTGTTCAGGGAAAAAAAAAATCAATAAGCCGTTTTTGAATCGAAAGATTCGACACTTTTTGGTGAACCGAGTCAAATGATCTGATTCACTGAATCGACACTGAGTTTCCATCGCAAGTTACCGTTTGAGAAACGCACAAACCCCGCCCCGCGGTTCGCGCCTCTCCCTCCATTGTTCATTCCATCGCCACCCCCCTCTGAGGCCACGCCCTCCGTCGGTATGTTTTCCTCTTTTCGCCTTTCCACTGTCACGAGTTTACCTCTCGTGCTGTGTTTCTGTCCTTAAAACACAACCAAATCGACAGTGTACGGTAGGTAAGGCCAGCGAACTGTATATTTACCTTGTTGTAGATTGTCAGGGCAAATCATGCCATTTTAAAATATTTTATGTAAAACAGGCAAACTCAACTCATCTTTCTTAATTAAATTAAATATGATTAAGCTTATTTCTAGACATATATTTTTTTACTTCTTTCAAGTTTGAAATAGCCTTTCTGTTGTCAGATAGGTTTCCTTATTTCAATAATTTATTTCTAGAAAGAAGCAACATCTGTTATCTATTAGTTGAATACATTGTTAGACTTAAATGGAAATATGTGTTGAATTAGATTTAAGAATCTGATATTTGTTATATAATCTCATAATTAAGTATATTAGATAACTTTTTCTTGGTTCAGTATATGTTCCCTTGCTAAGATTTAATTTTTGAAGACCTTCTTTCTACTTCCCCTTTTTGTTTGTCTCCGTTTAATCTGGAGTTTCAGTTACTAAAATAAAAACACATGTTGCTTGGCTTTGCTTTTAGAATATGGCTTGAATAATTAACATTTTATAAAGTCATTAACAACCTCTGCAACAAATACAACAACAGTTTTAAAAATTAAAGTGCTTAACATAGTAATCACGATAGATTAAAATCTAAAGATAATTTACATAAAATGCAAAAAAAAAAAAAAAAAACAGAGAAAAACATTTCAGCCATAGAATTTAAATAAAACCTAACATTATTATGGAGGTGATATAGCTGATATAACAACCTCAAGATTTCAGGTAAGGCTTTACACTAGATTTTGAAGTGTTGCTGTGGAAATGAGTCACAGGAACATTAATTTTTTTTTTTTTTTAATTTAGTCCTGTCCAATTCTTTTTCCCCGATTTTCTCCCCAATCTAGTCGTGGCCAATTACTCCCCGTCACTAGGGGGCTCCCACACACATCAAGGCTACTACAACCACTCAGTCGGGAAGACGAAAGCTATCCCGTGTTTCTCCGAACCACGTGACGCGAGCCGACCGCATCTTTTTGAACTGTTCGCTCACGCACCGTTAGGGGTGGAGTAACACACTCGGAGGAAAGCGCTAGCCGCTCCTTCCGTGTGCGCGAGCTCACAGACGTCCCTGATTGGCTGTAGCGCCGTGACTAATGTGGGAGCACAAATACCTCTCATCCCTCCCCCCTGAGAGAGCTCGGCCAATCAGCTCTCTCTGTGCCTCCGGCTGTGAGAGGAAAACAGCATCACCGGTTCGAACCAGCGATCTCCGGATGATAGGGCGAGCGCTTTACCACTGCGCCACTCGGAGGCCACAGGAACATTAATGATCCCACGCACTGATTTGCCTAATAGACTAATTAGAAGTCAGTGTTTATGTTCATACCAAAGGTGTTTAGTAAGCTTAATGGCACGGCTTGGGACACGTAAGGTTTTCCATACCAGCATTGGAATTATGGGTGATTTAGTGCAGGGGGTGGCACAGTGGCTTAGTGTTTAGCAGTGTCGGCCTTGCACCTCTAGGGTTAGGGTTTGATTCGCTCCTCGGGTCTGTGTGCTTGGGGGTTTTCTTTCAGGTTCACAGGTTTCCTCCCACAGTCCTCAGACATGCAGGTTATTGCCCATTGTGTGAGTGACAATCATCCATGGAGCTGGCAACTTGACTCCTTAAGTAACTACAACTAAAACAATGGATATATCCCCAGGGTGGGGGTATCCATCACCTGATGTGCAAGATTGCACGTGGACAGACCAAAATACCCCCCAAATTTAATTAGTACAGGAAATGAACTCTTAATCCATAGTTGTGTTCCATTACACAGTGTATTCCTTACTCCCTACGTCCTGTGAAGGGGATGTTGGTTAAGGGAACTTCCCTTAAAAGAATCCCACCATTCAAAACACCCTGCAACGTCACCATCTCAGACATCATTTCTTCCAATCGTTTTCCTGGTAACCTAAGCACCTCTGATACCTGTTGCTGCTACTGTGGAAATTTCACACTTATGAAAATGACAAAAACTAATACCAAAAAACGTGCTACTGAAATGCGTAAAACTTGTAAATAAATTATTTCATGCATTTACAAGATGTAAAGATAAATTAAAATTGTGCATGTTTTCTACAGATTGCTAGACTATATAACAGTAAGGATTTATTAACCAAATATTTTAAATTAATATTTACCTTTTTTTTAAATCAATAAGATTTTTGTTTCAATTAAATTAAAGTATTGTAGTAACGCTAAAGTAAATTCTTATTTTGGCATATAAATCTATTTTTCCGTTCACAGTTCCCTTTTGATGTGAGCAGTTTCGCTCCCTGCAGGAATAATACTTAACAAATACTAAACACAAACATAGCTGAATACCCTGTGCAGTCAACTTTGCAGGGAACTACTTGAAACGCAGCTTATTACTGTCTGTTATCTGCTAACTGTACTAGATTCCAAAGGTGACTTGGATTTACCGGTGATTTATATTTAAGTTTGTGCTTTGCTTCAACTTCTAAGGTTTGTTTTTTAAAAGTTTTATAAGTTGAGCCTGTTTTTAAGTGGAAACGGGCTTGGTGCTTATTGGCTAATGAGGAATTAATTGATATATAGTCATTGATTAAATGGACACCCCAAAAGTCCCATCAGTTTATAAATCCAAAAAACCAATTTCCCTAGTCCTCTAAATAAATACATATCGTGTGTTTTCAGTAGAAAATAATCATCTGTGGATAAAGTGTGATGAATAGTGAAGTTGATTACACATATACAGTGGTGTGAAAAACTATTTGCCCCCTTCCTGATTTCTTATTCTTTTGCATGTTTGTCACACTTAAATGTTTCTGCTCATCAAAAACCGTTAACTATTAGTCAAATATAACATAATTGAACACAAAATGCAGTTTTTAAATGAAGGTTTACATCATTAAGGGAGAAAAAAGTGATTGCCCCCCTTGTTAAAAAATAACTTAACTGTGGTTTATCAGACCTGAGTTCAATTTCTGTAGTCACCCCCAGGCCTGATTACTGCCACACCTGTTTCAATCAAAGAAATCACTTAAATAGGAGCTACCTGACACAGAGAAGTAGACCAAAAGCCCCTCAAAAGCTATACATCATGCCAAGATGCAAAGAAATTCAGGAACAAATGAGAACAAAAGTAATTGAGATCTATCAGTCTGGTAAAGGTTATAAAGCCATTTCTAAGGCTTTGGGACTCCAGCGAACCACAGTGAGAGCCATTATCCACAAATGGCAAAAACATGGAACAGTGGTGAACCTTCCCAGGAGTGGCCGGCCGACCAAAATTACCCCAAGAGCGCAGAGACAACTCATCCGAGAGGCCACAAAAGACCGCAGGACAACATCTAAAGAACTGAAGGCCTCACTTGCCTTAATTAAGGTCAGTGTTCACGACTCCACCATAAGAAAGAGACTGGGCAAAAACGGCCTGCATGGCAGATTTCCAAGGCGCAAGCCACTTTTAAGCAAAAAGAACATTAAGGCTTGTCTCAATTTTGCTAAAAAACATCTCAATGATTGCCAAGACTTTTGTGAAAATACCTTGTGGACCGACGAGACAAAAGTTGAACTTTTTGGAAGGTGTGTGTCCCGTTACATCTGGCGTAAAAGTAACACAGCATTCAGAAAAAAAACATCATACCAACAGTAAAATATAGTGGTGGTAGTGTGATGGTCTGGGGTTGTTTTGCTGCTTCAGGACCTGGAAGGCTTGCTGTGATAGATGGAACCATAAATTCTACTGTCTACCAAAAAATCCTGAAGGAGAATGTCCGGCCATCTGTTCGTCAACTCAAGCTGAAGCGATCTTGGGTGCTGCAGCAGGACAATGACCCAAAACACACCAGAAAATCCACCTCTGAATGGCTGAAGAAAAACAAAATGAAGACTTTGGAGTGGCCTAGTCAAAATCCTAGGTCAAAAGTCAGGTCAAAGTCCTGACCTGAATCCTATTGAGATGTTGTGGCATGACCTAAAAAAGGCGGTTCATGCTACAAAACCCTCAAACAGAGCTGAATTACAACAATTCTGCAAAGATGAGTGGGCCAAAATTCCTCCAGAGCGCTGTAAAAGACTCGTTGCAAGTTATCGCAAACGCTTGATTGCAGTTATTGCTGCTAAGGGTGGCCCAACCAGTTATTAGGTTCAGGGGGCTAATAAAAAACATCATTTAAAAAATGCATTTTGTGTTTACTTGTGTTATCTTTAACTAATAGTTAAATGTGTTTGATGATCAGAAACATTTTGTGTGAAAAACATGCAAAAGAATAAGAAATCAGGAAGGGGGCAAATAGTTTTTCACACCACTGTACACAGTACTTGTCTTGATAAACTAAATTCCAAGGATGTCCATGTAATCCTGTTCCTGCTTCTTATTTTTAAAATTAGATGGATAAAACCTAAAAGAAAATATTAGCCAGATTATCGTAATTGACTTGACATGAAGGTCTTGGAGTTAGCCGATACAGGCAGTTTTTTGTGACTAGTCTTTCAATAATTTAGGCCTGAAATTCCCACAAACAGCTTTGTGCCTCAGCCTCCAGTAAAGAAAATGACTTTATTTTAAATTAAAACACTTTTTGTATTATGCTGAACTTTCAACCACATAGCACCAAGTATGTCCGCGAATCAATCCCTGCTGTATCTTTTTGATATCACACAAATAAGGACAGATTCCCTGTTAAGATTAGTTCCTTTAGGTGTCTTCCTATTCCTACCAGCCTAAATTATTTTTTATACATATTTCCATAAGTGTTTTGACTCTTTACTGAAATTACCACGATTAAGAGCGTTTTAGAAAGCCAAATGTATATTTGAAATAAGTAACCTTAATAAAAACACAGAATGCTTATTGTGCTGCGCAATATAGTTTATTTGTGTCTGGCAAAAACTTTTGTTGTGTGACAAAAACTGGACACAAACAGTCACTCCTACAATATAAAACAGTAATAACAAATATTAAAGAATTACTTTTTGAGAAAGAGAATGAGCCCTAGAACTATAAATTAACATTTTTAATACAGTTTCATTGGGATGTTTTACCTTAATACAGATCGAAAGCTAGAATTAATTGTTGCAAATTAATATTTTAGAGGACCTCTCCCCAAAACAATAATTCCAGTAAAGATACTATAAAAATAACCTCAAAAATAGCATTTCTAAATTTGTATCTGTCAACAGTGGAAAATGTCTGCATACTTAGAGATATTGCGTAGACTGGAGAATCCTGTTTTTCAGAAATTACTAATGTGATATTTGAAGCTAAGTTGACTTAAAGAAAAGTTACTTGATATACTTTTTGGCCTTTAGGGACAGCAAATGAAGATACAGTCTTTAATCTCTGCTTCCATTCCAATACTACTAATATTATCTTTAAGTACAGAAAATATGTACTAAAAAATATGTAATACTTTTATTTTTACATATTATTATTATTATTATTATTATTATAAAATTATGTTTCATTTTATCTATTGCCACATGGTCAACCAGGGAGGTGACAGATCTTTGAGCATCAAGCTAAGTTGCAAATATATTAGGGGTATGAATGTACATGCAATTGAATTCATAGTGTTCATATATAGGTTTCTTTGCAAACTGCATAGTCAGTGTTTTAAATTTAGTAAATGAATATTTCTCTACTTTGATTAATCTAAAGCTAATTTTTGTAAATACCATAGAACTTATTCAAGGGTATGACATTTTTCCCTGATGCTGTCTGCAGTCATGTAAACTTGACGTCACTTGAAAATGTAAATGTTGTGCAAAAGTGATACAAGTGCCATCACAGTAACAAATCTTTTAAAAGTAGCATTTAAACCTCCCTTATTTGTAAGAACCATTATTTGCACTATTTGTGTATGAGCACCATTAGACAGTGCTATAACTATTTTTAAACAACTTAAACAAGTTTTGGCTGATAGCATCATAGCAGCACAATTTCAGCACAAACCAGCGTATCCTAATTTTATGTCAGAGCTCATCTAGTTTATTCAACACCCGACCAATTTGATCAGACAATTATTTACAGGTCACTGTTTCAAATCGGAAAAAGTATTGAGCTGCATTAAGGGAAGAAAACATTTCAATTTGTGGAATTGGGTTAAAAACCATCCAACACATTACCTGAAAGTTGCTAAACTGGCAATTTCACAGATGCTTCAGATAGTCGTCGGGTCTAGAGTCAGCAACTACTGTATATGTGGCAATAAAATCAAGTCAGTTGATGACCTGAATGTACTGAATGACCAGGTTATCAAATCTATGAAGTTTCTCTACAGTTTGACTTAAACACCAGGTGAAAGGGACATTTTGGCTTAGTCTAACCAGCTACTGTATGGTGGACCTTGCTCTTGATTCCCCCAGATTAACATAAGTACACAGGCTTTGAGTGTGTGACCTTTGCCACCTACATGCCTACTGCTTCTACACACACACATACCAAGTCACAAATATGAACAAGACCCTTCTGCTTCACGCTTGCCTGTATAAACCCACATGGCATGGATTGTTTTTCTATAACAACATGCCCAGTCATGTTTTTCTGTATTTGTTGAATCTGTCTGTAACTGTGGGAAGAGATGTCCTTTGCTTTTCCAAATACACCTCCAAAACCACCTGGTATATTGAAAAGGTATGTCAAGAAATGTGAGCTTGCCCTTGGGTTAGTATGCGCAAGGAATTTGGCTTTTAAGTTAAACATGTTCCTGGAAAGATAAAATGTTACGTTTAGCTTTTATTATAAATCAGGATCAAAGTGTTCGCCCTATCCTCCGGAGATCACTAGTCTCTCGCAGGTCACTTGCAGCTGGGGGGGCTAGCTAAAGTCGATTGGCCAAGCTCTCTCAGTGGGGTGGGAAGGAAGTCACTTAGTGCTCTTAAATTAATCATGGCTCTACTCCAATCATGGACGTCTATGAGCTCACACAAGCGGAAAGAGCAGATAGCGGTGTCCTCCGAGTGTGTTACGCTCCCCCAACGGCCTTGGCTGCCTTCCTGTGGTTCGGAAGAAACATGAGATGATCAGGATTAAAATAAAGATAGTCAGTGTCCACTTGGGGCTCCCAAAATGTGTTGCCAGTAAGTTAATAATAATAAAAAAAAACGAATTAAATGTTCAACTTTAGGGTACATCAGCATATATTTCTCATTTCTAATACAAAGCCTTAACCACATGATCTAAAACATTATGTTGCTGTTAATTTATTTATATGCTTTCAATTTTAAGGTTATTTTCTAGCTTGCCATTATTGCAGTTCACACACATGAGAAATATAAGCATAAAAGCTGTAAAAAAAAAAATAATAATCAAAGTTTGGGTCTGACAATTATATCTAATTAAAAAAAAAATGAAATTTCCTTTCATCACAAAAATTAACTTTTGAAAAACAGGACTTCAGTTCGCCTTAGAGTGATGGGTTCACTTAACATTTTTTATGCGTGCATGCTTTTTTTCAGATAACAGCGCCCTCCATAATTATTGGAATTTAGAAAAAAAGAATAATATGCAGTAAGTGATCTTTTTGAGGTTAAACATACAGAAACATTGCATTTTTTCATTTAAGCAGTCTTGGCATAAGGTTTAATCATGCAAAACATTTTAAGTTTCTTTAAATTATAATATTCTATTATATTATTGTTATAATTGTGGATATCAATTCTTTTCAGTTTAGATCTCTGCAGTTTATTAGATTAGATTGTTTTTTAATCGACTTGTGTAGATGTGTAGACTTCACTAAAGTTCTAAATTTTCTAGTAATTGTTTTCTGCCAGGTATGGGCACCACTGCACATTGGACATGTTTCACCCTTATCTGCATTTTTCTAACCGGTCCCATTTTGGGTCGTCCTTTTGGGTCACTGTCTAAGTTTCCATTCTTCACAGTATGGAACGCTCCTACTGAAAAATGTGCAACTCAATTTGATGTTGATCTGGACTTAAGCATTTTTGATATTGTCCACAACACGAACCAGAGCTTTATTGGCAGTAACATCACCATTTTCTATGAAGACAAGCTGGGCTTCTATCCTCACTATACTAACAAAAATGTATCTGTGCATGGAGGTGTCCCTCAGAACGCCAGCTTGGATGATCACCTTTTACAAGCCTCTGCTGATATTCAAAAGAGGATTCCAGATAAAAACTTCAGTGGTCTGGCTGTAGTGGACTGGGAGAGCTGGCGACCACTGTGGCACCGCAACTGGGACAAAATGGAGGTATACAAGCAAGGCTCCAGAGCACTGGTGAGGGCTAAACACCCTGACTGGAAACCAGACCAAATAGAAGCCCAGGCCAAAAAAGACTTTGAAAATGCAGCACGGGCCTTTATGGAGCAAACAATAAAACTCGGACGATATGAACGACAAGGAGGCCTATGGGGTTTCTATGGTCTTCCTTGCTGCTACAACTACCAGTACAAAACAAATAAGACATACACAGGAAAGTGTCCACCAGTTGAGATGAGCAGAAACGACAACTTATCATGGCTGTGGAATGTAAGCACTGCTTTGTATCCTGATATTTACATGGATCTGAGCCTCAGGGGTCGTGACAGAGACATTATACTGTATGCTAAACATCGAATTCTGGAGGGTATGAGAGTAAAAGAGCAAGTGTTTCCAAAGCAACCAATTGTCATCCCCTATGCCCGTATCGTCTATACCTACTCACTGACATTCCTCTCGCAGGTATTTATGCATATGTTTGTGCAAAAGAACATTTAGAGCTTGATTACAATTATGTACTGTATCCAGAAAATGCAACTTATTTGATATCCATAATTTAAATAATTCACTAGTAAGCTACTGTGTTTCCTTTTCAGTCCTTTATCAGCTTATGAAGTGTTACTTAAATGTTTTCATTTACAGTTATTGTACTTCAATTACAGTCGTCCCAAATGGAGCGATATAGTCTTTGATTTTGTTTTGTTTATGTCCTATAGAAAGATCTGATTCATACTATTGGAGAGAGTGTCGCATTAGGCGCAGCAGGAATTGTGCTGTGGGGAGATGGTCTCTATTCCGCAAACAAGGTAAATTATAACATTCTTGTAATCTTTATTGTGCCAAAACTCATCGAGATCCACTTTTTCAGTGTGTTTCCACTGAACAATAACACATTTAAACTCAATTGTCTTTATTTTACCTAAAGCTACTCATGACAATAAGACCTCTCTGAAGGTGTTTAGCTAGAGACTATTGATATGTGTTGATATTATTTAAATAAAATTTTAAAAGACTAAAATAACATTTCAGTTTTATACTCAAATGTGTCTCCTTTGCAGCGTGAACCAGTCTCTTAATAACTTTTTATATACTTACATAGGTGTGCCAATACTTTTGATGATTAAACTTATTATGATAATCACATATATGTTTAAAGTCGAATTATGCGATGATGTTAATCTAAAATAAAATGAAAGATTTTCTAAAAAGTTTGACTTAAATATCTAAGGCCCCCATTACACTGAGTCATGTTACCATTATGTCTGAAAAAAAGAACTTAATAAGGAAATTAAGAACTTGGCAGAAACACAGTAGAAACCCATGCTATTTTTGGACAAAAAAAAAAAGCCTGGTGAGGACATGGTTGAAGTAAGATGCAGGAAGAAATGAGAAGCTTAAGATGGGAAAGATTAAATGGTGTTCTAACTGATTTGTCATTGGGATGTAACGGTGTTGCTGCTTTGTCAATGTAGTTCTCTAAAACCTCTTCAGGCTTGTGCTATGACCAATGTAAGTACAAGCCAGTTTCATGTAAAAGGCCTTACTTTTTTGCTAGCGCTTGCCTTGTTTATGTCATGCATTTGGCAGGTTTTCAGCACATGTATTTCATGTTCACAGAATTTACTGATTCAATTTTTCACACCATCACTTCGAGAGGAAAAGCATGATGTGTTTCATAGTATTTATTCCGAGCTGCCAGATGCAACATCATTGTACAGTAGTATGTGTGTAATAAGCGCCTGGCAAGAGTGTGCCGTGATCTGAACAGACAGTAAAAACTTAACTCAATCTCATCAGACCTCGTAAGCGCATAATGATGTGTGTGTGATAGTGACATGATTGATGTATTGAGAACCTGACAAGGATGTGGCTAGGAAGTGGAATGAGCTTGATAAATGGACATTTGCCATTTCCACTGCCGCGTTCTTTCAGTATTTTTAAGATGGACTGTGAACTTCTTCGTCGCAGTGTGGCGAGTTTCTCTGAGAAAATGTACCTGTTTATATTGATTTCTAATATTTAATTACAAATTTTACTTGGAATTACATGAGTGAAAACAGAATCTTTGGAATACAGAATTTCTTTAATATTGTTATTATTACTTTAGTACTAATGAGCATATGCACTCAAGATGTCATAATCACTATGTAATCTAATCAATATAACAATATTTGCTTGTTTTGTTTAAATTGGAACTCATAAAAATATCTCACAATATTTTCTGTTTATCACCAATTTCAATAGGGAAAATGAATTCACATAGTTTTGATTCTTGAGTACACAGAATAGAATCATTTGAGATTTGAAATAACTTAAAGTATAGCTTAATATTACAGTACATAACTAAGCTGGCAGACTGTAAATTTAATATGAGTAGGATTATAAGAATTCTAAGTAGCAACTACGAGAGGTGTTCAAGTTAAACCGGGATAAAGTGTCCCGTGAATGAAGGCATAAAACCGACTGACATTTACAGAAGACAATACAGTGATGAAACTCTCAACCGCAGTAGAACATTTGATGGTACAAGCACTAGAGGAACATTTGGACAAGTGCATTAGTGTAGCAGGGGCTGGTATAGAGAAATAAAGGGAGTTTTTACTCTCCTAACTCTGCAAAATCAAAAGTATCAGTTTGCGTTGAACACTCCTCGTTGAAAACAATACACTAGGGAAATAAATTGAAAAAGCCTAAAAATTAAATTGACCCATTTTATCTCTACATATTTGGTTTCAGCTCATATGGTCCCTGCTTGAGAAGGATAACTAAATTCAGCATGGGCACTTAGGTACAGCATGGCTCATTTAGTGGTGCAAATAGCAACAAAATGTGCAATCATGGTAATTTGCTGAGCTAAGTCATGCTGCACTGTTTTGTGGAAAAGTGCTACACTACTAGAAAATATATGATCATTTAAAGTTTTTTAAGGTTTTTTTTTTTTACAAGTAAGGATTCTTGTTCATAATAACTTTTAATGCATGTATAGTAATATGGAAAGGTTAGTTGTAGCTTACAATAAGGAAAATGCTTATTCTGTATTTCAAAAAATATAAATTCTTATCTAAAAACTCTTAGTAAACTCAACTCAATATTCATCCTGCTCACGACTATCTATCCAGCCTTAGCGGTTTTGGTGATGATGCATTTATTTGACTCACCCACACAAATCTTATACACTTAACATTTAAAACACAACATTTTTTTCCAAACTTTTAATTCACATACACCGATCAGCTATAGCATTAAGCCCAACATTGTGTAGGATCTCCTTGTTACACCAGGGTAGCTCTGTCCCCTCTGGACTGTTACACCAGGGTAGCTCTGTCCCCTCGGGACAGGACTCCAAGGGAGTGTGCTCTGGTGTCTGGCACCAGGAAGTTAATAGTGGATCCTTTAGGTGCTGTAGGTTGCAGGATAAGGCCTCAATAGATTCGAGCTGTTTGTGCAGCGCATGCCATGGATGCTTGGGATGAATAGCCACATTGAGATCTGGGCTATTCAGGCCGAATCCACAACTTTGATCTCTTTTTCCTGCTAAGCCCCATAAACCGCAGAGTTCTGATACCTTTCTAACAAGGCCAGCATTACCTTTTTTCAGCAATTTGTGCTGCAATGGCATTTCTGTTGGATTGGACTAGACAGACATTTGGTCCAAACATGCATAGATGAGTCTTGATCCTGTCACCAGTTTACAGGTATATAATTTATAATCACTGTTATTCAATTCACCTTGCAGTGGTGTTAGTGTTGTGCCTGATTAATGTAAATTATTTTAAACATTCAAAACTGAGCTTAGCTTATGGTTCTTGTTTTTTGAACATCGTTACATGTTTGTAGTAACTGTCAGCATTGCATAGGGTAAAGCAATAGGAAATGTTATGTACTGTAAGAGTTTACTAATATAGGTGACTATAATTATTGTTATAGTGACTGACTACATACTGTAATACATAATGTAGTAGCTATTAAATTGAGAGAGATACAACACCTTTCAGAGGAGTCATAGGAACTGTACAGCTCTGGCAGAAATTTCTGTGCCATCATCTTGTGAGGACTGTAATTCCGACGTGATGTGAATCTGAGTCAAAGACACAGCCAGAGGTCAAAACTGCTGGAATATGAAAATACTAGAAGAATGCTATGAAAACTATGATAAACAGCTAACAGTTGCTGTAGTCAGACAGAAATATACTGTATGTATATTGGTATACACGTGCATAAGACAATAATAATACTAATTATAAAGGAAAGGTGTGAACAGTGATTGGGGCAACTGTCACAGTAGATTGAGAGTAGCAGTGAGCAAACCCACAGGCAAAAAATAACCTCTCTTCTCTCCCATTTACATTTTGCCAGAAGCTCTTGCCAAAACTGACTTTAGGTACTTTAATTACTTGCCATTGTACCTAGAAAACATTTCCATACACTAGTGGAGGTAGAACAGGGTCTTTAAATAACAGCAAGTTGAAGCACTAGTTGAGAGCAAGGAAGACTGTTCTACTAGTTATTATTATTATTATTATTTGAATTAATATTATTAGCAGTAGTAAAATTTACTCCTGTGTTTCACCGGGTGTTCTGTTTGCTTAACCCAATGTGAATGAGTTTTTTAATATATGTGCACTGGTCTGTGATGGGATTGTGCCTCATTCAAGGTGTAACGCCATTAGTGTTTAATGAAAATGGCAAAAAGAAAGACTTCTGTTTCTGTTGTTATCTATGACACACATTATCTTTTCCAGAGCACATGTCTAGCAGTGAGAAATTACATGGATAAGACTCTGGGCCGATACGTGGTGAATGTGACTGAGGCGGCATCGCTCTGTAGCGAGCTACTGTGTTCATCTCAGGGCCGATGTGTGCGAAGGGACTCAAATTCTTCAGCCTACCTTCATCTTGACCCATCAGTGTGGACCATCATCCCAAGAGCTAAGCTTCCTGGCCCGAACACCAACAGACCTTCATATGTGGTACAACAGAACAATAAGTTTTCATTGTACAAAAGATCTCATTTTGTAAAACCATTTGTGTGCCAGTGTTATCCAGGTTGGGAGGGCGACCACTGTGAGAACAAGAAGCCTGGGCAGTGAAAGTAAACAGAACTTTAAACAAATACTTTAGTCCGCAAGAATTTAGTCTGAGACTTCTGTGCTGGCAAATCCTGTACAGACAGACACTCTGCCCAGTTTTTAGTAAAACTGTAAATATAATAAAATGACAAATATACTTTTAATCACCATAACAATTTAAACCTAATATGCACCTTAACTGACATTACCTTAGCAGACATTAACAGGAATTTATATTCCTCTTATTTAAATGTTATATTTAATTTACTTTATAGTTGACATGTAGAACTTTTATTCACATCATTTTATTAAGAATGCTGATATTTTAAAATATTAAAATAAGCATGCAAATGTTAAACATTAGCAAACAGATCTTTAAATAATATTTGTTGCATCAATACCAATATTGGAATTAATTCAGTTTGCTGTATGTATGCATGTATCAAATGTTTAGCAGCGCAGGGGTGTGTGAATTTGCACCCTCTTCTGGGTTTATCTTGCAAAACATGTCTGAGTCTACAGTCCTGGCTTGCCACTAGATAGCAGTAAAGGAACATCAAAACAGTTCCAGTCAGTCAAACATAAATTTTTGCCCGTTCTCCTTTACCAAACTCAAGCTCAGTCAGATTGGATGGAGCGTGTCTGTGAACAGCAATTTTCAAGTCTTGCCAAAGATTCACAATTGGATTTAGATCTGGACTTTGACTGGGCCATTCTAACCAAGTATGTTTTGATCTAAACCATTCTAATGTAGATCTGGCTGTATGTTTTGCTTCGTTGTCTGAACCTCCCACTTCCAGTGTCAATTTTTTTGCAGAATCTAACAGGTTTTCTTTTAAGATTGCACTCTATTTGGCTCCATCCATCTTCCCATCAACTTTGACCAGCTTCCCTGTCCCTATTAAAGAAAAGCATCCCCACAACATGATGCTGCCACCATCATGCACAGTGTTAGTTTATTGACACAGTTTTTTCATTTAGTGCCTTCTTTCACATATTTGCAGTGTGCCCCACATGGCTTGTTGCAAGCTACAAGTGGAAATTCTTATGGCTTTCTGTCAACAATGGCTTTCTTCTTGCCGCTCTTTCATAAAGGCCAGATCTGTGAAGTGCATGACTAATAGTTGACCTGTGGACAGATTCTCCCACCTAAGCTGTGCACCTGTGCAGCTCCTCCAGAGTTACCAGGGACCTCTTGGTTGCTTCTATAGTTGATACTTTTCTTGCCCGGCCTGTCAGTTTAGGTGGACGGCCATGTCTTAGGTTTGCAGTTGTGCCAAACTCTTTTTATTTTCGGATGATGTATTGAACAGTGGTTCCTGAGATGTTAAAAGCTTGAAGTATTTTTTTAATAACCTAACCCTAATTGGAACAACTTTATCCCTGACCTGTCTGGTGTGTTCCTTGGGCTTCATGATGATGTTTATTCACTAATGTGCTCTAATAAACCTCTAAGGGCTTCACAGAACAGCTGTAATTATACTGAGATTAAATTCCACACAGGTAGACTCTATATACTAATGAAGTGACTTCTGAAGGCAATGGGTTCCACTGAATGTTAGAGGTATCAGAGTAAAGTGGGCTGAATACAAATGCACACCACACTTTTCATATTTTAATTTGTAAAAAATGTTGAAAACCATTTAATATTTTCCTCACAATTATGTGCCACTTTGTGTTGGTCTATCCTAAAAAATACATTTACCTTTGTGGTTGTAACTTGAAAAAATGTGGAAGCCAAATTTCAGGTTCAAAGTTCAATACTGCAGTGTATACCTGGCAGTTGACATGAGATAAACTATATTGGCAAAAGTATTCAATCACCTATCCGAATCACTGAATTCAAATATTCCAATCACTTCCATGGTTACACGTCTATAAAATAAAGCAGCTAGGTATGCAGACTGCTTCTACAAAGAATGGGCTGCTTATTGCTCATGAAGCCGCATGAGCAATTCTTCCAACAAAGTGGAAGGATTCCAGCGTAATGCCATTATAGGATGCCACCTGTGCAATAAGTCTAGACGTGAAATTTCCTTGCTACTAAATATTCCACAGCCAACTGTTGTTGTTATTATAACGAAGTGGAAGTGATTGGGAACGACAGGAACCTGGCCACAAAGTGGCCACGTAAAAAACCCAAAGCAGGGTCAGCGGATGCTGAGACGCATAGTGCAGAGGTTGCCAACTTTCTGTAGAGTCAATAGCTTCAGGCCTTCGTGGCCTTAAGATTAGCTTAAGAACAGTGCACAGAGAACTTCATGGAATGTGGTTTCCATTGCCAAGCAGCTACATCCAAGCCTTACAGTACAAAGCAATGCAAAGCATCGGATGCAGTGGTGTAAAGTGGTGTTCTCTGTAGTAATTAATCATGCTACTCTGTCTGGCAATCTGATGGATGAGTCTGGGTTTGGCAGTTGCCAGGAGAACAGTACTTGTCTGACTTCATTGTGCCAGTTTGGTGGAGGAGGGATTATAACATGGGGTTGTTTTACAGGAGTTGAGCTCATCCCCTTAGTTCCAGTGAAAGGAACTCTTAATGCTTCAGCATACCAAGACATTTTAGACAATTTCATGCTTCCAACTTTGTGGTCCTGACCTAAACCCGATAGAACACCTTTGGGGTGAATTAGAGCAGAGACTGTGAGTCAAGCCTTCTCATCCAACATCAGTGTCTGACCACAAATGCGCTTCTGAAAGAATGGTCAACAATTCCCATAAACACACTTTTAAACCTTGTGGAAAGCCTTCCCAGACGAGTTGAAGGGAGGGCCAACATCATAATAAATCCTATGGATTAAGAATTAAATTTTACTCAAGTTTATATGCATGCGAAGGCAGGCAAGCGAATAGTTTTGACAATATAGTGTATTTAGTGTAGGTAACTACTGAGAGATACTGATGTCATGAATAAATGAATGAATGAATGTGAAAAGGAAGGTACTGGAGAGCAATCGGTATTGTTACCGGTGTTGTTACGAGTATATTATACTCGAGCTGATGTGACTTCTGCTCCACTCTGCTTCAAGAAGCATACAAGCAGCCACCCCTTATGTGCTTTAAGGGTAAGAAGAGTGTGGATTTTGAAAATGTTATATTTGTAATATTAAACTTGATCTTTGTTTTTATTTACATTTATTTTTATTGACTTGCATGGCTGAAATTTCATTTTTGTGCATTTTACCTATCATACTTGTTTAATATTAAACAATTAACAATAAATACAGAATGCCAATTTAATAAAATACAAAAGAGTGGTCTTTGATGTTTTTACAGGTTTAAATAACAGACTTTCTGCATTTATGATATCTGTCTATGTTTTACAACACTGATACCACAGGGTGGACTTGATACAAAACATAGTATGGCATAACTGAAATCTGTGTCCTCTACATATACTGTGTAAATGGGTATGTTAAAGCAGATTATAGTCTCCAGGTCAGTTATCATATTTCATAATGCCATTTTATTAAATAATGCCAATTATTTATATTTAAACTAGTGTTAGACAGTTAATTACATAAAATAAACCAGTAACCAGTGCAATTATTTAGTCACAATAGACTGCGGTTTATTACAAATAAAACATGTATAGTCAGGAATTTATGTAGAGTTTGTCAATAATCTAAATGTTTATTTATTTTTAAAATACTTTTAAGGTGATAAATAAATATTGGCATACATACTTTTATTGAGATCATTTGTGCCATTTGTGCTTGCTATTAAATAAATCTGTTTAAATACACAATAGTACATTTAATGATAAAATATTGCAGTTAAAGTTGCAACTGCAATATATATCAAATAATCAGAGTATGTGTGTGTGTGTGTGTGTGTGTGTGTGTGGTTTTAATCAAATTGTGTAGCCCTAGTACAGTATAAACACCTCTGACCCAAAGTTCTTGGGTGAAGATGTGATTTGTCTAATTTAGGCATGTTATTTAAAGACAACTGCTCTGGGCTAAGAAGGCATAGACTTTTCGCCCCAAGAAATTTTTTTTTTCATTCTAAAAAAAAAAAATGCATAGAGGCTGCCTAGAAAAGGTTGCTTTGATTTATAGATATACCATACATGTTATCAAGTGCCGAGTGTTGTCTTACAGCTTTAGGGTTATTGGTTCAATCCTGAGCTTTCAGCAGAGACTTACACATGATCACTGCGTGTCTGTGTGGGTTTCCTCTGATTTCTTTGGTTTTCTCCCACCTCCCAAGACCATGGGAATCAACTACACAAAATTGCCAGAGTGCGTGCAAGGGGCACAGTCTTAAAGCTATTTCTAAAGATGAATGAATGATTAATACATGTTTTTACTTAAATAGAACTCAGACCTGTTGCTAAAATCAATATGTATCTGTATACGGAACTCAGACTTCAGTTTCATCTAAAAAAATTGAAATGAACCAGTTTCAATATTTTTGGCCACTTCAAAGTGTCAAGTTATTTAACACATATCTAAATATGAATTAACATTTTGACTGCTGATCTCAATAATGAAAACAATTCAGTACTGTATAGTTGCAAAAATACAACCTTTTTTTTGTGCAAATTTTTGTTCTTTTTGCAGGGAATAATTGAGGCATGGATATGTAATGGCATCATACAGTATGCAGAGCTTTAACACAGTGTGTAAGATTATATAAAATACTATTGCAAGCTGCTGAATGAAACATATCCGCCTCATCTCTATTTAGTTACAGGGTGAAAGAATAGCTGATGCAGAGATCTACTTCCTGATTTACCTTTTTATTAGACCCCATTCAATTATAAGAATATCTCTGTGGTTCTTTATCAATTAAGGACTAAATGTTTAGTATAATATATTAAAAAACCGCTGAAAAAGTCCTTAAATTGCTACAAGGAGAACAGATCTAAGAATAAGAGCACTTCAAAGCCATTATTTGGGAATTAGAGTTTTCTAAGAGATTGACTGATTTTAACTATGAAATGCTTTTTGTGGAATTAATGTGATTGTTCAGACTTATTTACATGTGAAAACTTCTCGGAAGACGATAGGCTAGAAAACTAGTGGTTGGTTAGACTATTAGGTGGGAGAGCGCTTTACAATTTTTTATTTTATTTTATGTTAGACCAGCACATAGTATCTTACATACAATTTATTATTATTATTATTATTATTATTATTATGAGTGTTTGTTAAATGCTGTAAAAATAAATAATATTGGGACAAATATACACACACACACACACACACACACCACTTTTTCTTTTCCAGCATCCAATATTGTTTTCTTTATAATGATTTTAAATTAAGTAATTCACCATAATTTTTTAAAACAAAAAAACACTTTTATCATAAATATAATGCATACAATAAATTATATAAAAAATGTTACTTATAAATGTTTTGCAGAAGCATGCCAGTACAAGTGTTGGGTAGATCAACAAGGTAGTACAGAGATCTGTGTTTTTTTTTTTTTGTTTTTTTTTTGAGGGGGGGGGGGGGGGTTATTTTAGTCAACGTGCGTATGATATACAGAGTTTTTCAGGTGATTTTTCTGTAAATGAGGCCAAACTCAAAATAGGGCCCTGAAAGATCCAATTCATACACAAATCATACACAGTAATAATTTAATATTACCCAAAATGAAATAGTATATGGCAAAATGAGAAATCACACAACAGAATTGGACATTTTTATATTCTACAAGGCCATGATCTAGATTAGATGGCTGAGAGCAGGGAAGAAACAAAATAAGTTTAACACATCTAACACATTTAGACATTGGTTTTTCAGAACTAGGATATGCTTAGGCTGCACTCTAGGCATAAACAGCATTTAGACTAGTTTTAAACCCTCTTTCTGGATAGATACCATAAAGAAAGGTTTAAGTTAAAGGCAGAACCTCAAGACACACTGAAAACATCTAAGGTCTAGGATTTATTTTTAGTGGTGACTTGCAACCACTTGCAGGTCAATTAATGTTCTGAAGAAAATATTGGCTGGGATTAAACACTGTAGGAAGAAACTCTTATAAGGCAATTAGGTTTAGATATAGAGCATTTATTTAAACTTTAATAGGCAGCTAGGATCATCTTAAGTGACACATAAAAATTAAATAACTGAGAACCTGAGATACAGGTGTGTCATAGGAACTTTCATTGGAAATCAAAAGCATTTAAGCAGGCAAATGAAACCATGGAGATGGAATTAGGCCATAGTTTATTTTCCCAAAATGAAACTTTGATGACTTTCAGCAAGGAAAGCTTCTGGCTAAAACTGGTTTATGGTAAAATCAGAGAAATAGATAATTTAATAGCATAACTGACTAAAGTGAAACATCATAGTATTTCTATGATTTTACTCTATGGGATGCTGCTGAGAGGATCTTCACTCATGCGTCACAAGATAAGATAAACAAAGGCCATTAAATTCCGCCTTACTTCCGTACCCTACGAGCCCAGATTGAATTGACCCAAAAAGGCAGGCCCTACTGATAAGCAGAAGCTGAAGCTGATAATGGATGGGTGTTAAGTTCTTTTCCATTTTCCTCCACCCTCTTTATCTGTTTCTGAACTGGAACACTGCTCCCAAGACAACTGACCGAGAGGCTGCCAGTGCCAACTTTCCTCTTTGGAAGCTGATGCTGCAGCTCAAGCATTTTCTTGGTTGGAATGACTGCTTCTGGGTCAGTATCTATAAGACATAACATGCAATTAAAGACTTGAGTATAGAAACCCATGGGATATTAATAAATTTACATAAACAATAACACAATATATAACATTTTATATCAACGGATAAAAGGCTAACTATATCTAAGTGTAAATATAGAGAACAAAGAGAATAAGGCAGGCTCAACATATATTATTATATGTTGTGGAAAAAAAACGTTTTATATTAGTTTGAGGGCTCATGGTAAAAATTGCATTACCAAGTCATAAAAGGAAAAATAAAAATAACCTCCTGTTAGACTTGCAACATATCTAACAACAGACAAGGAAATGCCTGCAAAAGTTTGCTTTCAGCCCATAATGTTAGAACATAGTTAGAAACACTGGCCCTTTGACAAGTTCAAATTCTATACCGCTTGTCCTTTTTAGGGGTCCTGTATACTATCACACAAACTCATTCATAACCTATGGACAATTTGGAAATGCCAATCAACCTAGACTGCAAGTCAGCGGTCTGTGGGAGGAGAGTGCAGTGTTAGATGGAACCAGCTAACTTATTTGTGGGCACGACAGTAAGAAAGTTTTATTGTTCAAATGTCTTAGATATCTTAAATATATATTTTTTAAGTTTGCACAAATGTTTCTCCTAAAACAACATTAGTATATTTAAGTAAAAAAGGAAACAAAATTATAATTAGTATATTCCTACAATGGTTTTAAAATGATCTCAAAGATCTAATAAAATATAACAGGTTTTTTTGTAAAGAAGTAAAACACATATTACAAATTAAAATAACTTTTTGGTTTATTTGAGAAATCTGTTCAACCCATGCTAGCATAAGTCCACAACTAAGGATTAACTACTATCTCTCATCGTCTATATGGTACCACTTTATTCCGTGCAGGGTTGCGAGGGCCTAGCGCCTGTCCCAGGAGACTTAGGGCATGAGGCACAATACATCATGGGCAGATAATCAATTCAACACAGGGCACACACATACACTCACATGCTCTTTTACACACTATGGCCAATTTGGAATGCCAAGTAGTCTAACCAGCATGTCTCTGGACTGTGGGAGGAAACCGGAGCACCCAGAGGTCACTGTCGCCTTGTACCTTGGTTAAATTCCTGGCCCCCTGTCCAGGGTGTACCCTGCCTCATGCTCTAAGTCTCCTGGGATAGACTCCAGGCCCATCGTGACCCTGAACACAGTAAAAAAACAGTATAGATGATGAGTGAGTAAGTGCATTTGACTTGGCAATTTAACTGGCTATCTAAAAAAACGTGCACATTCACCTTAACTAGCTTCCTCTGCATCTTTCTTTCATTTCTATGACCCTGATGCTGTCTGACTGTTTGTTACATCCAGACTGACAGACAGTCAGATGGATTTTTTTAACAATTCTGTCATGCTTTTATATAGTTTGTGTGACATGCTCTTCTGAAATTGACAAGACGCATATGAGCTAAGCTAATTATTTAAAAAATGCAATTTACATGTCATTAGTGGCAGGAATTCCCTTAAAGACCTCAACAAACTCAAGAAACAATATCAAATACTGAATAGCCTGGTTATGCAGGAAGAGGTATAGCAAAACCTCAGACAGAGACTGACATCATCCTACCTGACTCCCACCTGCCTACCATTCTGCTGGCTAACATCCAGTCTTTGAAATAAGCTGGACGAGCTTTACTGTACAATCAACTCACAAAGGAACCTAACAGAGAGCTCTGGATGGACATCATGACGCAATGGAGACAACATCTGCAACGTTATCACTGCCAAATTCCATCCACAACCTTACCAGCTGACATCCTGGTTCAATGTGAATGGGCTTTACTGCCAAATCAACTCACAAATGCAGCTGTGGAAACAATTCTGTCTTCTATTACAGGTATCATCCAGGGAGGGTAAAAGCTGACACTTTGACAGAGACATGTTAAACCCTCTCATATTTTCAACCAGCTGCTTACAAGGCGATTGAATGTGCTCAAAGGGGACCTATTTTCGTGTACCACAGCCACAGAGTTGCTAGTATTTAAAAACAAAGTGTAATCTCTTAAAACTCTTTTACATAGTACTGTAGCTTGCAATGGAAATAGATGAAAAACACTTTTTTAAACTCATTTAACCCATTTAATATGCCTACAGGTTCTTGCTCTTTATTTTTTATAATTTGTCTTAATGTCCTTCTATTAAAGATATTCTGTGATGTAAGTACTGGCCAATTAATAAACTGGACGCCATAATAACTTCTCCTTGTATATTGAACTTCCAGCCTCCTAACAAACAATATGACTGCAGATCAATTCCTGATATCTGTTATCACCCTGTTGAGTCTGGTTCCTCTCAAGGGTTCTTCCTACTGCCATCTCAGGAAGTTTTTCCTTGCCACTGTTGCTGTCGTCCTCGGCTTGTTAATCAGGGTCAATCTTATCATTTTGATTTATACATATTCACAATTCATACAAACTTCAATATTTCTTTTGATTGTGTAAAGCTGTTTTTGCAACAATGTCTATTGTTAAAAGTGCTATACAAATAAAATAGAATTGAACTGTAAACCATAGCAACTCAATTTTGTTCAGACTTTACATGAATTGCTCATGAGCATACTGTATATTTGCAGAAGTATAAACCAGCCTTAAAGAGTCACTGCTACTTTTAGAGCTGTTTTAGGTTTAGCTATTAAGTATTTAATTTATTCAAGTAAATAATATTCACTGTGTGATTCCCCCCCTAACCCCCCCTCCCTTATTTAAACGGAACAAATCATCCTCTCAATACAAATGTGTATGTGTGTGTGTGTGTGTGTGTGAGGGTTGTTATTGGTTTGCAGGATTCATTGTTTTTACCACATTTTTGATATGAAGTGAGCTGACAGAATGTCACATACCTTATTCCTCAGTGCACATCTCAGTCTTGTGCCGTCTCCACCTTTAAACTCTGTTCATACTTAGAACAAGATCCACATTCAGGAAGGCTCTTCACAAAAGAAGTGTTTTGACTCTTGCTCATCCTGGAGGAAAATTACTTTGGCCAATCAATCACCATCAGAAGACTTCTTCACTCAATGCTGGCCAATCAATGTCTAACAAAGGGACACATCCTTTCAGAAACACCCAATCAATCGCTCTGAAAGGGCGTCTGTTCTCGAACTGTCAGCTGGTAAAGCACATAGCCTCATTGTTCTTAAGTTATCAGGGTTGCTTATAGATACCTGGGTAAACACAATTTTACAATGATCAAAGGGATGTCAAAGCAGACAGTTGTCTATTGCCATATAGAGATTACAAAAATAGATGTGACCGAAGATGAATACATCATCATGGTCAGTTGTTCATTCATTCTCAGTAATGTCTGTCAGAGTTGAGGGGGCTTAAATTACTCTCCTGGGTGGTTCTGTGAAAATAGAACCAAAATATGTTTGGAAATAGAGCCAAATAAGTCCATGTCACTTCATAAATACCTTTGATTTCTGGTATCCTGCTAATTCAGCATATTCCGTAACATTGTTTTTGTTTGTTTTTAAAGAAAAGCAAGGTTTTAAACTAAAGATTTAGACATACGACGCCTCATAGATCCAGTTCAGAATTTCCACTTTGCACATTATTCAGTATCCCTTTTGTGGCACAAATATTTTCTCCCAGTTCTAATCTGGCAAATAAATTGCATGGTGGGGATAGAAGTGCCAGTTATTGGCAAGAGTAGCTTCACTGCCCCCTGGGGCTTTATGCTGAATCCGAGTGACATATTGGTTACTTAGCTGTGGGTGCGTGCTGATTGCACATGCCAGAGAAACGTGAAAATGGCTTCTTTTCTAATAAATTATCATTTTATTGTCATGAACAAGAGGGTGCAAAAAAGTGGGCAATCAAACTGTGTGACATGATTACTGAATAGCCACATACAGGCCAATTTGAGCGTGAGGTAAGCTTCTGACCAGACACCTCAATATTGGAAGGTTTTTTTTCCCTTTCCATTGAACAGACTGAATGAGGATAGGCAATGTTAGTAACTATGCAACTGATTGACATGATATTAATCTAGTATTTCTTATTATACAATTTATATTAATCAATATGAGATATTTAACTTATACTTAGATATATACTAATCTGCACTTGTCTTTCAAAGACTATTTATATTAGAAATGTTTATATCTACCTGTACTCAATTATATTGTAGTTTCTACAATGGCCTGATTTTTAAAAATTATTACAGGTATTATTCTTTGGTCAGAAGGTAAGCCAAATGGTCTTAGAACCTATAGTGGTGGGCAAAAGAATAAGGATTAAAATTAACATATTACATGTATTATTTATCCCATGAATTAGTCATAGGTAACAATAAATTCAGAGCTTATTAAATAAAACCTTATCCAAGCACCTGGATGAATTCAAAAAGCCTAGCGGTGGCTTAGTTGCTCAGTCAGGGTTTGATTCCGGCCTCGGGTCTGTGTGAATGGTGTTCCCAAATTGCCAATAGTGTGTGAGTGAGTGTGTTTATGTGTGCCATCCGATGGATTAGCATCATGTCCAGGGTGTACCCCGTCTCATCCCCTAAGTCTCCTGGGATAGGCTCCAGGCCCCCATGATCCAGTATACAGGATAAGTGTTATAGTCTACACTGAAAATGCAGGGGGATTATATATAAAAGCATTACAAGGTCACTTTTTCTACAGAAATGACAAATGATGATACTGTTCTTCCAAGAACTATTCCAGAACAGCTGACCTTCGTGTCTTAAAATAACATCTGACTGTTGTTGTTGCTTAATGAGCTAATTACATATATGTTATTTCATAATTTTGAAAATATCCATTATTGTTCTATAACGTAGAAAAATAAATCCAAACTTGTGTCCAAACTTTTGCCTGGTACGTCTGTGCATTAGAAGAAAAGCTTACTAGCTTGCCAGGCAGTCAGTGGTGGGTAGCATTTTTTATGCATTCTAGCTAATAGATTTCAGACTGTGAAAAACAATCCCCACTGGTTGAATTCACTGTTGGGCAAAACTAAGCTTGTCTAGTCTTGTGTATTTTACAGAATATATGGAGTCATTTGCACACTGGGAGTTTTGTTATTGAAAATGATCTGTCATTGCAGTTGAAGCATGCACTTAGATTATGAGTTCTGTACTCTGACACACACACAACTTAGAAAAGAAGAGGTTAGACAACTTTTTCATTAGCAAAATTCTCAGTGCATTTTGCAACCTATGCACTCTACACATACACTTATAAATTTTCCTGATGGCTTTCTCATTATAAACCTACTGCCGGTCCCAAGCCCGGATAAATAGGAGAGTTGTGTCAGGAAGGGCATCCGGCATAAAACCTGTGCCAAGTTGTTGTGCGGACTGGATATTCCACTGTGGCGACCCCTTGCCGGGAGCAGCCGAAAGACCAACAACAACTGTATAACCCAGAAAATTTAACTCAAATAAAAAAAAAAATAAAATAAAATCTCCCTCATATGAATGCAAACCCTGCAACAAACATTTACAAGCAGGGATATTAAGAATATCATAGTTGTTTCAGCACAAATGTCAGGGTGCATTGTAACCTTTACCCAAGTGCATTATCTGCCTTGATAGTAGGAGGGGGGACAAGGAACTAAAATGACACGATAGGATTTGAAAGGTCTCCATCGGTGACTGGCCCTGAGGCTATCTTTCCTTCACAGTTCAGTGACACTAGTACTCTCTCTCTCTCTCCCACATACACACACACACACGCACACACGCACTCTACCTTCACATGAGCGTCACTGTTGATCTTCATCCCTGTGCTAAGCCTTGATGTCTGCTCTGCTAAATTACGGCTCTCTACCAACACAGCTGGATAGGAAGAGACAGTTAAATGTGGGCTGTGATATTTTTTTTAGAAGGAATATTGAACTAGTACAGTGGTGTTTAGTGAAAAGACAGTAACTTTTCAATATGGTTAAAAAAAAGCACAGATTATCATAAGACAATTAATAACTGAACTATTAAGTAGACTTATCTCAAGTTGAAAACTGGAATATTTACTATGGAAAGACTAGAATCCCATTTAGGGAACATTTTGCTTTAATCTATTTAGGGAAAGGAGACTTTTTTCTGTCAGATTCAGAATAATAAATGTTCTTGCTATTAAAAGTAATCAGGTATTAGAGAAAACAAAAAAGAGAACAAACTAATCTTATGGGCGGAACTTTTCCACTCACATGAAAGCTTAAAAACAATGTTCATGAATTATGAAAAATGAAATTCAATTGAGTTAAAATGAAAACCAACTTTAACTTTGCACAAAAAAATAATATTTTATTCAGTTACATTTAACTTTCTGAACACAATGTGCTGGCCAGTTCATGTGTGAAAATGATTCCTCATGCTGCCAGAATCATTCTTTCACATTCCTGGAATCCTGGAGTCCTAGAATATGCTTGTACCATCAATTTCCCTGATGTGATAACCTGGTTTCTTAGCAAATTGAATCCTTTTTTTCTGATTTATCTTACAAAACAAGTGGTTTTCTTATGGCTGTTTAGTCTCAATTATGTGATTTCTTATCACATTGTATGCATATGGAAATTCTCTTATTTTGACTATTAAACATATATGGGGCAGCACGGTGGTGTAATGGTTAGCACTGTTGCCTTGCACTTCCAGGGTCCGGTTTCGCATGGAGTTTGCATGTTCTCCCTGTGCTTAATGGGTTTCCTCCCACAGTCCAAAGACATGCAGATTAGGCTAATTGGCATTCCCAAATTGCCCATAGTGTGTGAATGGGTGTGTGAGTGTGTGTATGTACATGTATGTACCCTGCGATGGATTGGCCCCCTGTCCAGGGCTGTCCAAGTCTCCTGGCTCCAGGTCCCTGCGACCCTGAATACATGATTAACTGGTATAGATGATGAGTTAGTAAGAACATAGCTATGGTTTTTACTGTTGATTTTACCCATAGAACTTCAAGTGTTTATGTGATCTCCATTCATTTTTTTCCCCCTAACAACTTTTTGTCCACAAATGTGTTCAGCATGTGTTCATGGTTTCTTTCCAGGATTGGATAATGTTTTGAATCGTTCCAAACGCATTTAACACACTCATTTCAAACCTTCTTAGTTGTTTTGTTTGCAGCCCAAAAATATTACCCTTCTAAAATCGCAACTTATTTTTGGCCAGGCAATGTATTAAAGGCAAAATAAAACCTAATGTAGAAAATAAGAAAAACCTAGCCTACTACATTTAGTTATTTATTTTGGCACCAGAGCAGTCATATTTCATTTGATAGTTGCATTTTAATTTTAATTATGTAAACTTTGCATTCAAATAGTACTGAATTTATATGGTTAGAGAAAACTGTTGGATAACATTCTATGAACGCCATATGTATAACACCCTTGTTCGAAAAACATCAATTTCAGGTCTGCAAATGATTGCTTTGTATTTACAGCTGGGAACACTTAACATTTCATTTATTATTAGAAATAATTGCTGTAAACCTGAGAAAGTTAATTTTATATTTCATTGGGTGCAAGTGGTGCAACAAAAAATGTTGATCCTTATCATCAGGAGATCAACAGTTAGATTTCTGACTCCGCCATGGCTGAAAGCCTTGATCAACCATGCTCTCTGGGTGGGATGGATGGCATTCATATGTATGTTGTACACTGCTCTGTTATTGGAAAACTGATTCCAGATTTCTGAAAATAGATTTGTCTGTGAAGACTCTGAGTCATTCAGGTGAGGTTATCTGGAAGTCATGTTAACCGGACTTCTTTCTAGTTCAGGAGAAACATTTAAATTAAATTAAATTAAATTTTATTTGTATAGCGCTTTTAACTATTATCACTGTCGCAAAGCAGCTTTACACAATTAAAATAAATTTAGAAATAAATAATTAAGAAAGAAATTTCACTACCCAATTTTCACTTACTCCAAGGTAAGTTGGAAAGTTTCTATTATGATCTTTCTAGGTTTCTTAAGCTCACACAAGAGAAAAGTTATCACTTTTCCAGAATTGTTTTATAATTACTTAATATGCTCCATATATAAGATATAATATAATGGGGATAAAGAAACTGTATATATCCAGGAGAATGGCATTTGAAATTTAACCACAAAAAAACTGTAATCGGTGTACTTTCTAGTGTACAAAATTCTACAAGTAACTCCTATGCAGTGTGCACGCAAGTTTTACCATGAGAGATCAATCAGTGAGTAACTCCATCTCTGTGAAGAAAAAAATGCTTCTTCTAAATTATCTAGTCTCCTATATCAGTCTAATGGGGAATAAAGCAGAAAACCTGACTATGATTAAAACCCGTATTAAATTAAAGACTAGGATTCATGGAGTAAAACATGGTTTGGTAACATACTACATATACGGTACATATTTTATAAAGCACAAAAGTAAAGATAGAGAGTTTAATTTAGTAATTGCCAGAGCATCACACACAATCTCATTAACAATTGGGTGCTAGCCCCCCACTGACATCTCTTTTGAGAACCTGGATGAAGCCTGCATGAACACATAGAAAGCAAAAGAGAGTCCACCTGAGCTCAGGCCCACACCTTCAAATAGCCCAGAATTGTATGGAAGCAATGGTACCAGCTGAATTTCCTTGCAGAGTGGTAATACGTTTTTTTTGTTTTGTTTTACAAACCATTTTGCACTAGTTTCTATTTTTCAAAACTTCAGATACAAAATTCTTAACTGCTGATCAAGATACACATTTTTTTTTTTTCTTGGAGACAATACATATAAACCAAAGATCATTTGTTCATTGAATTGAAATCACAGATTAAAGATGACACAACATAAAAGTATTACCATTTCCAAATGCATTTCACACACTGCATTCGAGATGACTCTTCATTTCATCAAAGTGATCTATCTATTAGTTGATACAACTACCCAGAATGAGAAGTAACTATTGCATTGCTCATTAGTTTTTTCGATATTGTGGAAAAATATCTCATGTTCACATTATGAAAATTTCAGAATAACGAGATCCACTGACTCTATTGCTTTACTGATGATTGATTTCACCTTGTGGTGTGCGTATACATGAGTGGTATCAACAACAACATAGTGCTGCTGTGACATGGAGCAGGCAGTTGGTCAAGTAGGATAAGGAAAACACACAGAAATGAAAGGAGACAAGCGCCACATCTGAAATCATCTTAGGGGATGGCTTGGGCCTCACCAGAGATGCCTGAAGATTCTTTCCAAGATGATTGGCAAATGACAACATTCATTGTGAAGTGGATGAAAACCAAATCTACATGATAGGCTTAAAGGGAAATGAGTGAGAAAATGTAATCCTTTGTTTTGTTTATTTTGTTAGGCATATGATGAACAATACAGTTTGATTTTTTTGTTTTTTGTAGCTAATTGTTGCTTTCATTTAAGGGGAACTTATATTTGTAAATTATAATTTTGTATTTAATCAATAAAATTCAGATGTGTTCAATGATTCCACTGTATCTGAAGAACTCTTCCTCATGAACCTTTTACACTGATGTTATGTGTAGCTCCATAATGAAACATGTATCACATACTCTGTACTACAATATCTAATGGGTGTATGAACAACTAAACAGTAAAACTGTTGGTACTGTATCTTGTGTGTGGGTGATCTAAAGAATTGTCCCCATGATTCTGTATATGTGAGGCTTCTCTTAAAACATGGATGAAAAAAGCACAAATGTAGTTTCGGATACTCAGATAAGCCCGTCTGGCACCAACAACCATGGACCAACTTTCTTGCCTATTTTGATGCTTGATATGAACTTCAGCAGATTGTCTTGACGATGTCTACATGCACTGACTTGCTGTTATGTGATTGGCTGATTAGATATTTGTCTTAACAAGCTCCAGAACGAGTGTACCTAATGAAACGGCTGGTGAGTGTGTATTTGACAGTTTAAGGTTTGTTCATCATCTAAATACATAGATGCATGTAAATGTAAATCTTTTAAATATTAAAAAGCACAACTAGTCCAAATTTCTGTTATAGTTAGTAGTTGAATGTGTAAAATATAAATTGATTATTAAAATGTTTAGAGACGACACATTCCTTTAACATTTAAACAAGAGTACTTTTTATTTCCATCTTGCACTTCTACCAATGATATGTTCTCTGTGGCACTACCTTTAACACACGTCCAAAGCATGATGATCCACCCGTGTGCTTTGCCATTTGGATGTCTTATTTTATGAAATTCTATGCCTCAATAATGCAACAAAAAGTTCCAGTTTCCAAAATGCCTTAGGCTTGTTTAAATGTATATCCACAAACTTCTGTTGGTGAGAACGCAGAAAAGGTTTTATTAAATATTTATATAGGTGTCACTGCACAGAAGAAAAGCGCACCTCCGTTCTATCCCTCTATAGGGTTTTTGCAATCAATCAGGGGTTTTGATTTGCCTTTCTACAAATATTATGAGCAGTTTTCCTGGAAAGTTTTTCTGACCTTCCAGATCCACTCTTTCGTTTAACTGCTATTTCCTATTTGCATTATGAATTAGAGTAATGGCTACCTAAAAACACTTTAATATCTTATTATAGCCTGCTTGTGTTTTGTGGGCATTAATTATTTTATTTTTAAAGTGATGCAGTAGGCAGCTGCTTACATGAGCCCATGGATGCTGATTGTTGGGACAAGATTTAAAAAGTCAGAATATTTATAAGCATTAAAATTTTTTGCATCACCTGGCCTTTCTTATTAATTACAGTATGGTGAGCAGGCAATGAGCTTATGATCTCACATCTCTTGTGGTGTCCCAGCTTTTGCATGGTGTTCCTTTCTTTTTGACTTTTAAATAAAAAAAAAGATATAAATGTAAGAAATCATGCCTACATCATGTTTTTTCAAGATAAGTTCATTTTCTACTCACTTAAATATTGACTAATTTATTTTTTTAAACTGAGGTAGTTGAAGGTTATCATAATACTGTACATATTCACTCACACCTCCCAGCCAAAAAAAAAGCTGCACAATCAAATATTTCATTAGACTGCCTCTTGCTTTGATTGCTTCCATGGAGTTGATAAAGCTGATGCTTTCCTTCAAGATCTTGTATTAATGATGTGAGAATCAGACCATTGCGTAAAGCATGTCCCAACCTGTGGTGGCCGATTCCGATGAATCCTGGCCTTGTTATCTTGGATTATGCCCATGCCATCAGTAAAGAAAAAAAATCCATTGATGGAAAAACCTGATCATTCAGTATATTGAGGTAGTCAGCTTAAATTATTTTTTGGGGCACATAAGGATGTTGTGCTTAGACCTGTCCAACAGAAGCGTTTTCCAAATTCATATCCTATCTCATTTCGGATGTGGGGTAAAATTCTCTGAGGTTTAATGGCTTCGACATACTGTAAGAAGCTACTCACTGCATTTAGGGTTAAATAACCAGCTTAAACATATTAATCACTACAGTAATTATTTAATCGAAAACTCGTAACCATTTGCTTAGTTAATAACAGGTGGTGCTTTTTCCCCATTTTGCCCAGACAATATGTTATACAAAGTTAACCATCAGGGGGCAATTTTTGACTAATATTTACTGAGCAGGAGACTGCCTCTTGTAATTAGTTGTCACCATGTATTTGCTTATGTTTTATTACCTGGGCTTTAAATATAGGCAGTAGAAAATGATGCTGTGCAGACTGGAACAGATATATCTAATTGAATGAAAAGACATATTTTATTTTGATATGATTACCTGCAGTTAAAGTTACCTCATAATGCATATAATCATCATTATTTCCTTGTTATCCTCTGCATTTTAAAATAGCATTTCTCTGTTTTGCCATCCTCTATCTCAGCCAGCACCTGCTGAGCACTTTCTGTCTGTGCTCCCCTCTGCTCCTCCTTCCTGCTTCATCAATCACCTTGTGGAGGCAAATCATGTGCATATGGAGAGAAGCACGCTGGTTCAATCTGGCAAACCTATCTTTTATTGCCAGTTCATAATTGAGACGGTTTTCCTAAACAGGTGAAATCTGTCAAGCGCAACTAATAGGATCTCTCTTACTCTTTCATGTTTGCACTCTTCCATTCCTCCAATCATTGCTCAACATTTGCACTTCATATTAGTAAGGTTAAAAATATAAATTAATGAGGAAGTGGATGAAGCACATGTGTATTAAGAATTTTATTCAGTATTTGTTATTATTACTCATATATACAGCTAGTCAATGAGTAGAATTATCACACTAAATAAGAAAATGGAGATAGAGCTTCACTTAAGGTTCACATCAAACGTCAGAAAAAGTGGGATCTTCGTGATTTTTACCGTGGCATGTTTTCTGGTACCAGATGAGCTGGTTTGGGTGTTTTAGATCTTTGAATCTTTTGGTATTTTCACACACAACAATCTCTAGAAAATTATGTTCTAGAATAAATCTTCGTTGATGCTTACCAGGCTGAAACATCTTGTAAATGAGAGAGATCAGAGGAGAATGACCTGACTGATGAGAATTGACAGGACAGAAGTAAGCACTCTTTACAACCACGGTGAAAAGAAAAGCAGCTCAGAACTCACAACAGCAGAAGAGTACATCAGGTTCCATTCCTTTGATCTTATAGAGCCCAACTAGGCTGGATCTGTAAACATTTGTTTTTATTAATTTATTCATTAATTAATTTTAGAACCTGAGAACCTAAACCTTGCTCTCACAATGCTTGAAATACTTGGCCAAACAAACTGTAATTTAGGCACTACCAAAGAAAAGGCAACAGGGTATAATTTTACGACATTATTTTGATGAATGTTAATTAATGATTAATACAGTAACCACGGTTACATGTGATCTACTGTTTTGTATGCTGGAGGTTTAAATTGGATCTTTTGTAAGAGGATCCTGATATTGTTATGTTTATCCAAATCATCATGCTGTGTTTTTGTGAGAGTGTGTGAAAGTGAGCAGACCAATGTCATAAGCTCCACTCTCTTTAAGGTCAGTCTTTCACAATAGGAAGCTCACAGTCTGCTCAACACCAATCTACTTCTGTCTCGCCATTCCTTTTTTTTGTATCTCTCACTGCTTTGTCTTCCTTCCTTTCATTATTTTTTCAGCTTCAGTGCATTTTCTCGCTTCTCTCTCTCTGTTTCTCTCTCTCTCTCTCTCTCTCTCTGTTGCCAGACAGTGTGTAAGTGTTCTAACTTGGAGCAGTATAAGAGGGTCTGTGTGATTGGCTAAATTCAGAGGCAGTGTTCAAAATCGATTACAGCATGCCATCACCCAACTGGGTTTTGTGTCTACCATGTTTTCCTTTCATATCTCCACACCCTGGCCGTGCAAATCTTTTGCCTGCTGTCTCTGATTATTATACATCTCAGTTTCTTCTTTTCTTGGGTGTTTCTCCTCATCCTATACTCCTATACTAGCAGAATCCTACACTTTCATGTTCTGATATACCCTAACACACAACCCAGTTGTTCCTTTGATACTATTTGCTTCCCTTCCCTTCCCCTCCTCAAGTGGTTCTGTTTTATATTATAGGATAAATGACACATATGCTACCTGATAACAAGCTGAAATTGTTGAGCTCTCTTCCTCAGCAGGTTGATGTGCGGTGACTTAAGCAAGTGTTAAATAAACTTGCTGCGATTAGTTATTTTTGTGCCATTGAGATTGATTCTTCAGGTGTTATAGGGACAATGATCCTGACTGCCCAGAAAGTTGGAAGTTTAAAGCCCCATTCCACCAGGTTGGACATGTGTTGTGGCCTTTTAGCAAGGCCGTTAACCTTAACTGTATCATGGCTGATCCTATGCTTTGGCACCATCTTAACTAGCTGGGATATGCAAAGAAAAGATTTTCTCTGTGCAGTAATAAATATTTGACAAATAAAGTTTTTTTTCTTCTATTATATTCCAGACATTGTCATGCAATAACACTCTCTCCTTATTTCCAGTCAACACCCTGACCAAAGACACTCATGCCCTTTTAAATTTAAAATATGCGCTACAACAATAATTCTGCTTTATCTGGATTGCTTAGCTTTCTCCATTCCCCTGATTCTTTTGTGTGCCTCTGTGTGTGCTCAATCTTGTTGAGGTCAATGTAGACTGAAGAGAATTGCCATAGAAAGTGACAGGGAGAAGCCTCTTCGTTCTTTTTTTCAGTTTGCTAAGTTTTTTTCTTCTTTTTTTTTTGTATTATCGAAAGTCAGTGAACCATTCTCACAGAAACAGAAAGATGAGCTCAAAGAGAGGGCAATCCTTTGCTATGCCAAACACAATGTTCTCTCTCATTCTGGGAAAAGGAACACTATCAAGTCTACTTTTGAAAATGTGACTCTGTGTCATGCATTTCAGGAAAATCATAGCGTGTTAATGTGAGCACTCCCCACCCAATTCAATGTGTCATTGTGTCTTGGCCTGTGTTCCTTTGACTTTGCCTTCCTCTGTCTTACTCTCACTCTCTCCTCCTTCCGTCATCATCAGTTCATCATAATGATTAGAAGGCTTTCTAGCAATCTCTAAATGTCCTAATGCAGGCTGCATAACAAAGAGTACCACTGCCATATAACTAGTCAAAGTCAGACTGTAAATACATTGAGACAGAGAAGATACACTTTCAAGATTGCTTAAGGAGCTTTGGGCTGGTGAGCGAACAGAGATAGGTTTATTTCCTGGAGGAGTACATTATCCTATTTCTGATTTCAGTAAGAGCAGAACTCTGGTTAATGCCAAGGAACATTAGCAAGGCTATTGACTGCCAGCTCCTACTGCAATACACTAATATACGGTAAATTAGATGGGCCTTCATAAATCTATGCACTCTTATTAAAAAGCTTTTATCCACAAGTATCTTGAACAAAAGTCTCCCCTAAAACTTTAGCTTTTTTTTTTTTAGCTAAGTATCTAAAAAATGTTTCCCATTAAAGCAGCTATTAAACAATGCTGCTGCAATAAGTTACATATAAAGAACTTAGTGATGGGCTTGTGTGATGAATTATGAGCATCCCATTCTAAGTTCTCAATGAATACCATTTTTGATAAGTAAAGAACAATGCAGTGCAGGTACTGTTATAATTTATAATAGCTTTTAAAGGTGGAGTGATTAATCTTGGAGAAATGTTGTGGATATTTGAACTCAATAACCAAACAAATACAACCACCCTCACACACTTACCATTTCAATGCTCGCCCAGATGCTCCACCCCAAACTCATTGACGTGAGTTGCCAAAGCTACTGGAGCTCTCTGGCTGGCCAGCACCCAGGCTGGTGAGCAAACCAGGGAAAAGGCAAGGGCGAGAGGGCGGTGTCTCCTGGAGCTCAATAGACTACTGTAAAACAAACAACAAAAAAAAACTGATATCCCAGGGTCTTTAAACATTAACAGCTCCAGAATGGCTGGCACAAATAGCACCAACCTTTACCTGGGCCTAGTTCTCTTCCCCTGGACATAACTAGACTGGCCTCACGTGGCAAAACCAAACATTACAAGTCATTAAACCAATGTCATGCAAGCAAGTGAGCACACAAACATTTATACTGTAAAAAAAAAAAAACACAACTAAGTTAGATGTTTTTTTCCAAAATTACAAAAGGGAAAATGAAAATAGGTTTGTAAGAAATCAGATGAGTTAACAAATAAAATAGCATTTCCAGTACCGTTACCTAGCATAACATTTCTGCTTATGCACAATCCCAATGTGATAACAAATTTGTGTTTGGGGTCATCATGGTGCTAAAATCCCTTCCTAATTTCATACAGACATATAACATGACATAATATTAGACTGAACACTGTATAACTACCCAGATAGCACACACATGCCGCGGAGACGTCTATGCGACGTCATCTTTTTCATCTGGCAGATGTCTGGCAGAGGGCGTTTGCTTGAACGGCGCTTAGCCTACCTATTTAAGACGTAAATGAATTATAACGTCCCTGATCCGCTCTTTAGACAGATGTTCATACATCTGTCAAATGTCTGATTCATGTCGGAAAGACGTTGTTTTATTAAAACACCAACCTTCCATTATTTAAATTAAAAACCCGAAAGACCGAAACCAGAACCGAACCACAGATTAAGCACGCGCATATAACCGTCGGTATTTTAGGTGTGATTAAAAATACAAGAAATAGCTTAAACCAAAATAACGTGACTAAACATCGCTAAACAGCAGGTGATATTTATGTTCAGTAATTCGTTTCTATTTAGAAAGATTTCCACACGCCCGCCAAACGTTTGTCTTCTCAACACGCTGTGTTCTCTACTCGCGATATCTTCTCGCAATGTTTGCTTTGATATGTCCGGTTTTCATAGTGACAAGATCTTTTTGGTTTATCTTAACATGATTGAATCTAATACATGTTAAGTTGTTAAATTTCATGCAAATACAACATGATTTATTCATGTTTATCTTGGGAACATGAAATTATTATGTACAAAACACATATAGTACATTTTAGTACATGTAACAGGTAGCCAAGTTCCTTTTTTTGAGTGTATAAGGAAGAAAATGGGAAAAGGAAAATGAACCTGCACTTACATCTACAAAGTAATGTAATGTTCGTCTTTAAACTATATGTTCTAGTAAAATATCTTAAGTCATAAATTATTCAAGTCATAGCTGATGCTGCAGCTTCCCGTCCACAGGAAATTTCGGATGATAAAGATACGTCGTATAGACGTCGTATAGATGTAAAGACGATGTATCATTTAACAGCTCAAACAGGCGAGCTACAGACGATCAAAATACGACTATAAAAACGAACGCAATGTTTACCAGATAATACGCTCTTTAGCAGACGTGTCCGCGACGTACCTGTGCTATCTGGGTAGCTTATGTTATGTGTATATATAGCTCATGTTGTGGGTTAGTACACTGCCGCTACTGTAAAACAGTACTAGCTGGAATTAGCCAGGACAAACTTTACCAAATGGGTAAAAATAATAGGGGTGTATTGGTTATGTAAAAAACAACATACAAAACTAAAATTTTACCACACCTGGGTAAACCAAGAAAAAGAGTCTGACCCAGTAAGCTCAACATGAAAGTTTCTCCCCCTCCCCAAAAGTGGGTCTTTTGCACACAGAACAGACAACTAAGAGGCTAAGGCCTTGTTCACACGGGCGTTAAGTTTTTGGATAAACGAACGTGCTCTGAACGTCCTAGACGTTTATGTTGCATTTTGTGGTGGCGCTTGATTGACTTCTACACCGGCGTTCGTTTGTCTCTGTCTAACGTCAGCCTGCAGCCCAAATTGTAGTTTGTGTGTTAACCTGTGGGGGGGCAGTGTGTCGGGAACTGGATATGAAAGCCCGCCGCTACAGGGTTCACTCTCTGACTGCACAACGTTTTGTTTATGCCGTATAAACGCGTAGCCGGACAAACGCAAGTCACCAAAGCCCGTGTGAACACTCTCATTGACTCCTACGTGTAGAAAACACTCGCCACTTGTTCCGCGCTCACCGGACGCTACGAACGCAAGAAAAACGCTCGATTTTAACGCCCGTGTGAACAAGGCCTAAAATGGAATATTCCTTATTTATTATTAGAATATAATCACTTACCTCACCTTTATGTTATTTCAATTTAATCACTTTCTTGAGAACAAAAATGTCATGTCACTAATTAATAAAAAAAAAAAAAAACCACCATAATAATGATTAACTTTTTTTTTTTAACCTATTAACAGTTAAGCTGTCTAATAAATCTAACCTGAAATCCTAAGCAGTGCTCGAAAAACCTAAGATTTTCTGAAAAAATTGTCAACATTCACCGAAAAAAAAATAACTAAAGAGATTAGACCTTTGGCTTATATTGTAAATTATTGCATTTGCCATGGAGTTCACATTTTTTAAATTAATTAACAAAAAAAAAAAATGGAATTGAAAATGTTGATAAATGTGCTTCCATCCATATTTTTTATGTTTAAACATTTTTAGTGGAACTAAAACTACATATATTTATATCACAGTTTGTTCAGTGAACACAGTTAGACCATGTTATCATAATATTACTGAAGATGTTGATGGGCTCACTTGCCAAAGCACTTAATATGTACAGCATCGTTGCCCTGTCTGCAGCCACAGATGGCAGCACGGGCACTAGTCTCAGTGCCACTCCTTGGCAGCACACACTCCCTGCAGACCCTTCCCTTCTCAGAGTTGCTCATAGTCAGATGTGGCTTCATCATTTACTGTTGATTGATGAGCATTTCTTGCTGTCGTTGGGGTAACAAGTTCCTGTGACACGCCCTAGAGTCACACTTTGTAGCCACTTTTGAATTTGGCTGTGAATATTCATCCTCAAGCACAACTTGCCACATTGTACACATTGTAGCACCTGACTGCCAGTTCTTTGAGCTAGGCTGAAAATATACAGCCAGCAAATGCACTTTTGATAGGCTTTTAATATTCAAAAAGTCATGCTGGAAATACAACTAAAATGTCCTTTAGGCCAGTTAAAATTTTGGTTTCCCCAAGGAAAACAGCATTATATCATTAGGGATTAACTTTGTTAGTTTTAACAGTGTTAAACACATCCAGTCCATGTCTTTTCATGTTTGCAAAAAGCTTCACCCCTGGGTAGGAAGTGTTTATGAAAATAGAGAAAAAGAATCTAGTAAGGTCTGGCTTTTTTCATGTTGATAAGTTTTTCTGTGTGCTCTCATGTTCTGCATTAACATGGAATTTTGTGACATAAACAGTGGAAATGTCTGTCATGACCTAGTGGAGGGAGCATACGTACTGTTGGAAAATGTAGTCAGAATCCCTACTGACTCAAGTGACTCATGAGACCCGGACCTGTTCAGTGTGTGATTCAGAAGGATTCGAATCCGTTAGTCGAAACCAACGTGGTTGGTTAGCTTGTAGGCGGAGATAACTGATAATCATTGTCTTCTGCTACTTCTTTTTTTTATTTTACTATTGTTAAGACAATTGTTTAAACGCCCAGATCATTGAAAAGCTTTCTCTTCCCATGGCTTTAGGAAAACTGGTCTGGAAAAGCAGTTTCTATTGTCTGCATTTTTTATTGTCTATGGCTCCAGTAGAATGCCTATGGTGACACACAGCCCAATTGAAGTTTTTGTTTCCTTCACCATGACAGGTCCACTAGCTGCTGAATGGAGTTTCTCTTTTTTTGCTCTGTCTGCCAAATGCCTAAATGTCCCCATGTTAATATATCACTCCTTCCAAATTCACAACTATAGCTCTTTTGTAGCACACCTGTAGCAGACTTGCATTGTCAGGCAGCTTAATCTTTACCTTTGGCTTGTGGTATTATCATATTTGCCCAAATTCTCCTTCTCCTCAAACATGTCTATTGCCCACTGACCCTTTTCTTGGGGTCAGCAGGCATGCCATAATTTGTGTCTAAATCCTTTAAGTGTAACTGGCAGAACTGGCAGAGATCTCTCCTGGTCCCTAACATGTACCCACCTTACAGAAATGCAGGTATCCGTGAAAGATTTTGTGTACAGCTCCAGCAGACAGAAGAATCACTTTTGCAAGATGACAACAAGTTATCCATCAAATTTTAAGGATCAGATGTTCCACTTGCTAAAAAGTTTAAAATGCTTGCACCATTCAAATGTTTTTTCTTTGCTAAGAGTCTCATCACCATACTGTACTTGAAGCTTTCTGTAAACGTCAATCAGTTTTATAAATTCATTCTTCTGCTGGTGAGACAACAAGTCCCAGTTTGTTTCGAACTCCTTTTGTAATACACTTTAGAATGTTTACCTTATAAACCTACATTATTGCAAGCAATGACCACATCCTGATATGAAATGGCAAGACTTTAACATATTGACACCTGAAACTCACCTAGTGCATAGACCTAGTGCCCTGCCTAGTTTGCTTATTGGAAAGATATCCTTTTAATTTTTGTTTGTGGTTGTGAAGATTTTAATTAAATTGGAATAATTATTTTTTCCCCTTTTGGTTCATTTTTGTAGCCTTGTGATGACCTATGTTTTAATATATTTTTCTTTCTTTTTGTAGGTTATTGAAAAGGCATTACAGTATGTGCCTCTTCCATTGTGCTGGTGAAAAAAAAATGTGGCAACCTACGAATTTGTGTTGATTACCACCAGCTCAACAGCAAAAATAGAAAGGCTGCGTTTCTCCTTAACTGTACTGAGAAGTCCCTAGATGCTTTGTCTGGTCCACGGTGGTTCACCACTATGGATTTGGAAAGTGGATGCAATCAGATCTCTGATACAGACAGTGCATGTTTAAAGACTGCCTTTTGTATACCATTAGGCTGTTTAAACTTAATTAGATTGCCTTTGACATTTGTTATATGCCACAGAAAGTGCAGTATGTTTGGTTATGAGAACTGCCAGTCAATGTTGTTATATTATATTATAGTGTTTTTTTTTCATTTTAGATTAACATGTGAGCTGCTTAGAGTTAGTACTAAGTCAACTGCAACAAGATAGCTTAAATGTCATATTGAAAAAGCCTGGTGTCTGGGCCATATTGTTTCCATGGATGGAATATCACCTGATTTAGACATGACATCCCCTGTTCCCAATTGGCCATGTCCCATGATTATTTTAAAATTTCTGCTCCTATCTAGGTTTCAACAGTTACTACCATCGATTCATCGAGGGGTACTCAAAGCTTGAAAGACGTTATTGTAGTCAGAACTAGAACAATGCAATGTCAGCTTTAAGGGTAAGGCTTGTAAAGGCCTTATATAGGTACCACCTATATTTCTTTTGCTAATTTTGCACTTCATTTTAGAAGTTGATACTATGTCATTGAGGCTTTGGAGCCATCAGTGCATTGTTTGGACAGACCCATAATAATAAAACATTTGAATAATCCATAGGTTGTTTGGACACAGTCAAGCGGAGTGCTACAGAACAGACTCAGTTTATCCAGACAAGGCTCATCTGCTTGAATTAGACCCACTGATTTTGTCACGAGAGGTGAAACTCTAACTTTGTCTTTGCAGCAGATTATTGAAAAAGTGGAGTTACAATCAGCAGCCCAGTTTTCCAGCTTTTGCTTACACCCTCGCTGATTTGAAAATAGATTTCCTCAGGTTTGGGAAAGAACTCCAAATCCCAGTCAACTTTCTTTCGGTTAGGGTAAGAGGACCTTAGGCTGGGGTAGTTGTGGTGTCAGGTGGCCTTAATGGAGGTACAGAATGGGTGCAGGTCACTGTACAGTGGAGAAAGAAATGGCATGACATGTTCGCCTGTTCCCATCACTTAGAAATGGGTTGGTGTATCTCATAGACTTCTCTTATGAGGATGTAATAAGATTCAACATACTTGGAGAAGCATTGTTCAAAAGCTAGTGATGGTTCCCACTCCTGGAAGAGTGGTGTAATCAGTAGCCCTGCAGCAAAACCCTGGCCAAGTCCGGCGGGTACATCAGATGTTCTATCCTGTTGTTCCTGTGCTGTAATTCGACTTCTCTCCACTAAGGTACATTTTGGATCTAAAATGGCTTATTCTAGTGTAGATGCAGTGTCGGTTGACCATAGACCTACAAATATCGATAGTTTGCCCTGGGATTTTTGTAGCTGAAAGTAGCATCACTTTCTTTCCTGTACACCAGTTGCTACAGTATTGATTTTGTGGTGTGTATGCATGTGTGTAATTGCAACAAGCATGATTAAGGTGAGCAGTACATTTCCAGTAGCAGGTAATTATCCAGTGGAAATTAATTTTGGCTATCTTCAAAATATATATATTTTTAATGTGTATCTTATGTGGAGTGTAACAGCTTAGTGCTGTGTATTGTATTGCTTGAGGCAGTGCCACATAAGTCATGTTGTTTTTGTCTGAGTAGCGGGTTCTGAGCCTCAGTTTCAATCACTTGGGTCATCAACCACTGTTTAAAGTTCACCTTAAAAAACTTTTTTGTAGGATAAGACAAGAAAAAAACAAGTATTTCCCATAGTGCATTTCTCTTTCCCCAAATGCATTTCAGTGAATCACATAACAGTTTGTCAGTAACTTATCTGGTATAAAGACAAGACATGTTATGTCATGCTCATGTCACATCTGTTGTTAATGGGTTAAATGCCACTTTTTGTCAGCTTTTTTCAGGTTGTTGTTTTGGCTTAAACCATGAGTGTCCGCCATTATAGAGCCCACTGGTGTTTTGTATGCATTCAACTCAACCCAGTCTGTCAATACTGGCAGCATTCATGTCCTTTTATCAGGTTGCAGATTAAATGCATTTGATATGAACCCTAACGAAACTGATACATTGTGGACCAACTATGTAATTCACTTGGGAGAATACATAGCCACATGTGTGTGCTAATGTGACTGATAGCATACATCTTAAAAATAAAATAGAATAAACTCCCTACTTTCATTAGGAATTACAGAAAAAGGCACTTGCTTCAGTGCAGGGATTTTCAAAAAAGCAAACTTAATCCCTTCATGCTGAAACCGCCATAAATTAATATTTCAGGATGTTCTGCGAGCACTTACATTTTGCACACTTACATAACGGCCAATAGTGAGTTTTATACAAACTGCTAGTTGGGGGTATAAATGCAAGTTCTGAGAATTCCTATTGTTTCTACAGTACTTTATGGGCTCCTTCTGTGACATTTTGTGAAGTGGAGGCAAAGAGCACCACATTTCCATTACAATCATATTTTAATGATTGACTACTGCTGCATTGTATGTGCAAGCCCTAGATACCTCTAGTAGTTTCGATTATAGTATTACCTGTTTTTGAGAAGAACTAAAGATTCCTGGTACTGTTGATACAGGAATAAAAATGATATAAATTCCTACTGTGAAAATATACCTAAAGTAACTTAGTTTCTAAGAAAAAAATTGCAGGTTCCTGGAAAATCTCCTGTGGTAGAAACTTCATTTTCACTTATGTAACTCAAACGCTTTGTGCCCAAAGACTACTTTTCTAGCAGAGCATTTATCTCTCTAATCTCGATGTGAAATTCCAACCTATAATTCTAAAGGGGTTATTATAAAACTATTGATCTGCACTCCATAAAACAATTTCTGGACTTATATATTATTTAATATACTAGCAAGTTATATACAATGGTATCGTCATATACTCTGTGTCCAAAAATATGTGGACATCTGTTAATTACATCTGTTTTTTTTTCTGAAATTTACCCCATTCCATCTCACACAGCATCAGTGCCTGACCTCAAAAATGCTTTTGTTGCTAATCGGGCACAAATCTCCTCAGTCAGACTCCAAAATCTAATTAACAGCCTTACCAAAGGAAGTTATTATTAAAAACACAGCTGGTTTTGTTGATTAAGTGTCTACATACTTTTGGTCACATATTGCTTTATGATAGTCATAGTTTAAAATCACTTGGTTTCTATGTAATGATAAATGCATTTTTTAAAATCAAATACATTGATTTATTACAGGACAATAGAATCACTGCTTTATACAGATTAGAGCTGTACAGTACACGATTCTGTGTTTTAATTTTGTGACTAACTGCACAAGCTGGTGATAACACCTGAGCCTCTACAGGCTGATTCTCTACTGTTAGCTCGGCTTCTCTAATGTAAGTAGACACTAGCCTCAAATAGCAGTGCTTTTTTCATAAATTCTCTATCAACCATCACATCGTCCCACAGTTTGTGATTATCAAGGATCTCTGAGTGAGATAAAGCTATTACTGCAGCACCACTCTTATGTCTTAGGGATAAACATTAGCATAAAACATGGTACAAGCAGAACTCAGTTACATGTGCATATTATGGACAAATTTTAAAAAAAAAGAAAAAGAAAAAAGTTTTTTTTCAATGTTGTTTAGGTGATAGAAGTAACTAAATAATTTCTTTGTTGTTATCCTGATTATCTTTCTGGAAAACCATAGAAACTATTTCCCAGCTCTTCCACTTTATATTGAATATCTAATTAATAAACTGATATAATTTTCTCATCCAGCAGCACATTTTAAGCTTTATCAAAATAATCATTTAGAAATTATAATATATATTAATATATTATATATAATTGAGCAGTATTGTGGATAATCATCTTCCATGCTCGGTCTCAGTGTGTGCATCACTCGTCATAGTCAACATCCATGCCCAATATACTTACTTTAGTATGTTTACTATAACACTGTGACCATGTGCGCGCCCATAAAGCATTCTTATTTTTTGTTTTTGTGTGTGTGTGTGTGTGTGTGTGTGTGTGAGAGAGAGAGAGTGGTCCTGCGACAGTAGCCCCCTTTCTTCTCCTCTCCTCTCTCTGGCTCGCGTGTAGTGGTGCGTGTGTCTGTGAAAGTCATCCTACACAGTAGTATAAAATAATAATAATAATAATACAAGGTTATCTTTTCCTGAAGTGTGTATACATTATAGTATACACTTTTGGGCTGGGATATACTTACTTACTTAGAGCATGTTGTCTAAGATTGCATATTTACCTGATTGTTTCACAATTTTTGAAGGAACCCCCCTGTAATTTTCAACAAATTGCTATTTTTCTATGTTGTTACTTTCAATTTTTTAAATGCTAATAGGATCTACACTATCGTAAATAAATACTTTATAATTATTTTCAGGGCATCAGCTGTTGCTTTATGGGGTTATATGTTTATGCACAACACATGTCTGCATTGGCCAGAAAAAATTATATCGCTCAAATCTGAAAGCATTCTCTGATAATGTGATGTGTCCTGCTATAGAAATATTTTCGTGTTTGTTTGTCTGTTTGAGAATACTTATTTAATTGGTAATGTCCTAATGTATTCCCATTTAAAGAGAAAGTTGTGTATAATTTTACCCTTTTCTGGCGCAATTGATGTCTCTATTTAGAAGCCAGTGTAGACTGGTTACGGTGTCTGCTTTGTGTGCTGCTTCTTGCACCCCCTGTTTGTAATGTCTAAAATCACCTATGCTTGAAAATATGTGTACATCAAAGACAAGACTGGAAGAATTTAAGGCATAGTCAGGGACTTTGGCAGGTACTTACTGGATCTTGTTATTTTAAGAATCAAAAATCAAACAAGCACAGCACTCCCACTCAGGGTTTCTTTCACTGTCATGGTCCCTGGCCCCATTTATTATTTTTGTTCCATTTCATATACATCAAAAGGAAGGAGAAGCAAAATATAGCTTCTGAAATTTGTGCAAATAGCTTTTCACAGTTCATTGTCCAACCTGCAGAAGCATGTAGCAGCAAGCAATTAGCTGACTGAATTACTATTTAATCAGCTAGCACTAGTTTAATCCAGCATAAAACCTAAGTCCTATAGTAATGGTCTATTGTCGGTTTCTGTTTGATGTTGGTGGTTTACAACCAAAATGCTTTCAAAACAACAATAGGCAAATTTGGGTAACTTTGGTTTGCTAAAACCCCCCGAAAAACATTAATTAAATTGTCAGTTTGCTCTAGTTTTCAAGATAGGCTACTGTGCCAATGATAATGAGCCTGAAGGCTCGTTACTTTCCACCATACAGTGCTTTAGGATATTTTGCTGTCTGAGACTACCTCAGGCTCCCTTAGACAGATCTTTTAACTAAACTGTGGAGTAGTTCATGATGTGTATGTCACATCGTATGTGTGGATGTTACATGAAAATCCATATAAATAAAAGAAAGGTTGATTTGTACATTGGACAGGACTCATTCTTTTAATGAAATCTTCATGTTTCTTACATTATAGGACCCGAAACCAATTTCCAAAAAATTTCTGTCTACATATCTGTAGGTCTGTCCAGCTAGATTTTGCCACAGCATCACATAAATTTGGCTGGACAGATTTTACCAAAACTTTTGCAGTACTTAGACACACCTTGTGGTGTATTTATTTAAGGGTCCTGATACCTTGGCACTTTGTGCGCTCATTTAGGTAGCACCGGTAAGGTATCAGAGCCACCGAAAGAAAAAAGAAACGAAAAAAAAGATGCAAGGAAAGAAAGAAAAATTAAGACAGAAAGAAAGATAGACAGGCAGACAGAGAGCACTCAAGAGAGGGAGAGAGGCAAAGACCCAGCCTCTGTTTCCCTAAGACGCAGGCAAGAGAGAGAGAGAGAGAGAGAGAGAGCGGCACGCTGTCCTTAAGGCGTGCGCTCCCAGGTTAAATATAAAAGCACAAGCACAAAACTCTCTCTCTCTCTGTAAGGGCATAGGCCCCGAGAGGATCTAAGTTTTTGTTTTAGCCCTTATCAGTTCTCGCGTAGCTGTCGGAGCTCTGTTCATTTCATGTTTTCAGTTTTCTTTTGTTTCCTTTTAAGTTCTAAATGACAACATCTCATGGTACGCCTCTGCATATACCGTACCACATAACAGACGGTTATGTGACATTTTGTACAATTTCCTTATATTTAGCCACCAATCCAGTGGAAACCAATATCATATAATTCTGTCCTACCAAACAAAAGTTTGTGAAATGACAAAAATTAAGAGGTTCATCTTTGTTGGCTTATTTTTAGCTTTAACCCTTAGGCAGGAGCAGACTGGGACCAAAAAGTGGCCCTGGACTTCCTGGCCCACAGCATCCCACCACATCCCACATCATAATATCCTCCTAAGACCCGAAAGAAAAAAAGTTCTCAGATTTGCATTTTTTTTTTAATATAACATAAGTCTGTGAGATGTCAGAAATATGTCTCACAGATTTTTTTGTCCCTTGTAATTGACCCTGGGTCTTGCTTTGTCGATGTACAATGAATTTTAGTTCTATTTAGTAATATATAATATAGTTATATAATTATAATATAATATAATAAGTAATATATATATTATACCATTACCACCCGGGCAAAGCTATGATGTCACTAAATGTGATGTCACTGAAGGTGATGTCACTCAATATGATGTTCCACAGAAGGTTCATAACCACTTTTCGGTGTATATTTGAGGCATTGTCACAGCTGACCAGTTTGAGATATAAAAATTTGCATCCTCAATGTCTTTAGATCACATAGGCCCGGTTCAGTGTCCATTGCATAATTTCCTAGGAAGAGTGTATTGAATTCCTTTGGGTGCGTTTTGGCAGACACAAAATAACTGACTTCCTCTTGAGTTGAGCCCATGACATGCAATGTGAAATTTGTTTAGCTTAATGAGCTGTCATTTGTGCAAGTGTGCCCAGGGGCCCAGATTTTCTGCCATCCTAATGGCAGCAGATTTCAATGTCTGCCAATTTTCATAAGTTTTTGAACATGTGAATATGCCCAATAAGCCCAAAATAGTGGAACAAAAAATTCCTAGGAAAACAATAGGGCTCTTCACACACTATGATGACATAGTGCTGATGTCATAGTGCTTGGGCCCTAATAAGATACATATGTAAAGTCTGGTCTTTTGCCAGAGACCTGGTGGTCTGGTCTGTACTGTACTGTTTGTGGCAGCCAGATCAAAGCAACATAGGATTGTGTGGACAGTCTATTTCCTTGTGCCGCTTGACATTAGATAGAGGATGATCATGTGGTCCACTCCGCCCATGTTTTTATTAAACTCTGTTACAACAACAGGTATACAGTAGTAACATGGCGCTTGTCTATTGTTGACCATCTTGGGCAGATATCCTGAGGCTCTATTCCATGGATGGAAGATGCCAAAAGACCTTTCTTGTTGTCCAGCCTTTTTGTTTAGCAATCTCTGAGTGTTTCCTGACTATCATTCTGATGCGCCTCTCTCCTGTTTATTGTCACTGGACATTTAAGACTTACAGATCTAAGAAAGATGAATATCTGATTCTACATAATCGTCCCTGTTGCCAGGAGACCGTTTTCCTTTAAGCAATCCAGCACTTTAATAGAAGTGAAATACAGGTGTAGGTATAGGTGGAATCCTCCTGGTAGTGACCCTGCCATGCAAACAACAGCATTTCTTCCAATCCCCACCTGCTTGTCTTGAAATGTGTTTTGACTCCTGTAGACTTCAAAGTTAAGCACCAAACCACTGTAACTGGCAAACAAAAAGACTCTGGATCTGTAAAATTTTGTTTCCCAAGCTCACATTGGCACACAGGACACTGGCCTGTAAAAGAATCATTTGCCAGCTTTGAGGGATCTTGATCAATTGAGGCAGCCTTGTTGACTAATGGTTTCGGTTTAAAAGAGACCTGACTTTCCAAAGAGAATCCACTTTTTTTCTGGTAATCCAGGATGGCAAGGTCATTTGATGGACTGACGAAGTTATGCAGTAATGACAGTAATGGTCTTTCTGTAGTGGCATTGTCTTTCCTGCCCAATACATATAAAGCTTAGTGTATTTAAGGGCAAGGCCCCTACAAAGGACATGGAGTAAAATGTGTATTTTTAAAGGCTTAAAATGAACATGCCCTTATAAAATCATAACATAATATAGTTAAATATAGTCTTCACAAATACCCTTACGGCCATAGAATGTGCCTGCTGCAATCGCCGCCAATCTAGAAAGACAGAACATGTGATCTGTTGGCCACACCCCCACTTGTGTGACATCAATAGAAAGCCCAGTATGTACTCTTTCCAGTACATTAGGAAACAAACATAATGCATACATGGTTTGAATTGCTGGGTCTCAGGAGGATATATTGGCTCATTAATGTGGAGCTTTGCTAGTATGAGGATATATAATGCAATACAGAAATAAATGTTATTTAAACATATTACTTGAAGTATCATTTAACATAGATTGGGTCATATTTGTCAAATAAAGAAAGACAATATTTTAGCTAGTCAGGGGGTATCATCTTGATGCAGTGCAAGATATACCACTCAGCAGTGTAACAGGGGCAGTCATAAAGAATCAGTGCCAAGTAACAAGTAATAAGGATGGTAAACAAATTGAACTGCTAAGCTGGAATAAAATCAGTAGCGTCTAGCATTACGGTCTAGCATTCATTACTGAATGTCAGAATGGGAAAGGAAGGTGATTTAAGTAATTTTGAGCGTGGCATGGTTGTCGGTGCCAGACGGGCCGGTCTGAGTATTTCACAATCTGCTCAGTTACTGGGATTTTGACGCACAACCATTTCTAAAGTTTACAAAGAATGATGTGAAAAGGGAAAAACATCCAGTATGCAGCAGTCCTGTGGGCGAAAATGCCTTGTTGATGCTAGAGGTCAGAGGAAAATGGGCCGACTGATTCAAGCTGATAGAAGAGCAACTTTGACTCAAATAACTACTCGTTACAATCGAGGTATGCAGCAAAGCATTTGTGAAGCCACAACATGCACAACCTTGAGGAGGATGGGCTACAACAGCAGAAGACCCCACCGGGTATCACTCATCTCCACTACAAATGAAAGGGAAAAAGAGGCTACAATTTGCACAAGCTCACCAAAATGGTCTGATGAGTCTCGATTTCTGTTGAGACATTCAAATGGTAGAGTCAGAATTTGGCGTAAACAGAATGAGAACATGGATCCATCATGCCTTGTTATCACTGTACAGGCTGGTGGTGGTGGTGGTGTAATGGTGTAATGGTGTGGGGCACTTTTTCTGACCATGTCCATCCCTTTATGACCACCATGTATCCATCCTCTGATGGCTACTTCCAGCAGGATAATGCACCATGTCACAAAGCTCGAATCATTTCAAATTGGTTTCTTGAACATGACAATGAGTTCACTGTACTAAAATGGCCCCCACAGTCACCAGATCTCCACCCAATAGAGCATCTTTGGGATGTGGTGGAACGGGAGCTTTGTGCCCTGGATGTGCATCCAAAAAATCTCCATCAACTGCAAGATGCTGTCCTATCAATATGGGCCAACATTTCTAAAGAATGCTTTCAGCACCTTGTTAAATCAATACCATGTAGAATTAAGGCAGTTCTGAAGGCGAGAGGAGGTCAAACACCGTATTAGTATGGTGTTCCTAATAATCCTTTAGGTGAGTGTAAGGCAAAATCAAGGCAAATGGAATCGATCAGTAATTATAGCTGAAAGATTACAGCTGGACAGAACAGATGCTTAATTCAAGGAATACACTGGAAATTAATTTTAAGACTTTGTTAGCTACAGAGAGGAAAGTTGTTAATTATTATGTATGTTGATGAGGTAAATGAAACATGACAATTAAAATGATTGATTGGCTATGGTTTTCAAGATATTTGGGTTTTATGATTAGGGCTATGTAGACAAATCAGCCTTAAACTTTAAAATTTAAAAACATTAACATTAAACCTAACATTAAACCCATTTTAGATTCCCCTTGTGCCACTAGGGCAGATCTGTGGCTCCTTGGGCCATCTGGAAATGTGTTGTGGTGCCATTTTGCACCATTTTGTGGTGCAATTTACAGGGGTTTATATACTGTATACACTCACCTAAAGAATTATTAGGAACACCATACTAATACGGTGTTTGACCCCCTTTCGCCTTCAGAACTGCCGTAATTCTACGTGGCATTGAGTCCAAACAAGGTGCTGAAAGCATTCTTTAGAAATGTTGGCCTATATTGATAGGATAGCATCTTGCAGTTGATGGAGATTTGTGTCTGACACTGGGTTGTTAGAGGATCGTTTGGGTGCTGTGGCTTGCATTGGTGGGTCTTCATGGATTAGGCTTATTTGTTCGTTGTATCCTGTGAATGCTTTGTCAGATTTGGGATCTGTGGAATTTGGAGCTCTGGTCAGGAACCTTAAACTTTTTAAAACAAAATGTCAATAAACCATTGAATATCTATTTTGTCTCAATACTTTAGGCTACTACTGCATATTGTACGTATAATACAATGCTAATAAGAAAATGTAAATAAAGGTCTTTTGATACAGTATATTGAATCTTGCCTTTTAACTTCACCATATCCGTAATATGGATTCTTATACAAATAAACCAAATGTTAATTAAATTTTAAAATGTGTAATATTTAATTTGCCTCTTGGCATGTCTCATAGGAAATTAAAAATGTCAAATTCTTATTAATTATATATTTTATGCAACTCACAGGCCTAAAATAAAACCTCTTGAAATTTAAATATAACTGTAGTTAAGAGTTTTAATTGTCCGTTTTTATTCAGCTCATAATTATATAAAAGCTTTTATATATGATATAAATAATAATTAATAGCTTTCATACATATATGCAAATAATAATTCCCAGCTTTCATATATATGATGCAAAAAAGTCTGTTTACAGTGCTGGTAAGTAATATTAACCCGGTTATTCTGCTAATATCATATTTATTATCTAGCATTTAATTAAATGACATTTGTTTACATTAGAATTGCTGTAAGGATAATTTGGCCAATTAATTAATTCATTAGTTACTTTAACAATTCTAAAGCTTTGATTACCTTTGGTGTTTTTTTTTAAATAAAGCACATTTTCCCCCATGGAATGTGTTTGATTTGTTAGATTATGTTTTTCACCATATCAGACATATTCAATTCAATTCAGCTCAATTTTATTTGTGCAGCGCTTTTGGTCATTGTCGCCAAGCAGAATCACAGACTTAAAATGAATTAGAAAAATGGAAGGAAAAACAATTATAACTATCAGTCTGACCCCGGTGAGGAAGCTCAGGGAACCGGTGGCAATGAAAAACCCCGAAATGACAATAGGTTAAAATCTTAAAAGCAACCAGACTCAACAGAAAACCGGTCCTCCTATGGGTGATAACAGATAGTATGACAGTATGATAGTATACTGTAGTAAATCAATCCCTGCTATATACTGTATGTCTGCTGTGAGACTGAACGTTCAATACAACAAGAAAGGGGTTTAAGTTAATATAAAGTGAACTTTTATTTTTGATGAAGACTAGGGTACAAAATTGATTAAAAAAAAAAGTTCAGTCCTTAACTATAGAGTCACTGCAGTCACAAGTCACAGAAAACCTGCCCGTATCAGATAAGAACAAAATGACCTTCATGGTTATCATGTGGAACTTTCTCAGCTCAAACCAGAATCCTTCATGTGGCAAAAATGGGATACCAGGATGAGTCAGACAGGTCTGGAGTGCAGAAGGGGTTGAGATCACTGCTAACTCGGGAGTAATGTGTGTACCTTGACAGAAAAAGAGAGGGAGAGAAGCTAGGTATAGTTTTGTATGCTAACTGTACATAATGTTTAAGTTCATTTATATTTAGTGCCAAGTGCAAGCAGAGACTCCTGCAGGACTAGCTATGACAGCATAACTTAAAAGGAGAGCCAGAATGAAAACACTCACATGAGGCCTCTCTTGGAAGTAAAGAAACCAGGCACTTCACTGTCAACAGACCTGAGTGATCAGTGAGAGTGGGGTAAGACAGCATTCAAACATATAACAAGTCCCCCAGATCCGAACCTTTACATAAGAACAAATCTATTCACAAGAGTCTTGGCTACATATATATACATATATATTATATATATATATATATATATATAATGAAACATTCAGATTGATTTGTTACATCACATTTCAATATGTGTCTGTTAAACAGCAACATCTATGCTTATCCTTTTTTCCCCCCTTCCTGTCATAAAGACCACATAAGCTGCTAGGCAACTCCCAAAGAAAATTATTGTTGTATAAAAGCCAGTTGTTTAATTTGTTTATACTGTAATGATGAACTATCTTGAACAGATGTCTTGTTGTTGTTCATGATGGATGTGGATGATTTCATAAATGGCAATAAATGAACATAATTAAGAAGAGCTGTTGCTGTGTTATGGTGCCCACTTCCCATTGAATTAAATATAATGAGGCCCATTTCTTACAATAGTAAGGCCCCCACTTAATACACAATATTCCAGAGGTCAACCTGAGGTTTTGGTAAACTTCATGTCAGTACTGATTTCAATATGAAAAGTTTCAGTACTGATTTCATGTAAAAGGTTTATTTAGTTTTACTTCCAGTAAATGAATGAATATCGGGTATTTACACAGTGTACTGATTTAGTAAAAGTTAGATTGCTGTGTTAGTTCTACTGATGGACAGTATACAGGCTGAAACCCTAACCCAAGACTGCTACAACCTTGAAGTGAAATAGATTTCATTTGGCACGGTGGTGTAGTGGTTAGCACTGTCGCCTTGCGCCTCCAGGGTCCGGGTTCGATTCGTGTCTCTGTGTACATGGAGTTTGCATGTTCTCCCTGTGCTTGGTGGGTTTCCTCCTGGTACTCAGGTTTCCACAGTCCATAGATATACCGGTTAGGCTAATAGGCGTTCCTAAATTGCCTGTAGCCTGTAATGAGTGTGTGAGTTTGTGTATGTGTGTGTGCCCTGCGATGGATTGGCACCCTGTCCAGGGTGTATCTATGCGGCATACAACATTTGAAGGTGTATTTGTTTGTTGCTGCTGTGAAATAAAATTTAAATAGTCAAATTATCATATTTAAATTTGCTGGTAACAATTATTTTCCACCTTACATACTTGGTAGAACAAAGTTTTGACTGCAAATTACAACTTCAAGTCTTCTGGGATGTGTTTCCAAAACCTGGCACATCTGGATCTTGATGGTTATTTTTAGGCAATTCTTCAATTTTTGCCTAGTTGCTCAATATCTTTTAAAAAAGATGCAGAGAATTGCTAACCAGCAGTATTTAAGTCTTAGATTCTCAATAAAACTATTTATTTATTTATTTATTAATATATACATTTTGAGCCAAACAGTGTAGCTGTGTAACCGTGTAGGGTCATTGTGCTTTAGAAAGTAACATACCTTGCAGGGTCAATCATGTGTTAACTTGTTGCCTATAGAACAACTTTTATTTACTAGGACTGCCCAGTATTTGGTTAAATCCATTTTTATGGTAGGTGTTCTGCTGAGAGGTGCATTGTTGTAGCTTCTCCTTTCACTTAAGTAGACTTGAGAACATGATAGAAATGGAGCCACATTAACATGTAAAGAATACAGTGGCATATGATGTATCTCACTTATTTGTAAAGTAATATATGATAAATATATGAATGTATCAGTATATGCAAAGAAATAGCCTTATCACAGCACTGAAGTACATTTGGTGGTATGTGACCTACTACTGACCTTTGATCAGGTTATTTAGGTTCCTTAACATTGGTGCAGTTTTTGAGATCATTGGTCAGATTACTAAAGGGAAAGCCCCTCTCCTATCCCAGGTCTTATTTCTCTTTTTTTATCAGTACTAATTAGATTGTGATTGTCTGTTTACTGAGAAATATAGTAAACACTAAAATAAGAAACCATGACATGGCAAATTAAGACAGCAAACCTTAATTTGGTAAATCAATAGTAGGTCTTGTCCTCTGTCAGACAATGGTAGGGTTAAATAGAAATGCAGATTGTATCAAATGCAATTGATACAGACTAAACAGTTACCAGAATAGTAACATAAAACAGGATGAAAAATGACAATAATTCCATGTGTACTTTTTTATTGTGGCTGCATTTTTAAAACCTTTTTTAAATTGGGATCTGATCGTTTACAGCCATGTTGGGTTGTATTTCATTCTAAAATATATTATAGCAAATTGGAAAATATCCTTAATGATTGAAATTGATTACAATCCAGTACTATTATCTCCGGTTCAAACCCCCATAATTGCTGGGCCACTGTTCAGCCCTTGAGCAAGGTCCTTCCCCCTCAACTGCTCAGATGCAGTTGGGCTTCGAGCTGGCAACAACAGCCATGTAAGAAACTGGTAGGGAATGTTCAGTGTCCAACGTGCCTTTGCTTAAGGAAAAAAAAAACAATATCTACCGGTGGATGGCAAAAAGAAAGAAATAATATACAATGAATTAGCTAGGTCTCCAGAACTTCAATGCACATAGTTTCTACAAGTCTCTGGAAATGCATTAGAGAGATGATATCCTAAATAAATAAATAAAAAATATTTTTTTGATGGAGATTACAGTCCAACACATCAGTCCAAATCTTGCACAGGTGTTCAATTTGGATGAAATCAAGGCCAAGGGCAAATTTGACAAATTCTGATACTCAGACCAATCAGTGAGCCCTCATCAGCACCACCATCAGAAGAGCTGTTAATTTTTTTTATTATATAATAAATGTGATCCATCAGAATAACTTTTTTTATTTGCAGTGACCCTACCCTCTGAGGCGAAATTTAATTTAATGGCTTATTTAAAGCTGAGAGAGATTTAGCATCTTATGTCATTTCATTTGATAACGTACTGTAGGTGCTTTGATCTCCACATTATGTGTGTCAGTCACCTTTTTGGTAAATAGTCATGTTAATAGTTTTACACCAGAACTCTCTTTCTCTCATGCATTATCTAGCCTTAAAGACGTTTGAGAGGAAATACTGCAAGGACATCACGTTTATCTTCTTTTGCAAGGCTGTCGCTCCTCTGTCTGTGTCTGAGCAGTAATCACAGTGTGTGTCAGTGTGCCCTCTTCTAATTGGCCTGTCACTCTCTATGTACTGGCAAGGAGGGGTCGGCCTTTGTGTGGCTGCCATGGCGACCGGCTGAGCTAATGAGAGGGAAAGGGCTGTGACTAATGACATTGCTCCATCCATCTGAAAATGAAGCAGTATAACACACACCCACATGCAGGCACACTTTTGCTGCTTGTGTCAACACCTCTAGCTTTTTGAAGACAGATTGCTGCATATTTGTGACATATTGTTTGACATTTGCTAGAAGTGTGCTTATATAAACTGTTCTCATCTGCACATCCTAATAAAGTCTCAGATTAATGTGAAACTCTTAATCCGGATTATTAATCCCTAATTGTATGTAGTTGACTATAATTGTGACAGATGGTCTGCTGCAGTCTTTAAAAAAGATCCACATTAATCATGCAGTTTTTATGCAATGGCATGGACAAGCGTGCTCCTAACTCATAATGTGGATGATATAGCATTATAATTAACAATGGAAAGTTTTACCAACCCTTGGATCTTGTTTTTTTTTTTTTTTTTCCCCTTTGATTATATATCCTGACTATGAAAACATGAACAGTGGAATTGATGCTTAGGTCAGTCAAATACTTAACCAGGGTTATTTTTTCCTGCTTCTATCCACTTTTTTCTGTGTTTGTGTCAGCATCATTATAGTGGTTGCAAAAAGTGGTCTTCCAACTGATAGTTCAAAGCACATTTTAAGTGCATTTTATATTTATCTGCTAATAAATATAAATACTAATATACTAATTAGTAATATATATATATATATATATATGTACAACGCCATCTGTCTAAAAATGTCGCTAAAAATGTCTAGCACCTTCTGAAGTAATGATTTTTATCAAGGGCAGTTTTTTTTTATGATATACAGGCTATACAGGCTTTTATGACTAAAGCCTATATGTTACCCAACCTCAGACAAATACACCTGTGAAAACCCTATTAAAATCCATTTAGTAGTTTTTATGCATGCACAAACAAACAGATGGATAAAAATTCAAAAAAATATATTGATGTTTGCTATTACTCATTTTACACCCCCCCTAATAATTTTTTATGAATATCTTCAACGTACTGACAATCCAACTTTACAGTTTTATATAGATAGGTAAAACATGAGCAGAGAAATTATTCACACAGATAGCATGCTAACATAATTGTAGCTATTCGTTTCCTTCTAACAGCAGACACAAGATTCTTGGTAATACAGTACGATAACAGTCATACTAACTGCCCCTCCTAGTACACTCAGACGTTTGGCTGGGATTACATGTATATAAAGACTTTTAGACAGATTTAAGTAATTAGAAATCATGTCAAATGTATTTGGAATCTGCTATGAGTTATAATTAACATTAACAATATGGTTACCAGTCTTTGTCAGGATTTACTTGGCATAAAGCAGGACTGTCAGAGATCAAAACATGAATATTGATATTTTGATATATCTAGACAGGGAAAAAAATTCAGATCACAAAGTATCGACTGCCAGGTGTTATTTCTGCCTGGTTGTTCCCTATTTGATCTGATTGTTTAAATAATTATTGATGTGACCAGAGAGCTGTCTACTGTCTACAAGGCAAGTCTATAGGATAGTGAAAATCTATCAGAGCCAGCCATTGCACAAGTGTTGGGCTGAGCCAACAACAAATTAAAATGTTTGTAATCATTGAGGAAGAAACTTATGATGGTAGCATCAGAATGGATTCAGAAGTCCAGGGAAAAAGTATGTCTGCACATTCACAAAGAAATGCAACCAATCTTATTAAGTGGAACTTAATCATACATCAGGACAATGACCCAAAACACACTGCCAACACAACAATCAACTTCATCAGAGGAAAAATGTGGAAAGTTTTAAACTGGCCGAATTAGTGACCAAACTGTAACCCTATTGAGCTTGCATTTTATACCTCCTGAAGAGCATAATAAAGTGATAAATCCCCTAAAACAAACAACTTAGAGAAGCTGCAGTAAAGCCTGTAATACATCGCAAAAAAGAATACAACAATTCGGTAATGTCTCTAGGTCATTTACTTTTATTTACTTTTATATACTTTTTTTAACCTGAAGTTGGGTAAACCCACTTCCTGCAGTGTTCCACAACATAAACCTCCATGTTATTTTAAATAACACTAGCTTAGAGTTTCCATAAGAACGAGAATGCTGGTTGCTGGTTTATTTGGTATAAACTTTAGGTTGGGATGAAAATTCAGCCTTGATCCCTTGCTCCAATGGTTTTTCCCTCCATAAAATACAACCAAAATTATTTTTATTTATATAATTATTTTTATTTATCTTATACATAAAAAAAACAGTTCACCTTAGAACTGTGTAAGGATTGTCACTTTGCTGTCTGTTACTGTGTACAGTATATACAGTATTTAGTTATGTGTAGTCAGAGTTATTCATTTTTCGTGTGGAACCATGATCCTGGTGGAAGACCGTTTCATGTCACTTTGTATTTTAAGATGTATACATCAGGGACATTGCCTGGAGGGGACTGGGCACCCAGAGACTACACTGTGTTATTTTGACTTTGCCACCCATTGTCTTGTGCGTTAAAATTGAATTCTCATGTGGACTAGGTTTTGTCATGATCAGTGTTGGGTGTAATGCGTTAGAGTACTTGGATTACTTTTTTGATAAAATGAGTAATCTAACACGTTAGGCCCGCCATTTAAGTACTCAATTATTCAGTTATATTTTTAAAAATGTAATCCGTTATTCAGACAATTTTTGTAATCCGTGAGCCAGGCAGCAGTAATTCCGTTAGTGTGGGTACGAAAGTTGTCCTACAAGCCCCGCCCGATAACCCGCCCCATCTTTATTCCTGCTGTTATCCCCCTATCTCACCTGTGCAGTTTGATTGCGTTGAGAAGCGCGTGTCGGCACGAGCCGGCGTGAGTGAGCAAGGTCCACAAGCTTTCACAAGGACTGGTGCATGGAAAGATGGAAACCTAATCATCTGTTTAGTTTTGTTTGTTATGCTCAGATTATGGTTTTATATATTTGTGTATGAGTTCATTAGTCTACATCTGCTCTTATGCCGCCCCTACATCTTCGTCTCATGACAGTATATGGTTGAATAAAATTGACAGGTAAATTTACTAGACTTGACATACTGTAATTTATAACCTATATGTATCCAATAAAAAGAACATTTTAAAGCATTGAAAACATTTGAGTCTGCCCTCTGATGTTATCCAGGGATACAATGCCGAATCTACACAGGATGTTTTTAAGTTTATGTGAGCACAGCCTTGCATTTTAAGATCCTTCCCAGCAACTCAGACACTATTTCCTGAAGTCAATACTTCTGAAACCCAAACCCATCATTTATAATGTCAAGTAGATTCTTGCTACAGCATGCATTGTATTTCTTGACATAACTCATCTTGATGGCGAAAAAAAAATGTAGATTGGAACACTTTAGTTTGGCTATGTGGACCTAAAAGAGTGACTTTTTTTATATGCAAATCAGGGTCTTTGGCCTCTAAGAAGGAACTCTGGCAGAACACAGTACAGTGTAACTGGTAAATAGGGATTACTGTTGGTTTCTAGGATTGTAAAATTGCAAGGGCCTAAAAGTGGCCAGGAGTCAAGAGAAACATTTGGCCACGGGAGAAACTATGCAATTCTGGGTGTTGGTAAGCTGATTTACAGTAAAATGGACAGTAAGGTGAATGAAACAACTCTAATCACAACTTTCCATAGCCACACCCTTGTTGAAAAACAAATTCATGTCTCAATCTCCGATTCAGTCACCTAATTTAGGTTTCCCAATTCCCAGAACACATCCAGATCAATTCCACCACTTTAACTTCCTTTTGTAAACTAGGATTATAAAGCAGGATATAAGAAGTGAAAAAACTTTCAACCATTTAGGTTTGGCACAAAATCATGCTTTGATGCACTGGTTCCTAGGAAGTCATCCAGTGTATTAATGAGGTACAATATAAGCTACACTTTCCATGCCAGATCTCTTTATCACACAGTCACAGTGTCTTTTATAGTGCCTGGTCCATTAGATGAAGAACACCCAGTAAAAAAACACCCCATCAAGAGATCATCTGTTTCTATTGTATGGGCTTTTACACATAGGACATCTTGCAAGGACATAAAAGGTCATTTCACATTGTGTCTTTGTTTTTTGTTCCTTGATTATACAACGATTTAATTGTTACGCTGTCTAATTATATCTTTTTTACTGATTCCTGAACTTTTTTTCTGTTTAGCATTTTGAGTATTGTCTACCCCTTTGCGTTGGTTGCACTAGGTGTTTCTTTGAGTTCCATTCCATTACAAAAGATCACATCTTTTCAGAAATTAAACACCTGAACATATTAAAAGAATTACATTAAAAGAAGAAACATATTGGGAAGCCAGAGTTGGGTAAGAAATAATGTGTGCATTAGATGCAGTGTTTTAAAAGACCTCCTGTCTTATGCATAGTGAGAGAGAATGCTGTCTCCATGACAGCATGCCATCTGACCACTGTTGACAGCCTTAGTCAGTGTGTAACAAATTACCTGTCATTAAACCCGCTGCACCAAACAATACGACCTCTGCCAGTGCTTTGCCCTGCTAGCAAACATGTAAATCTATCCAGCAGGATGTAGACAGATCTTACTGATAGATAACTGTTTTGTGGGAATGCTATTGATACTCTGTAACAGAAGCTGACAAGATTGTGTTGTCTGTCCTTTTTGCCTTTTAAATAAACAAAAACACATCGATAGTGAAAGTGAAAGGGAATAATACCATTTAAAATTGAGTCCAATTACAAACTTATTATAGAATGTATTACATGGACCCCCATATAGGAAATTTTAAGCATTACAGTTATTATATTTATTGAAAATCTCTCTCTCTCTCTGTACGAAGGCACTTGCAATAAGCTGTCATGTATCATTTTGAGGTAGATAGTGAAGCTGTTTTGTGCACGATGGATGTTTATTTCAGTATGGCTTCTGATGAGGGCTGCACATATTTTTTTCATACATTTTTTTTTGTGTGTGTGTGTGTGTGTGTGTGTGTGTGTGTGTGTGTGTGTGTGTGTGTGTGCATGCATGCGTGTGTGTGTGTGTGTGTGTGTGTACGTTTGCAGTTTACTCATTTTGGTGTCATTCAATCAGAATGAGCATCATCCTCACTTCTATAGATAATTAATAAATTTTCAAACTATATACGAACATTCCAGCAGTAGAAATCAGCTTATTTTAATAGAAAGAAAATTGGCTAAAAATGTCTTTTAAACGTTTTTAAAAACTTTGCAGGCTTTGGTAAGGTAAAATAAATGAATAATAACAACAACAATAAGCATTTTTTTCATTATTGTGATTATAGTCAAAGATTATTGTAGAGGACTATATACAGGAGATGTCCTTGCAATTTGATAGACACATTTTGTCAGGAAAATGTGCAAAGTTGGTCTTAGCTCTTGTCAAAAAGCCTGAGTGCTACTGTATATTGCAAACAAAAGGTAATTTTTAAACAAATTATTAGTTAAAAGGTTTTTTTTTATTACATAAGTTTTTTTAATATCCACTGTATATGAAAACTTCCAGGCACTTATGTGAGTAATGTAACTCCTTGCACAACCCTGGAAGTGATTCCACCACAACTTGTGCATGTCACACGTCCAGATAAATATGATAACTTTTTAGAAAATGCAAATCTTTCTTAAAAATGTAAAATATATTACACTTATCTGAGAAACTGCTACATTCTCCCCAATTCAGCTGAAAAAAATCTGCTATGAGCCTTGAGAAAGGTTTTTGACCATACAGAAATGTGATGCAGGAGAAAAGCAGCAAACACTAAAACAGGGTATATTATATACAACTGACTTTCTCATCAATATTTTATATTTTGGCCGCAGAGAATGTATGGAAGAAGAATGTCTCAATGACATGCTCCAAGCCGACCTGGCCTGCAGAAATTGTCACTTACTCAGTGACCTATGTCTCGCTATAGCCAAACAGACAACCTGATTAGATCCGGTAAGCCCACTCACTGCTCTCCAGTGTCTCTCAACCTGTAATGAGCAAGAATTCATGGAATTCATCACAAGCCATCCTTTTCAGAAAAAATAAAATGCTGTACATTTTTGGGGCCTGTGCTTTTATGGTAGAGATAAAGATTTTCATGCATTGTGCACTGATACCAAAAAACAAGTATTGTGACCTGATGAGCCACAATGTCACTTTTATGACTCCACAGTTAGTAAAAGTGACTGTCTCAGTCAATTTACTTCTTTAATGCCATGATTAGTAAAATCACTGCTCTTGTCAATAGACAAAACTACAATTACTTTAATGTACAGTAGGTGGATGCTTTAAAAAGTGGAGTTGGAGCTGTCCTACAGTACAGGATATGATTATTTAGCTACTACTGGATAAGATGTAGTCAACCCACATTTGAGGCAGTGCTCATGTGTCTATAAAGGGCTCTCCAGTGACAGAAGAGGCTAGCAGAAAGGCAAAGGCTGAGGATCATCTACTGTACGCCTGAAACCTGCCAGCCATCCATCGAGACTAAAACTTCCATCCCAAAATTAAGTCTTCAAATTAAATCCAGTGTCGTACAAACTAGTTTTACCCCCACAATCTAGAATAGCACTCATATTATGTACTGTATATCATTACTCAAATTATGTGTTTTTGTCCCAACCAGCAGGTGCCCAGATTCTGTAATATCTAGGCCAGACTTTTCCAGAATGCCAGAGGGCACTTTCTCCGGAAAATGAAACCCACTTCTTCCTGTGAAAAGCTATTTCCTGTGGAACTGTGGAACAACTATATAAAGCATATAAACTTTTCCCAATAAACTTTCTCGGTATACATCATTACACTCACTGAGTCATATGTTATAAATAAGAGAATGCCAAGAATTAAAATACAGTATTCGGAAGATATTGCCAATATGGTGCTTTATGAATATTTGTAACATCATGTTTAATATGAACTTATTGTCATCTCTAATAGAGACACTAAATAAATATTAAATTTGGGTCACAAAATGGGTCAAGGAACATTTGTGGGATATAGGTTACTTTACCATGCTTTTAATAAATTTTATTTATTAATTTGACTTTTTTTCACTTTTTCTGCATACACACACACACACACACACACACACACACACTGTGTATAGTCAATGTTATGATTGATTAGTGTATAATATTTAACCAGAAAAAAAGGTTTGAAGCCAGAATTATTAGTGTGATAATTTAAGTCATGTCTGTTTTTCCACCTAGGTAGTGAAATGAAAAAAAAATAAAATAAAAATAGTGTTGTCTGTGTGCGTTTCTTACTATATTACTTTACCAATAGCATTTCTAACTGCCAGTATTCTTAGGCCATAACTCAGGGAATCAGTGAATCTGTATTTATTAATTGATAAAGACTTCACAGCCCTTCCGTAAGTCTTTTGGAAAAGGGCATCTGCCAGATATCATACATGTAAATGTAGTATGTACAATATGAGGACTAAATACCAGATTTTACAGTTTTGGTATTAAATCCTTGGTATTTGTGGTTACATTAATTCTGATTATAAACAGCAGTTAGCTAACACATCTCCTTGCAGAAGTCATAATAAACCTTATTCCTAAGCTTGAAAGAAGTATAAAATTACTATTAACTTACTTCAGGAGCAGTTCTGCTTTACCGAAATAAACCAATGTCATTTTTTGTGCCCTATTCGCTCTTGTCATGTTTCTAGTGACAGAGCCCTGTGATTGTTTAATGGGACTTATTATATGACTTCCGTATGACTGATGTTAAAGCATTCAAGTCTGAAATATATTAAATGACCCTGCACTTCCCCCATAAAACTGTTTGTTCTACTGGGCTGTTAGATGACGGCAGGCTGATGCATTTCCGCTAAAGGGGAAATGTACTACTATGGATTTTGTGTAGTCACCATTACAGTGAATCAGTGTGACCAAGCATGTGGCCAGCTTCCAGTGAATTATATTTAGTCACACACTCAATTTATCCCTGAAAATACACTTAACGAGAAACAAGTGGGAAAGGAAAACAAAACACACATACTGTACATACGCACACCCACACCAATTTACATTAGAAATTATTAGTACATCAAATAGGCTGCTGCACTCTTAATGCACTGAAAACCCTAATAAGTTAATTGGACTAATTTGATTGAGTAAACTCGTTGCCTCAATTTAATTGAGTAATGGAATCTTCTAAAACTTGCATATTTAAGTTTATTTAACTTGGCGGTTTTGTAGACTGTACTTAAATCATTTAGTTCAACAAACTTAGCACTTATTTAATGTACTTAAAAAATTGCGTTCACTTGGTATAAATTTTTTTAAGTGTACTTATATATTTAAGTTAACTCAACATGAAAATGTAACTTAAACCTGTTAAACAATGTTCTTATATTTGAACTGAAATAAAACAATGAACAGCATTTTTAAGCTTAGATTTTTTTTTATTGACAAAATGCCACAATTTTCCACCGGAAAGAATGTTGAAGATTATTTTATTAGGCACACAGCATGTACAGCATGAGCAGTACATTCACACAGGAACCACCATCCAATTCAGCCTCAGCAAGAACTGGAGGACATTTCACACGTCACCCCTTACCCACACACACAAACAGGGCCGAAGCCACTAACCCAAACACCCTTCCCCAACATGGTGAACACACCGACATCCCCGCAAAGCATGCTGGTCGTCAGCCGCCGCCCCGCCCACGCCACATTCACATTTGTGAAAATTGACCTTTTGAAAATGTTTTTTCCCCCAAAGGATTAATCATGATTTTGAGCTCACAACACTTGAAATCTTAAGTTTATGCATTTTGATGGTAAATAAGTTAAATGAACTTATATTTTTAAGTGATGGGTCCAAAATGCAAAATTTTAAGTAATGTTTAGTCAACATTACTTGATTGTATAAGTAAAGACAACATTAGGGTTTACAGTGTGTTAATGTAGATGAACCTGACAAAATGACTGAATTCTGATGATGAAGAAAAAATTTTTTTCTACTTTGAATCTTGGGTGGGTGATATGACAAAAATTTCATGTCACAATCTTTGAAGGCATTTTTGTCACCGTTATATACAGTATATAGGTTTGCTCATAACCTGACAGTAATCCAGTAGTATTGCATCCAAAAATCACTCATCACATTTATAATATTTACCATATCATATTTAAAAAATGTTAACTAAATTTTAACATCAACTGCTTCAAGTCAGTTTGTAATAAAAAAAAAAATGCAATACAAGGAAGAGTTACAAATTTATCACAACTATTTATCATATTATCTGTTTTGCATAAAGATTCTGTTTGTTATGCATTTGTTTGCTTCATGTCTTATCTCCTCCCATGCCTCGTCATTGATTGTCTCCCTAGTGAGTCATGATTACTCTAGCCTGTTTTTAATTTGCCCCTTGATTAGCCATTGTATTTATGTCCTTATTTTTCTTTGTTCTTTGTAGGTTAAAGCCTAGAACAGAACGTGGCCTAACCTGAACATACCAAAAGTTGCATTTTGTGTTCAAGAGTCTTTTTAAATCTGTTTTTAGGATTGATAATTAATTTGCTGATCACCTAAACCTTTTACTGTCCTTTTTAAAACATTTTGTTTCATTGATTAATTTAATTACATTTAAACCTGTCCCAGCTTCTTTCATGTGACAGACTGCTTTGCAGTTTAGTAAGTGTTGATGTGTTAATGTGTGACTACTTTAAAATGAGTGGTGAAATGCCTTGATTACGATGCAAGCATTTGATTTATAAAAGTTTCTTAAAGAATGTTTTTCGACATGCTTCCTATGAGGCTATGGAATTTGTTCCAGAAGGTGTCCTACTACAATGACAAAAAAAGTCTTTAAAAGTCTATTAGATCCCAAACTGTAGTAGAGTGAATGGCTGAGGTTCATGTTGTCCTGGCTTACGAATCAAGCATGCTGCAACGCGTTTGACACATGGGTGCCACCACAGACACACGGACATGAGGTGAGGTCTTATGGAATAATTTTATTTGGAAACAGGGGGAAGGGTAGGGTTTAAGGAGGAAGGAGGAGCACGTTCGCACAAGCTGGCATGCACGATGGTGAGTGTTTGGCTAGTCTGGATTTTGAAAAATTAAGTCAGTACAAAACTTTAAACTGTATAAAAGAAAGCTGATTACATTCTCAACTTAAATTAATTTGATGTATTCACTCTTCCCACCACACTGTTGTAAACACCATTCCAAAATAATCCACTTATTCATCTTCCCATGTGGGTTAATCAAGAGGGAAAAGTTGGTTACAAATTTTAGCTGTTAAAATTTTCTGGTGGAACTTTAAAAGTAACAGGTCCTCCTAAAGCTTCTTCAAAAGCAAGTTAGAAGGGAAGCTGGAAACTCTGAAAACAATAATACGGTACAATGTCTCACCTAAAATATCTAAATATTTGGGTAGATGTTAAATCCTTAAAAAACTCTTTAAAATCCACATATTCACAAAAAAATACCATCTTTAGACAGACCTTACACCTTTATACTGCCATTGTGTAAAAGTAGGATCCATATAAGATGGAAAATAGATGATTATTATGTTAAATTGGTTTTTAAATTTATGCCATATTATAAGTGTCGACAGCGCCACATGATTGATAGTAAAGTCAGAGGGCTTGATAGGTAGGGAGGACATCACCAAAGCAAATAAAAATCATTTAGTGCAAAAATGAGCTTCCAACCAAACCCATTTTTCAACTGAAAATTTGGTAATGTAAGGCCACCCTGAAATTTTAATCTTTGAAGTCATGATTTAGTGGTTTGTGGAACATTTCTATTCCATTCAAAGTTACAAACTGACCTATTGACCTAGAAACAAAACAAAAATCTTGGAAAAATATTCATTATACCTGCATTGATCCATTCAATCAAACATTATGGTACATTTTTCTATTTATTGAAATCTGATTCCATTTGATCAAATAATGGCACAAAATTTGCAAAGAAAAAACACAGAACGAGTCACATTGGACCCTAAATATATTAAAAGACAAATCTATTTAATTTAAAGTGGATAGTTTGTTGTTTAAACTGTAATGCCAGGTTATCTATTGAATAGCACTGACTTTTAAGTATATTAACTTTCTATCTAGAGAATTTTTTAAAATGCTGAACACTGAACATTTTTAAAACACTAAAATATTGACATGGATACTACTTCAGGTACTGGACTTGAGATGTCTACCAATACATCACATATAACCACATAAAAACAGAACCGGCAAATTAACGTCTTTGCCAAAGATAGGAAAAATCTCATTCTTGGTGAGTTCCATGGGTTAGGTTGAAATAATTTGACTACACATTATTGATATGAATAGTGACCACAGAGTTGTATATACAAACTCAGATCTTTTAAGGACTGAAAAGACTATCTGTCTAAATTATACAAACAAAAGTATTTGGCAAAACCTGCAATGATATTGTATCCAAATACATACAGGTCTACTGAATACAATACAATATGGAGTTCATCCCCCTTTAGCAGCTATAACAGCTTCCACTCTTTGTGGGATTGATGTGTGGGATTGTGTTTCTGTAGGAATTTGTGCCCATTTATTCTGTAGACCATTTACAGTATGAGGTCAAACACTGATGTTGAAGGAGAAGGCCTGGCTCACAATCTTCGTTTCAGTTCATCCCAAAGGTACTTAGTGGGGTTGAGTTCAGGGCTGTGTGCAGGCCAGTCAGGTCCTTCCACACCGAACTCATTCAACCATGTCAATATATACAGTATATTCTTTAAACACATTATTCATTGTTATTGAGTCTAACACTAAAGTGTCAGAGGAAACTTAAATCTGTGAAATATAGAGTGATGCAGCTTGACATCTTAATTCGTGAGCCAACACCAATACTAACTATGAAAATGCAAAAGCAAGCAAGAACTTTTTGTCCTTGAAATTGTTACACTCTGTTCAGCTTGCTCTTTACTCATTAAAATCTGTATTTTTGCAAAGCTGTTCAGTACCCTTGGCTGTTGTTAAAAACCTTATATTCATTATATCACTTGCATTCGAAAATGATAATCCATGAAAAATATAATTTTAAGGCAGGAACATGTTTGCACATGATTTGATTAGGGCCATCTGAAGTGAACTTTTATTTGGTAACAGGAGCTGTTGGTTGGTCTAAATTAAGCTGTTAATGATGATGGCTATGATCTAAGCCAATTAAGGGGGTAGCTAAGTACATGAGGCTGCAAATTACTCAGTATAGTCAGTGACTGTGAAGAAAATGACTATGGTAGTGTGTGACTTGCAATCTAATATATGTGTGTCTCTATGCTTCTGAATCCATGTGTGTCTGGGTGTATGTACGTTCATCTGCCCTGGTTCCACTCCTCCTCATGCTAAATGCTCTCATGTCCCTCTTTAATGTGTTGCGCCTACTATGAAAAATTTATCCTCGTCTCCTTGGTCGCAGGTCATCAAAGTATTCTGCCTCGACTGCTCGGCACTCCTCTCCTGTGGCCAGGAAGAACAGCTGGTGGAAATTAAGACACCAGATTGTGTTACTTACACCAGCCAGTGCGACTGATGCTGATGGCTCCAGAAACCAGAATGCAATCTGTCAGCAATGAGGCTCGAGTGTGACCAAATAGGGGTTTTGCAAAGTGTTTGTGGAGGGGGCGCTCTCTGCTGCCTCTGACTTCAGGTAAGTTGTGATGTCCAAAGGAAAATCATGTGTGCTGAGTGAAGGTTATGGTGTTAACGTCTAGAAGTGCCATGTCAACATCCCAAAATGGACAGAATCATTTTAAGAGTTAAAATGATGATAATTAATAGTAATAGTAGTAATCACCATTTTAACTCTCAAAATGATTTTGTAGTAATAAGTCTATTATTATTATTTTATTATTATTATTATTATTATTATTATTATTATTATTAAGTACAGCAACTGTAATTTAATATATTCACATCTAAAGTGCATAACACATTAATGTACATCTTGCAGTAAAGACAACAGTTGTTTTGTAACTATATCATTATAACATATAAAATATAATTATATTTCAAACAACCTATCACCTATCATCATGTAGTTAAACCATGAACATTTGAGTCTAACTAATAATTTGTTGTAAAACTGTGAATATTTCAATAAGGTTTGATAACTAGTTCACCATTACTTAAATTGTAATTTGGTTTGTCATAATTAGTAGAATATTTAATTCATTACAAATAAATAATATGAAATTTACATCTAACTCATCTATCATCTACCATCTTCTTTCACCTCGATAAGTCACTTGTAATTATCGTGTGTCTCTGACTCTACTGAGGAGATCTTTGCCTGCCCATCCTGCTCACTCACGTTGCCATCTTGGTTCATGGCAATGCCACTGAGAAAGTCAATTTGCTACCCAGCCCTGCTGAAAATGTCAGTCTGTCTCCCTGCCTGGCTGAGGAGTTCATTCTCTGCTGAGACATCTCCATCCCATTTATGATGAACTTTCCTCCTATGGGCCTGATACTGTACCTTTGCTCGTCCTATGTGCTTTGTGAATGACGTGCATCTTCGGGTTTCGTCTTCTTCTCCTAATTTCTGATGACTGTCTGTTACCCCCTCCTGACGTCGAGGAAGTGCAATGCCAGAAAAGTGCCAGGAGAGCACTAAACTTCACCTCCCATTAGCCCTGTGAGTCACATGTCATTATATGCATAGTTCAATTTTGTTTATGTCCTGCTTAGCACTGTGGCATCTTTGCCAAATTGCATCCTATATCTTCAATAAGCATACACTACCTGCTTTTAACTCAGACATGTACACAGATTAAATAGACATACTGTATATTGTGTAATTTATAATAATACCCTATAGCCTATAGACAAGGAATGAATCAAGAGGGTCAATACAAAACAGAAAAATGTTGAGCATCCTTTATTGAGTCAGTGTTATTTCGTCCTATAGCTGTGTACGCCAACAAACAAACAGCTTCCTGAGCTCACCAGTGTCTCCAGTCATCTGGTGCTCTGTGTCCTTTTAAAACTGACCTGGAGAATATGATTTTTCCTAACTATTTTGCACAATCAATTAGTTTTTTCTTTTTTTTCTGAGTTCAAAAGATAAGCACTCATTCCCTAGCTCTTGGGTGAATGGTGAATCACAGCCGAACTGTCAGAACAAATAGAAGGGCATGATAGATGACCGTTTTCTCAAAAGTAGACAGTGTGACGAATGTGATTAATTTTCTGACACCACGATATGCTGACAGAATCACAGGGGAAAATAATCAGCTTGTTTAACGGGACGCGCATGTGCAAGCTCGGGGCATGAAACTTTCACTACCTCTTTTGATTGGCTTACAGTCATTATGTAAATCATGGAAATTCATGTCGTTTTGAGGACTCTTTTCAATTTCCAATTAGATTTGGGGAAGACAGAAAAACAATGAGATGAAATAACCATTTCTATTTGTAATAGATATGTTGATCAAAACTGCCTGTGTTCACAACTGCACTGGTCTAGGTGACTAAATGTAATTTATAATATGAATAATAATAATAATTATTATTATTATTATTATTATTATTATTATTATTATTATTATTATTATATAGCCTAAACAGTAAACATCTATTAGATGTAAATATACCATCATGATTGTGATGTTACAAGAAATGTTAGTATTAAAGTTTATCAAATAATAATAGAGAAATAATAAGGATAATATTAGAATTAAATTACCAACAGTATGTAAATATGTACATATGTTTATTTTGTTTGCTTTTGAATGCACAAACAAAAAGCACCAGAGTGGTCACATCATTTGTTTGTTTTTGGTTTATTTTCCTAAATCATGCACATGATTTAATGAATGTTTTAATAAATTGTGCAAAATTCACAAACAAAAAAAATCCTATCATATTCTTGTTTCTAATTTCTTTGGTCATTTTACTAAATTCTGCACAGATTAAAAGAAAAAAAGATTATGTGACTGTTTTATTAGTTTGTTTATTTGTTTGATTTCATCATGTAATTCCAGTGTTTTCTCATAATGCTTGTTCTAACCTTGAGTTTTGCTTTTATAAGCCTTGTGCATTTGGATATTTTTTCTGACTCCCTGAATCACAGGTGTGTGGAATTCTACCCTATAGATGGCATGATGCTGGGATGCTAACTTATTGCCTGTAAAACAGCATGCATCTTAAAAACATTTTTATCTGTCAAAGCTACATTAGTGATATAGTTCTTGCAGTCAAGGCTCTCGACAAATAAACAGTTGTGTGTGCGCTGCCGACACTAGCAATCACATTAAAATCCACTGCTGTTCTCTGCCAGCATAGTAATTGCTCTTTTTATGGTGGTAATTATTTCCTCTAAGGTGCGGACTGTTGCACAATGCAATTATACATGTGCTGTCATCGCCAGGTTCTGATAGGGGAGGGGGACTTTTATTCAGGTGTTTGAAAAATATGTTGTGCATGTGTAAATAAGCAAGCGTGTTTGAATGTTTCTACAGATTTTTTTATGAATATGGAAAAATGTTAAAGTATACTGATCGAAAACAAATTATTTACTCAAATAGAAATGCTTTTACGTCTACGGATTTTTTATTTTTTTTACATAGTTTGGATTAGTGCAGGAACACAGTTCTGGCATTACATCAGTCAGAATGTGTGAAATCATTTTCAGTTATTATTACTGCAGGTTTGATTACTATAAATATGACTATTGTTAATATTCCTAGTAAAAACTAATTTGTATTTTAGACACACCAATAATCTTAGCCTAATAATACAAAGAATCAAAAATGTATTACTTTATTATAAAATTTATTATTATATTATTATTTTAGGCACTGGGGTTCAGTGGTAGTTTTCTTTCCTGCCATGCAGAAGGCCCAATTCCCAAACTTTAGCCACTCTGGTCTCAAACCTGAATTAAATGGAAGGTGATGCTTTAGAAAGGGCATCCAGTGTAAAATCCACGCCAGGCTGTGTGTTTGACAGGTGCATCCGGAGTAAGAAGAACATTATTATGTTATTAATTTAACCAAAAGGGGGCAGTGGTGGCTCAAACAGCTGTGGATCCGGGTTGCTGATTGGAGGGTCAGGTTTAAGCCCTGCCACTGACATGTTGCCACTGTTGGGCCCTTGTGCAAGGCCCTTATTCCTATGCCCATATAAAATCATTCCACCGGATTCTAGCCTGGATGAAAAAGGAAGAGAGTTGGGCATTGGGCTAGCAGCCCAGCCCCATAAAAACCACAACTGCTATGGAAATAGCAGAATCCACTGCCTGATGTGTACAACAGCATGGGAGGAAGATAAACAAAATGTAACTAAAACCATAAAATCATAGTGACTATGGTGACACTTTCTTTAAATATGTTAATTAAATATTTATGGCTCTAAGTCTCCTGGGATAGGCTCCAATCCCCACGACCCTGTATACAGGATAAAGCAGTATAGACAATGAGTGAGTGAGTGAGTGAGTGAATATTTAAGGAGTTTGCAGGCTCTGGCTAATGTGACAAGCTGTGTTCTTTTCTATTATGAAGTTTAAGAAAGAAGAAAGACAGGCTGAAGATGGAAAGCTGTGACAGCTAGTTTCACAAATTTAATGTTATTTTGCGCCATCAAATAAAACTATACTGGTAGTTATTTAAAAAGTAGGAAGATATGTTCATTAAATTATTGAAAATTGTCATTGTTAGGAAATGTTATACTGTATACTGTACTGTAATATGAATTACACACTACAGGATGTACTTTGCATTAGGCTGCATCACTCCACCCTCTCACTGACACTTTTCTTATAACAGCACACTATGAAATGCATGTGACACTTTATAGTTTTAAAATATACACTATATTATAGATAGATACAAAGAACAGATTTTTCTAAATCATAGGCTACACATATTATGTCTATCTGATACCTATGCTTATGTTGTGTAGGGTAGCAGGTGATTGCCAATGACTAAACTATCACAAAGTATAAACTTATACCTCCATCAATTTATCACTTCCAGCTTGCCACAATCAGCAAGCTGGAAGTGACAATGGCAATTTTCCGAGATGAAATGAGGAACAAATCTTCAGAGGAACCAGACTCAAAAATTAACTCTTTGGGTGATGCTCAATAGTGTGACTGTAAATAAATCTCTTCTGAAACTGTGTGTTATATTTAAAAGTTCAACTGTATAATAGGACATTTGTTGTAATTTAATAAACACAACACTGTTTGTGGCAATAAATATTCATACCTACCTGTTTATAAAATGAAGTCCAAATTGATCTTAATGGTTTCCGAATAGAATTCTCAGCAGTGTATCTTTACCTGTATCTTTAACAATATTGGGCTATCCTCAGCAGCAGTGTATGGTATCCATCTAATGTCACCTCTATTAGGTAGGTCTAGAGAGCAGAAGCGGTCATTGCATGTCTATGCATGATTTATTTTATCAGAGAAGGTAAGGCCGCAAGTGGGGAGACATAATTAGGCATGCAGACTGTAACTTAATAGATAAGGGCAATGTACATTTGGTAAACAGCATCCAAACATACCAGTTTACCAAAAAAATGTTTGCATTTATAAACAAGAACACCAAGTTTTAAACACTGACTCTGAACAATAATGGAAAGTCTACTCCATGCCTAGCACTATTTAATAAGTATAAGGCTTTGTAAAAAGAGAAAGTTCTGGCCCCTGCTTTAGTCTTCATTATAAGAGGTACAAACAAATAGCCTGCACCTTTTGAGTAAAGCAGGCATGGCAGATTACTGTGGCACTGTGTGCAAGACAATTCGGTAATTTATGGGTCAGTAGGAGCATTTTATAATTAATGCAAAATTTCACTGGAAGCCAGTACGATGTGGATAAGATAGGATAACATTGTTCTATATTCTTCCTCTGGTAAGTACTTTGGCTAAGGCACTCTGGAATAACTGGAGTTTGTTAATGAGCTGGCTCAACACACACAGTTCTGCCCTGACATTGTAAAATAAATGCAAAAATTTACACTGTACAGTATAATGCATTACTTGGGCATTTGCCTGGTACTGTATATGCATTACTTTAATGTTTATGTCTACTCTTTTCATTTCACCAGATTTTGTTTTTTTACCTTTTTTTTCTTGTTCTTTACCTTGAATGACCTTACCCTTTTCCCCCAGATGCTGTACTTAGCAAAACACTGTTGCACATGTTCCAACAACATTCCCCTGATGTTTGCTCTCATTCTCCCCTAATGTTTCCTTCACAGCTGGTAGGTGTCAAGACATCAGATTGGTAAAAGACATGTAGCAGATGTTCAGATATGTGAAACATGGGGTGGGGGTGCTTTGCGGAGGTTAGCAAGGTGTTTCTGGGTAAAAACAAGAGAGAAAAAGAGAGAAGGAGACAGAGAGAGAGAGAGAGAGAGAGAGAGAGAGAGGAAGAGCGGAGTTTTCAGGATTGTATTAGGAATTATTATAGTATAAAGTATTTCAATATTTTTTTGATTTTTGTTTTATACTTTTTGTTAATTTTACGTTTTCATTATGCTTAAATTCTGGTAATGTGAAGTTTAATGTTCAATCCAGACTTTTTTCGAACAGTGAAGAAATAAACTTATTTTTGTCCATGCTGTGTACAAAGACTAGCCGAAGCTGCATTTAACTGCCCATATTTCAATTCAATTCAATTCAATTCCATTTTAATTTATATAGCGTTTTTAACAATGGTCATTGTCTCAAAGCAGCTTCACAAAAATGCAAGAATTTTTTAAAAAGAAAATATTTGGAAGTGTGTATGTGTGAGAGAAATGTGTTTAGATAATAATTAGATGAATGAATGATGAATGAAATGTCTCTGATGAGCAAGCCAAGGGTGACGGCGATGGTGGAAAGGAAAAACTCAGTTCCATGAGATGGCAATAGAAAGAAACCTTGAGAGGAACCAGACTCAATCAGGGAACCCATCCTTATTTGGGTGATAACAAATAGAAATGATATAACATCATGTGTGTTGTGCAGGTGAAAGTTCAATATAAAAGAAGTTATTTAAATTAACTTGAAGTCCAGTTCAGCATAGGGACGAGTCAGTAGGTGCAAAGGGCAGATGGGGTCTGGATCACTGGAAGCACAGGAGCAGCATGTGTAGCTCCAGCCATCATAAAGCTGAATCCAGCTGGAGCTGGTTCTTCTCTGGATGCCTCAGAAACTTCGCAGGGTTGGCCTTTGTCTACTGAAGCTGGTACAATCTCCCGATGATTCGAGATTTGTAGAAAAATAGAGAACAGATGGAGAGAATTAGCGCAGTTGCCATTCAGGATAGGTGTACTGGAGTATGTGGTTATGGAATGAGTTGCGTGTATCCCAGATTAAAGAAATGCGTCTTGAGTCTACTTTTAAACTGGGAAACTGTGTCTGCTCCCCGAACATTGTCTGGAAGGCTATTCCAAAGCTTTGGAGCTAAATATGAAAATGCCCTTCCCCCTTTTGTAGATTTTAAAATTCTGGGAACTACCAGAAGTTCGGAGTTTTGTGATCTTAAGGAGTGTGGTGGATTATACTGTAGCGTATCAGAAGACTGGTTAGGTATGTGAGAGCTAAACCATTTAAGGCCTTGTATGTAAGTAGTACTATTTTGTAATTAATTCTAAACTGAACAGAATAATATTCTAGAGTAGAAGGTATGGTATGGTATGGTATGGTAGTTAAATGTAGCCTTGGATCCCTGGCTGCTCTGTTTATAGTGTTCAAATTTATGGTATCTCCTATATTCATCCTTCTAGACTCTGCTTATGAGTACTTGAAGATTTAGTAATTGTAATTCAACCAGAGATTCGCCCCACGCCTCTCAATTAACCCGCCTCTTCTCTCTGCCTGACCTCATCACTAATAGCATTAAATTCTCTCTGTCACTGGGGCCCTTGTGGAATCTGTGTGTGAGTGTGTCTTCAGGTGGAAAGGACATCGTGAAAGAAAGAAACACTATTACAGATTCAGCTGAACATGCCATCTTTTTTGTGTTTGTGTATATGTGTTTCAGGCAGAGTGTATATACAGATTCCCAATGACTGCTTTAGTTGTTCTCATTGCCCATGAGACCATAGAATTAGGCTTGGGTCTGTTCACTTCTGAGGTGATATGATCTTGATCTTGTCCATCTTGGTACATGATCAGTTATCTGAGAGGTTATCTAAGGGTTGTATTTAACATAGCCAACGAGTGATTATGTGATTTAGAGCAGATTCAATAGAAGATGTGAAGAGTGCTGTGCAATATTATGAAATACCATGTGATTCAGTTGTCTAAATAGTTAATTTTTCATTCTGCTATATTAAAGGTTACTAGTTGAGAATTAAAAAAATCTAGTAGATATAAATCACCACATAAAACGTACAGTATGTGTAAGGGAAAGAGAGACTTTATGATGCTAAGACTCTAATTCCTAATCTCATATACTGCAATGTATCTTCCTTTGCAATGTTAACAATGTTAAATAGAAGTGTCTCTAAATTCTGCCGTTATTCACAAATACACAAATTTCATGTGGTATGAATGCAGCTTTTCTAATTACCCCCAATTTTGAATTGGAGTGTAAATCCTTTTTTTTATTTTTTATTTTTATAAAGTTAATAAGATACACTGTATGCACGCAGCTCTTTAAATTAAACAATCATGATGCTTTAAAAAAAAAAACAGTATGTATTAACTGACAGTTGATCACTGACCATTCAAAAGATCTTTTACCAGTTGGAGCGTTAGCTTTAAACAATAGAAGGACATGCCTGTTTCAGTGGGTGTAACATGAATATTCAAATGCTTTTTAACCACTTAAAGCAGGTCATAACAATGTCTCTAGAGGCTTGTGTGATGACGGGCTGATAGCCAGTGGCCTTTTACATCAGACAGCTCCGCGCTCAACCAAAAAATAGCCAAACACAGCATGTACTTGGACAGGCACCATGGACAGCTCCCCTATGTACAGTGAAGGGGCGGGGAGCACTAACTCACCAGGCCTGGATGCAGATTATTCTCTACCATATCACTGTCAAGCACGGCTTATAAATGGAGTAAGGAGGTCTTTTTAAAACTATATCCTATGCCTTCTAAGAACTTTTGGAAGACTTCGCCCACTGTCTCCTGTCTCCACTGACTGACGTACCATCCGGACATCCTTGCTTACGACGGGCAGCCCAACTGGGCTGTTAGTGCATTGCTGTGTGGGTGTGTACCAGTTCCATATATATATATACCATGTGTACTATATATATATATATATATATATATATATATATATATATATATATACACTACAGTTCAAAAGTTTTAGAACACTTTCTAACTCCATGATGGTTCCTGATTTTTATTTCTTTCTACATTGTAAAGGAATGCTGAAGGCGTCCAAAAAATGCATTAATCTCCTTCAAACAGTTGATATTGAGATGTTTCTTCTACTTATGCTCTGTAAAGACTTCATAACGCCTCTAATCTGAGGTGCTGTTAATTGGTCATTTTTTTTTCAACTTCTCGTCTGCAGCAGAGGTAGGTTTTGGTCTCATCCTCCTGGGATGGCCTTCATGAAAACTAAGTTTCATTATGGTGCTTGACGGATTTTGCAAATGCACTTGACAATACTATTCTTGCAAGAACTATTTTGGAAAGGCTGACCTCCGTGTCTTAAAATAACAACTAACTGTTGTTTTTCTTGTTGTTACATAATTACCTAATCCCATATGTTATTTTATAGTTTTGAAATCCCCAGTATTGTTGTAGAATGTAGAAAATAAATAACTAAACAAAAAAAAAGAAATTTGCAATTTGTTCTAAAACTTTTGAACGGTAGTGTGTGTATATATATATATATATATATATATATATATATATATATAAAATACTTATAATATAATATAATGTAATATAATACTCGCTCTTTCCCCCTCTCTTCCTGTTTTGTCACTATCTGCAAACCACTATCCACCTGAGATTTTAAACACCTGCTATATGATTGAGAAAGGCAAATAATGCAGTTATACATAATAGGCAGCAGGTTGCCTTAAATTTTTGCCTTCAATACTACATAAATCTCTGGTTATGTAACACAGCACTATGCAGAAATGTAATGAAGTACAGTAGAAAGTATAAAGCTGTAGGATGTAGGGAAGTAAAAGTGAAATAAAATAAAAAGTAAAATAAAAACTACAAAAGTAAAGCGCTGATACCTGAAACATGTACTTAAGTACAGTAATGAAGTAAATGTGCTCAGTTACCTTCCACCTCTGCCTGGGTGTAGTTAATCTTTAATGATTAGATGTGATGAAACAGGTTGTTTTTAAAGTGTCAAGTCTACCACTTTTAAACCCATGCACTTGCTTTTAACATCTTAGAAATTGAGGGATAGAAAATGCTAATTCAGATATAAATCCTCAGTTTGCATGCATAACTCAATTTTGAATTGAAAATCAGTTTTCTATTTTATCAATTCCAGCAGTTTATATTTCACCATAACTCCACAATGAGAATATATCTTGTAAAGAAATTAAATGATGCCATATTTAAAGCAGTGAAGCAGTGGGGTAAGGAACTGCCTCTGTTAATGGTGTCTCAAAATTGCTCTGACTTAGTTATTTAGATGGAAAGAGAGCACGCGTGAGAGTGAGAGAGAGATTGACCCAGTGTATCTATTAGCCTTCATCTCACAGTCTGTCGAGATTGTGAGTTTAACAGAATGCTGATCCTTTTTTTCACTATTCTGCCAATCCCATATATTGCAAAGGGGGCCGGGTGCCACAGTATTCCAGCTTTGACCTTGTAGCATTTCAGCAGTTTTTTGGTAAGTATATCAGTGGGGTAATGTTTCTTATAATGACCATGATTGATCATGTTATTATATATTAGGTAGATTTGATTAAGTAACATTTATATGTCATGCTGTTAAATATTATAAATGTTTCAGCTTTTGGAAATCTAGCAGTATAAATATGTAGATACAACAATGAACCTTGATATATTATGAAGGTTGTATTATATCCTAGCCATAATAACAATTTACAATGAGATTCCATATATCATAAATCCTGTGTCCGATGACAAATGTGCCACCCACTGACTCATAAATCATCTAAATGCCCTTGTGTGTGTGTGTGTGTGTGTGTGTGTGTGTGTGTGTATGTATATCCACATTATATATATATATATATATATATATATATATATATACACAACTATTCTTAAAAAAAAAGGCAAAGAATTAAAAGTTCACAACTGGAAATGAGTTATCATTTACATTATCAGTTTTATTCCCAACAGTCCACATCGATGAGGAAATAATAGCAAATTAAATTGGTCAATTCTGTTCTGTCCATTAAATTTCATAGTTTTATTTTAGAGTTATAAGTTATTTTAGAGTTTTATTGGACTGTATCAATATCATACTGTAGTGAAGCCTCTCATTGATAGAATGACAAACGTATGGAAGCTTCTTGTAGTTTTAGACACTTCCACCAGGTAGGGAGCATGTCTATGCAAAATGTCTCAAGATCATTTGTACAGGTTTGTGTAAAGGTGATTCACCTTCTTTAATTCACACCACAAGTTCATATTCAGAGAACACTGATCTTACAAACATTTCTATGTTGAGTTGGGTTTACTGAACTATTTCACACTCACTATACATAAGGACCTAATTATAATTATGTATTGTGGGGGACACATCCGGTTTTATTCAAATATGCTTAAAATACACTCAAATCTAAGTAAAACCAAAATTTGTTCTGCTATGATAGGCAACAAAGCACTATCTTCAGAAATTACCATTAGCAAATGTGAGCTACTGTATAACAAATAAACTTTTAACAAACAGCTATTAATTATTATTACTACCACTTCAAGTTTTATGGTGTACTGCAGTTCTGTGTGTAGTGTGTCCAAGTGGTGTTGCTGGACTATACCCCATCCAAGTGCTGCTTGACCAGTGAGAACTGAGGATTTAGTGTTTTAAAATCTTTGGCCAGAACACACATAACATCAATATGTCAGTATTTGTGTGCTGGAACTGTAATTGAGAGATTATAAAATATTTCGGTATAAGCTGTGAGTAATTGCCTGGAGTGGAAACAAATATTTTTTTGTGAAAATTGGCCTATTGTTAAGTGCTAAGCAACCAACCATCACGAATGGGTGCAAATAACTTTAATGTCTTTATGTCGTATTTGTCAGAAAGCCTACGTAAAGTCCAAGTAAAGTGTCAGTCATTTATTTTGCACTGCATGTATAATTTATGTAGACAATAGTAGCTTTCATTTATTATTCATTCATTCATATAGTTTACTGGATAGCTGTACTTGCTTATAAGAAATAACATTGTTCGTGTTTGTTTAAATGATGCCATAAAGGCAGTCTGCTTTCATTCATAGTGTGTATTATCATGAGCAAGAGAAATGTTGACAGTGACATTCGCCGGTTTTTGACCAGATGTTTCTCGAAATAATAATAATTGCTATTTCGTTAGTTGGTGGTGACTGAGAAAAGGAGCAAATACTGATGGACAAGACCAAATAGTGACAGATTAAAAAAACAGGCAATGTAGTTTAATTTATTATGAGAAATTATTGTGTAAATTACAGACCCCATGACTTTCTGTAAACAACGCAAGGAATTACCAATGAGCATACCAATAAGAAATCAATGATGCATTCATCAATTTAAATAAGCATTTTTTGAAGATAAAGTCAGAGAGGCGAGATTGAGGTGGTTAGGACATGTTCAGTGGAGAGATTGTGAATATATCGGTAGAAGGATGCTGATATACGTACAGTCATGTGAAAAAATTAGGACACCCTATGTAAATCTGGGTATTTTGTAACATTTTTTTATATATGGATATTTAATCTCAATGTAATTTACAGTAAGTAATGTAATTAAACAATTAAAACTGAAGAAAAGACTTTTCAAGTCTTAGGAAAGTTTGAAGAAAAAGTTAGGACACCCTATCCCTTAATAGCTAGTGTTACCCTTTTTGGCTGAAATTGAAACTGCAGTGAGACACTTCTTTTAGCCATCTACCAGTCTCTGACATCGGTCTGAGAAAAGTTTTCTTTACTTCTCAATTTAGAATTCTTCAGCTGTGAGATGCTTTGTTTCTTGCACATACAGCCTTTTTCAAGTCACCTGACAGCATCTCAATGGGATTAAGATCTGGGCGTTGACTCGATCGATCCAGGATTCTCTATTTCTTCATTTTTTCAGGCAGTTCTTAGTTGATTTACTGGTATGGTTTGGATCATTGTCATGTTGCATTGTCCAGTTCCGCTTCAGCTTTAATTTTCTGACAGATGGTCTCACATGTTCCTCAAGCACCCTCTGATACACAGTAGAATTCATGGTGGATTTTATGATAGTGAGCTGGCCAGGTCCTGCTGCAGCAGAGCAGCCCCAAACCATCACACTTTTACCTCCATGCTTCACAGTTGGTATGAGGTTCTTTCCTGGAAGGCTGTCTTTGGTTTATGCCAAACTCAGTTGTCCTCGGTTTTGGTGTCCAAATAACTCAATTTTGGACTCACTGTCCAAAGAACATTATTCCAGAAGTTCTGGTCTTTGTTAACATTTGCTCTGGCAAACTTTAGTCTGGCCTTGATGTTTCTCTTAGAGAGCAAAGGTTTCTTTCTTGCACACCTTCTATCAACAGTACTCAGTGCCTGCTGTACAGTAGGTCAACTAATGACATTTTAGGGTTATTGGTGACCTCGTTTAGCATCTTGTGATCTGCTCTAGGGTAAACTTGCTGGGATGACCGGACCTGGACATGTTGGCAGTTATTTTAAAAGCCCTCCACTTGACTGATTTAAAATACGATCTTTTACCAGACACATAGGCTGCTATAATTTTTTTTCACCATGGTGCTGGTGCTCACTTCAACAATAGGGAGCACACCAATATAAAAGTCTGAGGTTTAAATAAGACAGGCCTTATTCGAAATGCTGAGTAATGATTTACTAATCATGTTCACCTGGTGTAATCCACCTGTGTGTGATTTGAGCCATTTTAAGTGGGAATAAAGTGAGGGTGTCCTAACTTTTTCCTCAGTTGGAATATGCATTTTGTAGAATTACATTTACAGAAGATCTTAAATGTAATATAAATGTAATGTAAATGCAATACACACACACACACACATATATACACATATATACAGTCCATCCGGAAAGTAATTACAGCACACCAGTTTTTCCACATTTTGTTATGTCACAGCCTTATACTAAAATGGATTGAATTCATTATTTTCCTCAGAATTCTACACACAACACCCCATAATGACAACATAAAAAAGGTTTACTTGAGATTTTTGCAAATTTATTAAAAAAAAAATAGAGAAATCACATGTACATAAGTATTCGCAGCATTTGCAAAATTGAGCTCAGACGCATTCTCTTTCCCCTGATCATCCGTGAGATGTTTCTGTAGCTTATTTGGAGTCCATCTGTGGTAAATTCAGTTGGTTGGACATGATTTGGAAAGGCACACACCTGTCTATATAAGGTCCCACAGTTGACAGTTTATGTCAGAGCACAAACCAAGCATGAAGTCAAGAAATTGTCTTTAGACCTCCGAGACAGGATTGTCTCAAGGCACATATCTGGGGAAGGTAAGTGAAAGAAGTTTAACCACCAGGACTCTTTCTAGAGCTGGCCGGCTATCTAAACTGAGCAATCGGGGGAGAAGGGCTATAGTCAGAGAAGTGACTAAGAACCCAATGGTCACTCTGTCAGAGCTCCAGAGGTCCTCTGTGCAGAGAGGAGAACCTTCCAAGAAGGATAACCATCTCTGCAGCAATCCACCAATCAGGCCTACATGGTAGAGTGGGCGGAAGGAAGCCACTCCTTAGTACTACTTCTGGAGTTTGCCAAAAGGCACCTGAAAGACTCTCAGACCATGAGAAACAAAATTCTCTGGTCTGATGAGGCAAAGATTAAACTATTTGGTGTGAATGCCAGGCGTCACGTTTGGAGGAAACCAGGCACCGCTTATCACCAGGCCAATACCTGTACCCAATATCACTACAGTGAAGCATGGTGGTGGCAGCATCATGCGGTGGGGATGTTTTTAGTGGCAGGAACTGGGAGGCTAGTCAGGATTAAGGGAAAGATGACTGCAGCAATGTACAGAGACATCCTGAATGAAAACTTGCTCCAGAGCACTCTTGACCTCAGCAGGACAACAACCCTAAGCACACAGCCAAGATATCAATGGAGTAGCTTCAGGACAACTTTGTGAATGTCCTTGAGTGGCCCAGCCAGAGCCCAGATTTGAATCCGAATGAACATCTCTGGAGAGATCTTAAAATGTCTGTGCACCGACACTTCCCATCCTACCTGATGAAGCTTGAGAGGTGCTGCAAAGAGGAATGGGTGAAACTGGCCAAGGATAGGTGTGCCACGCTTGTGGCATCATATTCAAAAAGACTTGAGGCTGTAATTGCTGCCAAAGGTGCATCGACAAAGTATTGAGCAAAGGCTGCAAATACTTATGTACGTGTGATTTCTCTGTTTTTTTCTCTGTAAACTTTTTTCACATTGTCATCAAAGGGTGTTGTGTGTAGAATTCTGAGGAAAATAATTAATTTAATCCATTTTGGAATAAGGCTGTACCATAAAATGTGGAAAAGCTGATGCGCTGCAAATACTTTCCGGATGCACTGTATTAGTATCTAATAAAGTATTGCATCTTTACTGGTGATAGAGATAATAGTTAAAGCGGAGATTAAGGGAGATTAATACCAACTGTGCGCTAATCACAGGGGCCAGGGCATTGGTGGCTCAGTAGTCGCTCTCTTGTCTGCTATCCAGAAGGCCAGGGTTCGAGTCCTACCCAATGCCCAAACACCAGCCACTGGATGCTGGTCCAATGCCACGATAAAACAGGAGGGTTGCATCAGGAACGGCATCCGGCATGAAACCTGTACCAAGTGATTTGTGCAGATCGGATGGTCCGCTGTGGCATGATGATAATCACAGTGGTGCTTTAGTCGTTGGAACCTAGCAGGTATACTCACTGCACTTATCAGCATGTGCTCTTTACTAAGTCCTCTTTTTCCATCTTTACCCTGTCACCCTCATGGGCAGATAATGACAGAGGAAAGGAGAGATTGTTAGAGAATATAGCACAACAAAAAGGAAATCAGTGGGAGAAACTAAGAGAGAGAAACCAGAGAGAACAGGTGCCGTCTATAAAGGTTTAAGGATTAAATTACAGTGGACTAAAAACCGCATTTCAGACACAAGACAGACATAGATGAAGATCTGCAGAAAGAAAATTACAGAGAGAAATCAAGACATAGAAAGACAGACAATCAGCATTTAGTGTTAATTCATTTAAAATGGTATCTTCAACCAAGACATGATAAGATATTTTATTTTATTATATTCAGTTTGTCACTACAATGTTTCTTTCTCACTTTCCTATTGATTCCCACCCCCACCTGCCTGTGCCGACCACCCTGGAGCGCCTTGTTCCTGATAAACACAGCACAAGACTCTGGGGTAGTGGCGTATTTGTCTGGCTTAGCTGATTGGTCAGTTTGTGCAATACTGTGATAAGACCAGCAGCCACTGCTATTCAACAGCATGGTGCATAGGGAGGGGAAGTGGGGTTGTAAGTTGTACAGAAAATGTCTTTCTTAGAAAAATAAAATTGCACAGCATTTTAACACAGGCATTTGTACATGTAAAGCTCTGAATTTTGATAACAGATGAACTGAATTAGTGTTTATTTAAGAACGTATGAGTGAATAAGTCTAGAGTGTTGTGTTTAATATCTATAGTTAACATCTATGGAACACTAATTGAAAGCAAACCAAGTTGCGTTTTATTTATTTTGTTTAATTGCTTTTTTTCTCTAGATGGATAGATGCACTGGGACGTGTGGCCAGGTGTTGGTCTACTGATTGGAAGGTATAGGTTCAAACCCTATCAAGCTACTATTGTTGGGCCCTCGAGTAAGGCCCTTAACCCTCAACTGCTCATATATGTAATGACGATTGGCGATGGTCAATGTACTGCACTATTCATGACTCACTGTTAGCACAAATCCTACAATGTATTTTATGAGCAACCCCCCAACAAAAAAAAAACTATAGGATTACAAAGTAGGTCATAGAGGTAAAATAGTAATGTAAACATACATTTCCCAATCCATCTTACAATTCATTCCTTAGGTACTGGAAATACTGAAAGAATATGCTATAATTGTTATGATACTGTATGTAAGGATGAGATTTACGGCTCTTTTATTAACCAACTGTCAGCCATCTTTAAGGAGCGTAAATGAGTCTCTTTCCTTCTCAAACGTAAACAATCAAATCACCACTCCGGAAGTTGGTGTATTGTGGGCCATAATTGTAATGCTCAGTGCCAGTGAAAGAGCTTGTTATGTTTGTTAATTAAATACACAATCAAAATATTCCCTTTAGCTGCTGTGGAAAAGGACACGCTGTGTTCAACCCAGCTCAGTGTAGCTAAGCTTTCCTTTTCTCCTTCTCCAAAACACAAACAAATGTGATAAAATGTTGGGTGGAACAATTATCTAGGCTTCTTGGTCAGGAGCAGGTACTGTAGGTATGTACTACATACAGTAAGACTTGTATTACTGGGACTTTAATAAGTTTTTTAATTTTATTTAGTCAGTAAACATTATCATGAATGCTAAATCCAATTTTTATTACAATTAAAAAATAAATAAATAAAGATTTTTCTAACATGCTATGTCATGCTAAAATTCTAAGTAATTTTTGCTGTTTGTGAGTCTGTGAGTGTGTGTGTGTGTGTGTGTGTGTGTGTGTGTCTGGTCCATCAGTGGATCTGGGATCCATCCTGGGAACATTATGCATTCAATGGGAGCCCTACATGCACACACATGCATGATGTTGTCTTTAACCTGCTTTTGTCAGAGGGTCGCCACAGCGGCACACAACTTGGCACATGTTTTACTCTGGACACACTTCCTGACACAACCCATTTTATCTGGACAGCATCTAGTGGATGGGGTTTGGGTTTTGGCTTGGAATCTAACACAAGCCTTTCACATGCCTCTTCATGCACACACACACACACACACACACGGTTAAAAACCTGGAAGACAGTTTTCCCACTGACAAAATTAAAAGGGATTTGTGTTTATCAAAGAAAAGCCCCGATGGGTGATCACTGGTGCTTGTGTAGTAACCATTTTATCTTAGGTAGCATCATCATTAAATAAATAGTCAAACATGTAACACAATAAATATCCACCATTATGTACTTGTGTTAGGTTTGCTAAATTAAAGTATATGCAGGGGTTAATGGGCCAGGGTTGTCATTATGTTTTTATTAGCTTTATTAAGCTACATTAGCAGTTATTCTAATAACAGAATATAAATTGTGCTGAAATTTAATTCTATTATAATACATAATACAGTAGCTTAACATCATAAGCTATCTTTCGTAAATTCACGCATCTGTGAGTGTACAGTACTTTTCAGTAAAGTTTTGCCAAGAAAATATCCAATGACTTAAGTTTCTTATCATATACCATTATTTGGTATCTTGCCATGTGTTCAGTGAATTTAAATGTGTGTCTGAGAGAGAAAGAAAGAGAGAAAGAGAGAGGGAGAGAGAGCACTTTTTCTGTGTTATTGTGGTGAATGATGGCCCATGCATAGTAAAAGAACTGACTAAAATTAATTGGCATTAATATTACATACTTCTTTTGAGGTTGTGGAAATATTTAGCCCTTGGTTTATTGTCTTTTATCAGCTTTATGTTTAGACTGGATTCTGAAAGTGTTCTTCATTCACTATGTTCTTACCTCTAAAGAGAAATTATTAAGAAATATGTCAAAGAAAAGACTTATTCAGAGGCTACAGTTTTTTATGGCAAATGATCTGTCAGCAAACATCAACTTGTAAAAAGCTTGAGCATGAACAGATGATTTTATAATAAAATTCTCTTGTAATAAAATGCACCCTTTGAGCTGTCAAATCAGAGATGTGCATAATAGGCATACGCTATTTCACACATCACTACACTGTTTCACACATCATTTAAGTATGATGGTGTTCTTTATGGAGGATAAAAATTACTCAACCTTCTACTCTCTGTCGGGAGGCGAAAAATACTCAGGGTTTTTTTTGGTACTACAGTATATTGAGCATAAATTCATACGTTAAACAGTTATACTGTATTCTATAGAAGCAGGATCACTAAGACCTGGCACAGAGCAGCAATGAAGCAACATTCAGATAGACAATGAACTCCATGTTGCTGCTTCATAAAAGTGATACTTCTCTTAGGGGCATGCAGATGGCCCATAGTGTTTGTCATTTAATGGAAGTAGATACTTCTTTTGTTAAATGATGCTTGTGCAATCACTTCCTTATGTTTTAAAATCCCCTTATTGTGCCCCCAAAGATTTAGATGATGACCTGCCAGCTAACAGTTATCTGCTTGTGACGCTTTAGAGATCTCATTGGAGACAAGGATGCGTTGACTGCCGCTCAAAAGTTTGGGATCGCTTGCAAATTCCTTTGTTTTTTTTGTGTGATTTCTTTTCGACATTCTACAACAAACTGTGAATTTTAAAACTATGAAATAACACATATGGAATTAGGTAATTATGTAACAACAACAACGACAATCAGTATTGTCTAGTGCATTTGCAAAACTCATTAAGCACCATGATGAAACTGACTCTCATTTAGACCATCCCAGGAATGTAAGACCAAAATATACCTCCACTGCAGAGGAGAAGTCCATGTAGAGTTAACAGCCTCAAAAATAACAAATAAACAGCACCTTAAACAGCAAATATCAGTGGTGCAATGCCATAGTCCACTTCAGACTAGAGTTCCTTTTGCTTCTGTAAACATTGCAGGATTTCCACTAGAATTGTGCTAATTTCTACATTATTAAGTTCTATCTCCGTAAATATTAAGGCAACGACATCAGGTGAAGAGGCCTAATGTGGAGTCTACATTACAATTAGAGTACAGTGTAACTTCGGATTGCGAGTAACGTGGTGTGCGAGTGTTCTGCAAGACGAGCAAAGATTTTAAATAAATTTTGCCTTGAAAAAAACAAATAAGTTTTGGTTTACGAGTATCATGTAGCACGCATGTGCTTCTTGTTTTTTACACTCTTGCCTTTACACACACAATGCCCCCCACCCCCGCCTCCTTTCGTGTAGACAGACACACACACACACACACACTCTGCTCTACACAGAAACACTGCTCTTTTAAAGGTTGCGCGAGTGTCATTAGCAGTGTTCCTTGCTAATTTTTTCGATAAAACAGTCTTTTTGTTAATGTGTGTGTGTGTGTGTGTGTGTGAGAAAGACAGAGAGAAACTTAAATAAGAGAGGAGGAAGTATTACTGCATTAAAGTATTATCTGTCTGGATTTATTTTTACTTTTTTTAAAGGTAAACTGCAGGTTAATTTGTTTTATTTTTACTTTATATTTTGTATTAATTATTTTTATATATTTATTTTTAAACGAATGGAATGAATAATTTAAGTTTCTATTATTTCTTATGGAAAAATATGGCTTGATTTATGAGTGTTTTAAAATACGAGCCTGAAACAAATAATGCTCGTAATTCAAGGTTTGACTGTAATATCTCTAATTGAGCTTGCTTTGTCTTTCTCTGGGCAACAATCCAAACTGTGAACTATACCTTAAAGACCTGTTGTGTTCCGCAAGCATCTTTGAATGCTTTGAATTGTAAGCAGTTTAACAGCACTCATGCTGCAAGTTAATTTGTTGTTAAGCTTTTTTTTTTTTTTTTTTGTGTGTGTGTGTGTGTGTGTGTGTGTGCTTTTTGCCTTTTAACTCATATGTACTGTTGGGAGATATGTGAGACCTCTGGTCTTGGTGGATATGAGTTTTTGACTTACTGCTTCCTCTGACACAAGGGATGTAGACACAACTGTTACACCAGTGTGCTGCAGATTGCTCCTAGCCATAATCATAATTGTAAAATGTGTGTTCTGTTCTGCCGTAGTGACCCATTCATCTGGGTTAGTAGGTCTGGTTTAATGGGCCACCGAAACTATTTTCTTTGCCATGTTCACGATCAACACTGAGAGGTAAGTTGTCTGTTCACACTTTTATTTTGCAGTGTGTTCCAAATGAACTGAGCTACCTTTCTGTGTACTTTCCAATAATTGGGTATATGTTTGGTTATAAAATTCTCATGCATTGCGTGTGAGACAAACACAATTACTAATCAAATCTCATGTGTAATTGATGCCCTTATGAACCAGTGTGTTTCAACTGGAATATTTTTTCCAGCAGAGCTTCATGCTTCAGCGCTTCAGCTGAAGTATACCTGTGTATGTGAAAGAGTGCAGGTGGGACTGTTGTAGTGACTCGCTCTCAAAATAAAAGGCGTTTACAGCTGACTCGCCAGAAATAGGCTGGAGCTCAGTGATTTTCCTCGCATCGTCCACAGACAATTGTTTTAAATATAAAAGTGTAAGAACCAAAGAGAGAGAGATTGACAATCATACATGCAGCGCAATCCCACTTTATATTCAAAATATTCATTTTTCCTTTCCTTCTTCCCTTCTTTTGTATCAATAATGATTCTTCTTTTAAAATAACTTTCTACCATTATTATTATTATTATTAGTAGTAGTAGTAATGTTGTGGTGATTATTATGTTTATTATTACCTTTGCTTTTTGCTTTCCTTCAGTAGTTTTCATCCCTAATGTGACTTTACATTGACTGCACAGTTAAATGCATCTATTTTTGTTGTTGCTATTTTGTGACTTGATTCTGAGATTTGGCAATAATAGTGAATGCAGAACTCAGAGTGCAGAATTAATATTGTATGTGGATTTTTTCAAATTTAAATTATTATTATTATTTTTTTGCGTTCTCTCTTAATCAAGTGTGATGCATTGTTGTGTGTGTGACTAAATAAATTGTGATGCATTGTTGTGTGTGTGACTAAACTTGATGCAGATATTGTAATTTTCTCTGTTCTGTGTCCTGTGTCCCCTCAGGGGTGTCATAGTAGGGTGGGGTGGGGGTTACTGGAGCCCCAATGATGGGAGAGCCCGTGTAATTCTGGAATGAAATATGAGAAATATGGCTTATGTACAAGGCACAGAGTTCTGTGCTAGACCCCTGCTGCATTACATAAAGTTGCTGTAGAGCATATACTGTAGGTGATTTGGCTGGTCTGTAAGGTACAGTAGGCCTATAATGTTAATGTTATGGCCTGTGATGCTAAAATATATGAAACCTTATAGCGCCATGCAGAATAAGGTGTATGGTTAGTTTTAGACACAATGGCTGGGTGCGTCATGTGCAATGGGTGCGTCATGTGCAAGTACAGTAAACACAAAACCCATTTTCAAAATCTCTCTCCAAACTTTTGTGAAAGGTTGAGAGCTATGCTTAATATAAGTTTCACATTCACCTCTCTGGACATTTAAAATACTTCATACCTTGCTGGAGAAAATGTGCACTAGATCAACAATTCAGAGTCAATATTCTTGTATTATTGCGGACAATTATTGGGCAATTATCCAACACTGAAATGGTCAGAGGTGTATGGGCACTCATTTCCTGACTGCTATTACAATTCTGTCAGAAAGGCTCACATAACCTGCAAGTAGAGCTTCCACATGAGATCAGGAGCTTTCTCTGGCTCATCACTCGATGTCACAGCTGTCCACACAGCAGCAGGCCAGATAAGGGAGAATGCATAGACCCTGGCATTCCAGGGGCACTGGGGCAAGTCTCTCATTTTTCTGTGAAAACCCTGAGTGCTGATGCTAACTCAAAGAGATGTATCCTGACCTGATTCATCAAAAATGTATATGTAGATGCAGAGGACTCTCCTGTGGTCCACAGCAATAAGTGTGTGAAAATATTCATCCTTCAGTTCTATGCTTGGTACATGATCCTCAACACATGTTATACTGTGCAGTACACATCACATGGCTCAGCAGTCATTTTAAGAAGACATTTAAATCTCTGAAAGGTTAAAGCTTTCTATTTACGGTTTCTACTGCTTGTTTTTTCTTTTCCTTCTTTTCTCAGACTGAAGGAGACACTTGTTTTATGCTTCCTGAGCCTGTTTGCTAAAAAACTGTCTAGGTACAGTGGCATATGCACCAATCAAACTTTTCCTTATCTCTTTTAACAGCCTCAGTGATTCGTTGCCATGACTCCCATAGCTTGAATGCTGCATGTAAGATATCTGTGCTTACTGCATCCTGAAATTTAGGCAACATTTCCTTATAAGACAGTTCCAAGTGTGCCATTGTTTGAATGATAAAACTTACACTTTCCATTGTTTTCTATATAAAGCAAGCCAGATCTTCTATAGTTGAGCTATATGCCTTACAGACTTATGTGCAATGCTTCATTAGCTTGTATATATGACATGATGTGGTCTCTGTACCAAAGACATTGATCTCACTTCTAGGATTTTTCCATCAGTCATTGTAGTCAGTAATACATCTTCTTTTCAACATGCATCAATGAATATGGTACATTATGGAATAACCCAGCCACTCACATGGGCAGATGTAACCCAAAATGAATTAGATACTTGTCCAGCAGAGGATAGGGCAGAGGATCACTCACTCACTCATCTTCTATATCCCTTTATTCTGTATTCAGGGTCACCAGGACCTGAAGCCTATCCCAGGAGGCTTAGGGCACGAGGCAGGGTACACCCTGGACAGGGTACCAATCCATCGCATTGCACACACACATACACACACTCACACACTACGGGCAATGTGGGAACGCCAATTAGCCTAACCTGCATATCTTTGGACTGTGGGAGAAAACCGGAATACCCAGAGGAAACCCACCAAGCACGGGGAGAACATGCAAACTCCACACACACAGAGACAGGAATCAAGCCTGGCCGGGAATCGAACCCGGATAGAGTATGTGAATTCAATTTTCAGACAGCCTTAACACCATCCTTAGAGCTATTCAGGACTTTGTCTGTGCTATACTCTTGCTTTATACTCTGATCCTGGACAAACAGCACTCTCTGCTAAAGTGTGCCTTAAGTTCAGAAAATGTAACACAGTCATTTAAAGTGTGATAGTCTCTGTTTGCAGCCATTCCATGGAACTGCTCAGCTGCTGGAACATGGTAAAAGTACTTAGATCTTTGTTTTCCGAGAACGCTCCACAGCTGTATGTTCTATTCATTCATACACTTTTTAGCTACTGCTGATTGTCCTACGAAAGTTGATGAGTGTGATTAGACGTAGCCAGAGAGGCGCATTCTGCATATCAGTATCAGTATTATGCTGCAGTTATGGCAGGGCTCCATAAGTGTCTGTCGCAAATGGGTATTGATCACTGGGTTTAACATCATCCAATTACATTAGGGCTGGGCAGAACAAACAGCATGCCACCCTGCCATGAAAGAAATAATGCACTGTCAGCAAAGATTTTACAAATAATAAAACCTTATGCACTTTAATATTACGTAGTTAACATCCGCACAAATGCATTCTTTACATTATTATTTCTTTGGGGCAATAATCACAGCACTAATAATAAATAAATAAATAAGTACAGTGGGCCCTTGCCATACAAATTATTTTCGTTCCAGAGGCAAGTTTGTAACTCATTACAATTGTCCCATAGAAAACAATATAAATGCAGATCATCTGGTTCCAGCCACCAAAAATTTTCCACAATTTAATCAGTTTTTGCATATTAAAACAATCAAAACAATCAAAAAAGACTTATTAAGGAAATAAAATACAAAAAATAGGCAGACTTTTAACCTCACATAACCTAATGGTGCTATATCCTTAAGTTTTGATTGGCTACACGAAACCAGAAGTGCATACGACCGACTTGATCGATTGTGCTTCGCATTTTGATGCAAACATTCCAGTCAAAATTTTTCTTCGTAAGTCGGAAATTCGCTAACCTTGTGGCGTTCGTACGCCGAGGGTCAACTTTATGTAAATAGGCCTCTTAGAAATGGTTGAGATGTCAGGGTTCCCCCTAGTGGCGCACTACTGCAGGTGTGGACTATTCATGTTTATTCACTATTTATGTCTTTTAACATGATATGGGTGTTTTTTTTTTTTTTTTTCTCATTTACAGTCTATTCTTCTGTCACAGGTGTAACGACACGGGTCGCGCAAGGGGTAGATCCGCGAAAAAAGACACGCGGTTGCCAGGCAACGCTGCAATCAGCCTGAATGAGCCGCACCTGGTGGCGTGTTTACATAATGATACCGCAGCCACTTTGTTTGATCATTAAGGTAGCACCGGTGAGGTAGCAGGGCCAAAGACAAAGTCAAGCGCGCAGAAAGTCCAGAGACAGGGGCAAAGCCCAAGTCTCTGTCTGTCTAAGACGCCAGCGAGAGAGAGAGAGAGAGAGAAAGGCACGCGTCAGTCCAGCGTGTGGGTTCAGTTTAACAGTAAAAGACACAAACTCACCCTCTCTGTTAAATAAATCCTCGGTAAAAGCGAGAGCTCTGTTTATTTTGTGTTTTCATTTTTTTATTTCCTTTAGAAGTTCCCTAATTAATAATCCCACGCTATCTCCAAACGAAAAGGTCTCCCCGTGCGTGTCATAAGCACTCTCCCAACTCCTGCGTCAGGGCTCTTATAATCATTTAAAACATATTGTGGTGCGGCTCTCCATACTGCGCCACATGTAACAACAGGTATTTTGGTTAATTTTTTGATTAGCAGTACTAGTACTAGTCTTTGTCTGGCATCCTGTTTGTTACCTGATTGATCCTGCTTGCAACCATTAAAGCATGACACAGTACAAACTTACAATTTGAAAAACAAACAAAGAAGAAAGTCACATAAAATGCTACATTGATGTATTGTGGTGCAATAGCAAAAATATTTTTAGGGCACTCAATTAACTTTATTCCTCATGGTATGCTACGGATTAATTGATAAGTGTGACAGTGACACTTACTGGATTTTTTGATATAGCATACCTGAACCGAATGGTAGACATGGCCCAACCATGTTAATCATAAAAAAAAAAAAAAAACATAACAGGAAAGAGGAAAAACATGACACAGCAGGCTGTACACTCGAGATCCTGGTCACAATGACTTTGCTAGTAGAACTTTGCAAAGAAATAAGCAGAAGGAACAAAAAGCTGCTGTGGCAGTCAGAACCAAATGAAGTGAAATTCAAAATGAACTACAAACATTATCGAATAAAACAATAAATGCCATCTCCAGGCTGTTAGTAATTTAATCTGTGCTATGGGTGACAGCATTTGCCGTTACTAAACATCAACATTATATTAAAAATTATATTAAAATACAAACCTTGTCTTAATACACACAGCCTATCAGTGAATATTTACACATTTATTTTTATTTCATTTGATTTTGACGTCAATAACAATGGAGTGAACTTCCAATGTACTCTATTAAACTCTTATTTTATTGCTGTTGTGAATTTTTATTTCAGACTAAAGAAAATTGTCAGCCAAAAAGCTTGTTTTAACACAAAGGTTTTGTCTTACATGTAAATTGTCACCCAGCACAAACCCTAACACTGGATGTTGTTATACACCGTGGAACCATGGATTGCCAGTAAGAGATTGGGACTAAACAGCTGCGTAGCCTTAAGAAAACCACTTATCAGTGAGATTATTGGAAAAAAAAATTCAATTTGCTTTTGAGCATAAAGAATGGACGGTGGAGTCTTGAAAGGAAAAAGGTCATGTTGTCTGAGTTCAGATTTACCCTGCTCCAGAGTGATGGGTCAGAGAGGCAGATGAAGTAATAAATCCATCATGATTTAATACCTAATACCTTGTACAAACGTATGGGGCCAGTGTTATAATCTAGTGTTGTCCCTGCTGGTCAGGTCTAGGTTCAGCAATGTTATGAAAAAAAATGAATTTAGCTGATAATCTAAATATACTGAATGACCAGGTTTTTCCATCAGTGGATATTTTTTCTTACCTAATGACACAGGCTTTTTCCAAGATGATGATGCCAGGTTTCATTAGCCTTAAATTGAAAAAGAGTGGTTCAGGGAGCATGAGACCAGGTACCAGACCTTAACTTCATAGAGAATCTTTGGGATTTGCAGCGGTCCAACTCTCCCATCATCAATACACAATCTTGGAGTGAAATTAATGTGATTCTGGACTAGAAAAGAAATGTTGGGACATTGCATAAGCTTATTTATATAATCCCATGGCTATAATTAAAGCAAATGGTGATACAATAAAATAGAAGTGTGCAATTTTGTGGGGGCAGCTTTTATAGTGGACCACTGTATAGCATTCGGTGAACTCACCATCAAGAACAGAGTTCAGGTAATGCTAAGGTTGTCTGTGTAATTATGCAAACAAATGAAATAATATAATACTATAATACAATAATATATAAGCATTACATTGATGTGTTTTATTTGAAAAAAGTAAAATACATAAAATAAATAAATATTGTTTTGAAGCCAAACTTTCAGTATTGTGTTGGTCATTAGTGTTATCTCAGTGACGTGTAGCCAACACTGATTAGATTTAAATTCATAAAAGTAATACTAGCTTATAAAAACAATCCACTACAAATGGTGTCCCAACATCCATAATGTTGTTAAATTAACCCTGCTAACTAAAGATTCCTGCTAGGCAGTTGGGAGCACTTTTGTGAATACAGCTGCTGAACAACAATGATCTGAATGTAATAGGTTTCTTCTTATTTGATCCCTGAAATTAATAATAAACAGCAGGGCTGATTCTGGGATAATACCTTTAGGGGATAAGAATTTAATGAGAATGTAACATGTATAGTGTCTTGCTGTTAGTAAATTGCTATTTAAAGTAATTATTTTTATCATAAATATTATTTAATTTTATAAATATCTTTTATTTAATGGCAATAATAAAAATATAAAGAAACATGAATATCGCAACACATTTTTATTTATTTATTTATTTATTTAAAAGATTATTATTATTATTTTTTTTACTGGCCATTAAGCCTACAGCTACAGTACAAAATGTGACCTTTACTCCTAGTTCTCCTTGCGCTTTTTGTCCACACCCTTCTCTCTCACTCTCTCTCTCTCTCTCTCTCTCTCTCTCTGTCTGTGCTTACTGAAAATATGCAATTGGTCCATACCGATTCATATTGATTTTTAGCTGGATTTTGGGATGCTGTCTGTGGCATTGGTGGCTCAGTGGTAGGTCTTTCGCCTGCCATGTGGAAGGCCTAGGTTTGGATACCAGCCAATGCCCATACTGCAGCCACATGATGCATTGTCTTTCCCAAACCCGGATAAAATGGGAGGATTGCATCAGGAAAGCCACCCGGCGTAAAACCTGTGCCAAGTGTGCGGATTGGATGGTCCACTGTGGTGACCCCTTGCCGGGGAAGCCAAACGACCAACAACAGCATTAGGATGCTGTGGGCAATGTGGAGAGGTAATGTAATTTTCTTTTACCTGACGTGATCCTGGTTGTCTCACAAAAAAAAAAAAAAAAAAAAAAATCGTTATTTATTCAACAATCTTCATTTCCTCCCACTGCTGTGCGGACTACCAACATTACATAAACTATCCAGCCAACTATATATAAGAGAAACATCCACAATCCTGGACAGTTAACCATTAGCTAAGCCTATAATTGTTGTTCAAAATTGTCTATGATGAACAGCCTCATTTCTCTAAAAATTTCCAGCATTGTGCACCATGTGGATGTCTGTAAGGTTGAGTGGATCACTCCAGAGTGGCCAGAGCAGGATTTGTTTTATCAAGGACTGTTGATGGGTTAGAAGAGAAAGTGGCAGGTGCAAAGCAGGCATGAAATTGCAGAAAGGATGAGGTGCCTCCTTCCACCTAGTGGGTCTGGCTGGATTAGGTCACCTCCAGGCTGTAGGAGTACAGTTAAGAGCCAATTTTATCCTCTAGTAACCCAATCAAAGAGCAGGCCCCAGAGCATTTGGAACTCAGTTTAAAGCACAGGGATGAAGACATTCATATGGTCATGAGAAGGAATAATCATGAGGAGTTGAGAAAGAAAGAAGCAAGATTGAGGTTTGGTAAACAAAGAGTTCCTTGAGACGGACAGTCTATTGCTACCCTTATGATAAAACCTTGAGATGTGAAAAATGCATTTGAAATACTATCCTAAATAATGATGGGTTTTTTTTTTTGTTTTTTGTAAAAGGCAGATGTATGTTACTTATTTTAAGTCAAAAAGCTGTAGGAAGAAAGGAAGAAAAATCTGTAGTATGACAGAAGGAGCCCTCTGCTGACATGGAGGTGTAATATCATAGAGACTTGCTACAGATTACAGTATTTTAATTTCAACAGTACAAACAATTCAAGCATGCTACAAATGGATGCCTGGTTACTACTAAGCATTGCTTTCACTTATGCCTGCTTAAGTTAATTAACTACATATTGCCAATTTTTAAAAGAAGATCTCAAGATCCTGGTTACGCTTAGACGCCACCCTGTTTCTGATCAGCTGGAATTAGATGAGCAGCTGGTACCATGACAGCTAAATGCCAGTCACAGCATGAGCAAAATCCCTAAAGTTCACCAGTTTCCCCACTGCCTTTACTCAAAGGTAGGAACAATATACTGTTAGCTCTGGAATTGGCATTTCTTATGCATGTACTTCTTTTTACCTGTTTCTTGTGCATTTTGCTCCTGTAAAGGCCAATTTTTCATTTCTATCTAAACAGTAAAAATTTTCAGTTCTGATATACTATTTCCAGAGTTCATATGAGTCCAATTGGATCTAATATAAATACTGTGCTTGTTGATTAAGCAATGGAGATTATGCTGTATAGTAAAATAGATACAAAGGACAGTACAGGTTACCATGTAAATTGTTAATTTATCATCTGGCTGCCATTCAATTTTTCTCATGTTTCACTTTCTTGTGGCCTGAACTACCACTGATGTATAAACCCATAACATAAAAAAATAATTTTGAGGGGTGTCTAGGTCAAACTGGGGCTTGATGATGAAATTTCTTGTGAATGAAGGTGTAAAACTGATTGACATTTACAGAGGACTTCAAGCACAGTATGATGATGTACTGTATACGCAGTCATTCACAAACACTGGTTGCACTTTATTGAGAATGAAATTCAGCTGGGAGGTAATGCTAAATCTCCTGGAGTTCTTAGTTCTTTATTCAGACATAAAGTAGGCAGTCCAATTATGGCCCTGGCATTCTGATGTTATCCAAGCACTAGTGAGCACTAGTGAAACATTGGGATAAGTGCATTAATGTAGCAGGGGATTATATAGAGAAATAGAGGTAATTTTTAACCTTGTAGCTGGGTTGTACTGTATGTACTGTATGTTGTATGTCCTCACTGTGCTTGTTGGGTTTCCTTAGTGCATCCGCTAGAGCTTTGCGATGAATTGGCACCCTGTCCAGGATGTAGTCCGTTTCATGTCCAAAGTCTCCTGGGATAGGCTTTCTGTTGGTTTCCTACTGGTATTGAAGATGAAGTAATGAATGAATCAATCAATCAATCATTCAATCATACGTTATGTCAATCAAAAGTCACGGTTTGACTTGAATGTCCCTTGTACATATCATATAGCATGCATTCATGACTGGAGAGAAATGTTAGTGTCTACTGTATTTATTTATTTAAAATTATTATAATTGTATGCACAATAAATATTTTTGAAATTCAACAATTCACCTCAAATCACTGTTAAATAGAATTTATTATCAATCCTTAACTCATGAATTCACCCTTTTTTCAGTATGACGAATCTGTAAGCATTTTATCTCCTTAGATGGAAAAACATACAGGCCTTTTTTCCTTCTCTTCTATGCTGACAGATTCAGCACACGCCTTAGGTAGGAAGAGGATTTTCTCACAGGCTAGAGATCTTGATGTGAAAACGTATATCTTTCCACTTTAAATTAAGGCTTTCTCAGAAATGGCATCCTTTAAAAGCTAACTTTGGGAGCATTACACATTAGCTTAGTTTGACAGATTGCAAAATAGGTTAAAAAGCTTAATACGTCAAAATGAAAACTTAATATGCTCCAATATGGCAGTCATTAGAGCAGGAAATCTAAACTGAAGTAAGCTGTAGTAAATTGTGGCTGCAATTTAAATGGGTCTTAAATGGGCCTGAGGTGGGAATACACCCAATGGGATGATGGTGAGTTGCAGGGCAGGATGCAAACACACACACTCATCGTCTATACTGCTTTATCCTGTATTCAGGGTCACGGGGGCTTGGAGCCTATCCCAAGAGACTTAGGGCATGAGGTGGGGTACACCCTGAACAGGTTGGCAATCTATCTCAGAGCACACACCTATACACATTCAAACACTATGGTCAATTAGGGAACGCCAATTACCATTCTAATTTAATTATGCAGGTCTTTGCACTGTGGAAGAAAACCGGAGTACCCAGAGGGAACCCACCAAGCACGGGGAAAACATGCAAACTCCGTGCACACAGAGACGGGAATTGAACGTCGACAGAAGGTGACAGTACTAACCACTACACCACCGTGCTACCCATACACACAATTAAGTGTTAAAAAAACACTGAGTTTCCAAATTGCATGTTCATTTATTTTATATATAGCCTATATATATATATGTGTGTGTGTGTGTGTGTGTGTGTGTGTGGAGGGGGAGATGTACAATGTACAGTTTAATTATTTTATATAAGTTCATTATTTAAGGTTGACTAACTTTAAAGTGCAGCTTTTATGCCATTTTAAAGGTTGCTAATATTGCTAAATGAGTCTCTTAAAACAGGTTTACATGTATGCAAGGTCAAAAAACACTTTAGTTTTCTCCAAAAATAGATTTAATTTTACCCCATTTCTAAATGATTTGTAAACGACTCGTGTGAAGCAGTTTGAAGATTCAGTCTGTCTAAACTCCTCCTTTCCGTGAGCCCTCACTGCTGTGATTGGTCAGATGGCGCGGTCCTTTATGATTGGTCTACCGCTACCCACACGGAAAAAACCTATATAAAACATATATGTTTTAATATAGGTTTGATATAGGTTTTTAATATATGCGACATATATAAAATTGACCGTTTTCCTATATTATATGTACATATATGCGTACATATATGTGCGCGTGCATATATGTACCTATAGACATATATGTGACATATATAAAATTGGCCGTTTTCCTATATTATATGTACATATATGTACATATATGCGTACATATATGCGTGCGTGCATATATGTACCCATATAGACATATATGTGACATATATAAAATTGGCCGTTTTCCTATATTATATGTACATATATGTGTACATATATACGTGCATATATGTACCTATGTGCATAAATATGCACCTATATTTTTACCTAGATATTAGTAAAATTATTAAAATCCATAGCTGTTAGACAACATAAATAAAAGCCCAAAATGTAGAAATTTTATTTTTTTAAGAACAATCAAATAGTAAAAGAACAAAAATAAGACAAAAAAACTCAACAGGAAGAAAACATATACATATTTTGAGGACCTTCTCAGCTTCGTTAGCTTTGAATTGATAGATGTGCCTGTCTGCCCTCGGGTGGCTGCTGGCCACTTCTTCAATGTAGCATCTAGAAAAGACAAAAATAATAAGACAGTATAATAATAATAAATGATTATTTATTAAAACGTTTATAAACATCTGTAAACTCCATAAGGCATTAGCTTAGCCACCGGGAAATATCATGTTTGTGCTACATACAGAAAGGCAGCATGTTAGCATGATTTACCTAAACTATGTAAATGGCATTGAAAGCCAATGTGTCACACAAGCTGACAAGAGCTAGCTGAAGTGAGAAAAATATTTACTAATATTAGTTTAATATTATCAGAATAAGAGTTATATAAGACTTAATAACTTACCCAGTGTGTCCTCCTGGATTCTCTCTTCAAAATGCTCCCGTTCGTCGTCAGGGCCACACAGTCTTCTTCTGAGGTAAATGTAAACTCCTCCCACTTTCCAGAACATTCTGAAGAGTTTCCTTGTCCGGGGGCGTGGCCTAGTATGTAGATTAGCCGGACTAATTTCCGTGTGATTGGCGTGTGGGCGTGTCCTGCCTCGGGTCATTAGCAGATAACTCGACAGAAATTCTAAAATGTGTTTTTCATTTAATTAGTTCTTAGTTATTGCCTTGATAATAGAAAATATGAGCGCATCATGTATGACAATTGCCAAAGTGAGATATGAGCTAAAATGACCAGATCCTGCCATGAGCTATATAGGAGACATATCTTGTATGTACATATAGGGCTTATATGTGGATATAAAGAAGCAATACAGGAGACCTATATGGTCTGTATATGCACATATATGCACCTCAATTTTGCCTATATGCAGCATATATATTATCATATATATGCATTTATACTGCATATAGGCTTCATATATGCGCATATATCCTCATGTAGGTCAGGATATATGTGCATATATACTGCATATAGGTGAGGATATATGCGCATATATACTGCATATAGGCCTTCATATATACTGCATATAGGCTTCATATATGCGCATATATCCTCATGTAGGTCAGGATATATGTGCATATATACTGCATATAGGTGAGGATAAATGTGCATATATACTGCATATAGGCCTTCATATATGCGCATATATCCTCATATAGGTCAGGATATATGTGCATATATACTGCATATAGGTGAGGATATATGCGCATATATACTGCATATAGGCCTTCATATATACTGCATATAGGCTTCATATATGCGCATATATCCTCATGTAGGTCAGGATATATGTGCATATATACTGCATATAGGTGAGGATAAATGCACATATATACTGCATATAGGCCTTCATATATGCGCATATATCCTCATATAGGTCAGGATATATGTGCATATATACTGCATATAGGTGAGGATATATGCGCATATATCCTCATATAGGTGAGGATATTTGCGCATATATACTGCATATAGGTTTCATATATGCGCATATATCCTCATATAGGTGAGGATATATGTGCATATATACTGCATATAGGTTTCATATATGCGCATATATCCTCATATAGATTCTTTCCATGTGGGTACAGCATGTGTCGTAAAACAAAACGCCCATGACCATAACTGAATGACGGCTCTGGAGACCCGTCAATACATAGAAAAGATGGCGTTGGTTTTACTGTGTAATGACCAGCTAATTTTATATTAACTGTGGCTACAAAAATCGAGAGATATTTTATCTTTGTATTTTAACATGTATTATACAAAACTAAATAAAGTAAACGAAAAAGGTGCACCATAACCAAACAAAGATATAAACAATATTTACAAACTACATATAATAAACGGTATGTGTATGTGTGCGTGAACGCGAGTGAGTGGAAAATGTCCGAAGTCCATGTTTATTGTATGTGTGTTATCCGAGTATATGGAGTATAGTCACCGGTATTAATGAAGTCCGTAAGGCCGATGACGGAGGGTAAGAAGTCAGGGGAATATGTCCAGTCTAAGATAATCCGGTTAAAAAATCTTCGAAAGAAAATCCATAGCAATCTCTCCTTCTCTCGTCCAAACAAATAACGCCAGCGCTGGTCCACCCTCAGGGCTTGCCGTAGAAGGGCATGGGGCATGCGCACTTCGCGAATGTGATGCATTTTTGCTGTAAGGGCAAGGAGCATGCGCACTTCTCGCGTGTGTTTTTCCCCTCGGGGCTTGCCGTTGATAGGCATGCGCACTTTATGGGTGTTAGAGTTCAGTTTTGGTGAAATCGGCTGCTCTCGTTTTTTTATTGTTTTTTTATATTACAAAGTGTTTACGCGAACCCGGCATGAATGCTCGGTCACATTAACAAGAGTGTGGTAACGTTAATTGTAAGATGGCGGGCAAGTTGTTCGTGACTTAGACATGGGCGGACATTATGCAAATATGTTACGCAGTGACGTGGATCCGTAACAGAGTAAAAATAGTTTTGCTAACGACTCGTTTAGGCGAATGTGAGCCGACTCTTTTTTTTTATAGAAAAAAAACTAGAAAAAAAACTATTTATCATGCACTGTCAGCGTCACAGATAGTGCAGATAGTTTATGAAAGATAATATTCGAAAAAGCATAATAGGACCTCTTTAAAATTTGTAAACCGTATCAATTATAATTAGCAACTAATTTTGCTTCTTAAAATTTGTATCTGTTGCAATCTTTATATCACTCATGCTCTAGTGTGCTATTTAAGACGGTTTAAATTTAATGGCTACATATTTTTCCCTCCTGAACTGAACAGATGATCTAATTACACACACATGCACATTCCACCCCACACCCCCACCCCAACCAACCAACCAACCAATAATCAAGACTAGGTCTAAACTACTCCCCGTTGCAGCATGCATTCGATGAGCTTGGAGATTAAGAGGACCATACCCCTTTCCAGTGTGCGCATGGTGGTGTTTAAAAGGCTTAAGTTTTTTGACAAGTGTTTAAACCAGCATTTCACTGCAGACATACTGATATTTTCTATACTGGCAGCATAAATTAGTTTGAGTTAATGACACTACTGCATTCTGAATGCAGTACTGTTATTAACTCAGACTAATTTATTTAAGAAGTCCAAAAAAAAATCTTGAAATTATTTTGATCAATATTAGATCTCTCTGTTAACTCCTGTATTGTATTGATACACAGTGTAAGTGTGAATGCTTTCTAGGTTGCAGCCAGGGATAACTCTTCTAGCACACTATATGGGTCATGAGAGGCCTTGAGCCTATTCCAGGGTACATGGGGCACTATGCAAAGTGCACCCTGAATGGTGTGCCAATCCATTGCAGGACACATAAGCAATCGCACAATCACTCACACACTGTGGGAAATTTGGAAATATTAGTTAGCCTATAAGTAGCATATTTGGACCATGAGATGAAACCAGTGCACAGGAGGTGAGAATCGAACCCTCAACCTTAAAGGTGCAAGATCACAGAGCTAACCACTATGCCATTTTTGAGCATGTAATTTGTCATAGATGAGAATCAGTAATTTAATAAAAAATAAAATAAAAATAAAAAAACGTTTTAATGTATGACATTTTTTCTGGTGTTGATAACATGCAAACATGTCTTTGCCAGATTTAATAATCTTAATATTTTGTTACTATTTGCAATATACAGGGAACCTGTCACTGCCCAATGATATTTAAAAGGGTGTTGATTTTTGGACAACCTGCGCCAAATAGAAGAGTAAAAGAAAATTTTGACTTCTTTTCCCAAATTCCCATGCATGTTTGTGTGTGTGCATACTTGCATCCCTTGAGTGTATATATGTGAACTGCCATGAATAATCTGTTTCCAAGAGTTAACACCTTGATGTTTTAGTGCAGATAAAGTAAGCCAGATTTTAGGCATGTTTCCATGTTTAGCTTTGATTCCTCTAATGGTCCATTCATCAAATTCATGCACACAGTGCACGAAGACCACACTAGCAATCTCCTCAAACCCTGTGAAGAAATACGCAGGCAGTAATGATGCAAAGTGGATTGAAAGAATGCATGCTGTGCCGAGAGTCTGTATTTCTAGAATGTATGAGGCATTGTGAAGATCCTGTGATTTTGAAGAAATCATTCTGCACCATAGGGTTCCTATTTAGCTCATAGTTAGAGGAATAGTTAGGTCAGACCAGCAGTCAGATTTGCATGTCTCTTTTGTTGAAGTGGTGCTTTGCATCTAAGTGATTTTTAACAAACACTTAGATCTAGCTTGTGAGTGCAGTCCCTTATATGGAAAGGTCTCTTAATGAAACATTATCCAGTGCTCTACAGCTAATAACAAGCAATGCTTAGACCTATATGTGAGAACTATATAATTTGCACTTTAAATACGCACTCATCATGCAGCTTAGTAGGAACACCTGTACACCTGCCCATTATTACAATTACTCACTCAGCTATGTGGCACTACCCCAAACCATACAGGATGAGGAAAGAAATCTCTTTGAGCGTACCAGGTTGGTGGGGCCAGAGAGATAGGTTTTGAGTATTTCAGAAACTGCTGATCACCATACGTTCTTTAGTTTTCTCAGAATGGTGGGAAAAACAAAAAACATCCAGTAAGTTGCAGTTTTGTGAGCAGAAACACCTTGTTGATGAAAAGGTCGGAGAAGAATGGCTAAATTAATCATTATGGCAAAATGTAAGATTATGGTAGCTCAAACATTCTTTACAACCAAGGTTTGTTGAGTAAAAAAGCCTTGCAAAATGCTCACCATGTCAAACGTGGTGAGGTGGCTAAACTACCAGACATGAAGACTCTGTCATGTTTTAATTCTGTCATCCAACAACAGGAATCTGACACTACAGTGGACACAGCTTAAATGAACGTGAAAATTGGAAAAACATCACCTGGTCTTTTGTCTAATCTTTTTTCCCTACTTTTGGTTAGCTTGTGTGAACTACAACATCTTATTACTGCCACTCCAAAAGTCACTGAGATCACATGTTTCCTCTTTCTGGTGTTTGATGTAAACATACACACACAGAACCCTATAATAATATTTACTTACTCGTTCATTGTCTATATTGCTTATCCGTAACAGGGTCACTGGAGGCCTGGACCCGTATTCACAAAGCTTCTTAGAATTCTCTGAGAGCTCTTATCTTGGCAGAAAATTCCTAGCTGGGAGTCCTAGACAAAAAGTGATATTTCGTGAATCATTTTTATTTTACATTTAAATAAGTGAATTTTTATTTAAAATTTAAGGGGAAATTCTAAGAAAATATCATAATTCTCAGAATTCCCTTAAAAATTCATTACTAGGAGCAACCTTTAGAAGCTTTGTAAATATAGGCCCAGATTGATGGCTCACCTTTTAACAATTTACATAATTGTAGGAGAGTCTATTTTAGTTGCAACTTTAAATGGTATGTAGACAACAATCCAAGAGAGGATTCTTTTTCCCATTTTGTCCTCTGTTATAAAAACTCTTAAGCCTCTTAAAAGTCCTCCTCTCTACTCTTAACAATATTTACCTTAGGAGTTGTTTTAAGGGCTACGATGTTTTGGTAATCATTTTTATCTTGACTAAGATTTAGTCCTAAATTTAAGGAGAAATTCTAAGAAAATGTCATAAATCTAAGAATTTTGTCACTAGAAACAACTTTTAGGCTTAAAAAACTTTGTGAATATGGGCCCTGGAGCCTATTCATGAAGACTTTGGGCACAATAAACCCAGGACAGGATTCCAGTCCATTGCAGGGCACAGTCTCACACACTCACTGAAACACACACACTATATGGGTGATTTTGGAAATTCTAGTTAGCCTAATCTAGAAGTCTTTGGACTATGTAGGACCGGAGCACCTGGAGGAAACCTGTCGACCAAGGAGGTGTAAGGCCACTGTGCTACAGTAACCACTATGCCATTGTGCTGCCCTATACAGTAATAAAAATAGCATCAGTTCTTCATGGCTTGGATTCCACAAGCTTTCTTAAAACTCTGTTCCATGTTGCTTTGAATGCATCGATCAGTTTTTACATCCCTGTGCTTTTTTTTCTTTTTTTTTTAAACAGGCCCATTTTATATCAAGAAAATATTTCCCAAATCATTATACTAAAAAAGGTTGTATCCATGTTTCCGTGCTGTCAGGATCAGATTTTGACCCCATCATCTATATGCTTCTGCAGGAATCAAGATTCAGTGGTGGCTCAATCGTAAGGCTGTGGGTTACTGGGTTATTGATTGGAAGATTAGGGGTTCAAGCTCCAGCAGCGGCAAGTTGCCCCTGTTGAGCCCTTGGGCAAGGCCCTCAACCATATCTGCTCCATGGGTGCTGCATCCTGGCTGACCCTGTGCTCTGACCCCAGCTTCCTAACTGTGATATGCGAAAAAAATCTTTTCACTATGCTCTAAGGTACATGTGACAAATAATTGAATTATTATTATTCAATTAATTATAAATCTATACACTATGCACATGTACAGTATTTATAACAGAATGGTAGAGCAGGTAGAGCAGTAGGCACAGCCTTGGTGTTTCACTGCTGCAGGTCCCTGATTTGGTAGGATTTTAAATAAGCACAGATAACACAGAAGGCCAAAACTGATTCTATAAATGAAACAACAGCTCAGACGAGAGTGAGGTGGACTAACCCATTTCTGTAATTAGTCGACACACTCACACTGGTCCATAAAAAGATCTGGATATATTTGTCCAAGTGCAGTCCTGTGTGGCCTTTTGGCTCTAGTATTAAACATTTAGCTTCAGGGATTGTTTAACTCTTTGCCTACTGAAAAAACCTGCTTTCTCATATGGTGCATGTTCTTCACTCTTTTAAACTAATTGTGTGTGTGTGTGTGTGTGTGTGTGTGTGTGTGTGTGAGGGGGTGTTTATGTGTGTAAGAGTGAGAGAGCAGAACGAGCTCTTATCTCTTAATTCCCTCATTAACTTCTTATCAATAGTTTTAATGCTAATTAAGATGCTGTTTAAAGTGACGGAGAGGCGGGTTAAGGCTGGGAAGTCGGATGCGCCTTTCACTACATTCAAGACATACACATATGCTCAAAAGATCTCTCAACGCTGCCTTCATGCGGGCGATATGTATGTGCAACCTTTTACTGCAGTCTTTAATTAGGCCCAGTATGCCTTGGCAGTTGTCCCTGTGTAAGAGCACTGTGATTGTTTTAAACGACACCTTTCACCAGCTCCACTGCTGTTTCTAAATGGATGGATATTTGGCCTAATTCAAAGTGCTCGTTACAATAAAAGGACTTGTCTTCTGGCAAAATGACAGCTTTCATGGCCTTTTTAGCCAGTCATTGTACAGGTACATGTCCAAAAATGAAATAATAAGAAGAAATCTTGTCTGCAGGTCTGTTTGTGTGTGTGTGTGTGTGTGTGTGTGTGTTGGTGGGGGTGCTTTGAGGTGTTGTTCATACAAAGAGATGGAGATATATTATATTCCCTGTATATTATAATTATACACATAGATATAACTGCTAAAAATGAATATTTTTGTAAATCTAAGCATTCTAATTCTTATTAAATCTATAATCAAGGCTTATGAAAAAGATCTATATCTTTTTTTTATGCTGTGGATCTAAATGAAGTTATAGGGATGTCTCACATTCCCTTTTTTGCATTTTATTTCCATTTTTCTGCCTTTTCCTCTATGCTCACGTGCACACCTCTCTCTCCTGGAGTTAGCACAATGGGCCGGTTTCCTGTGGGCTAAAAAGGGCCATTTCCCAGGGGTCATTAGACCCCAAACAGAGCATGACAGCACTTCAACTCTGTTATCACATAGCCTGGCTGTGTGTATTTTTGTGCGGTTTATGGCTGAGCTGACCATTAAGAAAAAAAAGAAGAAAAAAAATGCAATAAGCTTGTTAAAGCTTGTATGAAATTTTTATTTTGTTTAAATGTACCACTGAATCAGACGTATATCTGGTCATTTTTTATTCTCAATTTGTTTAGCTTTCATCAGACATTTTGCCAAATATAGAGCTTTAATTTCTTAGCGAGGGTAAGTGCAATAAGTTTAACCTGAAGGTAAATTAGTAATTAGGTAAATTAGGCATATGATCAATTTTACTTTAGCACTTTCTTATTGTGTAATTAACACCTTATGCGTCTTCTTCTGTTCTACTCTTTTAAGCTATAATAAATAAAAAAAACAGCAGTATTAATGTAAAATCACAGCAGTGTTACTGGTAGTAATACATGCAGTGCTATAAAAATAAAGGTTTTCCATATTTACAAAGAAGATACAATGTGCCTTAATTGTAAACAAGCATTACAGTTAATCTTTCTTTTTTTTAGTGTGTGTACTGTATTTTTTTGCCTTACAATACCCTGAATAACTGGCAGATATTAACTTGGTAGGTTTTCAGGCATCTGTGACTATACACCTCAGCTGAGTCTCTTTATTTGTCTCTTTATTAGTTATTTATTTGTTAATTGCAATCTAACTAAGGTGTGTTACGTCAGCATGTGGTTACTCATGTACACAGCTTGTAAATTATTTAGATCCTCTTCATCTCCAATTCACTCTGACATCATACCTAAGACATTGTGTACTGTACTGCAGTCTTCTTTTTTAAACAATCGAATTTAGAATTGGCATTTAGAATGAATTTCATAGATTGAATTTCATGTACTGTTGTTTAGAACCTTAAGATCAGTGACAGACTGAACAATCTAATTATATATTCACACCTATTTCTAAACATTTTTCATCCTTAATTTATCCTCCTCATATCTGCTTCAGCATTTATGGTGACGAGGAAACTTTAAAGCAGCTTTGGTGCAATTGTCAGCATTTGAACAGAAGCGATTATCTGCGTTTATCCAACATGGAGATAAGTCTATTCATTCACAAGTGAAAACTGTTTGGATTGAGCAGAGATCTATTATATACTATTGTGTTTTTTCTTTCTGCTATTGTTATAATATTATATTATAATAAATATTATAATATAATATTCTATTATATGCCTTTTTTGGTGACTGATACTAGGTGCTTCTCACACCATTCTTTATTCTGCTGGAATGTAATTATTATTACAATATCTGGAATTAAATCCCATTTAAAACTCTAAAAATAAGTTAGAAAGTCTATGATGGTGCGATTCTGTTCCACATTCAAGGTTTAATTGAACTAAGCTTGTGAAGGCCATGGTGTTATTTGAGTGACCTGAGCTAATGAAGGCTACAGTGAGAACTGAGTAAGGTAAAAAAAAAAAAAAATTGAGAGAGTGAGAAATATTGCTGTGCAAATATTGTTGCACTTAAGACCGGTTCTGGTTACCTGGTGATAATTACTTCAATATTGTTTCCATTAAATCCAAATTTCCATGACTTTGTCTATTTTCTTTCCTGAAACCATTAGGTCGTAGACATGCTTTTGAGTGTGTATCTGTGTGTAAATGTGTTCCCTTAGCAAGCCCTGCATCTCTAAAGATCTATCCCCTGTTAGTTGTTTACAGTCGTAAAAACAGTGGTTAACAGTGGACAAGATCATTCACTTCCATAAACAACTACTGTAAAAAATCTGCCAATAGATTTCTCAGTGTACTAACACATCTCTGATTTACCATCAACAGAATCTTTAATGCTGCCCAAAAGATACAATAAAAGTAATTTAAAATCTAAACAAATTTCATAAATGAGTGCCATTACTTCTTTAAGAGTGAGTTCATCTGCACAGCACAGTTAAGTTTTTGTGCATGCAGCCTGACACAAGAAGTCATCTTATTCCAACTATGATTGTTCATTAAATAAAGATTTTCTATTGTGCATTACTACTAAAGGACAGCACAGTGGTGTAGTGGTTAGCACTGTCACCTTGCACCTCCAGGGTCTGGGTTTAGTTCCTGCCTTAGGTCTGTGTGCATGGAGTTTGTTCTCTCCATGCTTGGTACGAGTTTCCTCCGGGTTCTCCAGTTTTCTTCCCACAGTCCAAATTCCCGTATTGTGTAAATGAGTGTGTGTGTGTGTGTGTGTGTGTGTGTGTGTGTGTGTGTGTGTGCGTGTAGGTGTGTGCCCTGCGATTGATTGGCACCCTGTCCAGGGTGTGCCTCGCATCATGCCCTAAGTCTTCTGGGATAGGCTCCGGCCCCCCGCGATCCTGTACACAGGATGAAGCTGTATAGCTAATGAGTGAGTCAGTGAGTGACTACCATTGCTACTACTATTAATTCTATTAAAATTGTTCCTACTACTATTACGATGACTATTACTACTTCTATTACTATTATTATTATTGTTATTATTATTATTACTACTACTACTACTACTACTATCATTACCATTTCCACTACTACTATTATTCCCATTATTGTACCACTGTTACCATTACTACTATTACTGCTACTATTATTACCATCATAACTACGTTTATTATTATTATTGTTATTACTCATGAATGAAGTTGAGTGACATTTACAAAACACTTTAATAAAGGCCATATGTAAAAGAGTAAATGAGGAGTTTGATCATTCCTCCGCCATACTGAGAAAACTTTAAACCTTACCTATAAATTATTTCTTTATAAATTATTTCTCTAATAAATGGTACACGCTCTGTACACACACAAAAAATTTTTACGCACACACACACGTGGTCACAGTGTTATAGTAAACAGTACACGCATGCACGGATGTTGATTTTTACCAGTGAGAGGCAATGACAGTTGTGATCACGTGACGCTCAGCATCAAAACAAAAAGCGCATGCGTGTTACATGATACTCGGTACTTGTAAACCAAGACTTATTCGTTTTCCAAGTCAAAATTTATTTAAAATCTTTGTCGCCTTGCAGAACGCTAGCAAATCGCGTTACTGTATTCTTAACATATAACTGTGTTCTGTTATTCTGCGCTGAGATATTAAAAGTTTAACTATACACTTGAACCATCTGATTTCTTCATACTCTACATAAAATGCTTGTGGTTTACAATCTATTAACTTCTATTTTGACCGTATGAAAAAGACCTTGTGGTAATTGAACAAGGTTTCTCAATGAAACAAAATTAAAAGATAACTGTTGCCTATAGCAATGGAGTCTAGTTTTATATATTAAATGTCTTACTGTAGCGTTCAGCTAGAAAAATAGTCTGAAGTTCAGACTAAACCAACACATTTGTCCTTTCTGTCTGGCCATGATTGGTGATGTGAATAGATTTTGTACAGAGAGGGAAGAGAAAGATAATAAAGTGTAGGAGAAGAAAGAACAATGTGGCATGTAGAAAGATGCTTGGTACTTTTTACTTGGCCCAGAGACAGGGGCAACATGGTGTGATTAATTCCTGTCTGAGTGTGCCCTACTTGATATATGTGTATGTGTGTGTGTGTGTGTGTGTGTGCGTGTGTGTGTGTGTGTGAGTGCGTGTGCGCGCGCGTGTGTGTGTGTGTGTGTGTGTGTGTGTACATGTATCAGCCAAACATTCTCTTCCTTACTTTTATTATACTTGCTGAAGAATTTTGGTCAATATGTCTGACTACTACTTCTCTCATCAATTGAAGTTGAAGTTGCATTTCCTCACCACTCACTCACCCACACCCACTCTCCTGTCAGGCTGGGTTTTCTCCTCATTGTGGTTTTACAATTCACATCTCCTTTATTACGCCCTCTTCATTTCCTTTAATGTAAAGTGTGAAGGATTGTATATCAATAGGGAGAAACTACCCATAATATTAAACCACACTGTTAAATATTCTCTTCAGCATTGGTCAATTTGTGGTCAGTCATATAAAATTCATTCAGTTTGCAATGCTGAACAAATAACACTATTTCCAAACATAGTATAGTGGTCCTTTTGCATGGCTATTCCCTAGAATATACTTTTTTATTATCCTTTTTGATTTTGGAATACAGGCATGTTCGCTGAACCCTACTGTATTTCAGCACAAGTTAAAATAGCTATCCTCAATCCAATCTAGTACTGTAGAATACTGACAAATCAATGATAAGCATACAGTGGGTCATGTTCCCTATTGTGCTATAGTTGTCATGTGATGTATGTTGACCTGACAAGATTACAAGTGCATTATTTCTATCGAAGGGTGATGCCTATTTGGCATTAATTCCAGCTTAAATTCATGCCTTATTGGTTCCTTTCCTGCCTTCCATATATTGAAAATGCTATATCGCCATTCCAGCTTAAGGCATCGTTGGTCATGAAGTTGGACAATGCTTTGTTAAATTATGTGGATAGATTGGTTTGGATTTCTTTAACAAAAGCACCATTTCTCAAATGTCACATGTCCATTGATATTTTGAAACTGGATATCAAAGCTCACTCAAGAATGATGGCAATAAAGCAGAATCAATCAAACATACAACCTGAAGTTACAAGAATTGGATTTCAAAAAGTTTCCCAAAAGGATATGATAAAATTTATGCAATACGTATATAGTATAAGGTAGTTAAAGTTATTGGAGAGCATTTATAAACACTGAAGCAGACAGATAATCTAAAAAAAATAAAATAAAAAAAGGATTACAGACTGTCTCTGCCCAGTCAGCTGAATGCCAATGGTGATTTTTGTAAATCTATTGGACAAGAGAACCTGTCCAGAGCTATCAATGGCATTGCAAAAAAGATGACATTTGTAGAAAGCACTAAAATAGCCATTAGAAGAATTTTTGCTATCACTACTGATGATATCCTGTCAATAATAGAAAAGCAAAAGCATTTGCAAAATAATCAAAGCCCAAAGGCAAACCCTAAGCAAAGCTGTCAGGTTTGTAAATTTCCCAGCATCAGAAGAAATCGTGTGCAAAAAATTAATTCAACTCAACTCAACTCTATTCTATTGTGTAGTGCTTTTAACAAAGGGCACTGTCTTAAAAGACAACCCATACTTTTGGGTGATACCAGGTAGTGTGACCATGAATCAATCCCTGCTATTTCTGTACGCTATAAGTTTAAAATTTCAGTTATCTAACAGAAAATGTGTTTAAGCTATTACAATGTCCACTTTCTCAGATGTGGGCTTGGGTACAAAACTGTTCATGGCAATATCAGTTCTCAAACTACTGGGTGACTTCAGGCACAAGACATCAGAGAAAATCTGCCTACAACAGCCCAGTCTGAGGCCATCTTTATGGTCATCGAGTGGAACTGTCCTCAATCACCACATGCATCCCAAGCAGACCACATGGGGACATCCTCAGCAGCAGCCAGAGGCTTTCATGCGACAAAACCCAGATGACAAATTCTAATCAAAGTTCTGATCTAAATTCGGTTATGGTAAATGTGAAATGGGTGAAAATTGTGAATAATTTTCTGAGCGCTTGCCCTGGCGTGACTCACAACCTGAACAAACAGTCATAGATCTGTTTAACTTGCAATGTATTTATAGATAAACTTTAGTCTGTGCAAGAGTCCATAATCTGTAGGCATCCCTACAAAAAAAATGTGAGATTTCAGCTTGTCATTGCAAATTATACAATTGTACAGTTACAGGTAAAGTGTAAAACAATTTAATCTCCATGACTTTCACTGTGGCATGGTTGTTGGTGTCAGACAGGCTGGTTGGAGTATTTCAGAAATTGCTGCTCTTCTGGGATTTTCGCACTCAACAGTCTCTAGAGTTTACACAGAATGATGAAAAACAATAACAATCCAGTAAGAGGCAGTTCTATGAGACGAAACTGCTTGTTGATAAGAGCGGTCACCTAGTTTTTACCAATTTTTAACTGTCAAGCTTTGGTTAATTTGTTCCCTCTGTACCTCCATGTTCCTGTTCTTGGCTGACAGGAATCGAATGGCCTCCTACTGTCGTAGCTCATCTGTCTCAAGGTTCTGGCCTCTCTCATCAAGGGTAGTGTTCGCTTGACATCTAGGGCGGTTAAATATGGAACTGTAATAATGACACTGTTGGATTTTTTTGAAGATCATTATAGTGTAATTACTGTGTGAAATGCTTTTGACGCATAATCAGCAGCACTGTACATGTGTTAGGTTAACCACTCATGAATTTGGAGCTATCTAAAAATACTTCATGTCAAATCCATCCTCTCACCCAACTTTTGCTTTGAGATATATGTATTATGTAATTTTACTGGGTTCTACAGAATTTCATAAACCTACAACAAGAATCTATACAGTAGAACATTTGGCTTATTTTTTATTTTTTTTTTTCTTTTACAAAGGTAAAAAAAAAAATTTATTATTATTTTTAATATATATTTTTTCCACAAATTTTACACAGTTCTAAGATACTGATTTTACTCTCTGCTAACATACTGATGTTCTGCAGAATTCCACCTTTTACATGGAAACATGGAAGCTTTATTGAACTTTTATGTACTTTATTAAATGTTTCTTTTTACCATCAATTTAAAATTCTCTTATTTCTACACTGCTGTAAAATATCCACAAGTTGTTCTTGCTAGTAATTCATTGCAAAAATCATTGCTCAGGTTTTGATACAGTATATTCTCCTTATCATCTGAATCTCATGAGATCTGTCTTTCACACCCATTCTATTCATTTCAACCGCTGTTGTTTTTATTTTACTTGCCATTATGTGATTTTTTTTTGACAAGAGAGGTTTAAAATGAAGAAGGCGGAGGTGGTGAAGAAATAAGTCTATCGTAATGTAATGCTGTGGTTCGGGTCAGGAGGTACTACTGTAGGTTAAAATTCACTGGTGGACTAGTGCTTAGCATTCAGTGGGTTTACCGTCATGACTTGCTTTTGATTCCGGGTCAGAAAACCAATTCCACCCACTGGTGGTTGCACACACTAGTGCTCTTTTAGTGCAGGTCTAAGCATGGATAAATAAGGAGGGTTGGACCTTGCATAAAACTTCTACCCTAGCCCTAATCTATCATCAAATTATTTTTCTAGATTCATTTCTAACTGTGTTTTCCTGCAGAATGTGAGTACTAAGGTTCTGTAGAATATTTGTTCATTTTTGCCCATGAACATTCTCTAGAATTTGTTCTTTAAGAAACTTTTTTTTTTTCAAGGAACTCCAAGGCATATCAAATTACAATCATGACTAGTGATAATAAAAATGAATTGCTTTTCTTAGTTTAAATCAGCGTGTCTAATAAACTTGGCGAAACACAAGAAATGGTATTGCAGGTGAGAAATGTTCACTCTTCCACACACTCCTACTCAAAATCCTCTTTTCCTCTCTATCTATAAACATGTCAGTCCCCAGTGCACCTCACAACCATCCATTTATTGTTGAGTCTTAATGTGTTTTAGTGGATATGATTTGGCTTTGACTGACTCTGTATTCTCCAGACCTAGCGCACAGTAAAGGAAATTAGACTTACAAGGCCACAACAGAAATTTAATGATGTGCTTGTATCACATGGTTCCTGGGCCACTTACAGCTGCTGATCAGATGAGGAGGTTTTTGTTCATGGTGTCTCCAAGTGCACGGTGAAGGAAAGAATATGGATAAGGAAGGGTCTGAGCGGAACGAGTGCGTCAGCAATAATACTCATTTTGGCAGATGACTCAGATAGAGGTCCAGTTTCAATGCCATTAGTAGGAAATGGCCTATTTATGAGGACGTGCTTTACTGTATGTGTGACTGTTTTAGGATGAAGACACTGTAGTGTTTGTATTTAACTTTAAAAAGATAGTTGGACAGACTTGTTTTAACAGGAAGAATTTTGTTCAATATAATTAATTTCATTTGAAAGTCACAAAACTGCCACTATCCTTACTGTAAAATTAATAAAACTACAAACACCACTGCCCAAATAGGTGCAAAGGTAGATAGGATATAAATTTAGATGATTTAGACATTTTGGGCTGTTTTGTGCAACTGTAACAATTTTACCGATGAGGCCTTCAAAGGCAATGAAGGACTGAGAACCGCCTTTACAAATATAAAGTATAATAAATGAATTCATCCATCTTTCATACTATTTATCTTGAAGTGGGTGGGAGATGGGAACGATGCTGGAGCTTATACCAGGGAATTCGGAGCACAAAGTTGGGGACAGCCTGGATGTGGGATACCAACCCATGCAAGTGTACAAGCACATACTGTACACCTCACACACTACTGGCAACTTGGAAACATCAATCTTTTCGGCTGTGGGAGGAAACTGGAGTACCTGAAGAAAACCCATTGAGCATGTGAAGAACTTTCATGTATCTCCACACACAGAGACCAGAGGCGAGATTCGAACCCCAAAGTTGGAGGTGGGAAGTGATTGTGCTAACCATTAAACCACAGCACTACCATTATTCTTCCAATTACATTTATAACAATAGACAAGTAAGGTACGATTAAGGCATTTATTTATTCTCTAATCATCCTGCTAGCTGACAATATATAACCGACTGATTGTGGAATTCATACAGTAGCTATTATTTTGAAGTTGTTTTAGCCTTTGAGCTATCTTTAGTAGGTTGGAAAATAACATTATGTTGTTTTGTAATTTTCTACTTCAAAGTTGGTGATGTCAAGTGGAAGTGAGTCATTTGAATAAGTCATATGCATTTTGTGTTTCTCACCCACCTGTGCGTTTTATATTCTTCATGTTGAATTAACATTAGACATTAAGAGTGCGTCATAAAACTGAATGAATACCTATTGTAATCATGATTGTCTGCAGACCTATTGTTTGTAAGTGCTACTTAGAGTCACCTCTTAGTGCATCCTCTTCTTTTTGTTGTTGTCCTTTATCTTACAACAGTTTCTGGATTCTCTCCTAGCCATCTGCTTAGACATTAAGCTGTTGAAATGATACACATAACCTGAGACTATCATGTTCAAAGGCGATGTGCACTGTGGAGTTTATTTTCACAACACTTACGTAACACAGAGAAGAGGACGTTAATGGGGATGACATAAAAGTGCGTTGGGTAAGATTGCTGCCTCACACCTCCAGGGTTGCTGGTGTGCCTCCATGACCCTGCCCAGAATAAATTGGTTACTGAATGTGACTGAGTGAGAGAGTGAGAGGACAATAAAAGAGCACATTCCATGAAGCTTAAATCCTTGGGTTACTTCCCAACCCTCATTTTTACTAATGTATACTAATAAACCGTATGTCAGCTGTATACTTACTATTTTGTCACACTATTTAGTTCATAGTAGACCTTTGAGATACAACCTTAAACGCATTTTGATTGAGCAACCACACAATAATCATCATGGCACATCTCACATTAGGAAGTGCTCCTGTGCAGATTATAACAGATAATACAGAATCCTTTCACTCAGTGTAATCAGATGCAAACGCTTGGTTGCACAAAATGATTTTGATTTCTAGGCTACCAGTAGCATTTAGATTTCCCACAAACGAGATCAGACCACTGACATAATATTCTTTGACTGCCTATGTCAACTCGTATTTAAATTATTGCAAAGAGTTCCTCCTACCCTCCTGGTGAGTAGGGTCAATCCTGAATATGATTTTGATGATTTTAGATCACCCCTTCGTGATGAGACATAAGCATGTATAGATATATATAAAAACACTATTCATATGTTAAACACCATCTATTGCCATAGAAACATGGAAAACTAATTCAGTTCTGAATCTCTTTATTTATGTAGCAGAATATGGATTGCTAGTAAATGTTTCACGTTCATCATACCAATAGAAAGTGAATACAAAAGGTAAAAGGAGAAAAGTGGCAGGGTAACCTTTAAGTAACAAAAAAAGCAAAACCCTATCACACTGAGCCATGTTTCCACTATGTACTTAAATAATTATATGAACACATTAAGAACTTGGACATGTTCAAAAAAGCCTTTCATACTATTTATTTTGGGGAGGACATGATCGAAGCAAGATGCAGGAATACCTTAATAAGGAAGTAATAACGAAGGTATTGACCAGTTAACCTCTTAGGGGTCCACTATAAGCCTAACGCTGATAAGAAACATTGGATGGTGTTCTCACTGAGATGTCATTGGAATGTCATTGCATTGTTGCTACTAAAATGGAGTTCTCACAACGACCTCTTACAGCTTGTGCTATGACCTTGAAAGGGCCATGCCATGTTTTAGAAGACATCATTCATTTTATATGAACTTTTTCACGTTATCATGTTTATGGTACGCATGCATCAGGTTGTCAATGCATCTATGTCATGTTCAAAGAATTTAGTATAAATACAGTAAATAAATAAAAAAATATAAACCCTAATTCTTATACCATCACTTTGTGATAAAAAGCACTGTATGCGTCATGCTATTTATACCAATCTGTCTGGTAAGAGTGTATTGTGATCTCATCTGATAGTAATAATTCGGTTTGATCTTATTGGATGTGGTGAGCGCATGATCATGTGATCTGATAAGAATAAATTAGTTTGATTGCACGATCATACTGTATGCACAATATGAAATTAGTGACAGTATGCTAAATGCATTGGGACCCTGACATGGCCCTGACAAAATCTACAACATTATTATAAGATCATTGCAAATTTAATACTGGAAAACATTTCTAAACAAAGATTTTAAAGTGCATTTAAAAAAAAATAAAAACTATTATGCCTAAAATACTGTAGTAATGCCATGTTGGTTGTAATAATACAAAAACATTTTAGTTACAATAAATTAAAGTTAACAAAATTTAAAATAATAAAGGAATGAAATTGTCTTCTCTTAATTTGGTTAAAATTGAATACTAAAAACAATCTATATATTTCGGAATGTGAAAAACTTGAATGTAAAAGGTGCTCTGTGGAGTTGCTTTTCGGATTTTGTAAGTACAAAAACAAAAAAATAAGCAAAAAATGCAATAAAAACATTTTTTAATTATAATTACTTATATTTTTTGCATTGGGGTAGCAACATTCAACAAACAAATTTTTGCATATTGATATTACTGTATGCCTATTTTACTTAAATTAATAATGTTTATAAATGCACTTAATTATATTTATTAAATTTGTCTTTTTGTTTAACTTATTTTTTTCACTTGAGTGGAAATTCTGACATTAAATCAAATATGTTGAATCATGTTTTTCAGTGTAGGTTCCCCTTGTGCCACCAAAACAGTGACAAGCTGTCAAGGCCAACGACTCCATAAGAACTCTGAAGGTGTGCTGTGGTATCTGGCACAAAGACATTAGAGGAGATTCTCTTTTAACACCTGTAAATTTCGAGGTGTGGCCTCCATGGATCAGACTTGTCTCTTCAGCACATTTTACATATGCTTGATCAGACTGACATTGTGAATTTGGAGGCTGATTCAACACCTTTAATGCCTTTTTTTTTTCATATTTTTCAAACCATTCATGAACAATGTTTTTAGAGTGGCAGGGAGCATTATCCTGCTGAAACAGGCCACTGCCATTTGGGAATACTGTTGCGATGAAGGGGTGTACTTGGTCTAAAATGATGTTTTGGTAGGTGGTATTTGTCAAAGCAAGATTTACGTGAATGACTGCACCCTAGGATTCCCAGGAGAACAATGCCCATAGCATCATGTGGCCTGCTCCTCTACTGCATTCCAGTAACAGTCCACAAGACATGCTGTTTTTTCAAATGCTCTTTTCCAATTACCCAGTTGTCTAGCAATCACATTTTGGCCCTTGTCGAATTCGCTCAGATCCATATTCCATTTTCCTGCTTAAAACACATTGAGAGACGACTGTTCACTTGCTGCCTAATATATTGCACCCCTTGACAGATGCCTCTGTAATGATATAATCAATGTTATTTACATCACCTGTCAGTGGTTTTAATGTCATGGCTGATCAGTGTATATTTATACATACTGTACTTATGTGTCATTACAATGAGAACCTTTTCTCTAGTGTTTCTGTCATAGAACATTTTGTTTAATCTTTTTCCAGGAAAAGATTCATCCAACTGTTGCCTTTGAAATTGATCTAGTTGCCTTTTCATTAGGAAAATTGAATTCATTATTTTACACTGGGAATTAATTGGCTTGAAATATATATTAATGCAAGAAATTACTCTCTAGACTTCAAAAGACTGCTTTGTTCATTGTGATCTGTATGTCTCGAGAACTGCATTTGTCTCTGCATTGAATCCTAAACATTTCCTGGGTCAAAGTTACTGTTCTAATTTTAAAATAAAAAATTACTTGTTTCACACAACCATACTGTATACTGTCAAGTACAACATGCAGTAAAATGATTTTCACTATATTTGCAGTAAAATATTCTTGGTAAGCTTTTAATTTTTAGAATTAATTTAAATCAAAATGATTTTTATATTAATCAGTTTCTTGTATCATTTATAGTTTCCTGGTAAAAGCAAGAGAGCAACAAAAAAGAGAATGAATGAAAGAGAAAATCAATACTGCCTTGAGGGCCAATAAGAAGCGTTGCTGCCTAAGATTGACTGTGTCATCTGTTCTTTAGAGACCTGCCTACAAGATAGCCACATGCCTTACCCAAAATAGCTGTGACACATTAGGAGAAGGTAGCAATGAACTATCGACTTTTTTAAATGGTAAATTTATCTATGCGTACATCTGTCTAGTTTATATGGATTTATTAGTCATAAATACAGTTGTGTCTATTTGATTGACACTTAGGTGTTTCTTTACTTGTAAGGAAATTAGTTTTGCATAGTTTTATTATATAAAACATGTAGTATAATCTATTGACCAAATGTAATTGACAACATTGTGCAAATTCAAATATTTATTATTTACAAAACTACCATGTCACTGTCTTTTAAATATAATTGCCAGTGAGTGATGGTTCGTACAGTAGTTTCATGAATGTCCAGAAGGAGATGCATCATAAGTTAAGCAGATATGACAGAAGGTAAATGGAAAGTTCTTTGATTGAGATGTTTCCAAATTAGCATGTCACAGTCAAAAAGCTCACAGGGGTCACAAGCATGATGATCAAATGACGGAGCAAAAAAGCTATGTGCTGATTATTTAAAACTAACCTCGAGCAACATAGAGTAGACTCACAATGCATTACTTGGCCCGACTGACATCCAACCATAAGGACATAAGGTTATTACAAATTAATCAGTTATTTTCAGTATTCAATCTTGTCTGCTTTCTTTAATAGTTTTAAAGTTTCTTCATACAGTGCTGTGAAAATTTTTTCCACTTTCTTTTTTTTTTGGCATATTTGTCACACTTAAATGATTTGGATCACCAAACTAATTTAAGTATTAGTAAATACAAAGTAACCAGAATAAATACAAAGTTGCAGTGTTTTTCCTATTTATTAAGGAAAAAAGTGACCAAACCTTCCTGGACTTAAGAGAAAAAGTAATTGCCCCCTAAACCTAATAACTGGTTGTGTCCCTCTTGGCAGAAACAACTGCAATCAAGCGTTGGCGAATCAAGTCTTTGACTAAGCCACTCCAAAATGTTAATTTATTATTATTTTTAACTATTCAAAAAATTTTAAAGTGTTTGAAACATTTAGAGGTGAATTTTCTGGTCTGTTTTGGATCACTGTTTTGGATCACTACGGCATAACCCAAGTGTGTTTGCGCTTGAAGTCACACAGAGATTACTGAATATTCTCTTTCAGGATTTTCTGGTAGAGCGCAGAATTCATGGTTCCATCAATTATGGGAAGTTGTCCAGGTTCTGATGCTGCAAAGCTTTCCCAGACCATCAGGCTACCATCATGTTAGACTGTGTATGAATACTGTACATTCCAAAAACTTTTGTCTTATCAGTCCACAGAATATTTTGCCAAAAGTCTTGGGGATGATCTAGATGTTTTTGACGAATGTGAGATGATACTTTATGTTCTTTTTGGCCAGCAGTGCCTTTCACCTTGGAACTCCATGGATACCATTTTGCCCAGTCTCTTTCTTATTGATGAATCATGGACACTGGACTTAACTGTATTACTTACTTACTTAATTGTAGCTCTTTACTTAGATTTGTCCTGGGTTCTTTAATGAACTCCTGGATGAGTCTTTGTTGTGCTCTTGGAGTAATTTTGGTAAGCTTGCAATTCCTTAGGAGGGGTTCACCACTGTTCCAGGTTTTTTCCATTCGTGGAAAATGGCTCTTCTTGTAGGACATGTTTTTAATTTTTTTTTTAGGTCTTTCAGCATGCTTCACTTTATCAGGCAGTTTCTATTTAAGGGACAACGGGTCTGGCAGTAATCAAGCCTGGGTGCATTTTATTTTCTTAGGCAGGTTTGGACAGCTTTTTTCCCCTCAATAAATAAAATCATAATTTAAAAGTTGCATTTTATATTTACTCAGATTATCTTGTGTACCTTTGTGTAATGACAAATATACACAAAAATAAAAATCTATATGTATGTATAAAAACATGTATGTATTATACTTTGTGTATATTTATACATGTTTGTTAATTTTAAAGTTTTGGTTATGATATATACAGTACACCTTATAACAACAAAACCTTAATAAAAACCCTAAGTATACATATAGTTAGTAACTTATATGGTATATGTGTTCTGCTGTCCGCTTGCTTGGACTTGATACATAGCGCTTACATATTGTTGGCATATTTTGACGTAACGACGAGTTAAAATTAGAAGGGCTATTTTACCGACCTGGTTTATTATTTGGATGCGCACACTTTTGCGCATGCGCAATGAATGAATAAATGAATCAATCAATAATCGAATCAGCGAATAAACAAATCGTACCGCTCAGTAAAAATAAGTTGAAATTGTGATTCAAATATCAACGCATAAAACGGTAACTATTAATATTTTTGAAGAATGCAAATTTCATTGGTAAAAAAAAAAAAAACTCAAGTTCCAGTTTACTCTCTAGCTTTGTGCTTCGGTGTGGTTATGAGATAAGCTCCGCCTCGTGCGCGCGCCCCCGTCTGACACACTGGAATAACAGAAAGATACGCGCGCGCGAGAGAGTGAGAGAGTGAGAGAGAGAGAGGATAAGGCTGAGCTCCAGCAGCAGTACACCGGCAGCCTTGACACATCAGTGTACTCGGCTCCGCTCGCTGTGTTTCGGAGCTGCTGTACACTCGGGTCTAAGGGCGACTCGGATCTCCGGAAGTCTCCACCCGTTAAGAGTAACGGTGCGCGTCCAAACGCGGCTCTCCTTTCTCATTTGTTTCTTGAATGTTGCACTGAAAATGGCGATCTGCGCTCAGCCCTCGAGTCTCTTCTGGCTCTTCTCGGTGCAAACGGTGTTGCTTCTGTGTGTGTCCTGGCCCGGAACGGCGACGCTTCGCTTCCCGCAGCAGTACACGTAAGTAGACTCGGTTGCCTCTCTATCCTACTCGCTCCTCGGCGGAGGCGGACAGGTGGCTTTAGCGCGAGGCGTTTTATCTTTTTTTTTTTTTTAAATACGAGACGTTTTGCAACGTCTCGTTACGTGGCGCACGCGCGCGCGTGTGTGTTACGGTAGAACGCATCCCGTTGTCCCTGAGCAGGCTGCTGTTTCCAGCCCGCGTCGCGTTCACTGGTTCTGGTTATTTACATGGTGGCGGTGATGACGAGCCGCTCACAGGTGGCCGCCGGTACCGAAAAACTCGCCATTGTTCTTCCCGACATGTTAGTAAGTGTGAAAGTATATTTGTTTATAAGATAGTTTTGCCTGTCCGATAAAAAAGCAAGCAGGCTTCCTGAATTACGCAGGATCAGCAGCGCTGTTTGTTCATGTCGGAGCAGCTGCTCTCGTGTTCAGTCAGCACCGGAGTGTCAGCTGTGCGGCTCCGTCATGTCTGTCACTCAGGTACTCATCGTCTCCTGACCGCAACACAGCGACCAGAGGTGCTTCATTGTGACGCTTCTCGTTGTTCATAAGATTCGGCACTTTATTCTTCACTCACATCCTTCTGATCAACACTGAGCAATTCGTCTCCTGCTCAGGAACGAGACTGCACCCCGAGCATCCTGGATGTCTTATATAAATGTGCATGAATAAGTAGGCTCCTGGTCTTATCTCATTGAAATAATGTTGCAAAATATATTTGAACCTATTTGTGAATAAAAAATGTTTTGCAACAATATTCCAACGAAATATGACCAACAAGCCTTCTTATGCATGTACACGGCAGTTCTTTATATTCTATACAGTTCCATGAAAATGTCAAGAAGTGGCATTTCAGTACACCAAATACATACAAATGCTTTGTACTCTACACTGCTTTGTAACTCACTTTGCACTCACACAGACAGATCAGAAATAGACTCGAGGATAAAGTCAGAGGCCGGTTTGAGCCTTGCAGGATGCTTGGTCTGGCTTGTGGTGGTCCTGGCTGTACGCCAACCTGCTTCTGATTTGTTACTCAGAGTGAAGTGAAGTGAAGTGGTGTTCAGAATCTAGTCAAGATCTCTCAAACTAGGGATGCACCAGTTGCACTTTTCCAATGTTTAATAATAGAGATTACAGCCCTAAGAGTAAAGTAATTATTAAAAATACTGAACAGATTTCTTTCCTTGTTACCAATCTGTACCCTGTAAAATGTCTGTTTGCACTACCATTTCTGTGTGTACTATATATATATATATATATATATATATATATATATATATATATATATATATATATTTATATATATATATATATATATATATATATATATATATATATATGCTTTTTTCTTTTTTTTTGCACTGTGTATTCTGAAAGAGCACAACCTATAAATTATATTTATTTAGGCGAGAGCTGATTTGACCTCATTGTACAAACAACAGGTGTGTGTGTGTGTGTATGTGTGTTTGTCATTTTGCTTTACAAGGCCGTCTCACGGCTCAAATTACGCAGCTGTTTGATGGTTGGAACCCTCTCTCTTTAAACAAAGCTTGATTTCCTGCCATGTATTTCCCCTGTTACCATTTAGGTTGCTGTATTTTTTGGGAGTAAAATAACAGTAGGGTTACATCATACAGTCGTCTTAAAAATGATTGCTGTAATTTTGCATTTTCTTTTACCAGATGTTGCGAGTGCACTCGTTTGTATCTGTGGGAGGGACTCCTCCTGATCACACTGATTTCACTTCTGTGCTTTCTTACTCTAGATCAGCTTTACTCGTGTTCAGTATGTGCACGCTTGGATGGAAGTTTTGTTGTTCTGTTTCTGAATATCCTTCAACAGACGATGTATCTTATGGCTAGTTTGTTAGAAAGCTTATAACTAGTGTGTTTATTGTTTTTGTGTTATGTTACCAAGGTATGTTTGGATATAACCACTGTGAATATTTGCAGTTAAATAATACCATACAACAATTAGTTCTGACTGAGCAATCTGATTGGATGGGAGGCATTCCGTGAGTGATGATAATAGATGGTAACATCACTAGACCGTTTAATGATATGTATTACTCTGTGTGCCAAGTCGTTACAGTCATTAATACCATTAACAGTTGGTTGCCAGCTTGGGTGAAAGTACGTCTGCAGTACTGAGGAGAGAGCAGCTACCTGCCAAAACACACTTTCAAAACAAGTCACAAAAGCATTTTTAGCAAGAAAACACTTGATAACATTGTCATTCTGAATCACATCTGAACCATCTGTGTTTTTTTATGCTATAAAGACTTGGTGTGTCGAATAAGTCATTGTACCCTAATGCACTAGATTGCCATTTGACGCTATTTTGGATTTATCACCGCAACCAGGAAATTAACAGAGCTGACACATTCTAAAGTAGAATAAATGAAATATAAAGAGGAACTTGGTACCATACATTGTACCAGTAAGAATTTAAAATGACTTTCACCTCTGTTAATTACACTGCCGGTCGCTAACTGTCAGTCACCTGCTCCACCAGTCACGGTCAATTAGTTCCTTTAGTCGTGGAGGGATATGTGTTGGTGGAGCAAAATAACTGGTTAATTAAAGAAAGATATCATAATCTGTTGATAGTAAATGGTGTTTGTGAAACTGCTGTATATAAAAGTATTGTAACACTAGCTATAATGCCTACAACCGCATCACAGTGTTGTCAGAACTGTGGGTCGGGGGATGCTACTCTAATGTGCTAAAGTCTAAAGTGTGCGAAAGCTAACAACTTATCTTACTTAACTTAACTTTTATCTTACCAGTAAAATATTGTATTCCAATTGTAATGTAAGCAATTTTTTTTTAATTATTTTAAAAAGGTACAACTAAATGCTACTTGTTTACTAAATGTTTTTTGGGTTGGTTTATTCAGGTTAGTGTACTGTAGGTGATCACTAGGCTAGGCTGGTATTATAAAACTGTGCCAAAGATAGCAATAAGTAGATCACAATGATGTAAAGTCATACAGTATGAAACACCAAAGATATTTAAAATAAGTTTAATTTTCTTGCTGTTAAGCGTACATATACAAGTGCAACATACGCTTTAGTTGCTTACAATATCTTGTGTCATATTTTATTATATCATATACTGTGCAAAAGTCTCGGACCACTCCTCATTTCTGTACATTAAATTCAGTTATTTAGATTCAATTAAAAAAATGAGGGGCAGTGGCTTAGTGGTTAGCACTATAGCTATTTATGTAACAACCCCAACCACTCAACATTAAGCATCACCAGTATACTAATCACCTGGTGCTTGAATGATTATTCGGTCACTGTTTGGCTTAACAAACAAAAACATTTCTCTGAAACTGGTCAGGTACTGGACTGAAGTTGAGAGCAGAAATTAGTCAAAAAAGTGTGTCAGTCAGCCTGAAAAATTATTCCACATGACCACATTAAAATACAAGTAAGTCTGACTCTTAAAAGCCAAAATATGAAAAAATGAGGGGTGCCTCAAGACTTCATTAATTGGACAGTACTGAACTGTGTATGTCGCATTTTCATAAAGGATGACATTCTGTGCTTTTACATGGACAATAATATTGCTCTAATAATGGGAATAAAACAACAAATGAAATAAATATGCGTCATGCAACAGTCTGACCCAAATAGAGTGAATTTTTGCATTGTGTCAGGGTGGTGCAAACCTCAGACAATCCATTCAGTGGGTAAATATTATCCATGTAAACACGTGATCCGATTGTTCTTTTCTTGTTGGCTAAATATATTCTTTCTGCGCATGCTTGTTGCACATGGGCGTAACATCAGGTTACTTGAGTTTGCATTGCTGACTGTTAAACTGTGTGAAAACAACCCTCTCCTAATTATCTTAACGTCATACTTTCATCCACTTGATCTCTGGCTGAGAAAGAAAATTTCACATCTAACCAATCATGTCTCATTTCTCAGGTTAGACTGGATTCTTGTATAATCCTTAACACAGAAGGTTTAGATTTTTCAGAAAAGATGGAAAGACTAAACTAACCTTGAAGCTGGAGAGAAATACTTATTTTTCGTTATATATCCCGCAGATTAAGCGCTTCACGACTGGCAGAACCACTTTGCGCATGATTTATTCTGAAAACGTTTTGTTATGATTAAATGCATTGAGCATGTTAGAGTCCATGTAAACAATTGAAAAGAATGATTATTGAGTGATATGTTTACAAAAATCGCTAAAGTTTACACACTACGTGGCTTGAATCACTTGGGATAAGTTTTTTGTTGTTATAAGCGTGTGCACGTCAAGTGATCGCTCACACACACACACACACACACACACATGCTGCATGTACAATGAGACATTGTCAGCATTTTGTAAAACATCAAGAAAAGAGAAATATAAAAAATGTGGAGCAAGGGTTGATGTCTGTTTTGAAAGGAGAACTGGCAGTAGTGGAAAAAAAATTTGCTGTTTTTTTTGTGAGTGTTAAGGTTTGTATGTGTGTTTTTTGTGCTGTTTCCAAGAACTATTTGGGTATGATGTGCCAAAATCTTGAAGTTAGTATTATTGTACATGTATAAAATGGATAATAAATCTTGTTCATAGATTTGCTGCACAAGAGAGCTGATTACAAGGGGTGTTCAAGTGAAATCAGGACTAGTGATGCAAGTTTAGGTAAACTAAGGTGTAAAATGTTTTTCTGGTGTAAAACAGAAGACTTCAAGCACCATACGATGATGAGACTCTTTGCTGCAGTAAAACATTTGAATGGTGCAAATGTTATGAATAAGGACGTTCGTCCAGTAATAATGATCCCGGCTGAGGTGGCTCGGAGCCTGATCCTTGAAAAATCGACAGATAACTAAATAGACACATCTGTCTGTGGAAACTCATTCACACAATCATTCCCGAATACCGCTTGCATATTACAGGGATTCGGCTGGGAGTTATTGCCACATCCCCTGTGCAGTCCTGACCTCGCTCCAAACCATTTTTACATGTGTGGACCATTCTACGAGGCCAGCATTTTGGACATGGAACAGGCAGTCTAATCATGATCCTGGCATACTGAGAACTTTTTACCCTGATGGTATCCCAGAACTAGTAATATACTGGGATAAGTGCATTAGTGTGGCAGGGGATTATATAAAGAAATGAAGATAGTTTTTACTCTCATCTACTGGCTAAACATGCTGAACCCTACTAGTTAGTGCAGAAGTATGGTGTTCGCTCAGCTCATAGCGCTCTCCATGGTCCTGAAAGTGACTGAATGTAAAAGCTTGCATTGCTAATTATATGAGGTAAGCAGGTTAGCAGCTTTGACGTTTGGCTTAGACTTCAGACTTTTATGCACACTAGAGCTGTGTTTCACACAAGCATGTTTGAGTTCAGAGAGCACATCTCACCCCATGCAAACACTGTAACCATAACAATGCTGCTAGCTATCTGATTATTTCTATTTCTATTAGAGAATTCCATTTCTTACCACCAGTTATGTCCTGAAATCATCTGCTTTGCACCCAAACGGCAACTTTTTGTTTAGTTTTTTTCCTGATTAGCCGGTGATTTAAAATTGCATTTTTTCAACACTTGAAAGTGGATGAAATTATTGCTTCAGCAGCCCAAATAAAAAAAATAATATATATATATATATATATATATATATATATATATTGCGTTCTGATCACGTTGTGGCCCCTTGTTGTAGGTTTTCGTGTAAAACATGCACTGGCTGTTGAGCAAAAAATGTTTTGTGTGAGCACAGACAATCTAGCCTAAGCCTGAATCTTGATACTGTAAAGCTCTACTTTCAGCCCATGAGCTGTGTGTTTAATCCAGACACCAGGTGCTCTGAAATTCCCCCTGCCTCCAAGCTGCCAGTCTCTGTTTACGCTGAAATAGAGATGATGAAACCAAACATCACAGGCTTCTGAGCGTCTCTCCTGCTAGACTGTCAGTTATACACAGGTGTCTGGAGCACTTATAAAGAGACTTTTCCAACCTAATATTGTTATGTACTGGCTCTAAAACATGATCTGTCTATCATAGGGCTCCGAGATAGAGACAGCCAGCAGTCGCAGTATTGGCACTATGGGTAAAATCGACCCTGGGTAATAATTACTTTGTAGATAATTATATGTGCTTAAATACTGTGAATTGTACTTTTGAAGTAATTGTCCAATACTAACTATTGAAACACCAATAATATCTTCGTATTAAATAAAAATTTGTAGACTTAATTAAAAAAATTGTAACAGTTGTTTAATGTGCCAGACTGTACAGTGCCCAAAATGCTTAAAAAATTGGTTGTTTATGTAACAACCTCACCAGCAACCTCATTTCTCCTCTTATCTGTTCCACCCACTCAGCATTCAGTATCACCAGCCTGATCATTTGTCACCATCTGCACCTGTTTCCTTGCTAAAAATTAAAGCCAAAAAAAAGTCCTCCAGAAAGCCTGAATAATTTATATATACTATACCTATTTGTCTCATACAATTAGATTTTTCATTTTGTTCCTAAAAATCTACATTAAGTGTTTGCAGTCAGGAACAAAATGTAAATATAACTATGAGACTAATAATAATAATAATAATAATTATTATTATTATTATTCATCCATTCAGCCATTATGTTACAACTACTATATGTGCAAATAGGTTACCCAGAGGAAACCCAGCAAACATGGGGAGAACATGCAAACTCCATGCACACAGACCAGAGCCAAGATTCTAATATTTGCATCGTGCAAATTAGGGCTGCAACTAACGATTATCTGTCGATTGTTGAAACGAATAATTGATTAATCGGCTGACAACTGTCACAATTACTCAATTGCTACTCAGCTATCAGCTTTTAAATTTATCTTGAGGTTGTTTTGTGCTTGAGATAACTAACAATCAACAGAATAAAGATGGAAACTTAAATGAAAAATATGTCTTGCAATGAACATTCGAGATACAACAAAAATCTAGAACAAAGGAAAAGGCAAAGTAGCAGCGATAAATGATAACTGCTAATTAAAGTTGGAAGATGGTGGATGGTAAATATGGGATTTAAATTAAAATGTTAGGAAAACAGAGATTATATCTATGGTGAACGGCTGGGTCAAGCGAAGTGAAGTGTTAAGGACCGGAGAGTGAGGTAAGTGAGAAAAGAACACACACCTGAGAAGAATATGGCTAATAGTGTGCTGTGAGCTGAAAAAAGTGGAGAGCACAATCGAGTGAAAGAGAGTGTGTGTGTGTGTTTATGAATTTATCTTTAAAGGTTCATTAAGGAGAACAGAAAATAAAAACCAAAATTATAGCAACACACAGCCAGTAATTATCCACATTCTCTTCAGGTGTGAATCCTTTCCCACTTACCAGACGCTCGCGTGCTTCACAAAGCAGCTACTACCCCTCCAGCACAAAGTCATTCACTCTAGCGGCTTTTTTGCTCAAGTTACGAATGAAATGCAACTTAAACCACACTTCACGCCTGTAAGACTCCCACCGACATGTCAGGGAGTTCATAGTTCACGCAAGAATCAAGCACAGTGACATCATGAGGGAATTGACAATTAAATTTGCTGCAACTAATAATTTAATTATCGATTTTAGTCTGTAACGTCAGTTTATCATTGCACCCCTAGTCCAATTAAAGGTGCAGGTCGAAGAAGTGAATATATTTGTAGACACAGTGAGTAAATACACTGTACTGTATATCAAGGCTGGGGGTAGTCAGTATGTGCAGTAGCTATTGGGTAGACAGTAGTATGAAAGGCATGAACAGTATGTTAGCCTTTTAGAGTAGTTAATAAATAATAGATATGTAAAAGGAAAGATATAATTAGAAAGTATTACTCATATTATAAACTTTTGCTAATCTCTGTCTTGGGTTCTGACACTGACTGAAGTAAGAACACCAAATGTGCACTGAGACGCTATCTGGTACAGTAGTATTCAGCTTGGGAAAATGGTCCAAGTAGTTGCGACCCTGAGGCTATAAATAGTTTTGTTTGCTGCTATGTTTTTATTGAAATGTTATAAGCGTACAAGCTTCATTTTTACACATTAAACCTGACTAACATTTACCAGTTGTTAAAAAGAAGGAAACCTCTTTCTTTTGCTGAGAAATTGTTTTTGAACTGCTGTTGTTGAGGAGGGAAGAGAGGAAACAAGTTTAAAAATATCAGAATGAGTGAGTCAGTCATTAAATATCCATGCATCCATACGCAGCATACCGAGACACCAAGTTTAGCATTTTGAGAATCTCTCGATGAATAATAACACACACTTCACAGCGTGCACTGCTCGGCCTCGTGGGGAGGATTAGCAAGCATCTGAAACAGCTTCTCATAGTATAAGACAAAAAAAAAACACAAGCAGAGATCAAAGAACACACACATGCACACTAGGGATAGGAATCACTGCAGAGCACCCAATACGATATTATTATATATATTGCTGCCTAGGTGCTGATTAGCATTATATCGCAATACTGTTAGTATCACAAATTATAAATATCCTGATTCATTATTATTATTATTATTATTATTATTATTATTTTTTTTAGGTATTGGTATTGCCTAAACAAACTTGGCAAATGATTTGCACTGTGCATGAATAATTTAGAGTGAACCACCTGCAGGTTGAGAGAGGAATAGCAGCATTTCATTACCTCAAATGCAAACATAAGAAAAGAATCTATCACTGAATAGATTTGTCCCCATCTCTAATGCACAAAAGCCTACACACACACACACACACACACACACACACATATTGGCACACGTGCACTGGGTATTGCTTGAGGTCAGAGGTGTTGTCACTAGCAGTTAGCTTCAGTAGTGTGTTTTCCCTCTCTTGTAGGTTCTCTCCTTTCACTCCTTGTTGACCTTTTCTTAGCCAGTACATCTTCAGCTCCGCTGCCGCTGTTAATCGTATGCTGCATTCATGGTGCCGTGTAAATGGTAATTTGCAGGTTGTAATGGTGTCATATCCCAACTGAGGATACAGTCAGTGTATGGAGTGGGGGGAAAAAGACAAGGACGACTTCATGGGAGTAGGGCAGAGCATGTAACGCTCATAAAAAGCTTTTTAACTGCACTTTTATAGTTACAGGCCTTGCTGTTGGGACTGTTGCACTATAGTAAAGTTTTAAAGAATGCAACATTTTGGACGTAAATTGCAAAAACAGTGAACAACAGCAAGTAGATTAGCAACAGACTAGCAAGAGTGTAGTGTTGGCAACAAGCTAATAGGCTAATCTTAGCGATAATGCTAATAATCGTGACTTACTCTCTCAAAACAGTGATTAGTAGGGGTGTAGCAGTATAGAAATAGTCAAGGTTTGGGTTGTACCTCGATTTTAAAGTCATGGATCAGTATGATTTCAGTACAGCGAAGTGAAAATACAGGGAATTTTATTTCATCTATTATGAATTTAAGATGTAAACATGTAGAAAATTAGTAACAGATATATACAGTAGCAAATGGTGCAACATAATGATCAAAGGATATTTTAAAGGATTTTTTAAAAAAACATTTCACTGGTGATGGCACATTTGACTGCTTTTGCACAATTCAGTAAACTTTTCTTATGTGACAGAATAAATGAAATAAAAGTCTATTATGACATACATGAGAACATCTATATATCTATAACAGCTTAGAGGATTGAAAACCAAGTGAATTACCAATAACAATTAAATTATGTTAATGTGTCTAATTGCAACTTAAGGTTGTAAGGTTGCCAACTTAACTTGAGGTTTTAGGTATTTGAAAAGTATTTGAGAGTGTTTCTTAAGATAAAACTAGTCTTAACAAATAGTAACACTACTAATAGTGGTATAAATAAAAATAATACCATGTAAAGATTTATAACAAAAATAATAATAGGTGATAAGTATAATAATTATACACATAAATTTTAATTTGGTGTCAGAAGAGCAGAGTTTATTTATACACATTGAATTTTATTTGTCATGTGCATAACCATACACAGTATGATATGCAGTGAAATGCTTATATGACTGCCCTTAAATAACCTAAAATGGAAAGATTGCACTTAAGAATACAATTGAACAAAATATAGAATTTCCCATATAAATATTATTATTTCCTAATAAACTAATAATAACAAATAATAATTAAATAATTTAGGTTGGAGTATACAAAAAAAAAGACAGAATGCCAAGAATCTCACTCCAGTCAGGCCATTTGCACTTTTTAAACAGGAAAGAAACCCATCATGAAGGTGACCTTTTTCAAGTGCGTTTTTGGTGCTTTTAATTACAAAGCCGGCAATTATACCTTGCAACTTTTCGCCTGAATGGACATCAACTTTTTATGAGCACAGTCTACAATTCCTATTTTTTCCTCTCGACTATTCATCTGTTTACTGCTTAATTCCACATCAGAGATGTGTCTTACTGCTATAGATCGTACATGGCTTTCATTTTGAAGCTACTCAAGATTATAAATCAATCCAATGATCTAGTCTGAATATTATAAGCAGTAGCCAGAGTGTAATGTTTGGAAACTGAAACAAGAGCATCTTCTTGGCCTTATCTTTTTTCTTCACCTTTGTCTACTCATAGGTCACAATAATGTCCTGTACAGACCGGTTTCTGATTGGCTAGCTGCGTGTGGAAAAGTGTGTATAATTTATGTTATATATCACGGTAGTCATTACAATATGATACTTGAACATGTCGTGGCATTTAAAATGTTTTGTGCTATTTACTATGGTAAATTATTTAAGGTTGATGTCAATAAATAATGCAGAACACTAAAGCTTTTCTGGGTGGCATGGTGGAACAGTTGATCCCACTCCTGGCTCACAGTTCCACATGCTGTTGAGTTTTTATCACATCTCGCAAAAACATGGCAGTTAATTCCCCCTGGGTGTGCATGTGTGTTGTGAAAAAGTGTGTGTGTGTGTGTGTTTGTGTGTTCTTTTCTACCTTTTGGTGTTCCCAAGCTGGCTTTGCGACCCTGACCGAGATGAAGTGGCTACTAAAGATGGATGGACGATAATGGTTGTTAATACACATGCTGATAAATGATTAAACTGTTATTGTAGTGTAAAAATTACATCTGGCACCTGCAGGGTGGCGTTACCGTCTTGGCAGTCTGCGTCTCCTTTTTCACCTCTGTGATTCTTTCTTTTGCTAATCACTCTATCCTTGTCATACAAATCAGGCTGACATTTCAAACTGACATTTATTTTGCACCGCTGCCGTTTGATGACTCCGTTGCCGTGGCCCACTGCTCATGCAGGGGATGGAAGAAAGGCAAATTAGAGAAGGCCGCCGTAGTCATTGCAATTTGGCTTAGGCGAATGTGATAAACGGTATGAAATTACGCGTGGGTGTTTTGATCTGATTCGGAGTGCTAGTATGATCTGGGGTGTAGACTGTGCTGGAGAGGTCTAATTGTGTTTGTATGTTATTAGCTCTGTTGTAATTGCTTTAATTGTAGTTCTTGTGTCCTGTTTCGATGCACTTTGCTGTGAGGTTTTCTGAGAATGAGTGTATATGAAACTGGGTTACATAAAAAAACCTGGATACATAAGAGAAACACCTAACAATGTGTTAAGATATGTTGTGGGATGTTGTGGGCTCGCTTTTTCTACAAGGAAAAGCCTCCAGTCCTTTGAGGAATGAAAGCACACTAATCTACTTTGTGGTAAGAACTTCAGGACTACCTATAGAGATGTTTAAACTTGATTATTGGTTTGCCTTTCACTTTTTCAAAATGCATACCTATCCACCTGTAAGGAAAAGATTGAAAGATGAACTAAATGAACTAACTGCATTACATTTTTCACCATTGCTCAGTGCTCCAGATTTAAGGATCGTTACACGAGGTTTTGCGTCTTTGTGTCTCTGCTTTACTGTAGGTGTAAAGGATTTTCAAACAGCAGTTGTATCATGCATGCAAGCTTAGTAATTCTCACAATGTATGTAAACGTGATGTAGTGTACAGACCAAAGTGATTCAGATTTGAGAGACTGGATGGACACAGCATCTGTAGGCAACACCTCAAAAGGAAACATTGTTTGGCAAGGATGTTAATATTAGGTTGTTTTTGAAAGTTTAAATTAAAACAGGTTGGACTCTTTGACACCAGGTTAACGTTTCTTAGCTGAAAAACTAAACTGATGCTCTGACTAAGGCTACATTCCAATCAGCTAATATCAGCTAATATAATAAAGAAGAATAATAGACCAAAGTTACTGTATGAGAGACATGTAAAGTGGTGCAAAAAAGTATTTAGTCAGCCACCAATTGTGCAAGTTCTCCCACTTACAAAGATGAAAAAGGCCTGTAATTGTCATCATACTGTAGGTATATCTCAACTACGAGAATGAATAAAATACAAAATAAGAAAATAAAATCCAGAAAATCACATTTATTTGTGGCGAGGCCACTCCAGGAACTTAAAATGTTTCTTACAAAGCCACTCCTTCGTTGCCCGGGCGATGTGTTTGTGATCATTGTCGTGCTGAAAGACCCAGCCACATTTCATCTTCAATGCCCTTGCTGATAAAAGGAGGTTTTAACTCAAAATCTCACGATACAAGGCCATATTTATTCTTTCCTTTACATGGATCGTTTGTCCTGGTACCTTTGTAGAAAAACAGCCCCAAAGCATGATGTTTCCACCCCCATGCTTCACAGTAGATATGGTGTTTTTTGGATGCAACTCAGCATTCTTTCTCCTCCAAACATGAAGTTTTATTTTGGTTTCATCTGACCATATGACATTTTCCCAATCCTCTTCTGGATCATTCAAATGCTCTCTAGTAAACTTCAGATGGGCCTGGACATGTACTGGCTTAAGCAGGGGGACACGTCTGGCACTGCAGGATTTGATACTGATGGTAGCCTTTGTTACTTTGGTCCCAACTTTCTGCAAGTCATTTACTATCTCCCCCCGTGTGGCTCTGGGATTTTTGCTCACAGTTCTTGTGATCATTTTGACCCCACGGGGTGAGATGTGGCGTGGAGCCCCAGATCGAGAGAGATTATCAGTGGTTTTGTAAGTCTTCCATTTTCTAATAATTGCTCCGACAGTTGATTTCTTCACACCGAGCTTCTTACCTATTGCAGATTCAGTCTTCTCAGCTTGGTGCAGGTCTACAATTTTGTTTCTGGTGTCCTTTGACAGCTCTTTGGTCTTGGCCATAGTGGAGTTTGGAGTGTGACTGTTTGAGGTTGTGGACAGGTGTCTTTTATACTGATAACAGATGCCATTAATACAGGTAACGCGTGGAGGACAGAGGAGCCTCTTAAAGAAGAAGTTACAGGTCTGTGAGAGCCAGAAATCTTGCTTGTTTGTGGGTGACCAAATACTTATTTTACAGAGGAATTTACCAATTAACTCAGGAAAAATCCCACAATGTGATTTTCGAGATTTTTTTTTCTTATTGTGTCTCTCATAGTTGAGGTATACTTATGTTGGACATTACAGGCCTCTCTCATCTTTTTAAGTGGGAGAACAATTGGTGGCTGACTAAATACTTTCTTGCCCCACTGTGTTCTCCATATAATTCCCCGCTACACTAATGCACTTATTCCAGCACTAGTGCTTGGATACCATCAAGGTAAGAATGATTTCTTAGTACACTGGAGCCATGATCAGATTGCATGCTTCATATCTAAAACACTGGTCTTCCAGGCCCTCGTCTATTGGCCCAGACACGTGGAAATGGCTTGGAGCGAGGTCAGGACTGTGGACAGGAGATGTGGCAGTAACTCCTAGCTGAGTGTCTCTTCTGCAAGTTGGTGACAAGTTACCCAGAGATTTAAGGATCAGGCGTTCCATTTACTGAATGTTCACAGGAATGACTGAAGTGGGCTCAGAGCCACCTCGGCCGGGATTGTGATTCACAGACATACTTTAAAACGTTTAAATCATTTGCACTAAAAGTCTCATCACCTTACTATGCTTGAAGTCTTCATTCACAGGAAATTTCATCACAAGTTCCTCTTTGCAGCCCCTTGTAGATCCCTGAAGAGTAGAGTGCTTTCAGCCCTGTTAAGTAACATTCCAAACTGTAGCGAACAAAACTCCTGAGTTCAAAATAACCTGTGAATAGTGTTTCATCACCTCATCAGGAGTGGAGAAGCAAAATGGGACTGCATAATGCCAGTATTACATAATATTTTAAAGAAATTGTTTGTTTTTAATCAACTTTTTAACAATGTTAAAAGACAAGCAATCATTTTGTGCAGTTCCAAATAAAGACGTACAGATCGATCAGCACGTGACCAGGATTTTAGCTTGATTGGCTGTTACTGGTGATCAGAGCATTTGCTCTGTCATCCGGTTATGGCCGTCTCTAGACAACGGTCTTGGGAGCACATTAGCAGAAGGCTCTCAGGGGAAGAAGTTTACTCTCACATCAATCATACATGTACTAACCAATCATTGCATCCTCACTTTATTCCCGCCTTCTAATGGTGCATGTGCAGGAGTTAATAAATCCTTCATCTCAGAGGAAGCGTTTTTCGTCCGTGTTTAATTATCATTTCTAGTTGGATTTTATTTGTATGTAAAAAAAAAACAAAGCTCTATAGAGTAACCTGGAGAAAGTCATGTAAACCTGTGCAGTTTTATGTAAAAGTTAAATTCAAATAGTCCATATTTTATTTCAACTATATAATTGAATTATTAAAAAATGTGTGTGCTTTCATTTAAAAAAAAAAAATCAGAAATCGATATCAAACATTACAGTTGGCTCATTCCTAGTTGTGATGTTTATATCATTGAGTATTATGTATGTTATTTTTTTGTTGCGCATATAATATCCAGTATATATTCTGATATACTGTACACAGTGTCCGAAAGTATCTGTACGTAGGAGAAAGGAACAATTTTTGGTTAAATGCGATGATGTTACTTAGAAAAAATCCTTTAAACAAGTGCCATTTTTTTGTAAACACATAAACTTATGTCTTCTGCTTATGATGAGTTTGTGTTAACACATCTGGTGCATGAAAATTCACTTCCAGTGCGTTCTTTTAAATGATCTTTCTCTAAATATTTCTAGTGCTTTATGTTTTCCTGGCCCAACATGACCTCCACTTTCATGGCAGACATTCTTAAACTAGGTGTGAAAATTTGGGGAAAGTTTTAATTTCCCCGGAGTATCGAGACGTTTGGGACTCACTGCATTGTTACTTTGTCAGGACGTGTGTATCCATGGGGGAGTTGTTCACCTTTTCCCTTTTCTGTCTGTGTCTGTCAATCGTCCTGTCTGCATTAGCAGCATCTTGGTTGACATCTTATTGTGTTAAGTGCTTTTGGGAGAGTGTGTGCGTGTGTGTGTGTGTGTGTGTGTGTGTGTGTGTGTGTAGGAATAGATAGACCGCGCTGACGTGAGTACACTTGATGTTGTAATTCCTGGTCTAGCTCTGTTTAGTGCTGCTTAGGGTAGCACTTGTGTCAGCACTGGACTTTTTTTATTGCAAGCAGTCAACTGAGAGAAAGAAAGAGAAAAAGAGAGAGACGGATGGCGAAATCTAAAGTAACAGCATTAGATGCTTGATCGGACGAAAGAGTAAATGTAGCAGAAACAGAGAAACACGGTTAGTTTTACCCTGTTTTGGGAGTTGCTCCTTTTTTGTAGTAATACAGCTAAGTGGTCATGTGCTTTGATTCTGCTTTTTGTAGCGGGTAACGATCTTTTGCACAGGTGGCACCATAGACACGCATACAGGAGGCAAGGTTTTGGGAGAAAAAAGTAAAAACAGGGAAGGAGAGGGTTGAAAAGGAAGGAAGGGTAAAATTGTGAGGAAAGATGTGATGGTGTGCATCTGCGGGTCTGGTGGGAGTGCCCTCCTGGCATGTGGGCACACGGCTGGCGAGAGGTGGGAGCGGGCAGAGTGGCAGTATGAGGTTCACAGATGTAGCGTTACTGCACGCTTCGTATGACGACCACTCCCGCTAATATTGGCCAAGAACGGCCCCTCCCAGCTCCCAAGCAAGGCGGCACTTCTGTATTGAGTCTACGGAGTGAGTGAGGAGCGATGTATTGTTTAAAAAAAGTTTTTTTGCTGAATTGCCGGATGTCCACACAGGGTTAATGCAGTCACATTTTTCTGTAACATTGTGAAAAAAACTTAATGCTATTATGTTGATAAAATTGTTTTAGGACTCATTTGTGCACATGTGCACACATACACAACCTCCCACCCACACCCACACACACCCATGCACACACACAAACACACAGGCGTTCTCTAAGGGTGTTCTAAGGCTGCATAGTGTAGATAAGCCTAATTTCACACTGCAGGCCCTGGTTGCAAATCTCAGGCCATTAAGGAGTTTTAGATAAAGCTGTTAAAAGGTTCCTGTCACACTGCATCACTACTGCATTGTCTGTCAAAACCTGATACCTTCAGTGTGTGAAAATACCCCATTGACAGGGTAGATACGGCCTGTAAATAGGAAATGTGCCACTATCGCTAAAACCTGCAACGACACACAGGGCTAATAGTGCGCATTAGTGAAACATACTGCACACTCAAAAGCCAGGCCAGGTTTAAACATTCCATACTAAGAATTTCAGTTAAACACGAAATTAAGTTCAGTAAAAGACCAGGTCCGATATACAGTATAATGATAATATGGACACTGCACAACATTACATAGGCGTGGTATTCAGTGACGTTTACTCTTAATATGCTATGTTGCCTGACCTGCGCACCTTAAAGCATTTTGCATAGAACCTCAACAGTGTAACACTAGGGGTGCAATGCATCATAATGCATCGTAAAACTCGGTATTTTTTCAACAAAAAATGGGAAAGGAATATAATTTTGCAAGCGTTTTTATTTTAAATATTTTATTTAATATTTAATGTTAAATATTTTCAAAATTTTATATATTATAAATAAAAACATGTAAAATGTCCAATGAATGTCCCATGATGTTTTGAGGATATGGACACCTTATTTTTCTAGAGAAGAAAAAAATTAATAATTGCTCTACCTACTATATGGTAATTAAAAAATACACCTTTAACTGAAAATAAAGGGTGTGCATATACAGTATAGTTGGCTCTAGTAGTTGGGTTTCAGAGTTCAAGTACAGATGCTGTTGTTTGTGTTATATTGTCTTATTTTGAAGTGGGTGAGGATTTGTGGTAGGTTTGGGGACAGGGGTAGCTCAGTGGTTAAGGCATGGGATCATAGTTTGGAATGTCCCAGGTTTAAAATCCCACGACCACCGACTTATCCCTGTTGGGCCCTTGAGCAAGGCCCTTAACTCTCAACTGCTCAGATGTACAGTATAATAAGATAAAAAATAAGTCGCTTTGGATAAGGGAATCTGCCAAATGCTTAAAATGTAAATGTTTTCTGCACTGCATAGGGGGAATTTATGAGCATGATCTGGCAACCCCGGCCTATGTTGGAGTATGTAAAAATATTATTTGTGTGCACACATCTGGGTGTTACTCAGAAATGTGCCCAAACATAACTCTTACCTACTGTATATCAGCAGTAAAATATTATTTTTCTCCATGATGGTTAAACTTTGCAATTAATCAGTGGTTCAAGTGTGTACGGAAACATGGAGAGGGATCCACACGGACCAAGAATTAACCATTATTTTAGCTAAACATTTTAAAATCTATGATATTAACTGGACATTTCTGTACATTACTTGCATAAAAATCCAAATTACAATATGAACGTGAAATTATTAAATTATTTAACTATGCGTAATATAAGCATAGTCGGGAATTTATGTATAGTTTGTCAATAATTTAAGCATTTGTTTATTTTTTTATCATTTTAAAATTGGAAAGAAATATTTTTTATTTATAATCATCCATGAGATTTATATGGATGATTAAAATCTATCTCAATCACTCAATGGGATATTTTGTTTCTTAGGTGTTTGAGATTATTTGGTGTTAGCATTGATAAATAGATTTGAGTAAAGAATAGTAATAGTTAATAGTTCAATACCGCAGTATAAATTGCGATCGCACTATGTGATCAAAACGTGCAGGCCTAACATTAAAGGACATTGCTCTTTTCATTTCATACCACATGATCTGGACACGCCCTCACCAAAGTACATGAAGAATGTTTTATAGTACAGTAGATAATACCCATTTTCTCAATGTATGTTCAAGTTACTGTAGATAAAATTTGATATCTACACTGTATGTGTAACAAAAATTAACTATAGTTTTTAGGACAGTTTAGCCTCAATTGGTAAAAAAAAAAAAAAAAAACTTTTGTAATAAAAAATCTGATTTTGTCTGTTTTGTATGAACAAAAACAATTTTCCTAAATTTGACCTAAAATGATAAAAAAAAAAGCCTACAATGTAGTCAAAACACTTTAAACTAAATGCTAATGTTGATGATGATTACAAATAATTAGGAAGGCCAAAAAAGCATGCAAATTAAAGCTAATTTCATCTAATGATACATGTCTGAACGCCTACCTTCATTTAATTGTCTTTTGTGGTTGTGATTAACAAGAAAAAAATAAATGACTGACCTTTTCCGAGAAAGAGGGCTGATTCCCTAATAGTTTTTTGGATCAAGGCTAGCAGAAGTGTATTAAACAAGCCAGGCATCCACATTCCCAGCAGTAATGTGAGCTGCCGTAATTCCCACAATAATCACTGGTGAGATCAGGTTGCGCAATGTGGTGTTCGGCTCCAGAGTAATTAATTACATTTAAAGCTGCCATGGCCAACTAATGTTTGCGGGAAATGTAGCGCTACGTGGGGAAGACAGCAGTTTACGAAATCCTGAGGTATGTACTGTAGAACTGGATATTGAAACAAGAGCTACGTTTATATGGACCAAATTTCTTTATTCTGATTGAAATCATTCTGATTAGAGATTCTTAATTAAGGTCTTCTTAATTTTTATTTCTTTTTATAATGTAAAACAGTTCCGAAGGCATTCAAAATATGCCATAATCTCCGAACAGTTGATACTGAGATGTGTCTGCTATTAACGTTGTATAAAGCTTTCATAACAACTCCAATCTGAGCTTCTGTTAATTGGTGGTTTTGAGGCTGGTACTCTCTAAATGAACTTTTCATCATGGTGTTTAGTGGATTTTGCAAATGCATGTGACTGTAATGTTCTTGCAAAAACTAGAACTAAACTTATCTACCACGCAGGAGGCTGTGTTGCGTGGCAATGTGTAAATAGTTTATACCACACTTCCTTTAGGATTATAGAAGAGCAGCAACATTTAAATATACAGTGAAACCTCTGATTGCGAGTAACACGGTTTGCGAGTGTTCTGCAAAACGAGCAAAGATTTTTAATAAAATTTGACTTGAAAAACGAATAAGTCCTGGTTTATAAGTACTGAGTATCATGCTCTTCTTGGTTTTATTTTGTGTTTGTATGCGTGTGTACAGCGCGCACATGTACCGTTTATTATAACACTCGTGTACAGCGTGCATGTAAAGCAAAAGCAAGTCTCTTTAGAGAGTCTCATTAAAGATCCATTTTCTCTCTCAGGGTCAGCCTGCACTTTGTGTCTGTGTGTACGCGTCATTGGACACCGTACCCCTTCACACACACACACACACACACACACACACACACACACACACACACACACACACACTCACTCACTCACTCTCTCTCTAATGGAAACACTGCTCTGTCGCAATTGTTTTTAAAGGTAAAGTACAGGTTAATTTGTTTTATTTTTACTTTACAGCAGTGATTCCGTTAGTGTGCGTTCACGCGAGTGTCATTAGCGAGTGAGAAGGGGAATGGGGGGGGGGGTCTGATTCCTCCTCTCCTCATACTTTAGCTTCACACACACACACACACACACACACACACACACACACACACACACACACACACACACACAGACAGAGCGCCTGCGCGCCCAAAGAAAAAAGTAATCTGCCGGGATTAATTTGTACTTTTTTTAAAGGTAAAGTGCAGGGTAATTTGTTTCCTTTTTACCTTTATATTTTGTATAAATTTTTTATGTATTTATTTTTTTGGGACTGTGGAACAAAACTATTTTGGAGTATTGCAATACATAAATCATTTACATGTAAATCAATACTTTTTTTCCTCTTATCTCTAGTATTTAGGCAGAGATGTTTGATGGTGACCGTATTAGTTGGTTTAATTGTTGAATCTCTCTCTCTCTCTTTCTCTCTCTCTCAGGATGATGCACTGGGCAAGCCGTATAGAGAAGGAACTGGAGAAAGTTCTACCCCAGGTCACAGGAGTCCACCAGATGAAATCAGTGAGTCCTACCACTTGGCTGTTACACATATCATAATGCGTTAATAAGTAATTCTGAAAGAAGAATATTCCTTTCACTGACTTTCTTCATCGTTTTCCTCATAAGCATAAATAAAAGGGAACACATGAAGATTAATAATAATTCCGAATGCCTTAGTTATGGGCCAGGAATGTCTTTTCTATACGGTGTGATACAGTTGCTTTGTTAATTGATTCGTATTCTCTGTGAGTCTGAATGACAGTGACAGTGATGATTAGTCATTGCCTGCCTCCTGAGACTGTCTCTTCTGTCTACACCACTTGCTAATTTTTTTTTTCTTCACACACATTCACACTGTATCTCTTTTGAGTCTCTCAGTATCGGAGCCTGATACTCAGCATATGGTTTGGCACCACAGTTGTGTGTGTAAATGTGTGTGTGTGTGTGTGTGAGAGAGAGAGAGAAAGAGAGAGAGAGAGCTTACAGTATTCACCAGACATTAGCATTTGCTTTTGCAGCAGCGGCGTTAATTGCTAACAGTTTTGCGAGGCGTAGAAATGACACCAGAATAAGATGTGAGTATTTTCTCAAGGCTCTTATCATAGGGATTATTACGGTTAGCTTCATAAAATTTATCTAGGATTTATTGGTTGTTTTTTTAGTTTTTTATCATTGAGGATGTGTAGATGATTTTGTTTAGTCCTATACAAACTTGTAATAGCAGCTCATGGAGCTAAATTAAAATTTAGACCAACAGCAAAATCTGTAAATCTTCAGTATGGTTTAGTGACGATTATGATAAATATGCAATATAGATTTGTATTATTCAAGCCTATAAGAAGAAAATCCTTCCGGGCTACATGTTTGTCCTAGAAGCGTTTAGTTTATTTTGATTCATACCCAATCCAGTCATAGATCTAGCGACACCATCACTATGACATCAATGTCTTCTTTTATCAGTTTGTCATAATCAATGTACCTCAACCAGGTAAATGATAAAATATAGGAGCTAAACATGTGTTTTTTAGGAAGTAACGTATTTTGTTCAGAATTTTTTGGTGCAAAGGAAAATAGGTTTAAGGATTTGTTCCCACTGCGAAAGGCATAAGACGTATGCTACTGTGCCAACACAAAAGCTCAGTTTGAACCAAATAATTGAAGGAAGTTGGAGGTGAAAACAGAGGCAGTGTAAAGGTAATGTCTGTGTAGTCTATGCCCTGTGGCTGTACTGAATCTCCTCCCTACCTTCTATAATCCCACAACATTCGATATGAAAAAAAAAAAAAAGATCTCTATATTCACACAATACCAGACATACATCTGTATTTGTGCATATACAGTGTGTGGATAATATCATGAGCAATGTGGTAAGCAAAGATTTGGAAATGTGTGGCTTTGATGCTGTCCGATGGATTGAAAATGAAAATGTTTGGGGGATTTGCCAAATGGAAAAAAAAAAAGTTATGAAAAACTTATGTAAGTTTGCTTTAATTCAAGAGGAAACTATAGAATGGCAAAAATGATACAGACTATATATATATATATATATATATATAGACTATTGTTAATGATCGCAATTTCATGTGCATTTTAAGCAATCGATTACGGAAAATGAAAATTGAAAAAAAAATCCTTAAAATAATAGCTTCATATGAGTCCCTGTTGTTCCTTGGAATGCATTTTTGCATGGAACAAGGATTGTGGATTTTTTTTAGAAAAACTTAAAATGACCAAGACCTATTATGTATTAATGCACCTTAGTTTTGATTTGTGATTGAAAGAACTTAATCTGTCATCAGTTGGTCTACTCAAATCAGGGATTAATTGTGCAATGATTTCCACATTTTTGGAATTATTGATAGTTATTTTCTGTTAACAATGTTTCCATACAGATGCTAATCGGATGCTCAATAACTTCTTTATGAGTTAGGTTTATGGCCAAAAAGCTGAGACAACTAAATAATAAGAGCAGTGTTTAGGTGATGATTGAAAACTCTTGCAAACTATTTGCACAGTGACACAGCAGGAGCGAGTACTACAGGCCTCACAAAGAGTAAGATGGTCTTGTGCAAAAACAAGAAACATTTTCTGAAAATATGCTGAAATATCGAATGTTATGAGCCAATTCAAGGATGAAATTACAGATAAAAAAAAAAAAAAACTCAGTTCAGATGGCCCTGCATCAAGACCAATCGCTAAAAACTCGTCAGTTTGTTTGTATTGAAACCTGGTTGCATCTTCACCCTGGTTCATTTAGTCAGAAAAGAAAACAGAAGTCGCACTCAGCGCAGACCAAAATAACCAGCTCGAGATCATTTGAGCAAGGATGTCTTGATCAAGGCCTAGTGTACTTCTAGTGCTGTTTAACCAAATTGAAGGAAATAAACAATCATATTTTGTAGAGATGTGAATCAGACAGTAGGTAGACTGTTGATTTTGATTCAATAACATTTTAGGCATTTCGGTTTTCAATTCAACTTGATGCAATAGCAGTAGACTTTAGTGTCTGATTTGTCCCGAACAGCTACAGTTCTGAGCTACCATACATTTCTACTGTACATATTTTGCTTCACAAAGGGCCAGACTTTCTCTCGTATTTTTTTTCATGCAGTCTTGATGAATAGTTCCCCAGTCGTCCTGACGAACTTTTTTTAAACTCTTTTTTTACATTTTATTTTACATGTTTTAAGGATTTTAAATTATTCTGAATCAAAAACTGCTGCATCAATTCAGTTAATTGAATCTATCGACAAAAAATGTATTCATTTGCTTTAATATTGTGGCTTGCAATGGTGAATTGCATGGGACAGAGATGTTGCACTACAGAAATTGGAAGTGTTTTCAATATTTAAATGAGGACAAGGGCAAAAAGAGAAAACGCTAACTTTATTAGGGAATTATTTATATAATGATCTAATCATTTATTAGGTTCTAAGTCAATGTTTTTGATGCAGGTTATTTTTCAAAAAATATTTATTAACTTTTTCCCCCATCTCTGCATTTCTTTATGTGGTAGCTGTTGTACTGTATGATGGTGGAAATCTGATGGTACAGTATGTGGAAGTTGACAGTTGATCAAATTGGGGAGAAAAGTGAGGGGAAAAGGATTCAAGCCTGGCTGGGAATCGAACCCAGACCCTGGAGGCGCAAGGCGACACAACATGCCGCCTGCAACCATTAGCTCTTTCACAATAATGTTTTTGGTTTACTCTGCAGAGGTTTATGAGTTTATTAATGGTTAAGGGTATTTTACAGTATATTACTAAAAAAAAATAAAGCTGAAGATGCAGATATTATCTCACCCTTGTGACTTAAATGTCAAACCAAGACAATATGTGAATTCATGTCACTGTTTGCAAAGAATGCTGGAAGTGTTCAGAACAGACAGGCAAGACTGTCTACTCCTCCTGCCACACTTTTTTATTTCATGAAAAAAAAACACACACACAGACACAAAGATGAAAGCCACCATCTGGATCATGCTTATTCAAAACTCACTTTGAAGACTTCATCCTGGGTAAAGTCCTACCATGCATTGCAAATCCATTTCTTGTCAGAAATGTCACACAATTCTCAAAGGAGGATCTGCCCATGGGCCAGTTCTGCTTCTCGGCAAACCACGCTGATTGAATGGCAAGAAAAACCTTGCCTTCCTCCTGCTCGTCTCGTCCCTGCTCTGATCCACTGCGGACAATTATCGTGACCTTGTCAATTCATGGAAAAGGAGGGTCACTGCAGCAAATGTTCCTCTCCTGCACAAGATGGTGTTTCGTGTTCTCATCGTGTTTAGAATAAGGTAAAGCTATAAATTGGTATTTTCAACTCTGATAACACCAGGTAACACCTTACCTGTTAGACCGTTACCACACCAGTGTCTCTTTCAGGTCATTTAGGACGTCTTGTCACTTCTTCTATTGTAAACAGCATTTTAAGCACTTTACACAGTGTTGGGAGAATAGTGTTTTGACCTGTCTTTCCCTCCATCCATCTGTCTGTCCTTCCAAACGAGATTCTTGATAGCAGGATCTCTAAAGCAAATGGGTAAATGTGTGTATAATTTTATATGAAATTATCATTGGAGGTCAAATGTCTGACCTCTTCTTTTTCTAATAGCTTTCTTCCTGTTTTTCGTACAAAAATGTTAATTACACCTTCCTGATCAAGACCAATTTTCATAGCTGTCTCTGATGTTTTGCCTAATTTTCGAGTTTACTCTATAATTTGTTGCTTATTCACAGACCGAAAGTAATAAAATGAACGATAATGTAAATGTAAGCGGTGCTTGTTTTGGTAATCCTCACCACTCTATTCATCTCTGCAGCATGTGTTTTTTGGTGTTCTGCCACTCAGCTTGTGCACATACCTGGCAAGAAATGATACGGCACGCGAATATGTCTCCCAGTTAATGGAGCAATTTTCCTGTTTAGTTGTGTTTGTGTCTTTTTGTGTTTGCATTGCTTTGAGGAAAGAGAAGAAAAAAAATGAAGGTAGACAGGCAGGATAGAGCTAGTGCATTTGCACATGAAATAGTTGTAGGGCGAGGAGTGTGTGTTTGTGTGAAAGAGAGAGAGAGAGACAGACGGGGGAAAAAGATGGGAAAAGAGAGAGAGAGAGACAGAGAGACAGAGAGACAGAGAGAGAGAGAGAGAGAGAGAGCATTTATCTCCAGCCCAAACAGGAGTCATCACAGGGTGTGCTAAATGGCCCAGCATGTGCAGAAAAAGTCATTTTCTAACTGGATGCCTCTCCCTGTACGTGCATCTGATAGAAATCTTCCCAGGGCTAGAGCGGGGCCGCTAACAAGATGCTCTCCCTTCACTTCCTCTTTTCCTTCATGGCCAGTTTATTCCAATATTTTCCTTCTCCTTTTAAAAGTTCAGGTCTGAAAATAATTGAAACTGTGTTATTTTTCTCCCTAAGTTACTTCCATAAAACCAAATAGAAAAACTGACTGCAGTGCGTTCTGCGTATCTATGAACTTACTTCACGCTTCTTTGGCACTGAGAATGGCAGGCAGGCAGCACCGAATCTCAATTAAATTATCTAAAGAAGTTACTGCAAAATAAACTTTTGATAGCTGAAGCTGCCAGGACTCATCAGTAGGCCCAGATGTATACACCTCGTACTTGCATATTTTATTCATTTATTTCAATGTGGTTACTGAATAACATGGTTTAAGAAGAATAAATGAGTGACATGTTAAGAGGTAAAGGAACTGGATATGAGTGTTGTGTCTATGGCTGTGTGATATGATGAAAAAATTACATTGCGATTACTGTAATACATACTGTTTAAACAATGATATTTAATGATTAAACATACTGTTTTATATATATGTATGTATATGTCATGTTAGCAACATGTTTGTAATGTAATGTGAGAGTTATAACACGTAAAAGATTGTGCTGTTGTACATGAATACTGTATATAAGCACTTATTTTGCTGTAAGAGCAAGGTCTGTAATATGTTATTCAGCTAAAACTAGGACTTGTTTGCAGTAGGTTGGACTACTTTTAAAGAAAGAATACGCTTGTGACTCCTGTTTAAAAGAAACACATGTATTAGTGATGCAGCCTGACCTGCCGATTCTAACAGAGAACTGTAAAAATTTTTATTGAAAGTTCAATGCCATTTTTTTATAATAAAACACGGATTATTAAATAACTTTTACATGTTCTCTAAAACTGCACAAGGCTAAAAGAGTTTCCCTTAAGATTAATGCCCCAGGTTACCCTACAGAGGTGTTTTTATTATTTTTATAATACAATCATGCTGAAAATGATATGATCACTAACAACCAGGGTGGGCGAAGCTTATCATGTGCTTCCTCTGAGACATGTGACGCATCTTTTTCAAAATGCTGCCCAAGCACTGTTGGGGATGGGTGCAAAGCTCCGTCCTGAGGTCACGACACCTTTGATTGCTTGGTGTTGCTGTGAGTGATGTGACGGTGCAAGTATGACACGCGCTCTTTCCACCAGGTGCACGGCTAATCTGCTCCCTAGACTCCTGGCCGTAGGCTCACGAACTCTGGATGATAGGGTGAAAGCTTTTCTGTTACTCCACTCAGGAGCAGCACAGGATCAGATATATCTGATGCTGATTGTTCAGGGCCGACCAAGCCGAAAACAGCATGTATGTATATAACGATCAGCCAATAATAGCATTATGCCCATGGTCACGTGAAGTGAACAACATATATCTATATAAATATAAATGGTGACAGAATCATGGGCACCAAAGGCTCATCCATGCCGGTGCATCCCAACTGCCGAAAGACAGTCAACCAGAACACCCAGTGTGCCACAGCCTGCCGTGCAAAAGGTCCAGCAAGCAAAGAGCCCAAGGCCGCCGACCCAGCCTCCGAACTCCCTAGATCACCATCTGATTGAGCATCCCTGGAATGTGCTGGACAAGACTGATCCATGTGAGAACCCATCCCCCAACCAACAGCACAGAAAGGATACGCTGCCAATGTCTTGGTGCCAGACACCACAGCACACATCCAGAGGCTTGCAGAGCCATGGCCTGAGGGGTCAGAGCTGCCCCAGTGGCACAAGGGAAACCCAAAACTTTTTTTTTTTTAATGTTATGGCTGATCGATGCATGTATACTGTACATGTAGGAATAGGAACTTATTAAATCAAGTACATGTAGGAAACTTGATTCAATAAGAGTAAATGGGTCAAATATTTTGAATAAATTTTTTTATATTATAAAATAAATTCAAAATATTTGACCCGTTTACTCTTATTGAATCAAGTCATGAATGTTATGTAAGGAATATCACACCATAAACCGTGCTATTATTTGATAATAATCACGCTGGGGTTTCGGGGTTGCAGTAGAGAGCATCATGGGAATGAGAGCTTTTTTTTTTTTTTTTTAATCTTATTAGTCTCGAAACATGTTGAGCTTCCGTCATGCAAATCCCTGTATGTAAAATGTTACTAAGAAGAGCTGTTCTTTAAAAATGAGACATGTGAAACTTCTATCTAATCAGATTCAAGCTTTCAGCTACCCTGGAAAATGTGGGACGCCAGGTTTTTCTGTCATTCAGAGCCACCAGAGAGTCAATAAGCCCTCTGCGATTAGATTCCAGAAGGCAAAGTGATGGCACATTGGGTACTAATTGTGAGTACAACCTGTCTGAGTTTGTGCTAATCATTGTGCGAATACAGTGTTAACGCAGGTTTATAATAATGTCTCAATCAGCATTTATTATTGACTAAGCTAGTGAACAAAAACACGTGTAAATGGACTTAACTATTTTTTTTTCAGCATTTACGTGAACATAGGCACATAAGAAAACCTTTAAATATATCACTAAATGTGAGTGTGTATGTGTGTGTGATTCGCTTGTAGATTATAGCTAAAGTGGGTACAATGTTTTAGAGTGTGTTCAGTAGTAAAGTTGGCCTACTGTTCACGTGACAATGATACAGAAGGGGTTGGGGGTGGTGCAAAAAGAATTCCTCTGTCTGTGTCAGCGTTGTTAGATAAACATTAGCCCAGCTTCACTCTCCCCAACACACACACACACACACACACACACGAACTGTACCTACATCAGCAGCAGTGATATAAATAGAACAGCGAACACACGCAGGGCCATTTTCTAGCTCCGTCTCTTCACTTCTCTCCTGCTGAAGGTTATGACAACTCATGTTAGGCCCCCCCTGCCTTTTTCTAAGAGGATGGTGCAATTAGCATGAATAATTCAAAACACACACACACACACACACAAGGACAAAGGGGAGCAGAGATAGAGAGAGGTCTAAGTTAAGTATGGATACACAAAACACTATCAAAAATGCAGGAGAAGAGTGTGTGTGTGTGTGTGTGCGTGTGTGTGTGTGTGTGCGTGTGTGTGTGTGTGCGTGTGTGTGTGTGTGTGTGTGCGTGTGTGTGTGGGAAGACGAGATCTAGATTAGACAGAGCAGATGCATATGCTTTATTCACTGAAGCCAGAAGAGCTGTTGTGAAAAGAGAGAGGAAGTGAGGAGTAGGAGTAGAGGGACCGAGCAATGGATGAAAGATAAGAAAGAGTCGGCGCTACAGGAACTACGATTGTTCAGCTTTTATGTAGCTCAGAACTGAGCTGTCACCATGAACATTAAGGAAGGAATAATAATGATTAGGTATGAAATAGCATAATGAGGTGATATTTGGATAAAAATGGCACTGTACAGTTAATGAGGCTTTTTATTAAAGATTTTTTTTCTTTCGAATTTAGCAAAGGCATTTTTAAAGCCGATTTTTAAAGCATGTTGATGGAACATCCTAAAAGTAATGGATGAAAGAAGAAGCTGGTTTTGCATTGCCTGTCAATTGTACCTACTGTAGAAAAATATTGGAGTAAGATTCTCAAAAAAAAAAAAAAAATGGTGACCCATCATATAAGTCTGGTGAGTCCCACAGGTTATCTTTGCGCTGTGGCCAGTGTAGTGCTGTAGGGGAAATGTATCAAATGTGCAATTTTATAAAAAAAAAATGGGTTGATAAATACCTGATCTTTCAGCAGAATTAAGAAAGTTTTAATCCTAAACTTTGTTTTAAAGCACTTATAACAAACACTATTCAAGCTGGTTCTCTAGTTTTTAGGGGTATAGCAACAAACTAATTAAAAAAAAAATTATGCAGACGATCCGCTCTTTTTTAGTACATCATGGAATCCTGTTTAATTCTCTCTTGGTATACCTCTATATACAAATTATTTGGCACTGTTTCCCTATTTCTTTTTGGTGTGTGTGTGTATGTGTGTGTGAGAGAGAGACAGTATATGTGCATGATGTGTGCACTGAGTATATATAGTTGTTAGGTTTTACTGAGCTTGCTGGAGAATATGAGTTCTTCTGGTAACTTTGTCACACTCACTTCTTTCTATTTTTATGTAAATTCCAGGAGCGTACATTAGGTTTCCTTTTAAAAACTGATCTGTCTTGTACTATATATATATTTTTTTTTACAGCCATGCATATATTCTCCTGTAGTGTTATTTATTTATACATTTTTAAGTTATATATAGAAATACTGAATGATTTTGTACATAATTATGCAGACATGATAAACATATATAGCAAAATAAGTACTGCATATAATATCGTGCCTAAAACTTTTGCACAGTACTATATATATATATATATATATATATATATATATATATATATATATATATATATATATATATATATACTGTATGTATACGGCACTGTTTACAGTTCTGGTAGGTGCTAAACTGTATTCATAACCGTGTACTTTGATGAATACCTGTATACACAAAGTTTGTCCATCTAATTAAGCTTATTTTTAAGTAGGGTTGACATGGTACCAAGGGTTATTCTTATACAGAACAAGTGATTATACCTGTCCTTTTTCTCTAAACTAATTCAACTTTTTGTTCCTGTTTTAAGTAAAGTTCTACAATACTTGGATGAATATGATGGTACATATTGGATACCACAGTAACTACCAGAGTTAAGCAGATATCTAATGTTTTATATTTGTACATATATTTGTAAGACTTGTAAATACTGTACCTTATTACATACTCTCTGTCAGTACATAATACTGGAGTCCTACTAGGGTACGACCATGTACCATACTATACTACATTATAAATACACTTATACCAAAATATGTACCATGGTAGAACCATGTACCATAAGTACCATGGTACCGTCAGAAATTCCATGGTGTTGTATACTTTCGGTACAGGTACTGTACCTTCGGACTACAGTGGTAACTACAGGATGTTAAAATTTCTGTGGACTGTTATTCCAAATACGTCTCTTTCTCTCTCTTTTTGTCTCTAGAACTTCTCTGTGCTAAAGATTTTCCTGTACTGATAAACTACATAAACAATATAACATATTGGAACAAGCATATTAATATTAGCATTCATGTTACAGCCAGAACTACTTTTTCAAGCAGTGCTGTTAATCGCAAATTATGCACACCTTCCGACCAATTATATTCCAGGATTCAACCACACTGTTATAAAGACATTTACATGAACTTGAATCCTTAATCCAGAACGAATAGCCTAAATAAAGACTCGCACATCAAAGAAATTTGCACTCACTGTTCATTAGACCATGACATTTACTTTGCTTTAACTTGTGACACTCCGTTTAACAGCCATAACTTAAAACCGATAACACCATTTCCTTCTACGGCCAGTTATCAGTATCTGACATCTCGCTGGAAGGAATTTGCCAGATTACTTTTTTTAGAGAACTTGCCAGCTCCGCAGGTCAGCGTTTTGGCTTGGCCAGTTCAGGACATCTCTTCATGCTGAGACATCTTTTTAATGGACTTACTTTAGTGCTTGAGTTTTCAAACTGATAGTCTGATATTCTTCTCAAGGATCCCTTGACATTTTTCTCTCTCAGTGATGTCGGCTCGCTCTGGGCTAGAGTTAGCAAAACACTCCAAAACACAGGCAGAGTCACTCCATCCTGCTTGACAGTAAGGATGCAGTTTTTTCCCTTTTGGTGCTGTATTAATTCCTTGTGAAAAATTTGACCCTGTCGTTATGCCCCAGTAGTTTTGGACCAGCTGTCGAAAACTTTTAAGGCTAATTTTGAAAGCGTCAGGCAAACAGTTAACCTTGTTCTTATTTGACCGAAAAGGGACCTGAGATTATATTTCTCCTTGGAGTTCTATTTTTCCTATATCTATCTACGCATCAGGCAGCTTGGGAGGCTTATAGAGATCTAGATGTTCTTTTTGATTTTTTTTTTTTTTTTTTTTTTTTTTACCCTGGGAAATTTTTAGTGGATTTTTTTTTAAATCAGTGAGATCACATTTGTCTCATATTCTGATGGCTGATGTGAGAAAAGCGGCTTTTCTTGATATGTTTATATATACAGGAAAGTGTGTTTGTGTGTGTGTGTATACTGTATATATATATATATATAGTCCAAATAAAAACTTTCATCCTGTCACCAGATTCACTCACCCTTCCATATTCCTGCAGACTAATAACAGATAGGAGGTTGAGTCATGTGATAAGACATAAGTCAGCAAATCAGAGTAATCAGAATCCTAGAAAGCTGCTCTCTGTTACTTCTGACCTATTGGCTGCTTCCTGCTCAGCGTGCTTATGTATTATTCATGCTGACCGCAACTCACAGGACAACCCTGTTTGTTTGTTTGTTTACAATTGTTACACATTTCAATTTTGTGTGGAATAAGAAATTCTGAACCCCCACATATAAATATGAGTATATTCAAAGAATATAAAATAATGTATAACAATAGTCCTGTAGTATTAAAAACAATAGCAAAAGACTGATCGGCTACTGAGAAACATCCTCTAATGATTAGAAGAGAAACTGGTCAATACGATGTGGCAAACATTACCTCCTGTTTTGAAAAGTCATTTGACCAGCAATGGATATATAATAGCCCTGATGACAAACCACGGAAATGCTTCAGTTCCTCTTAGTCTTTTCTGGATTTTCTCTCCAATTGACTATCATTTAACCTTTTAATAATACATCGATGTTGAAGGAATAATTTGTTTTTATTCACATTATTGACCTTCGACTGATCATCAGTGCAAATATTACATGGTAAGTAGATGTCCAAAGTGTCAATGTCAGTGATGCTGAGTGAGAATGTGAATTTGCAGAATTTCACAGTGCTTCATATTCAAGAACGTGTTTCCCTGACTTAAAAGGGGCCTAATTTGCAAAATTTATTTTTAGTCTTTCTTTTTATTTTATTTAATTTTTTTTACATTTCTGTGTTGGCCAGGGCTTAAACAAGGCGAGTAGATTTTTCTCTTATTGCGACCTCACATAACAAGAGCCCTTCCCCTGGCTTGTTGCTCAGCTCTGCTGTTATCAGGCAGGACAGGGCTCAGCAGTAGCTCATTTACATAGACCCTGAAACAGCACAAGTTTATACTGTAGCATGAGAAAAATGCATTATGTGAGTGTTATTTTAGCTGGAGTATTACACACACTTTAGAGGAACTCTGAGACCAGTGTTCATTTGTTTAAAAAATAGGAAGATATGGGACCTTTAAAAACAGCTGAGGTAAATGAAGATTAATGTTTAGAAACAATATTTATCTGTATATTCAGTTTACTGTCAACATGTGCCATTTAGTCTTAACACAGTGTATATTATTATTATGATTACCAACTTATATTGAATCAAGTAATAGTTGTGCAGTGCTTTGTTCGTTGTGTATTTTATGTCATTCTGTACTGTCGGTTTTAGGAGATATCATGATCCGTGTACAGACGGGTGATAAAGTATCTTAAGGCTACCTATACCAGGGAATTGTGACTCAAAATCCCAATTTAATTTTTTTTTTAGATCTAACACAGATATTTACTTTGGGGGCCAGGTGAACAGCAGAAACACATTTAAACTGACGTTTTTTAATCCAATTTGTCTTGCTTTTACCTCTGTTTGTCTCTGGTTTTTGTATTTTGACTTCTCCTGAACTTAACTTCCTAGCATATACTGCACCACAAACGTGTCATCCTAATTGTATTCACCTGTGCCTCGTTAATTTTGATTAGATTGCCTATTTCAACTCTCGATGTCAGTTGGATTTTGTCTTTCATCTGTTTGTCACCCAGTTGTATTCTTCCTGTTGGTTTTCCTGATCTTGTTCCTGGGGTCCGTTCTTCGTACGTCGCTAACTCAGTTAGCTGGATTTGATTGTTGTGGATTTGTCCTGATCTTGGATTGTTTCGTTCTTCGATGCGCTTCTAGCATTTGTTGTCATAGCAACATATCCGTAAGCTTGAACCTGCTCTGGAGCAGGTTTATTTCATGTAAACAGGATTTAGCCTGCGCTCCTGGCGGGTTATGATTGGTTGAAATGGCGAGGTCACATCTGATTGGTTAAAGAGCATGACCGACTCACGTGGAAAAAGAAAAGTATATGCCCCCTGCCATGGACTCCCCCCCACCCACACACATAATCGCTATCAAATATTATATATGAACATAAATTCATAGGTTTATTATTATCAAATATGATATTACTATTATAATAAACCCTAGGCACGAGACAGCCGTCAAGACCATTAATACAAATTCTTGTATAATGTTTATTTTGTAACATTTATTTTTCAGGGGTTTGTCATAAAAATATGCAAAAAAATATTTATATATATTAAAAATTTATATTTTAGAATGATAAATTGGACGAAACTAATTTTATTATAAAATAAACAATATAAAACTATACATAATATTTCTATTTTTTCATATACGACATATTTATTTTCATTTTGCTTATTTTATTTTATTGTCTCATGTAATTTGTAATTTGTAAACCATTAACCTATAAATTTATGTTCTAATATAATATTTGATAGCGATTATGTAGGGGGGCAATCCATGGCAGGGGGGCATTCAGCACATAACACGTGTTACAAGTTGAGCCGCTCTTTTTCCATTTCGTCAACCAATCGGAGGGCTTGTGATCAGTGTTTCTACTGTCGATGCATATCGCCTTTTAAACCAACGCACGAGCGCGCAATAATCCTAGACAACTCAATCCAGCTCTACTAATCATCAACAACAGGTGAGCTCGAAGAACCGAATTAGCCAGATCGTAATTAGCACGATGATCTCATCTTAGATGTGTCAATTCATCTCGGATGTGTCAAGCGACGTACGAAGAACGGACCTCTGTTCTGTTATTGATCCCAATCCTGTTATTGTTTCTATTTTATGCTTGTCAAGGACTGCATACCAGTCCTTGACAGAATCTTAGCCACTTTCATATGTTGTATTGAAATCTGTATCCAATATGCAACAGTGTGACAGAACTAAGTCTGAACACTGGCAACTTTAAAGTGACTTTGACTGCAAAAACTACATTCCTCATATTTTTGTCCTATTAAACCATCCCAAACTTTAGGGATGAAATTGCTGTACAAGCAAAACTAGAAGGCATACATCGCAACCTCTGCATGTTAGAAGAGATCTTAAAATGGCTGGAATATTGCTGTAGGAAAACCTGGCTGCAATGCGAGAGATTAAAAAGTTTAAAAGTTTAAAAAAGGAATTTAAAGAAACTGTGTGAATTTAAATAAAGTGACACAAATTTTATGGACATAGATCATAAACGCCCTTTATGGACATGATTCATGAACACCTGCGTGTAAATCAGTTTGAAAGCTTAATCTGTTCAGACACAAAACTGTGAACAGCCTAAAAAACACTGTAAATCGGATTTGGGCCATTTCTGCCTGCTGTGTGAACCCTACCTCAGTTACGTACAGGGCTTGCTTCTGAGTCATTTTTATTCCCAAAAGACACGACTGAGAATGGAAGAGAGAATTTAAATTGGAATCGAAATGTGTCCGCCTATCGATAACTGTGATCAGATTTATTTTCGCAGTAACTCTTGCTTCTTAAGGGACATGTGAAACCATGCCAGTGACATTTCTCTCATGGAATCAGAGGCACTGGTTTTTATATTTTAATTTGTCATTGATCTGTACATGTTTGAAAAGTCAGACGAAAAAAACCCTGATGTGTTTTTAGTGATTTAAAAGTGCATAACTTAAAAAAATACTAGAATTATGCATGGGTTTTTTTTTGTAAAAAGCTGTACTTACCCTGAAATAATAACAGCACATTATTATTTTAGATGTAGAAAAAGATCTAAATTTGTTTGAGAAACGTATTTAAGTGTAGTTTGTTTTTAAACCGAGAGAACTAAAATGGCTCTTGTTAATGGACTCACTAACACTACTCCTACACTGACTCATGAGGACGCACACACGCTTAGACTTGCAGTGCTGTTTCATCAGTGCCCTCTGATCGGTGTAATTTGTTTCCTGACTTAATAGCACTTAGTCTTGAAGACCATTTACAGGAAGTGCTGACTGTCCCCATGCCTTTCCGTGAAATTGCTTTATCTGAGAGTAAACATCCAGACCTATGTAAACATGGCAAAACAGTATGTAGAGAATTTATTTGAACCTGTCTTGGACATTATTACCTGCTCTGCCAGTCCTGTCTTTACCAATCCATGTCATCTCGGGATTACCTGAATCCCTATAGCCTCACAAAGCATAATCCATAACAGCGTAGTGCTCCTTCAATCCAATGAATCTTGCATGGTCTTCATGTGTGACAGCAGTATAGAATTGGATGTAATTGATGTAGCACGTTGTAGCTACAGAAAGATTAGCCTTTATGATTGGCTGAAGCTCATAAACTGGGCTAATGTGTGATTGGCTCTGTGGAGATGAGCGCAATGGATGAGCTATCCTTGTACTGTACACTGATGCTGACTAACCGTGGTAGCCCATTTGTGTGGCTTAAAGTGCTTCTGTGTATCTGTTGAGATTTGAGCAGTTCAGCATCAAGACACACTCATTACAGATGGATTTAGATAGGAAGCGTGACTTTGTTTATCACAGTTTATTTTGCTCAATATATAGTATTTGTATATTTTTATTGTAGAAAAACTTAGAACTTTGTTATTCTTTGTTTATTTTATGACTGATTTTTTTGTAATTTTTTTTATTAGTATTCCAGCAAAAAATTTTAATCTTGAAGGAAAATATCTGTAGGCCATATAAACAAGCAGCATATTATGTAAAAGACCGCTTTTCAGACAAAAAAAAAAAGGATAAATAAATAAAAGCTTCTGGGCTTTGCATGCATAAAAAGAGAAGGAAGTGAGAGAAAGTCCTGAGAAAGACTATTTAGTAAAACTAATGCAAGGATATTCAGTAAAATTAGGCGGCTCATTTCCATATAAAAGTGCACAGATTGTACAGTACCTGAGACTATATTTTAAGCAAATGCTCGACACACCAATTATTGACTTTGTTTCATTAATTATTATTATTATTTATTTTTTTTATTTTTACATGTACCTTTCATGACAGTCAATTGATTTAAAAAAAACTTTTTTTTAAAACATATCCCAGTTGGAGCTGGGGTCAGAGCACAGGGTTAGGCGCCCCTGAAGCTTAAAAGCTCAACGCTGACATCTTGGCGCTGCTGGGGCTTGAACCCACGACCTTACAATTAGTTACCCAGAGCCTTAACCATTAGAGCCGCTACTAAAATGTTTACTGCTTTTAGTAATCTTTTTCAATGTAGAAACTTTTTTTGAAGACATCCCTGCTGTACAGCAGTTATTAACATGTGCGTAAGACTTTAAATATACATTGAATATGGCATTTAAAAAGAATTATAAATATTGCACTTAACTACTGTATACTATGTACATTTCTACTAATCTTACCATGAGAAACTGCTGTTAGTCATTTTATAGACACACTCTCAAGGCCTGGTCATGTTACTCTGTTCAGAAAGTCAAACATGACAGAATTCAGTTTTACATCGAGTTAAAACTAAAATCATGCCCTGCTTAAAAAACAAACAAACAAGAAATTTGGTACAGTATTGCTTTTCCAAGATGTGAAGCTATGACTTCAGACTATGGAAGTAAATTCATCAAGCATGGGGAGAACATGAATCCAGCCTGGCCAGGAATCAAATCCGGGTCCTGGAGGTGCAAGGCGACAGTGCTAACCACTACAGCACCGTGGCACATGTCAAAATCAACACAATGTGTCATTAGAGAAAACTAGACTAAATCAGTACCGTCACATCCTCATGCACATACAGAACTGTCGCCTTCCTTATAAACTTCTGTGTAAACGTAAGCTGTGCTTGAAGGACTCCAATGGAGCGAATGGTGCTAACTAGTTAATACTGGTATTCAGTGACAGTCAGCTAAAAAGCTCATGAGAGCTCATTACACAGGCTCATTATGTCTGAGCAGCAAGTTAAAGAAACAAATTGGTATGGATTCTCAATAGTTTTTAAGCTGTCACTATTGCCACTGTGAGCAAGTTGGTTTGGGAGCTACAGTAGCTGATAATTCTAACCAGCTAACCTCGACCCCAGATGTACAAAGCCACAGTGCTAACCAATACACCACTGCATGTGAGCAAGTCAGGGTAAAAGTCTAACTCCAGGCCACTTAGAATTTTCTGCCCACTCTGGCAAAAATATATCTATACCAATCATAGCTGGGTAACATAATTTGATGACAGTTTGCTCTCTGTAAGTGAAATGTAATTGCCAAGTGCAGTAAATAGATATGTGCCTAAGGCAGAGTAGTGTAGACATCTGCTGATGCTTATCTTACACCAGATATAGGCTATTAACAATGTTAGGTACTTTTAGGTGTCTACTTAACAGAATAAGGCAATACCATTAACAAACAGTCTATTATAGTTTAAAAGTGATAAAGTAGTGATATGTGGTTGTAACTTCGCCTACTTAATAGCTGAAGCCATGATCATGATTGATTTTAACCTTTGCTTCAATAGACATAAATATACAGTGTTTGAAAAACATATCGGTTAAAATAACACTATAAACAGTATTTATAGATACGGTATATTCATATTGGCTTATTTCACTTTATAAAGAAGGTGACACTTCTGCATGTGCATGAGGATGTGGTGGTAATGATTTACAGTAGTACAGTTTTTGTCTAACAACTTTTGTCACCAGGGTCCGAGTTCGAATCCCGGCCAGGCTTAATTGCTGTCTCTGTGTGCAGGGAGTCTGCTTGTTCTCCCCGTGCTTGGTGAGTTTCCTCCCACAGTCCGAAAACCTGCAGCTTAAGCTAATAGGTGTTTTCAAATTGCCAGTAACAGGTGTGTACCCTGTAATGAATTGGCACCCTGCCTTGTGCCCTAAGCATCGTGGGATAGACTCCTGTGACACTGAATTTCCTCCATTCTCTTAATAATTCCTCTTCAACTTTTTGATCTCACGTCCTTAAGGTTGTGATCCGGAATCAATCGTAGTTTGTCACCATTAAGGTCGTCTTAATGGTATAAACGCATTTAAAGGAAAAAAGGTGATAATCGCTGAGGCAGCTTTTGGAGTGAGAATTTCTCATGTACTTTCTGCAAAGTCTTAATCTTCCTTAGGTACAGTATGTGATTATAAGAGCTTATAGCATAGCATATAATTTTGGCAAAAAAAAAAAAACAATCATACAGCTATAATGGCTGTATTATGACTTTTTGTCCTCTTCACTACAGTATCTTCATAAAAGTATACACTCCAGCATATCACATTTTCTTAAAACTGTCCAATTTCTCCGTCACTAGGGGGCTCCCACATTAAGGCTACTACTACCACTCAGTCGGGAGGGCCGAAGACTATCACGTGTTTCCTATGAACCACGTGACGCCAGCCGACCGCATCACAGCGCCCCTGATTGGCTGTAGAGCCGTGATTAATGTGGGAGCACTAAGTACCTCTCTTCCCTCCCCTCTGAGAGAGCTCGGCCAATCAGGATATTTGTCAGAGTTTGGTATAGTGCTTTTGCATTATGGGGGAAATCCTAGACCATGCTCAAAATTTAGAAACATGCTTTCTAATTAAAAACATTTGTAGCAGGTCATAAGTTACTCAAAGGTTGATTGTAGCAGTTTGAAGGAGGTTCATACACTTCATAGGTGGTTTGTGCCGCTTTATAATGAATCAACTAGTCCAAAAAAATCTCGTATTCCTTGTTCAGTGATGATGTGAACAACAAGGGGTGGAACAAATCTGCTGAACATCCAACTCTGAGCACTAGATCTAAAAATCAGAGATAGATTCTATTTATTTAGTTGGATTTCCTTTGGGCGTTGTCATTTTTAAATTGATTCAGTAGCACTAACGTTTACTGTCTGATTTATTTTTCATGGCATTTAAAAGTATTAAATTTACTAAAGATGTTTAATAAACAATAAGATACTGTGCAACTTGTGCTGCTGATTGTTCGTCACGTCTCATACAAAGCAATAAGCTTTTTAAAACTAACCCTATACTGTATATATATTATAAAATAAGAGGCACTTCTTCTGCGTGCCTTTAACCTTTAATATGTATGTGAGCTACAGAGCATTATTAGCTAAAACAAACATTACCAGTTATACTCTCATTTTGTATGCCACGTGTCAAGGAAGGCCTGGAGCCTATCTCAGAGTGTGAGACTTGGTACACCCTAGACAGAGTGCCAATCTATCACAAGGGACAAACACACCGTGCCACTCATTATCAGTTAATACTTTTTTTAAATTTTATTTAAAGTGTAAGGGGAAATTTGACAGAGGGGTCGATTTTTCTGACTGTTGTGTTAAATTAATTAGTTATTTTAATGATTGTTTTAACAGACTTGCATGGATATCTGTGAATTCTGTCAACAGCAAAAAAAAAAGCTCAACCACTCAGTTGCGTTTTATAATCTCAGCGTGTGGCTGGTTTGGCTTGTGTCTTCCTACATCAGATAAGGCTCCGTGATTACAGTGGAGCAACTGAGAAATTCGGCTTGCCAGGTTCTGACGAGTGTGATTTTAATTACATGATCTGTGTTTTCCATCTGTTTCATTACATAATCTGTGAATTTTGTTCACCTGCCTGTCAAAAATGAACTAGATCAATCTATACACACACACACAGTCAAGGGTGTGTAGGCAGCTTTGGTAAGTCTAGTGACTGGACATTTTATTAGGTATACTTATGCAGTCACGCAGTTATCTAATCAGCCATTCGTGTGGTGACAGTGCAGCACATCAACGAGGACGATGGTGCCACCAGATTATCCTTTTAATTTGCATGCTTGTGTTTATATTGCACAATTGGGAAGTTTTGGACAAACAAAATTGGAGGCAGGGCTCAATAGTTAAAATTGTTCTAAAAAGTGTGGTGTCCCCAGAATGTTTCAATCTCCTATTGTGTGGAAACGTAGTGCAATTGTCAGGCTTGTGCTGTTTTTATGCATCATCCTGAGAGGGGCTCGTCTGCATAATCTCTTCCTATGGATTTGAGGAACAGTGAGTTCTTTGCAGAAAACCATATGGGCCTTAATGTATACTGTGAGTGAGTGAGTCTCAACTGAAAGTGGAATGAGATAAAATAATGTGTCAGTAAAGTTGTGGTAAACGTGTGTCTTTCTGTACGCTAGATCACATTCCGGCTTCAATAAGATTTTTCAGAATGAACTGCATTTTTCCTTTTCCATCATGACAAGATTTCTTTTCTTGTCTGCAAATATACACACAACTTGCAGTAATAGAAAAATGTCAGAGTAACTGTAGCAGGCCTATATGTAATGGCAATGCATTGTTCATTTGTGTTCCAGGCTGAAAGTCTTAGAGTATTCATGGCAGGGTGGTGTGCATGCTGCTGGTGCTCTCTTGCTGTTGATGCAGATGTCTCTTTTAGTGTTGGTCTGCTTATTACAGCCTTGACTATGCTTTGGAACTAAACCATCAGTGGGGTTTAAGAGATGCAGGATGACCAAAAAAAATCCAAAGAATTATTTGGTCATTATAGATCCATTCAATGCTACTAAGGGGACTTACACAGAAATAAAACACTGGAACAAATCTTCCAGAGCCGTTTTCATTCTCAGCTCAGCTAAACTGCAGAGGCAAGGCATATATTTATACCCAAAGTGTTATCCTGCTTGTTGCAACCCAAAAGGATTGTTCAATAAGCAAATGTAAGTTGATCAAAAATATGCTCTAATGTGGCTAAAGGTTTCTGGACACCAGAGTAGATACTGTAGCTAGCTGGATCTATCTACAGAGGTTTGGTCTACATGGATTGATCCTGAAGTAAATTCCACAGCACACCTGTAGCACACCTGTATGTGGTTCTTACCTCAAATCTTTGCCAAAGTTGGAAGCACACAATTGAGATACAGTATCTAGAGATATCCTTGTATGATCTAGAATTAAAGGGATTTATTTTTTCAACTCTGTCTTAAATCAACAGTGAGGTACATATACATACATTACTATTTAAAAGTCTTGAACCACGCCTTGAACAACCTCATTTCCCCTTTCGTCTGTTCCAACCACTCAGCATTCACATCAGCAGTATACTAATCACCAGCCAAAAAAAGTCCTTCAGGCAGCCTGGAGAACGATCTCACAAGCCTACATTCAAAATAATCCTCTTTGGAAGCAAAATATGGGAAAAAATGATGGGTGGCTTAAACTTTTGTATTTATTACAATGGGCCGTGGCCATTATAAATTCCCATTCTTATATGCACCTCAATTTTGATTTAGGACTGACTTGAAAACATTTTGATGGTCCCTTTAAGATTTCCTTTCCATTGGAACCACACTACTGTACACTGGTCTGAACATGGTCCAGCCAGACAGTGCTCATGTGCACAAAGCGAGCTCCATAAAGACATGGTTTACCAACGTTAATGCTGAAAAACTAAAGTTACCTGCACAGAGCCCTGACCTCAACCCGATCCAACACCTTTGGGATTAACTGGATTGCCTGACTTCACTAAAGCTTCTGTGGCTGAATGAACACAAATCCTCACAGCCATGCTCCAAAACCTAGTGGAAAGCCCTCCCAGAAGAGTGGAGGTTATCACAACAGCAAAGGGGGACTAAATCTGGAATGGAATTTTCAACAAGTATGTGGGTGTTATGGATTGCTGTTCTCCCCCCCAAAAAAAATCTATATAGAATCCTCAATGTTTTTAAACGAAATGGAATCATGTCAAAGGTCTATGTATAAAATTCCACCATTGTCCATATTGAATACATAACCTTTTAACTTTTAAATCATTTCCCTACCATTTTCTGCTTGAAGAGACCTTCATGTCTATGATTTATTTATTATTAGAAAATGTATGCAGTTGTTTAGCTGAACGATAGATAGAATTCATAAATAAATACTTTATTGATCCTGTAAAGGAAATGCCACAGGGGCTACAGAAAGTACAAATCTAGATCATTTTCAGCTCAACTAAATCATCATATAGGGAAAGCTATATCGTCTGCAAAACCTGATACTCTAAATGTCCAAGTCCGGATTCAGAACAAAGTCCTGGTCCGTCTCTGCGGTTTACAGTCTGATAGCTTTCTGAAACTTCATTTGATTCTCTAACTTCACATCCTTCTTTCATTTCCTGCTTGCTTAGCACCCCATTCTTTTTCGATACTTAAAGGTCTCTTTTCATTACGCTGTATTTAACCTCCTTTCTCTATGGCTGTCATGGTTCAGACAACATAAATCAGGCAAAACATCAGCCTGAGGAGTGTGGTTTTATTCGGGAACTAAAGCGTTCAGGCGAATATATGTTCGGTTGAACTGAAACGTAGAAAATCTTTTGGCCGATTTTGGGGAGGATACTTTCCTTAGAGTCTTAACATCCTTCTTCTTGTTCTCTTGTCTTGCTCCTAAACTCAACAGATAAACAATGTTTCTCCAACATCTTCCTTTAAATGACCAACCTACACACACAGCCTGTGTTTTACTGTTTCTTTCTCTCTCTCTCTCTCTCTCTCTCTCTTTCTCTCTCTTTCTCTCATGCTCTGTCTGTCTTTAACTCTCACTCTCTCATTCAAAGCCAGCTCAGGTTTTGATCTGAGCCTCTGGCCCTTCTCCCAGGCTTTTGTTGTTTAATGGGATTTGCAAACCTGGCAATGCAAACTCAACACGCAGCGACGCGCACACATGCATACATGCATACACACACACACAAATTTCTCACTATCCTTGTGAGTAACTGTCATTGACACAGTTGTTATTAAGTTTTTGTAAGGAAGTAGTTTCATCCAAATTCTCTCTCTCTCTCTCTCTCTCTCTCTCTCTCTCGCGCGCTCACACACACACAGGCATACACACCACAGCCCAAATTCTCATACTGTACTTGCTTCATGCACACATACTTAAAAGAGGGGTAAAGAGAACTGACTGCATTGAGGGGTATCATGCATAATTACAATAGCAAAAAAGTCTCTCAGTTGATTAAACATCTGTTTTTGACAAATGCCAAACACACTCGCAAACACTTGCACGTGCAAATTCAAGCAAACACACAGAGCACAAACAATAGCACAAACACTCGAATGTACGTGCCAGTGCATAAACATAAACGGATAGGGAAGAGGAACAGGGTTTATACCCTGCCCCGGTTTTCAATGGCCTTGCACCAGCGTATTTATCACCTCGAATATATGAATTTATGAATTAACATAATGTATCTGGGACTAAAGACAAGATAATGGGCCAACCGTGTTTGCATAATTAAACAGCATAATTTTTTTTTTAAAAACAAAACAAAACTATTTAACATGCATGGAGGACCTATATTAAAAGCTTTAAAAATATTAGAAATTGAGCAAAATGATATACAAATCTATATTAAATTGTTATAAACAATACTTTGTTCAAATAAAATGTATATCTCTGAAATTTCTGTCCTCTAACTAAGAAAAGGAGGCAAAAAAAAAGCCAAAAAGAAAAAAAAAACACACCTCAACTACTTTAAACTGTTGTTCGTGAAATCGGGACATTCCCTGTGACTCCGAGCTCATCAAACAGCATTAACTCAGCGTGGCTGCTTTGAGCATGAGCCGTGGTAAGCGAAGTAGAAATGATTTAACTGTAAATGACTTATAATGCATGTACCACTATTTGCCTTAGGTCAAACAACATACTGGCTGATTATTTAACGCTGACTATACAGCTCACTGCTTTAATGAGGTAGATATAGTACATCACTCAACATCGAGGCATCCTTGTTAACTCTCCCAACACACACACACATACTGTACCCCACCACCATTACCTCTTAGTTATTCTAAGGTTATTTTAGTCTATAATCTGCAGTGATCTTCTCTGAGGGCTGGTGTATAATCTTATTTGTTTTTCCCAGAATTGACGGTTTTCTCTTTTAGGTGCTATCTCAATACAGTACTGTTTAGGTTACCACCAAAAGGAACTCCACTAGACCACCAGGAACTTGGTAACTTAGTACTTGGTTAAAGCAATATAATGTGGTCGGAAAAAGATGATGATTGGAGATCACTTAAATGCTTGGTGAAGTTGCATTGGGCAAAATCAACAGTAGAAATCACAGTGATATATAATAGTGAAAGAAAGAACATTTCCACACAAACACATGTTGTGATGACTGAACAGCTGTGATAGAAGAAAAAAAAACATGAATTTGCTAGGAAGCAAAAAGATTGGACTTTTGGACTGAAGCAACTGAAAAAAGTCATGTGGTACGATGATGTGGTCCACAATTGTGGGGAAATTTTCCCAAGTGGTATTAAGCTTTAAATTAAATTATTAAATTTTTACTCATTTAACTAATGTCTAACATATATACGCAAGAGCTGTTCTTTGTTCTGATATTGATTTGACACAGGATATGTGATGGCCAGTATATCCGCGTACATCTCTCTCTGCCAAACAAGTACATGGGGTGGAGTCAGACCTTATCCTTTGGGGCAGAATCGAGCCAAGACTCCAGGGGGTGAAGTGCTTTTTAGCCTGGATAAATGTGTCTAATATGTTGCTCTGTAGTGTGTGTGTGTGTGTGTGATAAGGTTAGGCTTACAGGAGGAGTTGGGTCTGATCCATGCTGTCTGATTACAAAATACATTTAGTCTACTAGACGTGCATTTGTATCGTTATATCATTAAGCCAACCTGCAACTTAATGAAAGCATGTGAGGAACTCATACTTGGTCATTGTTGGAAATCCGCTTTACAGAATCTAAAGGTTATGGAAATATATTTGTAAGGAAATATGTATAAATCATTGTCCCTAATGAGCAAACCGAGAGTGAAGGTGTGTCAAGGAAAGATCCTCTGGGATGGCAATAGGAAGAAACCTTAAGAGGAACCAGACTCAAAAGGGAACTCATTTTCATTTGGGTGATAACAGATCGCAGGGACTGATCTGCAGTTATACTGTGTGTAAGTAGGCTGGAAGTTCAGTATATGGAGTCCAGTTCATTTTTATTATTGGAGGCTGAGTTATAAAACTGTCTGTGGGAATTTCAGTCCTGAAGTTACGACCTGACTGTGCAGCCCGACAGTTCCAACAGCTTCATAAACAGTTTCTCGCAGCTGTATGTGTTCAGCATGTGTCTTATATGATGACCCTCCCTCACAGCTCATTTCACACTCAGCCCAGACTTCAAACGCAGCCCACATTAACCCATATGTGGGCAAAAACTCGGCATGAAAGCGCCTTAACTTGCCCTTCATTCACACCCTCATTTATATTAAAATGGTGTAACATGTGGCCAAAGTGTAACAGATAAAAGTTCAAACGTGTGTGTGTGTGTGTGTGTGTGTCTGCATCCATCCAGTTTTCTAAAATTAGCATATTGCCTAGTATAGCAGTATCCTGATGTAGCAGATGATCTGTAATTTTAATAGCGGTGTAGATGAAGCTGATTGTATTTCACCAACTCATGTATCCTAATGTGTGTAGCAGTGCAGCAAATAGGCTACACATATAAATAGCTATGTGTGTGTGTGTCTGTGTCTGTATCACTGCTGGAATAGTGTCAGCCTTGGATGCTTGTCATACAGGCCGCATACTGTACCCTAAAATGTGAGGTCCACTTTTCTGGCCACGAGCTTTAGGATCTCTAAAGGTACAAAGTTTTTGGTTCAGAAAATCCTGACTTGTGAGAATATATACTGTTATATATATATATATATATATATATATATATATATATATATAAAACTGGTGAGTAAAACTGGTGAGTTTTAGCGAAGCCTGCGACAAAAAACCCCAGACAAAAATCAGTTAATATGTCAATTTTGTCTTGATTTTTGCTTTTTAACAAATGTTCATTACAATAATACAATGCCAATAAAAAATTAACATATTGATAAAAATCAATATGTTCTAATCCTTAAGAGAAGATGTTTTTTCCTGATAATGGTAAATTGTCTCTTGCTATTTTACAATAACAACTATGCCTCAAGTACTTACTGAAATTAACTGAGTATACAAACACCTTTGCCCAGGACGATTCAATATTTGATCTACACGAATATCTACATGAAACTACATGAAAACAAAGCTACGCTTGGTGCAACTGCCGAACCCTAACAAATGATTAAAATCAGTGAAATTACACATGGCAGTGTTGATCAATATAATATTGACCTTCAAGAAAACAGCATCAGTTAAAAACACTATCGTAATGTGTGGAAAAGATGAGAACTCCCAGTGAATACAAAACAAGTCAGTGGAAAAGTTACTGCTAGAACTAGAGCATGCTCCAAACAATGTGATGGTATAAATAGAGGGGGCTTTTAATTATCCAACAAATTATTTTTTTTACTTAAAAGCATGGAATTAGAAGATACTCCCCACCTTGTATATCCATCATTTCTGTGGCAGTTACTTAAGGGGTTGGGTTGCCAGCTGGACAGCCGATTGTCATTACACTATGGGCAGTTTGAGAAGGCCTATTAGCCTATTCTGCATGGTTTTGGACTGTGGGAGGAAAACGAATTATCTGGAGGAAACCTATGTACTGTACGATGCACACAGACCCGAGGCGGGAATGGAACCCTGGCCCTGGAGGTGCCAGGGTTCCTGGCTAACCACTGAGCCACCGTAAATTAGGACATGTAAATATTTATATCTGTATATGTTTATTTGATTTCTGCTGCGAGATTTAGGTGGTTTGGTCAGAACAACATAAATTCATGCTGACTTATATGAACAGTTCAGACTGGCGATGGTAGTATAATGGTGTGGAGGATATTTTCTTGCCACACTTTGGGCCGCTTAATACCAGTTTGAGCATTAGGGCATACTGTATGTTTAAATAAAATGGCCTACCTGTATACCATGTCCATCCTTTATACTACAGGATAACAAACCATGTGACAAAACTAAAATTATCTCAGACTGGTTGCTTAAATGTGACACTGAGTTTACTGTACCCAAGTGGCCTCAACTGTCACCAGATTTCAATCTAACAGAGCACCTTTGGGATGTGGTGGAAAGGGAGACTCACATCATGGATGTTCAGCTGAGAAAACTGCAGCAACTGTCACTGATGATATCATGTGAATATGGACCAAAATCTCTAAGGAATGTTTTCAGCACCTTGTTGTATTCACAAGAAAAAGCTGGACCATCCCAGTACCTGCCACCTGGAGAGCATGGCCAGTTGGCTCTCTTGTCCCTTGTCTATTTAAGGGATTTCAACTCACAATCTTTCGATGTTAGAGTGGACAAATTTCTTTACCACCACTTGAGAGCCTACATAGGAATGGATTTTTTTCAACTACAGTTAAGGTGCAGCACATCCACTCAGAGTCAGACAAACAGACTTTAAGAGAAAGCTTTTCGCTCCATGGTCTCTTCAAGCTCTGTGCTTAACAGACACATTAGTGACACTACTACTCTTGAAATGGATGCACCAAATGAGCTTGTATGTTTGGCAAAAAGCAGGCAAGATGGGAGAAAATGCTTTCAGGTAATATCCATTGGTTCGAACCAGATGTCGCAGGCGGATCATAACCTGCCATGCACAACATGAGTCCTTGCTTTTGCCCAAATGGGCTTTCTAAAATTGAATATATATTGTTCCACTTTGTGGTCACATTTTCCTCAAACTGTTTCGGTACGACTCTCCGGAAAGTGCAATTAAATGTGAATGCTGGCAGTGACTGTGAACTTTTCTTTCTAAAGTTCCTACATCTAATGTGCTGCTCTTACTCAGCATTCGCTCAATGAACACCAGATGAATGGGTTGGGTTGTGCACTGCATGCTATTGACTCATTATGAAAGTGCAATTTAAATGTATTTGGTAAAAGAAAACCTATGGGGTTTGACATGTTCACATTCTCTTGGGTTTTCTGCTGGGTCTCTGCTTTCCTCCTACCTTGCAAAAACATGCCAGTAGGTAGACTGACCTATAGTCTCTCACTTTTCATAGTGTGGCCTGTTAGCTTGAATATTCTGACTCACATTTAGCTTACATAACCACAAACATACACTCAGGAGTGAGCAAGCGTGATGATGATGATGATGATGTTGATGAATCATATCATCCTTAGGTTATACAAGAACACAGGACCTTTAAATAGTGTACGTGTGCCATTTCTGTAAATTGATGCTTGCAGCTGGTTATGCGAATGGGATCGGAGTCACCAGTCACTCTATGATTCGATATTATCATGAGACCTACTGTTGGTGCCGATTCAATTAATAATGCAATATCGCGATTTCATGAATGTCTTGATTTGATTTTTTTTCTGAAATTGTTACAGTTTTAAGACTTTTTTTTAAACCTTAGCTTTATTCACCAGCTTCGCAACTAAACTGAACAAGTAATTAAATGTCACCCCTTCCTTATCATTAGATTTTTCAGTTAAAATAATACAAACTAACTTCAGATACAAAAGCTTAACATTTAACGTAAAATTTAATTGGACCAAAAGCAAAATTTTTACTGAGCAGCATGTATCTTGTTCTCAACCATAATTATTATTTCTAAACAAACTTGGCAAATAATTCACTTCTACCACACAGGATGCCAGTGTTGGAATAGTTCAGAGTGTACCTCCTGTATGATTAAAAAGAAACTGTCATGTTTTACCTCCTCAATGCCTTTAAAGTTTTAAGCATGTGTTGAGCAGTGGTTAGCACCTGACACAAAGTGTTTTGAGGCTGGTGTACAAGTGTGAAATGTGGGAGTTGAGACTAATTTGCTTCCAGAGTTTGGATGAAAAGGCTGATTGGAGGCTTTTTAACTTGTGCAACGTTAGATAATAGTTTCTGTTGCACAACTTGAAAACTTTGCTCACTCAGCACAGAATAGGTTATGTCCAATGTGATCGGTCATGGTGGATCAAGCTGAAGGACTATTCCGGTCACTGCTTGATCTATCGAACGGTGCATCTTTATTATAAATGATGTAATAAATCATTTAAAAATTGATCTTGGAGTCAGTGTGGCGATACGTGAATCAGCACACAAATGAATCGTGATTCATAACTGAATAGATTTTTTTCCCTTGTCTCTACTTGTTAGACTGATTGGGCTAGGACAGTTAGGCTGGTTACTGTGTGTGTGTGTGTGTGTGTGTGTGTGTGTGTGTGTGTGTGTGTGTGTGGAGCGTAACTGATCAGATCTACGGCTCAGATAATGCTATTTTTATAGTGATTGGGATTTATTTCTGGAAAGGAGGATGATAAAAACTGAAAAACAGGGCTTAGTTCTGATTGAGCTGAATTGTAGTGTGTGTGTGTGTGTGTGTGTGTGTGTGTTTGAGAGAGAGAGAGAGACTTTGAATTATTGTATCAAGATTTTAATCTAGAGTTATATCTTTGGTTTATTTGGGGGTTGAATGAGAGATTTGTAAAAAAATGAACATATCACTTAAAGCAGACTGTTTTACTGAAATTACCACAATATTAGGTACAATATCAGCATTTTGTAGTAGATTAAGACTTTTATTATGCAACAGGCTATTTAATTGGGCTAATAGGAATATGTCTGTTTAATCACCGTGTGAAGTACAGTAAGTCCCCAACATACATTGTCTAGGTCCAAGGATACTAACACAAATGCCTATACACAGTTTAACACTAACGTATTCCATGATCTTGTCCTTGTTCTTTAATATCGTGCAAATGGTTGAACGATTCATGTTAAAAGAACTAGCAATGTCTGCTATCTTTTCACCTTGCTCCATTCTGTTATTTTCACTTTTTGTCTCCATTGTTATTTCTCGCAGTACTACCTTCATCACCACTGCTTTTACGCTTGCTCTCGGACATCCTGGGATTTATGCTGCATGTATGTGACAATGTATGCCAGACATGTGATCTAACTTCGGTGATTAAACATGCGCAAACTCATGTTTGTACTGTATCTTGAAAAGTACTGTATATAACTCAAATGTTTGTACGTAGGGAACTTACTGTACTTTGTAATAAGCGGGAATTTCAGCCGTCAAGAATAACAGCTGAAAGAGCAAACCACTTTTTTTCCATTTGCCAATTAATCTCAGGCTCCAAGTGATGAATCCATGTCTCGTCACTGGTAATGATTCTCTTTAAGAAGCTTTTACCTTCTTTAGAGTATCGGTCCAAATTTTGTCTGCAGATTTTCACACGCCTCTGTTTATGGTTTTCCGTAATTGTTTCGGCACCAGGTACACCCTCAAACCACAAAAAGTGAAATGCTGCTCTTTATCTGTACAAATCATAAGTGGGGCATCCATTTTTGCTTGGACCGCAGTTATAAATGAACTGTTCACACCTGCATAGCAGTGACTGGGGAGACAGTCTTGAACAGAAAGCGCTGATAAGACAATGCTGCCAACAGAAGTTTTAATAAAGCCGGAGTGCAGGTCATTTTTGACTCACCTTCGTATATCCAATCAGTCTCATCAAAATGTTTACAATTTTGCTCTGGCGCAAAAAAAATTGACTCCACCCACTCAGAAGTATCACAATTCATGACTTGCTCAACAAAAAAAAAGCTTGGTACCATGACAACACACTGTTGAACCATTTTCGCATTGCTAATGGCAACAAATCACGTCTTGTCTCCGAATGCTCGGTTTAGTAGCTTTTTTGTAATGAAAACTGTTAATCTAGTGTGTGTATGTGTGTGTGAATGAAAGAGAAGGAGAGAAAGAGAAGGAGAGAGACCTCCTTGGTTAGCTCGTGAGACGTTAGCTCTCTAATTAGCAGCTTTTAGTCATGGTTCCTCCCAATGACCTCATTTAGCGCAGTGCTGTGAAAATGCTAATGTTGGATGCCTCGCTTAGTCAGTCTCTAATGTCTGAGGCAAGGTGAAGCTAGCCACACAAGCCAAGTGACTGGTGTGTGATGAAGCAGTTTTGTGGTTTGGTAAGCGCATGGCCTTGTGCACCTCACACCTCGGCTCTGTTCAGTGCCGTTTACACCATGTGAGAACTGCAACAACCTCAGATAGCGTGGGGATTAAAAAAAAAAAAAATCCTCAGAGAACAGATTGTGAATGCTATCTACACCTGATTGATATTTAAAATATTTATTTATAATTTGTAATTATTTAAGACACTTCATTATGTTATGATCATTAGGAGTAACTTGCTCACAAATATGCCTTATTTAATATATCACTTGTTAATCCTGTTTAATCCTTGATTTAGAGAAAGAAAGAGAGAAATAGAGACTAAGAGAGAAATAGATGCAAATGAGTAAATAGTTCAGTAAGCCTAACCGCTTTCAATTGATTTCTAGGAACAGTGTTGGGCCAGATCCACTTTGTACACTGAAATGAAGGTGTTGTAAGCTCATTTAACCAGTTACAACCTCGCATGGATGTTGTGCCATCATTGTAGTATAGTTATGAAAGTTTTGCATACATTTGGTCCCCAGTTTCCATACAAGTTGAGGTTACACTCGCGCATCTGCTGGACAAGATGGACTGAGCCTGTCCCAGGAGGTTAAAGAGGGCATGAGGCAGGGGACAGGTGCCAGTCCATCACAGGACACACACACACTACGGACGATTTGCGAACACCAACTAACCTACCAATCTTTGGACTGTGGGAGGACACCGGAGTACCAAGCACGGGGAGAACATGCAAACTCCAAGCGCACAGACCCGAAGCAAGAATTCAACCCTCCACCCTAGATGTGCAAGGCCACATTGCTAACCACTATGCCACCGTGCCACCAAGTTTTATTTATTTGTTCATTTGTTCATTCATTCATTTAATTTGGGACTCAATTTGGTTATTTAGAAAATTCATAACAGTATAAACATGTTCCCCATGACATGAAAACAGGAGCTTCCTGCAAGACATGAAAAACAAGCCAACTGCATCTTTTCAAACTTCTGCTCATACAGTAGGGTAGAGTGAAGGCTGATTTCCACTGGGAGCAGATCCGTGATGTTGCATCTACAAAAGAGTTTTGTTTCATCTTCTGCGTCGCATCAGAGCCCATCGAGAGTGTTTGCGAATTAGAGTGGTTTGATGTGTTGATATTTTTCTTGATTTTTGTGCTTTTACTATAGGCTAGGTATTTACATTGTGGTTTTTTTCCCTTGGATTTATTTATGTTTATTATTGTTCTTACAGTACCTGGTGGCTTAGTGGTTTGCAGTATCACCTCACAGCTCCAGGGTTAAGAGTTCACCTCTCGCCTCTGGTCTGCATGCATCGAGTTCTACTAACAGCACTGGAAAAGTGTGTGTAGGACCTGGTTGGTGTGAACATGCGTGGGAATGAGGACTCAGGAGACAGGCGGTCTTTGACAGAGCTTCAGCTTTGCTTTCTTTTTCTAACTAGTGCTTTTTAGTGCACTTTTCTAACACTTATCGGGAAAATGAAAAAAAATGAAAAAAGTGTCAATATTTTGCAGCTTTTGCCTCACTTAGGTTCATTGACAATTTTCCAGGCTTGTGCTCCAGTTTGTGTGGGTGTGCATGTGTTAGTTGCGACCTCTTTCAGCTCTCTCTCTCTCTCTCTCTCTCTCACTCTTTTTCGCTCTGTCTCTCATTTGTAGCATTCTCTTTTTTTTTCTCCTGGAAGGGCACACACACGAGTAAACGTGATGATCACACACAAGTATGAATCACACGTTACCTGCCAGTCCATTACGCCTCCCCTCCGTTCACAGCTGATGCCGGACCACACCCCTGCTGCTAGAGCGGGTGCTGTCACTTAGCGTTACTGTACATGCTTCTTAAACCAAAAACAGTTCAACCAACAAGCAAATATTTGGTGCTGTCAGTTTAAAGAGGCAAAAAACAAATTGATAAATATAAAAAGGAATGCGCAAAAATGCCACCTTACTAAAATTTCTTACAATGAAGGGAAATAAATCTAAACAATCAGTTAATTGTCAGGTGTAAGTCTTTAGGGATATGATATTGTAATCATACATACTCTGTGTTGCTGTGTTGCTCAGCGACAGCCCGAAACCTGACAGATCTAGAGAAGATCTGTATGGAGGAGTCGGCCAAAATCCCTCCTGCAATGTGTGCAAACCTGGTGAAGAACTACAGGAACCGTTTGACCTCTTTAACTGTTTACAAAGGCTAAAATTTCTTGACTCAAGTGATTAAATACCTACAGTATTTGACACAGTAATTCACAAATAAATTGTTAAATAATCATACAATGTGATTTCCGGATTTTTCTTTTTTGTCTCTCACAGTGGAAATGCACCTATACTGAAAATTGTAAACCCCTCCATGATTTCTAACTAAGAAAACTTGCAAAATCACAGGCTGATCAAATACTTATTGACCTCACTGTAGACTATCCATCCGTTATGTTTTTTTAAAAAGAGATATTGTGATTTCCATGTTCTTCTCATGCTTGGTGGGTCCTTTGGGTGCTCTGATTTCCTCTCACAGCCCAAAAACATGCAGATTAGATTTATGGTGTTCCCAAGTGGCCGAAGTGTGTTTTAGTGTGCCCTGCGATTGATTGGAGTGCCCATCACCAAGGTGTATCACACCTCGTGCCCTGAGTCCCCTCGAACATACATACTATTGTATGTTTAGCAATAGTATGTATGTTTAGGCCTTTCATCCTGGTGTAAGTGTAAACCACATGGCTAACACCAAAGCTGCACTGTGAAAACACATGGCTTAGTTGCTCGTTAAAGCAGCGTGTGTGTCCGTGTGTTATGTGTAGTAGTACAAGTCAAGCTTTTCATGGCTTTTTCTGGCTAAAAGGGTTTCTGCTGCCTGGACTTTTGGATTTCTAAACCTTTTCTGTCTTTCTCTTTTCCATTTCTCCACCTCGCGCTCTCTCTCTCACTCGCTCTCGCTCTCCCTTTCTCTCCCTGTCTTTGCTCAGGCTTTAGTGAAATCCCTGCTTTTGTCTTGAAGGCAGTTTGAATGCTCTGAGGCCTGCTCTCTCTGTCAAATCCTTTGTCCCAACAGCAATTATAATGATGATGGAAATAAAAGACACAAAGGAAGGAACGTGACTTTCAGCAGGCAGCTTTTCAACGTCTCCATTGTTCTCTTCCAGTGAACGAAAGAACGAAAGAGGAACAGACAGGAGAGGGAGGGATGACAAATCTGTCTTGTAAAATGTCAGCATGTGGGATCTGTCATGTATACTGCAGACACGTTAACTCTCCCTCACGTTCCTCTGTCTGCCTGTCAGTCTCTTTCTCTCTCTCTCTCTCTCTCTCTCTCTCTCTCTCTTTCTTTCTATTAACTTGTGTATTAACGTACCTAAATAATGCATTGGCTACAGCTTCTTAAGACTTTGTAATAAAGAGTGGCAGAGATTTACTGCAGCGTAACATTATATCAAATGTTGGACGTTAGAAGAGATGGAAAAGTGCGATTTAAATATATATATATATTTTTTTTAGGTCTGTTTGTGTGTAAATGCTGACTTTATTTCTTGTATAAGGATAGGAAAATTAGTTCATATCTTTATGAACTGATGCTCATTTAATGTCACAGGACGTTTGTTCCCAATACCTCCTAAAAATATCAAAGAATGCAGAATGTAAAGCTTTAAAATGTAAAAATGTGCGTACTACTTCCTAGCCGCATCCGTCCAGTTCTTAATGCGCTTATAATGTTGCCACTAATTTCATGCGCTCACCAGGTCCAATGAGATTGAACCGAATTACCATTATCATATCAGATCGCACCACACTCTTATCTGGTGCTTATCATTTACTACGTTGTCATTGCATCCGGTGAGCTTGTGAAAATAACCCAGACACGCAGTGCTTTTCGTTACGAGTGATGCTATGAAGATCTGGATCTAGTATTTATACTAATGACATAGACTTGGTGATGCACACCACAAACATGTTAAGCACCAAAGGAACGTCATGTAAACTTAATGCGCTCTTCTACAACATGGCATGGCTCTACCATGGTCATATCACAAAGCTGCCGAGGTTGATGTGAGAACTTAACTGATGTAGCAACAACGCAGTGACGTCCCAATTACAATTTAGTCAGAGCACCATCCAGTGTTTCCTGCAATGGTGAAAAACCACAATGGTCCTTTTATGGTTAAAGCTATTTAGGAAATAAAAAATATTCAATAGAGAGCAGTTCCATCCTATCCTCGGATTACCAGTTTCATCCCTAAACATGGCAGAAGGTGAATTTGTTTCTGTTAATTGCATCTACAGTATGTGTCCAAATGGAATTTGCAATATAATGCATAAAATATAACCCCAGTTATAGTCCACTGTTAAATCTGCCATTGGTTTAGATGAAGGGAAGTCAACAGAGTATTAATAATCTATTGATAGCGAAACCTTACTTGGGTATCACATTAATTAATTGCATGTTGTGTGTACAGTATATCTGTGTCTGATATTTGTGAAGATGACTCAGTCCTTGGTTGTAGATATTGGCTCACACAAAATATTGAACTGGTCACATGCCCCGGATGCTTGTTGGCCACCTTAAAACACAAATGTTAGATGACAGATGCGCTTCTTGTTAATGACCTCAAGTTGCCTCCTGGCTTCTGGCAGGTTTGGCTTTGTGGTTAGAAGATTTAATGGGTTTGTAATTTTATGTTTTTTTTTTTTTTTTTAACGATAAGTGGACTGAAATTGCAGGTTTTGATCGGGTAAGTAAGCTTGGCTAGGTGAACTCTGGGTCTTTCCAGTGTTTACTTTCCAGTGAAATTACCCATAATCCATTTCCTGGCCTGCGAACTTTCTAGAAATGTCAAAATATTTTAATAGATGATGTGGGGGCCATAGCAGATTTTTGTGCCAAGAATAATTACCTTTTTTTTGCCTGTTCTGTGTGTGTGTGTGTGTGTATGTGAGTAAGTGAGAGAGAGAGAAAAAGTGGGTAAGTCTTTTTATGGGATGCTGGCAATAACCTGGCTATATATCCCTGCTAAAATTCCAAATGAGATACTGTGAATTATACATTTGAATGTCTGTATCTTCTGAAATGTTTGCTAAAATTTTAAATTGCTGCCCCAAACTCAAAATAATTTCTCTCTTCCGAAACAACAAACATGTGGTGTGCAGGTTAGAAAACAACAGGATCTGTGAGTATTTTGCCTGTTTTAACCAAGATTTAAAAACCTAACATTAAAAGTTTGAACAGTCATGAACTATTTTGACATCTAAACCAATGGCAGATTTAACAGTGGACTATAACTGGGTTCATATTTTATGCATTATATTGCAAATTCCATTTGGTTGATTAGATTTAAGTTATAATACAATAAATAATGTACAATACCCATATACAGTACAAATACAAAGTATATTTAAACTTAATGTCATACCTTTTGATTATGGCTGTGGTTTACTAATCAACTGGAACCTTGAAATGGTCTGTGAGCGTTTTGCAATACAAACAAAAATTTGAAATACATTTTAACTTGATAAACAAGCAAGGTCTTGACATAAGAGTAGTACACATGTGCTTTGTCTACTGAGCGTCATGTGATCACAACTGAGCCAACGGTTCTTCTCTCTGACGCTGCGGGATTGTGGGTCATTGTCTCCCATGCTCAGTCTCAGTGCGCGTTCCTTGTTAAAATCCAGGTTCCAGAGTCTCTGGCTCTCTGTCAATAGGCAGTAATTCCATTAGTGTATATGCGCATGTGTGTGTTTGTGAGTTAGAGAGGTTCCTTGTTAAAGAAGGTTCTCGGCAGAGCAGTGTTTCCATTAGTGTTTGTGTGTGTGTGTGTGTGTGTGTGTGTGTGTGTGGATGTGCAGGTTACTTTGTTTTATTTTTATTTTGTATTCTGAATGAATTATTTTCATATGAATTATGCTCGCAATTCAAGGTAATTAACATCCAATGTGTGTGTGATAGAGCAGAGAAAACACTTCAATGTGCAGTGCAGTGGTTCTCCAGGACTATAATTGAAAACTACTGGATTATGGTGTACACTATGGTGGCCAGTTTATGCTGTATGTGGAAATGATTTCTTATGCTCCCAGAGCCACTCTTTCACAGTTTGAATTCTGGAATATGTCTGTTCCATCAAGGAAGATACACATCCATAGATGTGATAACCTGGTCATTCAGTACATTCAGGTCATCAGCTAACTTCATTTTATTGCGACATACTGTAGCATTGGTGAGTCTAGGCCAGACCTACATGAAGAAACCCCACATCATACCACTCCCTCCCAAGGCTTGTACAGTGGGCTCTATACACTCATTGCTTCATGTGCTTCTCTTATTACCCTGATGCACCCATCCGTCTGGAAAGGGGTAAATCTTAGCTCCTCTGCCCACATCTTTATGCTCCCTAAACCTGTGATAGACAGGTCATACTCTTGTGTCTATGTTTATATTGACCACGTGGACTATTACCTAAGAACGTAAACAGGATTGAAATATTCTGTTGGCCCATGATTACTTTGCAAACTTTGTTAAACATTACAAGAAAGAAGCCTAACTATTAATTTCTGTGGGTTGCGGGGAATGGGGGGATTTTTTATATATTATTTTTCATATTATCTTTCAAACGTTTTTTTTTTTTTTCTCAAATGTTATGTATTTTTTTGTTGCTGCATTGTCTATTTAAGATGTGCAGCAAATTTGAGTGGTTATTTCCCAGGTAGAATGAAAAGTGCTGCTTTTTGGCATAATGCATCAATAGATGATAAATGTGCTCGAGCAAGGTTTCAAAGAAGGCTTTCAGACTGCACTCCTAGCACAATGCAACCCATTTCTTACATTTGAAGCCAACTGAAATGTTTCGAAATGACGGGCTGCAAATGGACCCCGTCTAATTCTTCTGAGTCAGTGCTCACTCATCATGTGTGCGCTTCCAGAAGGTACCATGACTACTGCTGGGAAAAAAATGACCCTAATTTCATACAATTTCAAGAACTTTCGATAGCTTCCCTTAGTGCTTATTAAGTAGTTTTATTTTATAATTCTTTTTGCTGGCAAAATAAAGATAAATAAAGTAGCTGAAGTGCTGAAATTCTAATAACTGAATGCAGCTGAAGAACTGTTCTTATAATAAACCTATATAATCCAATATATAAATTCAATATATAATTGATTTTATGATTGATGATGTCACTGTAAGATTGGTAAAAAATAATTTATTATATTTACAACAAATAGGTAATTACTGACTCAAAGCAGCTGACATTATGTTAAAATTAGGTACAAAATGTTTTAAATCGTCAGCTCTTTCTTTAGTGCTAAATTTCTTTATACATAAGTAATGTATTATATTTAAGATTTATAAAAATTAAAATAGATGTTAAAAACAATGACATTACTACTCACTGAGAATTTGTTTACAGAACCTTTATATTGTGGTACGTGTTGTATGTGTCATAGAAAAAGATTAATTGAATAGATGGATGGATGAAATTTGTTGATCTCAAACTGAAACTTTGTGCTATGAAAGGAAAGGGAAGTGCTAGACAAAAGATATAACATTCAGCATACACTTCCTGTTCAAAAAAACTAATTTCAGAAAGGTCAAATTATTGGCTTGCATCAAGCAAAGACAACAGCTACTATCTAAGAACTGTCTAATGCATTATTAAAACTTGGAAGGATAGTGATAAACCGTTACTGTCAAGGGAAGAAATGTGGTTGACAAAAACACATGAACGGAGATTGTTTCATAAAATTGCATAGAAAAAGCAACAGTAAAAACCTTAGCTGTGTTTACTAGTGAAAGTAAGAGCATTTCCATACACAAAATGTGATGAGAACTCAGAATTAGATTTAAACAGCTGCGTGTTTATAAGAAAACCATCTTTGAGTAATCGAAAAAGAAGTCTTAGGCAGCATAAGCATATTGGACATTGGCACAATGGTAAAGGTCATGTGATCGGATGAGTCCAACTGACCCTGTTCTAGAGCATTAGGTGCATTAGGGTAAGAAGAGGGGTGCATGAAGCGATGCACCCATCATGCATAGTGGCCACCGTACAATCATCTGTTCTTTTTCTTTTTCTGTTGTTATGATCCAGTGTTTCTTTAATTGCTCAGCAACGTTATATGGCAATAAAATGAAGTCAGCTGAATGTACTGAATGACCAGGTTATCACATCAGGGCAGTTTTACTTTACTGATGGCACAGGCCTATTCCAGGACTCAAAGGATGCATGAATCGTTTTCACACATGAACTGGAAACCACATTGCAGTCTGTAATCAAAGCTAACGAAAATTAAAATAGTGCGACCTTTTTGGCCAGGAAGTGTGTCTTAATAATTATTCTTCCACCGCTGCATGGTTGCATGCCAGCTACAATAACTGTGTTTTAATCCCTTTTTGTTGTTTTTGGTCATATCACCCAGCCCTAGATGCAACCCTTGCTGCAAGTCGGTCCAGCTAAGTGTTCAGTAAAGGTCCTTATTAGACCCTGATAAAAGCCTTAGTTTAAAAGTTGTAGTTCACGTGGGGGGGTTTATAAGTGGTATAATCCTTCTTCATAGCCATAGGGTGCATTTATCTTGTCCGATCCTACAGAAGCAAATTAACAAGCATTTGTGCTGATGACATGATGAGGCTCATGCTGTCCTCTCATCCTAAATGGTTTTCTTTTTCTGTGGAAGAAGACACATCTCATGGGCGCGCACACACACACACACACACACACACACTACTTGAACATTTGTCAGTGGTTGGTTGGTCAATAATCAAATATCTTTTTTCTGAAGAAGCGGTCAGTATAAATGAATGCTTTTAAAAAGATTTTAAGCATATGTATTTTTTGGGGGGTTTTCTCCTTGTGTGTGTGTGTGTGTCTGTGTGTGTCTGTGCGTGCGTGTGTGTCTGTGTGTGTGTGTGTGTGTGTGTGTGTGTGAGGTCATGTACAGTGGTGTGAAAAACTATTTGCCCCCTTCCTGATTTCTTATTCTTTTGCATGTTTGTCACACTTAAATGTTTCTGATCATCAAACACATTTAACTATTAGTCAAAGATAACACAAGTAAACACAAAATGCAGTTTTTAAATGATGGTTTTTATTATTTAGGGAGAAAAAAAATCCAAACCTACATGGCCCTGTGTGAAAAAGTAATTGCCCCCTGAACCTAATAACTGGTTGGGCCACCCTTAGCAGCAATAACTGCAATCAAGTGTTTGCGATAACTTGCAACGAGTCTTTTACAGCGCTCTGGAGGAATTTTGGCCCACTCATCTTTGCAGAATTGTTGTAATTCAGCTTTATTTGAGGGTTTTCTAGCATGAACCGCCTTTTTAAGGTCATGCCACAACATCTCAATAGGATTCAGGTCAGGACTTTGACTGGGCCACTCCAAAGTCTTCATTTTGTTTTCCTTCAGCCATTCAGAGGTGGATTTGCTGGTGTGTTTTGGGTCATTGTCCTGCTGCAGCACCCAAGATCGCTTCAGCTTGAGTTGACGAACAGATGGCCGGACATTCTCCTTCAGGATTTTTTGGTAGACAGTAGAATTCATGGTTCCATCTATCACAGCAAGCCTTCCAGGTCCTGAAGCAGCAAAACAACCCCAGACCATCACACTACCACCACCATATTTTACTGTTGGTATGGTGTTCTTTTTCGGAAATGCTGTGTTACTTTTACGCCAGATGTAACGGGACACGCACCTTCCAAAAAGTTCAACTTTTGTCTCGTCGGTCCACAAGGTATTTTCCCAAAAGTCTTGGCAATCATTGAGATGTTTTTTAGCAAAATTGAGACGAGCCTTGATGTTCTTTTTGCTTAAGTGGTTTGCGCCTTGAAAATCTGCCATGCAGGCCGTTTTTGCCCAGTCTCTTTCTTTTGGTGGAGTCGTGAACACTGACCTTAATTGAGGCAAGTGAGGCCTGCAGTTCTTTAGATGTTGTCCTGGGGTCTTTTGTGGCCTCTCGGATGAGTTGTCTCTGCGCTCTTGGGGTAATTTTGGTCGGCCGGCCACTCCTGGGAAGGTTCACCACTGTTCCATGTTTTTGCCATTTGTGGATGATGGCTCTCACTGTGGTTCGCTGGAGTCCCAAGGCTTTGGAAATGGCTTTATAACCTTTACCAGCCTGATAGATCTCAATTACTTTTGTTCTCATTTTTTTCTGAATTTCTTTGGATCTTGGCATAATGTCTAGCTTTTGAGGTGCTTTTGGTCTACTTCTCTGTGTCAGGTAGCTCCTATTTAAGTGATTTCTTGATTGAAACAGGTGTGGCAGTAATCAGGCCTGGGGGTGACTACAGAAATTGAACTTTTAACTGTGATAAACCACAGTTAAGTTATTTTTTAACAAGGGGGGCAATTACTTTTTCACACAGGGCCATGTAGATTTGGAGTTTTTTTTCTCCCTTAATAACATAATCTTCATTTAAAAACTGCATTTTGTGTTCAATTATGTTATCTTTGACTAATAGTTAACGGTTTTTGATGAGCAGAAACATTTAAGTGTGACAAACATGCAAAAGAATAAGAAATCAGGAAGGGGGCAAATAGTTTTTCACACCACTGTATATACTGCACCAATGACAAAACTCTCCACCCCCTTACACACACATACACACACACACACACACACACTGACTAAATCTAGCATGTTCAAAGTCCTATCTTTAGTCAGTGTGTGTCTCTAAATGCCCCCTTTTCAGACCACGTTCTTTTAAAAAGCTCTGATCCAGTTGGCATTTTACACGGGAGGGACATCACTTTAATTACACACACTGCTTTGTCTCACCACTTGCCTGCTCTATCCTCCATCTGCCTTGTCAAGGAGGACTCGCGTGAGTTTCTGTTTGTGCACGCATGTGCTGAGGGGAGGGTTTATTAGAGACTTAATATCAAAACTTCAAAAAAGACAAAATTCTCAGCTGTTACTGTGATATTAGAAACATTTGATTAGAGTTTGCATGTTGTCCCTGTGCTTGGTGCGTTTCCCCAGGGTTCTCCAGTTTCCTTCCACAGTCCAAAGACATGCAGTTTAGGCCAATTGGGGTTTCCAAATTGGCTGTACAGTAGTGTGTGCATATGTTTGTGCCCTGTGATGGATTGACATGCTGTCCAGGGTGTACACACCATGTGCCCCTGGATTACTTTAGATAGGCTTCAGCCTCCCCGCGACCCTGAATACAGGATTAAGCGGTATAGATGTATAGAGCGGTATAGAGTGACAGAAGTCAAAATAGAAGATCATGTGGTCGTTTTTTACCCTAACTGTGTTCGGTATTTCTGCACAGTAAAAACTCTGAGACTGTCTCGAATGACCAGCAAAAAAAAAAAATTCAGACCAACAGAGTAACAGTGAAAACTTATTAGCCAATCTCGAAGCTTTGCACTGTTTTTCACACCGCAAAATAATTCACCTTGCATACAAACATTATAAGCCCCAAAAAAACATTTCCACATCATTTTCATGAAACATGTTTATTTTTCCTTAACGCAAGGATCTAAAAGTATGCTTAAAAAAGATCAATTTGGTTTTTTATTTGTCTCGGCTGCTGCAGTGACAACTGGCTGTTTTTCCCCGACCATCACACATTTAGGAAATAATTTGAAATCTGGATTTGGGTCACTCCAGAAAAACTGCATCAAACTGTGACATAAGGGTAAAATTTAAGAAATAGGATTTTTGAGGAACACTGCCACCCTTACACCGACATTACTATCAGACATAATGACATACAGGTCAAAAAGTTCCACTCAAAGATCAGATTTACTGTGACAAGGACACACGAAATAACAATGACTTTATCAATAAAAAAATAAGTATTAAAAAAACTCAAAAAATAAATCTTTCAACTTTTGTATTTCAGAATAACTTTTTTGTCTGTTTTTGATCCAATAAAAAAGGATTCGAAGCACTGAAGGTGAGATTTACTTACTGTAGATACAGATCATTGCTAGGAAGTAAAGATAAGGTCATATCAGTTGTTTTAACATTTTATGTTTATAATAATGTAGTTGCAGTATATATTATTTCAGAGTTAACTATACCTCACATCAAGCATTGTCCAACTGTCATTAATAGCCTCTCTATTTTGCAAGTTTTTACGATCAAACAATGCATTGATGTGTAAAAGAAGAAAGAAAAAAAGTGTGTGAGCATGTAAAACACTAAATACAGACACTAGCGGTTAAATAATAGCGCAGTGACACAATTTTGGATGCCTTAGCTTTGTCCGCCAGTACATTGGACATGAAATGAAACAATAATGCCAGGTGTTTCTTTTTTCCCCCATGATGCTCTGCCAGAACTATGGTGCATCAATTTTCAGCTGCTCATTTTCACCTCCTTTTTTTCTCTGCAATTTTGCCTTTATTTTCCCCTTAAAAGTGAAATGCAGCTCTAGAATATGCAGCCAGGCAGGAACACGTGTCTAGCAATGGTAAGTCTGGATGGTGCTGGGAAGCCATGAGCAGAAATATCACTTGATTTCCACAGGTTGGTAATGTCCAACGGCAACAATACAACTAAATGGTTTTCCAGAGACACTGTGAAACAAACTACATATACTCAGCAAGAAAGAAACCTCCCTTTTTCAGGACTGTGTATTTCAACAATAATGTTGTAAAAACCCAAATAACTTTACAGATCTTCATTGTAAAGGGTTTAAACAATGTTTTCCATGCATGTTCAATTAACCATAATCAATTAATTAACATGCACCTGTGGAATGGTCGTTAAGACCTTAACACCTTACAGAAAGTAGGCATTTAAGGTCACAGTTCTAAAAACGCAGGACACTAAAGAGACTTGTCTACCGACTGTGAAAAACACCCAAAGAAAGATGCCCAGGGTCCCTGCTCATCTGCGTGAAGGTGCATTAGGCATGCTGCAGGGAGGCATGAGGACTGCTGATGTGGCTAGGGCAATAAATTGCCATGTCCGCACTGTGAGACGCCTAAGACAGCGCTACAGGGAGACAGGAAGGACAGCTGATCATCCTCGCAGTGGAAGACCACGTGTAACAACACCTGCACAGGATTGGTACATCCGAATATCACACCTGCGTGACAGGTACAGGATGGCCACAACAACTGCCCGAGTCACATCAGGAACACACAATCCCTCCATCAGCGCTCAGACTGTCCGCAATAGGCAGTCCATGAGGAGGAGATGCACTGCAGTACTTCAAGCAGCTGGTGGCCACAACAGATACTGACTGGTACTTGTGATTTTGAGCCTCCCTTCATTCAGGGACACATTGTGAGACATTTTAGTTTGTGTCTCTTTTAGTGTTCATACAAATATTTACACATTAAGTTTACTGAAAGTAAAAACAGTTGAAAGTCAGAGGACGTTTTTTTGCTGAGTATATATTTTGGGGCACAGGAATATAAATGGATCTCAGGTGGTTGACCTCTAGTGGACAGGGGTGGTATTGCAAATTCTGTCTAGTATACTTTAACTTATCAGACCTGAGGTACCTTTAAAAAAAAAAAAAGGCTTCCTAAATCTTAAGTGGTGTTTAAAAAACTTCTGAAATATGGTGGTTTTCGCAAAAATTGACAGAATTGTTAAGGATTACTAAAACCATAATTTGAAGCAGAGCTTGTTTTCAGTCATATTAACATATTTCTTTTGATGGTCCAGTAACTATAAATAAAAGATTATCTTATTTTATTTATCATACACATTTAGTGAATCTCACCAGCATTATCATGACCATGTCACTAAAGATGTTGATGGACGTGATTGCCGTTAGGCGTTCGAACATTGCCCATAGTACAGTATGTGAGTGAGTGACTGTGGGTGCGCGGGTGTATGCACTGCGATGGATTGGTCCCCTGTGTCTCCAGGAACAGGCTACAGGCTTCCAGCGGCCATGCACAGTATAAGCAGGATAGGAAATGAAAGAATGAATGAATAAATAATTGAATGAGATTATTGGGTCTGGCTGGTTCCATGATGACATGGAAAGCAGACCTTTCGCCTGTGTCCCCTTACTCCCTGTGCAGACATGGAAATTTGGGACATTGCCAGCCGAGTTCATTGCCATGACCCAGACTTTGTTTGTGGGGGAGATTCTGACAGAGGGTAAGTCTTCAATTGAATTTCACCATGCTCCCTTCTACTCCATTTTAGTTCCCACGGTTTATTAGAGTGGTGTACATAATGTGCTATTATTATTATTATTATTATTATTACATCTATCCATCCATCAGTCAACGGATTGTGGATGCCAATGGTGGCTATTGTATTTATTCCCATTTTGTAGAACCATGGTAGGACCTTAGGTCAATATTCACACACACATTCACACACTAGAGGCAATTTGGGAACATTTACTTTAATCTGCATGTCTTTGGTTTGTGCGAGGAAACTAAAGAAACCTGGAGAACACCCACCAAGCACAGGTGGGTTTATAACTCAGTGCTAATGCCGCCATTATTATTATTATTATTATTATTATTATTAGATCAGTGAAAACATGTCCATTGACATGGCTTTGAGGAAACTAGGCTAGAAAAGCCACTTTTTTGTCCGCCATAATTTCTCTTAGCTGACAGTTGGAAAATGCCCATGGTGATACACAGCCCAGTTTTCATTTCCCTTACCATAACAGGTGCTGCTTTGCTCCACAAATAAAATTGTCTGCATCACAAGTGAAAATATTGGAAAACATCTATAACGGTGTTGTATTGTCAGACAGGTCAATCTTTTCTCCTGGCTTGGCGCAATACTGGATCTTACCTGGCAAACTTTCTGAAATTCTTCTCCTCCTCTATGCCTTTTACTCACTAAGTCTTGGCTGTCTTTAAGTCTCTAAGTTTTTGTCCAAGTAGCTGCTGTTCCCTGCATCAGTGTCAATTTCCTGGTTTAGATCATCATCCACTGTCTAATAGGCAACTTTAAGGAAACTTTTTTGCAGGCTAAGAGCTCTAAAAAATGAATAATGCATTTCTTTTCTCGCACATGAATCATCGGCGAATCATCAGTGATAGTTTATCGGTCAAGTGTTCTCTTAAACGATGGCATCATATAAACAGGGAGGGTGAGGGCTGTCACATGCTTCCTCTGAGAAACAAACTTTTTAAACTGCTGCACAGGAATAAAGAACTGATGCGCATGTTTGACTACTGAGGCTGCAACTGACATGACATGATGGTGAACTCCTCCTTCCTTCCACACAGACACGCTTAGGTTTATAAATATTGGAACACAGATTGGAACAAAGGTGTGTGTGTGTGTGTGTGTGTGTTTTCATTTTCCATTTGGCCTCTATACACCACGCACTAAGATATGTGTGATGTCAAGACTTTGAGCTTTTAAAAATCCATGGACTGGAACCCATGGACATGATCAGAACCCATGGACTGGAATTCATGGACATGATCAGATTCTGAATTTTCTCCTTTGAGATGGTTTGTCATACCTTCAGCTGTCACCTGTAAGTCTTTCTCCCTTGTTTTGTTCTGTCTTTTGACTCCATCAAGTGAATAGCATGGTTTCTGTAGGCATGAGCTCTAATGACTGGATTGGCCAGTAAAAAATGTCCCGTTTCTTGAGGAACTCTTGGGTAGCTTTCATTAAATGTTTTGGTTCATTATCTATCTGCAGTATGAAGTGGCGGCCTATCAGTTTTGCAGCATTTGGTAAAGTCCTATAGCCTTCAGAATTCTTGTTACTTTTATCAGCAGTCAGTTCATCCATAAACACTGGGTCCATTGGCCTTTCAGTTCTTGAGCATTACTGATGGTTTACACCTCATTGTGAAGCGTCTGTATTTACTTCGTAAACCCGCCTCTTGACTGTAGACATTGACAATGACACGCCTACCTCCTCCAGAGTGCTCTTGACTTGGCTAGATGTACATCTACTGTACTTGTCTTCCAGGCCTTATGCTGTTGCTGAGCTTGCCAGTTAATTCTTTCTTTTTAAGAATGTTCAAAACTTCTCACCTGTTTTTGCTCTATCCATGATGGGTTTATTTTGTTTCTTTAACCTAATGATGGCCACCTTGATGTGACACCTTTTTGGACCTCATGTTCAGAGTTTGTGTGAACAGCTAACACCTCCAGGCCTTTTATCTGCTTGATTAGTCATGGAGTAATGAGGGAACAGGTCACACCTGGCCATGACACTGGTTGTCAGCCATTTGTTCCATAAAAAAAAAAAATTATACACACTTCATTAAAAGAAAAACTTGTATAAATATACATACATAAATAATATACATTTTATTGCTAAATTAATTACATATTGATATACAGGTATATGATAATACTATGATAATATGATTCATATAATATAAATCATACTATTTTTTTATATAACTCTGTATATGCTGTAGCCAGTCTTACAATCATGTCCTCATCACTGAGTTTTTTTTCCCCTCTAAACAAGCTTCACTGTCACTTCACTAATTAGACAAGATGAAAAAAAATGTGCCTGAGAAAAGCCTGTGTTAACGTTTCCTGTTTTAGTGAGCTGTCTTCAGCAACATAATTCACATAACTGCCACAATCTGCCACAGGAGCAGAGTAAGAACTCAGCAACAAACCTGGATCTTACTAACCTAAAAGCAATTTTTTTTACACATTGATCTGATTTCTTCTTCCCCTGTATATTTTACTACCGTTGAAAATGGATAAGAAGAGGCTTCTGAAAAAGGACATTCATGCAGTGAAGCGCCCACAACCCTACGCAACATTAAAAGATTCCTCGTGTGTTAATTAAGTCCCGCAGGGGGTGTAATGGCAAGAAATTAAAGAAATTTCAGACCTGTCGTTTCACAAAGACACATTCTGGCTAGCCGATTTCATCTTCCTCTTCCTACCCCATCTCCCGAGGAGAGACCCCCCCCCCTCCTTTTGCACTTCCACCACCTCCTCCTTCTTTCCTTGTCTGCCAGAGCCCCAGAGCCTGGATGTCAAATGACTGCTTCAACTAGTCAACTGAAAGCCTTAAAAAAAAAAAAAAAAACTCAAATGATCTTTCATTATTTGAAGCGGACTATTTGCAGAGTGTCAGTTAAGCAGAGTTCGGTTGTGATATTTTTTTTCCATGGGAAAAGTAAGGGTTGTTGGTTATAATGCAGGGATTTATTATTATTATAGTATGTTTCCCTGTTTATATATGTGTGTGTGTGTGTGTGTGTGTGTGTGTGTGTGTGTGTGTGTGCACTAGCATTTAGTAACTGTCTGCGCTTCTAAAAAAAAAAAGGTCCAGACCAACAATACATTCTCGTCGATTCCACTCTGGTTCACACCCTGGCTCATGCCTCATTGCTCTGGTGAATAAATCTGCTTAACCTGACTTTAATGAGTCTGTATTCGAGAGCTGTTCTGTGGACCGAAACATGGATGATTCCTTAAGTGAGGCTTTTCTTTATAAAAAGTGACAGTTGCTGTGCTTTTTTGACATTCGCTATGTTTCTGCACTTGCGCAGTGAACCTGGTGAAATTACCAGTTATTATTTTAGCCTACTGTATACAGGGAACAGGTTTTCATAGGTTTACCGTAATTTGCGCCACGATGCGTGTTTTATTGTGCTGTAGAATGGTACCTGATGGCATAAGGCGACTATTAGACTTGGCCAATATGCAGTTATTTTTTAATCACACTTTTTTGGTAAGAAATTGACAGTAGCACATGCGTCCTTCTCATTTAACTTCTTGAATTATATCCCTTTAAGTCTTGAGCTGTTTCTTTATATTAAATGCAATTAAATAATGAATATTACCTATAAAAGGCTGCAACGTGCCTGTATAAGCTGGAGATAGCTATTTACACGATGCACTAATTTGTGCTAAAGATTTCCGTGCTGTAGAGAAGCGAATCCAGCCAGAGACTTTAATCAGGACATCTGTGTGACGGTCTTTGATTAGTTGATGAGGTGAACTATATATTTTTTTTAGCTTCATCCTGACATCCTAGCTCAGCTCCCATGACACCTGGGGAAAGAAGTGTAACCAGATTCAGCAGCTATTTGGAGCATCTAAAAAATATTCATTTAGTCCAGAAGTTATTCAGCATTATCATGATGTGGGGTAATCTGTTATTCAGCTATAACATTAAGCTTTTGTTGAAAAGTGAACTGCTCATCGGGTGAACGTGTGAGAGTGTGCACGATGCCCACGGCTTGATCTTATCCGTTAACGCAAGTGCATGCAGTTGTGCTGAAAGCGATCCGTAAATGTTACAGAGGTTGAACTAGTAAGAGTGCCGTTGTGGGGTTTTATGAGAAACTGAAACTGTGTTCTTGTGTAAACATGATTTATGACATTATGATTTAGATGCCGTCAGGTTAAGGGAATGGAGTGTGAAAGGAACTATACACACATGTTGTGCATTAGGCCAAATTTGCTCCTACAGTATAGATTGTGTGTGCGTGTGTGTGTGTGGTTGGCTGGTTAAAATTTTTTTTTAATGATGTCAGAATTTAAACATGTACCCTCGCATTTAATCACATACGCACCTATATATAGTTCACACTGCTCCAAGCTCGACTCTGAACAGAGGAAGAGGGAAAGATGAAAGGAGGAGAACAGAGATGATGAGCAGTTACTCCAGCGCTCGTCCGTGCCGATAGACAGATGACGACCTTTATCAGCCGAGAAGGAAGCAGAGCACTGATTACGATGATGAGAAGGAAAACACACGCATACACATACACCTACACACTCACACAAACACAGAAACACACATACACGCTGCCTTACATTGCTAATGGGTCAATCATCACAGTAGGGCATCTTCAAGGGTGGAGCCATGAGAGTTAAGTGTCAAACTCAATCCTACAGAGCCTGAGGGGTGTGTGTGTGTATGTGTGTGTGTGTGTGTGTGCCCTGATTTCATCTACCCTGCTTCTCTTACCTAATTAGTTGTCTACTCTTTCCCAGAAACATTAAAACAACATGGTTGTGCAGCTTTTGTTACTTACCTTTAAGACATCTACATTGATTATACAGAGTGCTTGTAGCGGGCTTACTTCTATACTTTTTTTTTTACATAAATTGTAAGATTTTGAATTTTGTGCTTGATTGTCCAAGGGCTGGACAATTTTATATATATATATATATATATATATATATATATATATATATATATATATATATGTATATACAGTATAAATAAAAGTATTTATATAACAGCTGCAAGAATAAGATGTATATGTAAAAAGTTGTCCATATGAGCACACACATTCTATCTGGGTGCGAAGTGAAAAGGAAAGGCGTTGGAGGTGAGAAGAAAAAGAGAAAAAGAAGAAAATTCATAGGAACTGAAGGACACCAAGACCAGAAACGCAGTATCAGCGGGCTGATAAAACGACTCCCGTTTATCTCTGTCTTTAAGACAGATACTCTGTGAAGAAAGAGAGACTGAGTAAAAAAGAGAGAGAGAGTGAATAAAGAATACAACCTTCATCCCTCTTTCTCATTCATCCCTTTGACCCGAATGTGTGGGGGAACCATTTGGAACAGCCTCATGGAGGTAAAAGCGACAGATTGTTCAGGGTGTGAAAGCTACTATATACTATTACAAAGGTAAACTGCTTAACATGTCGTTCTGTCATGATTTAAAATGAGTGAAACACAAGGAAATAGATTTTTGTGCGAATGGTTAATGTTGGATTACTATTTTATGTGAATTAAGTAAAAAAAAAAAAACTGGACTTGGGTTTAATTGTGTCCTTTTTTTCTTTGTGACATGAAAAGGCAACTGATATTATTATCTCAACAGGAACCCTAACATTGGATGAGTAGTTCAGCTTAGTTAGAGAGACGTCCGCTGGTTTTGAGAGTTAGAATGACTTTGATGTTGAGATGTCGAAAACTTTGAATGAACGACCTAAACGAAACATAACAAGTACAACCCCAGAACAACTACAGTTTTTCACAAATTTTGACCCTACAGTAATTTGGAGCGTGTACTGTATGCCAATTGACATCCATTTGCACGGCGCCCCTGGTTCCTTGGTACGAGAATTCCAATCGGAGATTGGGACAGACACAACAGCTTCCCGAACACAGCACATGCATCACACGTCACGCATCTCTTATTATTTTAACTATGGATGGGAATCACCAGTCACCACCCAATACGATATTATCACGATACCGAAGTGCTGATTTGATTAATATTGCGATTCTGTAAATATCACGGTGTAGTTTTATAAATATCCCAAGTCAATATTACATTTTATATTATTTTGTTAAAATTTTATGTCCTTAGACCTTTAAACAAAGTTGTCATATGATTCATATCTTAGCTTTATTTAACAGCTTCACAGCTAAATTGAGCATGAGTAATTAAATGTAGTCTACTCTTTATATTAGTTTTCTCACTTAAAAACCAAACATTTAAACAATGCAAACTAATTCTAAATACAAGAGTTTAACATTTAACTTAAATGGAACAAAAAAAGCTACATTTTTAGAGTATCGCTAATTATTCCATAATTATTATTTCTTCATAAAGAAAAGGCAAAATTTTACTGCCTCTTGAGCGCATGTTAAGCAATTGTGAGCACGCGGCCGTGCACGGAATATAATGCAGGCATACGTGGCCTTTAACATGCCAGTAATTAGCGCACATGCCGTTTTGAGACTGTTGTATGCATGTATAATAAGCGGATTTGAGATCTGAGGCTTTTAAATGCGGCCACCTTTGGATGATGTAATGCCATAAAAATGCGTTTCTGTGCACAACTCAGAAGTTTATTCACTCGGCACAGAATTGTCCAGCCATGTCCAGTGTAGTTGGTCATGGTGGATCAAGCCGAAAAATGGCCAATTCCGGTCACTGGCTGATTAACCGGTGCATCGGTATTCTAAATGTAATATGTAAATAAATAGCTGAATCGATTTTGTTCCCCAAATTTTATTTGTAACTTTGCCCGCTTCTATTTCTTTTGGAGTTATTACAGTGAGCTGCATCTTATAGTAGTTATATGTAGTAGTTGTATGTATATGCATTTACACCCATTGCCAACATAATGTTACTGTATGGGCATTCTTTTTTTTAAGTTGTCCCTAAAACTTTCCAAAACAACCGAATACCAAAATATGTAACGTTGCCAAATGAACATACCTAACATTGGCAATTTGATTTGTCTAGAGGCATTGAATACGATTTAAAATCTGACAGCCGAATGATTTGGGCTTTGTAGAAGAGAGTGAGCTGCGAGACTGATCTCTCCCTGCAGGTAGGATGTGGTGCATGTTCCGGGTACACACATAGCTCTTTTTAGGATTTCTGGAGCTTAAAGTAGGTTGCCAGTGCCAGTACATGAAATCTGGTTAATTCATGATGGATGATGATTTCTTGTTCTGCCTCTGCACGAGATACGTACTGTACAGTATGTGCGAGCTTTGTTGTTTTTCATTGATAATCATGCAAAAAAGTGTCCTTTTTATAAAATATAATACATCATATAATAGCTGTCTGTGTCTATTAAAAGCTGCGTGAAAGCCAAGCCATTTTAGCTTTACATGTATAGAAATCAGTGAGCGCCATTTTCCTGATCGATGCTTTCCTTCTGCTTGATAGATAGACGTCAGCCTTTATTAGCCTGTTCGTCTTTAGCTTTTCATAAAGCGAGCCTTTGTATTATATATTCCCCTTGTCACCAAATGCTCTCAGTCTTTTCTATCCTGTCACACATCTATTAAACCTTTTGCTCTCGCATGCTGTTTCTTTTCTGACGCTGAATTCTTCTCAGCCGTTTAACGTAGCTCTTTTAGCATTCTCTCTCTCACGCGCTCTCTCTCTCTCTCTCTCTCTCTCAGTTTTATTGAACTGTTCCGCAGGCTGGTTGGATGCGCTGTCTGCTTGGCGGAGTCCACTAATATTCCTTAATGACGCCGCATCTGTCTCTGTCACCAGGCTGCTTTCACGGCCCGATAAACCGAGGCGCTTCTGCCTCACGCACCAGACCAACAGAAAACAAACAAACAAACGAGTCCCGCTAAAGGAGAGCAGACAAAACAAAATCACAAGGTCAAATAATGCTCGAGACGGGTGCCTGGAACAATCTGGCCGGTAATGAAGTGCTTGGTAAATAGCCATCAGCGTGGCAAAATGACAGCGGAACACGCGGGCCGTGATTATTGCAACAGCAACAGTAGATAAATGTTGACTGATGGATTAAGACTTGGCAAACAAGACGTGCTGTTTGTCTCAGGGTTTAGATACTAGCAGTGTTTTTCTTCCTTCTGGCCTTCCTGATTGGATCACTGCACCAGCAGAAGCAAGACCCATCTTTGGACAGCACGTTTTCACGCTGACACCTCACCGTGAAACATCCTCTGGCAATTCCGTTCTCCGTCGGTCTCTCTCGATCTGTCTCGCTGTCTCCAGATTTTTATTTTATCCAGCCTTTTCTTTCTCTTCGATCTTCTTTTTTTTTCTCTCCCCCTCCCTATCTCTTTTGTCAATACTTACATCCTGTATGTGTGGGTGAGGATGAGGGAAAACTGTGTACATTCGTGTGGATATCTTTGTGCAGCACCTCCAGTGTGCCAGTGAGAGCATATTGTCCTGGATTGGCTCTCTTTTATTCACTTTGGATCACTAAAGGGTGTTGGCGTGTGTGTGTGTGTGTGTGTGTTTGCATGATGTGTTGGTCCTGGACCACAGATTTGTTGGCCCAGCACAGAGAGCAGACCTTTTACCTCCTGTTACTCTCATGCACTTCCTCCTACACATGTTCGCTCTGTCGATCAGTGAAATATCAGTTTCAGTGCTATCACAGGTTTATATATTTTTTAATTCTTTCTTTAATTAAACTCAAGATTGAGCATGCAAACAGCTTCAAATATTTGTTGGTCTGAGTGAGGATTAAACGGGTGAAACAATGTGCGGATTCGATTGTATATCGCATATGAAAAAACTGGACTATTGTAAAAGTTTTTTTTTTTGTCAGAATTGAATTTAAAAAGTGACGGCATGGTGGCTTAGTGGTTAGTGGTTGATTCCTGGCCAGGATCAATTCTCGTCTCTATGTGCATGTAGTTTGCATGTTCTCTCTGTGCTCGGTGGGATTCCTCTGGGTACTCTGGTTTTCTCCCACAGTCCAAACACATGCAGATTATCAATTCATGTTTGTTTATTTAACCAGTTATTTTGCTCAGCCAACACCGTAACTGGCAGAACTACGCTGATTGAGCTGTTGGCCAACAGTTTGCGACCGACAGTTCGTTTTCTTGGTTAAAATGCTTTTGAACACCAGCAGCACTAATACTGTACATAGATACCGTCATAACTGCACCAAAACAGCAATCATCAAAGGCACCTAGTGTCCAACAGGTGGATTAACATGTAGATTGATTTAAAATGAATATCGGACCAAATATAGATATCTGTGTAAACAGTCGGACAGTCAGATTTTATTATCCAGAAGAAAACTTCGGACATATTCACATAGTGTCTGCAGCTTGTGTTAAGACTCTGTAGCACTGTGAACCATTAGAGCTCCATGCCAGCCTCATTTCTGTCCCATCTATTAGTTATATGTTATGACCATGAGGAGTTTCCAGCACTGGTCCTGAAGGTCTGGAGTTTACCACAATTTTGTGATTTTCCTGCTCTAACACACCTTCTGAACCTGGTAACTAGTACACTATGTGTGTTTTCAGGGCAATACCCTGTAATCTGGGCTCTGCTTGTATACCCCTGACCTACAGCATTTCTTCTCATGCCCTGTTGTTACTGTAGATGAGTCATATCAAAATGTGACCACTGCCTGTCATAACCGAGTCATTTGATTTGGAAAAGAAAAATACACAGTATCATCAGACATCCCCGTGCTAATGACTGACATGCTGCCTTTGGAATTGAGAGTGTAAAGAATTTCTCTGTTGCATCTCTGCCAAGGTGTGAATCTAATGCTCCAGAACACATATTTTTCCAGTGGTGGGTACAGTACACATATTCTCTACATTAGTAAAAGTAGAGATACAATAGATACAGAATGTGGCCCACTATGTGGAAACGCTGCTAAAATATTTTTTGGTACCAAGCACTACAATAAAAGTGTCTTTAAACATCACACACAATTGTTGTTGTGTAATGCAACCCTACGCAGAAATGTAGTGAAGTAAAAAGTATAGATATTTGTTGTAGGATGTAGTAGAGTAAAAAAAACTATTCAGTAATAAAACTACTCAAGTGAAGGACAAATAAGTGAAACCTGTACTACAGTGTAGTTTCTCCATTATGTAGAGTCTCTTTTTTTTACCTTAAGAACTTTATGCATCAAAAAAAGGAAAATTTAATTAAGAAATTAAGTTGGGGAAAAAAAAACAGGAGGCTTGTATAGTAGCCAGTCATTTATTTGGCTTACACACTTGCAGTATATACTTTGTGCATATTAAATCAATTCCATACATTTCTTGTCATTGCTTGTAATTGTAGCAGAACATCTCAGAACTATTTATTTTGCTTGTCCTATTAGAAATACCGGCATGATGCATTATCCAGTTATCTTCTATTGCCCTTGTTCACTAACACTGACATTCACATAGTTATTTTTTCCATGGCTTAGTGCTACACCAAAGCAAATGTCCCGCACAGCATTAGAGAACACAGCTAATTTATCTGTTGTACCTTTTATTTGTATTTACTTTTAACCTTTTTTTGCTTTTTTTTACTGCGTCACCAAATTTGCTTTTTCGCCCATTGCTGACGTTTACAAAGATGGATTTATGGGTAATGAAGTCCCTGGAGTAGTGGGGATAAGTGGGAGTCCTTTGGGGACAGCAGACTGTTGTTGTCGATCGAGTGCATTGCTGAGTCAGACAGTACAAAGCAGGCCTCTCGCCTTTAATCAAATAAAATCACTAAAATGCCAAGTGACTGAGCCTTAAATCCATCTTCCGTCTGCACCAGTTTCTCTCCCTTGCAAATCCTTCATCATTTTTTGCAGTGGTACAGTAGATCTTCCCGTATAGAGCACATGGTGTGAATCTATGAATATAAATGCTATTAAGGGTTAGAAATGGTATAGAGATGCAGCATAAATGGCAAAAAATGGTATCGTTCATTTGTGTGTGAATCTTGACCTGCTGATGTGAGAGTGTAAGGCATCAGTTGAATCTATTGAAGATTCTTACGTACATGTGAGAAGTATTGTCTTTTTTTTGGTGGTGGTACAGTAGTAATTTTTTGTAATAATATATAATAAGCAATCTCACCTTTATGACGGGTAGGAATTTACAACGACTATGTCCCGAAGAAGAAGAAAAACAAACAAATTGTTATATATTCTAAACGACCATTTCAGAGGTGAACAAGTAACAAACTTGTAAGCTACACCATCAGTAAGAGCGCTAGTGTGCTGCCCAATTGTACCACCATGTTTTTGGTACAGTAGCTGCAAACTGATTAGGCTAAAAAGTGGTTGCGAGTGTAATATTATTACATACTGTAAAGTGAGATAGTGATTTAGTAAGCAGATGAAGAAAATACTGTATGATCATGGAGATCTTGTTTGTACCCTCTATATTAATCTCTGTATTTTGCAGTTTTATTAGTACATGCACATCCTGCATGTTCATTATTTCTGAAAAGAGTCATTCATCCCTTATCAGTCTAGTTCAACAAGGTTTTACACGACTGACATCTGGGGGAGTTTAGCAGGCGGTGGGAATTTGGCCAGGTAGTCTGTGCTGTACTTACGCTAACGCACTGAGGTGTGAATCATGACTGTGAGAACATACACACCAAATGAAAACTTGTTTGCCTGATATCTATGAATTATGAACGAACAGGACAGAAAGGAAATCTGCTTGTTTTGCATGTTAATGTAATTTGAACTCTTCAGTCATAACTGTAGTCTATGAGTTTGACTAAGTTGGATCTCCTCTGCTTTTCATGTTTTTCTGCAGATCTACCTTGAGAAAAGAAGTCAGTTTGATGTAAAGAGGAACACGCCCAAGGACCTGGTGGACAGAGTGGCTAAGGACATCGCCAAGCTGCTGAACAGTAAACGCAAAGCACTCGAGGTGAGAGGCTCACAGCTGGACTGTTCCACACTGCAGCGTACAGAAACCGCCGAACATTTTCATTTCTTTGTTAAGTTGTTTTATCAGGGGAGCATCTGGCTCGGAGTAAATAGTGCTTTCTGACTGAGCTGGCTTACGATTATATCTCAGACATAAATTTATATTTATATATAGTAATTTGTTTTCTATATACTACAACAAAATTAGGGATTTTGAGAACTATGGAATAACATGTATGGAATTAAGTAATTATGTAACAACAACAACAAGCTACACAATCAGTTGTTATTTAAAGACAGAGTTCAGCTGGCTCTCATGAAGGCAAGACCAAGAAGGCAAAACCAAAAACGTACCTCTCCTGCAGAGGAAAAGTTCATTTAGAGTTACTAGCCTCAAAACTCACCAAGTAACATCACCTCAGTTCAGAGCCATTATGAAAGCTTTACAGATCATGAGTAGCAGATACATCTCAACATTAACTGTTCATAGGAGATTATTACATCTACACTGTAGAGCGACAATAAAAATTTGAACTGTTGAGCGGTACGTATATACAGTATATAATACTTTCTCTAATCTAATTCCCGCACCCCTGTGTAGCTATAGCTCAGGGATCTTGATTGTTAAATCTTTTCTTTACGAGTGGATTGTGAAAGAACAATTTCTTTTTTTTTTCGTAAAGTACAATTTTTTGATGAGAGAGCTAATATTATTTTAACCTCTCAGCAGTCACAGTTAAATACCTGGTGCGTCAGATAGGAATGAACGGCGTTCTGAATCTTTATCAGCACATGAAAAATCTGAAGATTGATCCTCTGTCTCTTTCAATGGAACGAAATTGTATTTCTAAACACATATTATCGATGCCCACGATGTTGTATTAGCCTGCTTAACTAAGCAGGTAATGAGATCACCTTGCTCCAGACTGCTCACTTTAAAAACCCGCAGGATATCTCCATAGCCACCGCCACACCCTCCATTACACAACGTTCTATTACTGAATCAGTTTCCACAACAGGTGACTACACATGGTTTGTGTTGTGTAGAGGTGTTGGTCCTGTAATGTATTTCATGACTGGGTGTTCATATTATTCACAGTAGAGTAGTAGAGTTACTTCCTACAGTACATATAAGAGTTTTATGAATCCAATGTGAATTATTGCTAATGCATGTTTTAATTGGTTTTCAATGAAACATACTTCACATGTACACACTGGATACTAGGGATGGGACTTACCAAGGACCACCTGATACAATGTTGTCGTGATACCTACTGTAGGTGCCGATTCAATTTTATTGCGATTTTGTAAGCATCGTGATTATTGAATATCGCCACTTAATATTACTGTTTTTCAGATTTTGTTACAATTTTAAACAAACTAAGCACATAATTTGCGTGTGCTGACACATGAATTTCACATCGACTGTGCTGATACATGAATTGGTGGCGGTGAGGCTCTACATATATGAGGGGATAATATGTACATGAACATTTAACTACTAGCCTCAAATTGAAAAAAAAAAAAAAATTATGTCCATTTTGTAGAGTATCAGGTGTATTTCTTCAAATTCATTGCCATTTTTATTTGCCACACACATTGCAACTTGTAGTTCTAATGACATTGCATTGTGCGAAATGCTCCCAGGAAGAGCTTTTTCTTTGCAACACTTAAGTGGTAGCAAGTAGTTTGTTGTTTTGTAAGTGCCATTCAAAAGTGGCTGGGCTGTCTGCTCATTTAGTGCGCTCATTTAACTCAGGTCTGTAAAACATGTTGTTATGGGTCTAATTGAGCTTAATGATGTTTAAGTCTATTTTTTAAGTCCCATTTGGCTTGTATGACAGAATGTGATTCTCTCCTACACACTTCTCACATTCGCAACACTAATCTATAGTTAGCTGAACGGGGGTTGAACTAGGATCCGGTGAGAGGGAGGTTCGCAGCGTTCAGTGACCCTGTGGCAAAAACAGCCTGTGGGTCAGAAGGGGCAAGCAAACAGATGGACGACAATCCGGCAAATTACATCTGAATTCAGCATTGCTGCGCGGAATGCAGCGACATACCAATTATCAGACTTGCCTGAGTCAAAGTGTGTGTCGTTTTTTCAAAGAACAAAAAAATAGCGTCTGTGTCTAAAACAGAAGGCGGTTATTTCATGAGTCATAAGGCAATGCTTCAGTGTCTACCGGGAAAGGAAACAGAGACAGGCTTTAAAGGCAGCATACGTCACAGTGTTGCCTAGATACTGTAACACACTAATGTGCGCAAACCCCAAAAGGCTGCATGGGGTAAAGTATTTTCAGACACACACTCTGCACCTCGAGTGAGCACAGGGGCATCATTGCTAAACTGAATAAAGGTCCAGGGTCAGATAAATCCAAGTTTCTTTAGGAGTTGGCTGATGGAAGGCTCACAATTTAAATGGACAAAAGTCCATAATGCCAACATGGTCGGTATAAACAGTACAAGGCAATAATGATGATGATATTGATATTTGATCTCATTGGTATACCTCAACATAATTCTTTTCATGCCAGCAGTTTATTCTTACACTTTCAGGGTAAGGACCAGACCATGCATTAGGCAGACAGCACATTATCAATAGTTTTATTGTCTGAAGAAATATTTATTGACAAAATGCCATCATATGGATCATGACCTAGAACCACAGATTTCCATAGGAGGTATTAGTACACTCTCACAAATATGTCTCAGCAGATGGGGAGTGAGCATCTTCTGACAAAGTATATTTAACCAAAATTACATCATACCTATACTTTGAGGTATGCATGTATCAGATCAGCAAAAAATGAAATTTGGAAAGAATCATCCTTTTTCGTACACTGGCAGTGTTTCACAGGTAGCTAATTATACAATAATCATTATATACAATCATTACCTAAAACCTAATGATAATTATACAGTACAACAGTTAGATCCAACAGAGGCATTCCACATGTGGTGGTAGCATTGTGATCTTTACTCTATACTATATGTATCACTCCAGTCACAGGTGTTCTAACAGTCATTAATTGCTACACTAACTGTAGGTCACCTGCATGGGTGAAAGTAGTTCAGTATGGTCTGCCAAACTGTAAAGAAGGGAGACAAGCTGCCTGCCAAAACTCATGTAAAAAAGCAGGCATGGACACACTTGCAGCACGAAAGTGCATCTGATATCATTACATCATCTTAACAATGGCTTTGTCTGCTTAGTAATTGCTTCTAAGTCGTTCCAAATTGCCTCTGAACCATCTGTGTTGTTTAGTTCATGGCCAAAGTGAGCTATAAAGCTAACTAGATTTTAATATAAGGCTGAATCTCAAATCCCTCTCTAGCCACTGATCATGGGTACTACTGGGAATGAACACCCTACATAGTGCACTAACTTTCCATTTAATGCCCAGAACCCAAAAGTAAGCTGATATTGTAAAGTGGAATAAGTGGAAATATATTGTTACTCTTATAAGTTTTCTTAGGACCGTCCACCTCCATCTTTATTCTCCTCACCTTTTAGCTACATACAGTAATATCGGTAAGATTTTCAAACTTCTTTCACCCATGTAAATTACGCTAACTTGTTGGTTGCTAAGCTCTGCCAGTCACACGGTTTGTACTGCTAGTCTCAGCACGTGTTGGTGGAGGAAAATAACTGGTTAAATAAATATCAGCAATTGCCTACGAGAGCATCACAGCTTTCCTGATATTAAGCACAATAACACTCGCTTTTTGGTAATATTGCTTAAATATAATTCCGCAATATACAGTGGCGTCCAAAAGTATGAGGCCACAAAGATTGTAATCTTAAATAAAAGAAAAGTAATGTTGGAAGTATTGAATATCAACAACAAGCTTAATATTCTGTGCTGTATCTAAGCTCACTATTGTATTTTAAGCAAATTTGTGATATTGTGCTAAAGCTCGGAGTTCCCTTGAGCTTTATTTGTTCTACTAAAGCTAGTGGACAGACTGTAGTCCATTCAAGCGTACTGTAAGTAGACACTGATTTAAAAATGGGATATAAAACTCTAACACTAATTTGGATATTTCTAAAAATGTACTTTTCACTCATGCTCTTGCTGATATTTAAAAATGAAAAAACAATGAAAAAACGGTAGCGTTTTCACTGCGGTCACACATTTTTCGAGCTTCCTGTACACGTGATCATTTGTGTATTAATAAAAGTGGGGTTTTATTTGAGAAAGGGAGAATCTATTAAAAACAAACTATACAGAAGGTTTACATACTGTAGTAAAACAAGTGCAGGTCTCTTTGGCCAGTATCATGGTCTGTATGTCAAAATCCTGCCATGCTTAACAGTAAACTGAATTTGTTTTAATAATGTGAGTCATTTTAGAAATGTTCTCACAGTTCAACCCAGTTTAGGTTCCTTCTGATCTACTATCTTACGGAAATATTGCTTTTGCGTTGACCCGAGATTAATCTTTAAATTCTACACACTGGGACTGAATCGCTGTTGAATCGCTCATGTCTGACTTTCAAAACATTGAAACCAGACAAATAAATAATTCTTCCTTTTTTCCAGAACAGAGACTCAAAGAGAGTATAGTTTAAGACTAGCTCAGATGAGTTGAGGTGTGTGTTAAACATCAAACTCAGACAGTTCTGGATAAGAGCGGTACATCAAGGTCAGTGTTGTGCTACGGGCGAGACGTAGCAATGACCCAGGCGATGTTACGAGAGAGAGAAGGAGAAAGCGAGATAGAGAGACTGAGAACATCGTCAACCCAGAACGACGCTTTAGGCAAATGGAAAATGCGAGGAAATGAAGTTCTGAAATTCATTGATTTCAAAATGAGCAGCAGGAGGGAAATGAGAATGAGAGAGAGAGAGAGAGAGAGAGAGAGAAGGTGGGGCGGAATGAGGGAGAGAGAGAGTGTGTGTGTAAAAGAGCACTGAGTGGGTAGCAGTGACAGCAGGTGATGAGGAGAGATGGGTTGAGCGGTTCCCTGCGCTGTTTAATAAAAGAGCATAAACTATAATATAGACTCCTTTTTGCAAGGCGAACATGAACCAGGAGGGAAAAAAAAACAACTAATTATTTAAAACTGGGGTTGTTTAGAATCATGAACAAACAAGGAACCCGCTTGTTTGCAAATGACAGTGGTGTGCAATTTAAATATAAATACAGAGTCGAGGAACGGGTCAGAGAAATATGTCACATGTAGAGGACAAGACAATATGGCTAAGAGCATTCCTTTACTATGAGGGGCGTTCAGGTCAAACCGGGACTGTGATTTGTAGAATAACAACAAATTTATGAGGGTAAAAACTACCTTTATATCACTATATAATCCTCTACTACACAGATGCACTTATACTAGGTTGGTCGGGGTGAGAGCTAGTGGCTTTAAAAAAAAAAAAAAAAAAAAAATATATATATATATATATATATATAAATATTTTTTTTAATTATTGCATGTCAAGTAGCAAACCGAAACTAACTGCAGGTAGGAACCATAAGAAATATTGCCCCACATGCTCCAAAGGATTGCTTTGAGGAATTCTAATTAGCATGTTTGTTTATTTATTTATTTATGTTATTATTATTTTATTTATTTTTTTAATTTGTGGGGGTTGTGTCTCTTTCACACCTGTCACGTTGGGTACAGCTACCCAAAAAGGGAGTATGTCAGATAGTTCAGGCTTCCTCTAACACAACACCGCAGCTTTTCTAAACGTGGCTCACCCATGCACCGTAAGCGGGTGGTTTAACACACTATGTAGACAGTGCTGGCTGATCCCTCCTGCTTTGTGATTGGTGAGTGTCGCTATGACTGATGTTGGAGTGCAAGTGCGCCATCCCTCTTCCCCTGAGAGAGCAAGGCCAATTCCTGGCTATGGAGGCCTGTAAAATATCAAGACAATTTTAAATGTTACTCATGATAAAAATGAACGGTCACGTGTTGCTTTGTGGCTCAATAGTATGAACGTTAGTTTTCATTATGTCATTAAAACAGTTTTCTGAGTTTTGTTTGCTACTACAGATTATTACATTACACCATCATGCTACTGTATAACGTCACACTCCAATTAGAAGTACTGTATATATGATCAAATCTATCGTATTGGGTAGAATTTCCAATTTGTTCCTAAATCAGAGAACTTGAAAGTGGCAGTACTTTTGCCAGACCTTCACATCCCACCCCCCTCTCTTTCTTCCGCTCTCTCTCTCTCTCTCTCTCTCTCTCTCTCTCTCCCTCTCTCTCTCTCCACTGTGTGTGTTTACCCAGAGCCTGCTTCCTCTGTGCTCTCTTCTTTTCCTTCTGGAAAAGTCATGTCGTTATCATGTCCCTGACAGAATGAAGAGTGGTGTTGTCCTAAAACATTTGTTACACATGGCACATGTTTTACAAACTGCCTGGGTGCACTGATCAACTTAGTTCACACGACTTCTGAAGATTTGCTTATAATATACTATTGTGCTGCAATTTTGAGGTGGAGGGTGTAAGTGGAATGAATAGCTCCAAATAGCTTGACCCCATCAAACCAAAAATAAAATGTGACAGTGGTATCTGAACTCTGAGTATTAGATTATTATAATCAGTTATTAAATTCTCATAATATTTGCGATTTTCTAGTACTATGGGTTGCGAAACATCAGAGGTGGCGTGTAACACATATTTTGTCTTGTGTTCATGCATAAGGTTGATTATAATAATAAGAAGAAATAAGATCTCTTATAGATTTATTGAAAACTCTAAACTGACAATTTTACTTACAGTAGCATCAGCACAAATGACTAAAGCCTCACGCGTGTGTTCTGAATCTTTGTTTTTGGTCTGCAGCTAGCTGTGGAATTGAGTAACTTGCACTAGAAAAGAAATAAATTCTCCCTTAATGGTTTGTATAATATTGCAAACATATAAAAATAAATAAATAAATAACAGGTTAATATATATATACCGTATATATTTGGCGATACATATACACTATTGCCACATGAAAGAATCACAATACATCACTGACTCATTATTTCCCCTTATTTATCTCTACGGTCTACCGTTCTCAGTTCCAAGCTGTTGATGTACCATGTACCATGTAATAGACGTGACGCAGCAAGAGCACTTGAAGATGATAAGATCATCATGTACACATGTGCTAATACATGTGCTCACACAGCATGGCACACATGTACACCCAGCTGAGAATGATTTGCAGTTGGCGAAATGTCCCGCTGACAAGATATCCACCTCTTGTTAGTAAGCAAGAACTAAAAATGTGATTAATTGTGTGTTTATTTTCAGGGCAGGTAAGTGTGTCTGGATAAATTTAGCCATTCAGAAGAGCAAGGAACTTGTCCAATTAAACCAGGGCAGTGAGGCAGGGGAGGACTTGCTCGGGAACAGGGGAACCACACAGTCACAGACTATAAAAAAGGAAGGAAGGAATTGTTTGTGTAAGTGTGTGTCTTTACTCGTGGATACCTTATTATATTGTCCACAATCCTTACTAAGTCATGAAGAGTAATTGCATTTTATCAGTATAGTCGTAGAAAGTTCATTTGAATTATCGGTGTTTTTGGGCTATTATAATTTGTTGATGGATTTTTTTTATTTCTAAAACCTTATTTGAATACGTCACACACACACCAGATGTGAAAACGTCACTCGAGTGAAGTTGGAGCGTGTGTCTAACTGAGGTTAATATTAGGCTGGCAAAATATTCTAGAAAGTAATACATCAAGTCCTATTTAAGCAAAGTGATATATATATGTATATATATATATATATATATATATAGAGAGAGAGAGAGGGAGAGACATATTTTGCTTTTGCTTCTGTTTTTTATTGATTTATATTTAGACTATTTTTATATTTCTGAATTTATAAGAAATGATAACGAATTATACTGAATTTATATCATATTCATATCTCTGGTTAGTCTTCAGCTAGTGCCTAATATCTATACCTCATGCCTAATGACCTACTGTATAATCTGCGACTAATATTTAGCCACACTCCTAAATGTAATAAAAAGTCTTTCCAGCCTCTTTCAAGACTGGAGGCTACTTTAAAAGTAAAAGTGACAGGTTTAATCGCCGAGGGGGGCCGAGGGACATGTCCCCGCTAATGTATGTAAGAGCATTGGTCAGGGTGATGTGAAAATCATAGAGCAGTGGCAAAGAGGGAAACATTTTTTTTCCAGTGCAATGGGCTATTAATCATTCATTTCATATTTACATTTTATTCGGGTCATGTGTAGTATCCTGTACAACTTCTGTACACACATCTCTCTAGCCAGGGATGAATAGAATTGCTCAAATTCTTTCTTACACTTCTGTATATAATACTGTTAATTCATTCAGGAGAAGCAGAATGTAGTGACAGAACACAGCAGGGAGGGATGTGCTGGCAGGGTCAGTGTAGCCGAGACTGAGGTGAGTTAGAAACTACAGCATCAGTACCTCTACTTTCAAGGACGTAGAAACCACAACCTCAGTAACCTTTGGAATGTGTTCAGTCAATTCCAGTGATTTATATCAGGTGTAAGTAATAATATCTTTTAGAATATTTCAGGGTGATGCTTTCACATCATTATAAGTTATTAGTTAAACTCGTAATGTAAATTTTACAGTGTTAATGTCAAAAAAAGAAAATTAAATTAATAAATCAATGATAAATAAATAATGTTAGTGCAAACAAGAAACCTCTGTATGTTTCTTCTTCTTTTTTGTTTCTTTTTTCTTTTCTCTTTCTTCTGCTACAACAACAACAACAATAATATTAAGAACAATAATAATAATAATAATAATAATAGATGAGGCTCTTGCTTGCTGATGGGAGTTTCAGGGTTTGAGCCCCACCACCTCCAGATTGCCACTGTTTTGCCCCTTGAGCAAGGCTCTTAACCCTAAGTCCTTAATGTTTTTTGTATCTGATCTATGAACATTTAAAAACATATAACTTAAGGCATGAACCCGTGAGAAACTGGTGCAGATGATGACAGATGATCAGGACGATGATTAGTATACTGGTAATGCTGAGTGGTTAGAACAGATGAGAGGGGAAATGAGGTTGCTGCATAAATAACCAACTCTTTAGACGCCTTGCAAACTGTTGCAGTAAAACATTTATTCACGTTTTTTTTTTAAATAAGTCTACATGTTTATATTGTATTTAATATGAATGAATGTGCAGTGGTTTAGGACTTTTTGGACAGTAGTGGAACACTCAGCCACTGAGCATGTACAGTAGGGCATCCTCAGAGCCAGTCCCATGCGTGAAGAGATGTGTGGGTTGTAGCCGGAGTCACATTTGGAAAAAAAAATAATGTGCTAAAAACTTTTCTGGATTGAATGATTTGTAGTGGTGACAAAAGGGAAAAAGGTCACTTTTTTTGTCACCCTTGAAAACAGTATATAGTATTTCAAAATGTGCTTAATTCCTAGTAAACACCCAAAAAGTGTAAATATACACTGCTCATAAGATCTGTGGGGATAAGGGTCAGCATCTTGGCTTATACTGTATAGTTTGTGTCTACAGTGTTACATCATTTTTATCTTCTTTTGTTTAAATGAATTCCAAACTGATAACTTGTGTTGTCTGTAAAGATTCTCAGTCATCCAGGTCATCCAAGTTTTTTCCCAAAGGTGCAGTTTAGTGGCAACTGGACTTGCTTTAAAAGTTTCTGAAGGCATCCCTTCTCTCACCTGATATGCTTCATCAGTTCTAACTAACTAGTCTGAAGTGAAAAGTATATAAACTCTGTGGAGTCGTTAAGTTGTTGACATCCTAACGGTATCTATGAGTTGTTGTTTTACCCATGTGTGTCGTTAGGGTCACTTGAGTCGAGGTATGAACGACTGTGAAATCCTCTTGGGAGTCGTGAAAGAACTGCATTTTAAATGGAGTCCTGTGTTGAGTAATGCTAGCGTTGTATCTCGTAGCCAGCAGGTGTAATTGCTTTTAGGATGTAATGTTGTTTAAAGTTTTCCAGTTAGAAATGAATGTACTGCTTTTCTTTCTAGAGGTGGAAAGAATAGATGCTGGAAAACTTACCTACTAGCTATAGATCTTTATGAATGCTTTAAAGCTGGGGTTGGACAGGGGTTGATTGTAGCATGGCAGCACTCACTCAGGTTACTGACTCTACTGTATATCTGCCGTTGGTAAGGACATATACTCACTCTCTTACTCATCGTCTATACCGTTTATTCTGTATTCATAGTTGCAGGGGGACCCAAAGCCTATCCCAGGAGACCAGGTAGGGTTCACTTTGGACAGGGTGCCAATCCATCACAGGGCACACACACATCCCACTCACATTTACACACTATGGACAATAGCCTAATCTACATGTCTTTGGACTGTGGGAGGAAACCAGAGTACCCGGAGGAAACCCATCAAGAGACAAGAATCGAACCTGGCTGAGTATCAAACCCGGACCCTGGAGGGGCAAGCCGACAGTGCTAACCACTACACCACCGTGTGTCCGTACGGACATATAATTAAATCTTAATATTGATGGAATTAAAATGCTACACACTAAGGAATAACACACAGATCTGAAACAGAAGGACATTGTTTATTCCTTAAGAGCGGAACAGCACTGTGACTGGTTTACACTTATCAAGCAACAAAATTGGAATGTGATGAAGGCTCTGCTTTTCAGTGTGTATCCTTTTCACTAACAAATATCACTACTATTGCAGTCCAGTCTTTGTATGATATTCCATGTCTTTTCAACTGGTGGGAAATGTACTTTTTTTTATATAAGAGGTAATAGAAACCCTGAACAAACCCAGATCAAAAACCGCAGCAAAGTTTACTTTGTGTTTGTCTTTTGTTTTATACAGCAAGTCCTGAAACTAGACTACAATGAAAGGGGTCATGTAGCAAAATACTGAACCAAATACACCTAACACCTCTAGCCATACAGTAACACATCAGAAGCAGTGGACATGGATGTATCTTTGTGTCTCATTTCATTTCATGGCTCCTACACATTAAGTGAAGTTAAACATGTACTGTAGCTGGAGGCTAAACATGACATCACCGCTGTCCTTGCCCTCACAGTTGCTAGCCCAATTTGCAGGACTTTCGATTAGCATGTTTCCCCCATGTTGGCCTGTTAATAGATCCGCAAGGTTTTTGTCCAGCATAATTTTTGTAGCTTTAGACCCCAACTTTGTGTCTTCCTTAACCTCCAGTCAGGCCCTGGGAACCTGGGAAACATTTGTGTTTTATTTCTGCGAGTTAAACGAGGTCATTTCTAAGCAAATAAACATAGCGAAGCGTCATAATTGAAATGATCACAATGTCTATGATCGCCCAACGCTAATAGGGTCATAAACAGTCGAGCGCTGCTTAATTTTGAGACTCATTTCACCCCACAAAGGGGAGCTACGTTCTGCGGCATTGCAGCAAATTGAAGTAATGTCTATGGCTTTGTAAAGGCCGCGTGATCTCTTTTCTGCTAATTGGGTTGAAGCGTGCCAAAGCCTGGTGATTTAGAACAGTGTTTATGTAATGCAGTAGAAGCATGGCATGCAGAAGGATGGACAAATAGAGCAAGAGAGATGGAGTTTAAGCCATGGAAAATATGAATGTAGACACAAGCTCATCATCATCATCATCATCATGATCTGTCTACTCTCTCACGCACTCATACACAAACTGCTTTAAAATGTCTCGTTTTTTTTTTTTTAAACCCGCCCTCACGTAGCACCTGTTTAGTGCTCAATACAGTTTACCCACCTGACCTCCATGTCCTTTTCATGTCTTACTTTTGTATGGATAACAAAAGCAACACATTTCTGCCTCCCCCTGCTCCAGTGCCTAAGAAAAAGGAGCAGACAAATCTAAGAAAGCAATTTAGTTTTCAATTTCCTGCAGGCCTGTGCTGAAGCAGTTATAGCATTCGCAGTTCCCAGAGGAGCAAGGCTGGGCGGAGGAGAATTAGGCCGCACTCTCCTTGGACTAAAATAGCACACGTCTCCGCGAGACTGTTCAACAATCAGACAGAAAAAAAAAATTATTCTCATTTGCGAAATCAGCCGAGTTAAAGCCAGCCATTTCATAGCAGCGGTTTTTCTGCCAGTGAAGGTTACTAGTTACTGAGTATAATCGTTATTGATGTTTTGAAAGAATTAAACAACATCCAAAAAAAAAAAACCTTGACACAAAATCCTTTGCAAATCTAGTCTTACTTAAGATGTAGTGGGCTCTTCTGAATCTTATCTTGGTTCATTTTTAGATCTGTAACACGTCTCTCTCGCGGGCACTGAACAGAAACTGAGACTAAACACGCTGCGGGAATGTCTGCAGATTTGACCACACGACAATTAATGCTATTTGCTTCTATTATTGTTGAGGTTTATAGACTATAATAAATATTAATAGCATGTTATGTCATGGTAAAGTAGCCTGATAGCCTGACACACACACAAAGCATATTTTTCCATTTTCCACTTGTGCATAATTTCTATCAAAAAACTGTAATATAGGGCTCCCTAGAAAAATGTTTAAGAGAACGTGTTGGCAGCTGTCATATGAAGAGAGAACAGTGGGAAAAGGTTAAGACCAAATTACAGTAGTAAAAAAAAAAACAAGGAAAAATCCTTATTAGTACTGTGTATTGTCATCTAGGTCTTTAAATAGCAATTATACAACAGTTATTTCCTACCGAGTAATCTGATTGGAAGAGATTCCACATTTGGTGAGAATAGACGATAGACACGGAATGATACATATCGTTAAACATCCCAGTTTAACGATATGTATCATTCCGTGTCATTCTTGTCATAACAATACTGTGTAGAGAGCATCTGCCTGCCAAAACTCATTCAAAACATTCAAAAGTGGTCATTTATGCCCAAAGCGAACTAGATAACTAGCTTCTAATACAAGGCTGAATACCAAATCCAACTGTAATTTGTGATCAAGGGCGCTACTTTAGTGTGTGGGAAAAGTTACTGTGCACCCTAAAGTACATAGTGCACTAGCTTTTCATTTAATATCATTTGAGAAGTTAATAGAGCTGATATTTTAAAGCAGAATTAGAGAAAATAGAAACTGTGAAGAGAAACGTTACAGATTTACAGGACTGTCCACCACCTCCATGTTTATTCGTCTCACCTTTTGGCTACATAGTACTAGTAAGAATTTATAACTACTTTCACCCCTGTTAATCATATAAACTTTCAGGTTGCTAATTGATGGTCGCCAGCTCTGCCAGGTGTAGAACTGTTGCATAAAACCAGACTCACCTCAAGGTCATGCTGTTGTGCTGGATATCATTACTGCTGTGCTAATATCCAGCACAACAGACCTCCCTCTTGTGAGATATTGATTAATTAATGTTGACCATATACTACCACTAATAATAATATGAACAAGCAACACAATGGCGTAGTGGTTAGCACTGTGGTCTCGCACCTCTAGGGTCAATGGTTTGAGTTTAAATGTTCTCCCCGTGCTTGGTGGGCTTGCTCTGGGTATTCCGGTTTCCTCCCACAGTCCAAAGGCACAGTCATGTGTGTGTATGCGTGCACCATGCGATGGATTGGCCCAAAGTCTCCTGGGATACTCCCCCAGCCCCCCGCGACCCTGTATGAGAAAAGCAGTATAGAAGATAAAGAATATACAGAATACTGTAAGCAGTATAGATAATGGACCAGTGAATAATAATAAAACAGAATAAAAAACAAGTCATTAAAAATCTGCCTGCTGGGATCTAAATCCCACCAGACAGCACCACTCACAATGATCTGCCATGGATCCACAAAGCAAGCAGCACAGACACATTACCGCACAAGCAGGCCTGAGACTTAGCTTGAAATGATCAGGCAAACTCATGGTCTCTGTATCCTACAGCAAGCAGGAGAACACATCACACAAGAGGGATGAAAAAAAAAAAATGGCGCCACCGCAAAACCTGGTGCCGGGTACAAATGTAAATGCTCACAATGCAGAAAAATCGAACCGTTACGAAGCAACATAAAAATGTAGAGTCGTTTTGGGTGTATAACATGTTATATGCAACTTAAAATGAATAAATATAATCTCAGTATGCAGACTTTCAACTTTAGTTTGGGCGTATTAACATTACATCAGGTAAACAGAATAAATGTTACAGCACTGTTTCTATAGAGCCTCTTTTTAAATAATTGTGACCTACAGTATAATAATTGGACAACTGGCTCCTTAGATGTTCCATGTTGGGTGTGTGTTAGTCTCTGATTAGTCTCTAAGTTAAAAGGTCTATGGTTGAGTTCAAGAGCAACATTTGCCATTTGATGTTCAAAAGTTTGGACGTGTGACATTCCGTAGACATTCGAGACAAAACACACCTTGCAGCGAGCCTTTCGTCTTCTGTGTGTGCGCTGGGACATAAAACCCTGTCGTGAGAAAAAGGCTGAAAACGTTTTGCATCTTTTCAACATTTTTTTTTTTTTGATTGACAAAAAAGATTTAATTTGTTTGTTGCTTGATCTAATTAACAGCCTTCTCATCTGTTCAGACTGACACAATTCGAAACAAGACATACAAACTGTTTACATGATGTCCCTAAAGTGTTAACGTTTGAATATTAATTAATACTTATTGCTGTATTCGGGTTCAGATGTTAATTCTAAGTTTATTACTTCAATGGTGCAAAAAAAAAAAAAAATTGGCCATATCAATTTCTTAGTACAAACATTCGGGCATCAGTTGCTCCTTATCTCTCACATTTCCCCCTAATGCATACACTCTTCTTCCTTCCTGCTTTTACTTCAGTGCTTCTATATTACTCAAACTGATACTCTTTCTTGTTTTCTCTCCCCCTTTCTCTCTCTCTCTTTCTCTCTCTCTCTCTCTATCACTATGTCTCTCTTTTACACAAACACACTCTTAGTCCACGTCATTCAGATCTATGAACATCCATTAGCAGCCATCTGTTACCACCTGCAGCAAAAGCCATTACACCTCTCTCCACCTCCAGTGTGAACCTCTATCTCTCTCTCTCTCTCTTTGTCTCTCCTTCTCTCTTGCTCTCTCTCCCTTTTGCTTCCATCTCTGCCTTGCCTCCTACCCACACCCTAATCACATACACCGCACACACCCAGCTGCACATTATGCTCATTCTCCTGTTAAAGGCACCAGGCAGATAAACATGCTGATGAACCCTCAGGCCAAAGGCAGTGCACGTCTCAACACACCAGCTCGGAAATCTTTCAGTCTGTTTTCACCAACTAGCCTCTGGTGTCATCTCTCTCAATTAAATCTGGCTACGGCTTTAAAAATCATTACAGATTGCAGATAATAAGAGATGCTCACATTTGATGTCATCTACCCCCTTTTTCATTGTTTATTTTTTTTACATTTTTGTTTATTATAAAGTCCTGTATATCACATCGAAGTAAATTACAGAACAGTCTCATTATTATATAACTCAAACATGATGAAGCTGGACCTATTGTCCATACATTGTGCCTGACCTGGTTAAAACTTGTACCAGTTTAATTACATTCAGACACTCTTGGAAAGTTAAGGATTAGGTCACAGTGACAGGAGTCTGGCTTTGGACGGAGCCAATTATATACAGGTTTAGTAAATTGGTGATATGATCATGGACCCCCAAGGCTCACACATGCCTGTGTGGAACAAAGGGAAGATTGTCCCGTCCCACAGAAACGCAGTGCAGCACACATTGATGAAAAAAGTTAAAGCTAGCCACGATAGAAAGATATTAGAACAAGATAGAAAGAACACCCAGTGCATGACAGCCTGGTGCACGAGTGTCCAGCCGGTAACGATCCCAAGGCTGCCGACTATACTTCTAAACTTCCTAGATCCCAGCCTGATTAAGCACCCATGGGACACCTCAGACAAAAAATGTCAGACCCACTGAGGCCCTACTCCGCAACCCACAGCACCCATTGGATCCTTTGCCAACATGTCTGATTGGTGCACAGTGAACCAGATCATCTTGTAGTTATTTCACTAAGAGTGAATAAGGAAAAGAAATGAACGATACTATAGCAGGCCAACATTTGTTTAACACTGTTTGAGAATCAAGAGTATCTCAGACTAATGAGAACCTCATATTCCGCACACACAGACCAAAACTACAAGACACATAAGAGCGAGAGCCCTTTTGTCCACTCAGAAGTGGCTCCATAAATAGCTTGTGAACATCAGACTTGTGAGTGAACTGATTGTCGAACATCCAGCTCATCAGGAAAATGACTCTCAAGATTTTTTTTCACACCATCAGCATCTCCATTTCCAGTTTGTATGCATAGCCATTCTGTAAATTTTTATCTTTTGAATAAGCCTTAGGTTTTTTTTTCTTTTTCTACTTCTTCTTTTCCGACGCTTTTTGGTGTACACTTTTTTTGCGCCTTTTCAGAGGCAGCCTAGCCGTATCCAGCACAATCCCTCATTAAGTTGACTGTTTGGGACAATGCATGTGTGTCTAAGGAAGGACGTGCCAGGCTTTCAGGCTCTTGCTGTTAATAGCTGCGCGGCACTCTTGACAAGGACCGAAATGGCTCCTGCGCACAAACTGCTTGTTCACGTAGCATCTGCTCCTCTCCTTCTCTCATTCCTATGGAAGAGGAAGACAAGGGTAGGAAATTGACTGGAAATTACTTTTTTTCCTTTCCCAACCACTAAAGACAAGAAATATAAAAAGATGCATTATGATGTGCATCCCTCTGTTCTGTATATTTGAGAGAGAGAGAGAGAGAGAGAGAGAGAGAGAGAAGTTGATAGAGATAATTTCTTAAATTATTAGAATTTTTTGTTTTGTTTTTTTGGTCATGTCCTGTTTATGGATGTAGTTAGAAATGATTTACTACTTTTGTCATCTTGTTGTTTTGCTTGCCTGCAGGCTACAATTGAAGGAGGTTATTTTGTGCAAAAGGGGCTTTTAAGAGCATGCTCCCCTGCAATCTGACAGGATTTGTTGTCAGCACCTCGTACGACCTTGGGTAATAATAACAAGTGAAAAGCAACAACAAAGAATCACACAGGGGTGTGTGTAATGGCAAGAGACTTTCAAGGCATGGTCTTCATGAAAGAAATTTGGATGCATGAGAAATATCATGGGCCACTCAAAGCAGACCGTCCTTGCTGCATTGACCAAACATCTTAGGAATGACCCAAGAGATATCTCCTTTTTTTTTTCCTTTGGAGTTTCTTTTCATTTTATACCCTGAATCCAACAGGTGGAGATATTGGGCTGTAACTTTTCTCAGACAGGCCTTTATCACGCACGCGTGCACGCTCGTTCACACACTGACTTTCATGTCGGGGAAGTATTTGAAGAGCAAACATCCTCACCACGGGGTAGGTCACGGGCAAACAGGCTCTTTGATTTGCGTTTGAGCCGTTGAATTAAAGTGGCTATGTGACAGGAATGTGCGGAACATACAGAAAATCACAGCTCTGACCGAGTGCTACCCAAATTCCACACAACTGCCTACAGACAAAAAGGGGAAAGAATGGACTCTGAAGATGAAAACGGTATTCTTTCTCCCTTTCTTCTTTTCTTCTTGTTCTTCTTTTAAACAAGCTGGGATCAGTGTTAGGCTGGAAAGCAAGCTGTCACAACTACAATGAGTGCATAGGAGCCATCATCTCTCTATTATGCATGTGACAGCTTGCTTCTCAGGCTTAAATGTACATTTTGTGAAGGGAAGAAAAAAACAAGGTGTTAAGTCCACTGTTTAAACTGTTATAAAGATGACTGAAGGGATGAAGTGAAGGTTCTGTTCTTTACAAGCAGCACTCAGGAAGAGCCAGGTTTGAAGACTGCTTTGGAAAATGGAAAGTAACACTTTCCGTAGTGGTTATAGGGCTACATAACACCCCTATTAGACATTGGTGGTGGGTCATTCATGAATGATTCGTTCTTTTTAAACGTGTCTTTAACATGACTCAGAAAAACGAATAGTCTCGGAGAGTGATTTGTTCATTTTCTACTGGGTGCACAAAACCTCCGTAGGTTATGGAAAGGAAACATAAATGAGTAGTTTATTATATTTGAGTCTTTTGGTCAGAATCATTCATTCTTTTGTCACGTGAATCCCATAGACGCTGTGCAGTGCAATAGATTCAAAAGAACGAACGACTCAGACCAGAAGATATGCGAGGTGAGCTGCTCATTCTGTTTATCATAATATGTCCTTAACTGCATTGTAATATTTTCCTTACTGGAACTATAGCCAAAATTTGTGTATGTATACGTGTTGGGGGGTCTGTTTATTGAAAATGTAACATTTTATTTTATTTCTGATTAAAAGAATGAAATTAACTAAATGACTCAAAAGATGTGTTTATTTTGATGAACGAGATTCAAAAAACCGAGTCACTAAAATAATTTCAAACTTCCTATCACTACAAGACATTCACATGGTAAACACATGTGGGCTTATTTCAGTAGACCAAAGGACACGAGTTGGCTTTTGTCAAATTATTGTGTTATAGGACTTTTTGTGCTGACTTAATGACATCATTGTATTTTGTAGCTCAGTGGCAAATCTTACAATCAAGTCAAATAATATTAATAACGTGATTATGACTTTCAGGCGTTGTTGGCTCAGTGGTAGTCTCGGTCACAACCAGGGAATCTTTACTGATGGCCCCAAGTCTGGATAAAAATGGGAGGGTTATGTCGGAAGGGCATTTGGTGTAAAACCTGTACCAAAATAAAAAAGAAACGTGCAGCTTGGATGATCTACTGTGGTAGCTTTAAATAAGAGCAGGAAAAAGAAGAACACTGTGATTACAACTTCCCAAGTTATGTTACATCAGAAAAGCATAATGAAATTGACATTTCTTAAAGGCGTTCTTTAGAGCGTTCGTGAATTACTTGAAGATGGAATTCAAACACTCATGACATGATGAGATTTGGTTCTGTATGTTAACATATTTCCTTTCGAAACAGGCCACACAAATTAAAACATTAGTTTAGTTTAGTAAATGAAAAAGTATGAGCTTTTTTTTTTCAAACATGCAAGATTTTTTATCAGCCTTTAACTAGGACAATGTCAAAGATGAGCAGATGATGTGTTTTTTAAGTTTTGCTATACCTGTTTGAGCCATCAAGTCATTACTGGTCATAAGTGGGAGGCTTCTGATGCATCATTTGAAATATCACTTTACTTGACAAAAAAATTATATACATTACTCATGGAGATGTGAGACAAGGCCAGATCATGCATGTGGTTCTCAGTCAGTCTGAGGTTTTGAGACATTGTGGCATTGAACAGTACAGACTAGTAAAACACTCCTCTGTCACATAACCACTAACTCACACACCCTCACTCCACCCTCTTCAAAGTGGATAATCTACAACCATTTTACTCTGTAGCAAGGTTTTGCTGCAAGCAAGCCACTGCTGTTAGTAAGAACCGCCCCTGGGCAAAACATACAATATATACAGTATACAGTACTGTACTAGAGAGCCTTCCACTTAATACACAGAAGGCTAGAACGGTACAAGTCATGGAAAATGTTTTTCATAGAAGTGACAAGCTAACTCTGGGTTACTGATCACACGGTTGAGAATTTGAGGCTTGCTATTTCCAAACTGACAGTGATGGTCTTAAACGAGTGTCTTCACTCTTTCTGCTAGAAGATGCTGCATTATGTGTTTGGAACCCAACTGCCTAACAAGCTGGGATATGTGAAGGAAAGAATTCCACTTTGCTGTAATATATAAAGGCTTTCTTTTTATCTTCTCCTATTCTAAGGGAATATTTTTTGCCTACTAGCTAGACTATATTATTGGTGTGGATAACACTCTGGTACACAATGCTCCGAAACAGCAGTTTTGATTTGATAATAAAAAGGTCATAATTGCAGCATGCATTGTACATATAGCATTGTGTATAGTGTTGCTGCTTTTTGAAAGAGAGATGTGAAATTCTCTCTCTCTCTCTCTCTCTCTCTCTCTCTTAGTTTACTAAATGTAGACATGCTGTCCAAAACCGTCTCAGCTTCTGATTTCAAACACCTGCTACATGATTAAGCATTTCCTGGAGGAAACAAAAAAACAAGCAATTATTTATTATAATCAGTGGGTGGCAAAATTCCCACTCTGGTGATGTAACATAACGCCATGCACATGTCTAGTGAAGTAGAAAGTACAGATTTTTGTGGTATGATGTTGTTAAGAGACATAAAAAACCATAAAGTTAAGTACAGATACATGAAATATGTACCTTACAGTACCTTTCACCTCTGACCAGGCCTTCAAAAACATTTCCTCAAATATGACCTCATATAAGAAGATCCCTGCTGCTGACGTCTGTTTTCTGAGGGGCGTGGCTTGGCAGTAGCTCATCTAAATCAGTATAAAAATGTATCTTGTAAAGATAAACTGCAATAAAGAAGTCTAATCTCATAAAGTTCTGTACTACAGCAGATTATTAAAAACAATGAGTCTGCCAAAAAATATGTATTTTTATTTGAAAATATATTCGATGCAAATTCTAATTAGCAAATTTTTTTTTCTAAATGTGAAAATCCTGAACCTTAGCCAACATCGGCGAGCTCCCTGAGAGACAAGTGTCTTTTTCATGGTGTGTCTCTGTACAGACAGTTTGTCTGGCATTCACTTGCTCTTATCTCCTTAACTGGCCATTCTCCTGTTCACACCTCCACCAACGGCACTACTTGTCGTTTGGGATGGTGCCACCGAAATATCACTATCACCTTCCCTTGCTTTTTTCACTTTTTGTTTTGTCTTTGGACTCACTTTGACCCTGCTGCTCAGATGTTCAGCCTGTGCTGTCTAAACTACAATTTTCAAACAGTGGACAAGACGTCAAAATATACTATTTACATTTTACATAAGAATACATGCTGCAGGCTAAGTTTGGAAGCTATGAATTGTTTTAGAATGGAAGTCATGCTGTCTGAATCTCATATGGAGCTTTGGGTTGTTCTGGACGAGTCACAGGTCATGTCTATAGCAGAGGTCAGATCACAGGTTAAACAAGTTTGATCCATAAACATGATTAAAAAAAGGGACAGGTGAGAATCTAGACATTTTAAGACTAGAAGATGGGGTCAGCTTAAAAAAAATAGGAACTATTGTCTGAACTCCAGTGGAGCACACTAGAGAACCCACTGATGAACAATGGGTTGCTTTATCACCGCCTCACAGATTAGACAGAAGAGTATGCTCGATATATGCAGGCAGATATTGTAGAACATAAAGACACAGGTGATAAAGCAGGGTCTAAGGACAATCAAAAGAAATTTTTATCTTAAGTCATCATTAAGTACATGTAGTTGTTGAGTGTCACATGTTCTCCCTATGTGATGTTAGGTCTTTCTTAGTTCTCAGGTTTTATCCCACTTCCTATAAACTTACATGTGGAGGAATTGGCTTTAACATTGTTTCATTGTGTATAGTGTTCTGCCATGGACTGGCATACCATTTCTATGTCCAGAATTTCTGCAATTGCCTCTAGATCTAGCGTGAACTGACCAGGATAAAGTGCTTACTGAAAATCAATGAATAATGTATAAATGAATATGGCTGTTTCAGTGCCCTGGCTTGGAGGTGGAAAGCGCTTACTCCATGAGCTTTAACCTGCCTACCTCGCTTAGACTGTATTCCAAATACTGCTGATTCATTTTCACTGATTTTGTATTACATCTACTGTATGCATACAGCATACAATACTGTGCAAAAGTCTTGATCCACCCCTCACTTTTTATAGTTTGTGGTCTGTCAGGTGAAGCGAATAACATTTTCTTTCTATTGACACCTGTCAGGGGTGGGATATACCAGTCAGCAAGTGAACAGTCAGTTCTTGAAGTTAAAGTGCAACTTAAAGGATTTAAAGGATCAGCTTCTAACACCTTGGTGCCAGATACCACAGCACACCTTCAGAGGTCTTGTGGAGGTCAATGCCTTGATGGTTCAGTGTTTTGGGTGACACAAGAGGGACCTACACTATATTAGACAGGTGATTTCATAGTGATGGCTCTTCATGCTTTATTTCTGAGCTTAGTTTCTCCAAAGAAGGCCAATTAAGTCGGCCTTCTTTGTTCCTGTTTGGACCACCCTTTGGCCTTCACCACTTAAATTGCTTTGTGTTTCAGAATAACAGCACGTAATAAATGAATAAAGGTCAATAGAAATTCCGGCGTTCCACTAGAAACTTAAGGCATCATTGCTATGTTTAAGACCCTAGACATTCTTTAATACAGTATATCAAAGGCTGTTATTTTGGTATCTAAGTTTCCTTTGTACACTAAGAAACTCTTTAGTGCATTATGCAGGAAAACTGCATAGCCTCCCTACTCCATTCCATCATACATGAGCTCACAGTCCGAGCACATTTCCACGTCCTGCTCGCAGTTTTGACAGCTTGTCATTTCGAGATGGCATCACACAGCGTGAAGACCCGGCCTCCTTATTGATTGGCAGTTGTTTTTCTTTCTTTGTGATGGGAGTGTGTGACGATGCGAGTGGGTCTGCATGTGTGGCAGGTGTCTTGGAACACATTGCAGGTGTGAATTGGAAAGCTTTCCTCGCGTCTGACTGTCATATTGCAGGTGTGTGTGCATGTGTGTTTTGCCACACTCTCCCGCAGGCCTAACAAATGGGGAAAACGGTGAAGCGGCCTCTGACGGGCTAGTGGTTATGCCCGTGTAATGGCGGAAAAGCCTGAAGGAGAATTGCCAACTTTGACTTTGAGAAAATAACCTTAGAGATGCCGACGCATGCGCTTCCCTTGTCTCGCTCCTTCCCTCCCTCACATTCTTCTCCTCCTCCCCCTCTTGAGATCTCTTGCTTCAGTAATCCAAGTGACTCGAGATAAAAGGCTGTGGCGTCGGCTCCACTGTCTTCACACCTTTAATACAAATTAATCCCCCATATTGATTACAAACGTACAAGCTTATGTGCGGCTTATCAAAGTAAGCTTGCACCTGAGGTAAACCATTCCACCTTCTCTGAACACGCCTCTTACTTCGCAGGGCACTACATTTCCCAGCATGCACTTTTTCTTTTTTAAATGCCTTTTTGTTAAATACTGGATTAAACAGTATTTGCGATTAGCTGCTTTTGATTAATTATAAACCCTTGATGCAGGGCTGGTTCCTAACCTCCCAGTGAGCTTATGTCTTATTGAAGTTATGTAATATGATAAATGTTGTTTGATTTTCTGTGTGTTTCATTGCATCCGCAAGGCTGCCTGTGTGTCTGGGTTTATGTAACCCCTCACCCCATTATGTCCTGGTTTGCCCTATATTCTGACCTTGTGCTCTGCTTCCTGTCAGTCTGCTTGTCTTTAGTGTGTCCTCGCTGTTATATAAATGATTACAGGTGTAAGATCTGTGTTAAAAGAATCCCCCAGTTAGGGTTAGAATGATAAAGAGGCTTTGTTTATCACTCATACGATCTCAAGGAGATACAGATACCATCACAGACTCACTATTCATATTCTCTCATTTATTATTTGCTAACAGAACACATTTTCTTAATAAAGATTTCATTTAATAAAGTTTTTAATCTAAAAGGAAACAAAAAAACAGCACTGATTCAAATTCCCGCCAGGTCGTGCTTTTCACCCTAGGTTTCATTTTGCTCTTTTCATCCTCACTAAATGTAATCTGTTTGGCTTTATTAATGTTCTACAGGTCCAGCTGTGCTCACATCTCTGACCTTGTCTGTAAATATCAGCTGTGGCACAGCCGTACCACTGAGGCTCTCTTTCTCTCCAAAACATAAAGGCTTAAAAAAATGGCGTGTCTAATGCAGGTCAACCTGTGACCATAGAGAAGGTCAAATCTAGCACACTAGCAGGTTCTAACTAGTTCTTGTCTCATGGATGTTGCACAGCATGAAATCTTATTGTAAATCCTACTGCAAAACTTTTAGCATGATGCACCCTTCAATAAATTAAACAATGTAATAATAGGAAAGATCATGTGATCTACTGTAAGCAGAGTAACTTATTTACTGTTATACAAAATAAATAATCACACCAACACAGAATATATTATTTTCTCATTACAGCACGGTCCATCTTGTGTTTTTGCTCAGTTAGATCTGACCGTTGCTAATTAGCTTAACTTCTGCTAATAACATGAAATTGGCCAATTTTACCTTTTTGCTACAGCTCATAGCCAGAACTAGCTAGTTTGGATCCCTTTATATAAGGGAGTCACTCATAGGACTCAATATAAGTAAAAAATTATGATACAGCTTTTTCCTTTATTTTTAGAGATATTATTCTATATTTAATAAAATACACAGCTCTTATATATATATATATATATATATATATATATATATATATATATATATATATATATATATATATATATATATATTCCAGCTTGAACACCTGCAGTCAGGCAGCATTCTTCACCAGTAAAAGGAAGCATCAGTACAGAAACTCAGTCGGCTACGTACAGGCTGAGGGATGCTGAGAATTCCAGGCTCGGTGTGTTTACTGTCTACTGAACACAGTGTGAAACTGGAACGGGTTCTTTTCCTGCTATGTCCTTGTCAGTATCAGCCAGGTTGCTTTATTTATTGAATAATTAAAACAGAAGGATGGAATGATCAGTAAGCTATTAAGTAAGTTCTAAACCATGTGTCTGTAACTACGAGCTCATTGTGTTCTTGCACAACAGAGTGATTTAATTGGCTTTTAGATTCGACTTGTTTCAACCTTTTTATTTTTTTCAGCAGAGAGAGATTTTCAGGCCGCAGAGTAAATGAGGAAATTAACTGCTGAATGAATATATGACAAAAATACATTTAAAAAAAAAAAGCTATATAAAACAGTTGTAATTAATCCCAGAACTCTAAAAGCTCCCACATGACAAAGACAAGAAGGCAGGAAGGAAGATCTGTTTACACAGTGTCCTGCAGTGGAGGAAAGGAGCTGGGTGACAAAGAATACACAGTGTTTTCTAGTTAATGTGTGTGCTTTATGGGTAAGATCAAAAATATGATGTATTAAATCAGCCAAATAAAAAGTCAGGTGTTAGTGTGTATCCGCCAGCAGTGCTACGTAGATCTTATAGGCCAGAATCCCCTCCTGGGCCCCCAGGCACATTATCAAGAAGATGATTAGTTTGTTTTAGAAAGAGGCAGTACATACATAATACAGCTGTGTTAAGCAATATGCACTTTTAATTTCATACTGTCTCTGGGAGCATAGAGAATGTGAAAAACCACTGAAAAAAGTGTGTACCTTACAAACCCTAAACAACAGAAACTTCACAAACTGAAGAAAACATTCTCCGTGTTAACATGAAATAGTGCCATGGGTTATTATGTGAATGAATGAGAGAGAGAGTTTTTATTTTAAAAAAGGGAGTGAAAAAGAGTTAAACCTGGTACATTTGAATAAAGAAACTGAATTAAATCGAATTATTACTTAGTAACAGAACTGAATTACATCATTACTTAATAACAGAAGTGAATTAAATTATTATGTAATAACTGGATTAAATTGAATTATTACTTGAATCAATTTTTTACTTAATAACTGAAATGATTTAAATCATTACTTAATAACTTCATAACTGAATTCAGTAGAATTATTACCTAACTGAATTGAATTGAATTATTACTTTATAACTGAAGCCAATTAAATCATTCATTTATAACTGAAGTGAATCAAATCATTATTTTATAAATATACTGAATCAAATCATTGTTTAGTTGTGTAATGTTTTTCAATGTATCATATACTGTACATGGGGGGTCTGCACCACAAATATAATCACAAAAATATTTAAACTATGTTCAAGCTCAGTTTGACCTGATTTAAATGTAAATGCAATTATTTATTTTTTTTCCGAGTCCATAAAGTCACCAGACACAGAAACGTAAGCCTAGCCAGATCAAAAAGTTTAGAACAGGACTTGGGAATGGGTGCATATCAGGACTGGGATGCCACTGGGATACAGCAAACAAGACACAGGATCAGGCGTCTTTTACTGTCACCTGGTGCAGCATGATGCATTTACTCTTTTCACTCATTTAACAACAATAACAGCTTTATCCTGGGCCGGGTTACAGCCGTGTAAATAGCAAATTTGCTTTCATTTGTCAGAAAATATAGCAGGCAAGATGGTCACTGGTCGAAAAAAAAAACTGTTCAATTCTGCTTTAACAGACATAAGACTGGTAATTACTGGTAATGAAGAACATGAATGCAGTTTGAACCTAGAACGTAGCCAAACCGTCAGTGATTGTATTATTTAGCTTTTATACAGTAATGCATATTACTTACTAATCAAATATAGAATAGTAACCTACTAATTATCCAATAACTAAGCGAGCACTGGCGTTCTGGAGCTGTGGAGGAAACGTATGTTTCCTGTAGGTTTATTTCTTCCAGTTTTCACATGTGGAGGGAGTAGAAAGTATAAACCAGTCCTTGAAAAATCAGTCACGGGAAAACTCAGCATTTGTGGACAGAGTCCACACTCTTACACAGTTAAATCTGATGAAAATAAGATGGAAAAAAGAGTGGACAGATTTTTTTTTTCTCCTTCATTATGAACCGTGTCAGCTGGCCTTGACCTGCCCTGATTGATGCTCGCGAAGGCGGCGGCTCTTCATCATGAGCGCTTCTCAAGTGGCTTTTACCTGATTACGCTACAGATGAGGGTTTCAGCGGCTCTCGCTCTCTCTCACTCCTTCTCTCTCTCTTTTTCTGTATCTCTTTATTTCGTTCTCTCTGCCTTTCCTCAGCCTCCTTCATTAAAGCTCAGCTCATTAATTTGGATTCAGGCTTCAGATGGTTTCACAGCGTTTTTCTTGGAGTCCTGTCCGTTAAATGGGAAGGTCAAGTCTTCCTGAACGGGTTCCATGTCAGTGCTTCTCTCTCTCTCTCTCTCTCTCTTTCTCCTGTCCTGCGCTTGTTCTGTCTCACACACCCACATATACATATCTGTCCACTTGAGGCCTCTGTTTTAATTTGTCCCCAATCTGCTGTAATTGCTTTGAGAGCTGGCTCGCTCTGCATGTTCCATCTCAAGCGTCTTCCTCCTGTGTGTGTGTGTGTGTGTGTGTGTGTGTGGTTGTTCCTGTCAGCAGTGATGTGTTACACACACACACACACACACAAATCCTGGCGACACGCATTGTCAAACACAGCTGTTGTCTTTTGGTGAAAGCTCAGACATTAGAGCGCTGTCATCCTCTGCAGCTTCACTTCTCTTACCCCCGCCTGTGAAGAAAGGAATAAGAGTCCTATAGTATAATTGTCTGCTCAGTAGCGGTGGACGACCTTTGGTTTCTGCCGAAGCAGTTTCTTGATCGGAGCAGGAAATCTAAACGCTACAAGGAAGCATGAGCAAAGAAAAGGGCACCGTGACAGCAGGTTGAAATAAGCAGTCTATCCTGTGGAGAGAGAGAGAGAGAGTGAGAGAAGGAGACTGAGAGAAGGAGACTGAAGGATAAAGATAATATCACAATATCAATCTAGAAGCATGCATCCAGCTGTCCTCTCTCTCCCTCTTTCTCTCTCTCTCTTTCTCTCTCGCTCTCTTCCCATTCCCCCTCGATTCAAATAACTCAAATCGGCGAAGTAATTACGCAGTTAAAAAATGAAAAATGAACATAATCAAGCAGACAAAGTTATGAAGCTGTTATGAAGCCTAAACAAAGACGGTGGCGGTCCATCCAGAATCCAAAGAAGGAACATTCTCGTGTCATACGTTACTTGGCTTTCATTCGGCGTAACCAGATTCTGTAAATTGTTTGGTGCAGCTTGTTTAATATTCATTCGTCTTTCTTAAATATCAGATGCATTTTCTCTTTGGTTTTGTTTTCAATAGATCGAAGTAAAGATAGTGCCTGTTCTTCTAGAGAAAAAAAGTTTTGTTTTTTTTTTGTTGCATTTCTGCTGTTCAGCATCTCATCCACTTTGGGTATCGCCCAGTTTTGACCACAGTGCATACTCAGCTTTTTTTATGGGGGGGGCAAAGTGGCAGACTGTGTGTGTGTGTGTGTGTGTGAGAGAGAGAGAGAGAGAGAGAGAAAGAGAGAGAGAAAGGCTCTCTTCGGCCCACTCATGGCTTTTTTACAAAACCTATTTCCACCAGTGTCAGCACTTACTGCACCCATATGTGTGTGTGTGTGTGTGTGTGAGAACAGGTACTCTTGTATATGTGTGTATTGCAGGTCAAATAAATTTGGACATGGTGTGTACAGTCATAGTTAAAGACAAAGAAAGACGTCCATGTGTTGCTTGCAGCATGAAGAGAAAGCTACCAGGTCCCAGTCGTTTCCAGCGGCGCCGTCCGTGCAAGAACACTGCGTCCGCGCGCGACTCGTTATTTGGCACTGCAGCGTTTGTTTTGTGAGTGTGCGCGAGCGTGTGTTCCGAATGTTTACACCCAGTCGGAAGCATTATCCCGTGTTTATTCCGTTCGCTCCCACTTGTTTTCTCAATAGACTTTTAATTACGTTCAGACAACCGCAGTCTAAATGATTTGAAGTGAACAGGAGAGCAGCCTGCCAGGCTCTCGCTCTTCACTCTCAGTGGATCGGACTGGATAGAGAGACGAGAAGTCCCGCTTCCAGCACGGAGACGTGTGACATATTCGGCGATCTCCTGAGAGAAACAAGTGCCCTTCTTTTTTATTTTTTTGTAGGACGAGCCAACTTTATTCCAGTCAACTGTTTCTGAATCATTGCTGTATTTTTGGAAATGTTCGATTGCGTTCCTCAACAAGCAAAGCAGAGATGCATTGTTTTAAGGACATACTTTTTTTGTTTGTTTGTTTGTTTAATGTAATTTGTTTACAGATCCCAGGAGAGTGTAAATTACAGGAATAGGTCAGACAAATATTTCTGGACGGTGTGTGTCAGAGGAAGGGCCACTTGAGGGGTTTGCTGTTGCGGGTGTTTTGTCGTGGGGACATGTGCCGCCCTGGCAACGGTCTCCGTGGAAACGAGACGCAGGGAGGATGCAGGCTGAGAGGAAGCCTGAGCGTGGTAAAGGGGAGACGGAACAATTCCACTTTTGAGTAGATAGACAAGTTCTTGTTCTTCGTGTAGTGTTTGGTGGAGAAATATGAGGTACTGTTTAGGAAAAAAGAGAGAGAGAGATAACGACTGAAGTGTTTGTGCTTTCTTGATCTTAAGATAAAAAAGGACACAGTGTTATTAGGAGAACGCTTTAAAAGTAGCAGACTCTGAGTCAGAGCGAAAGCCAGACCATTCGAAAAACAGACAGAAGATGACTTTTTTGCTAAAGTTTAAATGTTTAAAGGTCCTCACATCTCTCTCTCTCTCTCTCTCTCTCTCTCTATCTGTTATTGTAGTTGTGTTCTGACTCAGTAGTTCTGGTGATTGGGTTTAATCCCAGCTGAACGCGCTGGAGAGAATGAAGCGACTTTCATGGCCAGGCCTGAGCGAACGCCGGTCCAGGTCCATTGCTGCGGCTCTCGTCGGACAAACTGACCTGAGAGCAGTGTTGCGGCACGCCTCTGTAAACAAAAAGTTAATCACTATTTTCATGCTGCCCCGGACAGGTTAAAGGTCTCGGGTTAGGGCTGCTCTCGTGCCCCGGCTCATGCTCACTTTGCTCTGAAAGATCAGCCAGGTTGGAGAAGCACTAGAGTGTAAGACAATAATAAATTCAACAATTCACTCAACTAGTGGAAGGTTTTGCTTATCGTACAGCACATGAGTCTTAAATAAAATAAAGCTAAAATAATTTTTTTAAAAGTAAGAAAAAGAAGTCCTGCCTCAGGTCTACAGTATGTGCATAGAGTTTGCCTGTGTTCTAGTGCTCGGTAGGTTTCCTCCAAGTGATCCAGGTTTTCCCCATCACACCAAGACATGCAGATTAAACTCATCGTCCATGGTGTGTGAACTGGTATGTGCCCTGTGAACCCAATCTAATGTGGTTGAGATAGCTCAGTGGTTGAGGCATTAGATGGATAAAGGTTCGAATCTCACAACTGCCAAGTTGCCCCTGTTGGGCCCTTGAGCAAGGCCCGTAACCCCTTAACTGCTCACATTTATAAGAAAATACAAATGTAAGTCCCTCTGGATAAGGGCCTCCCGCCAAGTCTCTAAATGTAAATAAACAATACCCAAAGTCCTTTGGGATCAACTTCAGATTTTCCTGAGCTTCGAGTTACTCAGTAGGTACATTTCGTGTGGTTTCACAATACTGTGTACAGTTCTTGGGATAAGATTTATTTTCGGTAATATAATGAAAGTTCTGCAGCGGTTCATCTGAATACTCAGTCTCACTTTGTTTCGGTTTGTGCAGGTAAAAGCCAACAGCATTCATTATCATACACTATTTGTGTGCGTTTGTTTAAAAAGTGGTAGCCCCTCGAGATCTTAATATCCTCCTATGAAGGCATGACATTTTCTTCCAACTGCGCTCTTCTCGTGACATTTAAATACGAGTAACTCTACGTGGAATTTCTTTTGCTGAACTTTTTCCTGTTGAAAGACATTGATTAAGTTCATAGTTATCAGGTGGTAAAAATAAAGAGAAGGAATGTACATAGCAGTAGAGTCCGGCGTTTAGGTGATGTTATTTTGTTTATTTTTATTTGCCTTTTTTCGTAGAAGTAAAGTTACTCATCCATTTATTTTCTATGCTGATTGTGTTGTATTATAGGGTTGTGGGAGACCTGCAGCCTATGCCAGGGAACTTATGGCACAAGGTAGGGGTTGACCTTGGACAGGGTGCCACCCCATTGCAGGGCACACAGACACAGAGTATGTAAATCATACAGAACAGATAATTTAGTACTGTTAATCAGCCTACACTGCATGACTTCGGACTGTATCTGGAGGAAACGCACCAAGATCAGTGGCAAGATTCAAACCCCTAACCCATAATAATGGGAAATATATGTTCCCCCTGACTCAATGATGCATGTCCAATAAGCCTTTTGGAGTAAATAAGTTAGAAATAAAACAGACAGTTACATACTGTACACACTGCATGGCACCACAGACATGAATTGCACCAAATACAGAAAATACAGGGTGAAACTCAATAACACCTACTGTAGATGGTAAACGGTGTAACATTAGCTTGCTGGATAACGCACAGTAAATACGTGATGAAGAGATGGTGTGGTAGTGTAGCATCAAAGCTCCCAAGCTTTTGGTTTTGGCTGTCTGTAGTTTTTGTCTTCATACATTTGGACAATATCTAGCCTAAGTCCTACAAAATCTTCTGAGTCTGTTTGGAAGCTGTCCACAGGAAGCAGAACTGAACTTCTGATATGATTCCAGCTAAAACTTTGTGTTCTATAAATGGTTATGAAGAACGCACACAGGGTTACGCCAGAGGATCTTTCCGTGTTTTTGTGCATATTAATAGATTATTCTGATTCAATCACACCCCCAGGAAGCTGCAGCTATACATAATAAATGCAAAGGTTTATGTCCTTTACATTCAGAGCGAGAGCATGGGCAGAGTGGAAAAAGTGAGCACAAAATAATATTAGCGTAGAGTAATAATACGAGGTCAGCCATGCCGCTGCTCTATACAACACGCTGAGTGACATAGTGCCTCACGAACCTGAGCTATTCTGTGCTTTATTCAACATTTATTTCCCTCTTTTACAGCAGTTTAGCCATCCGCTTAACCCTCTTGCTGATTTATACACTGTAGCTTATGTCCATCTATTCTCAAGACAGCAGTACATACAGGAAGATGCATGATTGATTGGGCCAGAGTTACACACTCACACACACACTCACACAAATATGCTAGCAGGTGTAAAGGAAACAGGATGCAAGACAAAAGACTTAGACGAGGTGGAAAGAAAAACAGAAAAAAAACCAATCTGATGGAAAATCGATACAACAGAAGAGGAAAAGACACTGAGAAGGACTTACAGAGAAAGAGAGAGAGAGAGAGAAAATGCTGTAGACTAATGGAATCAAATCAACGTTAACAGATAAATATATCAGCCAATGTTTAAGTTCCAGAACACAGAACTACTTTGACATTATTTTGCATGCGCACACACAAACACACACACAAAGTGCACACAGCTTAAATCTACATCCAGTAATTCTGGAAATATTAAATCATTTCCCACACCAGTGCTATGGCCCCACAGGACAAGGTTCAGAGTTTGAAGTACATCATACGGTATACTGGAACATTTAAAGTGCAGATGACATCATCTCATCTGCAGCTAAAGCACGTCAGTTGGATTATTTCGCTTAGAAATCATCGCAAATATGATACATTATAAAGTAAGAATATGTTAAAACCAGTAGTAAGAAAATAAAAAAATATGTATCTTTATACATAAACACATTCCAGTTAAAAAAAAGGATCCCTTTTCCAGATCCAGTTTCAGAATTTGCCATGTGTTACAGAATTCAATATCTGACACGTTTTCTTTCTGATAGCTGAGCCAATGTTTTTGATCACCATCCTCAGATAGCCGGGGACTCCAATGGAGAACGTGATGCAGATCTGCCGGAGTCGTCTGCTATCTGCCATCTCTGGTGCTGACCTTCATAAATGCCCACAACCACTGATTTTATATACATTTATGATGAGTTTAGATACATTTCCACTTTTTTACTTCTGTAATGTCATATTAGATTCGTTTAACTTTTTTTCTCTGTATTGTTGCTTATCCTGAACTGTAGCTGCTGAAACAATACGAATGGATAATACAAATCCATGGAAATGTAAAGGCGTGTAAAGTTCAGCGGAGGACCCCCTTGCTCTGAACAATTTTTGTATTTTCCCAGTTCCCTGTACACCTGATTAAACTAATCAGGCATTTTTTGAATCGAAGTGGGTGAGATAGAGAAGGGAAACACTAACATGTACAAGACAGGGGGAACCCTAGGACCAGGGTTGGGAACCACTGGGCCAGCTCTCTGTCCACTATTTTTGGTGCAAATGGTTTGTCAGGGTGCCGGTGTTGAAAAGGATTCAATTGCAGACACCAGATAAACTTCAGCAGTTCATTGAAAGTTCTGTGCATTTTGTGAATAAAAACGTTTGTCGAGGATGAAGCGAGCATCGTGGAAGCAAAATTGTTAGTTCCAATTGCATTTGACTTTTATTCCAATAGCAGATAAAAGTCAAAGTCAATCTGTAAATCTGCACATAGAACTGAGCAAAGGTATTCGAGGAAGCAGACGAAGTCTTGTGAATCAGAAGCGAAAGCACAGATCAAAAGTGCTAGAAAGAGGAAACAGAGGTCGGAGCGAAAGTGATCTGAGCTGCAATCCATTCCCCAAAAAACATGCACAGAATACTAAGACATAATCCAAAAGAACAAGGGTTCAAAGTTAATCTGTGAAGAAGGAGTCAGGGTCAATGGCCAAAGAAATGATAAACTATGATCAAGGAGAAAAAAGAAAAAAAAAACATCCAAAAATGTGAAACATATCCGTGATGCATAAAATTCAGGTGAGGACAGAAAACCACAATAATTCAAATGAGGTACTCTGGTCACATGGAGTGTTCCTGGTGTCTTTTTTTAAAACTGAGTAGTAACTGCCAGAGGGACTTCAGGTCAGCCAGAGGTGAACTTCAGAATGACTTTGCGAGTCAGTATGAAAACCAGGAACGGAAAAAACGAAATGGAATGAGAGTGTTAAAAAGACTGGGACGCACAGTAGAAGCTCCAGCGTCAGATCTGTGACGTTGCTACGGTTTCAAAATCGTTGCTTGCCGTTGCTCCATCACTCCGACATTGTTACTGTAGGTACTGTAGGTGTAGCAATGAAGCAATAACCTGGTGCTACTTTATATACAAGCAGAGAATTGTTAATGATCTGGTGCAGTAAGGCCACAGATAACACTGAATACATACAAATAGCTTTACAATGTGCTGTAAGGATCTACTTCTCTCTACAGAGAGACCTGCGATAACTGACCTTGGTCACCAGTGATCCCATCCTGGTGGTTAAACTTCCATGGTGTCACCTCCCCACAATGGCTCATTTAATTAACAGAAGTCTATGAATGATCACAGATACAGTAGGTCTATAGAAACATACAGTCAACCCCTAAGCCTCCATTTATTTATTTTTTTTGTGTGTTAAAAAAGTGCTAGTCCATACCGGCAAGCTGCGGATCATCACATCACCTTATATTCTCACAACTACCCATGGGATTTGTGATTTTATATCCATCCAAAACAAAAATCATAAAAGTGCAAACTTTTTTTTTAAGCACATCGCTGAACATTTTAAATAGCTTATTTTTCTAACAGCATGGCTCTGACTGTAGTGTTATTCAAATCACAGCTTTATAATAATGCTCTCTAATGCCTTATTAGGTGTCTTTGTAGAAACAGTTCATACACAGGGACTTATATACAGTACCAGACACTTTATATAATCTAGAGCTAATTAAAATGGATGTTTTGTTTCATTTGTGTGGTATAATAAAATAAAATTCTATTTGATGATGGACTGTCTTTAGAAAGAGGTTAATTTTACATTTATTTTAGGAGTCCTGGGTGTTAGGATTTGTAACAATCTCAGGAAAGTCTTCAGAACAGTCTTCAGACTGTTTGCAGCAGCTGCACTTATTCATCCACCTAAAATATAGCTGGGTAACAGAAATACAATGCATCTTTCTTTAATAAGCTTGAAAGAGTAATTGTTGAGCGATGAGAGAAATAATACCTTTTTCCTTTGAGAGGTGATGATGGTGATATTGCTGAAAGTATAATCCTTTTCATAACACATATAACAAATATGATGTGACACCGCGTCCTATTGTGTGTGTGTGTGTGTGTGTGTGTGTGTGTGTTTTTTTTCTCTATGATAAATTAAACTTAATCAGGGCCTCAGCTTTTTTTCTGGTTCATCAAAACACTACTAAAGTACTACTTTAATATGTTTTCATTCAGGATGTTAGTTTGAAGTGCCATGCTCCATCTGTAACAATTTTAGACTTCTCGTTATAAGTATCAGTGTTGCATACCATTAAATGATATTGCTATTTCAGATTTTCCTAAAGGTCTAATATTTTACTAATTTCTTTGAAGGTTAACATCCTCTCTAAAGTTCCCCCAAAAGGTGTGTGTGCGTGTGTGTGTGTGTGTGTGTGTGTTAATGCTCAAGCTGAAATCCCCTTTGGATAATGCAGACTTATTTATTTCAATCCTCTTCTGAATGTCCAGTTTCAGTGTCTACAGAAAAATGGACTGTTCCATTCCATTGCCCTTAGAAAAAAGCAAACGCTGAGCAACGAGCTGGGGCGGGGAATGTTCTTATATGAGGTCACATTAGGGGGAAATCAAATTGGCTTGTTTCCTCACCAGTGAGACACAAATGTACATGCAGACTGGACACCTATCTGAATGTCTAAACAGGACTGAAAAGTAAGTTTTGCATAATACGTTTTTTTTAATGTGATATATAATGATATTGGTATAATGTCACATCCTTGGTAATAATTCACTGCAATAAATATTTACTACTAAGTTCAAAACAACCAAACTAAATGGCATTTCTGTTCAACTCAATGCGTCTCAATTGCATAAGCAGGAGTAACTGTATGTAAATCAATAGTCTAATGATCTCTAAATGTCAGCTGAAAATAAATGCACTGCTCCTAATAGTTTTAGCGTTAAATGAGTTTGACCCCACATTAACTCAATTGTGAAACTAAATTGCTAGTATTCCAAATAGCACGGAAGGAGAGCATCTTGAACTATAAAAAAGCTTTCAGTAATGCTAGATCATTGTATCTCCCTAATCTTATTGAAAATAACAAAAATAATCCTAGATTCCTATTTAACACCATGGCTAAATTAACTAGAAACAAGACCACTGCAGAAATCTCCACAACAACAACATACTGTAGAGAGGACTTCATGAACTTTTTCAATAACAAAATCATATAAATATTAGCTAAAAAAAAAATCAGGCTTTGAAATCAGACAATTTAAGTTATACAGATGATAAACTAACTACGCCACATCAGAACCTGGAATACTTTACTCACCTTGAAGAGAATGAACTAATTTCACTTATCTCTTTTTCAAAATCGTCAACCTGTGTATTAGATCCTATATCGACACATTTTCTCAAGCAGATAGTACCAGAAACAACAGAACCCCTGTTGAAAATAATTAACTTTTCACTCAGCAGTGTGTACAAATGTGTTCCCAAATTTTTTAAATTAGCAATTATTTAACCTCTATTTAAGAAACCTGACCTTGACCCTTGACCCAGCTGTTCAATTACAGGCGATATCAAACCTTTTATCTCTAAGATTCTGGAAAAGATAGTAGCACAGCAACTATGTTCTTATCTACATAGGAATGGCATAAATGAACTGTATCAGTCAGGATTTAGGCCTCATCACAGCACAGAGACAGCACTTGTTAAAGTAGTAAATCTCCTCCTATTGGCCTCTGTTTAGGGTTACATCACTATACTTGTATTATTCAACCTCAGTGCAGCTTTTGACACTATTTATCATAGTATTCTTCTTCACAGATTAGAAAATGTAGTAGGAATTAAGGTAGACCCTAAGAGGCCCTCTCGTAGCTCAGATCCTATTTGACTGATAATTATCAGTTTGTAGATTTAAATGGTGACCATTCTGCATGTTCTAAAGTGGAGTTTGGTGTTCCACAGGGTTCAGTTTTAGGCCCACTGCTTTTTCTCTTTACAGTACATGCTTCCTCTGGGCAACATAATTTGTAAGGATGGTAGTAGTTTTTAATGTTATAGTGATGACACAGTTATACGTCTCAGCAAAACCAGATGAGAAAAACCAGCTTACTAAAGTTGAGCAATGTGTGCAGGACATGGGAGATTGGTTGTTAATTAACTTCCTTCTGCTTAATCCTGATAAGACAGAAGTTCTAGTCATAGGACCACAAGCAGCTAAAAGCAAGTTTTTTGATCACACTGTAACTTTAAATGGCCATTCTGTTCCATCAAGTGCAACAGTAAAGACCTCGGTGTGATTATAGCTCCCAGCCCTTCATTTGAAGCACATGTATAGTAGATAATATTATCAGGACAGTAGGGGTGGGCAATATACCGGTAGACACATTTAACTGGTAGAAATTTGTCAACCGATAGAGATTTTGGTCTATCGTCTTAATCGCGGTTGAGATCACGTAATGTTGAAAGTTATGTAACCACGCTTCTATGGGAAGCCAAACACATCTAAAGTGGGACGAAACCGTGGCACCCGATTGAGCCGGCATGGGCAGACCAAATATCCAGACCCGGTGGAACCAACTTGAGCAGCGCTGCTCGAATCACAAACCTGCGCGACTCTGGTAGAAATAGACCGTGCCGACCATTAAAATACATTTTACTCCGCTGGGATGCACACGTACAAACCAGGCATGGCAAGGCAGAAACAATATTAAACAGTTTTGACATAAAAAAAAATGTTTTTAAATAAAAAAAACAGTGGGTCGCGCAGGTTTGTGGTTCGAGCTGCTCAACTTAGATCCACTGGGCTGCGTGAATAAAACAGATCATCTCTGCGCTATTCAGATAGTTGCGCTGTGCTGTCCATTGGGCTGCGCAGATATTTGGTTCAATCAGGTGCCACGGTTTCGTCCCACTTTTGATGTGTTTGGCTTCACATACACTTCGACAATGGAAGAAGACGGTGCAGCAGCAGTGAGTTTGCTTACATGTGACAAAACCAACAACAAGGAGATTGTAAAGAAAAAAAGGTACATCGTCTGTGTTGTGGAATTGGTTTGGGTATAAGAAAAGTGATATGAATGAGACGAACGTGATTTGCAAGGTATGCAAGTGCACTGTTTTAACACGTTGAAATAAAATAACATTATGTAAAACAGTTTCTTTGTGTTTGAATTTTTATTTATGTATTTTCAGATACAAATTGCTATACTGTGATAGAAGATTTTGGATATATTGCCCACCCCTGCAGCATTCTTTCATCTCAGAAATATTGTCAAGATAAGAAATATATTGTCACTAAACGATGCAGAAAAACTAGTTCATGCTTATATCACCTCTAGGTTGGACTATTGTAACGCCCTACTGTCTGGTTATTTAACTAGGTGCATAAACAAGCTTCAGTTAGTCCAAACTGCAGCAGCGAGAGTCCTCACTAGAACCAGAAGATACAAGCACATCACCCCTATCTTATCCACACTTCATTGGCTCTCTGTGGAACTTTGCATCGATTCTAAAATACTCCTATTGACGTATAAAGGATTAAATGGTCTCACGCCGCAGTATCTTAGTGAACTGCTTGTGTCTTACGATTCACCACGCCTACTTTGATTAAAGGATGCAGGCTGCTTATCAGTACCACGTATTATGAAAACTACAGCTGGGGGCAGAGCTTTTTTTTAACCCCAAAATTCTGGAATAGTCTACCAATTAATGTTCGGGACTCAGACACAGTCTCAGTGTTTAAGTCTAGGCTAAAAACCTATTTATTTAGCCAAGCATTTTTGCAAATAGATTTGCCTTAGGTAAAGGAGCAGATCTGGGGGACTCATGGACGTAGAGTATTACAGTGAACTGGTATGTTTAGATGCTGTCTTCCTCACTCTCATTGATCACTCAGGTTTGTTGACGGTGAGGTGATTGTTTGCTTTACATTTAGGAAGCCCTTATGTTTGTGTTTCCATCTGGCTCTCCCTTTTAGTTATGCTGTCATAGTTAGTCCTGCCTGCGTCCCTGCTTGCACTCTGCACTAAATATACATTCACATTATATGTGGTTTGACTGTGACCATACCTAACTGCCTTCTCTCCTGCTTTCTTCTCTTCTCTCTCTTCTCATCTCTCTCTCCCTCTCTTTCTTTCCCTCTCTCTTTTTCCCTCAACCTGTCTCTCTGTTGAGCTATACTTGCTTAATAGTTCAGGACTAGAGTTTCCTACAGTCTACCTGAGCCTCCAATAACGAACTGGACTCCATTTTACTTTAAACACATATCTTGTTATACTGAACTTCCAGTCTTACAGTATGATGCAGATCAATTCTTGCTATCCATTTCACCCAAATGAGGATGGGTTCCCTGTTGAGTCTGGTTTCTTCCTATTACCATCTCAGAGAGTTTTTCCTTGCCACTGTCATCAGGGACAATCTTATAATCTTATCATCAATCTTATAATTTGTTAACAAATGTCAATTGTTAAAAGCACTATACAAATAAATAAAATTTAAATGAACCTCTGGTAGAAGGCAGGCATGTACTCGTGAGCCACGGCTGCTCTCTTGTGTTTACCATCGGGCTCAGTGTAAAGCACCAACCGTGTCAGCTGGGAACAAGAGTATATATAGCTTTAGTTTGAGAAATGTTAGTTTTTTTAACCAAGTCTGGCTAAAACCAGTTTTAATAAGCAATTTTTTAATGAAGTATAAACATGTTAAAATATCTCTCAAATGATCCTTTTACAATGGGTGTAACTTATAAACTAATTATGAAGCTGTTATCAGCTTATGCTAAATATATACAGTATGTCCTATATAGACCACTTTCTAGTTTAGAACCCCTAGTGGGAGTTGGAGTAATATATAAATATACTTTAAACCTATAAGTAATTTCTTTTGGGCATGAGATTGGGCCAGTGCTGATTCTGAAATATCTGTGTGAAAATTGAGGGTCTCATAGGCATATCACGTACACCATCACTTTATACACCTGACATTATATCTGCTAGAATATTCTCGGCCATGTTGGATGTAGTTTTCCACAAAGTGGAACTAAAGTTAAAAAAAAAAACTTTTAATATATTAACATACAGTATTTAAATTACGAACTATTCCTGCTCAGGCGAAATATGTAAATTGACCAAAAAGAATAATAACTGTGGATCATTGGTAGCCTGTCAATTCAATTTGATTCTGTTTTTAAACCACAGAGAACAGATTCATTTTAAGAGCACTAATGTCATTCATTTAAAAAACACTTTAAAGCATTTTAATGTTTATTGTCTAATAATTTAATTATTTAAAAAAACACTAAAATGGTTTAATGCACATTGAAATGGTGTGAAACTTGACTCTTTTTTTTTTTAAATTTTAGAAAGTGATTATTTGTTTTTCTGACAATTTTCTACTCCACATTCTATTTGGGTAGGTAGCGGTATTGCACCAAACAAATAACACTTTTGCAAAATATGGGTATTTGCAGAAGTTGGAAGTGGTTTCTATTTTCTGCTAAAGCTATGGTATGTTTTAAGAAACATGGCAATTTTAGAGAATTATACATTTTCAAGTTTTCATGTTTAAGTTTAATATTGAATCGACTAACAAAGGGCTGATTACATTTTAAACCCACACGGCACTAGAAAATAATAGTAAAATCAGAGTGCAGGCATTGTCTGCCATAGCTAGTCAGATGCTCGACGCATGAAAGTCTAGTCTACAGTAAGTTGCACATCCATTAATTTCTACTGGTCAAGGCGCCAAACTAAATTTTAAATAAGAATGGACCAGGACTATTTTGCTCTAATACTTTTTAGTCTACATTGTTATCAATGAAAAGTCAGTGTAATAAATGTTTAAATGTATTATATTACACTGTTTAAGGACAGGTCCAGTTTTAAAAATGCACTCACATGGCTGACGTCAGCTGAAATAATTGATTCTGGAACTGAGAGTGCACATCACAGAAGCTCAGGTCTGGCTGCAAACTCCTTCGTATAGCCCCAATATAGGCAATAACTACAGTAGAATAAGGGATCCTACATCTACATCGACGACTGGCAAATTTTTCTTGAATGATAATGACACAGCAGGTCGACTATCCAAAACCAGTCTTGTGTGTCCTCTACTCTAATGGTGCATGGCTGCTTACAGTGTCTAAGTGGCATTGATTAGTTGAAATGTGGCACACATACACATACAGTGGGCGATTTGGGAATACACCAATTAGCCGGAGGAAACCCACCAAGCACAGGGAGAACATGCACACTCCACACACAGACCTGTGGCAGGAATTGAACCTTTACTTTTAAAGGCCAGAATTTTTCCACTAAACAAAACAAAAAAAACAATAAAAAAACATAATAATGCATTTCGGACATTTTTTATATTAAAGCGAAGGCATTCTGTTAAAGCAATTTGATATAGTCTCCTTGCTGTTTATCATAGCAGAATATATCAGTCGCCCAATTTATGTATACGCTAATATTGAGCGTTGTCTTTAATTTTGTCAAGTTATTTTGACTGTTTATTGCTTCTGATCACTCAGTGTTGTCCTGTTTAAGCTCTGTAGATAGTAGAATATTCAGTGTTGAGCTTCGCGGGATGAGCGTTTGATTGGGACTGTTTCGGCCAACCAGACTCAATAGGGCTAGTGCTGTTCCTACAAGCTGGTGATGATGTACTAAAAATACATAATCAATGCCCTCAGGTTTGTTGAAAACAATCTTGTGTGTGGCAGTGTGGTTTTAATACAGTTGGAATTGGCCCACGGGAGCGCAGTGTCATTTGAAATGCACATTACCCCTAATGGCCACGCCATTACACATAGCTGCCCTTAAATTAGCCCTGCTCGCCTGAACGCTTGCTATTATGATAATATTCGGAAATATATCTGCGCAGAACCGGCATGCTGGACAGCGTTTCAAGCCATGGCGAAACTGCTGTATGTAACTTTGCATATGTAATTGGCATCATGAATTAATCCTTGTGTCTTTTGTGCGGCTGGTCGTTTATTGCGCATAAGGGATGAAAGAAAAGGCTGTGAGGAAAGGAGCACAGGAGCGAGGGACGGCGTGTGGGTAGTTGGCATTCTGCTCTCTTACAGGTAGATGACAAGAGGGCAGGTGTGAGTGGGTTGAGTCTGGACATGACCCAGACGCTCTCGCTGTGAGGATTATGAAGGGAACATGAGAGGGAAAACAAATCTCCCGCTTTAAAGCGATTCAGTATAACTTATAATTTAATGTTGAGCCAGACTGGAGCTTATTCTTGTATAATGTGGGACCTTTTATTGTTAGTTTAACAACTATTTTTCATCATGGGTGGGAAAAAAAGAAATAAAGAAAAAAAAACATAAAATAGGATTTGAGCATACAGTACAGTGAAATGGCATTATATTACAGTTATATATTCTCTGCATGCTTGCTGGGCTTTCTCTGGGAACTCCGGTTTCCTCCCACAGTCTAAAGACAAACTGATTATGCTAATTGGTGTCCCATTGTAAGTAGGTGGGTGTGTGTCCATAGTGCAGGGTGTACCGTGCCTTATGCCTTGTGACCCTGGGATAGGCTAAGGGACATAGACCTTTTGCACCTGATGTCATGTCACCTGTCTACCATGGTCCCACCTGATTCTGAATTGCTAAAGGGATGTTACTCACCTGATGCCAGCGCCAAAACTCACATTGAAAACAGTCACGGAAGCAGTTTTAGCAAAAAAACACATCTGATCACATCCTTATTCATCTTTGAGAACGCTTTGTTAGTAATTGCTTACTGTATAATTAGTTCCGAATTTTCATCGAACCGTCTGTGTTGTGGTTCACAGCTCACATAAGCTTCAAAGCTAGCTAGCTTCTAAGACAAGGCTGGATCCCAAATCCCTCTCTAAACCCTGATCAAGGGCACTACTAAAGGGCACTGAGTCTGAAAAAAATCAGCAGTATAGAAGTTATCAGTTGCTAGGTTACTCTTTTATCTGTATGACAAAGCATAAGGCAATCCGGTAGGTCATCAGATAGTCATCAGGTAATATTCCTGTGTGTTTCTGGCTCTGAAATACACCTTGAATGTAAGCATCAACGAATATACCTAGTAGTCTATTTCGATTACCGGAAATTCTTCTGTCTTCTGTTGTAACTGACATCATTGTAGTCACATGTTTGAAAAGGGTCTATAATGGTAAGAGGGGAGTAAGAGAGTAAAGCATATACTATAGTGTAAGAGAGTAAAGCATATACTATACTGTATATACAGTACATATGTATGTCTTTCATGTGCCTTTATGGAATAGAATTAATGACAAAACCTATTGTGGAAAACTGGAACTTATCGGACAAATTGTTTTTAAAGAAAAAAATGTTGTCTTTTTTAAAATAAAAACCAGCTAGATCTGTTGTTTCGCAGTATCTTCCATTATAACATCTCTCCCTCTGGCAGGAACCTTAATAGTTCTTGCGTAGAAATTCTAACTCTTTAATAATCCTTTTATTGTTCCTTAGAAATTATCAACATTATATGTGTAGCAGATGTCAAGCACAAAACTCGATTCAGAGCTTGAATTATATTGTACCTAAGTGTGCAGAGCCTGCATTTTATTGCATTAGACTACTAATGTATTACAATGGAACCTTGGATTACGAGCATAATTTGTTCCGGAAGCAGGCTCGTATTCCAAAACACTCGTGAATCAAATCGAATTTTCCCATAAGAAATAATAGAAACTTAAATTATTTGTTCCACAGCCTCAAAAAATAAATACTTAAAAATAATTTACACTGGCCTCCGAGTGGCGCAGTGGTAAAGCGCTCGCCCTATCATCCGGAGATCGCTGGTTCGAACCCCGGGTGATGCTGTTTTCCTCTCACAGCCGGAGGCACAGAGAGAGCTGATTGGCCGAGCTCTCTCAGGGGGGAGGGATGAGAGGTACTTGTGCTCCCACATTAGTCACGGCGCTAAAGCCAATCAGGGGCGTCTGTGAGCTCGCGCACACGGAAGGAGCGGCTAGTGCTTTCCTCCGAGTGTGTTACTCCGCCCCTAACGGTGCGTGAGCGAACAGTTCGAAAAGATGCGGTCGGCTCGCGTCACGTGGTTCGGAGGAAACACGGGATAGCTTTCGTCCTCCCGACTGAGTGGTTGTAGTAGCCTTGATGTGTGTGGGAGCCCCCTAGTGACGGGGAGTAATTGGCCACGACTAGATTGGGGAGAAAATCGGGGAAAAAGAATTGGACAGGACTAAATAAAAAAAAAAATAATAATAATAATAATAATAATTTACACAAAATATTAAGTAAAAATAAAACAAATTAATCTGCACTTTACCTTAAAAAAAGGTCAAATAAATCCCAACACATAAGTGTTTCCATTTGTGCATGCAGGCGCTGTGTATGTGTGTGTGTGTGTGTGTGTGTGTGAATCTAAAGTAAGCTCCCCTCTCCCCCTTCTCTCCTAACACAGTAACCCTTCCTCCACTTTTTTTTGCACACGTGCGCACACAACATAAACACATACACACACGCGCGTGGTCACATTGTTATAGTAAACAGTGCACGGATGTTGATTATACCAGTGAGAGATGACCCACTAAGAGCCAGCAGGGGAGTCGATTACCCACAATTCCGAAGCGCAATAGAAAAAAAAAACGTTGGCTCAGTGGTGATAACGTGATGCTCGGCATCAAAATAAGAAGCGCATGCGTGATACATGATACTCGGTACTCGTAAACCAAAACTAGTTCGTTGTCCAAGTCAAAATTTATTAAAAATTCTTAATAAGATTTAATAAAATGACTCGCAATTTGAGGTTTTACTGTATGTTGTTAGCAATGCAATGTGGATGTATTACATTTCACAGAATTAGAATAATTTGTGATTTGTGGTCACTGCTGTGTTTACATGCATAATTGACCTGTATGAAACAAGTCCCGGTATACGGTGTGCAAACATGTCACATATATTCAAGTGGCATTGCTTTGTTTTATGTTAGTGAGCCAGTAAGTGAAAAGATGTTCATGATTCATGAACGTCGTGATGTGATATTTTTGTACTATGTTCACGATATGCCATTAGAAAGGACATCTCACTAGGAGAGCTATTTAAGAAGCAAGCTGTCACATTTGCAAAAGATATATTAATGATAAATTTTTATACTGAAACATAAACAGAACAATTACCAGCCATTATGAATTGCTGCCTTTGCTTTGCGGAGTCTTGCCAGGGTGCGCTCAGTGATCCAGGCTTCTTAAACACTACTATCTCATGCACATATCTCTGAGCTCTGTGCCTGTCCAGGAAACAATTAGTTTAGCAAATAATCTGTCAGGAACTAGTTATTAGCTGTGTGCCGAGGATAACATTATGCTATTGTTTATTAGTCTTTTAGCAATGTGTTGACTATTTAATCACTTTGAAATTCTCAATTACACACTAGAGTCCCCACATACAGTTTTTTGTGATTGTTTTTTTTTTATAAAGGGTTTTGCTTCTGTATTTCAGAACTGTAGACCTGGCTTGTATTTTTTTGTATTTGCCCGCCAGCAAAAAATTGTAATTTCAATACCATCAAATATAACCTTTGACCTGCAATTTCAATACAGTCAAATATAACCTTTGACCTTTCAATCTTTTATGTTCTATAGAGACTGGCCAGGGAGGCAGAGCTGATCCAGACATTGCACCCCTGGAGGGACAACATTTCAGTAAGTGTGCCTTTATTGATTGCTTTCCAATAATTCCACGTAATTATACAGTAATATGGATTCATGTACCTTCGTTCTTTGAATTAATGCAAGACTATGATAGTGATAGAGCCCCATATTTTGTTAGGATCCATCATTGAGGCACAGTGAATAAAGAGGAGGCATGAACACACTTACGTATAACAATATTAAGTACACTGTCTGGCCAAAAGTCCCAGAATTATTATTTTTTTGACTGCTTATAGCTTTAATTGTGGCATGGCCAAATGTGGTGGCCGTAAGTACTGTTCATCATGATTCACCGCAAGTTTTAGCGCTGTGATTAGGTTTCCATCTTTCCGCACGTCTGTCCTTGCATAGTCAAACTGCATAGGTGAGATAGGGGTATACCAGCAGGAATAACACAGCGGGGCGGATTATCAGGGGCGGGGCTTGTAGGACGACTTTCACACATACACACACTATTTCGAACGGTACTTTGTACCGTGTTACACTTAACACTAATTACTAATTATAGGTTATATATATATATATATATATATATATATATATATATATAAATATATATATTATAAACAAGTTTTTGTCGTGATTCTCCATTGCTAACACACACTGTATCTTGGGCTTATAATCCTCGTACATGGTGGAAAATTACTAAAATATGGGCAAGTAATTTATGTCAAAAAGACATAAATAATGCAGTATTTTAATTTACAGAGCAAAAAACTTGACACTGCCATAATGTAAGCACAAGTGCATAGACAAGAGTCGTGTTAGCAAAAGTCAAAAGACAAACACATAAAGTTAATGTAATCCAAATACAAAACATTACTTGTATGAAATGGGGGAAACAGCGGGGCTTCGGTTGCTGTCGGAGAGAACGAAAGACATGCGCAAATGTCAAGTGTCTGATCTGTCATCGACCGTGGAGCTCAAATAAAGAATGTGTTAAAATTGGCACGTCTGATAGTCTTTTAAATATTTATTGTTTCACCTCATCCCATCGCACATACCTCTGGGGCACGCCTCACAGTTCGAATATCTCTGGCCTAGAAAATGAAGCACTGACACCGACGGTTTGATGAGTGATTTCCTGTCAGTTGCTGTCATTTTTTTCTGCAGCGGCTGAACATTCAAGAGCCGTTTTACGCTCATACAAACATTGATTATTGTATATTCTAGTCCTTATTCACAGCGACGTACTCGAAATATCCTTCACAAAAACATTGGCACCACACACACTCTGCCGTCTGTCTCCAGGGAGACCATGCTTGCTGTTATGCTACACTTCCTACAAATGGAATTTTAACCCCATGCCTCCCGAGGGATATTTGAGAAAAGACTCTAAAGCTAATAATTATGAAGCCTCCTCACTGAGAGAGCCCATTTCTGTTCATGGCTGCTTAGCCACTGCACTCACAGGGAGGCAGGGAGAGAGCTGCCTATCACGGCACACACTCCTCGCTCAGAGCTCTGCAACTAAATGCATGTTTTATAGCATCGCATGCATGCACACAGACATTGCACGCTTTTAAAACACTTGCGTCTGTGCATTTTGTAAATGAAAATGGTGTCACACATTACACAGGTAAAGTACTCGTCGTATGTCGTGTGTAAACACCCAAAATGCATACCTTCCTTTTTTTATTATTTTATTCCTCTTTACATTTCTTCCTTCCTCACTCTCTCCTCCCTTTTTTCTTTTTTCCCCACCTCTCTGTCTTTCCTTCTCCAGCGTGTTATCAGCCCTCCTCATTTCTAATCAGCCATGAAAACAGTTTGAAAATGTCATATTGTTGCAAACACTGCAAATGAGACCTAATGGGGGTGCGGGCATTAATAATGTATCATGGGGATGATTTCATTTGCTTTTATAATTAGCCCAGGTAATGAAGCACTGTGGAGGCCCGAACCATTTCAGAACCTTCACACGAGAGAGGGGGATGAGACGTGTCCTTTAGTGAGGACGAGTGGTCTTGTTGATTCTGACTCTCTTTCTCTCTCTCTGTCTCTCTGTCTCTCCAGCTTGTTTGGCAAATGTTCCCTGTTTTTTTTTATTTGGCTGAAGACTGCTGACTGACACTGTAATTAGATTAGGCCTCCATGCTTTTTGGGCACATTAGGGACCCAGAGTGAAAAGCATGTTAAAGCATTTGGAGGGAGGAATAGACACTAAGAGAAAAAGACATAGATGGAAGGATGGAAGGGGAAATTATTTTTGTAATACTATTGAACAGATAGTGTGCACACCCCAATAAGGCCTGATATTTTTGATAACTTGAAAAATGGGTGGGTTCAAAGACTAGGTGTCCTATGCTGTTTAACATATAAATATTAGCGAACTAGCAAAGTTCTCGTGCTTGTAGTTGTGTGTCTTCTGCATACACTGTCTATACACGGTAAATGATTGCGTCGATTGGCTCTGTTGAGGAGGCACACCAACTTCAAGGGAAAAAAAGCACTAAATCGGAAAAATTATTCTAGATGCTGTGGTATAATCTGGCACATAACCGTTCATAACTTCACCTTTACTCAACATTTTGATTTCGTTTATGGTGCAGGTTTAGCTTCAGGCAAATACACATGTACTGCCAAAATTTGGTTCAATTCTGTCCAGCCAGTTTTCCGTGATGCAGTGACAGATGGTACAGAGACAGACAATCAGATCTCCAATCTCCAAGAATTTGACTTGCTGTTCCAGTACTTTTGGAGCATACTGTGTATCAGTGCCACTGCTATAGCCTGATTAACATCACCCACTGTGGAGTGTGTCAAGTCATAGAAAATATAGTACGTTAACATTGTACTGTATATTAACTCTCCTAGTATAGCTGGATCATAACAAATCGCCTTAGACTATTTGGATTAGTAACACTAATGCACTCATCCGAATAAGTCTGTGTCAATATACCACTTGTAAATGAAAAAATTAACAAAGTCAATTTTACAGCCAGTGGTTAGATCAACATAAACCTAACTGTCCAAGTTAGATATTTACCCAAGCTGTTGCTTTGAGTCATCCAGTGTCTGATTTGATTAATGCTGAACACAAATCTAGGCTGAAGGTGGCAGGGTGGCTCACAGCTCCAGGCTCCGCAGTTCATTACTGTCTCTATAGAGATACACACCTTATCGCCATGTTCGGAAAAACTCTTCTGAGGGTCAGATGTCCTGGCATTCCTGTAGGCTAAAGCCCAATTGTCTTTAGGGCTCACAAACACCTTTTAGCCGGTAAAACTGCATACATTCGGCCCTATTAGTGAGCTGTATACAAACCCACAGCATTAAAGTGAGAAATTTCGCATTCCTAAGTATCGAGTATGCCCGGATTTATCTTCTTGAGCTCTCCTGTGTTTGCGTGTAATGAGGAAAATGTCAGGCTTTAAATCATGTGATTAAAGATATGAGTGTATGTCCGCTTATGAGTAATATGAATATCAAAATATGGGTATATATGTGCATATATACTGTGTGTATGTAATGTCTGCATTATTGTGTACGAAACCATTCACTATTTTCAGACTAAAATAACTAACTAGATATAACATTAATTTTAACAAGAAATAAATTACATTAACATTACAGAAGACTATTTGCATGGCTGTTAAGAAAGCAACATATTACTGTACATGACAGACCAGTTTTCAGATGGAATAAAAAAAACTCATGTAGGAATAGCAAAGAGCAAGTGTGACAAAGTTACAAGAAGAACCAACTAACTGTCTAAAAGTCCTAGGCACATACAGTAATGCCATCAGCAAATCCAAAAAAATGCCATAAGCAAAGATGCTTCTAAAAACATCTCTACATAGAATGAAACTTTTATAAAGAACACTCAAGAGTAATAAAATAAACACAGTCAATATTCGGTGTGATAACCTTTTGCTTGAAAACCAATAGTGTTCGATACAGATGTGAACAGTTTTATTAATAAAACAGCTGTTAGGTTTTGCGTGCTGGAAAATGAGTTCTTTTGGTAACATTGTCATAATTGTTCCTTTCTACAGGCATGCAGGTATTTTCTGTAAATGTTATTTATGTATTAATTCTTAAGGTTTGTTTGGAAATAGTGAATAGTTTTGTATATAATAATGCAGGCATTATTGCACGATATGCAGGCATAACAACAATTGTACTGCAGACAATATGGTTCCTTTTGCACAGTATTATATATATATACACACACCTGATATACATTTGCAATGGATGTTTTTTTGGTTGGTGTGACCTATAAAAACATGTACACACAATTAACTAAAAAATAAAGGAGACCAAGAGTCATTTAAAGTTTTCTCGTTATAGTTTGTTATACTATAAGCGTTCCACACTAACTAACTACCCTTAGTTTCATTTAACGTATGCATTACACTGTAGATGTTCCAGCATTTCTATACAGCATGTTATTTCTACAGGCTATTAAATCTAAAGTCATGAAGCTGGCAACAACAATCCCAGTTTTAGCACTACCTGTGGCTTGTTATGATTGCAGATTTGATTTTGCTCCTTAAGAGTTTCTTCACGGCTGCATACCCTAGCCGCTCTTATAAGTCCAGCCATCGTAACGAATGTGCCAGTCGGCCATTACGGCCATTATAGTGGGCTGTTGTGTTAAAGACTCGTCGTGCTCGCAGTAATCTCAACAGTGGAAGTGGAGCTGAGGCCCGTTTAAATCCATCTGAACGCAACAGCGTGTGAAATGGACATCAAAGTGGTTTATTGCGTCTTATATCTCAAGGTCATTTGTGCTCACTGCTCCGTCAGATTTGGTTTGTGACCTGTTTTTCTGTTGATTAATGCAAGAGTCTTGGTGTTAATCTTCTATGTGACTTCCAGCTAATAATCATGTCTCACTGCAAGTCAATGTACAGTATATTAATATTCTCTCATTCGCTTAGGTTAGTCAGATGTTATTAAATAGGGCATGAATAAATATGTATTGTTTATCAAAACAGTACAGATCTATCATCTGGTCTCTTTTAGTGTCTTGAAACTGCATCATGAATATTATGTAAATGATTTGTTTTATACAAAATGACTAAAAGCAGTCACAATTCAATTCAGAGTCTATGTACACATGAGCAAGGCATTCAGTAACTGTACACTGTACAATGTATTTTGTAATCTTAAGTATGTAAGTCAGCGTAAGTAACATAACATCATACAACAAATATCATACAACTACAAACGAAAATAATTATGGCAGCATGACTATTAATAAGCTGATGAACCTCTGAATGCAACTGACCACTTAATAAACCAATAGTGTTTCAAATCCATTTTACCCAGACATGCTAAAAGCACTGATTTTTCACTCCCATGCCACTGCTTCTTGTGAGCTCATATTCCAGACGAATAAACAAACAGCACATAAAAATATTAATTTCAGACCTTCTTCACCCTGAACCTCGTTGCCTTTTTTCAGAGGTTAAGACTTAGACATGGACGGATGGATTGATGAATGGATGGATGGATACACCTATCAGCCATAACATTTAAACCAATGATAGGTCAAGTGAATAAAATTAATTGTCTCATTACAGGGGCACCTTGTCATGGTGTTGGATATATTAGGCAACAAGGAAATAGTCAGTTCTTAAAGTTGATGTGTTGGAAGAAAGAAAAATGGACAAGCGTAAAGGTTGAAAAGGCTAAACTGTGATGGCTGACTCAAAGCAACTCCAGTGGTTTGCAGTGGTTAGTACCTACCAAAAGAACCAGGGTCAGGGTGACCAAGATTCAGTGTTGCATGTGAGGACACTTGCCCATCTGCTCTGATCCCATAGAATACTTCAGCTACTGGAGCACCCAAAAAAACCAAAATAAATAAAAACATTAATGCTGGTTCAGATAGAAATAGAAAGTTGCCAGAACACACAGTCAGTCAGGATGCCCATGATCACATTTGTCCAACCCCAGAAACGCCTATAATGGGCACATAAATTAATGAATGGGAGTAACCCAAGAAGAGACACACTATGGAAAGAAGGTGAGTCGACAAAGGCAATGGTCTCCCACGTCTCCATCTGATTCTGTGAGATGTACTGGATAAAAAAAAGTCATACTTGGAGACCTCACTTCACAACTTACAGGACTTAAAGCATCTGCTAGTAATTTATTTGTGCCAGATACCACTGCATATCTTCAGAGGTCTTGTGGAGTCACTGGCTTCCATAAAGAACATCCAATAAAGCAAGACCAAAACTTACCTTTGCTGCAGCGAACCTCATTTAGAGTTACCAGGAATTAGAAAGTGTGTTAAGATATCTGAAGCACAGCAGTGTGATGAAATATTTTAGCTCTCATAAGCTGACTCATTGGATTTGATATCTGTTTTAAATATATGCTCATAAGGTCGAAGATGCATAGTCTCTTAATTATTAGCATTAGTTTAGTCTCAGAAAAGAGCACAGACATGTAACTGTGGTAGACTAAGTTCTTTACGCCAGCCTGTTTTATTAGACATGTTAGAAGGCGAGAGTAAAGCAAAGGATCGGGGCGAGAAAGAAAGGGATGGAACGGGAGAGGGAGGACATGAGCTTTCCATCCGATCGTGGCAGCTGCTGTATGTTTGAAATGCATTAGCACTAATAGCTGTGCCATTAGGGGAAAGACGAGAGGCACTCTACAGATGGAGGGAGAGAGAGAGGGAGTGAGGGAAAGAGAGAGAGAGAGCGAGGTGATGGGAGAAGGAACCATCTTCCAGGCCATTTACTGCAATCATCATTCTCTAATCAATCAAACCTTTCATCATAAGTCAAGCACGTGTGTATATGTGCATGCAATAGTCTACATTATTGCAAGAGAGCCCTTGTGCTTGATAATAGATGCTGTACATCCATGTAGTACTCTGTTTTTTTCTCAAGCATGATCACAGGTACAATGCTCACGCGCTGTATTCGGATTCTACATCAGAAAATACACGATGGTCAAAAATGCATAAAAGTTAGATGGCTTTCAGGTACAGTCTTATACACTGTATACATCCGTTAGCTAAGGCTGCCTCATAAAGCACCTGCATTTCACACCCTAGTGGTTGGTGGAGAAACTGCAACATGTAGCAATAGAGCTGTTGCCAAGAGCAACTCAGTACCGCTCACTGTGCGTAATAAAGCTTTTTGTTTGAGATGATTGGCTCTACAAAGGAGGGAAAAAAGGGATGCCCTCTGTACTTGTCCCTCAACAGGCTGAAAGAAAAAAAATCTTGAAGGGAAACCATTCAGGCACTACCGAGGCGGGGCCTATTTTAAGGCTGATCCCTGTCTTGCATTTTAAACGCATGTTTGTACGTGAGTGTGTTCCTCCTTTGTTGATTAAATTAAACCCCTTTTAAATTATGACCCAGTTTCTGATTAAAATCAGAACAGCGGTTAATGATTAGGATCTTCGAATGTTGAGATTTCAGCTGGACCTTCAGCAGAGTCGTCTAGGTGATAGACAGTCTTTGCCTTGTCCTACATGTGCACCGAGAGGCTGTGATTTTAGCATAAATAGGTAATGACAGGCTTCTTGTGCATTAAAAAAGAAAGTTTGTTTGCCGAGCAGCTGTCGTACCAGATCAGCGGTGCTGTTGTCTGAGAAAAAAGAAAAAAAAGGAAAGTAACTCACAAGTAGAACTGACTAAAATATCAAGAAACTCACCACCTGTGATATACACACATGCACCGACAGACATATGCACACGTTCTCATGCACACGCTGACACACACACACACACACACACACACACACCTGCTTTGCCGGCTGCCTCCAGCAGTTGCCTTGGTGACCCGTCAGGTTTGGTAATTTCAGCTTCCTGATTGCAGCACTAGCTGTAATTTGCTAAAGTGTCTCTCCTCAAGGGTTCACCTACTGTATGTCTCTTTTTCCTTTTTTTCCCCTCTCATCAACACACTTTTCCTTTTCACTTGCTGAGTCTTAACCGAAAATTTAGAAAACTCCTTGTGTGGGAGACCTCAAAAGATACGCTTGAAATAAACACTTGTGCTAAATCTAAATGCATAACATATAAGAAGAGCGAGGAGACTGAGTGTGGAGATAATACTGAAATAGTGCTCATGTGTAGTCGTTTGGAACTACAGTCCTAAGCTGTGCTCAGACGTTTGCAGAGAAACCCAGTTGTGTCCACGAGATTCGGTTCTTAAACTGACTGAACTCTTGCATCGCAGCTTAAATGCGGTGCCTGACAGTGTGCTTTAAACACAATATATAATGCACACATTCATGCTTCGGGCTCAATATTGGGGGGCGTGAGTTCTCAACCCATGTAAGGGGTGTCAGAGAACAATGAAGCCAAATGAGCCCCTCCTAACCCCCCATAATCTATCTATCTATTTATCTATCTATCCATTTATCCATTCATCCATCCTTATATCTATCATAAAAAAATTCACTTTGTATAAAAGCACCAAATTTGTATGTATTTCTTGTTCCAGTATTAGTAAATTTGTAAACAACATACCTCCTGTTGGGAAGAAATGTTTCACTGTTTCCTGTGGACAAACCAACAACTTAAAATTGAGTATACATGCTTGCTATTGCTTGTGGCAGCGGGGTGTGTGCATTATTGTTCGCTTCCCAGTAACATTGAGAAAAACAACCATTTTATCATGTTTTGTACTGTATCAGTTTTCCGGTAAATTAGTAAATTTAATTTATGATATTTGCAGGGTTGAAATGGACAGTTTTGATTATTTTATGGAGTTGGAAATTCCCCCACTCCACAACCACTCTCAACATCCATTCTGAAGCTATGGAATGTCTTTTCACCCAATTCAAATTATGCATACTATATTTTTTGTGGACTGACCAGTGACTTGCTGTAACTCCAGTATCAACATTTTTGCCCTTGTACTTTGTTTTATCTTGCAAAAGAATTCAAAAAGACAATTACATAATTTTTTTTACATAATCTTTTTGCTTTTCAATACACTTTGTCTATCAGTCAACAAGCTTTTGTATCCATCATAATTTTTTTTTTTTTTGATGAGCTGCGAGCCATGAATTTACCACTCTCTTCAATACTTCATAAAAATTGAATCTGCTTCCACATAGAGCTGCTTTCAGGGGACCAAACAGGGTTAATTCTGATGGAGCGAGATCAGGACTACTGTATATGGAGGATGCTTCAACACCTCAAAACGAAGTTTTTGCATTGTGTCGACACTGTGGGCAGAAGAGCGCAGACATGCATTGTGTTTCATCTGAGGTTGGGCTTCAGCTTTTCAATCAGCATCTCACTGTTAGAAGCACTGTTGATTGTTGAACCTTTTTCCTGATAATGTTCCAGTACTGACCCTTGAGAATCCCAGAAGATTATAAATATACATTATCCAACTTGACTTTCGAACTTTTCTTGGATGTTTCCATTCCATACTTTGCCGGGCTCGTAGTGATGAATCCATGTCTCGTCACCAGTAATGATTAAAACTTTCACTTTCCTTAGAGTATGGGTCCAAATTATGTTTGCAGATATCTACACGGCTTCCATTTACGCTCTTTAGTGAGTTGTTTCAGGTCCCTCAGATCACAATAAAAACTTATCAGTGCATACTGCTCTTCTTTCATGCAAATCACAAGTGGGGCATCTATTTTTACTCTTTCCACAGTTACAAATGAACTGATGTACCACTTTCACACCTGCACAGCAGTGACTGGGGAGACAAGAGCCTTGAACAGGATGCGACTTTAAGACAGGCCGATAAAAGTTTTAATATAACCAGATTGCAGATAATTTTTGACTCACCCTCATACTAGACTCCAAATTTGATGTGTTTTTTTTTTTATTTTGGCCACACTTCCAGTCCAGATTCAGTCCTCATTTTGCAGTTATTATAACCTCCTATTTCATTGAGAGGACTTTGCTCTACATTTTGGAGTGTGGCAGTAGGGATTTGTGCTAATTCAGCATTCACAAGAGCATTAGTCTGGTCAGGTACTGATGTTTGGTAAGAAAACCTGGCACACTGTCAGCAGTCTCCTTCATCCCTAAGGTGTCAGGGGGGGTTGAGGTCAGGGTTTCGTGGAGACCTCTTGAGATCCTTTACTCCAATTTTGGCAGAGCACATCTTCATGGAGCTGGCTTTGTTCACGGGAGTGCTGTCGTGCTGGAACAGGTTTGAGCCTCTTAGTTTTAGTAGAGGGAAATCTTATTGCTACAGTATATAAAGACATTCTCTGTGATTTTGTGGGATCCATATGATATAACCGGGGTGAAGATATGGGTGTGATGGTCAGGTGTCCACGGGTATATAGTGTGTCTAATTAGTATATAGCATGTACTATGTCTTTTAAATTTGTACTGGTTAAGTTTTTTGCTCTGTTTAAAAGTTTTATAAGAGAATACTTTAGAAACAACCAATATCTGAAAACAATCTGGCAACTTTGGAGACATAAAATCCATGTGAGTTATTTTGTGCCTTTAGGTTGCCAGATTTTTAACATAAAGTGGGTGTATTGGTTTTTCAACAACCTGAAGGGCCACCTTAAAACTCAGCATGAGTACCTGCATAAGCTGGGTCAGAAACCAGAAAACTTTGCTAAATACATGACAGAAGTAAACTTTATTTTAGATTTTTTTTTTTTTGGCCAAGTGCAAAATGAAACCACAAATCAGACTGTAAATGCAGCAGCACAGTGAAAAACAGCCTCAGCAGTAAAATAACACAATGAGACAAGAAAGCAAAGTGACCTATAACATACTCTTCTAAATCAGACCCACAGGCATTGTGGGTTTGTGAGCTTCTCTAAGTCCGTGTCCTGCCACGGTCCCCTGGGCTGAAGCCATGTTGAAAGAAACTTGGTTTCTGCAAAGTGCCGGTGCTCTCTCGTGTGTAAAACTGCACCATCGATCCCTTTAACCGAGGCTAGGGGCGAGATCAATATTCCACCAAATCCACGCAGCCATGCTCCAGAGGACAGCAGCACATCTCATCACACACCAAAACCCCATGGAGGACCGTGTGTGTGTGTGTGTGTGTGTGTGTGTGTGTGTGTGTGTGTGCATGTGTGTGTGTGTGTATTTGACCAAAATTTGCAATGGTTGTAAAGCATGTGGTGTGAAAAGAGTGTGTTGTATTGCTTTCATACTGGTTGGGGAAACACATACATATTCCAACAATTATATTACACTCTACAGTTACCGTTTTACACGTATCCGTGGACCGGACAGTCCGTTGACCTTAGTGCTGTATGTTATGCGGCATATTTCCAGCCAATGTAGATTCCTACTTCTGCCTTCCACAGCCTAGCACAACGCCTCCTCTCTAGTCCTGATGGGCGTTACAGTTCATTTTTTTCCATACTTAGTTGTGTATATTGGTAATATATCACAGATCTGTGTGTACTTCGTGTTTACGGAGATACTTGTGCTTGTTTCTCTTTGTCTCTTTCCATCACGTGTCCTTGGCCAGCACTGGCCTCCTGAAACGCTTGTGCCGATTTAGAGCGACTTTGCGACGGAAATGATTACGTTCGCAAATAACATGTTTCTTGCTCGCCGGCGCTGATTGTTGATTGGCCACTCTTAGGTCAGGTCTGAAGAGGGGGCGGCTGGACAAGCTCTCCCTTAAAGAGCTGCAAGGAAAAGAAGAACGGATTGAGAGATGTAGAAAGAAACAAATGATCAGGGTTATACATCTTTTAATATAATCTGCACAGAGTTGTGTAGGAAATAATTAAACAGATACAGAGAGGGACAGGCAGAAAGTAGTGGGTTAGTGAAAACGCTAGAGCGACTGGAAACCCAAAGGACGAAGAGAAATATGAAAGAAAAGCACTGGATACTAAGATAGTGGGGTAATTAAGTCTCAACCAGCATGGAGTCAGCGTTGGAGTTTGCTCTCCCTCCCAACCCTGAAAGTACGGCCAATTTCGCTCTGATGAACTGCCGGGTAAAAGAACTCATGATCCACCGCCAAATTTTAGTTGCAAATACATTGTATATACACAGGATGTTATGAGATGAAAAAACGACCTTTTTTCTCTGTATAACCCTCTGCTACACTAATGCACTTACCTAATGCACACATCAGGGTAGAACGTTTTCTCAGCCACTATTAGTACTGCCTGTTTTTACGTCTGAATTGCTGGCCTCCCAGGAACTCCTTTGGAAATGGTTTGGAGTGAGGTCAGGACTATAATAATAAGGATGATAATTAATAATTATTTGTCACACTCAAGCTATACACTATACACTGATTGTATGAAGGATGTGGCAGTAACTCCTAGTTACTGAGTTCCTGTAATGTGCAAGTGGTGTTTGTGAATAATTGTTAGTACAGCTCCTACAGATAGATGAGTCTCTTCCATAAGTTATGGAATGATCAGGGGTTCCACTCATAGAAAGGCTGGGATTGTCAATCACACATATACAGCCTTTTTTTTTAAATGTTTGCACTATTTAATTGTTTATGCCATTGTTCACAAGGAATTTCATCAGAAGTCCCAGGTCTGACTTGAACGCCCCTTATATATGCATGTGCTTCTTACATATTATATTATTACTAATACAAGCTAAAATCTGATTTGTTTCCAATCTGTATTCCTATATACTTTTTAATCTACAAGATTAGGCTGAACATGCATAAGGCAGTGAGACATATGTGTGCATGTGTGTGTGCGTGTGTGTGTGTTCCTTGATTGCGCAAGAACACACACAGCGAATGCTGCTCCTCACCTTGGAATTTGCACTGCCTATTTTAGCCTTTTAATCTAGTCATGTAGCAGCTTATCTGCATTCAAATGAACATCTGCATGTTGCTCAAGTGCTCTGTAATCGTTTCAAGGCTCTGGTATTAGGAATGCCTGCTGATGAGCAAGCCGCACCCTCGGGCTCCCATCATGCCGTCTGTTCCGGAGGGTCTGGAATCCATGAAGACACAGGCTTTACTACAGGTTGCTTTTTAGTAGACTTTAAGGCAGCTCTGTAGAACACAGGATGTCAATGCTGTAAATTTCATTTATGATCTATTAAAAATGTATTTTTAAGTTTTTTTTTTTTTTCATTTTTATTAAATTGATCAGGCATTTCTGTGACTTTAACCTTGTTTCTCATGTCATAGTCAAATCAGGTGTTTTAGAAATAAGAAACGAAATGATTTAAAGGGGGAGAAAAAGGATGTTCTCCCAGCTGAGTGAATTATTTTCATTCAATTATTTTCTTTAAAGAAATAAAAGAATAATCTTTCCTCCAGTAGAAATAATGAGAAATTTCATGTATTGCTAACATTGGCTTTTTTGTTGTTGTTGTTGTTGTTGTTGTTGTTGTTAAAGTGCCCCTATTATGCCATTTTAAAGGTTGCTAATATTGCTAAATGAGTCTCTTAAAACAGGTTTACATGTTTTAAGACCAAAAAACACTTTAGTTTTTCTCCAAAAATAGATTTAATTTTACCCCATTTCTAAATGATTATTAAACGACTCGTGTGAAGCAGTTTGAAGATTCAGTCTGTCTAAACTCCTCCTTTCCGTGAGCCCTCACTATAGCCCATCTTCTATAACGCTTATCCTGTCTGTGTACAGGGTTGAAGGGGCCTGGAGACTATCCCAGGTGTTACAGTAGGTTACACCCTAGACTAGGTGCTAATACATCACAGCACACACACTATGGGCAATTTGGAAAGACAAATTAGCCTAATCTGTATGTCTTTGGAGGAAACTAGAGACTGGAGTACACACAAGCACAGGAAGAACATGATGCAATCTCCACACACACAGACCTGAGGTGGGAATCAAACCCTTAACCATGGAAGTGCGAGGTCACAGTGCTAACTACTACGGCACCATGCCGCCCTGACCTATTTATGTAAAATGCTGTTAAACCAACTTGTAGAAATTGATTGCGAGATTTATTATTTGCTAGGCATATATAGTCATGCTGTATAAAGGCGGGGCAGCTCAGTGTGTAAAGGCTCTGGATTACAGTTCAGAAGGTCATCAGGTCGGTTACTGGCCTCACCAGGCTGTTGGGCGTTTGTTGGACCCCATGTGTAAATGTTTAAGTAGAATCTAGCGAAACTATTGGAATAGCTGCGAAATGAAAGACAAGACGGATTCTTTACCAACATTTTAATAGTAATGCATTTGGAAAAACATGGGTCAGATCAGATTTAGATGCTAGTCAGTTATAGAGGACAAGTTCTCATTAATGGAGGTCGGGCTAAACAAGAAATGAAACCTCGTCCCAGAAGGGAGGTCGTGTGTATTTGAGACATGACGTGCAGGTACACGTGATACTGAATGCTTACCCCTGCAAGATTATTAACATGTCTTTTTTCAGATATTTTTGTGTTCTTCCCATGAATCACACAGTGATGTTGTTGAGGTCTGAGGGACAAAAAATTGCTGCACTTTAGTGCATGGCTTCCAGTGAGTATTACAAATGATTCATATCTGTCCGACAACATCATCTAACAAGGAAAGATAAGTTCCTGTTTGATTCAGAGTGTTTATCTCTTTAAGCTTGCTTGATTAAAGTGTTCCTGTAGTTCCCGTGTAGGGAACTGGTCGGCTGACTTTCATAAATAAGGACAGTGTTTTAAAGTATGGACAGTAGATCATTGTATTTGTCTCGGTTCCTTCCTCTTCACCTCAGTGATCAGCTTCAATCTCTTTACTCTAACCATGTGATACTTAACTCGATAAAGCGGCATGGCCCTCCCTGCATGTCCAACCTTAGGAGCACTAGGACAACAGGCATGTTTCTGTTCTATAACCACATTACCCAGTATGCTCAGCTCCTCTCCTGTCTAGCCCAGTATGCTCACCTCTCTTTATTTCTCTATAGGGGCTTACGGCTTTTTCCTAGATCCCTTTCCTAGATCATTTAGGAATTTTATCTTTTTGGTAAGCTCTGCTGCTGACCCTTGTGTGACTCGCAGCCCCGCAAGCAGCTGCAGCCCTAGTTTCAGCACCATCACTTTTCATGCCACAAAGCACAATGTGAAAGCTTTAATAAATGACGCTTTATGGCAATTCTCTGCTGGTCGCTATTCGGTTTTTCAAAGACAAAAGACTGCAGACGCCACATCTAGTTTCTCTAAATACTCTAGCAGTACAAAGATTATTAAAATAGTGCAATTACGCAAGGCTCACCTAGAGAATCTTTCAGCTTGGAGTGTAATTTTGCACATAACTTTAAAAGGGCTTGTCAGACTTTTTAGCAATTTGTGTTAAACGATTTGCATTTAGCCCGAAAGTACCATTCTGTCTAAAAGATGGACGGGGTTTGTCTCAGGTTGATCGTGAACTCTGCTATAAGTTGACGATGGATCAAGGACAGTGGAGTGTAGGGGCTGAGTAGAAGCCATGTGTCTCTGTTATCTCTCCTTTTTTTGTTTCATTCAGTCCCACTCTCTGGCCAGTCTATGGCCTAATGAAGAGCAGCAAATGAAATGTGTGATTGTGTTTGATAGGAAGTCGGTTTCCATTAGAGGGCCATTGTACACTCTGTGATGGAGATCTCTGGAGTCCGAGTGCCTGGAGAATGTCTCCAAAATGGAGTGCTGAACCAAATCGGCGAGGTCTAGCGGCGTCGAAAGGATAAATAAAAGAATTTGTTCGATGATTAAAATACGTATATGATGCCTACAATTTGGGGAAAATTCATTGGATTCAATTCCTGTTTCCATTGTGGATCTCACATAAATCAAAAACATGCTGTGCCGTTACTATACGTTTGATGACGTTTTTACGCATCGTTTTACAGCAGAACGAGCTTGTAAAGCTGAATATTATGCTTGAGTGTTTCGCAATAATGGAGTTTGTTTTTATGTGCTCACAAAATGTCACCGAGCTGTGTTTGATATCTAGACTTAAGCTTGGAGCTTGAAGCTGCATGTGTTCCATAGAGTGACCTTTAAGAGCAAATAACTTCTGCCAAATGCTGAACATGTGAGCCCATAAATGCAGCAAAAAAAGTAATGTTAAACTAACACACACTTCTTTCATTCTATCTATGGGAAGACCATTGACATGCATACTAATAACAGCAGTCCCTACACCTAAATCTAATTTAACCTCTGTAATTAATGTATAAACTTTTGCCACACATACAGTACATTCAGATCCTAAATTATTTGGAGAGGGATACAGTTCTGTACACCATCATAAAAAATAGCAATAAAAAAACGTGCACATTTTCTGTTTAGGTTAAAGAGTTAAACAAAAATATTGCATTGACTGTATTGGACTTATAGGCATTCATGCAAAGTCCTTCCATTTTTTTCAGGCTCAACAGTAATTGGACAATTGACTGATAGCAATTTCATGAGCAGGTGTGACCTGCTTCCTCATTACACTCACTCATTCTCTATACCACTTATTCTGTTCAGGATGGTGGCAAGCTTGGAGCCCATCCCAGGGTATTCAGGGCACAAGGCAGGGCGGAGTGCAATTTGGCCCTAATCTGTATGTCTTTGGACTACCCACCAAGCATGGGAAAACATGCAAACTCCATGTACACAGACCGAGTTAGAATCGAACCCTTAAGCCTGGACGTGCAATGGCACAATGCTAACCACTACGCAACCGCGCCACCCTAAATTAACCATTTGAGACATTCTTAAAAAGGCATCCAATGGTGAGACCAAAAGGGTCTGAAGACTACAACTAAAGTGGATGATTGCAGAATTCTTTCCTTGGTGACGAAAACCCTCTTCATACTATAGTATAACACTCACGAGGAGGAAGGTGCATTATTGTCAAAGTCTACAATCAAGAGATGCCTTCATGAATGTAAATACATAAGGTTTACCTCAAGGTGCAAATAACTCATACAACTCAAGAATAGAACTTTCCTCTAGATGTCAGTACAGCAGAGACTTTAACTATCTTTAAACGACGACTTAAGACGCATCTGTTTCTCCAGTACTTGGACTAACACCCCCGTAAAAAAAATTTTTTTAAACTCTTCCCAGTTGTGTTGGACTAATGGCACTTAGTTATTAACCTAGTTAACCCAATGTAGGTATGTATCCAATGATGTAAGTCGCTCTGGATAAGAGCGTCTGCCAAATGCCTAAATGTAAATGTAGAAGGTCCAGATTAGACTTTGCTAGGAAGCATATAAAAAAACAAGTCTTCTCATTTTTGGAACAATATTCTCAAACCAAGATTAACTTGTATCACAATAATGAAAAAAAGTACAGATATGTATTTCGCAGCAAAAGCCAAATGTATTTAAAGGGCTGGTAAAGCCGCTCAAGGGAAGAAACTCAGCATTTGGTGATGTTTATGGATTTCAGACCTCAGGCAGTTATTGACAACTAAGCAAAAATTTTAAAAGTAAACCATACATTTATAATTACGGAAGTCGCTCTAATTACTTTTGAGACTAAAGAAATTGAAGGACTTTGTAAATATACATGTATGGCTTTAATTTTGTGACAGTTAATGCAATATTTTTGTTAAGCTGAATTTCTACACTTCATTTAGACCTTGATTGCTTCATTTGAAATTTATGTGGCAAAGGTACTAAAATTGTGTCCTGCTGCATATAGGCCTCACTGTGGCTCACTTACAAAGTCACAAAAAAGCCTGAACTAGAACAGGACCAACTGGGACAGCTAGTTTAACTCAATTCCTTTGTTGAGAATCTACAGACAGATCAGATCAGGACACATGGGGAGTGTGTGTCATGTAATTATAAATTAATTAATGTGTGTCTGGCTGAGATATGGATGCAAAGTCAAAGCTGTCTCCATAGATTACTCTGAGACCATTTGCCATTTAAATGTCAAAATGTCCTGAATCAAAAAAGGACAGCTGGTTGGATGGACCCAAGGCATCACAACAAATTAGTGTGAGGATAGCATGAGGATATGCATACAATATCTTTATGTGAGTAGTATAAAACATTTCTTTGGAGTGATAATGAGACAAAACATATCAGACTGGGACTGCATATGAGGTCACAAAATTGAGCGAACATTATACATCATCCAGTGTGAGTGTTGGTGGTCAGGGCATCTGTAAAAGTGAGTGAGAGGTCAGGGTGTCTTTGTGTGAGTGGGGTAGTCAGTGTGTATGTGAGTAGAAGTGGTCAGGTTATATACAGTATAAGAGTAAGTGGGAGTGGACAGCATAAGTGGGTGAGAGTGGTTAGGGGGTCTGGAAGAGTGAGTGTCTATGGTCAAGGTGTCTGTAAGAGTGAGTGGGAGTGGTCTGGGTGTCTGTGAGAGTGAGTGGGAGTGGTCTGAGTGGCTGAGAGAGTGAGTGGGAGTGGTCAGGTTGTCTGAGAGAGTGAGTGGGAGTGGTCTGAGTGTTTGAGAGAGTGAGTGGGAGTGGTCTGAGTGATTGAGAGAGTGAGTGGGAGTGGTCTGAGTGTTTGAGAGAGTGAGTGGGAGTGGTCTGGGCGTCTGTAAAAGTGAGTGGGAGTGGTCTGGGTGTCTGAGAGAATGAGTGGGAGTGGTCAGGTTATTTAAGAGAATGAGTGGGAGTGGTCAGGTTGTCTGAGAGAGTGAGTGGGAGTGGTCTGAGTGTTTGAGAGAGTGAGTGGGAGTGGTCTGGGTATCTGAGAGAATGAGTGGGAGTGGTCTGAGTGTCTGAGAGAGTGAGTGGGAGTGGTCTGGGCGTCTGTAAAAGTGAGTGGGAGTGGTCTGGGTGTCTGAGAGAATAAGTGGGAGTGGTCAGATTATTTAAGAGAGTGAGTGGGAGTGGTCAGGTTGTCTAAGAGAGTGAGTGGGAGTAGTCTGAGTGTTTGAGAGAGTGAGTGGGAGTGGTCAAGTAGTTTAAAAGGGTGAGTGAGAGTGGTCTGAGTGTCTGAGAGAATGAGTGGGAGTGGTCAGGTTGTCTGAGAGAGTAAGTGGGAGTGGTTTGAGTGTTTGAGAGAGTGAGTGGGAGTGGTCTGAGTGTTTGAAAGAGTGAGTGGGAGTGGTTTGAGTGTTTGAGAGAGTGAGTGGGAGTGGTCAGGTTGTCTGGGAGAGTAAGTGGGAGTGGTCTGGGTGTCTGAGTGTGGGAGTGGTCTAGGTGTTTTAGAGAGTGAGTGGGAGTGGTCTAGGTGTTTTAGAGAGTGAGTGGGAGTGGTCTAGGTGTTTGAGAGAGTGAGGGAGGGTTGGCTGGGTGTTTGAGAGAGTGAGTGAGGGTTGGCTGGGTGTTTGACAGAGTGAGTGAGGGTTGGCTGGGTGTTTGAGAGAGTGAGTGAGGGTTGGCTGGGTGTTTGAGAGAGTGAGTGAGGGTTGGCTGGGTGTTTGAGAGAGTGAGTGAGGGTTGGCTGGGTGTTTGAGAGAGTGAGTGAGGGTTGGCTGGGTGTTTGAGAGAGTGAGTGAGGGCTGGTTGGGTGTTTGAGAGAGTGACTCGAGGTGGTCAGGGTGCCTGAGAGAGTGAGTGCGAGTGGTCATGGTGTCACAGTTCCAAAATAGACACATATGAAAGCAGATATACTGTATGCTACATTGTAATGCATTGATGTTGTAGTGTGTTGACTGTGTAATCTCGTATGAGAGCTCAGGATAAGCAGGATGACTTGCTGTGTCTAAGACCATAGTCAGCACAACGCTTTTACCCAGAGGACTTTTACACACACACACACTGCAGGCCAGTGCCCTCTCAAGCAGCATTCTGCTGCCAGACAAGTGCTATTAATAGCAAACTCTCTCATGCTCTCCCAACTAACTCTCAATCGCTCTTTATCTCACACACAAAACATCTTGCAGCTTGTGTTTATTTCATGTTTCAATACCATTCTTCTCAGGCTTTTTCCTCTCTGTCTCTTTTAGTGACTCTCTACATCTATTTTCCTGAGACTTTCTTGTTGTCTTTATTTCTCTCTCTCTCCCTCCATCCATTTACTGTAGGTAATGAGATGCAAGAAAATTGTGAAACGGGATATAGACTGTGCCTTTCCGTATCTAGGCACGCTCCATGTGTGTTTGTGTGTGCGCGCGGTTAAGTCGATAGACGATAGATTCGTGAGAGTTGCAGATTGCTGAGTGTTCATTCAGCCATTACGATAATCTCAGTGTCGTCTGTCATCGCAGCAACTGGAACTTGCTGTGTTAGCCTTGGCAGCTCGAAGAGGAGCTGGAGCCTGGCCAAAGTGAAAGGAGAAAGAGGGAGACGGGGTGAGAAAGATATAGAGATAGAAAGAAAGAGAGAGAGAGGGAGAGATGGGGAGAATGAAAGAGAGTGGGGTTCAGACATAATAAACGAAATGACACTCAGATTCCACACTTAGGCATCCTGCGCTCCATTGCCCTTGAGAGCTTGTCGTATTTGTTCTTCGGGGACATGAAGAAGACATGAGTGGAGAAGAGAGAAAGAGAGAGAAGGCAAGAGGAGAAGAAATACAGGCTGCCTGCAGAGATCAGACAGCAGGGAGTCTCAGTGTGTGACTGTAGTGGCATTAGATGAGATGGATATGCTGCTCTCAACCTCTGTTTAAACTTCATTACACAATACACATTCCTTGTCTCAGTAGAGTTAAGTAGCATGGCAGTCACAGGCTATATTTAGAGATCAGATTCCAAACACAGCGTCTGATGCCAAAACGACACTTTGGAATCAGGGAGGTTAAAATAAAAAAAGAAAAAGAAATTCAGTTCACTTTTGAACACGCTTGGACATTTTGTACTAATTACTGCTGAAATAATGTCAAGGACATTTCAGAGGCAGGACAGAATGTTAGCTGGAGTTTACTGGAGCAGTCCATAATCTTTCCCACTCAAGGTGAAATCAACATCTAGAAAATGGCCGTGGTTTAATTTTCAGGCCATAGACATTGTGGTTTTACTCACACATAATAGTAATGCGAGAGAGTATTATCAGGAGTGTCGGGTGTAACAAGTACTTGGATTACTTTTTTGATGTAACGAGTAATCTAAAGCGTTAGGTACACCATTTAAGTACTCAGTTATTTCAATATTTTTTCAAAAATGTAATCTGTTTTTCAGACAATTTATGTAATCCGTGAGCCAGACAGCAGTCATTCCCAATCCTTCAGTGTGTGTGTGTGTGTGTGAAAGTCATCCTACAAGCCCCTCCCCTGATAACACGCTCCCCCCTCTGTTATTCCTGCTGTTATACCCCTACCTCACCTCTGTGGTTTGACTATGCAAGAACGGACGCGCGGAAAAATGGAAACCTAATCACAGCGCCAAAACTCATAATGACCAGTACTTACGGCTACCGCATGTAACCACGTAGGTGAGATAGAGGTATTAGTAGTTAACAGATTATGGCCCAAACTTCACTGAGTGATGATGGTAGAATAATTATAAAGGTCTTGACTAAAACAACATGCATGAAGGAGTTTTATTTTCTGCAATGGAAAAGTACTCTAACTAGTTACTTTTATCAGAAAGTAACTGTGTAATGTAACTGATTACTTTTTAAAGACAGAAATAATGTAATGTAATTAGTTATTTAAAAATGCAAAGTTCCCCAAAACTGATTATTAGGGGCCAAAAAAAAAGGTGTTCATCTGTTTCTGTTAGGAGAAGCTAATTGGCATTATTTGATATTGTGTAAAATAAACAACAAAACTGTCATCCATGATGCAATTGCAGTAATATCAAAAAGCTTTTACATTTCGTCTTTAACCTCAAGCAGTTTGCAGTGCCTTCTGTCTATGGTCTGACCTCTAATCTGTTTAACATTAATGAATGTCTTATAATTACACCATCTGACAAACATCATAAAAGACAGATTGACATTTTTGTCTTCTAAGTGTGGCCTAAGGACAAGGTTATTATTTCATTATAGTGATTTTCTAACAGCAAACATTGGAAGTGTTTGTGTGTGGAAAACAGACATTTGTACAACAACAATAATAATCATCATAATCATTGTCATCATCATAAAACAAGTGGCATTCAAGTGAAACCAGGAATTTTGATTTGAATTTTGAAAACTCCTTTTATTTCTCTATATAATCTCCTGGTAGACTAATGCACTTATCCCAGAGATATACTAGAGCTTGGATACCATCAAGGTAGAAGGTTTTCTCAGTACACCAGAGCCATGATCATACTTCCTGCTTAATGTCTGAAATGCTGGCCTCCCAAGAACACCTTTATTATCACAAACAGGTGGAAGCAGCTTGAAGCGAGGTCAGGACTGTTCAGGGGATTTATACAAATTTATAAATCAAGCATATTTCATGAGTTACATATATTTTGATATATTTTTCCATATACTGTATATCCATCCGTCTAGGAACCTCTGTAGTTAACTAGGGACCGTGGAGGCCTCAACAAAAATTCATTTAAATGTTAATTTATGCAGATTACATAATTTCTGAAAAATTCAAGTGTTCATTTATAAATTGTTTTCTAATTTGGATCTCCACTGTATGTCCTCTCTTCTTTTTTTGTCTCCAGGCGAGCGCAATAGAGTACTACGATGCCAAGGCTGAGTCCGATTATGTAAGTGACATTTCTATTTTGCGTTTGCTTAATTTTTTTCATCATTATTATGTGAAATAAGTAAAGACACAGAATGTAAAGAAACTGCAGTCAGAACTCTTATATTAAAGCAATCTCTTATATATTGGAAACTCCAATACTGCAACACATCTCTAATGGGTTTAATGGCAGTCTGACACTTTCTGTGGTGCTTTGATTGTGCTATAAAAAGACAAAAGAAAAAACAACTCAACCAACAGTATAAGCGGTAAGACCTTGCCAGATTATATGGGCTAATACTTAGACGGTGACAATTTCTGTTAGCGAGGAGGCGTAAAGTCCCAGGCTAGGCGGACAGAAACTCCTGCCATGACGCTTTCGGTCACTGGCAGATGAGAACAGAGAAAGCATGATCCTGGCTTGTTGGTTGGAACAAACCTACTTACCTTAGTTACCACAAGCTAAAATGCTAAGAAGGCTAATGTTAATTTATACCGTATCCTAACATATTTTTTTTTAGGTATTTTTAAACATTGTCTCATGTCAACTCCTGCAATTCTTGTGATAAGTTAAACAACAATCATCCCACTGGTCAAGTGATGCAGAGCATAACTGATGAGTTACATAAAAATTCACGCCTTATACCCCCGTCATGAATGGGAAATCTAGCTACGAAGAGCAAAGCTGCTTATTTTATATATATATTTTTTTTTAAACAAAGGTATAATAAACATTAAAGTATGTAGTTACCCCCCTTTTCCCAGTTGTTTGACTAATGGCACTTAGTTATTAACCTAGTTAATCCAGTGTAAGTATCTATCTAATGATGTAAACTTTAAAGCACTTTTTGTAAGTAGCTCTGGATAAGAGCGTCTGCCAAATGACTAAATGTAAATGTAGTTAAGTAAGATATTTTTAACATAGGCCGCTTTGGGAATTACCTTATTTTCTGAGCCAGCCCCCAGTGGACATTCAAGAAACTGCACCTTTTGGTGTTGAACTGAAGCTTGGCATGAATTCACAAAGATGCCATGCATGTTTTAGCTTTACACATTCATGAATTAAGAAGTATCTTGGAAATAACTTTTATTATTCAGTCTGTTAGTCAGTTGAGGGTGACCTCTGTCGGTGAGGAGGTGAAAAGGTCATGAGCTGGCATGATGCTGTACTCATGCAGTTACTTAGTGATGGCGTTTCTTTTCTGTACATGAAAGGTCACGGCCCCTTTCCCCCAATACAGCCAGTGCTGATTGATTTATCACTGGCAAGAAAGGCACTGATTTCAGAACTCAGCCAACCACAAAATGCAGGACATGACTGAAGGTGAGAGAAAAAGTGTTAAAGGCAGGCAAAGGGGAGTGACAGAGGAATCATAAATCAAACAGCGATTTCTTTTTTCATACAGAGCAGGCCTGTGATTAATAGCTGGCTACTTTAGGGGCTGTCAGCATCCCTAATTGGAGCACATCACTCATCATTAAGGAGGCTAAGGGGACACCCCCCCGACACACCCTTTTGACCCATGTCTTGTCCCCTACTGGCCTGAGAAACATAGGACTGTAGGGCAAAAAGTTAATTCTCTCACACAAATGTGCACTACACACACTCATGCACATGCACACACCTGCTTTGGCTTACTTTAAGGGAATCTCTTAAATTTCAGGGGGAAATGTACAAGCAGGCTAGCATTGATGCATTTCTACCTTCTAAAAAGCACTTACACATCTTCCAGCCAGACACTTTCTTTAATGAGCTTTATTAAAGAATCTTTTTGTTCTAGGAACCAATAATGTTTTTAAATCCCTGCTTTTTTCCCTAGTGTCGAATAATAAATAGCTTGATGGTTTGAAAAAAATAATAAAAAAGAAAGCATAAAAGCACTTACACTTTTACCCTGATCAAGAAATTCACACATTATGAATATGAAAATCGAAAAGCATTCCCAACACTATGGAGCATACTTTAAGTAAAAATTTTACTTCAATATTTATGCAGGCAAAGCTCCTTGTATTCAGAGATGGGTTATAAGTGTGTGTACGGCAATCAGAAGGACCCTGCCTGGACTTTTAGAATTGTTCTGTGTGGCGTAGAAGACCGGAAAAAAGATGTGGAATAAAGGGATGGAAATTGCTGTCTATGCATGAGACAGTGGTCATTTCATCATGCTTTTAAATAAATATTTCGATTTCTCGAACAAAATAACACCAAAGATTTGATTTATTTGATACTCTTTTCTGTAAAAAAAAAAAATTGCCGGGGTTTGAAGAATAAGCTGAATAAACACTGCTGCATTTCTCACTTAAATAAATGTTTTTTATTCACAAAAAGTTGGTCGTCATGATTTTGAGTTTCTCAGTTGCTAATGAATATTAGCGACCGGGATTTAGTAATTAAGAGGGGTGTAAGTAGTTTTAAATTCTTACCAGTACTCTGTAGGCAAAAGATGAGAATAAACTATGTAGATGGTGGACAGTCCTTTAAATGTCGTAAGTTCTCTTTATACTTCCACTTAGTCCACTTTGAAACTTCAGCTCTGTTAAGTTTAGGTTACTGGTTGAATCCCAAGTAGCATCAAATGGAAAGCTAGTACACTAGGGTGTACAAACATTCTCACACATACCAGGTAGTGTTCTTAAAGAGGGTTTAAAGATGGATTTGAAATTCAGCCTTGTGTTAGCCACTAGTTACCTTTGAAGCCATAAATAAAAGAACACGGATGGTTCTTAGTCGTTTGTAATCGCTCAGATGCAGTTCGGAATTATTATTAAAAGTGCTTTTGTAACTGTTTTTTGGCAGGTAATTGCTCTCTCCTTAGTATTGTGGTAATTTCACCCGTGCTGGTGACAGGTGTTGTAGAACACCCGGGGTACAGAGTGATACATATACAGTAGTTAAGGGTCCCAGTAATGTTACCGTCCATATCACCACTCGTATAATACCTGTTGTCCAATTAAATTGCTCGGTCTGAACTTACTGTTGTATAATAATCTTTGTCATATTCATGTGTTTGCCCTCAAATATCATTCCACTTTTTTTTTTATTTATAAATCCTAAAACATAATTTTTATTGTGACCTCCCATCAGACAGTGATGCTGAGCTGACATTGAGTGTAAAAAAAAAAGAGATAAAATCTGTGGGTCTGATTTATGTATAATTGAAACACTTATAATAGCTAATAGCTTTTTGTGATAAATCTATTTTACTGGAAATGCATGTCCTTTTTTTTTTAAGTTTATCAACCCAACTATCAAGTAGAATGAGAACTACTAGTAAATTCTAGTCGAGAACACACAAATAATTAAAACTCAGAGTTTTGCTGGTCACTGGTTGTAATTTCAACAAAAACAAGGTTCCCTACTCATTCCCAGTATGAGGTCCACTCTATTTCTTTTCATTCCTTTGTTTCTGTAATGATTTTTCAGTCTGCCCTTCCCTCTAACCACAGTTCTAGTAGTCTGTTCACTCTTTTAGCTGTCTGTATAAAGCCTGTACTTTCCATCCCTCCAGTCCTTTTGTTCCATAATAAGCTGGTCTAATGAGAATGAATGGACAGATGTTGGATTTTCCCAAAAGCATCTTAAGGTATTCTGAGATTGATGCCTCACATGTTGCTTCGAGCCTGGAGATGTGCTTGAGTTATATGTTGGCTTTCTTTGCCATTGTAATGCTAGATGATTCCTGTTTTTTTTTTTTTTTTATGTGACAGACACAATCACACAGCTGGAAAATATGATGTGCAGTGATGAAGGAATTTAATAGGGTAGCATAGGAGTATTTCTTGGTGCCCTTATTAAGTTTCCGGTAATCAAGGCTGAATGCCTCCTCTTTTTATATTCCTGCAGTTTCCAGATAGTTCATGCAGACCAAATGTAACCTTACTGTAGGTACCTTTACACTGAACTAAGAATTATGGATTAGGTCTGGACCTATTAACTATCAACAGAATTAATATATCTACATAGAATCTACACTTCTGATAAATGTGTAGATTCAGCCACCCAAAGGTGTTTTATCACACTATTATCAGATGGGGAATCGTGGCCATAAAAGGATGCACATGGTCAGTCAGATAAGCTGTGGCATCCAAATTATGCTTAATTGGTATAAAGTGGCCAAGAAATTGCTAAGAAATTATTTCCCACACCATTACACCACCAGCTTGGACTGTTGACACAACTGCTTGAACTTGTATAGGTGTGAGGAAAGTGCATTTGCCTTACTATTATCAATGACCTGGTCCTGGTCCGATTGGCTAGAAAAAAGGGCGTATACTGTAAAAATCTGTCCAAGAAACAATGTCTAATTAGCTTCAGCAGATATGGTGGAAGCCAGATGAAACTCAAAATAGTGGGCTGATGTGTGGGATTGATGAAAAATGAAATGCTGCTCCAGGGTCAATCAGTGCTAAATCAGAGAGACTTCCTGCAATCCATTCCCACAAATAACTGAAAAGTCGAAGATATGAAACTCTCAATGATCCTGCTCACCACATTAGTGTATGAATGAATCCTCCTGCCTGAGTTGGCCTGCCTCTACATTGACATTTCTTAGATGAGGTTATTCAGTTAGAATCTAGTTTATTCAGGTAAGTTTATTAAAGAATCTTAACAGGCCAGTGATAAGCCTGTTCAGTGACTAAATCTGATTTTAGACTCGTTCTATAAGCCGCGGCAGGAGCCGCTTATGGCCGAAACTGGCAGCCAATGAGCTAAAGTCCAACCATTATTTTTTAAGCAGCTGAATGTGACCCTTGAGGTAGTGTGGAAAAAAAGACTTTAACTGCTGGTCTAGCCTTTTCAAAGGTAACTAAGAGCATTTCTCTCTAAAAGGGTCTAATAAAAAGTCCAGTTTAGTTTAAGATGTTTTCTAATCATTAATGCAAAATTGTCAGTTCATTCCGCCACCCAAAGGTGCTTTATCGCATCATTATCAGATGGGGAAATTTTGGCCATAAAAGGATGCACATGGTCAGTGACAGTACTCAGATAAGCTGTGGCACTCAAATTATGCTTAATTGGTATAAAGAGGCCAAGAAATTGCTAAGAAATTATTTCCCACATCATTACACCACCAGCTTGGACTGTTGACACAACTGCTCACACAAGCCTAGCCGTTTTGAAATACTCAAACCAGCCACCGAAACCAGTGCCACAGACAACGTTACTAAGATGTCATGTTTGATGTGAAGATTAACTAAAGCCCTTGACCTGTATCTGTGTTATTTCATGCATTGCATCACTGCCACAGGATTAGCTGTTTGAATAAATGCATGAATTAGCATGTGTACAGAGTGGAATTAGCATGTCTTTCTAAAAGAGTGAACAGTGAAAGGCAAACCGTTTTTTTTTTTTAAAGGGGAATGCCAAAAAGGGTCAAAATGTGCACTTCCTTGAATGACCTTTAGAAGTAGACCCCCATGTTAAACTTTACAAAAGAAATAAACACTTGCAGCCTGGTACAAGGTATCAAAACTGCTAGATGTCTGCTATCCATCATTTTAGCTAATCAGCTAACTGGAATCATTGTAGTCTAACTTATCACAAGAAATGTTCAATGAAGTGCGAAATAATGTTAGCACATAAGCTAAAATTAGCCTTATAGCTAAGCTAAGGCTAAACTAGCTAGCTTGTGGTAACTGAGGTAAGTAGGCAGGTTCCAATCAACAGACAGGCACTGTTTGCTCCGCCCATTTGCTCATTTATGGAATAACCCGGATTTAAGTAGAGTCAGCTTGTTTCAAAATGGCCAGAGGTCAAACAGTTACGTTTCAAAATTGCTCTTTAGCAAACCTGTGGGTGATGTCACATGGTTTATCCGGGTCTTATACAGTTTAGTGTGAATACATAGAAATAAGTGGAAAGTTAACAAGAGGGTGCTGGCAGTTAAAGGGCAAATAAACATAACCAAAGTTATCCCCAGTCACTGCGGTGCGGGTATAAATGTGTTACATCCGTTTTGAGTCAGCAAAAAAGGATGCCACACTTTGTGATTTGCATGAAAGAAGAGCAGCATGCAGCGATTCATCTTTTTGTAGTCTTAGGGTGTACCAGAAAGTTTCTCAAAAAGAATCATTACTGGTGACGGGACATGAATTCAAGTCTGAGAGTAAACAGCAGAGTATGGAACGGAAACATCCTCACACTGTTGTCACTCCTGCAAAAACTTAACAAGATCAAAAACTGATCTTGCTTCATTTGGACTTTCACCTGTTTGGTTACTTTTGATCAAGAAATAAAGACAGCAGTGCATTCGCGGCCGGCAGCTCAGCTTAAAACATTTAGTAAGGGACTACAAACTTGTTGACAGATGGACTTTGAATTTTGAAAAGCAAGTAGATTATGTTAAAAAATTCTATATTTGTCTGTTCTAAAACTTAATTACAATAAATTTTAAGACCAGAGTGCAGATCATTTTTGACTCGCCCTCATATTTGACTTGTCTTTCTTTGTGAAGAAAATCTAAAAAATGCCAAACGTATTTTTAAAAAAATATATCATCGATTTAGAACCTAAGATTAACATGTTTTTTCTTTCATTCCATCCCCAAAGAAATGCAAGGATTTAATTTTGTTTTCAGTTTCTACCCCTTAGCGGTAAATGTGTAAATATACTGTTTATGATGGCAGACAAACGTACAGATGCAGAACTACTGTATAAACAAGGACTCATTCACACCTCGTTCACACATTGCTGAGGCAATTCTGGAGACTAAATGCTGGGATTAGCACTTGTATGACTTCAAGCCCAACTGCAAAACACAAATTCTGCAACACCTCGTAAATGTTTCCCTAAATAAACTGAATTGGCCTTTGGAGAATACCTCGGCAGTACAGAAAGTCAAACATTTAGTACAAAATACCTTCTGCTTCCTAAAACAAACCCTGACATAGACGTGTGTACAGTACAGTATGTCTTAAACCAGCAGGAGAACATATAATTGGCCCTTATTACTTCAAAATCGAAAGATATAATTATGGAAATGAAGGTGCTGGCCTGTGTGTTTGCTGTACCACATGATATTTAAACTAGTATCTGCTTTATTAATTACCTTATATAGTAGTAGGAACATGTTTTGCTATAAATTTCCATTATCATTTGACCTAAGCTAACAGCGTCTGTTGTTCATCCTATATGATTGTGGAAAAATTCAAACATCTCCTTTTTTTTTTGTACTAAAAACCCAGTCCAGAGAGAGCTCTTTGGATTTTACTGCTACTGAATTCGGCATATGTAACAAGCCCAGTTACAAGTGCTTAATTAAAAGAATTACTCTGTTCTGTGCATGTTTAAATCTCTTCCTGTTGCTGTATAAAATTCCACAGCAGATATCTTTATAAATCCAGATGGTAGGATGACTTCACCTGTAATTGATGAGTTTGTCACTGGCCCAGGAGCACAATGTTATGTATGCTAAACCACCAACATCTGCCTTCTGGAGGCCATTCCATCAGAATAAGTGACAGAGAAATAACTAATGGCTCGGCAACATCAAGCCAATAACAGGATCAGCCTGGGCTTATAATCGCTTATAATTGCAATCTTTTTATTAATACCAAACCTTTAAACTAATGACTGGTAAGATTCAGAGCTTCGTCTGAACGCAAATACATCTAATGATTTGAACTTGTTCAGATGCATTCAACCAGATAGTATAACATTATAACAAACACCATATGGACTTGGAATAGTCACTAGATGTCAGAAATAATTTTGTGTACACTGCTGAGCCAAAAGATTGAGATTAGATGTCATAAGACTGTTAAATACACTAATGATCTACTAAGCAAGTCTAAATAGCTGGCCATGTATTTTTGTGTGAAAATGTTAACCATCGAAGGACATGTTTTTCTAATGAAGCACATTATTAAAGCTGGCGATAAATATATAGATTCAGTTCATTGAAATCTTTTTGAGCCACAAGAATACCACATTGCGATATTGTGCAAGATCTAATAAATAAATACATAAGTGAGAATAATAATACGTTTTATTAGATGAAAATTGTCCCAAAACCCACTCTATGCGGCCACTGCAGAAGGACTTTTTAAACGCACTGTAATATACATTAAATATGCATTATATTGTATACTGTATATGTATACACACAAACACACGAAAAAGGATTTTCCCTTGTGCAGTTTTAGCTACTGTACTGATATTATGTTTTATTTAAATAAAATGAGTTTGTAAATGTTTTCATTATTATGTATTTTTGTTTAACTTACATATTTTACTCGAGTGCCGTTAATTAAAATCGTTGATACATGATACATTTTCAGATTTAATACAACAATTTTCAATAAGAACTACATTACTGACAAAAGCTTGAGTGAAAACAGAATTTCTAAAATATTTACAAGAATTTTAAACTTTCTTAGTATTTGATACGTCCCCTTTTCTGCTCCAATTACAGCATGCACTTGAGCTGGCATGGACTCCATAAGTTTCTGCAAAACCCTATGATCTGTTTTAGATCAAATCCATCATTTCATCTGAACACGAGTCATTCTATATAATGTGGGTTACATTTTACATCAGTAAACAAGTACAAAAACAATGTCGTTTCTCAGTAGGATAAATTGTGGTCTGGATTAGTAAATTCCTTCATTGTAACATATCTGCTTAAACAGTAACAGTTTTATTTCTTACTAATTATGTACACTACTGGGTAACATACAGTAGTTGAGACTTAATGAGCATTTCCAGATAAAATGTAAAAAAAAAACAGAAAGAACACGTTAAAATGCATGCCACAGAGAAGAACAAGATTATTTGATGTGGGTCACTTGGCGTTGGAACAAATCATTTAACACTAAGTTACAGGACAGAGTTCTGTTAGTAATTTAGTTGACAGAACTTTTGTGACTGTTAATAAATTAATATATTTTAAATAAGAAAATCTATTTTAAAAAATATAATTTGTTTCAGTATTTAGACTTTTAAAATACATTTAAAAATAGTTGTTGTTAACTATAACAACAGTTGCAAATTACATTTTTCAAGCTAAATGAGGCATAGGATGCAGATGATGTTTGTGTGATATTATAGCATGCTTTTCCTTAATAGGTAAAATATGCTATTTTTTAAGAAAATATTTTAAATAAATATACTTATCGTCCACAGACATGGAATGTTCTACAAGTCATAGAGTGGCTCACATGCTTTAGTAGATGAAAGGCATATGGGAAATCTGACCTTTTTTTAAAGAGCATATAAATAGTGGCATAAAAAGAGTACCACATCTTAAATATTATTTTAAAGATATTTAACTTTCTTTATTTTAAATATTTCTAAATTTCTAAATGCTTCTGTTTATTTTCTATTTTAAATAAACATTAATTAATTTATTAATTTTTTAGTTTGGTCAGTGTGGTCTCAGTTTTTGCACTGCATGTACACTGAACAGCCATAACATTGATGCCAGGTGAATTGAATAACATTATTAGTTATATACCAGTATAAAACTGTTGGTGACAGGATCATGGGCCTTTGCCTTACACCCCAGTATACTGCAGAGGGGAACGCCCCAGGGGCCCAGCCGCCTAGACACAGGGGGACCTACAGTACTGTAATACCATGTAAATGGTTGGACGGAACGTTTTGGCTGATCAGTGTATATTCAAATGAATATTACAGTACCCTTTTCTTCTGCTGAAAATGTGTACTTAACTGTTAAGATTCTTGTCTAATATTTGGAGACACTATAGAGGTGATATTATTGACACAATTAGAAGACACTCTTTAACTTTGAGAATTTTGTTTCTGGGTCATAATGACTTTTAAACCTTCACTGAGGGAAGAGTTCTTCATAACCCCCAGAAATGATATGTTCTAAACTCTGTGTTAAAGGTACATGGAGACCCAGGAATGATGAGGTTCTACCTGACAGTTTTATTAAACCATAATATTTGAACCATCATTAAGAGCAAATGAAATGAAAACTCAGTGGATGGCTTGATAAGCTTAGTATGAAAACCATCTGGAAGAATGATTTTTAGCCCTCCAGTACAGCTTATAGAAACCTTGCTAAGGTGAAATAATGTGCATTACGAAGGCATGGTGCCTTAGTTTTGACAGTTTTTTAACAAGTTATATTTAACTTGGTCTAGTTAGAGAAAATAGCTGCGTAATACTACACACACATACTGCATAGACAAAAGTAAACATCCCATTCCACAACCATGAGCATTAATATGAATTTTATCCCTTTTGCTGTTATAATATCATGGTCATTTCTGGAAAGGCAGTGCACTAGACATTCGAGTTTAGTGTAGCTGTGAAGATTTGTTCTTTATGCAGATACAAGAGCATTAGTGAGGTCAAGGGCTGATCTGTATATATAAAATCTGGTCAATGGAGGAAAAAGTACACAAATCCTGTACTTGAGTAAGAAAAGAGATATCCTACAGTGGGTAAAATATTTCTTAAGTTAAATTACAGTAGATGTCCTCCCTTTACCTTAGTGCTTGAGTAAAAGTTCAAAAGTATGTACAGTACAAGTAAAAGGAGTCATTTACAATTCCATAATCGATCATCGGTTATTAATAAGTTTAAACACACAGTACAGTGCTTTTTATACTTGTAGTGTTTGCTGAAAATCAATCTCTCCATTATTTACTATCACTACAGTACACCCAGAGTACAGGCGGTCAGACTCCCGCCTCAGTTCTGTGTGCATGGAGTTTGCATGGTCTTCTCAGGGTCGGTGGGTTTTCCCCTGGAGCTGCAGGTTCCTCCGACAGTTCAAAGACATGCAGACTATGCTAATTGGCATTCCTTGATGGCCTATGGTGTGTGAATGAGTGTAAATGAGTGTGTGTGTGTGTGTGTGTGTGTGTGTGTGTGTGTGTGCCCTGCCTCATGTCTTAAGCCTCCTGGGATAGGCTCCAGGACTTCCTCGACCCTGATACGGTATAAAGCGGTATAGACGATGAGATGACGTTTAAGTGTGAGAAATATAAAAGAATTGAGGAAGGGGCAAATACTTTTTTTACTGCACTGTACATCAACTAGCATTACTAGCATAAGCATCTGTTACATCGATCACCATTTTTCCTAACTGAACAAAGGAAATCAAATGATTTTCGACTAGAATCAATAATTGTCCCATTGGTAGTTACTTTCACATTCACTTAAGTATTACAAGTACTGAACCTGCTTACAGCTTACAGTAGCATCTGCATAAGTCATACAGTATATAAGTCTTTTAAAAGAGTCTCTCTCTCTCTTTCTCTCTCTCTCTCTCTCTCTCTCTCTCTCTCTCTCTCTCTCTTTCTCGCTCTGAAACCTTAGATCCAACTCAGAGGTGCTTAGTGAGTCAGTCCTGATAGACAACACTGTCTCTTTTCTCTGCAATTATCTCTTGTACAGATTTAAAGTGTGTTTAGGGTCGAGGATAAACAAACATTAAAAGTTATCTCCTAACCTATGCAGTGTGTACATACTGGTTATGCTAATATCATATTGCCTGAGAACAGTTTCTAACACTAATAGCTAGAATGTTAAGGGCTAAGAGTATAAAAAACGTTCTGTATAAAAAAAGCCTCATCCCAAACCCTCCATCCGCACACACATCTTTTAGTGGGAACAGGGAGAGCGCATAATCGATGCTTGTGATTAAGGTACACTCCTGAAAGATAAAGACAGGACTGAAAGAGTCTTCAAAATGTCATTCTTGGCCCCTGCAACCTTTAATTAAACCTGGAAAACGAGGAGATAAAATTAACAAATTGGGTAATGAATCGAGCAAAACAGGTGGTGTATGGCTGGAGAAAATGAACCTTCAGATCAGTCTTCCCTGTGTGGATTTTTAGCTCCTAATTAGAAGCTGCCTTGGTTAATTATGATTGGGCTCTACAATAAGGGATGGGTTGGGGTGGGGTGGGGTGGCGAATGCTCTCGACGGGATGACAGCCAGGCTGAAAAATAAACAAATAGAGGACGCTGATGCGGTCTTCTAGAGAGCAGAGGACATTTTAAAGCCAATCAGCTTCATTGTTTCCAAAACAGCAAAATCTGTTCTGCATCAGAAATTGACATCAGTTTTTCAGATCGTGTTCATACTGTAGCAGTGAAATGGTTATACATTGGTTAAAACTTATTCAGACAACATTTGGGTTTAAATCAGGGTAAACATCTGAGTGATGGACAGCGTCAAGGCTTTTGCCTCAGACAGGAGTGATGCGCTGCAGATCGAGGCAGTTTGAATGTGGCTCAGCGATATTGATTGGTGGGATTTCCAGCTGAGCGAGCAGAAAAGACTGAGTTGATAGTGCGGCTAAGTGGATTCAGCCTGCTGAAACAGTAAAGTGCAGACGTTCTGTCTGAGTAACTGCTAAGTGCAGGTGAAAATCCTTCCTTCTGTTTGCTCGAAAGTCATATTTCTGTGAAAGCGCAAAACTCATTGGGCGCATTACGTATAGGCCGAAAATCTGAGCTAATGTAACATATTGATATATAATCACTAGATAAGTTATTTATAATCTGTGTTATTGGATTCGAATTGGCAAAGTATACGTACGTTTACTGATATAATCTTTTCTGGTGTGTGTGTGTGTGTGTGTGTGTGTGTTTATCACATTGACATTCAAGAAGGAATCAACGGAACCCTCACTCTGTTCATCTGAACAGCGGTTTGTAATTACATTTTAATAGACAATTAAAGACAGGCCATAAATCAATTCTCGCACTGGGCAGGAGGTTTGAATTTGATTTTCAAGGGAAAAACAAACAGTTTTTACTGTGTCGAATGCAATTAACCCATGCCTCTCAATCACTGTGCAGGGCATCTCTCTCAGCCTTAGAGTGTGAGCAAGTGTTGTACACACTTGTGAAAAAGACAGATTAGGGTTAGCAGGCTATTTATTAACGAGATCAGTTTCGTCGATTATTTAGGAGAAAATTTAGCACCTGTTTTTCCACCGATGAAGTCTGCATTCTGTCAAAGGAAAACATAATAGAGCATCTATTAATTTCTACTATGTATATGCAGTCGTATTGACTCACAAGTGATGTATGTTTTTTTTAGAGAGAAATGGTGTGTGTGAGTGTGAAAGTGAGTTATTGCATGCTTGCCAGGTTCTTTTGTGTTCATCTGAAAACTGGGGAGAAATAGCTGAATGTATAAACCATTTCAGGGGAAGTGTATGAATATAGATGCTTTTCAGGAATTAAAGTTATCAAGAACGATTGCAAAATATCACATTAATGCCAAAACCTTTTTCTCTCTCTCCATACAGCTTCTATGCTACTTCCTAGGTCTAAACCTGATCTATTTTGCATTTAATATGTTTTTACTTCCTTTAATGCATAATAAACACAGTAGTTGAGAGAGAGGGAATCACAACAGAACATTATACACCTCACCTTTTTCATATTATGACCAAAAGTATGTGGACACCCGACTTACACACCCATACACAGGTTTCCTCCAATTCACCAAACTGAGACATAATTAGAAGGACGTAATTGTCTATATTGTCTTTAAATGCAGTGGCACTAAAGAATTCTACTTTACGGTCTCAAACCTGTTCCAGCATGACAATGCCCCTGTGCACAAAGCAGGCTCCATAATAGTGGTTTGGGGGGGGTGACTTCTACATCCTACAGAGTCCTGACCTCATCCCCTTTTATACATTTGAAATGAACTGGAACGCTGACTGTGAACGAGGCTTTCCATCCCAAAATCAATGTCTGACCTCGCTAATGCTCTTGTGGCTGAATGAGCACTAATCCCCACAGCCACACTTCAAAATCTAGTAGAATGCCTTCCCAGAAGAGAACAGGATATTATAACAGCAAAAAAGGGATTTATATTAATATTCAATTCATATTAATACCTATGGCTGATGAGGAAGCACGATGATCACATGCGATCAAGAAGGGTATAAGTATGTACTCATAATACCAGATATACAATACTAATGTTTTAAACATCTTAAGGTTGTATGTCTTCTCATCGAGTTATACCAAATGACATGCCATGCTAACATTTTTAATCAAGTGTAAACATCCCACATTGAAATTTAATACATTGTATACGACATAACAGGAGCTTTACGTTGTTTCATGTCTTGCCGTGCATATGCACAAGCGCCAACTATTTTCAACACCAGACAACGCTGCTTGGAGTAATCACTCAAAAATAATCTTCTTTTCCTTTTTTAATAAAAATATCAGCTATGACAAGTCAGTGTATTAATCTGAAATGATTTTCAGGCACACAGTGGGTTCAGATTCTCTCGAAACCCCACCTCCTTTTATTATCCGGCATTAATAATAATTTGCTTAGCTTTCATGCTTATAACATGCACCTTCGCTTTCTGTTGAGGGTACCGAAGAAAGTTGTGATGTCATATATTTGAGAAAAGCATACTTGAATAAGGTTAGCTAAACCAACCATACTGTACACAGACAGGTTTTCTAAGTTTGGTTCTATAAAAAAAAACACAGAAAAAAGTATGCATAAAATGGTACTTTTTAGTTTGAAGAGGAAAGAGATGGCATGTTAATGCAGTAATTCCTGCTATAAAAGCCCTGACCAAGTACCAACTGCATAAATGAACATACTTTTCAGAAGTCGGACATTTCTATATCGTCGATACATTTACGATTGATCTTGGGAAATACAGTATTTGAATATTTTGAGATTCTGGGTTATTGAATTTCGTGGAAAAAAGGCTTAAAATATTTTCCTTTACGTGTAATAAATATAGAATATGAGTTTCATTTTTAAAATTACATTAAGTAAATTACAGGCGGGGGGGGGGGGACTCTTCCACCATATTCAAATATCCATTTTTTTTCATACACAATGGATTTCTGAAGGGAGAGGTCTGAGGATGTACTGCAGCAAGACGACGTGTTATTCCTCTTCAGAGTCTGTGTGCACTGCAGGACACGGAGGCCCAGGTTGTTTATAATGCAGTATGCTGAGGGCATTTGTTAAACGATTTGCTATTGAAATCCAATTATTTGGTCAGTTTTTGTGCTGCCTCGACATTCTCTGTTACCGAAGTTGCTTCAGAAGCAGGCCATGCAGATTTGCAACTGAAAATGAATTAAAATGCTAATTACTGGTATCTGTGGCAGCTTAAAGGAGCGGAGCAGGGCTCTGTTGTTGCAATGATTTTGCGGTTTGTTATTGACTGGGATAATGGCGTCCTGGAGTTCAGTGTGAAAGCGATAGCCATTTCACACACTAATTGACTTTGGGCGGTTATCGCCCACTTTGTTGTCCTGTTACACCGTGTTACGGGTTTGAAAGGAGAGGGGACCCGAAGAGGCCATCAAAAGAAGCCGGATTTGGAGAGGTTATCGGGACATTCACCCGTTATTGATGTTTGTGTAAAATTTGGTGTCTGTGTGTGTTTCAGTCTGAAGATAGCGACGAAGCTAGCCAGTTGGATATCCTGAAGTCCATTTCGCTGGAGTTTGTGGACGACCCCAATTTCAAAAACAAAGTCAATTACTCCTACACTGCTGTCCAGATCCCAACTGACATCTACAAAGGCTGTGAGTGCTGACACACACACACACACACACACACACACTAAGTAGTGTTTACATATTAATATTACTAAATATCCAAATATTATCACTTTGTGTTTGATTCAGCCATAACATTAACACATTAACACTGATTATTAATTAGGTACCAGTAAGATGGTGACAGGATCAGTGGCACACATGGCTCACCCATGCCCGCAGAGAGCAAAAGCAAGCCTGTCCAGTGCGATCCCACAGAATGCTCAATGCTGGAAACGATGGAATGCTGCGCACAAGGCCCGACAGCCAAACAGCCCATGGCCTCCGAGCCCGCCCCTAAATTCTTTAGATCCCAGGCTGATTAAGCACCCACTGTATATATTAGACAAACACGTTCAACCCATAAAACTCCCACACTACATCTACTGCCAACATCCTGGTGTCAGACACGGTGCAGAGCCATGTCCTGAGGAGCCACAGCCACCCCAATAACACAAGGGGAACCCAAAAGGCAGTTCTACTTTTGATGGTTTTAAAGTTATGGCTCCATAAGCAATGGGTTTCTGCGAAATACGAGAAGGCCTTAAAACTTTGCATGAATATGCATTGGTCAGAATTTTTTTTATTCATTCAGGCTGTAGGTGCCGGGAGTAGCTAATCAATAGGTACATCTAAATGTGAGTACACTGCTGCCAGGAGCAGGGGGCTGAGCCTCATGGGAATTATAGCTCCACCACCGTAGGTGAAGAGGTGAAGAAAGGAAACATTACTGCACAGGAACAATAGAGTGTGTCTGAGGAAAGAGGATTAATAATGACCAGGAAAATGGGGAGGGCAAGACCTTTTTAAGCTCTGTGATTATGAAGGGCGTAAAGAATGTCACTTTCATGTAGGTCAGTCTTCTCTTAAAGGGCCAGATCTTAGTTAGCACTTCAGGGTTTCAGGGTTTAGCGTAAAAAAATAAAATAAAAATTAGCATTCTGAGCAAATGGTCCGTTAAAGATCTTTTATCACGACCGGGGGGCAAGCACTGAAGGTGTTTAGGAATGCTATCATCATTGCTTGTGTTTATGCAGGAAGCTCGTGGTACTGACGAAATGCATAGAGCACTCTTCACTATATAGTGATATTGAATTCCAACGGTATTTCACGGCTAATAGTCAACTTATTACACAGAATTAATTTCAGTTATCTCAGTTAAATCACACAGCCACGCTCGGTTAACAAGAGTATTAAAACTTTCAGGTCCATTTAGTGCTCCTTTTGTGTAAAATTGAAGACTGGACAATATGATCAGTAGACAAGACTGAAAAAGAAACGGCTAAGTGCCGAAACTCTCGCCAGCCAGAGAGCTTTTTACCGCTGTTGTCATGTCTGAGGTCAGCGTAGGCAGCTGACAAGTGCCACTTTCTTACCACTTAATGCCAGTATAAGCTCATGAGTGTCTCTGAGAGACCCCTGTCATGTTGTAATGCAGGTTACTAGGGGCATTAGAATGCTGCACTAAGAAGAACGTTAAGAAGGGGCATTACTCTCTTTATATCACTTTGTTTTACAAGCCGTACCATGGATACAGAGTCTAATAGAGTTTTTTTTTCTTCTCCTTTTTTTACTCTTTTTACTAGAGGCTAAAAAGTGAAAATTCCGTCTGTGTTCAGCTTTGAATTCATTCGTGATGTCACACACCACAATAGCGGTTAATGGCTCATATGAAATTAGACACACAAGGCTTTATGAATTAGCATTTTTTTGAAAGTTTTTTTTTTTTTTATCTAGGCTGCTAGGTTGGAATGTTCTTTTATGGTGGCAGTTGTGTACAGTGTTGCGTACAATCAGAAAAACTAGTTGTGCTGTTTCGTCTCAGTCCTAATGTTCAGGAAGTTCACCCCCTCCCATTTTCCATCACTCTGCTCATTAGCAGCTAAACAGTCAGGATACTCAACACACCAGAACCCAGCAGTGCCATGACTTATCTTATAACAGAATGCGTCGATTAGAGATGTTAATTATCAATAGTAAATCGATCAATTGCCAGTACAACGAATTAAAAATATATTAAGATAAGGTTTGTTTTGCATGCAGTGGTAACCTCAACAACCCATCTGTAATCTAACACAGCGGTTTTGGAGCGCCACTGCCCTGCACATCAGTGGGTGTGGGTGTGGTAGAGCAGAGAAACACTAAAGCATGCAGGGGATTGGTCCTCCAGGATTAAGATCAAGAACCACTGATCTAATGTGAGCTTAGCTCGCTTACTAGCCAGGCTCTTTACTTGGTGCTTGATAAAAACTTATTTGAATAGACGAGTCTCCACGGTTACTTTCAGGAACACTGGTTTGAATCAGCCTGTTTACAATCCACGTCCCCTTCCGCCGTCTTTATGGTGATGCAGCGCTCTGTAACAAAACCGATCGCTGTTGTGTGGTCGATAAACTGAGCGTTCAACAGCATGAACTGTTTTACGCTTACAAGCGTTTCGTGAGCACAGCCACGAAACGGGACGGGACAGGGCTATTAACACAGTGTGTTTGTGTGTGAAAGAGAGATAGAGGTGCTGAGTAATTAATGTTCAATTAAATAGGATTTTACTCATTAATATAATTAAAAATAGAAATTTAATATATGGTGTTCTTTTTTGATTGAATACATCAGCATGTGGTATACTGGGTTGTGCAGCTCGCACTGTTTAAACAAAACTTAAACTGAGGGGAAAGTGTGCATCTGATTATAAATACTTAATTGAGGAGTAATCAGTTACTGATTATTAGTGTTTTCATCTCTTGATTAAGAAGCACATGTACATTTTGTAGTGGCAATTAAATAATTCATTTGTTCATATTGAATAAAATGTCCAAAAAATCAGCTTCTATTCGACATCTTTAATGGAACATCAGTGTACTGCTAGAAAGAGTTAAAGGGTACTGAAAAACAAGAAATATCACAAAGATGATGGGGAGCTACAAACATATTTAGATGTTGCCAGAAAAAAACCCAGGAATTGTTTTTTATTTCCCCATGGAAATGCTTTTTTTTTTTTTTTTTTGCAAAATTTTACAGCCTGTTCCCTCGCCTTGATCTCTCAAAACCATTCAGGGGTTTATCCATGCGTATCAAGAGCTAGAAAAAGGAGGACTGGGACGGAGACACGGTGAGCTGCACCCACAATATTAACAGCTTGGAGTAAAATTTGCGACTGGTCTATTTTGCAGGGAGAAATGGGCCGACGGTCCCCACGTCCTGTTCAGACCGGCCTGCCAGGCCTCCGTGGCCGTTTATTGAGATTGAGAACGTTCCCCGACTCAGCCATAATGAACCGTTTTATGAGTCATTATGCTGGCAATGAATTCCACTGCCAAAGACTGCAAACTTTCTAATTAGTGCAGGTCAAACAGCCAAACAGTTTTTAGTCTAATTATACCCGCTTATTATTAAGTGGCAATGAAGAAGAAGGCAGGAAGGATGCGAGGTGAGCACGGTGTCTGGATGAAACGAGTGGGAGGAGCCTTTACACATATACAAGGGTATAAAATGTAAAGTAAGCGTCAGAGACTCTTTTAATTTTGCCCACAAAGATTTTTTTTCATTACATTTTCCAAAATAAGCAGGACTGTCAATAAATAATAATAATAATTATTGTTATTATAATACATATAAACAATAATGATTATAAGTGTAAGTGTTTCTTTCACCTTTGAACATGACATCATCCATCCAGTTACTCTTGGGAAATCTGTAACACACCCACTTACTGCACCCGTAATTGCTCACTACACACACAAATTAGAACTTTTAGTAAATCAGTTTTCCCAAGCAATGTTATCATTTCTCTTAATGCACCACTGCACCGGAGATATGATTTTTAAAGGGTTTCCTAATCTCAGGTTGCTGATTGGATTTTGGGATTTAACAAAACTCGCTTGATGGCTTGAATTGATCATGAAATATGATTTTTAAATAGTTTACTCTTCTTTTTAAAGCAATTTAACCAAATATGCTTGTTGGCTTAAATTCATCATGATTTTAATATGATGTGGTACCGAAAAACCTTTAGCTAGGAAGATTATGTGAGCCATCCATCTGACTATTTAGTTAATATTAGTGAGGAAAAAAGAAAACGTTAATAATCTGCTTTTCAGAAAAAATATCAGAGTATGTGACTTTTCCTTTGGATTTTTCTTTTGTATTTTTTGCTAGGTTATGCTAGTGATAAACAGAACTGTCCTATTAGCTCTACCTGTTGATTTAGTTTAGTAATTATGAATTGCTCTGCTTTTTAAAAGCGCTAATGTTACATACAGTTAATATAGGACATGTATACAGTAACTATGTAATAATATTCTAATATTATTATGAAATCAGAAAAAAAAAATTCAGTAGTCTTTTGGATTTTTGGCAACATAATTCTGATAGTGGGGGGAAATGGAATTGGGACGACCGGAGGACATGGGGGCATTTTCACCTTTAATATTTGTGAATAGAGTGTATATAGCATAAGGGGAAAAAGAGTAGACATCAATTACAATGATTTTTTGTCATTAAACCAGTTTTCTGTAAAGCTTAATGTTAGTATTGAATTAGCTAGACAAATATGCTAATGTAAAATCTATGCTTACATTCTACAGCTTATCCCTATTCTTTCCTTCATATCCCTTCTGTATATCTAAAAATCTCTGCCATAAGGGGTAACTATCATGGATGGAAATTGTGCCTATTAAAGGAACATAGAACGCCTAAATGCGTGTGGATGAAAGCAAAGGAAGGCCGCTTTTGTGTGGTTGAACTGAGGGATAACCCACCTTCTCAAGGATGAGGCTGCCCTCTTTTTCTGCGTTTTCCCTTTTTTTTTTTTTCTTTTTTTCCAGAGCATAGGAAAACGCACTGGAAACGCCATTTGTGTTCTGTTTTGAGGAGGGTTGCTGATTTGAGACTGCCTTTAAAGAAAACTTAATTGATGCGTTTGTGTGTGTGAGAGTCAAAAAAGAGTGACCCCAGCAATAGATTATTTAAAAATTTTTTAATTATAACTATTCGTTATTTATGTCTAAGTTGTGTGCCACTTCATGAATCTTATGAATATTATAAAGCCTCTACTGATAAAAATAACGTGATGAAATATTCAGTCTAAGAAAGAATACATGAGCTTTTTTTTGTCTTTAATGTCAGCAAAGAGAAAAAGAACGAACAGTGGGGTTTCACATATGTTTTTAGTGAGGGAGGATGGAGGGTTTGCATTTAATCCCTCATCCTCCCACTTCTTTTGCTTTGTCTCAGTTCCACCCCAAATCCACTGAAGTAGCACTATCACTCTCGCCCACGCTAATTAAAAACGCCCTCCTCCACTCGCCCGCCAAGCTCACAAATTCTATTACAATTGTTTACGGCTTATTGTGCCATTTTTTTAATTAAAAATCTTTCTTCCTCTTCTTTGCCATCTATTCCTTCTGTTTCTTCTTCTTCTGCATTCACGCCTAGTTCTTTTCTATCTTCTTCTTCTTCTCCTCATTGCTGCTTTATCGTTCTGCAATGCCGGTCTTGTTGGGGGTTCAGGCTTTTGCTTCTGTTTCTCCTCCTTCCTTTTCCCCACCTTCACCTTTATCATCCGCATGCTTTTCTTTGTCGTTTTGTTTCCTTTCCTTGTACAATTTCCCTTCAGTTCACAAATTCGTTCGTTTTGATTTAAAGTGTTGCGTCAGCACCGGTTCCCACGCATTCCAGAATACAACCAGATCACATGACCCTGTCACATCCTGTCACGTTCCTGTACATCACACCCTCCAGTTCTGCATTCACCCCCTTGATTAATGTCTCCATTGATATTCCTTTGTCTTTGACTCATGTTGCATATTTGACACAACAGTTTCCTACGTTTCCTCCTGCACAGGAAGAATAAATTGTCAGAGTTCCACGTCCATCTTTACTACTGTGACAGTAAGCTGATGGAGTTCACACCTGCATTGTTTGTTAATTTCCTGTAATAGTGTATAATCCAGGCTTTACTTTCCCAAGCGTAATATAGAAGTTTTACGCCAGATGCCCTTACTGACGCAAATCTTCCATTTTTATCTCCCCTTGGGACCGGCACTACATCCAGTGGCTGGGGTTTGCGCATTGGATGGGATGTGAACCCAAAATTCAAGCCAAATCCAAAATCAGAAGTAGTTTCACGTTAAATTTCCGTCTCTCTTCAGCGTTCATAGAACTAGATGCTATGTGAAAACGCTATGGGAACATCTCTTTGTTACCAGTTGTGAAGCATGTGTGTAACAAACACACCAAATTATGGCTTATATAACCTCGGTCAGGTGACATCATCTGATGAAGTGCACCTGCAGGTTATAAATAGGAGTGAACCGGAAACACCCTCAGGTCAATTTTGCCTGAAAGGACGTCCAGTCACACAAGCAGTGCGGCATTGGAGCGCAGCATCTCGTTCACGCTTTTTCAGGGAACACAGTTACAGCAAAGTAACCCGAGACATTCCCTTTCCAAAGCTACACTCGATGCTGCGTGAAAACACTATGGGAACGAGAATACCAATGCTGCCACACTGCAAGTGTCTGGGCCCCCAGGGTTGTGTTGCGTGTGCGCACAATAGTCAAGGGAAGGCTGACTCGAGGACCCGTGAGCCCGGAATAGCATGAACATCCAAACTATAAAATCTGACAAATGTGTGCAGAGAGGACCAACCTGCCGCATCACACACTTGCTGCAATGGAAAACCTCTTTCCAGCACAATTAATGAGGCAAACCCCCTGGTCGAATGAGCCCTGATTCCTAGAGGCGAAGTGTGACCACGCGCCTCGTAGGCTAGGGCAATAGCATCTCTCACCCAATGCTCTTACCCAAAAAGCTGCTCTGACTTACGCCACTGGCTAGTGCGGTGGACGTTAATCTGAAGAGCACGTACTGGACACAGTAATTGAAGTCTCTCCTGCCCCGGAGCTGTAAAAGGCGGAGGACAGAATGCTTCAAGAACGACTGGGTGCATGTTTGAGAATGCAACTTTTGGAAGATAGTTTGGGTGAGGATGCAGAATGGCCTTGACTAGCCTAGGGGCAAAGTCTAGGCAGGATGGGGAGACTGACAAAGCCTGCAGATTGCTGATTCTCTTCAAATTAGTAATGGCCATAATAAAAACCATCTTGAGAGTCAGAAGCTTGACAGGCGCTGACTCTAGTGGTTTGAAAGGGGTGTTAATTAGACCTTCGAGCACAATAGCTAAGTCCCAAGAAGGGACCGTCGCTCTAATGGGCGGCCACAACCGTTTAGCTCCACGGATAAAATGGGCTACTAAAGGGTGCTTTCCCACAGAACCCTCTCAGTCAGAACATGACAAGCCGAAATAGCGGCTACGTTTATTCTGAGAGTACTAGGGCATAAGCCCGAGGACAACTTTTTTTGCAGAAACTCCTACATTTTTTGCCATGCACCAACTTTCAAATACACTCTATTCGAGGGCATAAGTTCTTCTAGTGGAGGGAGCCCTAGCACTTAAATTAGTTTCAAATAGGCTGACTGGAAGACCAGCATCTTCTAATTGGTCCCCCTCAGGGGCCAGACGTGAAGGTTCCAGAGCTCGGGCCGGGGATAAAATATTGTACCCTGCGCCTGAGACAGAAGATCCCTCCTCAATGGAATCAGGTGGTGAGTTGTCAAGAAGAGATATTAGATCCGAGAACCACACTCTGGTTGGCCAACGGGGCGCTATCAATAAGAGGCGCAAACCCTGTTGACGGACCCTCGCCAGGACTTCCGGGAGCAAAGCTATAGCCACATTCATATGCCTCGGAATGTAAATCGCCCTGAGGTACAGGAACTTGTCCTGTGCCCAAAGCAGAACCTGGTGTGCTAGCTTGTTCAAGCGGCGCGAACACAGTCCGCCAGCGATTTTTGTACGAGACTACAGTAGTGTTGTCCAACTGCACTAGGACATGGTAGCCTCTCAACTGCTGGAGGAAGTGTTTCAGGGCCAGAAAAAAAGCCATCATTTCTAGGCAATTGATGTGCCACACGAGAAGATGGCCTCTCCAGCTCCCTTGGGCTAGACGACCATCTAAGACTGCACCCCAGCCCGTGAAGGAAGGGTCTGTCGTTAGCATCTTGTGACGACAAGGTCGTCTGTTTGGTTGCACGGAGAGACAGGTCTGTGGCTTGGCGTAACTCTAGAAATGCCCTACAATGTACCTAGAGAGGGACCCAAAGTCAGAAAAAGGGGTCTGAACCACATAGAAAGGGTACGAAGCCCCTGTTGCGTAACCCTTGTTTGCCTCCAGGGATTGGCACTTGAGTGAAATCACCTGGCTTTTAGCCACAACTGAACCGATCTCATGTGCAGAAGGCCCAAAGGTATCACCGTGGATGCAGCTGCTATAAGACCTAAAGATGGACAGTCACTTTCTGGCCTAGCTTGATTTCCATCAGGGTGTTGAAAATGGATTCGACACGCGCGGGAGACAGCTGTGCCCGCATTGCGTTCGAATCCCATGTGACACTTAAATATGTTGCTTTCTGAGCAGGAAAGAGAACGCTTTTTGTGGCGTTGAGTCTCAATCCTAAAGAATGTCATAGAAGAGCTATGATGACATCCCGATGTCTGAGACTAAGACAGAATCAAAATACGGATGCCCTGGAGTCGTAAAAGAGCCAGGACTGCATCCATGCATTTTGTATATGTGCGGGGTGACAGAGCTAGACCAAATGGAAAGACCTGATACTGGTAAGCTTCGCCCCCGAAAGCGAACCTCAGGAACTTCCTGTGTTGTGGCAATATTTCTATAAGAAAGTACGCGTCCTTCAAATCAATTGTCACAAACCAATGCTTTGGCTGGATTTGAGAAATAATCATTTTGACAGTCAACATTTTGAACCTGTACTTTTTGAGATAGCGGTACTTCCCTCGAAGATCCAAAATTTGACGCAGCCCCCGTCTTTATTGTGAACCGTTTATTGGGAACCAATAAATACCGACTGTAGGAGCCTGACTATCTGTCTGGTAGGGGAACATGTTCGATGGCCCCCTTTTCCCAGCAACGTCTGCAATTCCAGAGTCAGCTGATGCGCCCTTTCTGGTTTCACGGAAGTGGAGACCACGCCGTTGGAACGCGGAGGGCGATGTGCGAACTGAATCCTGTAGCCTCTCTCTACAGTCCTTAGTACCCAAGAAGATATAACTGGCAGTAGCTCCCACACTGCCATTTTCTCTGAAAGGGGCACAAGTTTTTGCATGGCTAGACGGGGGAGTTTTGGATGTTCGGCATCCAGAAACATGGCAGGAAGTGACCGAATAACTAACATCTCGATGGAGACCAGTGTTGCCCGAAACACCAGTGGTGGTGTTTAAGGCGGATTGCGAAGCGCGGCGAGCCCCACCCCAGTCTTTACGAGGTGGTGCCCGGCTCATCACACTCTCCTTCTGTGCTTCCCGCCTCACGAGAGTCAGACCTGGTCGGGACTGGGTGGCCGACTCTTGAGCACGCGGGGAAGAAATTTTCTGAAGGCTTGTTCATATAATCTCGCCTACCGAAACCTAGTAGCGACGGAATTAACAGCGTCGCCAAAGAGGCCGGAAACCGAGATGGGGGCATCAAGGAGGAACGCACGATCCTTATCCTTGATGATCTTATCCTTAATGCCCTATCATTAACAGCCCCGCCAGTGCTCAGGTCTTTCAGCAGGTCAGCCTGGTAAGCCTGCAAAACCGCCATGGTGTGCAGTGCAGCACCAGCTTGACCAGCTGCCTGAAAAGCTTCCCCACCAGGGAAGATGAGAGTCTACACGGCTTGGTGGGAATTGTTGGCTTTCTCAGGGAGGATGATGTCCCAGGAGAGCATCTCTTCTATCTGGAGCATCATCGTATTACCCCGTGCTTTCGCATCAACGATATTCCAATAAATTAAAGTTGACGGCACGAAAAACACGAGATGAATAAGGCTTATTCCATGAAAGAGTTAACTTATCACGGAGGTCGCCAATGAAGGGAAGAGAGAGAAAGCGTCGTTGAGGCCCCTCCCCCCCCGCCACACGACAGAGACCTGTCGTCTAATTCTTTGGGTGAATCCTGCTTTTGCGGCCAGATGATATGCAATCGCTCGTCTGCCCGCATTACTTACCTGTAGTAACTCCTCCATATCCGCGGAGGTCGCCAATGGAAGCGGGAGAGAGGAAGTCTCTCCTGCCCATTCACAAGAAGCGCATAGGCGCACTTGAGAAGTGGACGGAAAAACGTACTGATCTGGCAATAGCACGAGAGAAGGGAGGAATTCGGTCCCATGCGCGTCTGCCAGATCTGCACGTGAAACCCAGGAATGCGCCACAGCTCATGTTTTTTCTTTAAGGAAGGCGCGAAGCACTTGAAACAAAAAGTGTGGAGATTACCCTCCGAAAGAGATCTATCACACGGAGGCACGCATCTCCTATCAAACTCTTGCACACACACGCAAACACAATGCAGTCCTGAAGACAAAAAGATCTGAGGATGTTTCCTGTTCACTCCTATTTATAACCTGCCTGACAAGGTTATATAAGCCAGAATTTGGCGTGTTTGATACACACATGCTTCTCAACTGGTAACAAAGAGATGTTCCCATAGCGTTTTTACACAGCATCGAGTGTAGCTTTTGAAAGGGAACAAGTTTATGAGTGTTTGTAAGAGTTACGAGTATATTGAATTATCAGTGCAACCAGCAGATGTGAACCGATTAGATTTGACCTTAATTCAAACAGCATAAAGGTCACAGCAAGATCAAAAAACTTCTGACATTGTTTTTCTTTATGGTTTCCATCCTTTTTAACTTATAAATATGTTATATACACATCTGTGCAAGTGTTGTTTGTAATAGCAGTGATTTTTTCGACTGTATCTGTGCGCCAGTCCGAGATTCTCATTAGTGCAGTATCTCAAGGAGAGGTTATTGAATTATTGTAGGATTTATAAGGAATCATCAATGCAACCAGCAGATAAACTGATTAGATTTAAAAGTTCATCCAAACAGTATCAAGGTCACAGCAAAGTCTACTGTCTAAAATAGTTTGTTCGGAGGTTCCTTTATGCTATGCTACTGTAGTATAATTTAAGGATATTTCTGGCTTAAAAATGATTTCCACTTTAATTCCACTCATGTCTGCTATTGGAGATCCGGGGAAATACCTCTACAGGTACACATGCTTATGTCTGCACGAGAGTAAAAATCGTTTCCTGCTTCAACTCTGATCCCATCCCAATGTACAATTCCAGTTTAATATTCCACACAGTCAGTGCATTTCTACCAGTGTTCCAGACATCAAGGTTTTCTGCTCGATCAGTCCACATGTGCGAAAACTGACAGTCTCTCCTGGGATCCATGGTCTCCCTTTGGAAGGCGACTAATGAGCAGCGTGCATTAAGAAAGAATCGAACTATCGCTCTCCCGAGCGTCTGCTGCGCGTCTAGATAATAACGCACTCTCCATCATCGGAACTGAATGGTCTGTTTTGACAGATCATCATCACTTCTCCACCTCTCGTGCTTCTGTGCATGATGCTTCGGTCTGGATGGCATGAGGCTCTGTAATGTGTGTGCCATTTTATACCTAACTGTGTGTTTGTGTGTTTGTGCACTTTATTAATTAACATTTATAGATTATGTGGTCAAAATTGGCCATTTAAATTTACAGTGCTGAAGAATGGTGATTTCTAAGGAGTGTACTATGGTGTAACATAGATTGTGTTAATAATAAAATATAATTAATACAACACAATTGTGGTATAATCATAAAAGCTAATAATCTGAAAAGCTATTTTAAGTTATGAGGCGGCCCAGTGGCATACAGGTTAGCTCTGTGGCCTCGCACCTCCAGGGTTGAGGGTTCTCCCTGTGCTTGGAGCGTTTGCTCTGGGTGCTCTGGGTGCAGAGCTTAGCTTAGGCTAACTGGCATTTCCAAATTGCCCATTGTGTGTGTTTGTGTGCGCTTGTACTCTAAGATGGACTGGCACCCTAGCGTAATGAGTCTCCTGGGATAGGCTCCAGGCCTCTCGTGACCCTGTAAAGCAATAAATAGTATAAAGAATGAGTGAGTGAGTGAGTGAGTGGAAATTCTGACTTACAGTATGTTCTAGCCTTTACGTCCCTCACCAGCCTCAATTCTTTTACCAAAAACATTTGCATTATACTGTAATCAGATGCTTCACTCTATGCTATCCAGTTATTTTAAGATATATGCTTTTTGTCTCTGTTAAATTATAATACATCATGTATTTGGGCACACAGTATTTCAATATTAACCTCGACTCAAAAGAAACAGCCTGAGTTAGTGGCTTGTCTCTCGCTAAGTAGCGTACGTGGCATTCGGGTTCATGCTCTCCACAAAGCATCCATCGTCTCAGAATGCTGCTCCTCATCAGACCCCTGGAGAGCAGCCATGCTGTCCTTCAGTGAGTAATAAGAGCGGAGCAGAACCACTGCCAGCACTTTCTGGTCCATAAATCGCCCATATAACCTGTTCCTCTCTGCGACAAGCCCTGTTCCATAATGGCCTAAACGTTTAGCACAAACGGCGCTCCTAAATGCATCAAAGGGAGTGTGTCTGATGGATTAGCTTTTAAAGCCATCACAGGTCCCGCTCTCTCTCTCTCTCTCTCTCTCCCTCTCTCTCTGTCTGAAGGATGAGCCTGAGGCCCATTCTTCAGGGGAGGGTTGGTTTCTTTTTATCATCTGTCTGGTGAAAGTCGTGACACGTCCTCAGCGAATAAATCACAGCAGTTTGGTCCCTCTTTTCTTATCTACACAGCCCTCATATTTCTGAGTAGATGACCTGCCAGAGCCCTGCATTTGTGTGTGTGTGTGTTGTTCACTGACAGTAGAGGAGGTATTGTATCTGCATAGCCACATGTGTTCAGTACAAACACAACCGTCATACTATCCTTGACTCAAAGACACACACAGTGTGTGTGTGAAAGAGAGAGAGAGAGAGGTCAGATGCTTCACTGTGTTTGTGTTTCACTTTTTACTTATGGAAAAGCTGCGTAACCGCCTATTCTAACTTTAATTGGCTCCAGTCTGCATTTTGCTATCGTAATCAAGATAACTGAAACCAGCATTAAGCTCCACTCATATTTATAAAGCATTAATTAACCTGCAGCAAACCGAAAATCCAGCTCCAGATCCAATTCCTCACTATAAACCGCATCCAGATTGTGGTCTGCCTTCCATGTGTCAGCTTGAGTACTCTCAAACACATTAATAAGCAAAGTAATTTCCTTTTCAGACCAAATCGAGGCATGTGAATGAAGTCCAAGTTTGGAACACAGTCAGATATTAACAGGAAGCTGTTATGCAAAGTTTACTTTATTAGTAATTTTAGGACATTTAGATGGGTCACCATATTCCTGCATTTTTGTCCTTTTTTATATTTGTATTTGCCACATATTTTTTTTTCCTAATGTGACCTCATATGAGAAGATCCCCCTCTATTAGATTGTTTCTCAACTCTGCTGTTTTCTGGTGAAGGCATGGCCCAGCAGGAGCTCATTTAGTGTGAGTTTGGTTCAATTCCCTCCTCGGGTCTTTGTGCATGGAGTTTGCATGTTCTCACCCTGCTAGGTGGCTTTCCCCTGGGTACTCTGGTTTCCTCCAAAAAAAAAATGCATGTTACTTGGAGTTCTCAAATTGCCTCCATAGTGTGTGAATAAGAATGTGAGTGTGTGTGTACTGTATGTATGTGTGTGCCCTGTGATGGATTGGCACACCATCCAGGCTGTACTACCCCGCCCCAAGCCCCAAGTCTACTTGGAGAGGCTCTAGGACCTCAGTGACACGGTCTACAGGATAATAAAGTAAAGCGGCATAGACGGTGAAAAAGAGTGAGTGAGGGAGGGGTATATATATATATATTTACATATTTACTGTGCAAATATTTTTGAACCCCTTCATTTATTAATATTGTCCATTCCAAAGAGCCAGACTTTAATTTCGTCTTGAAAAATAGTTCTCCAGGCTTCCTGAAGAACCTTTTTGGCTCTCATTTTTGGTGTTTCTTCCCGCCCCTGTACATGACCTGGTTCAGATAAATGTTTTGTTAAGCCACACAGTGACCCATGAATCCGTCCAGCACGAAAACATCTAACTTAAGTCATGAACCAGTGAGAAACAGGCACAGATGATGACAGATGATCAGGCCGGTGATTACTATCCTGGTGATGCTGAATGCTAAATGGCTGGAACAGACAAGCGGGGAAAATAGGTTGCTGCTGAGGTTCTTACATAGACAAGCAGAAATGAGTGGGGCTCGAGACGTTTGCACGGTACTACCATATCACTGATGTTTTTTCTTTTATATTTCTTAGTCATCCCAGGGACATATTATTGTGCTTCCACAGAAATAATAGTAATAATAATAATAATATAGGGTCTAACGTACCATTGTTGTGCATTATACAATATTCTCACTAAAACCTAATATTCCGTTTTTTAGTGCAAGATATTTGTACTGCTTTCTCTAGGTTCATTCTGACAGCTCATCCTAGTCCTGACTGAAACCTACACAGCAAGTTGATAATGATAATGTGTGTTTAAAGGCAGAAAGTCTGACACCAGGGGGTCATATGTCTGCAGATGTCTTCGGGGTGAGGTTTATCTAACCCTGTCTGCCTCAACAATTAAATCAGAGCAGAAACAGCTCCAGAGCTGACCGTCCTTCCCTCGTCTCTTCTCTCTCCCCCTTAATCAGCAACTCATTACTAAACTGATTGCACTCAGTGGTGTGTGTGTGTGTCTGTGTGTGTGTGTCTGTGTGAGAGAGAGAAAAAGCTTAGACACTGTTGAAAGATCTGGCCAATGAGAGGGGAAGACAATATTAAAATATACAGAGAGAGAGAAAGACAGACATGTTTGTGTGTGCCATGTAGGTCAGTGATCAAGAGCTGTACAGAAGAATGAAGCTGGCCAGAGCAGACAGTGGCATGGCCGTAGCTATGAAGAAGCTTAATGCAGCGAGACATACAGGCACAGAATGGATAAGAGGAGGAGAGACAGCAGGAGCAGGCGAGACAGTGCAGCAAGTAGAACACTGCAGACAGACTTGAAGAATTGAACAGAGACATAGCTCAAAATGTTTAAGCCAGATAAAAAGAGTTTAAATACAAAATTGGTAAAAAAAAAAAAAAAAGAGGGCCTCCTGAAACGCCATTTCCTTAATCTTACAATAATGCAGCTCGGACACTGCAGTTCATCAGCTATCACAGACACACACCAACTCTTCCTCCTGTTATATGGTGTTTTTTTATTTTGTTTTTTCAAATGAATAGTCTAGTCGTTTATTTCTTGGGTATATTTGTTAGGGATTCCTGTCTTGTGAGTGTATGGTGTTCTGTTATAGTATTGTTGTGGGTGTATTCCAGCCTCGTGCTCAGTGTTTCTCAGATATGCTCCAGATCCACCACAGTCCTAATCAGGGTAAAGCCTCGGAAAAGGAAGTAAGAAAAGGAAACAATTAAGGAGATTTTATTTAAAATTTTTAATACTGTAGATGGGTTAAGAAGCAAACACATTATCAAATCATGGAAGGATAGGGCTGAACCATCAACTGTGTGGAAGAAATGTGGTCAGAATAAATTCATCAATAGAGATCATTTGAACACTTCCAGTCCAGATAGATCATATTTCAGAGTGATGGGTGTGTCAGGATAGGAAGAGAAATGCATGAAGCTATGTAGAAGCCTCAGGAGGCATTCTTATGATCTGGAGTTGTCTCAGTCGGTCACCAACGTCATGCGGCAATAAAATAAAGTCAGCTGATGACCTGAATGTACTGAATGACCAGGTTATCACATCTCTGGAGTTTTTCTTCCCTGATGGTTCAGACATATTCCAGCACTCAGTCTGTAAAAGAATGGTTCTAGGAGCATGAGGAACTATTTTCACACATGAATAGGACACCCCGTTGTGTGTTATAATCAAAGCAAGAGGTGATTGAATGAGGGTCCAGGCAGTGTATCTTGGGATTACATCATACAGTACGCTTAACCTTTACGTCATCGAACACTATTTACAAATGTTGATTAGACACTCGGCCCAATTTCTTTCTAATTTAGTCATGGCCAATTGTTCTCTATTAAACAACAGGGTGAAGGCTCTCACTTGCTTCTTTGAGGCAGGTTCATGCATTGTCAGGTGACAGTGTAACACATTTGGAAGAATGCTATCTGCCCCCTTACTATGATACTATGTGTCAATCATGGGAAGACCCCACCCCTTCATTCCTCAGAGCCAGTTTTGGACTTTTCGAGGGATTTAAACTTACAGTCTCCTGACATTTTAAGAGTTGTTTTTACATCTGTTTCAGGTCCAGGTACCACCTTGCTCAAGGTCATATCTGACATTAGACCGGTGTTCTTGGATCCTCTGGGAATATTTGCCGTTCTTTTGCTTCAATTTTTATGGTCCTGCAAAGCCAAGCATCTGCTTTGGTCCATTATCAGAAATAAGAAATATCTGCTTTTTAAATGATTTGAAGCTAGGCTGGAGGAGAAGGTTAACAGAGGTGAAATGGCTTGTCAGGCAAGTTTTTTTCCCCCTGTAACCTACTGAATACACCACTTTAATTCAGTAATAGTAACTGATTGAGGTGTTATTGATCCAGATTTTATTTTCACATCTTTGAACAATTTCTAAGGATCAGTCATTTCAATGCCTGTAAAGTGGCTGAAGGTGTATTGATGTCCTTTTGCTTTAGAAATGATTCATTTTTTAGTAGATTTATTAGGACCTTAATTTGTGGAGTGCACCAGCATCACCAACGGTCGAGAATCAAGGCTGGGCTGATTTCTTTTTCGTTTGCTAGACCGTAGATTTGTGCAGTTTATCAGTGACAGCAGTGTCAGGTGATTACACGGAGTAAAACACCCCCCTAGATTTCATCTCTATTTGGGCTGATATGGTTCAGCCTGCCTCGCTGACACATCTGTACCAAATCATCAGCGGTGATTGAGAAGGAGTACGTGAAGTACAGTTGTGAGTGCAATGAACACGGAGTAGGTGGATTATTTACTCTACTTTCCCCGAGTAAATAGATTGAGCACATATTCTCCAATCAAAATGCAAATCGCACAAAAAGGATTGAGGAAAAGCCTGTTTGTTTGTTGATCTGTTTATCTTGTATGTTATTTAAAGAAAACAGCAGGACTTCATCTGCATCTTCCTTCAAGTGTATGTAAAATGTTGGAGAGTAAAAAATTATTTGCACTCTGGATTTATTTAATAAAAGTTTTGGACAAATACACAATTCTTTGACAAAATTTTGTCCATCGGGCAACAAACACCAAAGCTGAGCTGTGAGCCACGAATGCACCGCTGTCTTCATTTTTTCATCAGAAGTGAATCTTCCTCCTTGTGGGGCTGCTTTTAGGGGACCAAACAAGTAAATGTTTGATAAAGTGAGATTAGGACTATAAGGAGGATGCCTTAACACCTTAGAATGAAGTTTTAGCTCGACGGTGTGGGCAGATGTACAGTATGTGGACATGCAAGATCACAACGCCTTTGGATAGCAGTCCCCTGTGTTTAATCCAAAGCTTAGGCTTCAGCATAAGCATCTCACTGTAACGAGCACTGTTGATTGTTGAATCTTTTTCCTGATAATGTTCCAGTACTAGCCCTTAAGGATCCCAGAAAACTGCAAGTGAACTTTTTCTTGGTCGGCGATTGAGAATGTTTTTGTTCCATACTTTGCTGTTACTCTTAGGCTTGTAGAGATAACTCCTTGTCACCAGTAATGATTCTTTTTAAGGAATTTTCACCTTCCTTAGAGTATCGATCCAAATTTTGTTTATAAATAATCAAATGTTTCGGTTTATGCTCTTCTGTGAGTTGTTTCGGGACCAGGTACATCCTCAGACCACAACAAACAATCACTGAACACTGCCCTTCTTTTGTGCAAATCACAAGTAGGGCATCCATTTTTGCTTGAACCACTCTTACAAATGAAGTGATGTAACACGTTTACACCTGCACAGCAGTCACACTGGGGGGAAACAATAGACTTGAACGGAAAGAGAACAGAAGTTTTTTTCTAAACTTAAAGTGCAGATTATTTTTGACTCACCCACATCATTTTTATTATACCACTCATGGAATCTAATGATAAAATGCATTGCTTCAACAGTATCGTTTCATTTTGTAATCAGTTTAGACTCATAAATTTAATATAATAACCAGACGACTACTATTATTATTATTATTATTATTATTATTATTATCATTATTATACCCGATTTTGCACTGAAATGTCATAAAATAATAATGACTTAAGGTTTTGTTTTCTTTCTCTGTCTCTCCATCTCTCTCTCTCTCCCTAACCCTGCCAGCTCCCACTATCCTGAACGAGCTGAACTGGACGCAGGCACTGGAGCGTGTGTTTATCGATAACAGCAGAGAGGACCCCTCACTGCGCTGGCAGGTCTTCGGAAGCGCCACCGGGGTCACGAGATACTACCCAGGTGAGTCCTAATAGCTTTCCTATTAGAACCGGTGTAGATATTACTACATAACTGTTGACATACTGCATGTTCTGTATATTACAAGCCAGGCAATATTTTTATATGCTCCATATAACTGTGTGCTCAGTCCTGCTGAGTAAGTGTCTCTGGCAGCCTAGATGTGAGAGGAAGTAATCCTCTCATACTGTTTTTGTGAAAGGATTAGTCAATCATTATGGTGTTTGAATATGTGTCTCCTTAATCTTTAATTCACCAAAAATCCACATTACTTCCCTTTAACCAGCTTAGTTTACATAAATGACCCATATGGAACGTTAGAATAAAAATTCGGAGGGGTTTGATTTTAAGTTGATTTAATCAGTTTGAGTCAAACTTTAAAGAAAATAATATTTTATTGACACGCTTAACGTAATGGCAGGTTTATCTTAATTTCTGATAACACTTATCATTATACATCATCTTGTTCCTCTCGTCATCTTTTCTCTGTCCATCAGCTACACCATGGAGAGCCCCCAACAAGATCGACCTGTACGATGTACGGAGGCGGCCATGGTGAGTGCAGCTTGTCAAGCCCCTTCTCTCTGCCCCCGGAAAAAGCTATTTTATTTCTCCATCTCATTGTTTCCAGTGAGTGGAACCTGCTGGTGTCCTGCTAAGAGGCAAGCAGGCATGCAGTGCTCAAATTACAGCCCTAATTCGAACCTCGCATGCTTGCTTACCCTTAACAGCCGAGCCTGTAGTTTACGGGTTTCTCTCAGGCTTGGGTCAGCAATGTTCAAACGGGTCAGGTCTGTCGGAATCTGCTTCCCCTGTCTTTTTTAATGCCGGACAAATGCTGTCAGGACAGGTACACACTTTGTATATAAAATCAATAGAATAGTTTTGCACAGGATGTTGTTCCAACAATATTGAGCACAGAGTGTCAAGAAGGCTCAGTGGCAGGCTTCTCACTTTCCCGGCCAATGTCCCAAACCCAGCCAATGGACGCAGAGCATCCGGATGTAAAAAAAAATATATGTATATCAGGGTTGTGTCAGGAAGGGCATCCGGGATAAAAACCGGTGCCAAGGTAAAAGTGTGAATCAGCTGGCCTGCTGTGGCAACCCCTCTTAATAGGAGCAGCTGAAGGAACAATAACAGTATCAGGAAGTATTAGCCAAGCACATACTGTATCTGATGGCTTCGTAGTAAAGCAAGAAGTTTTTAAAAAGTGCTTACACTGAAAAAGCTAGCTGACCCGCTACGCTAGTTGTAGGAAGAGACTACAGCCAGCTGGGACTGTGTCTCCTGGGCAGGAGGGGGTGGGAGAGTGCAAGCAATGCACTAACAAGGCTCCTGTGTGACAGGGTAATTAAGTTCTTGCTCAACGAGACTGTCCACTGAGCATTCACACAGGAAAAAGGAATCCCCAAATACCTGTACAAAGCTGTTAACACTACCTGAGGACAGGCAAAGAAAACTTGTCACTAGTTTGCGAGCCTGTCGGAGCTAACAAGATGATTTTGTTGGTGCTGGAGTTGCATAGAAGGGATAAAGCTTGAGTATGTGTTTAACTTGTGCATACTGTTTGGATAACAATAATCCATTTTTTAAGTTTTACTTACAGGGAATCTATTGTACATGATCCTTGTGAAGATTTGTGTGCTTTTGTATAGTTTTTTTGTGTAATATTATATATATATATATTTTAGTAGAAACTATAAGCGAACTGTTAGGGGTATAAGCAGAATGCCGCAGGCAATGCACTGTATATACGGCGCTCCAAATGCTCAGACCCAGATTCATTTATCTTCTATACCACTTATCCTGTGTACGGGGTGGGGGATGGGGGGTGCGTCCTGAAGCCTATTCCAAGAGTGTGCAAATCCATCGTAGGGTACACACACACATACAGAAAACCAACGGGCAATTTGGGAACACCAGTTAGCCTAATCTGCATGTCTTTGGACTGTGGGATGAAACCGGAGTACCTGGGGAAAACCCACAAACACAAGAAGAACATGCAAACTCCACGCACACAGACCCAGGATGAGAATCAAACCCTCGACCCTGGTGATGTAAGGCCACAATGCAAACCACTACGCCTTAATTAATTAATTTTTGCGTGTGTTGTGTGTGTTCATTATGTGTAGCCTAATTCAAATCCCTGCAACCTGGGTGTCAGGACCATGTTGACTATCCGCCCATGCATATCATGAGGTCACACACCTGCGTCACTGAGATCTAATAAGCACCTGTATATTATTCCTGGTTTGTCGCATTCTCGTCATGTTTACATAGTTTGTGTTCATTTTTGTGTTGTTCCTGTGCACTGATTAAATTAAATCTGCACTTACATCTGCTTTCAGCACCACACAGTTACTGAGGATGACTAAATGAATGCAGAAAGCCACGTGTTCGTGTTAATGCACTTTGGGGGCTGTGTATGTTCCAAGAGATTTAAATCTTCATATGAAAATTAAAAACTCCATCCTGAGTGACTTTTTGTGTGCAACCCCTGATGTAGTGTTAACAAGATGCCTTGTGAATCTTTTCAGCAAAGAATACTGGTAGCAATTTGTCTACCTCATATTTAAATATACAGAATGTGTGTATTAATTTAGAACAGCTGTATCCATTCATTCCAAATATGTCATACATCCATTACTTTAGGCATAAGAACAGGTGATGATGTCATTTAAAAAGGTTCCCTTTAGTCTGACCTAGTGTGTGACCCCCTGTGTGTCGTGTTGCACTGTGTACCTGGGTGTGTGCCTGAGCAGTGATCTGTGTCTGAGCTCGTGTTATCCCTTCAAAATTTCCCCTGCCCTTTCAGAGCCCTTTTTAACACTGTCGCTTGGCAACCCAAGCCCAGCTGTGCTGATAGACAGGGTCCTGACAGGGTGACAGTCAGGACGTGTCAGGTCAAGTTTGTGTGATTATGGGCCAGCGCACTGTCTCAGTGTCTTACATTCTCCGCATGAATTCACCTGATCCATGGGTGCAACTTATGGGTATAGCCTACGCCCTGGAAGTGAGGGATCATGACAAGCCAAGGACATGTGCAAAAAAGAAACAGTGTACTAACGTGTGTAGACACTCCTGTATCCTGTGTTGTCACCAGTTTTCGGAAGAGGCGCATCTGTCTGTGGCAACTGTACACTCAAGCACTCATGACCACTGCTTGCACATTATTACAGGAACTCTCCTGGAAGTTATTGCCACATCCGCTGTATAATCCTGACCTCAGTCCAGGCCATTTTCACATGTTTGGGCCATAAAGGAATTCCTGGGAGGCCAGCGTTTCAGGCATAACGCAGATCCATGCCCATGCCAGATCATGACTCTGGTTTCGGCATACTGATAAAACCTACCTTAATGGTGTACAATTAATAGTGAAACACTGGGATAAGTGCATTAGTGCAGTGGAGGATTATATACTGTAGAGGAATAAATAAAAAACTTTTACTTTCTTAACTGTTTTCTGTTATTCTGCACAAATTAAAGGTCTCGCTTTGACTTAAACACCCCTCGTACATACATTTACACAAAAATAATGTAAAAAAAAAAAAAAAAAAAAATTTCCTATTCCTATAGCAGATGGCTTATAATTAGATTCGTCTTTTAAATTTTCGCTTGAAAAACCAAGTGCTCCACAAAAGGGTTCCTCATACGGCGCGAACATGTCTGCAAGAGAAAGGTCATGGATTTTAACACATCTTTTTTAGCACTACTCTTCTTTAAAGTTCATGAAATAGACACAAACGTTCACAAAATCAGCTCCATTCACACATACCAGACTTTCCTCAGGTTATTTTTCATTTTCAGGAGGATGGTGATAACACAATCCAATCTAAAGTGGAGCTGAACCTGGATTAGATTAGGTTTAACTTTGTCTGATTTTTGTTCCTATGCAGTCATGTTTAAAAGTTAGCACCCCCTCTTTTATTGCTATGTTTTTTTCTGTAAAAATTAATAAAAGTTATCAGTATTATGCAAAACAACCCAGACGAATAACAACATATAGTTTTTTAACTGTGCAGGTATTTATTTAACAATATATAAACATACATACAAGCATTATGGCTCTCTAACATGGCTAGCCTAGTACCTTTCCCTCTCCATTTAATATGCACAATACACCTCTTTCACTTGGAACTAATGTAATAGTGTAAAAAGGTTTAAAGACCATAATGCAAGTGCCACTTTCTAAGTAACACTTACTATATGGTACATATGCAGGGGAATGCCTGAAGAAACCACATTTTAACACATTTTAGTAAGCACAAGCCAAAGCATTAAAGCAAAACATTTTTGAACCATAACTTTCGTACTGATGTATTATTTAGTGGAAAGCTACAGTGGCTTTAGTGGTGGAAAATTCAGGCCACGTCAACGTAATGATCTTGTTTGTTTGCTAGATGGCCGGTTTGAAAAAAATTCAAACCTAATCATATGGTAGGCAATGTTTTCAAAGATGAAAAAAACATTTCTAAGTAATAAATTCAGAGACTGACGTGTCAAAATGCACCATTTTTATCCTATGGTAGTTGCTGAACAAGGTGCTGCAATTCAGACTACCATTTAATGGTGATCATTGGGATATACAACATAACAATTCCAACAATGAAAAATGTAAAAAAAATAAATAAATCAATCAAAAAGTAAAAAAAATTAAATTCTTTAAATTTCCAAGTATTTTATTAAATGCACTATAAGTGGTTAAGTCCTCATTATGCACTTATAAATGAACTCTAAACCCAAACCACAAACATTACATTTCATTTTGTGCTGAAAATACTGTTAAGGAATTCTCTGGGAAATTAAACATTTTTCTGGTGATTATATTAGTGGGATTTAGCAAAACATAAAAGTATACTAAGGTAATATATTTCGCGTGAGCAGGCTGTAGGATAATACACATGAAAAAGACATGACTGTTTTAAACACCTAAGACCATCTGAAGTGGCTTTGAAACCTTAATAATAATTACAGCTTGTTTACTTTAAGAATTTAATCCAAAAGTTCTACTTAAAGGTAGAATATGCAGTTTTAGATGAGAGGGTAATGTAATTTGCAGAAATAATGAATCCTGGTTATAACTTTAGGCTGTGCTTAGTTACGGCAGGGAGTGAGACGAGGCAGCACTCTGAACTCAAAAACCATGTCAGTGACATAACAATTGCAGCAAACTTATTAGTCGGGACACCATGTGACTTATATAATACAATTTAATGGCTGGATGGATGGGTGGCGGGATTGATAGATAGAGTAACCAGCAGCCAGATAGACAGTGATGAAAGGTACTGTAAGCGTGATTGGAATTCTGATCGATTCGGGATTTTGTTTTTTGAACTTTGACTTTTGGCCATATCGATCTTGGTTCACTGATGCATTCTTTGATGGTGGTTCGAAGAAACGGAAATAAACCTATGGCCTTGGTTACACCTGACATGAAGATCCATCTGGAATGATCCCAGCCCAAGTGGACAAAGCTGAAACGCCAAGCCTTTTACACCTGACATTATAAATGACCACCTAGGCATCAAATTTCATACATGGTGTTCACATGGAGAAGGGTGTGGGGGTGCTTTATTAATTTTTTCCTTCTTTTCATTTATTTGTAGGCAGAACTGTTTTATTCCTTACTTCATGCATATATATGATATTTATTTTTAATTATTGCATTCTTTCATAACATTTTAATCACATGGTCTGCTAATGAAACTAGACCAATGAATGATGACAGCTGCTTTTGTCTCTGCTGTTAGAGCATTGTGCTTATCCATTAGCCTATCGGTGAGGAGCTCTACCGTTCAGCATGAATTTAAAATAGCCTGTGTGATGCCTAATGATTGTCATTTCCAGCTAGGGTAATGATGCAGTCAATTAGATGGTCTTTAGTCTCTGTCTGAGCTCGATCTAGACATTTTCACATTCACACAGTCGTACACAATTGTATCTTGATTGAGTAATTGTATCTTCATGGCGCATTAGACCTCGTCCACACCTTGCCGTAGTGGATGCATTTAAACAAACCATCCATTTAAACTAACCCACTTTTCTTTAACTGTAAGACTAAATATTTCACCTTATGATTAAAATATATCAGGTTGAGGGCTGATGTTTTTGTGACTCACTCATTCAGTAAGGTAATGTTAAAGGTTGTTTTGCTGAATTTAATTGAATTTATTCTACAATGTCTTTTCTGGAGCTGGAGCTACATGTAGGTGTCATAAAAATGTCCTGGCAAATTGTTTCCTAAACCAAGTGGGAACTCCGGCTGGTCATGTCAAATTATTTTAGCGTGAGGTATGAGTTAGTGCATACATTTTGCCGGATGCGTTTCCCGTTCTATGACTCTTGGGAGGTAGAAGAGATGGAAACAAACCGATTAGCCGGCAATAACGCATCACCTTTCCCCCTCTCATTTCTCTCGTAACTCTGACCGGGAAAATTAATGGGCCAGTCAACAGGCCTAATTGTCTCCAGTTGCTCTCATGTTAATTATTAACATGCCTCCATTATAACCTGTGTCGGCGCTGGTTAGCGACTGACGGCAGAAAGGAGTGAGAGAGGGAGGGACAGAGAGGGAGACAGAGAGACACAGGGACCGAGAACGGTTTTTTAAACCAACTGAGGATTTAGCAGTGAGAAAATAAGGAATTTAGTGATCTAGAGAGGGAGAATTTGAAGGAGAGATATGGAGTCAGGGACAATTTTTGCTAGCCGAGTGTTACAGAGATGCTATTTCAGCGGTTCAGCCCAGCAGAGCGGCCCAAAAGCAGATATTGATTTTTTTGAGAAAAGTCAATCTACCTCTTCAATCAATATTATGGCAGCTGCTCAAACCCACCCAGAGCCATGGCTTCAAAATGTCATAGCCAGAAACAAAATGGAGCCTGAGGCTTGGCTTATCTGTCATTTAACCCCATGTCTTCTCCGAGAGGTAAAGGAACGGCAGATAAAACTTTCCGCACAAAACTGATAAAACTCTGTCATTCCTTGCTACAGTGTTATCCTGCAGCATAATGTTAAATACGCTCTCGCGTGTTTTTACTATCAGTTGCTATGAATTGCACATTATGGAGTCGATATCACTGAATGTGTTTAGTGGATAAATTCCTTAACAACTCTTATGCAATACCAAGGTTTTTTAAACTTTTTAACGATCAGCCTCAACAATAAACTTAGCTGCCTAATACTGTCTAAGTCCCTCTTGTGTCACCAAAACAACTCCGAACCAGCAAAGCATGGACTGGTGTGCTGTGGTATCTGGCAGCAAATTGTGTTAGCAGCAGATGCTTTAAGTCCTGTAAGTTGCAAGGTGGAGCATTAACAGATCAGACTTGTTAGTTCAGCACATCCCACAGATGCTCAGTCTGATTGAGGCCTGGGGAATTTGAAAGACAAGTCAACACTGGACTCCTTGTTATTGTTCCTCAAACGCAGTGCGTCTGGACACATAATCCCACTGAAATGGGCCACAGCTATCAGGAAATGCTTGGTCTGCAACAATTTGTGGTCGGTTTTATGAAAGTAACATTCACATGAAGGCCAGGAGCCATGGCAGAACATTTCCCAGACCATCACAATGTCTTCTCCAGTATGCCAACTTGCCATGCTGCATCCTGGAGCCATCTATTGCCCAGGTAATTGAGGCACATCCACCCATCCATCCACATGATGTAAAAGAAAATGGGATTCATCAAACCAGGCCACTTTCTTCCATTGCTCTATGCGGCAATCCTTATGTTCAAGTGCTCTTTGTAGGAGCCTTCAGCAGTGAACACGGGTAAGCATGGGCACTCTGACCAGTCTGTGGCTACACAGCCCAATAGACAGCATCTACAATGTACTGTAGGTTCTAACACCTTCCTATCACAGCCAGAAATAAACTGTGCTATAGTTGGTCTTCTGTGGGATTCACCCAAACAGGCCAGTATCTGATTCCCATAGAGATTAATGAGTCTTGGACACGGACAACTCCACCTTGCGGCCCTATACAGTATAAGCAATATGGAAAATTAATGACTGAATGAATGAATTTAAAAAGCATGCTTTACTGTCATTCTGTACTTTTTGTAACCATACGTCTTTTAGTCTGGTCACAATGTTCCAATAGACACTTGTACGGTTGTGACAAATTCGAACATTGGCGTAGTTTTACTACAAAATCTGTTATGATGGATAAACAGAGACCTTAGCAGTCATCTCTTTAAGTAACACCTTTCTTCTCCATAGCTGCTCAACATATTCTATGTTTTATCTTAATGCAGTCTTTATTCAGCCGGCGAATGCAGGCAATGAGGACAATACAATAATCCTAACCCCATTAGAGTGTTCATATCACCTGTAACAGATGTATCAGATGCATGGAATGTGTTTCACCCAAGCACATTATTTTAAATGATGAGCATCAGCATCAGCTCATTTTTAACATACCATTTTAGCATCACCTCTGTTACTGGAAAACAAGAATAGAGACACTGAAATTCAAATACTTGACAGATCAATGAGTGTGAAAAAAATTTTCTGTGCATGTTGTCCGCGACTCTTTTTAATATACTGTATAAGCTTTAACCTTTTAACTATTTGTACAAACTGTTTACCACTTAACGACGGGTTCTTATGCTAGTACAATCTAAAATATAAAACATATTCCGGGTGGTTTACTACCGAATTCTGTAATCACTCAATTTTCATAGTTCAGATGTCTTCAGCATTGCACCGAAGGGGAAGGTGTGTCCATACTTTTGACTGATCCCCATGATGACTATAATAGTCTTAATTGCAGCACCTGGTTTCAGCGACTACTATGAAATGAAAATGGTGCATTTTGACATGTCAGTCCCTGCATTTACTTCTGCTGCATGTTTCTTAGAAATGTTTTTCATCTCTGAATATATTGCCTACCTTATGATTTGAAGTTTGAAGGTTTGAATTTTTGACAAACTGGCCATCTAGGCAAAAAAACAAAAAAAACAAACAAAAACAAGGTCATTACATATACATGGCCTGAATTTTCCACTACTGAAGTGTCTGTGGCTTTCCACTAAATAATACATCAGTATGAAAGTTCTACATGAAGTGGAAAACACATGTTATGGTTCAAAAAATATTTAGCTTTAGTGCTTTGTCTCATGCTAATTATTAAAATGTGGTTTCTTCAGACATTCCCTTTTTTTGTACTTTGGAGTAAGTATTATTTAAAAAGGGGCATTTGCATTATAAATATAAAATCTTTTTATATTAATTCCAGGTAAAAGATGTGTCTTGTATCCTGCATATTAAATGGAGAAGGAAAGGTACTAGCTAGCCAAGTTAGAGAGTACACTGATAGCTTTCGCACTTGAGCTTGTCTGTGTGTTTCTGGCCGAGTTTGTGTGTGTGTTCTCTGGGGGGAACAGGGGACCAGGATTGCAGTGGCACCAGCCAGGCCCATCTGTGCGTCACCTGATTCAGACACTGGGGAGTCTGCGTAATGGCTGGGAAGGAATAGGGTCTCTGGGCCATGGAGGAGGGGTAATTAAAGAGTGCAAGCCATGCAGAAACAGCACATCTGGATCCAGCAGGCTTGGGTGCACATAGTGCTAAGGTTGAGGACATTCCAGCCCAATTCTGTTTGGATGTTAGCATAGTGGCATTGTATCAATGATAAAAAGAAATGGTGGACTCAAAACAGTAGTACCATCAAACCTTTAGTGATTGTGAAATATACCGTAAGCAATTTAAAAATATAATTATAAACAAATATTGTTTTTCAGCTCAGACCATGCATTCTGACATTCTTGTACTGCTTTCTGTTTCACTTATTTTTTAACACCCACTGTTTTAGCACCTGTAGCTGTAAAATGCTCTGGAACTCTTTTAGGGACGGGCATTTTTCCAGCTTATCAGAACACCGAAACAAACAAAAAAAAACATAATGTTTCTTATCAAGCATTTCCTAGTAGCCTTTTTTAAAACTGCATTTATGAACATAACAACCACACCACCATGGTCTATATAGTATATGCAGTCTCGCTTGGTCTCACACCTCCAGGGTTAAGATTTTAAATCACGTCTCAGGTCTGTGTGTGGAGTTTGCATGTTTTCCCCGTGCGTGGTTGGGTTTCTCTGGGTCTTCTCACAGTCTAAAGACATGCAGATTAGGCTAGTTGGCGTTTCCAAATTGCCCGTAGTGTGTGTGCATGTGTGTGTCTGCACGCTTGCAGCCCATCCAGGGTGTACCCTGCCTTGTGCCCGGAGTCCCTTGTGATGGGCTCCAGGCCACCCTATATAAGATAAGCGGTATAGACAATGAGTGTGTGAGTGATGGAACAGAGTACATGTTACCACGCATGCTGGCAAATTGAAAAGATATATAAGGTATATAAGGCTTTAAACCATAAGCCTTTCATGCTCTTCTTTTTTATCCAGCCATAAAGGTTTCTGAAGCTCCTTTTTTTTAGCTTTTAAACCCTTAAAAACTTTTAAAACGTTGTTCTCTAGGTATAAATTTGCTCCCATAAGACCAAAGCCACGTTTCTCTTTATGCAAGCACATTATTTAGTTCGAGCCCAGTTTTCACTGATTAGCTCACTGACATCAGTATGGAAAATATTTTCTTTAATCATAGATCTATCATTAGAGGATTTTATCTGTATAATCTGACTTGGAGAAAACGTTACTGTGCAGTCTGTCACGGAATTTGTTTGAGATTTTATTTAAAGAATTTCATACCCTATTATAAGCAATAAGCTTAAAAAAGGCTTAAGAATGTGAATAAACCTGGCTTTTTAACATTAAGTATCACCATGGAGCACCCGATATTATCACAGTATCAAGGTGCCGATTCAGTTTGTATCACAATTATGTTAGTATCACGATTTTGTAAATAACTTGATTCAATATTATTTTTTAGGTTCTAAATCAATTAGAAAATAATTTGCTTATACAGCACTGGATGCTGCACTGCCTCTTGTTTATCCAGGGCTTTTTAGAATCTTTACATGCTTAAAAATTTGCCTGCCAGTGTGTGAATAATTTAGAGTAAACCACCTGTAGGATTAGAGAGAAATGACAATATTTTAATATACTGGAGTTTCAAGCAACAATGATCAGGCCCAAGCACCTGTGCCATCGCTGCCCGGGCATAACAGAAAGACAGTGGGCGCAGTTGGCACATGCATATAAAAAGAGGACATGCAAATACAATTATGACATGATTTTAAAACAGGTTGAATTTTATGTCAAGATCTTCAAAGAATCCTAGATGCTTGAAAAAAGCATCACACTACCATGTCACTCAATATGATGTCACACAAGTTATCAACAACTTTTCGGCATACGGTTAAGGCATCGTCATGTCTGACCCATTTGAGATCCCTTTTTAAAAATCCCTCTGCAATTTTGCATCCTTGATATCTTGAGATCACATAGGCCCGGTTTGGTGGCAGTGGTTTTACAAACAACCCAAAATAAATTACATTCTGTGGAAAAGAGACCATGACATGCAATGTGAAAGTTGTTCAGCTCGATGAGCTCTAAATATGTACATGTATACTGTACATGCAAGTGCATATGAGCTATGCAGCAAAGTCTCTTCTGAGGTCCCTGTGCCATGCCCAGGGCCCAGACACTCAGTCATCCTAATGACTGCAGATTCCAAACTGTGTGCCAATTTTTATTGATTTTTGAGCATGTTAAGATTCTAAAAAGCCCTAGATGAACAAGAGGGTCCTTCACACACTATGAGATCAGCACTATTATAGCGATAATGATGACGTGATAGCCATGACATCATCATGCCAATGACTTGGGCCCTAATGACCCTAATAGCAAGCATATAAATAAAAAATTTATTTAAAAAAATATATATACTAAATAGTTTTTCCCCCATCTCTCGATTATTGTACGAACTTTTGTATCAACTTTTGGTATTCGGAAATGTAACAGTTTCGGCCTTAAGATGCAAGATTTAGGATTCAAAGAACTTTATTAATCCCAGAGGGGAAATTGCTTAAATTGGCTCGCCAAAATGTTTAATCTGAGAAATTTCAGTAAACTTCTGCTCATCATGTATGTTGTAATATTTTCAGGCCCAGAACATTATTTCTCCGACATTGCCCTGTTCGTAGTGGAAGAATCCACTGACTCTCTAGAGTGATGTGTAATACCAGTTAGATAATTTTTTCACTATGATAGTATTCATATTATATTTCACAACCCATCATTTAACATTGTGAGAACATAAGTAATATAGTTTACATCCTTTTAAAGCACTAGATTTGATTATATATGCAGCGGGAGGGGCTATATTGCTGTTTAATCAATCTCAAAGCAAAATTCCCACAAAATGTCCACGCATGACATCTATATCCATTCACATGGCTAAAAAAGTAAGCTTTCCTCCTACTCAGCTTGTTAGCATAATGAAGAGGTTTAAAAAAAAAAAATCAGTATCAGTGAACAAATTTCAGGATGTAGTGGCGTGGACACACAGCAAAAGCCGAATTCACAAGAGTGGATTGCTGGAACAGACCCAGGAGGCGTGTGTTATAGCCAACACTGCAGTTGCATTAGATCACCAAGAACTGGCCGGTAGCCATGATCATGCTCAAAAAGCAGGATGGAGCAAGCTAGAGGATTAATAAGGTTTTATCAAAAAAATACAAAATAGGGGACAACAACAGGAATATCATGTAGCCGGTGCAAAGGATGACAGGATCAGACACGGCAGCTATGTACTGTAGGTCCAGGCAGTGCAAAGCTGGCAGTGTTAAATAAAAAGTGACCAGGCTGGTGAGTGAAGAAAAAAAAAACGGAAAAGCCTCAGGGATGCTATCATGGCCTTTTATATGGCGGATGGAAGAATCCATCGTTTATCAAAAAAGAAAAATTCGAGCTTTAGAATGCTCAAGGGACAGCACTTTTTTTTCTCGATAACTGTGATCTTTATCCGGAATATAGAAATAATGAAACAGGCCACGTTATCCTGCGTTCTCCTGCTCTCTGGAAGTTATGGCTAAATGTTTTATCTAAATAGTGTCATAGAAAAAAAATAGCAATAGCAGTAGGATCTCTCGCCACAGGTGACTCAGTGTAGTGCTGAGGATTTAGACCGCAGCGGGTGTTTGCACTTCTGCACAGCTAAGCGGAAGCATCACGGGGGGTGTTCGTTCCATCTTGTTTTCATCCAAGCTTGTGACTTCCGCAGACATGCATCACCTGTCGAAGGAATCAGAGTTTTCTTTTTCTCCCGTCTCCACCCTGTCCGACGATTTAATTAGTTTTCTCCTACGTAAAAGATCTGAGCTGTTTATAGCTCATCTGAAGGAATGTAAATATTAAAGTATAATTATGTCAAATGGGAAATGATCTCTTTAAGGATTAACGCCGTACTTATCTGTTATGAGTTTTCATACAGGAAAAAATAATCATTAGAGGGTAATTGCTTTAGAAACGTTCTCAAGTAACAACAGCTTTCAAAGGAGGGTGGGTTTATAAGTAAATTGGTATCATACTGTAGGATTATCAGTGGAATTAACAAAGTCGAGAATTCGTTGTGAGTAATTATAGTGCTGAAGTGGTGCGATTGTAGTATTGTCTTTCTACAAAGACTTAAAGGGGTGCTGACAAAAACAAACTGCAGCATGTAAAATAAACTATTTGTTTATTTCTTTAGCATTTATCTAATAGTCCTGAGATTTTAAGATCATATTAGATCACAAGATTATTCAGACTGTATATACTGTAGATGCTGTTGCTTATTTCAGGCTTGACATGTTCCTCTGCTTTTTTTTTCTTTTTGGCAGGTCATGTTGCCTTTTTTTCCTAGAAATAAATGATTAAAATTAAAAAAAAATCATCCGACAAAAGAAGGAAATCATTTTAAGCTTGAAATCTGTCTGTTTGTTCATCTTGTATTTGGTTGTATTATAATACAACTGGGAAAATCTAAATATATTGAAGATGCGTTGACTTGCTACAGAGTCGCTTGTTGCAGATGGAAGCATCAGACAGAATCCCAAAAAACATTCACAGCTTCAAGAATTTAGAAGCGTGCGTGCAGTATGCAAAGGGACACGCCAGCACCCCCTCCGTCACACACACACTGTGGTGCGTTGAAATGAAAGATTCCTCTAATTAAACTGATAAAAGTTGAGCCAGCACGCTTCATGGCTACGGTGTGCCGATTTCTGAATGTCAATGCAGATCACGGGAAACTAGCGGATGGCCTAACTTTGATGTCGCACTCGCTATTATCAGAAATAATTGAATTCCTCCTTCTCTCTCTTATATCCCCCCCCCCCCAAAACCGCAAGCATATTTAGAATCAGGATCCTACAGTATTTCAGCTGTTGCCCTCCTCGCTCACCGAAGCAGGCCTCCTTCAAAGCCGTGAGCTCTCGAGTCGTGTTACGAGCTAGGTTTGTCTCGGAGCTAAGGGTTCCGTCGTGCAGGTTTCGAGTCTTGGCTGAGCTTCAGAAAGCCTCTTCAGATCAGGTCAGCAGGCTAATTATCATGGATAAGACTCCAGGCAATTGAGAAAGCCTCTGGAATTCTATCATGGCCTTTCAGACGGCGCCTGTGACAACCGGTTAGCTCACAATACACACGCGGTAAAAAAGATTCCCAATTTTGCTCTGACGACAGCGATAGCAAACGCGCAGCCCGCATCCATCAGGCTCTCAGCCTCGACTGTGTCATGCGTAATGTGTTTTTAATTGCTTACGGAAAACGTCTGTGCGTGCTTTTTCCCCTCCTTTTTGTATTTCCCTCTATCCTAGGCTATATATCACTCTCTATCACTTTTGGACAGACACAGTTTAGGTCTTTTAGGTTTTTTTTGTTTTTTCCTCTACCGGTGCTGCACATCTCTCACCGACTGTCCTCTGGCTCGGCTGCCTCCGTGTCACTAAGAGACTATATCCGCTTCCTCCAAAGCACGATCTGCTAACGCCAGCGCAAAGACTTCAGGAGATGGACGGCCTGACTAATGTGTTAGTCTGCGGTTTGATGAGAGCCGCGATTTGTTGTCGTTGTTGTTGTGGTTGTAAGCAGGCAAGATGCTGATTTGCTCAGACTGCACCGTCAGTTAGCTTAGATAAACTGCAAAGGTAAAAACAGTTTGCTGCTTCAGGCCTTGTAAAGGATCATGGTTCCTTTTACCATCAGGTCTAGACAAGAAGTGACACAGTGGCACGTTAATTAAATCTTTTTCATCCATTATTTCATGTATCTTCTAGACCACTTCTAACCTACTCTTTGTTCCTCCCCCACACACTGCAAAAACATGCAGATTAGGCCAACTGGTGGTCCCAAATTGCCTGTAGTGTGTGAGTGCATGTATGCGTGTGCCCTGCAATGGACTGTAACCCCATCCAGGGTGTGTCCCACCTCGTGCACCGAGTCCCTGGGATAGGTTCCAGGCCTCTTGCTACTCTGTACAGGATAAGCAGCATAAGTACTACAGTATGGCTTTCAAAGGCTAAATGAAATACCAAATATCAAATATTATTATTTGTTCTTTTATCTGTGGCAAACATTTTATTCTGTTCAAGGTTGCAAAGGAATTGGACGTTGTCCCTGGAACACCCTGATTATGGGCAGTCCCATTCACATTTAGTGACAATTTTAGCATTTCCAATTAACCTGTGTGTGTTTGGAGGTGGAAGAAGAACCCAGTGCAGATCAGTAACGGCCTGGTGAGGGTTTGTGAACCCCGACACACAGATCCAGCAAGACCCATGATCCAATTGAGCTACTGAACCACGTCCGACTACTATTAGAAATTTCATCTCCAGTTTTTAGATATTAACCCTCTTGTTGAGAGAACCTGTAACTGACATGTTTACATTTAGCAAGATCACATTTAGCTTCACCATGCGACTTTGTTGAAAGATGGAATCTGGTAGGAATCCACACAAGTGATGAAATGAATCCAGGCAGAAACACTCAGCCCTAAACAAACACAGCGTAGACAAACGGTGTTGCTCTTGGGGGTGATACTAATCAGATATTACCTTTATTTGCTCACTCTAACCTAATAATGAAAACACACACCACTGTACTTACGTATGGTAATGTCTTCCCATCAATGCGATGTCACTACAGCGACACTAAACCAATATTCAGCCCCGATCTTGGGGCAGGTATTTGAGATGAGCACACAGACACACAAAAAAACGCCGTAACAGTGCCATGTAGAAGTGGTGTTTCACATCAATAATAATATGTCCTTGTTGTTTGACCTCTGCTGTGTAGTCGAGTGTCGGAGTCTCAGACAACAGCTTTGTTGCTTTAGAATGTATTACATTTAAGCCCTGAAGGTAACAAGTATAGAAGTCAGTTAAATGGGTTTGCCGTATCTGAAAACCAATTTTTACTTTCGCTTTTGTGTTAACAGGTACATTCAAGGCGCCTCTTCTCCTAAAGATATGGTCATCATTGTGGATGTGTAAGTATTCCCAACACACACACACACACACACACACACACACACACATACATTCTCCTTCTTATGCTTATAGCAAAAACACACAATGACCCGAAAATTGTTGTGGTGCTCTAGTGCCACCTGTTGGTTTCCAAAAAAAAAAAAAAAGTCACAAATCAAGTATTTCAGTCACTTTACAACAAAAGGCTGGCCTACATTTTTCATATCACAATGTTATTGTGCTCCGTGAAAAATGTTTTAGCTGCTGCTCGCAATGAAAAATGGGCTCGACTGTGGGAATTGCTGATAAATCTGCAGCAGTTAGAGAACAGAGAGAGGATACATAATAGGAATAATGTGTGCGATGCCGAATGTTTATAGAGACTATGCAGTATATCTCTCTTTAAGACAGTATGACAAAAATTCCTTGCATCATAATCATGCGAAAGCAACACAATGCATAAAATCATACAGATACAGGACAAGAGTCCCAGTGAATGTTTATGTCAAACTTGAGAATGCAGAAGAATTCTAATCTTTAGGACTTAACTGTGGCATGGTTGTTGGTGCCAGACATGCTTGTTCGAGGTTTTCGTGCAAAGAACGGTGTGAAAACGTCGTAACTACATCTTTATGAGGGAACAGCCAAACACCGGCCAGTTTTGAGTTTATCTCAAGGCTACAGTTATGGAAATAAAAACGGAATCATCTGTTGTTCTTCCAGTCTTTAGATGTCCAGTTTGAATGAGACTGTGCCCAATGACAGAAAGTAAAACTTGGATGTGGTCTGTTGTAGCTCGTCCGCCTCAACAGGTGATGTGTTGTGTGTTGTAAGATGCATGCAGTTGGAGTGAGAGGTTGTTTCTGCCCACCGAAATGCCAGTCAATAGATGTTTCATTGTTAATGATGATGATGATGATGATGCACATCATTTGTAAAACTCTGCAAGCAGCCCATCTGGCACCGACACACATGCCAAGGTCAAAGTATGTAACTGATGTATCTGCATTGCATTTCTGCCATGTGATTGGCTGTTTGGAAAACTACATAAATGAGCGAAGGTAAAAGTGATTCCATTAAAGTGGATGGTGAGTGTATATTCTTTATTCTTTGCAGTGTATACAGTACTGTGCGAAAGTCTCGAGCCATCCCTCATTTTTTTATATTAAATTAAATTATATTAATTAAAACCTAAGCGGCACAGATACATGCCTGCAACTCAGCATAGGTCAATAATAATTAAAAAAAAATATATATGTGCTTATTATAGAAGCCTTTCTGGAGTGTGTTAACGGGGATGCTTCAGACTTCAAATTGTGTACAGTGGAACCTTATAATTCCATAATTTGTTCTGGAAGTGGACTCGTATTCCAAAACACTTGTAAACCAAAATTTTCCCATAAGAAATAATGGAATCTCAAATTATTCTTTCCACAGCCCAAAAAAATAAATACATAAAAATACGTAGTTTAAAATATAAAGTAAAAATAAAACAAATTAACCTGCACTTTACCTTTAAAAAAAAGGAAAAATAAATCCTGACAGATAAGTGTTTCCGTTTATGCAAGCAGGCACTGTGTGTGTATATGTGTCTGGGTCTGTCGTTATGTGTGTGCGTGCGTTATTTGACACCGTGCCAGTTTACAAACACACACACACTAAAAGTGAGAGAGAGAGTAAATCGGCGCAGTTGTGATCAAAAGAAGAAGCGCATGCGTGATACATGATATTCGGTGCTCGTAAACCAAGACTTGCTTGTTTTTCAAGTCAAAATTTATTAAAAATCTTTGCTCGTCTGGCGGAACACTCACAAACCACAGTACTCGCAAACCGAGGGTTCATTGTATTTGGGTTTTTGGATATGTCAAGTAGAACAAGAGTTACAATCACTTTTATAAAGGGTCAATTTTCCCTCTACCAGAATATGTAAATAGAGTTGCAAAAAATGTAGAACTCATAAAATGAGCATGATATTATTACTTTTTGGTCATCGAAATAACCATTAAAACATGTGATTGTGTGTATTTGTGCTATTTATTTTTGCCTTTGTGACCCAGTCCCTTAGTCTTTGCTCAGTCATGTTTGGGAAAGTTGCCTATTTTGTGCTAAAAAATGCTCTATATGAGCTCTATATATGTTTATTAAAATAACTGCAAAACATTTACAGCTTTAGGGGCTACATAGTATAGATTACATAAACAAAAAGTGAAACAAGTATTTTATTGAGACAGGCTGCAAAGTGCCTGTAGATACAATTTAAATTCGTTGTTTAAGTAGCAACCTGAGCAGCAACCTTATCTCCCCTCTTGTCTGTTCCAACCACTCAGCATTCAGCATCACCAGTATATTAATCACCAGTTGATCATCTGTCATCATCTGTACCTGTTTCTTATTGCCTTACATTGGATGTTATTCTGCTTGAATGATTCATAGGTCACTGTGTGGCTTAACAAACACAAAACATTAATCAGAAACTGGTCAGGTACAGGGACTGGACTGAAAATGAGGTGAAAAAAAAAGTCCTTCAGGAAGTCTGGAGAAATATTCCTCAAAACTATAATAAAAATCACAATCAGGTCTGGCTCTTTGAAAGCAAAATATGAAGAAGAGACTTTGCAAAGTACTGTATATAACAATATATTCGTGAAAATCTATGGCAAAAATGAACCGTCTAGAGAATCTTTTAGCAGAGGAGTGATGAGTCCAGAACTATATTAAAGGCATCATTCCTGGGTAAAATAAGGTTCAGGAGTGTTCTTAAACCAGGCATTATTGTCAGTGACCTAAGCAGAGAAGAGCTGCTGCTTCCCATTCCTCTGGGATTTCTCTGCTTATTTCGTGGCTTTACGGCGATTAGGTATAAAATGAAACAATCCCTCTATCCTTCAGCAAATGTTCTCTTTCAAAGGTACAAAGTTCTCTTGGCTTGATGAAAACATGGCTAAAATACAAATACTGTTTTTTCTACATAAAAGATGTTAGTAGCTAAAAAAAAATAATAATAAAAGTTTAATTACAGCATGCTACAGTGTGCATGCCAGTATAATCAGGAAAAGAAACACAGAATAAGAAGGGAAATACGAGAGAACTACAGTATACTGTATGCCTAATTATAAATGTTTTTTTTTTTAACTGATTATCTTTAAAGATATACAAATGTCTGTGTGATGGTTTTGTGTATATGTTCCCTGATTTTTTTTCTTTGCTGCAACAAAGCTGTCTAATTCTATCCTCTCCTGAACAATATTCTCTGGTTGTTGTTTTTTTTCTTTCTTTCTGTTAAATCCTATTTATACCAAGTACTTCTAAATCTCCTTTACATTTTCGAGGTGTACAATCACACCTGTCTCCTCCGTTTGCTCTCGTGACAATGACACATGCGCGGAGCTCGCTTTTGACGGACATGGCCGAGAAACGGCAACGCAGGATGCTTAGCAACAGGTGCTGCTTAGCAACAGCTTTTTGGTCCATATGTTTTATCTTGCTGCGATTACAAGGCAAATGGTTTGTGAGAAAATGAAAAATGTGTGTTCTAATGACTTGTTCATGGCACACTGCCTAATGTATTTCTAATTGAAATTGTATGATTGCTGTATGCTGGGGGGGTTTCTGAGTTGCATTTGTATACAGTATGCATTGTGAGGTCTGTGTACGTGTGTGTATGTGTGTGTGTGTTTAGGAGCGGTAGTGTAAGTGGACTGACTTTGAAGCTGATGAAGACCTCTGTGATTGAGATGCTGGACACACTGTCTGATGATGATTATGTAAATGTAGCACAGGTAAGAGGAGACACACACATACACACACACACAGAACATGAAGCTGCTGCTGTCTCTCTTACTGTAGTGAATTTAAGCACTAGTTGATTTTCATGCCCTTTTTTTAAAATTTGGATTTTCCCCCCTTTGTATAACATCACCAGGATTTTACAGTGAGGCAATTTAAATTAAGGCATTCAGCATAAATTTAAGGATTTTAACAAAAGTATTGCATTAACTGTTAAGGCTGTAATACCTAAACAGTTAATGCAATACTTTTGTTAAAACCTTTAAATTTATGCTGTTCTTGTATTCTTATCAGCCATAAGTACTTGGACATGTGACTGATAAGCAATTTGAGGCCAGTTGTGGCTTGTTTCTTAGTTATTTCATGATAAACTAAATGAATAAAAGCTCTGTAGTTGTTCATGGAAACTCTCAATATGTGGTCCAAAGAAGTTCTGATGAAAGTGGAGAACATCATTAGGCTGAAAAAGTAAAAACATATGTAACAAAGAAATAGCAGAAACTTGAAGGTGGCCAAATCAACCATTTGGTATGTTCTTTAAAAAAAAGGAGTGCACTGGTGGGCTCAGCGACACCAGAATACCTGACTGGCCTCATTAAATCGCTTAATTGGATGACTTCAGAATTCAGAAAAGTCTATCATCAAGAGATACCTTCATAAATGTAAATACAAAAGGTTCACCTAAAGATGCAAACCACTAGTACCACTTAAGAACAGAAAGGCCAGATTAGACTTTTCTGAAAAGGCAAAAAAAAAAGCATGAAAGCAGGATTATCTTGTACGAGAGTGATATAATGAGAGTAATTTGAAGAAGGAAAGGAAGGGCTCATGATCCAAAGAATAAATAGCACATCATGTATCAAGAAATGAAATGATGGAGGTATGGTTATGGTATGGGCTTGTACAGTACGGCTGAAAATGGGTTTCTGTCCAAACACTTCTGGACATGCTGTGTAATGTAATAAAGGTTAAATTATCCTAATATTTTGTTCATTTTATATTTATTTACTTATATCTTTATATAACATTGTCATATGCTTTATAGAAAAGCAGATTGTTGAACTTTATTGAGATGGCAAACATAAATCATTATTTATCAATGGTATAGTGTAAATACCAAATGTACTGAGTGTGTGTTGAATAGGATCAGTATGAGCAGTTGTTACATAGAGACCGGATCTGAGCAGGTGACAGTTTAAATTTTTATTAAAGCAGCAAGTCTTAGATATAAATCTACAGTATCAAGATGAGTATTTTCTTCAAGAAAGGTAAATCTGATATGTTAACTGTTACTGGGAGGTATTAGATGTTTAGGGTGTACGTTTATTAGGAGTAGAACATGATTGTGAAAGTTTTGTTTAAAAGTAGGTAAAGAATTATGACTTAGTGCCATAAACATGTACTGTATAGTATTAATTGTATAATATTTAAATAAATATTAGTTTTTGAATGGTTTAGCCGGTGATGAATGATTGAGTGTATTGGGCATTACACTGGCATACTGACATAAATAAGAGTAAATGCTACAGGAAAACAAAAACATTTTTACGCCAAAAAATGTCACGACCTTGAAGTGCAAACCAACTAACCCATGAAGATACACACACACAAACAAACAAACACATATACACACAGGGGCTAATCCATGACTCTGACTGGGTCGGTATACTGTCTCTTAATCTCATCTTTGTATGCTTGAAGTAAGCAGAGTAATCTGAATCATACCACCTTTTACTCATCAAAGAAACACAGACTTAAGCCATATTAAAATGTGTTTATGTGTCTTTATTTCTTTGTGTGTATTTAGTATTAATACTGTGTATATATACTTTATATATATATATATATATATATATATATATATATACTGTATACTGTATAGAGAGAGAGAGAGAGAGAGTCCTACATTCAAAGAAATGTCAAGACCGTGCAGCTTTAATATATGAATCATTTTCCCTTTAACCTGAAAATGTCAGTCTATTTGCAGCCTGACCTTCAAAAAAGAAGTGACTATCAAAATTTTAAAAAGTGCAGAAATAGCTTTAAAGTGCAGAACTAATCATGAATATGCACAAGCAGCTCTGTGGTAGAACATAGGGTTTGCTGTCAAGAGGTGTGCACATGTACGTGCACGCACACACACACACGCACACACACACACACACACACACACACACACACACACACACACACACACAGAGCAGAGTGCTCGGGCAATGCTCCACCTGATGTAGCAGGTGTTACTGTGCAGGTGAGGCAATGAGAACTGGCAGCACTGGAGCTACACATGAGCACACGGGCAAACACACACATAGATACATGCATAGTGATCCGCTATCTTCTGTGCTGAAATACTGAACTCAGTCATCTTTGTAATTCCCATTTAATGCATTCTACAACCTTTTTTTTCCTAAACCTTATGAAAAGGATTTTGATACTTGATTAACATTTCTAAATATTTAGTGTGTTTAAGAGAAATGTTTTTCACAGAGCGCTCTACTCTCTTTTCCTTTTCCTGTCACAGTTTAGTGAAAAAGCAGACGCCGTTGTGCCGTGCTTTAAGACGCTGGTCCAAGCTAATGTGAGAAACAAAAAGATCTTCAAAGAGAAGGTGATGCACATGCAAGCGAAGGGGACGACGGACTATAAATCCGGCTTTCAGTTTGCTTTTGAGCAACTGTTAAATGTAAGACTTTCACACACAAACCCATAAATCCACACAGTACACAAGGGCAACTTCACAATATCAGTTTAATGTACTTTAACTTTAAAGTTCCAAACATCTGCTTACTAAATAACATCAGCTTGTTCAAGGTGAAAGGATTGCAGAAAAAAAAGAAAAACTTAAAGCAGATTTTCTTGAAGTGATAAGTGAAAAGGAATGAGTGTATTTATATAGACTTTTGGACCCATGTTCCATCCACAGAATGGTGCTGAAGCCTTTTGCTTACAATATATATATTCCTCAGGACACAACATTTAGTCCTGACCAAGCAAACGGATCGAACAAGAGGCTTTCCTTGAGTGCTGATAATGGATGGTAACATCACTAGAAGGTTCAACTATATTCTGTATACCGTATATGACTCAGTGTCAGAGGTGTTTATTCTAAAATCATTAAATACACTAAACGACGGTCACCGGCATGGATGTAAGTAGTTCTTTACAGCCCGTAGTACAGAGTAGAACAGCAGCCTGACAAAACCTACACTCAAAACTAGTCCAGCATCTGATAGCATTATGTCATCTTAAACAACACTTTGTCTCATTAGTAATTGCTTCTAAGTTTTTCCGAATTGCCTTAATGTGTGTGTGTATATACAGGTGAACCTCGAAAAATGTAAATAACGTGCAAAAGTTCATTTATTTCAGTAATGATGATAGACTTATTACATGCAAAGCAACATAGTTCAAGCCGTGATTTGTCATAATTGAGATGATTATGGCTTACAGCTCATGAAAACCCCAAATCCGCTATCTCAGAAAATTAGAATATTGTGAAAAAGTATTCTTGGTTTGCATGTAATGAGTCTATCTCATATATTAGTTTCTTCTTTTAAGTTTTATTACTGAAATAAATGAACTTTTGCATGATATTCAAATTTTTTAAATAAGTGTCTGACGTAAGGATGTATCCCAAATGTCTCTGTACCCTCTGATCGAGGGCACTACTTGGTGTGTATGACAAGAGAATGTACACCCTAGTGCACTAGCTTTACATTTAATACTAATTGGGATTTAACCCAGAAGTTAACCACCTCCATGGTTTATTCTTCTTGCCTTTTAGCTATATACTGTAGTATAGGAAGAATTTACCTCCTATTAATTGCACTACTGTAACTTTCAGTTAACTCTCAGTTCTGCCAGTTGTGGAAGGATATGTGTTAGAGGAGCAAAATAACTGGTTAAATGAGCAAAGAAAGCATAAGCGTGCTATTGTGCCGGATATTATCATATGACTATTTCACAGCGGTGCTGATAACCAGTACAACAGCACTCCCTTTAGTGTCATATTGTTTAATTCATATTCTTGCCTTGTGGCAACCAAATTTATTTATTCAGCTCCGGAACAGTGCAAAAAAGGTTGTGACGAGATCACGAGTTCGAATCCCATTGATGACACTGACAAAATTGTGAGTGCCCTCTGTATGTGAGGGATGGTGACTCAGGTGTCTGTAAGCTCATGCATGCAGAACAGGATAGGTATCTAGCATTTCTTTTCCTACTGTGTTGCTCAAAACTACGTCACAGCAGTTTGACAAGATGCAGAGATTAGTGTAACACGTCTCAGTGCAAGCTTGTGTTTGACACACACCCACAGGTTGGTAGCTGTTAATAAAATGAAACTAGTAGGTGGAATAGGTGAAGGAATAGGGAGATACTATGAAAAAAATAACCATGTTGTTTTTTGCTTATGAAGACGTTTGTGAGATTTTTACAGCATAATTCACAACTTAAAAGACGTGGAGGGCAATGTAAAAACTGAGGAGCTTGTATCTGATTTGTAGAAGGACAAAAACACACGTTTAAACATTCTAAAACCATGAAATAGTCAGCTGGAACCTTCTGTGGTCCCAATTTATTTCATATTTGAGCAGTATTACCCTCTGATGATGCAGGGTAGGGCTTCTCATATACTCTGTGTGTGTGTGTGAATGTGAGCTTTTGTTATCTCTATGTGTGTCCAAAAATCATTGTATTTGTGTATACGTGTACCCGTAGCAGCATATGCGCCTTGGCTTTCATCATCGGTGCGTGTCCACAAATCTGCGCGCGTGTGTGTGTCGGGAACCAGGCTGTCTAATAGACCCTGATGGTATGATTGATGAGAGCGGCTGCGCGGAGATGGGCTGCAGACGCACAGATGAATTTGTATTCTCTGCCTGTTTGACAGAGTGGGAGAGCGAGCCAAGCTTTCAGCCTCACTTTGTGTTCGCCTTAGCGCCCTCCAAACTCAGCAGTCACTCTAACCTCTGCCAGAGCCAAAACTACTAAAGCATTTTAATCGTCGCATGCTGCGGCGGACGCCCCTGATTGGCTCGGGAAAAAGCGGCCGAAACGCGTAATCGCGGCCGTATTATTTATCTTTATTAGAATCTTGTCAGTGATGCGGCATCGGGCGAATGTCAATGACAGCTGTGATTGGACAGGAGAGAGAGGGGACTTGTAGATGGCTCTTCAGAAATACGACAACGGGCAGCGTTTGGGCACAATTGCAGACATGTGATTAGAAAGACAGGCACTGACACTCCATCTCTCCAATAGACAGAGTGGGAATGATAAAACAGTGTCATTATGATGCAGATGTACTCAAGTGTACAGTCGAGGTTGTTTATCTAGAAAATGGAGTCTATATTATTATCGTTAATTGTTTTCCCAATGTTTTTTTTTCTCGCTATTTCGTTTCTCTCAGGAGACCAGCGCTCCAAGGGCAAACTGCAATAAGATGATAATGATGTTCACAGATGGCGGAGAGGATCGAGCTCAAGAGGTCTTCGAGAAGTACAACTGGCCCAATAAAACAGTGAGTGCATTGCTGCCAGTCAGCACAAAAGCTGAAGCCCCTCTCATCATGCCCTTGTGATAAGCGGTCCAGAATAATGTTAAGGGGAAAAGAAATCTCTAGAAATAAACCACTTTGTCCTGACTCCTAGTCTAATACCCAAGACTGCATGTTTTTGTTTTGTTTTTTGCAGAAATTTACATTTTATTCAGCACACAGAGGTTTTAGAAATAGGCATTCTGTGCATTTTGCAAGATGTGTATATTGTATATTGGGTTTAACTCACAGTAACATATAACATGACGGCTTTCTTGCTTTCACAGGTTCGAGTTTTCACTTTTTCTGTGGGGCAGCATAACTACGACGTCACTCCGCTGCAGTGGATTGCGTGTGCCAACAAAGGTTAGCGTTGTGTGTTTGGTCTTACTCACAATTCAGCTCCACTACGAAATGTTCCCCTTCGTCTAACTACAAATTACCACGTTATTTACCTCTTTTTTTTAAGCATTAGCAATTATTTAATTAGTTCATTTGCCTTTGGCAATAGTGGACACAAATCCTGTACTTGAGAAAAAGTAGAAATACCCTAAGTAAAATATTAATTAAGGAAATGTACATAATAAGAGTTTTATAGAGGGAAGGCAAATCACACAATTCCATATAATAGTCAGCATTTTATTACTACTTTAAATACTACACAACATGTAACGCAAGTAAAGTATAAAGTACAGATATTTGGGATGTAAGATAGAAGAGTAAAATTTAAATTATCAACTAATTTCACTTCTCAATTAAAGTATACGTGTGCTTATTAAGACAGTGCGGGTAAACGAAGCAGTGATGCCACCTGCTGCACCACTGTGCCACCCCTCGGTGCCACTCTGCCCCCCCTCTGGCTTGTTAATATAAACCATATACACTGCTGCACTACATTAGAAGCCATTTGCTCTAGAAACAGAATGTTTCTGTTTTTATCATTATGAGCACATATACAATAAAACCTTTTCTGAAATGGAAAACTATACAAAACAATCTGATTATCTTTTTTCTAACGCATCTAAACAGTATTTTCTCTTTAATGTATGTACTTTTTGATTCCCACCTTGTCCTCAATTGCTTTTTTCGCATTCCTCCCTCATTCTCAGCTCTCTCCTAATGCTCATTACTCACCCAGTTCTCTGATTAGTCAATTGCGAACAGTGCCAAAGTGCTCCTGAGGTCCTTCACCCACCCCCCACACCACACCCCCCACACACACCCTGCAAGTTCCTAATTAATTAGGCGAAAAGAGACTGGCTTTCCAGCGATAAATGTGACTTCCCTCCATCACCAACTCTGACTTAAGGATTAGCGTTTTGAGTGGCCATGTTCTCCACTCTCTAATGGCATGCGTGAAGGGGACCAGATTGGCACAGCAGGCACCGAGGTTTTTCCTTAGCCTTTTTTATGCGGACTCGATCTCCCTCTTTTGCCACGGCGCATGCTGCTATCACAAGACTGCAGAGGAAAACGCTTGACACATTCACAAAGGCAAGATGGTGCCACCGTTTCCCTTTGGTGTACGAGACACTCGAGATCACATGTCCTATCAAAAAGCATGTAGACGTGAACGTATTCTCACAAGGGCATAAAGTGAGGGCCCCTCATCCTGCACACATGCTTTCTTTCCCATATCTCTCCTACACATACAAACAGCCTTTGACAGGTTTAGAGGTGCGCTGGCAGAGGTTTGCTTTGGGTGTATCTATTTTGTAGAACATATTGCATGAAAGGCAGAGCAATGTATTGAGTTTAGTAAAGAGGATCCAGTTGTAGGCAACAATAGGAGACATGTGTCTAACACAGTTAATCGTAGTGCCTGGTGTCCCTCAGTGAGAATAGTTCACACACTAGATACATGCTTTTGGCTGCACCCGAGCCAGCTCGGTCAAATCGTTCATTCATTTAAATAGACCTCTTTGAACTCTTATTTTTATGAACAATTTACAGGAACTCGTAAAATTGTCTCCATCAATCAAGGGGCGTGTGTACTTTATTGAATGTCAGCACTATATTACTTGGAGCTTAATGTTCTCAATAGGGCCACTCTTGTTAAAAGAATCGAAGCCAAGGAAAGTGATCTTAAAGACCACCACGGAATATATAAAAAGGTTGTAATTTATATTAGGGACTACAATCAGGCCTTGCCTGTTTATTAAGTCACAGTCATAAACTGGACAGGTTTTTGGATAGGTGCGATGCACTTCCAACTCATAGAGGGCTGACAATCCCTTTCTAAAGAAACTGTATATATGCCCTATATAAATATCGCTATTACTTGTACACGTGGCCTCTACTTCAAAATGTTCCACTGAATGCATTTATCAAGGACAATTATTACCCGCAAGTGACTTTAGAGCTGCCATCAATAGAAGAACATAAACATTGCCACAACTAATTTTTTAACGAGCCATTAATATTGATTTCATGGGTGTACGTTTGAGAAGTCCTCAGAACATGTGATGAAAAACACTGACCTATTTACAGAAAGGCTCTCTGAAGCGTTCCACAGAAAAAAACATCAACATTCTCTAACTCCTTAGTAATAACAGGATGCTTTTGAAGATTTTTTAAGTTAATATCATTAGACGGTCATTAGCAGTTAAAAGGAACGTTAACCAGAGGATAACTAGTCGATTCGTTGTGCTTTTCACAATTGTACGAGTGTGGTTTAATAATGGAAAAGAAAGAAAAAACTGCCCTGTCAGTTAGGATTTCTCTGGATACATGATTTTTATTATAAAGGAGACATTTTAGTACACATGCAGCCCTCATATGGAAAACAGCTAAACTTATATTTCGGGGGGGTTTGGAACAGTTTCTGTCAAACAATATACAAAAATGAGCAAGCGATAAATTAAAAGGAAATAGGGACTGCAGCAGCTTCTGGAGTTGTGGTGACAACCACGGTGATGTCCTTAAGATGGTGTCCTCTTTTAGGACAGGGTAGGGGGACCAAGGTGGGCTAGACACAGGTGGGACTCCCTTTGGCCCTCAGGCTTTTTCAGTGTTGAAAAAGCCACCTGGTCAGCCTTATTTTGTGGGGTTTGTCCCGTCAGCCTGCAGTCTGTACCCCACTGGCCCCTCCAGCAAACGACATATACAGTATACAGCAAAAGACATATAGACATGTGACTCCAAGGGCCTGCTGGGTATTTAGACCAGTATGGCACAGCATGGCACGACCCTGACAATCGGCTTACACACATGCTGGTTTCCTTTTAATTTCAGAAGGACACACAGACTTTCTTGAATAATGTTTTTCAAGATTTTACATCTCTAATTTACGATGTCTTGCCTTGTCCCTGGTGCCTGCTGTTTTGATAAGAGGTCACAACTTTACAAACTGTCCATGTGTGTGTAAGCCTAATTGTGAGTATGCCTTACTAGAACTAGAATCGTTTTTTTTCATCTGTGGTAAAAGCATCTCAGTTTTGGGATCACAATCACATTTCTGGGCTCCTGTCTTTCGTGCACATCCTGAATTAGATTGTCGCTGTCTGATGTGCTATTTTATTTTAGTGCATTCCCATTCTGCTTTCGCTGTTTATTTTCAAAATTAGTTTTGTCTGTAATATTATTGTTTGTTTCTGAGTGGAGTTTCCATTTCATAAAAAGAAATGACCTCTGTAACATGTTAGAGGTTATTGGCTACAGTCCTTCTGTTCAGATTTCAGGTTTATTATGTGTGATGATATAAAGGGCATATGTAGTAAAGCAAAATCTGGAAATTAAAAATGCTCTTTCGGTTTAAATGATATAACAGATTCATTTTGTGAATGCCAATATCTATAATTATCTATAAGGAATTTGATTGTACTGAGAAAAAACATAATGACTGAAAATACATGTCTGTCTATGCGATGTACACTCAAAATCAGAAATGTTACATGCATGTAAAAAGGTCCTCACTTTTGTTATTTAATATATAGAGAGAGTCTCCTACCAAATCAATTCTTATGTATTTCCACAAATAATACATTAAGTTTTTTGGGGTATTTGTGCAATGATGTAAGGTTTATGGATTGCCTATAATAGGTGAGTCTGGAGCAAACAGGTTTTCTTTGCTCGGTACAGGTAAAATATCAGAATTCTTGCCTGTGGTAATATCAGAAATGCCTGTGGTAATCGCACTGCACATGCGGTAGGCAGTGATAAGGTTAGAAAACGCTGGAAAATGCCTCTAATATCTTTGCTATTCATTTTGTGACATGACAGCTGCCATTTTGAGACATGGTATTTCGACTTGAACCGAGATACGACGATTTGCTTTAGTTAATATACTTGTATTTTCTTTTTATTATAATTTTTTTTTTTTGTAAAAAAAAGAAAACATCAGTAAACGTCTGTGACAGAAAGAAGTGGAATCTCATCATGTAGAGTGATGGACATCCCTTAGCTGTTAACATTCCGCTGCTGGCGCACCCATTTTGCAGCTCGTCGTGCAAACACTCCTCACTTTAATAACCTACCGAGCCGGGCTTATTGACCCTGCTAGTGTCTCTGCTCTCCGTTTAATCAGTCTAATCCTAAGCTTCAGCATGCTCAATGACCTGCACACACACATATATACACACACACGCTCATACAAAGTGCCATTGTTAGACGTGATGGTCAATTGAACAGCCGTCACAGTAAAGTGCAAAGCACACAGACATCAGGTAGGATGTTCATTCTTTTAGAGTCAGGCTGTTCCTCTATTCTATAGCGTTTGTGAAATGTAGTATTCTTGACACAGTGAAATAAGATCCTTGGATGTGAGCTAATATATCAGAGCACCTGTTTCATCCTACTGTAAATAATCTGCCTAATTTCAAGATATCAGGCATTGTGGATGGACTTATATGATAGATCACCATCTATACATCAGTATACCGGTGCCAGGATCATGGGCACCCAGGGCTCATCAAACGCCCATCTGATCCAATCCCACAGAGCCCAAGAGCCAATGCAGAACAAATCCCGGAAAAAGCCAGTGCTGGTGACAATAGAAAGGCACCATATAACACCCAGTGCTTAACCTAACCTGCCTGTCCTTGGGCTGTGGAAGGAAATCACAGTACCTAAAGAAAACCCACCAAGCATGAGGAGAACATGTGGTGCTAACCATTACGCCACCCCATATATCAGACCTGTAGGAGTCTAACCACACATGGTCATTACAAATAATCACAAACTACTATGAATTCGCAGTAAATGTAGACATGCACAGGAACAAAAGGAGCATTTCAATACTCACAGACTGAGAACTCTTCTCACATATCAGTTTCTCTGCACGTTTCTCACTTGACTACTTAGTGCACACATTTGTGAGCTCACAATTCACATCACCTTATGCTTTTTCTCATTAGTAACACCGCACAGTATTTTCGACTCCACCGCCCTTGCGCTCTTTATTAGTGTTTAATAAGAGCATGAATGATTTATCAGTATTAAAGCATTTCTCTTAGGATTACTTTTAATGCATGTGTACAAAATGTGTTACTTATATAATTATTGTTGTTGTTGTTGTTGTTCAACAGGATACTACTTCGAGATCCCTTCCATCGGAGCAATCAGGATCAACACACAGGTCGGATAACATGATCTTTGTGCTTGTTTGTGTGTGTGTTTATGTGTGTGGCTGTATGTACAGTAGGTTAAGTCAATCTGAGAAAGAAGACCTTATTTCAGAGCAGATCTCGTCTTTAGGATTTATGTGCGATTGCACATATACTTTAGCTGCAATATTTACCGTGTGCTTACAAGCATCGTTGAACGTTTTCGAATACACATGACATTACTGTAGCTTTTTACTGTAGGTTCCAGTGCTTTCAAGCATTTGCACTCGAAATCCAGTCTAATTGAGGGTGACATATACAACCTCTAAACCTGAAGGGATTATGAAGTAGCACACGCTAACTTCTCTCTCTTTCTCAAAACCCACTTATTCTGTTCCTTCTCCTGCTTACACTTATCTTTCTCCATCTTCCATATGTTGCAACATACAATCCGCTTCCTTCTTCTCCTCCCCCCGACCGAACTAACCTCCCCTCAGGCGCATTAATCAGCATCATGAATAGACTGTCAGCTGTTTCATTAGACTGAGTGTAATTTTATTCGGAGACCTGCCACTTATTTTAATAGTCTAGCCAAGGCAGGTGTGAGCGTGACAGGGTGTGTGCGCGTGTGTGTGGGAGTAACACACCTGTGCACATCACGGCTACCGGTGCTACTGTCACTTTTTGTTACTTTGGTGGCCTAGACACATCATCAGCCACATAACTACAGTAGTGCCAGTGACACGTTCACTACTGGGCTTTGAAAGATTTTGCCAGTCAAGTTAGTCACCGCCAATGTCAGGTTTCCTTCTCTTCCTATTTCCCTCTTTCCATTAACATTAACTCTGTCCTTTGCTTTATATGGAAAGTACTTCGTTTCAACAGATAAGTGACAGTCTCATTCAGTAGCCTTTGGCAGGATAATTCTAGACACTTTGAGGACACACAAGCAAAGGTTAAATTATTGCATATTATTTCCATCATGTTCTGTATTCTACTGAAGCTATGGCACGGTACCTTTGGTAAAATGTAAGTAGCAATGCTGATGAGTCAGGTGTGGACAAAAAATATATTAACATATTAAATATTTTAAATATTGTTTCAATGCTGTGAGGTGTCCTGGATAACCGAACATATTAATTCAAAGTTAGAGCTGAAGGGTCAGATTTGATGCAGACTCATGCATCAGCACGGATGAGTCAGCACGGCATGAACTTAAGATGCAAAAGAAGGTCAGGCTACAATAAATGACAGTGTTGTGTAGCCAGTGTTAAAGAAGAGTCGTCCTAAGATGAAGGGATGAACTCCAAATATGCTTTAGTGACTATAGCTCAACGACGCAAAATTGGCAATACAAAATTTCATTTATACTTTGAGTTAAAATTAATTCAAATCATGCACACGGTTGCTAGAGTTTAAAATGTGTGCATACTGTAGGTGTAGTTCGGCTGCTTATTTAGCAGGCAGCTTCTTTGGTAGATTTTGTTTATTGGTAAACAACATCAACTAAATAAAACATGCTAATTAAAATTGGCTTGGATAAACAATTTTATAGGCAATGTTTATTTGTATGTGTATTGTATTTATACAATTGTATTAATAGTATAGCACTGGGGGGTGCATGGCCCAATGTGTGACAGATATTGTTACTGGCCCGAATCAACCGACCCATTTTTACTGGTGCACACAAGTTTCAAATGTACAGACACAATATTATCTCATTCCTTTTGACGTCTCAAATTCTTTGCTATATATTTTACAATAAGACATTGTTCTTTACATCATACACACACTGCCTGTACTTAAACTTTGTTTTTGTGCAGATTTAATTCTGATTGTGTGTAATCAAATAAAATCTAATTTAAAATGTAGTCTTTTTAAACTAGTATGAAAATAGAAAAGGCTCACACAGCATGGGGCTGCATGATTTCTGCCCTGAGTGACCACTATTAGCACTTGTTGCAGTTCTGTTCCTGACCAGTAGGATCAATAATCAGCAATATCACCTAACAACAATTTTGCAACAAATCAATAGAAAATCCACTTATATCTGTCAAGTAGTTTATTGGCCACTTAAACAATTAGAATTTTAACATTATAATGGTTTGGTTAACTGCCTATGCAGTCGCAACTGGTTATTCATCACTCACCTTCTGGATAAGACTGCCAATAGACTAAATGTGACGTTTAAATTGGATTATTATGTCATTTATTCGCAGTCAATTTTACTGTTTTAGGTATATGTGCAGTGTAACATCATGGGTGCTTAATCCAGCTTTGGCAAGGTGCAACTACCATGTTTTTGAAGTACGGGTAGTCCCTGACTTACAAACATTCGAGTTATGAATTTCCGCAAATACGAACGGACTGCAGTTCTATTTTTAGTATAATAACAGAAGTAGCTCATGTGTGTTGTACAAAAAATGGAGACTACAGTGCACCAGATAAAAAATATTTACAATTTTATACAATATTTAAGTGAATAAATAAATATAAAAATAAAATGTCTGAACGTGTGGAGGTACGGAGGAAATAAGTCAGCCTCACAGGTTTCAATAAATCAGTCCGGAAGTACGATGATAGAAAATGGCTGTCCTGTAAATCTGTCCTGATAATGAATCATTCTAATTTCGGAAAATCCTTAAGAAAACTAAGTTCACAGTCCAATACAGTGGAGACAAAATGGCATCTGGATCCCCCTCCCGGTTTAAAGGGGCAGAGACAACATTTCACTGTGAGATTTATTTCCTTAGGTGCAATTATGGTTTTTGGCCACATAATGGCAGTGTGGGGAAAGGGAACAGACTTAGGCAAGAAGATTGGTATGCTTTACATTGTATGTTTGTGTCGAAGACTCATTTTGTCAGACCTTAAAACAAATCAGACTTACGAACGTGCTCCTGGAATGGAACTTGTTTCTAAGTCGGGGGACTACCTGCAAATTGTTAACTGATGCATCTTATATGTTTAGAGCACATTGTTAATATGACAGTACAATTCTATGGCATCCTCGGATAGTAAGATATGCTGAGATATTTTTAATATGTTTAATATTCTGCTATAGCTTGTTAGATCCAACACTAAATGTTGTTTTGTGGAATATAAAAATATGTACCCCAAAACAAAGAGTTTTGCATAAGAGTTTCCATTTTCAACTAACTATTCGATATCTGGATTAGAATATACCATGATGTACTATGTAAGGTGGAGTTTGCTCTTTTAAACATTTTCCTAGAATTCTACATTAAAAATGTGGTTGAAATCACATGAACAGTTTAAACACTAAACTATTAGAATCATAAATTGTGGCTGTCAGTGTCACAGCTCTCTACATCTCTCTCGTGTTGTTTTTTTTTCCATGTCTCCAAATTAGAGAGAGAGAAAGATTACTTCCTGTCTCTTTCTGCCGCACAGTAATGTCTGATAGTCTACCTGTCATCCTGTCTGATGAAAGACCTCCCTGTGGGGCATTAAACAGTGTTTTAGTGAGCTAATAATAGATTAGGTCACGCTTGTCAGCACCTCAGTGTTCCAACATGAATAAGAATATATAAAGTGGAATAAGCGCTATTTCATAGGCTTTAATGTGCACATGGCACTGTTTCTTGCCTTTATGGTCATATGACTCTTTTAATGCTGGTTCTCATAATGGTGGTACGGCAATCTCAAACTGGTACACTCATGTTGTTTTCACACAAGGCCGTTTGTCCAGAAAGATTGGTGTGTTTTGTGAAGTGTGAACACTGTTTCTTTTATCCCGGTTAAATTGGTTCACATTACTTACTGTTTCAAGTTTAATGGTGGAGAAAAGGGTTGTTATGGACGTAAGAGAAGACACAATTTCTCACTGATATATTAAACCAGACTAAACTAGAGCACTGTAATTTGTGCTTCCTGTTGACCGATATTCCTGCACAATGACATGCATCCAAGTATCCAGTACGACTGGAAAGTAGTAAAAAATACAAACAGGTGGACGCAGCGCTTACATTTTTTGGGGCAAATTTTAATGAAATAACATGATCTACAAAACTGCATAATCTATCTGTGGTTCAGCAGAAATCGTAAAACCAAATATGAGATTACAAGTCCTTCCTCCTAAAGAAGCCCAGAATCATTCCTGGGTATGGACTCAAAGGTTGGGCAAGTGTAAAAACAGCATTAAAGCGCCTGTGCTAATATTTTCCAGACTAGAATACTGAAATAGTACATTTACATGGCCACTAATAGTTCACCAATAATCCCATTAGAAATAAATATGCATCATGTAAACCCCTTAATTGGAACAATCAGACCCAATCAGAATCCATTTTAATCAAAATGAGAGTGGTGGTGGAACCCTTTAAAAATCCAGTCAGTAGGTAGATAGTAGTTATGTAACAATTTCTATAAATCTTCCTATTTCATTGCAATAAATATATTTTTTCTGTGCATGTTTACTTGACATGAGAGTAACATTAGGTGACATGACATGGTGGGCAGAGTACACAAATCCTGTATTTGAGTAGTAGTAAAGATACTCTAAGCCAATGGAAGTACAAAAGTAAGAGTAAAAGTAAAAGTCCTCCCTTTACATGTCAACTTGAGTAAAAGTAAAAAGTTTTTTTACAAAGAAAGTAAAGTTACACAGGTGAAATTTCCCCTAGAAAACACTACACACCACTATGGTCACTACAGAAATGTAGTGAAGTAAAAGTAGCAAAATTTGCTGTATGATGTAGTGAAGTAAAAGTAAAAAAGAACTTTTTAAATAAAAATTAAATACAGATACATGCCTGAAGTAAAACAGAAATACATGAACTTAAGTACAATAACAAAGAAAATTTACAGTGGTGAAGTGAGGAGTTTACGGGAAGGAAATAAGGCTTCCATTTCTGAACAGCCAACTCTTTCATCCACTGCATCTCTGTGTGATGAAGGATCACTGATTCATTTGCAGTTAAACATTTAACCAATCAGAGGTAAGACTGAGTTCTTGTAAGCAATTATAATGCAGAAGGTGGGATTTATTACAAAAGATGGGAAGCCTAAACTAACCTCTAAATTGGAGGGAAATTATTATTTTGTTTTATTTCTATAAAAATTAAACAACACTTTACAACAAACTGAACCAGAATCACTTTGAGCATAACCGTATATTCTAATTAAATGCTTTATGAAAGTAAAAGCCCTTTATATGGCTGATCTTATCTGATCAGCATCTGATCAGCTATATATACATTTTTTTTTTTTTTATTATTATTATTAATAAACAGTTGTAATGGCTAATCGAAATGATTTCAATCAGAAGTCACTCACCAAAGTCACTCACAAGCACAGTGAGATTGAAAGTGTCAGTGTAAGCCAATTTTTCTTTGCAACATGTTAAACACCTAAGTCTTTAGTTGGAAAATAATAGGGTTTAAATATAAGATACAAGATAGATTCATTCGGATACACGCCCAGACAAATGCCACTCATAGCCACATATCAAGAAAGAGTATTGCTTCTTCTATCTTCCTGTAACACTCACAAACTAGAATTGTAATTTATGGATATTTACAATGTAATATTCGGTTTGTATGTTGATGTATCATTTTTAATGTTGTTGTTTGATGTTGTTGTCAGAAGGATCTTATTGCTGATTGCTATTGATAATCTGTCAAAAATGTCAATTGATCAAAGTTTTAAACATCAGAGATGCGTATACCGTATATCTGTATAACCTTCATCTCTATGCCATACTCTAATTTGTCTGACTCATGTCACATTAATTGTTACTCTAATGTTGGAGTACTGAATCACATATATATTTGTAATTATTTTGTGTATGTATTTATTTGCTTATTTTCTCCCACCAGGAGTATCTAGACGTCCTGGGAAGGCCGATGGTGTTAGCAGGCAACCGGGCTAAGCAAGTTCAGTGGACCAACGTGTACCAGGATGCTCTGGTAAGGAAGATCAGCAATGTCATGATTATCTCAGCATTACTGTCTGAATAGTCCATCTAACATTACGTTATTAAATACTAGAGAAACAGGCATAAAGCTGGCAAGGTAGAATCGACTCCTAATCTAGAATGATCAAATCACTCTCGTCGGATATTGAAACTGAAAATTCGCCAGCTTAAGCGTTTCACACGCATCCGAATGTAGCACGGCGGACAGAAGTGAATGAGTCAGACGCAGAACGGATAAAACCTGCTTATCAGGGCCTGGCAGGGTGGGAATGTTACCTTTGGGAAAATAAGCGAATAAGATACGGGTACGTTTAAAATAGTTGCAGTTCTATATGAGAAGCCACATTTGGAGTTATCTTTATATTAACTGAGGTCTTTTGTTTGTCATAACTATTGAAAAGTGCATCATTTCTCTGACATTGTTTTTTTTTTTTTTATTTGTTTTCCATGCGCTATAAACATTTCTGCTTGTACTCTAATTATACTGGAGCTCTGTGTCCAATTTCCACACTGTTCTTTCTGTTGTTTCTTCTCGACAGTAATAGGCTGACTCGTGTTGTCACCTCTCCTCTGCTGTCTTTTTACCGCCACATACTTTTCCGCTCAGTATAATTATGAGCATCTCTCCACTTGCTGTTGCCTGCCTTTTGTAATAACTCCCATGAGACCCCTCGTGATTTGTTCGTGCATGTAGTCAATGCGCTGTGGAAAAAAAGTAAATATGCTCAATTCGTGAAAGATCCATTTCCATTCAATCCGCTTCAGCATTTGTCTTTTGCAGCGTTTGTCTTTCTGGTACTGAGAGTAAGATTTATCTTATTTTTTTCCCCTAGGGCCTGGGTTTGGTCATTACTGGGACGATGCCGGTCTTCAATCTTACTAGTGATGGAGACTCGAAGGTTATTTCTTGATTCTGTCATCAATCCCTCAGAATAGGGAAAATCATGATTTTTCATTATCAACTCATTATCATTTTTTATATGAATTTATAAAAAGGTAAAAAAAATTATGAATACATATTAAAAATGATAATATATAACAATATATAATTCATGTCATGTTATGTGGCCAGGTTCATTATTATTCTCTTAACATGTTTATTAACATGTTCAGCTTTGCATCACAGCCCAGAATATCAAACATTAATATTAACATAATGAATCTTTTCATGTGAAAAGCTAAGAGTTGGCTTTTGATTATAGTATGACATTGACGACAAAGGACATTTGAGACATGATGCCCCATTCCTGCCTCTCTTTTTTTTTCATGTATTCTTTAATATAGCAATTCTGCCACCTTGTGGTCAAATATATTATGCTTTCATCTTTTCATGTATATCCTTGATTTATTCATTTTGCAGAATCAGCTAATTCTGGGAGTCATGGGAGTGGATGTTGCACTTAGTGAAATTAAGCAGCTCACACCACAGTATAAAGTAAGTGATAGCTCTGTCTGTCTTTCTTACACACCCACACACACACTCTCTCTAAATGCATTTGCTTTCTGTTCACACAGCTTGGAGCCAATGGTTACACTTATGCCATAGACCCCAATGGCTACGTTCTGCTACACCCAAACTTACAACCTAAGGTAAGGACAGGAAAAGAACAGGAAATGATGAGAAGTTCTTAATGCAGTATGGTGCTGTAAATAGAAGTGTGTTTCTTTAAAGATGCTTGGTACTAACTTCATCTCTACTTTGCAGATCATTAATTTCAGAGAACCGGTTACACTTGACTTCCTGGATGCAGAGCTGCCAGACAACAACAAGGAGGAGGTAAATGTGCATTTGGCATTATAGCAACATCCACACTGTGTTTAAAAGAAATAAATGGGTATGAATGTGTTTTTTTCTTTTTAGACTTTTTACAATGTGCTGCTTTGTGAGCATTTAGTTTGTGTGAGTCGTTTGACAAATGGAAGAGATTAAAAGAAACCCTGCTGTTTTATCGTCCCTTAGATTCGTCGACATATGATTGACGGGAAGCCAGGTCAGAAGAAAATCAAGACATTAGTTAAGTCTGTAGACAAGGTATGGCACTTATACATCCTCCAAACTGACAACTTCCACTACACACACACACACACGGCATGTCGCTGTTGCTTGAAGTGTCCTGGAAAATGCTTGGATCCCTATGTGGTCATTAAGTGAGAGACAGCCAGAGCAGCCTTCTTACAAACTAGATTTACTGGAGATTGTGACCTCACGTATGAAATAAATAAAAGGCCCCCTGCTATGTCACTCTCTTCTGTTCTGCTTTTGGACACGTTACCTTTAAAAGTCACTCCTTCTTTTCTTTGCTGGCCTTCATTCTCATCAGTACCCCGCACCAGTTTCTCAATAGATTATGATGCGCGGACAGATCTCCATCAGGCCATGGGAACACAAACAAATCAGGAGATTAAAAAAAATTAAATTCAAAAGTTAAACAAAAAGGTTGATTTTATAAAGGTAAATGCTCTCAGGCAGTGTCGTATATCAATAAATCAATACTAAATTTGTTAGTTGTGCATCAGCGTCCTCTCTGTCCTTTGTGATGGTGCAGCTTTTTTCCTTTTTCATTTTACACAGTTTTTTTGCCAAGAAGTCTCAAAGTTTTTGAGTGCCTTTTAGCATAATGAATCCTCCTTTCCTCTTCTTTGGCGAGACAAGTATTGGAAAAGAGATAACTGAGATAGAAGGTCCCTTTCATAGGCTGTGCACCTGAAGTAACGGTCATAAAGTGAAAACTTCGCTGTTAGTACTCAGCTTTAAAATGAGTCCATAGGAAAAGTCCACTGGTTTAGAACTGTCTGTTATGCAGGGAAGTGGAACAGTAAACCACAGTGAGAGAAATATTGTTCTAAAACTACGGCAATGATATTGATATCTGGTATTAGTATAAATTAATAAATAGGGTATATGTGGCAAATATTCCTTTATTAATACTTATTGTACATACTGTACATAATATACCTAGACCCCTGTACATACTGTATGACCCTACAACCTTATATTGTATCTACACTGTTGTAGAGCCTATATGTAAATATTTAGTAAAGACAAGTGGCTTGTTTTCATTTTTATGAAAATAATTTATTGTCCTTTATTATATTCATTATATTTACTGTTTAAATGAATCAGGAGTTAGCACTGTCACCTTGCATCTTCAGGGTTGGGGATTTAAATATGTGTACTGTCATCTTCAATAACCAGTTATGCATGAGGGATTGTGAAATGTGTTTGTTTTCTTTTCTACAGCGATACATTGACCAGGTCACGAGGACTTATATATGGGCACCAGTAGATGGCACAGATTACAGGTAAAGACAAGCCTGCTGTCATCCAACTGGTTTGCTCAACAACACACCATTACCATCATCATCATCTTGTCAGTCCACCTTGGCTTGTTTGTTCCACAGCACAGTTTTTGGAGAATGAACTAAAAACAGTGCAAAGTTAGTGAAGAAAGGTGAAAGTTGTTTAAAACCCAATGCAAGCAAGCAAAAATGTGTCCTTTCAGTTTCTGTCTATTTTTTAAAACACTTAGAACTTTATCAGAAAGGGCTTTAAATATACAGTGGAGCCTTGGATTAGGAGCATAATTTGAGGGGAGGAGGGTGTGTGTAATGAGGCACGATGTCAAATTACACGCACGCACACATAACGGGATGCTGAGGGAAAGGAAGAAAATAGATCTTTAACCCTCTCTAATTAGACTTTCTTTTGCATTACACGCGCACGCACACGTGTGTTATAAGAAACAGTACACATGCGCTGTACACACACAAAATAAAATATGTTTTGCAAGCACATACGTGGTCACAGTGTTCTAGTAAACAGTACACGCACACATCGATGTTGATTATACCAGTAAGAGACGCACTTTAGGACCCAGCAGGGGGGACGATTACCCACAATTCCGCAGCGCAAGAGAGAGAAAAACCATTGGCTTGGTTGTGATCACATGATGCTTGGTGTCAAAACAAGAAGCGCATGCATGATACATGATACTCGGTACACGTAAACCAAGACTTGTTCGATTTCCAGGTCAAAATTGATTAAAAATCTTTGCTTGTCTTGCAGAACGCTCGCAAACCACGTTACTCGCAAACCGCATTACTCGCAATCTGAGGTTTCACTGTAATTGGAAACAAGAAATTACTGTACAGCACAACATTTGAAGGTTTTTTGGTTTCCTCTCACCTCTTAAACACACTCTAGTCTGTGAGTTAGCTGTGCTAAAGAGACCCCTACAGTAGGTGTGAATGAGTGTGTGGTTGTGTGTGATGGACTTGCATCTCATCCAGAGTATGTTTCCATTTCACACCTCAAATTTACCACAAACCCTAAGGCAGTTAAAGAAGATAAATGACAAAAAAGGATGTCAGTGTGGATTAACTCAGGAGGCAACTAGTTTGACTTTTTCATCAATGTAGCTTAAGATGACAAACAGTAAAATTGAGTGTATTGCAAAGCATGATATCTTAGCAAGTGAAAACATCTGGAATGTGAGCAAATTGATCTAATAGGTTTTATTATGAGATTATTTTAAATCAAATACAAGATTTCATGACAAGCTTGAAATGAGTGCACTATGTCTAGGTTTAAATATCTTATACAAGGGGCGTTTAAGGCCCACCCGATAAATTTCCCGAGAATAAAGGTGTGAACTTGACTCATAACTTGATGCACAATTAAAAGTCTTGGTTTAACTTGAACACCCCTCGTACTAGCTTCATTACATGATGATTTTTTAGAACATCTCTTTAGAACATAAGCTCTTTTGGGTGTAACTAGTGAGCAGGATGTAATACCTGTGTTCCGTCTGTGAAATCAGATTGTGTTCTGTGTTCTGCAGTCTCGGTTTGGTGCTGCCCACATACAGTGAGAACTACATCAGGGCCAACCTCAGCGATCAGATCCTGCAAGTCCAGTGTAAGTATTAGAAGCAGCTAGACAGCCCTGTGTCTGTCTTTCCCTCTCCTCCAGGTGATTCCTCCCAGCTCCCTTCTCTATTCTTAACCCTCCTAACCCAACCCCATCCAGGTGACCTCTAGCAGCAACGGCACGACCAGCCCGAGTGTGGATTCCTGAAAAAAAAAAAAACCTGTACAAGGACTGTCTTCTTTCCTCTCTTCCTCTTCATAGACATTGGGGTGGGACAAAAAAGAATGGGAATATTCTTCTGTCGTCCCCCCCACCCTTTCTCATACTCCTCCCCCCCTTTTCCTGTCCTCATGCTGTTTTGTACAGAGGGGATTTTTCTTTCCCTGTAGGGTTGAAAAGAAAAACCCCTTGCCAAAAAAAATGACAGAAAGGTGAAAGCTGTGGGTTTTATCGTGTTACTATGTTAAGTTGAAAATAATGGTGACCATTATTTTTCTTTTGCTCTCGCCTCTTCTTCCTCATGACAATGATTCTGAAGCACTTTAACCGCTTGATATTGTTTGTATGGGATGTGTGAAAAGACACTTTTCACTTCCCCTGATTTATGTTATTTGTGTGTGTGTGTGTGTGGTTTTTGTTTGTTTTGTTTTTGTTTTTATGACTTTATGATTTCTGGGAATGCTACTGTAGTGTGTTTTCTGTAATCAGCTTTGGAATCATTTATGCAGTAAAACATAATGCTCCAATATGGGCATTTGTTCAGCACTGGAGATGGAGATTTGCTGTGGGTCTTTCTCTCTTTTACTCTCTCTTGCATTCTCTCTTATTCGCTCTTTCTTTCACTCTCTCTGTTTTTCGCTCTCTCTCTTGCTTTCTCTCTTTTGCTCTCTCTTGAACCATCTCTGTCTTTGTCTTGCTTTCTTTCACTTCCTCTCTCTCTCTCTCTCTCTCTCTCTCTTGCTCTGTCTCTCACTATTTCTCTCTGTTTCTCTTAACCCAGTTGCTCCTCTCCTTCTTTAGCATATACTCGTACATGTTTCTTTTTTCTTTTTTTTTTTAAAGTTACATCAGTCATGACTGTGGCGATGTGCTCTGACATGTCTTTGTGTAAATTTCAGCCATGTTGTTCGCCGGAGTTTGATGTCTGCTCTTTTTTAGCCTTTTTTGTTCGGTTCCATGTTCATTTCTTTTTAACTCACTTGATTTTCCTTCTTCTTAAAAAAAACAATATTTTTATTCAAACAGTCATTGAATAAAATATTGTCTGTGATCCCCCCTCCTCTCCTACCCAATTCCCCCTGTTTCTTTTCTTGCTCACTCCTTCTCTGACGGATCCACACAGTAAAAGACACCACGGGCAAGTATACTCCATATTGGTCCATCTCCTCCTCCTCCCTTATTCCCCTTTACCCCTCATCCCCTTGTTCTCTTGTCCTCACCCCTCCTGCTGACACCCACCTTCACCTGTTCCAGCCTGCTTGCCTCCTCTGTTACCCTGCTGGCCTTGCCTCTAATACTCTTTACTCTACCTCACTCCCCACTCACCCACCCTCCCGCTACAGCACGCACACACATCTCTCTCGCTCACCTCTCCTGTTCACTCTATCATCTCTTCTTCTCCTTCTCTTTCTCTCTCTGGCTACATCATATTCAGACCTCTATCACTTGCATCCTGAAAATCCTGTAAAAAAAAAAATGTTCTGCACATATCACAAAAAAAAAGATGTCGGATTTCATCACCTCCTGGACAATTTCCTCTTTCTGTCTCTTCTACTTTATTCTCTTTATCCTGTTCGAAGGTTTTCCCGCCATGAGTTTCACAAAGTAGAAAAGCAGTAAGAATAGCTGAAACTGTCTTTTTCCTACATACCTGATCAGTTCAAGTAACTTTTTACTGTTAAGTGTTGAAAATATGAAGTGCTGTTTAACAGAACTTGTAGTTGTTAGTAAAAGTCAGTATATTGTCAGATATTTTAGAGGTGCTTTTCTGATACTGTGTAGTTTAGGTAAAGTACATGCAAGATAGGACACACATACACATCCTCTGATTATGTCTCATTGATGTCGCATGCAGTTTGCATGGTAACTGGGAAGACTTTGACACAGCATCGTCTCAGGTCGTCGTTAATGCATGTTCCCAATATATTCTGCCTTTTATACGCTGGAATGTCTGTAGTCAGTCATGTGTTAGCGGCTAACCAACACACCAAGCAGTAGCTTTTGATCAGTTTAATAATCACCAAGAGGGGCGCATCTCACAGCGTAGATGGGTTTAAATCAAAAGTTATGGTCCAGAATGGTAAAAAGTACCAGTACGGTGCATCTCGAAAAAATTTGAGTATTGTGAAAAGTTTTTTTATTTTCTTTCCAGAATTTAATTTAAAAGTGAAACTCTCATATGTTACAGATTCATTACTTGTAAAGTGAAATATTTTAAGCCTTTCTTTTGTTTTCATTTTGATGAATATAACTTACAGCTCATGACAATTAAAAATCCACTATCTCGAAATATTAGAGTGTTTAATTTTGAGTTTGAGTAAATTAATATTCATACAGTAAAATACCATGTACAGTCTAGTTCATCACACACATCAGGAAAACTGCTGACTTGGCAGTTGTCCAAGACATTATCACTATAAAATAAAATTTTGTATTTCATTTGGGAATCAATGTCCCAGAGTCTGAATGAAGAGAGGAGAGGCACGAAATCCAATTTCAGTGTGAAGTTTCCATAGTCTGTGATGATTTGGGGTGCCATGTCATCTACTGTTGTTCACTGGTCCACTGTATTTTATAAAGTCCAAAGTCAATGCAGCCATCTACCCGGAGATTTTAGAGTGCTTCCTGCTTCTGTCTGCTGACGAGCTTTATGGAGATGCTGATCTCCTTTTTCAGCGGAACTTACAACCTGCCCACTGTCCCAAAACTTTAACTCTAACTGTGCCAAAACACTAACGTGTTTGTAGAGTCCCGACCAAGTATTCAGTACATAAATTAACATAATTTTCAGAATTTCTTTATTCTAAAAATGTTCTTTTTGATTTTAGAAAATATTCTAACAATTTTAGATACAGGATTATTTTTATTGAGAAAAAAAATGGGGGAAAGTCATGATCATTGAAATTAAAACAAAGAAAGGCTAAAAATAATTAACTTTCCATGTAATGAATCTAGAATGCATAGGATCACTTTTTCAATTAAATTACAAAAGAAAGTTTTATTTTTTCAACAATATAAAATTTTTTCGAGATGCACTTTAACATAAAAGTTGTGCTCAAGTCTTTCTGATTATAGAGCAATATCGTTGAAACATCTTTGAGACATACAATGTGCTCACATGAAGCGCTTGAAGTATACGTCTCACCGACATAAAGTTAAAAAGGCAAAGTGATTTTTGTACTGGATTTTGAAATAGAGCCCGCATTTTAACTTTTAACAGTTGTAGTAATGTAATGTTCTATAATTTAAAAAGACCTTTTAGATTTTGAAGAAGTTTAGAAATTAGTTGTATATTTAATGTAGCATGTTTTTGTTAGTAAATGAAAGGTTTGTCTTCAAGTCCTCTCGTCTTGTCTTGGTGGTGGAGCGCGATGCTCCTGATGCGTTTGTCGTCCTCCTGTAACACCTCCCCTCACCTTCCCCGTGTTTCCATCAGCTTGACTCCTTTTCCCCATTATCACCCCTCAGACTGGCACGGCAACGGATCGCCTACTTTCTCGGAAATTCCGATCCGGATGTGCACGGCATTGTGTTTGGGATACTACCTGGGCACTACTGTAATCACAGCTGACATGAGAATAAACAGTACAATTGCCACTTGTAGGGGATTTCACTTAGTTGTTTTAACGGCTCCAGCTTTTATTTGCACCTTTTTCATGTTAATATTAAGTTTTTTCGAAGTTGCCCTGTTTCTCACCTTTCACAATGCAGCGCACATCCTTCGATTGTGTCCCAGACACCCTGGGCCCACCGTGCCAGTCTGAGGGGTGATACCTCCATAAGGACCCCTGCCTCACCCACCTTCCTGCAAAATAATTGGCCATGTTGATGCCTGTTTACAAAAGAACAGAAATGAAAGATTTTGTGGGCATCGCGTCGGAGAACTCGCTCCATTCAGGTGGTGAAGGTTTGAGCCAGTTCTCCGACAATGCGAAAGCATCAGCAGACGACCTGAAAATTGGCATGCAATTTGTGCTTTAGAGTTCACTACAAAACACAAAAGTTTACCTGCGAAATTGCAGCTCATTCTTTGACCGCCGGTGATAAGACTTCTAAGACTTCTAAGGCACCATATTGGCTAATACTGGTCTTTCCCCCGTGATTCCTCGGTGTTGCTATGGTAACGTCCCCCCACTGCGTCCCTGCACCCGTTGAAGAGCAGCTGCTGTTTTCTCTCTCTTTCTCTCCCTCTCTCTCTTTCTCTTTCTCTCTCTCTTTCTCCCAGACTCTCCTCCCTGCTCACTCGCTTTCCCTGGGTAATTTTGCCCCCTTTCTGTTGCAGATTTTGAATCTCTCCTGCCACACACTTTTGAGTCAGAGGGACATGTGTTGATAGCCCCAAGGTAGTTCTGTGTAATTGCTTGAGCCCACCTTGACTGAGCTGTCCATGTTTTATCTGTAAACGAACATACACCATCTTCTTTATGTCCTCGAGGTGTCTTGTAGCTAATAGTAACAGTCATCATTCAAAATGTCTGTGTGTGTGTGTGTGTGTGTGTACGTTGTGTTCCAGGTGTGTATTGCCGTGTTTTTTAATTCAGTATAGTCTATCTCTGTCTTCCTCAAGTGTTGGAGATTTTAATTAAGTAACATTCAAGAGCTTCTTTTCTCCTAGTCCTGTAATCCTAATGCCCCTACAACGTCAATTACCTTTCTGTTTCTTCACGGCATGAAAAAAGACAAATGGACTTTATTCATCAAAGGTGATTTGGATGCATGAAATAACATAGGAACAAATCTGCAGTTGATTTATGAATTCTGTTGATTTGAGTGTCTTGGATGAATCAACTTTTCCCACATGGAACCAAGCTCCTGCCCACGAGTGATGTATTTGCTTCATAAGCATTAGACACAGCGCAATTTCTCCTTAACCTACAAATAATTTAAATACATCACCCTGTATGTTTTTGCAAGTGTTGCAAAAATTTAAAAGTAAAATTAAATCATGCAGCAAACTATAAGGAGTTGATTTTGGCACAAGCATGAGAATGTGCTCTTTTGCAATAATTCTCGTTAAGGCACAATCAGGTACAAAACTGAACTGTTTTCTAACAACATCAAACTCTATACAGCTTGCTGGGTTTTAATGAATTATATTTTAGTCAAAATATTACTTAGAACAAATAAACAGATCCTTATTTTATATCAGCAGAAAATGAAAAACATAAATCAAGCACTCCTGATCAGACGTCCAAACGAATATATATTTGCATCTGACCCTCTTTAATACTGCAAAGCCTAGGCAACACATAGGGGTCGCTATCCGTCGTCTCGCATCAGCGTTGTCGGAGTCCGTCGGCGTCTGTCGCCAACACAGTTTTCCTCTGTCTACGTATAACGTCTCCTAAAACTATTCATAGGAACTTGACCAAACCTTCACAGAACCTTTATTAGGAAGCATTGATGTGCTCTAAATGTTTAATTTTTGGAAGTGGAATGTTCAGTTGGCTGACACCACGTCTTCCTTGGAAGACGCATATACAGGTCAGTACATCATGGTGAACCTACAAATAATTTACATACATCACATTTACATACATCACTGAACATACATCACTGAAGGACCAATGAACCGATGAAGATACACGCCTGCTCGTTCTCAATCGAATTTACAAATTAAAAGTTGACACTTAACCACCTTAGCTACTGTACATCTGCATTCAGGTTCGCTTTTACACTAGACACGATAGATTCGTACCATGCGCAGGTATGACTGCTTCCTTCTCCCCTCTCCCCTACTGGCACATTTTCAGATTTCAAAGTGGGTCGCAGCGTAGACAAAGTAGGTCAGATGCTAAATCAAATCGTACCTCATAGCAGAATCAATTACAGTATGATATGAAACAACAACTCGTTGAAGACTGAGGTTTACACCACCACTCCATACTAGTGTACTACTCTACTTACAACAGCCGGCTTGATGATACATATGTTAATTTTGGTTACTTGACATCTAGTCAGTCATTGTTCAGGTCGTTAGGTGCCATGAGGTTGATTATACAGAAACACTAAAGATAAAAGTGATGAATAAGAACACTATCAGTGGAATTTGCATACACTTGTTCTACGATCAGATTTGCAGCTTTGATGAATAAGGGCCATTATCGTGTGTGACTCATTTTCAGAGTTTGGTTTGGCTGTTGCATGGTGCACACTTGCTAAACCATTGCATTTTTGGTGCATGTTTTTGTGTCTGCACATGTATTTATTGGGTTTCAGGGTGTGTTGTGTGTAAGTCAATATTGTGTACAACAATGTGTTTTTCATAAAAATTGTTCAAAACACATATTTGTAAAGCTGCTGGCATGCACCGCAACAGTGATGTGATTAGTGATTGTTACCCTTAAAAAAGACTCCATCCTCTGTGTGTTGGTGTTAGAGATAGGAGTGTGTGTAGTGTGACTGTTAAAAAGCTTGTATCTGCTTCTTAGGGAATACTGCAAAGACCTGGAACTTTCTGGCAACAACACGGAGTTCCTACACAACTTCATCGCTCTGATGGAGAAAGTCACTCCAGACTCCAAACAATGTGAGGATTCTGAAGAAATATTTTAATGCATTACCTAATGAACAAAAACGCTGATAATAATTAGACCACTGAGTGACTAACTGAATACTTGGGGTTTGCGTGGTCTCCCCATGCTTGGTGGGTTACCTCCAGGTGTTCTGGTTTCCCCCTACAGTGCAAAGACATACAGATTAGGCTAATTGGGGGTCACAAATTGCCGTAGTGTTTAAATGACAATTGCGTGTCGAGTTGGCCAAACTACCCCTTAACTGCCACAGAAACGACGGCTATATCTCCAGGGTGGGGAGTATCCGCTGCCCAATGTGCCGGATGGCACATGGACGAACCAATATTTTGCATAATATTATGTATTAGAGCCATGGAGCATTCCATTTTCTGGCATTTAAATCCACAGAAACGTAAGACAATATCGACATAATTTCTACACCAGTGTTTATTATTGACGAGTTATTAAGGATTAGATAACCGATTGTTCAATCAAAGTAATCAGTCAAGATGCCTTAAAGCCACAAATAATAATAAGTTTAATATAATTTTGATAATTGTGGCTTTTCTAGCTCTGATCAAAAACTTTCTAATTATACAATATTTTTTACTAATCTAACTAAAATAATATAATATATATGTAGAAAATCTTTTAATTTAGTTTTGGGACCTTAAATGATAGAAGAAACAATTTTAAATCCTGGCAAGCACAGAACAATTTGCAGTGTGACCTCAGCTTCCTGCCTGCGATGTGTGAAAAAAGAAAATCACTGTCTATAAAAGTTTATGTGACAAATTATATTGTTACCATAATAAGATAATGCAACACTTCTTATCCAACCCAGGTGACAACTTTCTGCTGCATAACCTAATCCTGGACACTGGCATCATCAGACAGCTGGTGGAGAAAGTGTGGAAAACCAAGGACCTCAACACGTTAGTGCAATTCAGCTTCACCTCTAACACAACCTCTTATTTAATAACACAAATAACCCACTATCTCTAAGTTACAGTTTGTGTTACACTGGTTTGTGTGTGTGTGTGTGTGTGTGTGTGTGTGTGTGTGTGTGTGTGTGCTAGATATGGATTTTTGGCCGTCTTTGCAGCTACGGATGGAGGCATCACCCGTATCTTTCCCAATAAGTGAGTCGCTAATCATATCATTTGGTCATTTGTGGTATTTCTAAAATGGTTTTTATTCCCATTTTAGGAGCTTTATTTCACTTTAGGGATTTATTCTTAAAGATTGTTCATTTATGATGTTGCGTGTGTCAAGAGCTGCTGAGACCTGGGAGGAGGATCCAGAGCCATTTAATGCCAGTTACTACCGCCGCAGTCTGGACAACAAGGGTTACATCTTTAGAGCACCATATCGTAGCCGTAAGTAAACACAGAGATCAAATCCAATCCAAAGGGAGCTTGGAGCTTGTTGAAATCTTTAATAAATTCACAAATACATTAGATAAGTGTGCAATTGTATTTATGGAAAAGATGCAGTAATGAGAAACAGAAAGTTTGAGCAAAAAAAACTTGCATGCACAATCACTATTCACTTATCAGTCTGTATAGGCAGGGTATTTCTAATATTAATATGTGGATTTTCTATCATGTTGTGTGTTTTTCTTCGCGATCACTAAATCGTTGAACCTAAATTCCATTCAAACTAAGAAGATTAATTCTTTTCAGCAAATGCAATCTACCAGGATCAGGAGAATGACACGATTGGCATCCTGGTCAGTACAGCTGTCGACATTGCAGTGGGCAGCAGAAACATCAAGCCGGCTGGTAAATTCCTGACCTTCATCTTACAGTTTATGAAATTACAACTACATGTTATAATTACATGTCATAATTATAAATCATTTATAGTCAACGTTCAGTTGATTTCCTGCGTGAAAATGGAAAGTGGTTTTAATCATTAATTATTTTTTTTCTGCGCACCCTGGCAACTGCTGTATATAGTGGAAACATGCATAGAGACTGAGGAACATGGATGCGTTCAATACCGATAACTGCGCATGCTCACTACACGGTTGTGTATGGCTAACCAGGACTAGCCATATGGCTAACTGGGAACTAGGCATGTACTGTACTGTAGCTGTATGGTTAACTGGAAAAGAAAAAGTTAAATTTGTACTTAATACCCATAACGTTGAAAGATACATTACCAGCTCAGTTTAGTTAAGTGTGATACGGAAACTTCATATAAGTTTGTCATGGAACACATTTTTTCATGGCACAAGGGTTGTGGAATTTGGCCCCAATTGCTTACAGTGAACGCACTCTGGGTGACATAGTCAGTGTGCAGAGCAGGAAAAGTCAGGACAGGTAAGACCTATGGTAATGTAGTTATATGCAGTAAAAATCATCAAACAATTATGGAATGGTTACTGACTCCCATCACTAATAATTACTCTGGATTGCATTGCACCATTAAACTCTTTATACACTTGTTCATTTCAAATATACTGTAATTGTTTTGGTCTGTATTTATTTATGTTTGTGTTTATGCATTTTAAATGTTTTACCTTTAGACAAACATTCTAGTGTTGTGATTGCTAAATATTCCTTTGAAGTGGAAAAATAATTCAAGGTATGAAGTTCGCATTTCTTTTCTTAATGTGCTACAACATCCAGTACAACTTTAGAATATTATCAGCAGTGTTGAATATTCTCAGGTATAATAGAGACACAATCAGGAGTGGATTCAAAGACAGATAACTCTTAAGCGGTTGTTTACTGCTTAAGTGGCATATAAAGTGAAAGGCGTGTGAACACGAGGGTTTGTTTCAAAAACGATAAAGTTTTAGGAGCTGCCTTAATTCAAAAGCAGTAAATTGTAAATTAAAGCAAAGTATATTGTGCAAGTTGAAGTCAGGTTTGTGCTAATCATCTGTTTCATAAAGCTGTTTACATACTGTAGTTACACAGGCAGCTTGTTCCACCCAGTGTGGAGGAATTTCTTTACATGTCTTTTTTACATGTAAATTTTTTTATGGTTTACATTTTAATCCAAGAGTTAATGTAAGAGCTGTAGTTCTATTTGTTCTTTATATGTTCTTTTGTATGTTCTTTCTTAGAGTTTTATTGACTTCCACCCTCTCTCTCTCGCTCTCTCTCTCTCAGTTGTGGGTGTAAAGTTGGACCTTGAAGCTTGGACTTCGAAATTTAAGATCCTTGCCAGCAACCACACTGATAACATTCGACAAGGTTCTCAAATGGTAAAATGCTCACATCCATGCACTTTAATTTTTTATTATATTACGTACATGAATATGCACACATTTTTTCCAGGTAAATCTGGCCAATATACAGAGTCAGCCAAAAAATATATATACACACTTCAAGGAAAAAAAAATAGTATAATGTATATTAAATGAATATAATATTAATAATATTATCATATACAGTATATCAATATATAACACATAGCAATATATTTAGTATTAAAATATTTATACAAGTTTTTCTTGTTTTTAAGTGTGTATACATTTTATTTGCTGTCTAGCAATAAAGTTTAGTATTTACTAGCAAACAGTTGTTCTTTTTCACTTTTAAATTTTGGAAAGTCCTACCATCTTGTAGACTTTCCAGTAGTGGTAACCACTCCTCCAGATGTGTACCCTGCATTGACCTAGGTGTCAACTCCTAACAAGTATGTGACATAAGCATGGTATAGTATCACCACATACAGTATAGTGGTAGTTGTGGGGTGTGATGTGATGGAGGAGCTACAACAGATATCTACAAACCATCACCAGACCATCTATGGGTACAGTGTAACGCTTCTGACCAGCCGTGTGCATAATGATTGATCACATGCTGCTACTACGGTTTCCCAAGAAACAGCTCTTATCTTTTTTTATATATCTATGACTGTGTGCAAAGTGCAAGCATAAGAACAGTCACTTTTGTATTTAAATAGTGATCAGTTTCTGTTCAACAAATTGAGGGTATGCGTTACAGTTTATGTGTACAAAATACATATGTTTGAACTCTGTTCCTCAGTGTGGGCCGACCAGTGGCTGTGAGATGGACTGCGAGGCCCATGAGGTAAGTTCACACCCTCTAGTTTTTCTCATAATCATTTACTGGGTTTGACTGATAACAGGTTTAAACACACCGGCCAAAAACAAAATAAAAAAAATGTCACGCACACTAAAGTCTTTTGCCGTGCCTATTGCTTTGATTATGGCTGTGGCATAGTTTTGATAAGCTTATGCAATGACACAACATTTATCCCCAGCCAGAGTCACATTAATTTCCCTCCAAGATCTTGTATTGATGATAAGAGAGTTTGGTTCCAATGCTTCACAGTCTCTTCTTTATGCTCCCTACCAAATTGAAGTCTTTTTTTCCAATTAGTCTCACTGAAAAGTAGCTTTCTTAGTTCAACAGAGCTGTTTCGTTCCTTGAGTTTTGTGTTTTGATTTCACTAAGCGTATAAGTGATCTTCCATCATGCTTATTCAGGATCTTTTTTTAAAAGGTTTCTTCCTTGAAGATGATAATTCACCACTATTCTTCCAGGTTCAGGATGTTTTAGTAGTTTTAGGCCAATAATTTGCTATTAACATGGTTGTTTAAGAAATGAGAAGCTACTCACTGCATCAGTTAGGGTTAAATAACTTGTTGCCAGCTGAAACATATTAATTCCTTCAATAATTCTTCAATGGAAGGCTCTTACATATTTGCTTATTTAAATCTTATGGACTTTTTTTTGATCGGGCAGTGCATAATGGCATTTATTTATACAATCTATTGTAGAGTTAGATCATGTAGTAATCTTTTACTGACACTTGCCGTACTTGTGCAGGACTTGCTGTGTTACCTGATTGATGACGGTGGCTTCCTCATCATGTCCAATCAGAATCAAGACTGGAACAAGGTCAGAAGGAAGATATTTTGCTTACATGCATGTATGAAACATCCAAGAAATATTAGCATACCCTTTCAGTGGCCTTAAAGCTCTTCCTCTTCTTGTAGATCGGCATGTTCTTCAGTGAGGTGGACCCAGCTCTGATGCATGTCCTCTACAACAACTCCTTCTACATCTCCAAGGAGTCTTATGATTACCAGTCTGTGTGCGGCCCTGTGCCTAACAGTAATACCGGAGCCGCACCTAGAGGAGTATTTGTGGTAATTTTTTTTTTAGACAATGAATTAATGACATAATGTTCCTTAAGAACTGTAAGGTTTTAGTTTTAAACTGCTTTCTTGTCTTGTAGCCCACTATTGCAGACCTGCTAAACGTTGCCTGGTGGACTTCAGCAGCTACATGGTATGAAACAAAAAAATAAATAAAAATATATGTGAGGTTTAATCTAAGTGAACCAAGCCCTGTTATACATCAGCATCTATGTTTCTTTACTAACAGGAATCGGCAATAATGATTTTAGCATCTTACTGGGTGTTGGTTAGTGTCCATCGATCAGCCAGAGTCAGGATGTGTCCGCCGTGTCACATTGATCTATAGTGTCAGCACTGTGTCTAATTAATGCCATAAGACTTTTATACAGTACATACCTGCATGCATACATACAAAGGTTTTTCTTATTTATTATCTTAGATGCGTTCATTTACATAAGGGATGCTTTCTGTTTTATAATACAAGTTTTATTACATACTACAACCCACAAACTATAAAACCTAAAAAAAAAAAAAAAAAGTTTTTATTATGTTTCCTTTCTTGAATACTTTAAGAACTGAGACCAGATTTAATTTTTTTTTATTAATAAACAAATAAAAATCCTTGGTTGTTATTAGTGTTTGCAATTAGGGTTTAAAAGAGGCTTACTTTGCTTTCTTGTCTTTTTCCTGTAGGTCTCTGTTTCAGCAGCTCCTTTATGGTTTTGCATACCATAGCTGGTTCGTTACAGGTATGTATAAGGAACGTTTTCTCACAATGATGTGAGAAAAAGCACATTACAGGCATTAATCTAGTACTAGCACGATTTGTCAGAGTTTGTGAACACCTGAGTGTGAGGAATCCCGAATTCCTACTATGGATACACATTGTATAAGATTATAATTTGCCTTCACCGGAACAAAGAAGCCCAAACTCGTTCTACGCCATGAGATCCATGAACACATTGCCAAGGCTGGAGTAGAAGAACTGAACCCAGCTGAACACTAGGGTACAGGTATGCCAACTGAACCCCAGGCCTCCACACCCAACACTAGTGCCTGACCTCACTAATGCTCTTGTGGCTAAATCCTCAGCCATGCTGCAAAGTCTGGTGGAAGAAGAGTGGAGGTTATATAAGGGCAAAGGGAGATTACATCTGGAACAGGATGTTCAAACAGAACATACGGGTAGGACTGTCAGGTGTCAACAAACTTTGGGTCATATTTAAAAAAAATAAATAAAAACAAATTGTCTGATATAAGTGTTTTGCTATTTCCTGTTTTTTTCTTGGTTGGACATTTGGGGACATTTCAGCACAAACAACAAATGTTGTTGAGCTGCACACCTTACATTGAACAAATACATGATCTGTGTTTGACAAAACATTCATTTATTTATTCATTTATTTATATAGTATTCTGAACTCATACTAGCTCACAGTAGCCATTAAGTCATAGTCAAAGTCTCTCTTTCTCTCTTTCATTCCAAACTGGGGATCATGCTGTTTTCGTTGCTGTCTGCAACCGCCACCACTTCTGATTTCAAACACTTGCTACATGATTAAGCCTTTTACAGAAGAAAAGCAAAGTATGCAGTTAGGAATAATAGCAGGTAGATTCAAGCCCTACACACCACTGTGGTTAAGTAACACAACGTCCTGCAAAAATGCAATCAAGTAGAAAGTACAGATATTTGTTGTAGGATGTAGTGGAGTAAAAATATTCACTAATAAAACTACTCTAGTACAGATACATGAAACATATGTATATACAGTGGGGCAAAAAATGTATTTAATCAGCCACCAATTGTGCAAGTTCTCCCACATAAAAAGATGAGAGAGGCCTGTAATTTTCATCATAAGTATACTGTCTGAGAGACACTGTAGAGAATAGAGATGGGAAAAATATTTTCAGTAATGTATAACAGTTCTTTTGCGTGGCAGCTCATGTATTGCCACATTTCAAATTAATTTTTGTATTCACTTTGAAGGCTTGTATTTAAAGTGGGATACTAACAGAATTGCCATACAGATCGAATTGGCACCAAGGTATCACGATTATATCTCATCTGGGGGTCCCTGGTGATTCCCATCCCTAGTTCTTGAGTTTGGTATAAAAGTATATGTACTTGCTTACCTTCCACCTCTAAAAAGAATGTGACTGCATAAGAAGAAAAGTCCACATATCTACTGTATCACATTGTAATCAATCCATCCATCTAGGAACCTCTGTAGTCCCACTAGGAACCGTGGGGGCCAGTGGTGATTATTATTGTATTTATTCCCATTTTACAACTGTGGTGGGATCTCCAGTCACCCAGTTTGGGCATGCAACTTAGCCTAGCCTGCTGAACTTTGGACTGCAGGAAGAAACCGGAGTACTCGGAGGAAACCAACCAAGCACAGGGAGAATAATTGTAATAGATTATAGAAATCTTGCTGCTGTTTAACAGCTGTTTTTCGTAGTGTTGCTGTGGACTTTGATTGATATCTAAACATCAAGCATCTAAATATGTGTGTGTGTGTGTGTGTGTGTGTGTGTGTGTAGATGATGTTTATGCAGCAGAGACCATGGACTCCAGAGAGACTAGCTGCGTCACAATACAGAAGCAGTTCTACTTTGGAAACATCAGCAGTGCCTACAGCATAGTGCAAGACTGTGAGAACTGCTCCAGGTCAGATGAACGTTTCTGTCCTCTGTTTCGTGACTTGAAGGTTTCAAGCCACTGGTTACTGTACTGTAGTAAAAATCTACACATAATTTGATATCACACAAACATGCAATGTACATTCACTGGCCTCTTTATTAGGAACATTCATGCAATCACATGGATGCGGTGCAGATGCGGGTCGAGGTGAAACATGAAAAATTACAGTGTAGCCTCAGCTCCCTGTTTTTGTCTGAGAGAACCAGTCTCTGATGTGGTCTGCTTTTGTAGCCTATTTATCACAAACATGTCATCTACAAGGCGTTTCGTCCATAGACACATTGTACCTTTTTTGGCGTCATACTGTAGATGCTATAAAGGTTTTGTCTGCAAAATGTTAATGCACTGTACTGCAGCAGGCAAAGTACACCAATCAAGGTAGATATAAAATAAGGTAAAATATCACTTAAGTAAAAAGAGTTCTCTATTCACAATTCTACTTAAGTAAAAGTACAAAAGTACTCACTTTTAATTTTACACAAGTTTAAAAATTACTGCGCTTGTATAAGCTTACAGTAGCCTTTAAGTCAGAGTTAAATAATCTCATGATAGTTAGCAGGTCACGATATTACTGCTTCAAATACTACACACCGCTGATGTTATCTAGCACAAAGCCATGCAGAATGTAGTGAAGTAGAAAGTACAGATGTTAGTTATAAGATAAAGTGGAGTAAATGTAAAAAGTATCCACTAATAACAAAAGTTATTACAAAGTACAGATATGTGAAAACTGTACATAAGCGCATTAACGAAGTAAATGTACTTAGTTACCTTCCACCTCTGCACATGGCCGGCTGAGTGAATGTACAGATGCACAGATGCAGCCATACATGCATACTGGTGATGGGGATGAAGATAAAATGCAATAAAATGAGTTCAATGTTGCATATTCATGTAGCTAATCTGACGTGTTTTAGATGTGGTAGAATGAAGAAAGTCTTACGGTTATCAGATATCTAAAACGCTTATACTCCACAGGTTGATCCATGCCAAGAGGTTAAACAACACCAACTTGTTATTTGTGGTGGCTGAGAAGCTGCCCTGCAACACCTGTGACATAGAGAAGCTGTCTCAGGGTGAGAAAGAATGTATCCTTCCACAAGTGATGACATTTGGTAAAAGGTTTGCATTTGTTTAACACTTAAAGTGAGATACAGGTGATGGAGCGGTACTTCTGTCATGTGGACCAACAATCTTCAGAAACTGCTTGGTGGTGAATCCAGAGATTAACTAATGGACACTAATACTATGGAAGACATTTTGGATAGGACACCAGTACATCTCAGGACATCACATATACACACACTCATTAACACCTCAAGGGATTTTAGTATTCTTCTAATGTGCAAGAAACACATCTGGTATAACTGATTGTTATACTTTCTAGGATTTTCAGTTAAGGGGGGCTGAGCCCCATAGATGTTTAACACATATTTGACTTGTTCAGAATCAGTACTCAAATTAGTTTCTGATCACACACGCTGCAATCAGAAAAATGTAAGTAGAAAACAGCATTTAACTCACTTTAAACTTACATTGATTAGCAATATAAACAAGACACCTATGAGGCTGGACGATTAAATAAACTGTGTGGATGCCAATAATGTCAAACATTTATCTTTTAATTCTTTGACAATACTGCTGCTTTTTGTTGGAAACTGGCTGACAAAAAATGTGAAAAATAGTTTCTGATGCAATGACTTCAATTAATGTTGGGAGCACAGTGTTAATGTGCCTGAGAGGCTGCGCTTTCAGAGAACTGAACTGTACTGTAGGTCTCCAATTGAGCAGCAGGTAAGAATAGAACATCTTTTTTTTCATGTCACTTTAAAAACCTTCCAAATATAAATATAACTTTGATCATCATGTTATCTAGTTTAATTTTATTGTTTTATCTACATAAATAAGACAGTAGGTTCTCTATTCAACCCCTTAAAATTTCATAGCTACTAGGCTATTTATTCAAATTCATTAATTTAGACAAACATTGTTTTAATGTTATTACACAAAGCATCTTTTTAATATTCTTTTGTTTCTATTGACAAAAACTCTACTCTAAGGCTAATAACTGTATTTTTATGATTTGGGACATTATTCAATACACTACAATATTTATTACAAAAAAAGGTATTTTTCTATCTCTGTAAATCACACTGCTGAGGTTAAACCGAGTGCACTGAATGCTGTCTGTCACTATTTTTAATCATTTATGTGCATAACTCTATGGTAGTTAATGCCATAAGCACTGTTCAATGTTCTATATAGACAGTTAGGTTTTCCAGTTAAAACAGCTATGGCATGATTGTTTTATAAAGTAAACTATAGGTTCATAGAGTGTGAATTAAGGGCTTCATTTTCACTGGTGAGGAAACAGCTGGTGTGATGAGGGTGAACACAGCAAAGATTTAACTGATTAATTCCTCATGACATTTTGTAAACTGTATTTATAAGAAAGGACTGCACTGATGCAGATATAACAATTTATCGAAAAACACACACCTTGCCTTAATCCTTCCTCTGTGATGGCGAATTGAAGACCGCGCTGAAAGACGGGGAGGGGCCGAAGGAGCCAAAGTCTGTCACCGCTTTCATATGAAATTTAAAGGGGACGATGGGAGATCACCAATTTGTGTGATGTTTATGGAGAATTTTTAGGGGGGCTGAGTACAAATGTTAGGGGGGCTAAAGCTCCCCTAAAAATGGCCTAGCGACGCCCATGATTATACTCTATACTTTTTCCTGTACATTTTCTAATTTATGTCCATACTTTTTTTAATACTGTAAAGCTGCTTTGCGACAATGACCATTGTTTAAAGCACTAGGGAAAAAAAAGTTTAGATGGATTTCTCAACAGTTCTCAAGAGTTTTTTTTTTAAGTTTATATACAGTACGTGTAAGTGTGCAGATTTTATTTTTATTAAAAAAATTTCAAACAGTGACTTTCACATAATAGGTCATTTTTTTGAAAAATTTGAAACTGTAATTATAAGAACTTCCTTAATACATTCCTCAGTAAAACAAGAAGACCCGTGTCTGGACGTGCCAACACCTCGGTATAGAAAAGGGCCCTCTACTTGTTTTGATTACAACGTTGCAGTACGTATACATGCTCACACACGTTTCAGACTTACAGAAATACTCTACATTCATTCATTACATTAGTAAAAAAATATGTAAATAATGTAAGTATTTATTTAATTATTATACACTTATAAGTAATATAACAAGAATCTTAATAGTATCTCCTAATGCTGTTTGTTTTGACTCTTTCACAGGAGAACACCACAGACTGTGGACGAGGACACTCTTTCCGCCCGTCCATCCTCACTTTACTCCTCCTCCAGCTGCTCGCCTTCTCTCTAATGGCCTGCCCTCATGTTTTGCCTTTCTCTCTTTAACTCCCTCCACTGCCTATCTCCCTCTCTCCGCCCTAATCCCCGATTTCTCCTTTTCCTTCCCTCGCTCTAGTCATAGTTATTAAAGGGACTTCCTGTTGCCCCACATACGGAAGCCCTGCATACTGCATCATCCACTTTGCTTCACAGGTTGCTGCTTTAGTGACCAGCGCAGAACTTGTCAATCAGCGGCTTTTCCAGGAGGAGCCTGACGTTACCTTAAGTGTTCTCCACGGCAGGAGAACGACATCCACCTAGAACCAACTAATGAAACAGAGGTAGCGTTGAAGAGAATGAAACCCTCGTCCCCATCCCCGTGCGGTACAGCCTGCCTTTACAGATGTTTGTGTAGGAAATGCATTTTATCAGACGCTCTTCTTTAACGTTTAAGCCATGCTCCTCAGTCTCCTCTTCATCCTTTGACTCGAATTGCCTAATCTGACACGGGGCTACAGAACATTCTGCCATTTTCTAGCAATTGGTAAGAAGAATATGGAACTTGGTTCAAGTTAACAAAAAACGACAGTAAGAACCTGTGAGTATTTAAAGCATACCTCCATGTGTTAGGATATAACCCGGGCGGAAAATGATTTAAAAAAAAAAAAAAAAAAAAAAAAGTTGCATCATTTTTCATTTGTTTATATATGCACTAGATCTAATTCTTGCCAAAATGAGATAAACTTGTGGTGTGGTCTTATTTTTCTAGCCAAATTAGGAGGAGAAGAAAAAAATAGGGGAAAAAGTAGGGGGACTTGCAGGAAGAAAGAATGCAAGGCCTCATGTTAGAGATCAGGCCTGGATTTCAGTTCATCTCATTTGTTTTTTTTTTTGTTTTGTTTTGTTTTTTTTTGCTGTTATTTTATTAGTCATAAGGGCTTCAGTAAGCATATCATTGTGTTTGTCTGATCAGCATACACGCTGGAACTAAGAACCGGGTTTAATCAAATGTGGAACATGACATTCAGTGCCGTCGTTAAATATCCAGTATTTAGAAATGAAGTGGAATCGCAGCTTGAACTCTGCCATCATCAGTGTGCATTCTGTGTAGTTGTGTGTTTACAGGGTAGATGTTTTACACCACGGGTTTTACAGCAGTCAATATTGCAGTAGACTGATGAACCTGGCTAACAATGTTAGTGAATATTAAAAATAAAAAATAAATGCTTTTCAAGGTTAGTCTAATCATTTCAATTCAATTTATTATTATGAAGCTTATAATGGAGACTTGGAGATCCTTTTTTTATTTAATTTTTATTTATTTAATTAGAATCTAGTAAATCCTAATGAGGGCCCATCTCCTCCGGTATTATTCTTTTTCCTCTCTTTCTGTCTCTGTTGTGCCTTGATGCACTTCTGTATCATTACAGAGTAGATGCTTCACTTAAAAAAAAATGTAAGGAATCTTTTCATCCTGACCCTCATGACTGTACAGCTCCAGCATGTTGTTTGCCTCGCACCGCCTTTGCATTTCTTTTATTATTAGTATATTAATTGCCATAGCTTTCAGATTAAACCGGAAGTGACCCTGCTGTCATGCCGAGGATCTTCCGTCAGTGCAGGCATTTCATGTTCACCCAAGCCTTTCAAAATCTTTCAATCGAATATATATATATCGAACAATTTGTATGTGTCAGTACAAGAAACATAAAAAAAAAATACTCTTGATCCACATCATGGTCTGGTTTTCCATTTCTTTAAACTTTTCCAGAGGAGCAGCTGATATTATTATAGCGAACACTAACAAAACTGATCACTGTTTAATACACTGTGGACTCCACTCTTTAACTGACTGTTTAGGATTTAGGTTTTTTTTCCCCAGCCATGAATATTCAGTAGACTGTATGTAGGGTGGCAGAATTGGTGACTCTTCATTGCCAGCATCCTCTGGTCAGAGATCATTAAGCTCTTTGCATATGTGTATGCGTGTGTCCGGACCCGTGTATGTGTCGTCTGCTTACAACGCAGCAAGTTATGATGTGTTTGAACAGGTGTAGGAATGAAAAAACTGATTTAATTATTAAAGCGTCAATTGTGTATTGTAAGAGGGAAAAAAAGGGAGTCTCATTTTCCGCATGCGTCTGTCTTCAGGTCAGTTCACAAAGCTTTGTCTTGTACATTTGCCTTTTTTTTTTTTTTGGTTCCACCATGCTGTTCATCCATCTTTCTGCCTGGCTTTACATAACTGAAAAGAGTGTGTGCTTGAGTAAAAGTGTACATAAACTACCCCACCTGTGACTACATTCACAGAGTGTAATCAGCGATGTAATTGACTGTTACATAAACAGCAGCAACTTTTTTTTTATCTTTTAAATATCAGCCTTCCATCATTATAAGTGCAAATCAATTAAAGCACCAAACAGGCGTTTGGTGTAAAGGTCAGTTATTAATCCATACGTTATCAATAAGCATAAAGACATGCCATAACCTTTGATGAATTTGTGTATGCATCGAGACACAAATCATTATTAGATTATCTAATCTCGCTCTTTTCACTAAACACTTCCTTTAACATACATGAAGACATGCACAGGGAAATGTGTGTTCGATAATCTGATAAGTCTAGAAAAGTTAATGCCTTATGCTTTGTCCTGTTGTGAATCACATCTAACCTTTGCCTCTTGATTCGTTTTACAAAAAAAAAAAAAGATGAAAAGTCCTAATATAAAAAAAATAAAAAATAAATCAAAGCTGCCTAAGAGATGCTAAAATATTTTGGCTAGACACTAAAATTAAACTGTGAGTGTGTGTCTGTGTCACTGTTCCACATACACTGGAACAGTGGTTTGTGTTGTTCAGTGGATTTAAATTAATTTTTTTTTGCCAAAAAAGGTGTTTAAAAAAAAAAGATAAAAGGAAGAGGTAGTTTGGAGGGGATGCATCTGTCCCATGATCCACCCGTAATGGGGAGGTTTTTTTTTTTTTTTAACAGGGCTGCTCCCTCAGCCTTTCCTCTTCTTTAAGAACAGCAGAGTTAGGTGTGCTTCAGTGGGAGAGCCGCGTGTGTATGTGACTCTGTAGTCCTTAGTCTGGTGCTCTGTGACAAATGTGTGAAAAAAACAAGTAAATAAATAAAAAAAGAAAAGTAATCTGTCAAAGGTGAAACTGAATTTAACATTAAGTGAGGTTTTAAAAAACAAATAAAATATAGGAACACAGTACAGCTGATAATCATGAGTTTGAGGTCTGCCATCACAGTGGGAGTTTCTTTAGTTGTTGAATTGTGCGCGTGTATGTGTGTGTGTGTGTGTGTGTGTGTGGAAGGAGCTAACACCACTGGCTCTATGGACACTAGTCTATGTTGCTCCATTCTTTTGTACAGAAGAAAAAAAAAACAATAAGGGAAACATTTGTAAAATATTGTGTCTGTGACTCCTTGTAAAATATTTTCAAAATTGTTTATTACAGAGAATCAGTTATTAAATAATGTTCATATTTTTCACTTCAGACCCGTGTGTTGTGTTTATTTTCAAATCACAATGTTGGTGATCTACAGTATTAATCAATATCATTTAAATTACATTCTCTCACATGTAGAACTTTTTAAGAACATTTTTAATTAGATTAACGATTGGTGCTGATATTAATTTGATTAATTATGAGCAAATCCCAGCATATGTCCATCCTGTCGTAAACAAATTTGAAGTAGTAGAGTACATATATATTTTAATAGTGATTGTAACATTTTCAGAAAGATATATTGTCTTCTTTTCAACAGTACATTTTAGTTAATATTAGTCTGTTGTCAATAATAAAATCAATCAAAAATGTGGCAAAAACTATGTGCAAAGGTCCAAAGGTTATGTAAGGATAAAGACTGGGTGAACCTTTTTGTTTTTTGTTTTTTTGGCTGAAGTTAGCATTTAATAAGCACATAGTGAACTTGCAATTAGAAAATTATGCACTGTTGAAGGTGACTGTGTACTGCTTATCACATATTTTGTATTTCTGAAAAGTTTATATGTTTTTATAATATTTCACGATAACAGGGTGGACATGTTAAGCTTAACATCAAACTACAAACACAATATAAAAATTAGTAGTTGTTTAACCCTTGAAGAAAGACAAAGTTCTGGTGATTAATATTATAATAAAAATGGGAAAATAACAAATCGAAATGACTAATTTTGTAAAAAGGATTTGTTCAGAACAATAAGAACATGTGAAAAGTATTTTAATTGTGTGTCATTTACCCACTTAGTGTATGCCCTGAAGTTAGCAGAGCAGCATGTGGAGCATGACAAAATCACATACATCCAGACAAAGATGGTGTAAAATGAGGTACATAACAAGGGAATCATTTCAAGAGCGTTATAACTGTATTGAAATGTTTCTAAATAATTTTTCCCATTTATAAAAATAAACCTTAGGATTTAATTATTTTGCAATATGTTAATGATAACTGGGTGACTGATGAGAAAACAAAAGCACTTTTTTAGTGATAGTAACCCCTGTAAGTTTATTAACAGTGTGGCAAGTGTTGCACAATTTATTTTTTTAAAGAGCTGTTGTGTAATGGCTTTCGCTATGGTGGTTAAACTTCCCTAGAACAAACAGGGATATTCTGACACTGAAATACGATCTGCACATTAAAATGGGGAGTTTTTGATAAAGTAGCAAAAAAATTTAACAATAACGCGGAAAATAAAGCCTGTGTTCGGTGCCACAGAATTTCCAATAATATTTAAATCTTTAGCGAAGCAATCAAATATTGTCTTGAGAGGTTCAAGGAAACAATGCTACAGCCATAATTTCCCTCGCTGTGGTGGAATGATGCCCAATTTTTTTCTCACTTAGCCAATTAGTTAAATTGTTATGAAAGTCTGTGTGTTCACATCAGCAAGGGATTTTGCCCTCTCTTTAGGCAGCTAGTCTAAAGTACCTAATCTAAACAGGAATGAAACTATACGTATCTTCTGATCATTAGTAGAAATCAAATGTAATCACTGAGTAATAATCACCCCATACGTGGCTAGTTGTGTTCAGATTACAACAGTGTGTGCAAAAACTCGAGGACAGCTTTATGCCAAGTCACTGGGTCATCAAGATAACAGGGATGCCCAGCCCCCTGCATAACCACCACCTTGTGATTGGGCAGATTCTTCAGGTTGTTTAGTGACAATTGACCTAACTGAGTGTCCTGATCTCCATACACAATGAGAGTTGGGACCTGTGAAGAAAGAGACAAATCTCATGCAGGACCATTTACACCTCAGAAATACATTTGTTATAACAAATCTGTTACAATCTGTTAAACGTGTAATGATTCTGCCAAAAACATGCTAAATTTCTTACAGTAATGTGACTATTTTCAAAACTGAGCAATTTTTTTATTTTAGGTACAATAACTTATTATTTAATCTAATTTAATTTAATTAAGTAGCATAATGACTTACGAGTCTTATAAGCTATGAGTCTTATATTACGTAATGAGGTAATTACTTGAAAGCATGCGTTATCTTATTAAGCACTTGTTATTTTATTCTCAGGAATGAATTAGGCATGATGTCTAAAGTTGCAGTTGCTGTGCAAAGAACAAGTTTTTGTAATTCCATCCTTTCATTTCCACCATCTATCAAAGGATTTCTGGCCAGCCCTCCTTCTTTAGTTTTTAATACTTGCCAGGGAAATTTTGTTAATAAACTTTGTTGTTTTAATTTTCCCAAAATACAATACAACGAGTCTGAAAATACTGAATATGAAAGAATGAATGAATGAATGAATGAATAAATACACAAGCATAGCATTACATGAGCACAGTACCACACCCCGAATTGGCCACTATAAACTGCCCAGCCAAAAAAAAGTTGTACATGGGCACACAAGTTGCAAATTTCACTGACCCCCTTTAACTTTGATTATGGTACAGAGTGCAGTGGTCACTTCATGTGTGAAAATGGTTCCTCATGCTCCAAGACCCTCACTTTTACACTTAAAATTCCATCTGAGAAAAAAAAGGGCCACTGATGTGGTAACCTGGTCATTCAGTACACTCAGGTCATCAGCTGATGACTAGTTTATTCCGTAAGGCATTCCTATTGTTTTATACAGCAAGGAAACCTACCTGCATAAACCTGGCACATCAAGATAACATGCAAGAGTGGAACAACCTTTTTATAAACATGTCAGTATGTTAGGTCCTGACCCTGTGGTTAACTCCGTCATTGCATGGTGTGTTTAATAGGTATAGGACAGAAAGTGCTCATCACTAACATCAAAACAGAGAGAACAACTGTAGCTATCAACACATTTGTACACAGCATGTCCAATGTGCTGCGGTGCTTTCCAAAGAGCTAATCTCTGCCTTGTTTGTAAACCACTTTGAACAGTGAATTGTCTGTCTGTTCAAAAACAGATGAATTTCTGCTTTTCTCTAGGCATTTTACATTGGCTTAAATACTGAGTGCCAGTCGCCATGGCAAAAGAACTGCTGAGAAACACTGTTGATGCTGTATAATTGGATCAGGGTGGTAGGATGTACAGTAGGCAGCTATTAAGACAGGTGTTCATCTGTCTTTTTCAGAGATTCCTTGCTCAACCTCAATATCACTCTTGATTTTGTACTTCTTCAAACAGACATGATCAACTGACATTTCTGTACAAACATGTATGTATGATGGCTTTTGATAAACAGTGCCCTTGCAGCATGTCAACGATCTGACCTGGCTCATACTCTATAAAGTATCAACACTGTCAATTACAGGAGATGTTGTCTTTTGCCATGCTCTACAGTCAATTAGTCCCATTCTGGTTCATTTAACCCAAGCTGGAATTCTCCAGCATGTCAGTATATTTAATCCTGGATTGCATGATTAAGCTGCATATTTTGGCGAGTGGCACTTAAAGTGTGAGTTTTACCCAGCTTTCTAAACTGTATTATAAACTATCTATAATATTTTATGCAGTTATGAGCATTATCTAACGAAAAAACACAGACAGTAAATTGTCTAAAAGTGTATAGCGTGCTGTGAAAAATTCATGAAAAAACTGTTGACAACACTCTGCAGTGAGAAACATTATACTCTAATGGTAGTTTGAAAGAAAAAAGGATCTGGTTCCTGTAACCATTTTTAATAAATATTTTTCAGTTTCTTAAGCAGGAATTTATATAAATGGTGCCGACCCTAATGCAAGGACAAGCCAAGTTTAAGATAAATAGGCACTGAATCCCATCACCCACACACACACACTGACCTGTACAGCCTTGTACTGTTCAGCCTTGAACTTGTCAGTGCAGATGGGAGCTACAGGGATATATGCTTTCAACCGCTCCGAGTGCTGGAAGAGAAAGGGCAGCGAATACATGCCACTAAGCGAGGGGCTGATCACCACTACAGGCCCGGTGTTCAAGCCGTCACACACCTGCCTCAGAAACTCTGCAGGGGCCGGCTCACCCACCACTGCAGGAGCCTCCACTGCCTTCGACTCACCAAGACCTGTTTACAAGCAGGGAAAAAATAAGGCATTATGTAGCATGGAATAGAACTGGAAAAACAAGTCATGGTTAATACCCATAAGGTGCAATTTATTCAAACTGAACAAGAGAGCAAGGAGGCACATCTTGCACAGATAAAAGCTTTTACCAAAGCAAATTAAGCACCCATTCAAACACTGGGCTAGTTACGAAAGCAGCTCTTTCAGTAGCAAGGGTTAAATACTCTCTCCACAGGTTGTAGTTCTAGCTACTGTATATCAGATCACTTCACCAGTCATGTGCTCCCAAGCAAGCTAAGTGCATCGCCTCTAACCTCGACTGCAGGGTCTCTACAATATATACTAAAGGCTCCATTTTCCCAGATTGTAGCTCCTATAATGAGAGCTCGCAATATTGATTGATTGATTGATTGATTGATTGATTGATTAAAACCTATTAATATTAGTCTGGGTCCTCTTTCCAAAAAAAAAGTCATCAAGTCTTTGTGATGTGAAACCAACCTGCATTAACCTCACTGTGGACCAGGTGAAAAAAATGCTATTAATAGGGGTCTCTATCTCATTAGACTAGTGTGGGTACCATCTAACTGACACAACAACACAAGTTCCCAGGTACAGTATACCTCATGAGCCTCAAGCTTGTGGAGACAGTTGCTTTCACAGATGCTCCATTTTCCCAGATTGTAGCTCCTATAATGAGAGCTTGCAATATTTTTCTCTGCAGGTTTGCTTGACTCACCAGCAGTGTACTGTATAATTCCTGACAGTGACGGGCTTGTGACTGTCCCAGTGGTTTTGTCCTACCCTACCGGCTATTTGTTTAAACTCACTTTAAGGCAAGTCTCCTTTACAGCTACTTTTTGTTTTGTCTACAGGGTTAATAACATGTTTAAAAGTTACTTCAGGCATAGTGTCAAGATCAAACAATATTTAAGAAATTATTTATTCATTTATTTATTTATTCATTCATCTTCTATACTTCTATACTGCTTATCCTGTACAGGGTTGTGGAATCCCAGAAGACTTAAGGCACGATGCGGGGTACACTATGGATAGGGTGTGAATTTATCGCAGGGCAAAACGGGCAACTTGGAAATTGTGCTATTTAGCCTAATCTGGATGTCTTTGGAGGTGGCACAGTTGCTTTGCACCTCCTGGGTTCAGGTTCGTTTCCCACCTCGGGATCTGTGTGCGTGAAGTTTGCATGTTCTCCCTGTACTTTGTGGGTTCCTTCCGGGTGCTCTGGTTTTCTCCGACATGTCTTTGGACAGTGTAGATTAGGCTATCTGGCGTTTCCAAATCCAATGGATTGGTACCCTGTCCAGGGTGTACCCCGCCTCGTGCCCTAAATCTGCTGAGATCGGCTCCAGGCCCCCCGCGACCCTGTACACAGGATAAAGCGGTATAGACGATGAGTGAGTGAGTGCATGTCTTCAGACTGTCAGAGGAGACCAGAAGAAAATCCAGCAAGCACGGGGAGAACATGCAAACTCCATGCACACAGACAGGAATCGAACCCTTGACCCTGGACGTGGAAGGTCATGGTGCTAACCAAATAAATAAGTTATTTAAATAATTTAATTATATCTTGGTTTTTTTTATAATCGTTTTGATTATATTCATATGCACACTGGTTGTTGAATAAACATGTTGATGAAACAGAGAAAAACTAAATAGAGTCTGCAGGTTTTTCAATGAGTCTGGTGTTTGGTGCTGTGTGCTTTACCTGGCAGGTCTATAGCCAGGGCTCGGTATCCGGCTGCGGCCAGGCTGCTGAGGGATCCGATCCTGACCCAGTCGTGTGAGGAGAAGCGGATCCCGTGCAGCAGCAACACACACAGCCTGGGCTCTCCGGCTGAGGGAAGCGCCTGGCGGTAGAACAGCGGCTGGCTACACATCTCCACACTCACCCTGCCCTCGGTTACTTTAACCTCCGACATCCTGCTCGTCGTCTACTGTAGGAGTGAGGACTTGACGCAGCTGTGCAGGAGTGTTTGATATCAACCGTCAGTCTGTCGGTCAGTCAGTCAGTCTGTCTCCGCTCCAGGAAACTCAGCGCGAAGTGCACGTTCACTCACGCACGAGCTCTTTCACTTCTCAAAACCACGCACAGCGAAACCTGCTCCTGTAATTATGACCAATTCGGGGTTGTTGTTGTTGTTTTTTTAGCAAGCCAGTCTAAATAAGCGTTGAAAATAACGCAAAACGTCTTCTTTAAAGAAAATCCAAAGACTCGACGTCAGGGGCAGTCCTGCAGCCGAGAGCCGGAAGTGTGGAGAATGTGCAAAGGCTGACCTCTAGTGGTTGATAGGAGAACAACAACCTGACAAGCGCGCTAGATCAAACGTTTGCAGTTTACTAGATCAAACACGTGTGCAGATATACAATGCATCTTGAAAAATTTGAATTTCAACCAAAAAATGTATTTTGTAATTTGCAAAAAGTAAATCTCTCCTATATTATAGATTCATTACATGTAAAGTGCAATATCTAAAGTTTTCTTTTTGATTTGTTTCTTTGATTTATGCTCTTGTGCATGAGTTCATTTAGCACAAATTACTGCATCACTGTGGCATGGCATGGATGTGATCACTGCTGAGGCGTTATTAAAGTCCACATTGCTTTGATAGCAGCCTTTAGCTTGTCTGTATTGTTGGGTCAGGTGTTTCTCATCTTTCTCTTAACAACAGCCCATAGATTCTTTTTGGAGCTCACATCAGGAAGTTTTCTGCCAGTCAAGCACAGTAATATCATGGTAAGCAAGCAAGTTGGTGGTAGGTATGGCACTGTGAGCAAGTAAGCCCTCAGGAAAAGGAAATCAGCATCCCCATAAAGCTTGTCAGCAGAAAGAAGCATGCAGTACTATAAAATCTCCTGGTAGATGGCTTTGTTAAATTTTGGCTTAGTAAAACACAGTGGACCAGCATCAGCAGGATATGGCCAAATGATCACCAACTGTAGAAACTTTACACTGGACTTCAATAAACTTCTGTTCTGTGCCTCTCCTGTCTTCCTCCAGACTCTGGGACTTTGATTTCCAAATGAAATACAGAATTTACTTTCAATCTTAAAAGTGGACTTTGGACCACTGACCAACAGTTCAGTTCTTTTTCTCCTTGGCCTCTCTGACTGTTATGGAAGGTTGGTCAGAGGATGCAGGCAAGGCATAATTGCACAAGTTAAGACTTTAATAAACAAAACATAAACAAATCAAACTTAACAGAAATACCAGCGCAAGAACGCATTGAAGTAACAGAAGGTCAGAACAGGTCAGGTCAGAACAGGCACAAGACAAAGAATAACTAAACTCAATGAGTATGTATACACACTAAACTAAACAGGCTATGTAACGACACTTAAAACACAGAGGTGCAGGTCTTTGGACACAAGCTGCCCTCCAGGGGTTATCCCTGACAGTGACCTTGTATCTGGTTTAAAAGTCACTTAATACTAGGAAAGCAACAGTTGTAGGCCATTTTCTGAAGTTGTCTGCATATGGTGGCTCTTGATACATTAACTTTAAGGCTGCAGTCATTCATGTTGCTTGTGCACCTTTTCCTACAACTGTTTTCCATTTAAGTCAGCTTTCCATAAATGTTTTGATACAGCACATTCTGTGCCTTACACTTCTTGCCAAGGATGTCAGTGATCATTTTCTGGATAACTGTCATGTCAGCACTCTTCCCCATGCTTGTAATGCTCAGGGACAAACTGACCATTTTGATTCATACAAATTCACATTTCATACAAACTTAAATAATTCTTTTGACTATGTAAAGCTGCTTTGCGGCAATGAAAATTGCTAAAAGCGCTATACAAATAAAATTGAATTGAATTGAATTGAATTGAATTGTATAGATATAAAGTGTTTATACTACTGTATATGAATAATAATTTACTCAAACTCAAAATGAAATATTCTATGCTTTTGAAAATACAGTTTTTTTTATCCTGTATTTTCAAAATCATAGAATATTTCATTTTGAGTTTGAGTAAATTATTATGTGAAATAGTTCACTTTACATGTACTGACTGTAGCATATATCTTTAACTTAATAAGTTAAATTATGACAGAAATTTTTTTTTTTTTTTAATTACATACACTGAAATGCATGTAGGTACATGTATATAATCTAGTTCTATGGAAACATTAAGCAAAGCACAATGAGAGCTTGCTAAATGGGGATCAGTACAGAGAGTGATACTACCACAGAGAAGATCTAGTATGGTGATCACTGTTTTAACCGCTACAGCAAAGTCTCAGGAAAGGAAAAAAGAAAGCTGAAATAATTACATTAATGGTTTTAACCTCTTAAACAACTCCCATGTTGCAAGCATTAACTCATTAATTTTCAAAATGCTAATACAGAGGGGCCCAAAAAAGTGTATCCATACATCAACAAGAAAAATATATGCACAAAAAAATCACCATCACATGATAGCATGGTGCAACTATTTACATCTTTAGAGAAAACATAATTCTACACATTGCTGCCATAATTAAATTTTTTAAAAAGGGCATAGATAAAAACTGATGAAGTGTGTATACATTTTTGGTTCCATTTGTATATGTACGACAAATGTATTCATGTATAAATGTATTGAGTAATTTTAGACTCAATGTAGTGAAATATTTAAATCGACTGCGGCTGAGTGCACTGACCGACCATAACATTAACATTACTGCCAAGTGAGTTAAATAACATTGATTATCAATTATATACCACTAAACTGGTGGCATAATCATTGGCACCCAAGCCTCATCTATTTCTATGGGGAACAAAGGCCATTCCATCTTGTCCAATCCCACAGAAAACCCACCTTACAATTTACAGAACTTGAGCAATCTGCTGCCAATGTTATTGTGCCACACACCACAGCACACCCCAGAGGTCTTGTGGGGTCATGCTCTGAGGGGGCAGAATTGCCCCGGTGGCAAAAGAGAAACCCCAGACATAGGTGGTTTTAATATTAATGGTTTTAATATCATGGCTGATCAGTGTACATGCATAGATACAAGCATACACACACACACACACACATACATATATTAAATCTGTAAAGTTGGCATGTCTATATTTAAGATGTAAGGAATGTAATAGAACATATCAAGATGTTTTTTGGAATTTTTGTTTGTCTGTTTGTTTGGGAACACATCATGTAAAAAACAACTGAATAAATTTGAATTGAATTTCAATGGTGTATTTGCCTGAGTTTGAGGTAACATATAAGCTTTTGCTTTCTTGCAAACCCACGAGAAGAGAAGATGTGCTAATTTGAATTAAAATGTACAATGTACATGAGGAGACTCAGAAGACATTGGGAATGAAGGAGGGTACACCTGCACACACACAATCACACACACACACTACAGGTAATTTGAGAATGCCAATTAGTCTAATCTGCATGTCTTTGGACTTTGGATGGTAACTAACCAGCAGGAAATCCAGCAAGCATGGAAAGAACATGCAAACTCCATGTACACAGGCGGGAATCGAACCCTCAACTCTGGAGGGACAAGGCCACAGTGCTAACCACATACATCACTGTGCCACCTTAATATATTATAATATAATATAATATAATATAATATAATATAATATAATATAATATAATATAATATAATATAATGTTGTAAAGTGTCTGTACATTTAAAATATTTGCCAAAAAATAATGTAGGGGGACATACGATGAGTAATAAAACACATTAAGATGTTTTGAGGAATTTTTGTTTGTCTGTTTGTTTGTGCACGCATCATGTAAAAACTACTGAACGAATTTTAATGCGGTAATTGGCCGAGCTTGAGATAACATATACTGTAGGCTTTTTTAATTCCAATAGAGAGGATGTGATCATTTAAAATTAAAATGGAAAACGCTCTTATTTTAAATAAACAATGTTTACCATAGATGGCGCTGAACTGCTAATAACTGATACAGAATCAGAAGAAATCATTAAAAAAAATCGACCTAAAAATTAATTAGTTTATCTCAAAATTCGACAGATGGCGCTGTACATTAATAATACGCACTTATACTGTACGTGTGCAGTTGAAATCTAATGAATAAACGCGCCTTTCCTCCACCTTCTCTATAGGAAGGAATAAATACAACGTTCGAACAAATGCTTTACTTAATTGGCTTGTTTAAAAAAAAATCGGATCTATAGAATTTGCTTTGTGATTTGTATAATATTGCTGTTGGAAAGTTTTGTTGCTCTTTTTTTTTTGACCAGGTTTGAAAAGAAGATTTTCAGATAATTCGATTTGATTTTTTATAGTACTACACCTGCTTATTATTTGACTTGTCTTGCAAATACGGATTTTAAGGACCTGTTTAGGTTTGTGATTTGCCTGTATATATACTGTAAATACTGTACATATACAGTATACACACACACACACACACACACATATGCGTACATACACACATACATGCTTAATGTAATAATAAATGCACAATGCAAATAACCAAATAAAAATAAGAATTATTCTTATGTCCATTTATATGAGTTCAATAAGATCAAAGCAACATCAGACGTTTCATTTGTATCACAATGTTTCTTTTGCTCTGCGGTCAGTAAAAGCACTTCCAGTGAATCACGCGATGTTTTGATGTCCAGTCAGGTCTACAGGACGCTCCATCATCCACAACACACACACACACACACACACACGCAACCAGATCCATCCCGTTCCACCCCCACCCGAGCAAGCAAGCGCGCGCACACACACACACACACACACACCACCCACATGATAAATTCGCAGTAACCAAAGTCCCACCGATCCGCTTGTACAGACACGAATAAAGCGATCCATAAACCATGCGAGCGTTCCTGTGTGTCCTGATTCTGTCGCTTTTCAACTGTACACTTCAAGGTAAGTACTTTTTATTACAGTTTTTCAGTCCCAGTTCAGTGTTATGTTTCAGAGATCTAGTTTGGATGATGTTCTTTGGTTCACGACTAAATGTGGCGTAGATCTCAGACAGCAGGAACACACACACACACACACACACACACGCTGGAAGAAGTTTCCCTCTTGTGTTTATGTTACGAGTTGGATAAACAGTCACAAGATATATTATTTATGTATATTTACATAAAGAGAAGTGTGCGTGTGTGTGTGTGTTGGCTGAGGAATACTTAATGCTCTGGCACTGGTCAGTTACTGAAGTAAAGTTTGCCAATCCAAAGGTTGTGTGTATCTAAGCCCCTTGTGTGGATGATATCTCCAGCCATTCTGTCACAGGGAATCCCAGTGCACTGTTCTGTTCAGTGATTAGGTCTATTAATCTATTAATCTATTAATGAGCACATCCTGAGCTGATTGAATTGTTTTTTTTTTAGTTCATTATAACTTGCAAGTTTCGAAACAGTGGCATTTATCACACAATGCTGAGTCTTACTGGTAGATGTCTATTAACTACTAAAATTTCATGCTGATTTTTTTTTCGTTTTTGTAAACTGTGCCTGCGTAAATGTAATTATTTTTATTTTTTTTATTAAGAATAAATGGAAAATTACTACAGTACAAGTACAGTCAATATAAATTAATATGGCTTTTGGTTCCAATCAGTGATGTGGCCAAAGCAAAAAGCTCTGTTCCGACTTTTATGATTTTTGCTATACATCTCGACGGTGACTTGCCATTGGCTTTGACTCAAATTGACGTCACTAGCTATGCTGTAGCAACAAAAAACGTGCTGCTATGTATGTAAAAGTAAAGTATGTACGGTAAAGCCATGCATAACATAGGTGGCATTATACTGTATATGTACACGATTATGGTGATGTGGTGGCTTAGTGGTGGCTTAACGGTGTCACCTTACACCTCCAGTGTCCTAGTTTAATTCCCCCTTAGGGTATATGTGTGCATGTTGTTTGGATGTTTTCCCTGTGCACAGTGGGTTTCCTTCGGGTACACCGGTTTCCTCCCACAGTCTAAAGAAATGTAGATTAGGCTAATTGGCATTCCCAAATTGCCTGTAGTGTGTGGATGCGCATGTGAATGTTGAGGTCGTAAAAATGGGAATAAATACAATGGTAATTACCATTGGCCTCCACGGTCTCTAAATTGGACTACAAAGGTTCCTAGATGGCTGGATGGATGATACCCTATTGTATGATATGCTCAGGTTTACAATCATTAAGAATAACCCTGTGAAGAAAAAATACAGAAAAATGTTTACATTCACTTCCTAGTGATACCATTCCGGTGCTTAAAACCTGTCGTCATGTGACACAGCGCTGCTTCGATTGACAATGAATGACTATGAATGTAAAACACAGATAGGCCTATAGAAACATTCAGTGGATCTGTTGCAGAACTTTGGGTCATAAAAAGCCTTAGGTCAACCACAAGTCACCCCGATACACTCCGGAAAGCCTTGTTCTTACTATACGACTACCCAAGACTCATCATGATGTTTAAATTCTTAGCAATTCATAGCAACAATTATGAAAGTGGGAACTGAGCTTCAGTGAATAAGTGCATAAGTGAATGAATAAATATAGCCTAAAATAATCTCATTTGTGTAAGTACGTGTAGCATGGTAATGGTTGACTGTTTACTCATTTATTCATAATTATTGGTAATCAAAGATCTTTACCCTGACGATGAAACAGTGATTAAGATGAAATCAATATTTATATTCAGAACATATTGTTCTGCAGGTCGCTGGCTACTATAGTTTTTGCTGTATAAGCCTTCTAAAAATACATGTTTTGAAATCTGTGTGTGTGTGTGTGTTTGTGTGTGTGGGTGTGTGTTAACAGTGCACCGCAGTGCGCTGAATGATTTCCAGCGTTCTGAGGGAAGAGAACTGGTACCATGGAAAGCTGATCGTGTTACTATGCTTCCCGGCATCACACTGGAGGAGTGTGCCAAACGCTGCTCAGAGAGCCCCGACTGCAGGTCCCACAATCCCACAATTCCACAATCTCAGTCTATCTCTCAAGTAACAATTATTTTAACAAATTCAGCCTGTAACTGGTAATTACTGGAATGGAGCAGACTTGCATAACTTCAGCTTAGAACTTACTGCAAACTGCGTTTAACTGTACTGTGATGGAAAAACAATCATACACTTAATCTCAGTTGTTTTAGCTGCATAGTGTGAGTCATATGCATAAAATAAATGAATACAAGCGAAGTAAATTGTACATTTCAATAAAAATTATAAATAATTATTAATCAGAAGAGTAAGTAAATCAAATATAGTTTTGTTAAATTTTAGTAAGTATAAGCAAGCAATTTTGTCAATTCCATACATCAAAGACAATTTCGGTACATCAAAGACAATTTCGGTACATCAAAAGTTATTAATGATTTTAAAAAAATGCTGCATCTGCCTATCAGTGTCACTGTCAGGAGAACTCAAGAGATCAGTAAAAGGGCACAAATTAGCCAGATAAATCAAGAAGAATGCTTACTAAACTAGAGCCAAAATCAGACAATTAAACAAGCTTGACAAAGGTTCATTAACTTTGCGGAAAGTGCCATACAGTACTGTGAGTCTGGGTTATTTTATGGGGTTGTGAAGTTCCAAAATACCATTTTTGTTTAGTTGTCTGGTAACCAGGAATGGGAGTTGGTATACTGTCAACCAATTGGCATGGAGTCTGGCAGATAATCTTGGAAAATAGAGGGTATTTTTAGAATAGGCCAATCTGCCTTTGATATAAATAGCATCCAACAATTTGTATTTGCTAAGTTGAATGCAGTATTTAAAGGTTCCATATTTTATCATTACTTTAACAAGTTAACAAAGGTCTCAGAGTTTCCTAAAGTGTGTGCATGTGTGTGTGTGTGTGTGTGTGTGTGTGTGTGTATGTGTTAATGCCCCAACTAAAATATTAATCAGATATCCCTCAGCAAAGCTGAACAACAAGTTGTGGGAGGGGCTCTTCTCATATGAGATCACACTCACTCACGCATCGTTTATAACTCATCGTCTATATCGCCTTATCCTGTATACAGGGTCGCGGAGGGCCTGGAGCCTATCCCAGGAGACTTAGGGCACGAGGCGGGGCACTAATCCATCGCAGAGCACACACTCTAGGGACAATTTGGGAACGGCAATTAGCCTAATCTGCATGTCTTTAGACTGTGGGAGGAAACCGGAGTACCAGGAGGAAACCCACCAAACTTCATGCGCACAGAAACAGGAATCGACCCTGGCCGAGAATCGAACCCTGATTCTGTAAGCGACAGTGTGCCGCCTATGTTTTTTTGTTTGCACGTGCACAATGGTGAATTATTTGAAAGTTTAAACATACCTAAAAAGTATTTTTTCCTTAATCTGTGCTCTGTAAGGAAATACAGGAAATGTATGTACTACTTCCTTACATTCTTGTGCTAGTTTTATTACAAAGCACCAGTAGCAATCTCCTCGTGATCGTTTATCGTTACACTCCCAGCAGTTTGGGCACTGTTATTACTTAGGAGGAGTAATATATCTCAGAATTTTATAGGTGCATAATTCCAAATTATTTGGGATCAAGTCATTTTCATCAAGCAAGTAGGCCAAAAGCAATAAACATCATGCAGGGTGTGGGAATGCTGGTTATACAGTCCCTTCCTCTTACACCTCACTGTTGCAGCAGAGAGTATAGTGAGTATGTTATGCAGATACAGGGCTCTCAAGGGTTAAAAAATAGGTTCCTGTGCTACATTGTCATAGCAGGAACCTGCTGCTTGGCCCAGTCTTAGTGTCAGACCTGCCTGCTTGCACAACTACTGCATTCAATGTGTGATCTTTGGTGGTGATTATACTGGGACTAGAATGGCACGCCAAGGTAATCATTGACATAAATTCTTTAATTTGCAGGCAATTTGCCAATGTATCACAAGTGTTCATGGCCAAACTAAATTATTGCAATGCATGGTGAAAATGAGACTTAAAGGGGTCATCAAGTCCCATTTTTAAGTTAATAAAGTTAATAAGTTAATATGATTCTTTAGGGTCCTAATGAAACGTTTGTAATATACTTTAATTAAAAATTCTCACTGGTTGTGTAAAAAAACACTACTTTTACCTGGTAAAAACTAGCTCTGTTCTTAGCAACCTGTTTCAGTACATGCTCCTTTAAATGCTAATGACCTCTGCTGAGCCCGCCCCCAGTTCTGTGGGGCGTGTCTTCACAACACACGTGGGGGTATAGCTTTGACAACAGTTAAGGGTATCGTTTGATGAAAGTATGGCAGCGGGAGGCTTTGAACCAGCCAGAACCTGATCTTTAAAAGGCTGGGAATTATTTAAACTAGACTTATTAGGACAGTGTTCTGAAGTCTCATTTTCCACCATGTGCCACCATAATTGGGGGCACATATAAAAATGGTCCCCTTGACTGCAGGGACCAAAGGCCAGCCTCTCTGTTCCCATAAGAGAGAAAAGCAAGTGGAACCTACACAATATTGAGCATAACAAACACTGCTGAATAAAAGCCAATAGTTACCATGTTAGTCAGTCGTTAATTTAAATGCTGAGTGGATCGAGAAGTGTGCGTGAGTGCAGTTTTCTTCAAAATGCTTATCCATGTGATTGTCAGTGACAAGCACTCCAAGACACTTTTGTAGTAGTATTTTTATTTCTTTTTAATTTCTGTGATTGTACACATCCAAGCCCTTATTGTGCACATTTTGAAGCACTGTACTGTACATTGTACACACTGATAAGACTCAGATCTGACAGTGCAACAGCATGAAGTGCTGAGCTCAGAGCAGCTTAATACAACTGCCTATAGAGACAGACCCTAATACACTCCTAGCTTCTGTGCTTTATTCTCTAAACGTAACCCTGTTCTCTAAACGTAAAAGTAATCATATTCAAGTAAGTATGTTAAGACAGATGGACTTCTTATAGTGGGTTATTCACCTTTGTTTTTCTACTCCAATTTTTTTCTGTCTATAATTTCAGATAAACTGTTTTTAAATTTCAAATATCAGTATAATGTAAAATGTCACCCTGGGGGTTCTGGTCTTCTAAATATGGACTTATAAATGTTCCTCATTCTGGTTAAACCCTGGTATCAATACTTTTTATACAGTAAGCAAGTTGTATTAGGCAGCACAGTGGTGTAGTGGTGAGCATTGGCGCCTTGCACCTCCAGGGTTAAATATGGATTTGATTCCCGCTTTGGGTCTGTTTGCATGAAGTTTGCTTGGTGGGTTTCCTCCCACAATCCAAAAACATGCGGATTAGGCTGATTGGTGTACCCAAATTGCCCGTAGTGTGTGAATGTGTGTATGAGTGCATGTGTCTGTGTGTTCCCTGTGATGGATTGCCACTCTGTCCAAAGTGTATCCCACCTTGTGCCTCCTTGTGCCCCAGGCCCCCCTCAACCCTGTATACAGGATAAAGCAGTATTGACCATGAGTGGGTAAGTCAGATCTGTTAAAGTATCAGAATTGGATGACTTTGCCATGGAGACTTGGAAAAGAAGCAAGCAAGTTTCAAATTTTTTTTGCTTTTCCTCAGTTTTCCATCTGTATCTTATGATAAGCTTGTAGTTTTGTTGCAGGATTATTCACATATGATTTGAATTTTAAATATAAATGATACATTTAATTGCACAAATGTTTGTTTTTTGTTTTAAGGGCTTTCAACTATGTCTTTCGGCCATCTGTAATCTGTAAGCACTTGCCCTGGGTGGGCAACACAGTCAATGCCGAGGTGAAGAGAAATGTCAACTGTGACCTGTATGAGATGAAAGGTAAGCTGTGCTACATACTGTTTTAATTCTAGTCATATATCACCAGCTTCCCTGTGCCACTTATGTGCTCCTTTACTGCCAAGTTTATGTCAGGAAGTGCATTATTGGTAACGGAGAGGACTATCGGGGAGACGTATCTAAGACCAAGTCTGGGCGGACATGTCAGCAGTGGTGGTCGAAGTTTCCTCATGATCACAGGTAGGAAAAAGGCAACTAACCTTTTTTTAAAAATATATTTATTATGACTTTTCCTAATGAGTTTATACTTATGGAAACAGATACACCCCTTCTCCCACTAATGGCCTGGAGTTAAATTACTGCCGCAATCCAGATGGGGACGACATTGGACCCTGGTGCTACACCACAGACCCTGAGCGCAGATACGAGAGTTGTAATGTCCCCCAGTGTAAAGACGGTACAGTCCGCAATTCCCAGTCATGTCATTAATTTGGATACAAAGTTAAAATAAATAAATAAATAAATAAAATACGTTAAATCCAAAGAGCTTTCCGTTTACATTTTATGCTATAGAATATTGTAATTCTTAAAGAAAATTTAAAAAGAGCGTACTTTCGTTTTCAGATTTACATTGTTGCAGTGTCATTTCCCTTCACGTGTAGCACATGTGTTTGTGTGTATCTCCCCAAGAGGTGTGTATCACCTGTAATGGAGAGGACTACAGGGGTCAGGTGGATCGCACAGTGAGTGGAAAAGAGTGCCAGAGATGGGACCAGCAAACTCCACATCAACACATCTATCAACCAGAAAAGTACATAGTATTACACCTTACCCTACACACTTGTGTGTATTCTAGTCTCTTATTAGCCGTCTGCACATGTACATTTACATACACTACCAGTCAAATGTTTGGACACACCTTCTAATTCCACATTCTTTACTGATGTTTCTTTCTTTCTATATTGTTAAATATGTAACATATGAAATAATCTGCTTTGAGCAGTAACAATGTGTAACGATATGTAGATGTATCTGCCACTTGCGCTCTGTAAAGCCTTCATAACGTCTCTAATCTGTTTTGCTGTTAATTGGTGATTTTTGAGGCCGGAGACCCTAAATAAACTTCTCTACAGCAGAGGTAAGTTTTGTCCTTGCTTTCCTGGGATGGTCTTCATGAGAGCCAGTTTCATTATCTGACCCATGTATCTTAAAACAACAGCGGACTGTTTTTGTTGCTGTTTTGCCTAATGCCATAGGTGTCATAGGTGGTATTTAAAAAAAATCCAATGTTGTTCTAGAATCTAGAAACTAAACCCAAACTTGTGTCCAAACTTTCGACTGGTACTGTATATCATATAATTAATAATGATAGTACATTCCAATAACAGTGAATTGGAATATAAGATAACGAGCCTTCTTGAACTTCAGATACCCTGATAAGAGCCTGGATGATAATTACTGCCGGAACCCAGACGCCTCTCCAGTGCCCTGGTGTTACACCACTGACCCTGAGGTGGAGAGAGAGAGCTGTGAGATTCGCAAGTGCTGTGAGTCTCAACACAATCCAAACCCAAACATACAGTATTTTCATCTTTACAGAACTAAATACAATCACACAGACCCCCTCAGTACAGATTTACTTTTTAAACATGATACTTTTTTTTTAATACAATTTTGTATTATTATTCAACAACAATTTTACAACAATGAATAAACATGGCAGCAGACAGCATTGCAACGTCTCAGCATTGCAAGGCTCTATGGTCCTGGATTCAATCCTGAGCCTAAATTTTCTGTTGACAGTCTGTTTGGAGTTTCAGGTTTCACATGCCACGAGAAAGTGTGTGAAACGCAGAACAGAATCAGCAGATGGTTGTTGATTGCCCTGTATTTCAGTACACTCTACACTTCTGTATGTTTATTTTCTTTTTCTTCACATTTCTATACCCCACACCATAACTCTCTCTCTCTCTCTCTCTCTCTCTCTCTCTCTCTTTCACTTTCATTTTCTCTCTCTTCCAATATGCTTCTCCAGCGGAGGCTCCAAAGCGGCGTTCTCGCTCCAGCTACACCACAAACTGTTTCCGAGGCCGTGGTGAGGATTACAGAGGCAAAGTGAACGAGACGACATCAGGCATCGCGTGTCAGCGCTGGGATGCACAGTCTCCCCATGAGCACCCATTTTACCCCCAAACTTATGAGTGCAAGTAAGTATAGAGCTAAGGGTGAGTAAAGCTTTAATGATATTACATCCATGTCTTGCAATCCTTAGGTTAATATCAGGGTGTGAGAAATTGGTATATAAAGAATATTGGGAAAAAATATAAGTTGCTTATTTTTAAAAAAAAGAAAGAAAGAAAGAAAAATATGTACAAGCTTTTTGTGTCCTCACTATTTGTCTTGTATCAGGGGACTGGAAGAGAATTATTGCCGTAATCCAGATGGTTCTGAGGCTCCCTGGTGCTTTACATCGAGGGCTGAGATGAGGACAGCGCTCTGTCTACAGATCAAACGCTGCGCTGATGATATTGAGGCTGAAGGTGTTGTAACAGTTTAAACGTTCCCTGGTGGATCTTTACAGAATACTTCACTTTATTATTCAGAAATAACAAATAATATAAAAAATTTAAAATAGCAAGAAACAGTGACTTTATCAGCAAATTAATCTTTATTTAAAGTGTTGTTTTATAGTTTTGCCATTTAATAACATACAGTATTTTGAAATACTGTATTGCTGTTCATTGATAATAATATAATATAATAAATATGTAAAAATTAAAAATAAATATATATTTAGTTTCTATTCTTTTTTCCAGATTGCTATAATGGAAATGGAAAAAACTACAGAGGAACTGTCCGCAAAACACGGAAGGGCATCCTCTGTCAGAACTGGAGTGTAAATACACCACATAAAACTAAGTAAGACCAACAACACCAAACCATTAACTCACTTATTCAGCAGGACCAAAGTAAATGCCCCCTGGGGAAAAGCAGTAAAAATTAAACAAGAATACTCCTTTCTTACAGAAGTGACACTGTATAAATTATAAAGCTCTCCCAGTGATATTCTAAGTATATTGAGATTATTTTATTTAAATATATATATTTTTATCTAATCTAATTATATTGTTATTTATTTATTTGATCTTCTGCAGTATTTGATATTTATTGTAACGATAAAATAGGTAAATTAGCACAGAAATTTTTTTTCAAGCTCTGCTTTTGAATGTGTGCATTATGTCTAAGCAGTTTATTGATCTGTATAACGTTCCACTCAAACTGAAACTAACTGACCTATGATTTCTTTCTGCCTTTTTCCATCTGATTTGTATTGTATCCAGGATTAACCCAAAGACACACCCGGAGGCCAACCTGACCGAGAACTACTGCAGGAACCCAGACGGAGATCTGCATGGTCCCTGGTGCTACACCGCTGACCCCAAAACTGAATTTGATTATTGTGCAATTAAGCAGTGTGGTAAAAAGACTTGCTTTTCTGTCTTTTAGTCTGTCATGAGCACATTTTAGAACAGTTAGTCTTTGCTATGGTGCCACCCATCTGAAAACGTGGCATTTAACATCTCTAGTTTGTTGACCCAATAACCAGTTTGATAAATTCCTCCTATTGTAATTTTTTGGGTTTAAGAGCAATGTGCTATTTTTAGTATTAAATTGAAAGCAATATAGTACAAACAATAACCATAACAGCTTTATAGAATCAAATAATCAAATATGAAAAAGTTTATAAAATCTGTACATTTCGTTCATCCTGTGCAATTGCACACTTTTTTTTTTTTTTTTTCATTTTAAGTCCAAATCCCTTAAGATCCTTGTGTAACTGAGGACTCTGGATAGCCAAACTCATTGCACTCTGAACAGGGAGATCCCTGGATATGTGCCATTACCACAATCACAGAGACTTGCCTAAGATCTTATGAAATAATATCTATTCGTTTATATTCACCAGTACCCTAACATTGCTGTGTCCTTTTGTGGTATGGTCATTTTATCTATTCATCATCACCCATCAATTACATTTCACTATGTTTTTCTTAATTTAAATTTGATTTATGCCAGAATGGGCAAACAATACTTAATACAGACCAGCCAATACAGTAGGGAGAAATCATACTTCTTTAATGGTCTTGTTGTTCCATGAGAAAAGTAAAAGATGGTAGCAGGTTTTCATTAGTGTACTACCAAGGCTGTTATTTACAATAATGCACGTTCTAATATTTCCTCTGTGTATTTGATGTTTAATGTCACGCAAAATGGTGACAATTTTATGTGTGAAAATCATTGTTACTAACCCCAGAACCGGTGGATTATACCCTTTTTTACCTTTGGTTACATTTGGGAAGAACTGATGAGTGCCTTAATGTCCTTGCGCTAACCAATCAGAGGCATAGGGAAGGATGCCTTTACTTTGCCAAACTGAGGGGGGGAAATGTCGTTTGCTGCCACCTGCCTGTTTGTTTGTTGTGGCACACACCAAAATATGGTCTCTTGTGGAAAATTAAACTAATCCAGTTAACAGGAAAAATGAAGAGAACTATCCAAACTAAATTTAGCTTTAAGAAAAAATACCCTAACTATGCTACATCAGTGCTGCTATTTAGCAGCTAGCTACTTCCTGTCACTGTTGTTTAACAAGGATTTTTTGTTTGTTTTGTTTACTTTGCTGAATATGGTCATATATATATATATATATATATATATATATAGTGGTATTAATTCTTCTTCAGGCACCACACCATGAGAAATGTTTGTGCCATCAGGCAAAAGAAAAATGCATTAATGGGACCCTGGTCAACACACCTTCACATAACTTCATTAAGAAGCAAATATGTGCACTAGCCATTCCTTTTTCTATTTTTTCTGAAAAAAATGACAAATTTTTGCAAATCTGCTATTTGCAATTCCTATTATACCATTCATGTTTAGCATATATGTGCCCTAACTTTTTCTTTTTTTCTCCTTTTTTCCCCCTATTTTTTTATATTTTAATACTAAATAACACCACAAGATGGCACTTCTTTTTGTTGCGGTAGACTATACCTGAATAAGTGTTCAGAACATGTGTTCAGCTACAGTGGCACTCTGATTACCCATGATGCCGCTAGCTTGCTGAACTTATTCTCCTCATTAACAAATAGTGCAGGGTATGACTGCATTATTCTACAGTTCATGTATAACAGATACATAGGAACTTTGATGATCCAGATATGTTTTTCACCTCTGGACGCTTGCTACTGTATCTCGGAGCTAATGGAAAATGGAAAAAGATGGAATGACGTTCAATATTTGTTTGACACACAACACAAAAGTTATATGAAACTATATTATATGAAACAAGCACATCGGAAAATTACCTGATAATGCATCAGAAGACAGGCATATATTTCTCATGTTGAAATGTGAATAAATTTTTTGGACTCCTCTGTACATTACTGTGAAAACATAATATCAGTTTGTTTTTAAAAGAGGACAGAGAAATGTACAGACGTCCTTGTGCTGCATGACTGGGAAGCATAGACGACACAAAGCCATCACTATCCTTCTTCGACCTCTCAGTGTCAGACTTTTACTCTATCTACGCTTCCTATTTTATTTTTAGAAGTAGCACGTTCAGTGTGCAGGTGACACATGTCTTCCTTGGAAGACTCATTCATTTTTCAGTACATTCAGGTCAACAGCTGACTTAATCTTATTGCCAGATAACGTTGCTGAGCCTAGACCTGACCAACTAAAGCAACCCCAGATCATAACGCTGCCTCCAGAGGCGTGTACGGTGGACACTATGCATGATGGGAGCATCACTTCATATGCTTCTTTTCTTACCACACTTATCACACTGGAATTTCTCTCTTTTGCATGACCACATTTCCTACATTAATTTGATGACTCCATCCAGGTTTAAATAATGTTTTGGACAGTTTTTAACTTAATTCCAGTAAAATCAAATCTCCTTATTTGTTTTTGTTGCTTTTTTGACCAGGGCTGTAAAATGTAGTGATATTATATGTTATTGATCAGGATTTATTATACAGTATAGAGTTTTCCACTTAGTAATGAAATATAATAGTTCTGATCTGATCAGTAAAGAGTCAGAATTCTCTGGAGAGTTGCCAAAAGTTTTACACAGCATTACATGCTAAAATGAATCATATGCATATTTAACATTTAGAATTTGACTGATTCACTTCCCTCTCTTTCTTTGCAGCAGGAGAAGACCCACCTATCATAATGCCACCAGGTAAGTCACAGATGCCCGTTTTTTTTTTTAATTATGTGTATTTGTAAAATAAATATATTTTTTTAAATGCACCATTCCCAGTGGATACCTTTGTGTATGTACAGTATGTTGTGGTGTTTGTGTACATATGGACAGAGGGCGTAGAGTTCAATGAATGTGGGAAGCGTGATGACCGCTTTAAAATTACTAGGCTGAGGATCGTTGGTGGCACACCAGGAAATTCTCCATGGACTGTCAGCCTAAGAGACAGGTTTGTTTCTTTCCTCATAATGTCCAAAGAGGACAAAGAAGGTGTCTTCTCTTTTTAAATCTCTCTCTCTCTCTTTCTCTCTCTCTCTCTCTCTCTCTCTCTCTCTCACAGGAAGGGAAAGCATTTTTGTGGAGGATCACTAGTGAACTCAAAATGGGTGATCAGCACTAAGCAGTGCTTCTCCTCTTGGTGAGTGTATACCATCATTTTTTAATTTAATTTAATTTATTATTTTTTTTTTTCGAAACACAACACATCTGATTTGTAATTAGCACACTGATTACTTCTGATGTTGCATGTTTGGGTGCATGTGTTTATGTGTATGTGTGTGTGTTAGCAGTTATGTGGACCTTACAGGATATTCTGCCATTATGGGCACCGTGTTCCGGGACCCAAAGACAGGAGAACCCGGCACACAGTCTATTGCCCTAAACAAAATCGTTTGCGGGCCGTCAGAGTCACACCTAGTCCTTCTACAGCTAGAAACGTATTGTTCATGCTTATGCCTTTTACACAAATAATAGACAAACTAATCAAATACGCTTCTCTCACATACCTCTCCATTTTATTTTTTTTTCTCTCAGTCAAGCAGAGTTTAATGAGCGTGTGTCACAGATATGTCTTCCCCCTGAGCGCTACATTGTTCCTGAAGGAACCACCTGTGAGATTGCTGGGTGGGGGGAGACCAAAGGTGTAACACCATGCAACCTTTCCAAATCTTCCTTAGATTTGATATGTTTATGAAGATCAGTCTGTTCATAATGATAAAGATTTCTTTCTTATATCTCTGTGTGTATTTTAGGAACAGGAGATGAAACAGTGCTAAATGTTGCTCAGATGCAAGTGCAGAGCAACAGCGAATGTAACAAGTACTTCAAAGGGCGAGTGAAGCAAAACGAAATGTGCACTACATCTTTTTTTGGTGGTGTAGGGGCTTGTGAAGTAAGTTTTAGTAATCTAGTGCAATTTTTTTATCCAGACTTATTAAAGAGATTGTTTTGCAAAAAAAAAAAAAAGAGAGAAAACATTTCATTGCATGTTTATATTTTTTCATGGTGATTAAAAGTACATTCAAATCAAAATGTGTGGAATGTAGTTTTGAGTAGGACTTCAACCTTAGCTTAGAAAAATCTCACTGCTATTTTTATGGTGCAAAAAAAAAAAGTTATCATTTTCATATCATGTTTTAGTTATGAGCACAACATTACTACTGTGTGTTACTGTGCTGTGCTTAAAGCTTGAAGTAAATGCCTTCATTTAAAAATTTTATCACAAGTCCTGGTTTGACCTGAATGCCCCTCTTACAACCAGTCAATAACATGTAGGAGAAAGGCTTTGTCTGTAGTCCTTAAAGCTCAGAGCATTTTAGCCATTATTTGTTTTGCAAATTTTTTAATAAACATATGCAGAACTAAGGATTATGCTGTATCCTTTTTTTCAGCATTTAATAAGCAATATGATGAACTAAATTTTAGTTCATTTTAATCGACTATTTAAACATGATCACGTGTTTTTATTGTTGTTTTCATTTGTTTTTATGAGCAAAAAATCTGAATAATTACTCATTTTGAGAGTTCCCTTTCAAAGGCTACACTCGATGCTGCGTGAAAACGCTATGGGAACATCTTGTCATGTTGCCGGTTATGAAGCATGTGTGTACCAAACAGGCCAAATTTTTGGCTTTTATAACCTCGGTCAGGTGACCTTCTTGTGAATGGGCAAGGATAAACATCCTCTCTTGCTTCCGCGGAGATGGTAATAGGCTCTAAGCACTTAAAACAAAATAAATAAAAACATAGACGGCAGGTTCTGTCGGGTGGCCGGGGGCGGAGCCTCAACGACGCTCTCTCCCCTTTTCTTAGCAATCTCCATATGAGTTAACCCTTTCATGGAGTAAGCTGTATTCATCCTGTGTTTTCCTGCCATCAACTTATTTATTTAAATATAATTGAGGTAGGAACGCGGAGTTATATGATGACACCCAGATAGAAGAGATGCTTCCAGGCTATCTCTCTTCTGGGACATCATCCTTCCTGAAAAGCTATTACTTCCTTTCAAGCTGTGTAGACTTTTTATCTTCCCTGGAGGGAAAAGCTTTTCAGGCAGCAGGTCAGGTTGGCGCATTGCACACCATGGCGGTTTTGCACGCCTACCTGGCTGACCTGCTGAGAGACTTGAGTACTGGCGGGGCTCTGCAAGGTAAGGCGTATTGGATTTACGCCGGGCCACAGACTTGTCTCTTCGTGCAACAAAGCAGACGGCTTGTGCTATCGGCCGTTTTATGGCTGCTATGGTCTCCGCGGAGAGGCACTTGTGGTTGAATCTCAGGGGCATTAAGGAGAAGGATCGTGTATTCCTCTTTGATGCCCCATATCGCCTCCCGGCCTACTTGGCGATGTCGTTAACTCGGTCGCCACTAGGTTCATGAGGCGAAGTTATATAACAAGCCTTCGGGAAATTTCTTCACCGCCTTGCTCAAGAGTCGGGACTGTCGGCCACCCAGTCTCGACCGGGTCTGACTGTTGCGAGGCATGAAACACACAAGGAGAGTGTTTTTGAGCTGGGCACCCCCTCGCAAGATTGGGGTGCGTTACGCAATCCGCCTCAAAAGAGGTCAGACTGGCATATTGTCTTCACAAAGAAGCCCTGAGGTTCATGTGCCCAGGACCATGGGGGGTGGCCCCCCAATAGGGAGAGGCACGCAGAATTCTTTTTAAAGAATGAAGTGTTCTCCCTGGCACCCCCAGGAGGTTGGTGTTCTTGCTCCGCCACCACTGGTGTTTCGGGCAACTCCAGTCTCCAATAAAATGTTAGTTCTTCGGGTTTTTCCTGCCGTGGTTCAGGAACCGAACATCTAACATCCCCCCCGTTTAACCAAGCCGCTGAGCTTTGCCCCTTTCTGAGAAACTGGCAGCGTGGAAGCTACTGCCAAGTATATCTCCTTGGGTACTAAGCACTGTACAGAGAAACTACAGGATTCAGTTCTCACATCACCCTCCGCGTTTCAATGGCGTGGTCTCCACTTCCATGAAACCGGAAAGTGCAAGAGGAACGGGGGGCTGCGTCCAATATTTTAGATTTTGCGGGCTTTACCGCTATCTAAAAATAAATCAATGGAAATATTGCCACAACACAGGAGGTTCCTGAGGTTCGCTTTCGGGGGCAAAGCTTACCAGTATCGGGTCCTTCCATTTGGTCTAGCTTTTTCACCCGCACATACACAAAATACATGGATGTAGTTCTGGCTCTTACGACTCCAGAGCATCCGTATTGAATTACATGACTGGTTGGCCCAGTCTCAGTAGCTAGCGCTTCGACATCAGCATGTCGTTCTAGCTAATCTTTGTTTCCTAGGATTGAGATTCAATGCCATGAAAGCATGCTCTTTCCTGTTTAGAGGACAACATTTTTGGGTGTCACATGGAATTTGAGAGTAAGCGGGCACAGCTGTCTCCCGCTCGTGTCGAATCCATTCTCAACACCGTCAAGGAAATCAAGCTAGACCAGAAAGTGACCATCACTTTCAGAGATCTTAGCTCTCATGGCAGCTGTATCCACGGTGACACCTTTGGACCTTCTGCACATGAGAGCATTTCAGTTGTGGCTAAGAACCAGGGGATTTTACTCTAGGGCCAATCCCCAATAAGCGCTACGCGCCAGGTGCTTCGTACCCTTCCTATGTGGTTCAGACCCCGGTTTCTGACTCTGGGTCCCACTCTAAGTTCGTCTTGTCGTCGCAGATGCTAACGACAGACGCTTCCCTCATGGGCTGGGGTGCGGTCTTAAATGACCGTCCAGCCCAAGGGAGCTGGAGAGGCCATCTTTTTGCGCGGCACATAAATTGCCTCAAAATCATGGCTCTATTTCAGGCCCTAAAGCACTTCCTCCAGCAGTTGAGACTACCATGTCCTAGTGCGGGTGGACAACACTATGGCAGTCTCATATATTAATCGTCAGGGCGGACTGTGCTCGCTCCGCTAAATAGCTAGCGCACCAGATTCCTGTCCCTCAGGGCGATTTACATTCTGGGAAAATTTCATGTAGCGTAGGTGGACCTCTTTGCCTCGCAAGATCAGCAAATGTCCCCTTTACTACTCTTTGACTCTAAGTCAAGCTGGTCTTCCAGCCAGCGTAATTAAGACTATTCTAAGTACTAGGACTGCCTCCCCTCAAATAGAATGTATTTGAAAGTTGGTGCATGACGAAGCAGGTAGACCCAGTCCACTGCCGAAGTGTTTCAGTGCTGGAGTTTCTGCAGAAAAAATTCGTCCTCTGGCTTGTGCCCCTTGTTGAACCACTAAAGTCAGCGCCTCAGGTTTCTGACCCTTAAGATGGTTTTTCTAAATGGTGTTACCTCTCTAAGAGGATCGGACAGCTATTGCCCTCTTCTATGAGGCGCGTGGGCTCACTTCGCCTCTAGGAATCAGGGCTCATTCAACCAGGGGAATCGCCTCATCAATTGCACTAGCAAGAGGTATTCCCTTGCAGCAAGTATGTGCCGCGGAGGGTTGGTCCTCTCCGCACACATTTGCCAACATGCATCCTATTGTTTTGAAGCCTTCTGTCCTCCGCCTTTACAGCTTCGGAGCAGGAGAGACTTCACTTACTGTGTCCAGTACATGCTCTTCAGATTTACGTCCACCGCATTAGCCAGTGGCGTAAGTCAGAGCAGCTTTTACATGTTTTGAAGCCGCAAGCTGCGTGAGAGATGCTATTGCCCTTTTCCTATGAGGCGCGTGGGTTCACTTCGCCTCTAGGAATCAGGGTTCATTCAACCAGGGGAATCGCCTTATTAATTGCACTGGCAAGAGGTATTCCCTTGCAGCAAGTCTGTGATGCGGAGGGTTGGTCCTCTCCGCACACATTTGCCAATATGCATCCTATTGTTTTGAAGCCTTCTGTCCTCCACCTTTACAGCTTCGGAGCAGGAGAGACTTCACTTACTGTGTCCAGTACGTGCTCTTTAGATTTACGTCCACCGCATTAGCCAGTTGCGTAAGTCAGAGCAGCTTTTACATGTTTTGAAGCCGCAAGCGGCGTGAGAGATGCTATTGCTTTTTTCCTATGAGGCGCGTGGGTTCACTTCGCCTCTAGGAATCAGGGTTCATTCAACCAGGGGAATCGCCTCATTAATTGCACTGGCAAGAGGTATTCCCTTGCAGCAAGTCTGTGATGCGGAGGGTTGGTCCTCTCCGCACACATTTGCCAATATGCATCCTATTGTTTTGAAGCCTTCTGTCCTCCACCTTTACAGCTTTGGAGCAGGAGAGACTTCACTTACTGTGTCCAGTACGTGCTCTTCAGATTTACGTCCACCGCATCAGCTAGTGGCGTAAGTCAAAGCAGCTTTTACATGGTCTGGGGCCGCAACGGGGGGTGGCCCCCACTACACTGGGCTATTGCCCTCTCCTATAAGGCGCGTGGGCTCACTTCGCCTCTAGGAATCAGGGCTCATTCAACCAGGGGGATCGCCTCATCTATTGCACTAGCAAGAGGTATTCTCCTGCAGCAAGTGTGTGACACGGAGGGTTGTCCTCTCCGCACACATTTATTACATTTATAGTTCTCGAGTCCTCGAGTCAGCTACCCAGACATAGTTCTGAGACCTTCTCGGCCTTGTGCGCACACGCTACACAACCTTGGAGTCCAGACACTTGCAGTGCGGCGGCGTTGGCACTCTCGTTCCCATAGCGTTTTCACGCAGCATCGAGTGTAGCCTTTGAAAGGGAACGTCTCGGGTTACTTTGCTGTAACCCTGTTCCCTGAAAAGGCGGGAATGAGATGCTGCGTCCCAATGCCGCACTGCCTATGTGACCGGACGTCCGTTCAGACAAATCAATCTGAGGAATGTTTCTGGTTCACTTCTATTTATAACCTGCAGGTGCGTCCTATCAGATGACGTCACCTGACCGAGGTTATAAAAGCCAAAAATTTGGCGTGTTTGGTATACACATGCTTCACAACCAGCAACATGACAAGATGTTCCCATAGCGTTTTCACGCAGCATCTCGTTCCCGCCTTTTCAGGTAATAGGGTTACAGCAAAGTACCCCAAGACGTTATTCATTTTTCAACATCATTCCCATATTCTGGTGGTGGAAACAATAACTCTTTCTAAAAGTAATGGTAACTTTTGTTCTATCTGACATATCCAAAAAGCCTAAATAAAAAGTTGGTGTCTGAAGCCTCCACAGTAACACACACTATAAAGACTTTCATATAAGCACAAATTAATTTTTAAATCGTCATTGACCTATGCTGTGTTGTCGGCAGGAGATTCTATATATTATATTAAGTTCATTAATATAGTTAATTACCTTTTGTCTAAACAAATATACAGCTTATAGTGCATACTTCATGGCGCCTTAAAACTTTTTCAGCTTTGATTTATTGTATAGAAAATTGCGTCATTCTTTTCCAGTGCATGTGACAAACTGAATGGGATTTTTGCAGCTCTGCATTTTCTGAGTAGCTGACTGAAAACTGTGAAATGAGTAAGTGATGTGTATGGTTTGTCTCACTGTCTCTTTTTTTGTCTCTCTCACTTTCTTTTAATCAGAAAGACTATGGAGGCCCTTTGGCATGTCAGAACAGTGACTGCTGGGTATTAGAGGGGGTCATCATCCCTATGCGACGCTGTGGGCATCCAGGGCAACCGAATATCTTTATCCGTGTCTCAATGTACGTAGACTGGATCAAAAAGGTCATGGAGATGGCATAGCCAGTAGAAATCACTTACCCTGCAATTCAGTGTATTCAGTTTAAGCATTTGCATATAGCAGGGGAAATATGTTATATCTCTGATCAAGTCAAATCTAGATTGTTAATCATTACCAATGAATGTAAGTAGAGTAATCATAAGCAGGAATAAATTACTAAAGGGGAATTAAATGACTGCTGTACAACTTATACACAAGTTTATGTTTGACACAACACGCTTATGAATGTACTTATAAACAGTCTCCTCTAAAAGTATCTGAACAGAAAGTCTGATTCTTTTGTTTTTGCTATACACTGAAGACATTTGGAAGTTCAAATAATGCATATAAAACAATAGATATGAATTTTTTAATGTGTTAGACACCTTAGAACATGGTGCCTTAATTTTTATGTTAGCAGAACTATTGGCACAGATAGTTTTAATGTAAATAAAAATAATGTTTGATTTTTTTTTTTTACCCTTTGCTTGCATCAGCCACATCAGGCATCAAACTGGTGACCCACTGACATAACCAAACTGTTGCATTCTTTTTTTCTAATGTTTTTCTAGGTGTGTCCTGCAGCTTTTTTCAGTTGTTATTGTTGTTGTTGTTGTTGTTGGGGTGGATCGTCCATCGGTCTTCTTTTCAGAAGTTTAGCTAAATAGGGTAAAGGTGTGATCAACAAGACATGTAACTGACCTTTCACTTTTTACCCCCAATGAAGTCCTATGTGATGGTAACATGTTTTGAGTCATTTTCTTTCTGCATGATGACATTCCTCCCAATTAGATTGTAGACATACCTGTATGTTGGATGGCATAATGTTTCTGTAGATGTCTGACTTCTGCTGCACTCATGACTTCCATCATCAATAAAAATGAGTTGTGCCTGCTTCAGAATCAGCCATGCAAGCCCGAGATATGAGACTGCAGTACCTACACCAGACTCGACAAATGAGCTTGTATGATTTTCATCCTGACCCTGATCAATCTTTCTCCAGACTTTCAGCTTTTTAGTAATTATGGAAATGATCATCTTTGTTCCACAACCTTTTTTTTTTTTTAACCTGGTCTTCTAATTCTTGTAGCTGTTTGGGGTTTTTCTTCACAGCTCTCACAATGTTTTCATCATAGACTGCTGTTGTTTTCCCTGGCCAGCCCGTTCAGTGTGTGGTGGTTAGTACACCACTAGTTCTTTCAGTTTTCAGGACATTCCAGTTTGTTTTTTTGGCTATGCCCAATGCTTGTGCAATGGCCCTGATTGATTTTCCATCTTTTCTAAGTTTAAAAATGTCTTGCGTTTTCAATCATAGACTGACTGTACATATTGGTTTACCCAGAGTAGAAATTTGGAGCTGTTCATTATTTATATGCACATTTCAGCAAGATTGTGTCATATTTGTCTGTTGAAATGCAAATATTATCAGTGTATAGCAAAAAAAAAAAAAGATTTCACCATTGTAATACTTTCACATAGGATTGTAAATGCCTAAGTATACTCTTATCTGCTTATCTAAACAGTCATCTGTAAAGTTTATTTTCAATATAAAAGTCTATTTATCCTTATTTGTGTACCATTAATCATAGTCCTGAGAATATCAGGAACACTTCTTTTTTTGTAGCTTTGGTTATAACTACAACTTAAAGATCTCAATAAAAGAGCTTTACTTTTAAACATCTATATTTTTTGTACTTGATCTGCTTTTTCACCTGCAGGCAATTTGGTGCATAGGTAATTTCGTGAATATTTCTCTTGATTCAATGACATTTTAAAATTTTTATTTAAGAAAGACAATAAAATGTATTTAAATAGCAGGTTAATGGCAATGTTTAAGTGGTTTGTCATGTATAACTATTCCTTTGTGGTGTTTGTAATTTTTTCTTTTTTTAACAAGAAGTTTGAGCGGTAGATGAGAAGATATTCCTCAGATTTCCTTAGATCAATTTTATAGCGCTATAATTTATCCATGTATACACTTATACTGTTATAATAATTATTTAACAGTAACATTTTGGCAGAGCTCATGCTAATTGAAATGCATTTCGTGTCTACAAATTTCTAAAATACATGAAAACCATTTACATTTTGGTGAGAACAGTATTTGTTTTGTAACATAACACTACTCATACAGTATGTAACTGTGATTCACACCAAGGGCAGGCTAAAGCACCTTTAACTCCTCCTTGTGCACATGCATACCAGTACCTTTCAACAAAGTCATGATGCAGTATTTGCTATAAATACCATCATCATATAGCCACCATTCACTACCACCTTCTTACCAAGCTGAAAATAACCCTAAGAATTGGCATTTAAAAGGTGCTAAGAAATAACTGCAATATGTGATGCTATAATTTGGACCTGTAAATAAGACACAGAATGGCTTGTAATGCTGGGGACTTGACACAAGGTGATCACATCTACTACTCGAGAGTCTGTGTAGACAGTGGGGCTGGATGTCCACCTGCTAGTCCAAATAACATTACAGGGCAAGTACTAATATGACAATTAAGCACGGTGGAGGGTCAGCAATAGAATCTCTCCTCTTATGGACATGAATAAAAGGCAAGGTAAAAAATATGGTCAGCTTGTAAGAGTAAAAAGTTAAGCTTGAGAGAAGTGAGTGTTTTCTGGAAAGAGGGAGCTAAAGTCTTCTGTCATAAGGTACCCTTACAACTCTACCAATCTTGGAAGTGAGGACCTAAAGAAAAGAGCAGCACATGCCCAGCGTCCTGTCTTCCCGGAAACTGCTTATTCTTACTCTTTTGCTGCTCCCTGCATATGCCACGTAGATCACAAATGCAACTAAAGACTCCTGTTGTAAAGGATTTATGCTGTTCAATTTCTTAACCCAGCCTCTCCATGTTGCAGCCGAGATTGAGATTCATCAAAGCTAGTTTTTCTTTGACAGCAGTCACATCCAGTATGATCTTCTGCTATGACTTATTCATCTCCAGGAGTGTTCTTGTTGTTTTGGTTTTGTTGTTTACTGACAGTATACTATCCCTGTCTGTGTGTGTGTGTGTGTGTGTGTGTGTGTGTGTGTGGAAGGTTGAAAGAAGAAGGCTTTTGTCACATAAGTTATTAGGGTAGCTCTTCACTCAATCTGTACCTCCACATCACATTGGTGGGAAGACCATTTGTCTCTATGAAAGTTTTCAAATATTGTAGACATTTGTCTATGAAGAAAATGTCTTTTTTTTTTTTTTGTTATTTTATAAGTAAATAAATGAATAGCTGACCAGAATGTTTCCTTTAGCTTCGATGTAGGCAGAGCATTAATTGGGTGTAATAAATCTTTATGTCAGTAATGTATAGAAGTGTGTGTGTATATGAGAGAAAGAAAAAAAGAGAGAGATAGATTACCAGTAATCCACAGCTGCAATTCACATACAGTGACTCATTAGTTACGGTTTGCTTTGTCAAAATAGTAAACGGTCAAAAAAAATTACGCTGTAAAGTACCTTTATTATGGCAATGTGCCAAATCAACCTCAAAGAGACAGAGAAAGTAAAGTCAGCTTCTACTAAAATATATGTGTATCGCTCTAAGCGCACTATACATGCCTCGATAGTAAAGCTCCAGGTTGGGGCCTGGCTGAAGATGCCTGGGGGAAATGGGCGGGTGTTTCTTTTTGACGTGTAGATGTAGCTTGGTTCTTAGACAGGTATCAGTTAGACTGAGGGCCACACATGTTCTTACATCAGCGACTTCATGGAGAACAAGCACGCGCGGTAGACCTCTATCAGTGGTAAATCAACATCTCATAATACTATAGAATTCTGTGATATATGGTGATTTGTCATGATAGACACATAGATATCTGACCATTTCCTCCATTTCTAATGTAATGCTGTGAGATTTACATGTAAATTAATTTATAGACTACAGTTCTATAGTTTTATATACTTACTTATGCTATAGTTATGCTAGAATTATTTACCTAGTTCTACTTCCTCAGTGTGTGTGTGTGTGTGTGTGTGTGTGTTCATGTTTAGTAAAATGAGAAAAAAGCCACATTCGTTTTTTAATTTGTAAAAGAAGGTGATGTGAGGTAACATTTTATTTCTCCACATATCAAGACCAAGGCAACGTTTCCTCCTTTAGCGGAAAAAGTATGCTACTATATGTTTTACAACAGTTAACCACAGGAGGACATGGAGCTGCAATACAAATGAGCCAATACAACTTCAAAATGCTGAAACTCAAAAATAGGCTTCTGTTAAGTCAGAATAAAGGGAGGTTTAACGACAATCATTCAGTACAACACTACACACAACGGTTTTATTAACTTGTTTGCTTCCTATGCATTTTAATAGTAATTTTGTCTTATAAATATGGTTTGTGTTTATATACACACATAAAAATGTATATATGATGCAAGGTTGCATAAAAAATTTATTGAAAATTTGTGAAGATTGTAATATAGCCTTAGAACAAATAAATTCAGTGACATGCCTCCCACACTGTGTGTTCTTATGAAAAAATTAGGACCTGTTTGCAGTCTAAAGACCTGTTTAACTCCCAGGCATATGGGATTGAGATGCTTTCCATAATAAATTGTATGCGCAGTAAGTTACTACTAGTCAGGTCAGGCCTTTTACAGGATGTATATTGTTAGGTCTTTTCTCATCTATTTAACCAATTGCATCCAATTCCAACTAATCAGAACAGTGTGTGGAGTGTATGTGAGGTCTGGCCAGGATGGAAGAAAAGATGAGTGGAGCAGCAGCTGAACTGGCTGCTGCACCAGCAACTGAAGCTCCAGAGGCACCGCGCCGAGGCCGAGGCAGACCACGCAAACCACAACAGGTACCATGACATCCTATCAATGTGCTTGACAGCAAAATGAAATAAGCACTAAACTAAAAACAACTAGATCTTTCAGGAACCTGTTGACCCCCCTGCTCCCAAAAGGCCAAGGGGAAGACCCAAAGGGAGTAAAAATAAGGCCAGTCGTAGTACACCCAAAGTAAGAGAGACTGATTTATTCTACTAAATCATTCTACTAAAATGCTGTCAGTAAGATAAGCTGTTATGATATTTTTTTCCTTTCATTTATTAACTTTTCAAAGGAGCCACCAAAGGAAAAAAGACCTCGAGGCCGACCAAGAAAATGGGTCAGGATCACATGAAAAAAAATATATCACACTACGGTAACCATAATATACACTGATCAGCCACAACATTAAAAACATTAACATTAAAACCACCTTGGTTTGGGGTTCCCCTTATGCCCCTAGAGGTGTGGTTCCTTATGGTCTCTGGGGATTTGCTGTGGTGTCTGGTAGCAGGATGTTGGCAGAGGATCCTTTGGGTGCTGTGAGTTGTGGGGTGGGGCCTCCATGGAGCAGATTTGTTTGTAGGTTGCTAAGATTGGGAATCAGGGTATCTGGGGAGTTTGGGGAGTTTGAATGCTGGGGTACTCTGCCTGCCTGTGCATTGTAGGCTATCGTATGATACTGTAGGTGTTTATCTATCATGGCCAACATTAACTTTCCTGTGGGATTGGACCAGAGGGGCTATCCTCAATGAGTAAGCCTTGGGTGCAGAGGATCCTTTAACCAGTTTACTGGTATATAATTAATAAGCAATGTTATTATTATGGCTGGTCAGTGTATATATAAATAATATATAATTTAACTACCGATGTAGAGTTATATGTTGTGTAATGCCGGGGTGAAGTTGTAGGAAGGTACATTTAAATGTAAAAAAATATAGCTGCACAGTAAGTATTACTGGTGGTAAATAAATAAATTATTTGATTAGGTGGCACGGTGGCATATTGATTAGTACTTTTGCCTTGCACCTCCAGGGTCTGGATTTGATTCCTGCCTAAGATTAGTCTGCATGGAGTTTGCATGCTCTCCGGATGCTTGGTGGGTTTCCTCCGAGTACTCCGGTTTCCTCCCACAGTCCAAAGTTATGCAGGTTAGGCTAATTGGCACTCACAAATTGCCCATAGTGTGTGAATGAGCATGTGAGTGTGTGTATCTATGTGTGTGCCTTGCAATGGACTGGCATCCTGTCCAGGGTGTACCATGCCTCGTGCCCTATGTCTCCTGGGATAAGCTTCAGCTCCCCTGCAACCCTGTACAAAGGATAAAGCGGTATAGCGATAAGTGAGAGTGAGATGATTTAATTATCTGGTGCATTCAATGCACCAGAGACCAGATAATTATTAGCCTTTTTATTATTAATTAAATTTGCCTTTGTACTACTTTACCTTGGCTTTACAACAACCTACAACACTGCATTGGTAGTTACATTTAAAATATGAGAATGACTGATTTTCTTTTTACAGTACACATCAGACCAGTATACTCCACTTATTTTAAAACATATTTTATATATTTTCTTGTTTACAGCCTCAAAAACCAGTGCAGCAACAAGAGCAAGAGGTGAGAGAAAGTACATATAATTTTATGCAACACACTAATTTGCTTTGTTGGTGCACCAACTTATATAAACAGCCCGTTAGTAATGGCTCCTCGCATACTGAAATCCTGTTATGAGTTGAAAGTGTTCAAAAACTCCCCTTTTACTCAAAGGCATACATGCAGTAGACTACAGCAGGAGTTGAATGAGTCAGTGGCTTTAAGGGAAACTGAATATGGCTGTTATCCTCCTTTCTTGGTTTCCTGTTCCCAACTGTCGCAGCTCTCAGTGTCACCGAGACATATGGTTCCTTCTCACGCACACACTAATGTATCTTTTCTGTTTCCTACTCTTAGGTGGAAGAAGAAGAAGAAGAGGACCAGCCACACCTGCCATTACCACATGACAACCGCGTCTAGGCTCTGAGCCGCCGCTCTGTGCAATAGGCTGCATTTAGACAGTTAGATCCAGCCTTCTCATGTAGGTGTGTTATCAATCACTTGACAAAAGTACATAACTTGATCTTGGCAATTCTCAAAGCACTAATATTAGAAATACATTCCCCTTAATAACTAGATATCAAAAAACATTTAGTGAAAAAGTCTGAACTGAGCACCGTGGATTTAATTATCTATAATCATAGGTTTTGATTACATAGATTACATAGATAAACTGCATCAAGTAATATCAGACATGGGCTTATTTAAAACCACATTTGCAAAACATATGGAGCTAAATGTGCACATGACAAGACGATCAAAGAGTGATTTGGATTGTGAACTGGATTTGGCCATCCCATCCTTTCTGTCTAAATGTAGCCAGAGACCGGCACTTACACCAGTTTTTTTCTACACTTCAGACTTGATAATAAACATCTAACGGGTGCTTTCAGTATAAATTGAAAAACACTTTTACTTACAGCCAACATGGGCTTGTAGTACAGAATACATATATGATATGGTACCATATAACTACTATACCATTTTACTTTATCTTAAATCACCACCTATATTATTTTATTTGTCTAAATTTACATTCTTTCTTTTGGCTGTTCTTACAATTGAGATGATATACTGTATAACTGAGTGTTAACATTCATAAATCTTGCCCCAAGACACCATTATAATAATAATTATTATTATTATTGTTTTTTCTATATAATATATGCTCTTAGTAATTACAATGAAATCACATTTCTTTCTAAGATGAATCCCAGAAATGTTTTTTCAGTATTTCCACACGTGTATCTTGTTGTTCTTGAAAATATGTCAAACCTGCTGAATTTTACTTTTTTTCTTTTGAAAAAAAGTCTTTTTTGTTTACAATGTGAAATAGAGTACTAGATCACTTTCCACTGCGTGTTCAGTAAATTTGACACAGTCAGTCAAAAAGCAAGATGAAACTAAGAAAGAAAAAAAAGTAAGGAAAATTGTTTACCACAAACATAAAAAAGCTGTGTTTACCACTTAAGTACTGTTTTCATTTTTTAAATGATGTGTAGTTTAATGATGCTGTTGGAATCTCAAAAACTTCATTTTTTTCAGTTTCTATTTCTGTAATTGGGCAATTACTAGAATACTATACTTGTGCTTTTTTCTCTACTTTGCTCTGCTTTTTTAAAATAACAAGCTTTTTTTTAAAAGAAAGAAAAAATTGATTGCAACTGCACTGAATTTTTAATTGCTGGTTTATAAACAATACTTACTTTGTCTTACTTCTCTTTTTTGAATCCTTTATTCAAGTTATCACTTTATCCTGGTCAGGGGTGTAGCGGATCGACAGCATCACTGGGTGTGTCCATATTGCTACATGAATTAATACTGGAATTGCATAATGTCTGTCTGTAAAATACAGGACACATTTATATATTGTTTTTGCATTTTCACATTTTTTAAATTGCTTTAAAAGTTAATGACGCAAACACTGCTAAAGTCAAGGCTCAGCAAGAGGGATTTTAGAACTTCGGACTTTGTTGTTTACCTCAGTTTTATTCATCATCTCATTAGTTATTTAGTTTCTATGATCAATGTAGAAATCATATACAAAAGTATAATTTTATATTCCATCCGTTACCAGAATAAGTGCCTTATGTTGCCGGTGTTAATATGCTATTCAATCAAGGATGTGATGCTTTTACCCTGAATGAAATGTTTAAAAATCAACAGCTCATGAAGGTTACTTCCAAACCGTGACTTATTTTACCTCAGTTGTATGCATTTGATAGCTCTTGTCTAAAACAATTGAGAAGGAGCCTTAAAAAAGTGCATGCATTGTATTGTGTTGCCCATGTCATAAGAAAAAATATGAATACCCCAGTACACCACGCAGATGTGACTTTATAAAACATGTCAGTAAATTCAATAAAAAGGATATGTTCATAAACAGTCCACACCTTTATTTTTTTTATTTATATATTTATTTATGGTCATACACATTACAAACGTTCTGTAATGTTGCTGGTTTTGAAAAGTGTGAAACACTGCCACAGACATTGACTCCATGGTAGGATTCATACACACACACTCAGATGATAATTTTTTTCTTTCCCTCTAAAAAAATTAATCTATTTAAACCAACAATTATTACATTCCTTAATATTCAAAGAAGGAAGCAAACAGCACTCACACTCTGGAAAAAGGGGAGAAAGGAAGGAAGCCCACTTCACGGCAAGTGCACAAAAATCTACTAGAAACATGAGGAGCATGCTTCATGATATCGATTTATTTTAACAACTTAATTTGAAGACAAAAGTTGCTTCTATTGCAGTGTTTTTTCATTTCACCCTGTTTTATACAGGGCCATGAACTGACATTATGGTTACTTTGAAATTCATCATGGCCTGATTCTGTAACACTGTGCAGTTTCACAGAAGCATTTCAAGAAGCAGAGTTCTGTAGAAAGCTTCAGATCTCAGTGATTCTCAGAGATGTTTCATCTCAAGTTAAATAACCTGTCTCCATTTGTCATACCTGTTATCTTTTGAGATCTTACATATAACATATGAGGGCCATTCGAGTCAAACCAGGACTTTTGATTGCGCAGAATAACAGATCATAGTTATGACAGTAAAACCCCTACATGATCGGACTGTCTCCTTCATGAACCTGGCCTCCAAGAAACTCCTTTAATGGCCGAAACATGTCGAAAGTAAGGTCTTGACTGTACTCAGAGCTGTGGCAATAATTTCCAGCTGAGTTCCAGTAATGTGCAAGTGGTGTTTGTGAATGATTTTGTGCACAATTCCAACGCACAGACGTACCTCTCCTGCAACTTGGTGACAAGTTACATGTTGATTTTCAGGGACCAGGCGATCAACTAACTAAATGTTCCCGGCTGGTTCAAGGATGCACAGCATCCTTCTTTAAAAATAAGAAAGGCATCATCACCATACTGTGCTTGAAGTCTTTTGTAAATGTTCTTCACCTCCATTCACAAGTGCTGGTTTGACATGAATATAATTTATAAATCGCTCTCTCTTTCTATAAATGTTGACTGTGTAGAGTCAGATAAAGAACCTGATCAGAACAATTCAATGCTAACAGATATCCTGTTAGCATTGAATTGTTCTGATCAGGTTCTTTATTGTATCTGTGACTTGACCCCCATCCATTTCTACTATATTTATACACACCTAAAGAATAAACGTTTCAAAGCTGTAATCAAAAGTAGACCTCCATTTAAAAGGGTTCCTTGGAAAAGAACTGAAATACTCATTTGTATAAAATGTACCGAAACGCAACAGAAATCTCCTTTTTTAAATACAGCAAATGCAACCTAATCTTAACAGTCTCTTAGAGATACAGTAGTTCAAAACTTTTCTTATAGTCTACAGATGTTTGCAAACCGCCGTCTGATTCCAGAAAAGTATGAAAAACAGACCCTGGAATATTCCTGTTCTCTCCATGATGTCTCCGGAGGTTTCCAGAATCTTCACTTAGGCTGCAGAAGTGATGCGTCATACGTTTATGGCATCAGCAACGTCCGTAAAGACTAGTCGACTCGCCACCTGAGCGCCTCCCTGACCCGCTGTCAGAGTCTGAGAATAAGAGAGAGAAGAGTACTGTATAGGGCAAGCTAGAGTTTTTCACCTTGGAATTTAGTGTAGAAGAAATGATTAGGTCAGAGTTAAAGGATTGCTTTAGAGAAGATTTTACATCCCTATTTTTAATTAAAGAAGTGGGGGAATAAGTAAGAAAGACATATCAAGTTCATATTCAGATGATGATACAGCAAACTATAGGCAGGAGTCTGGTCACTTTACAGGAACACCAGTACACCTGCTCATTTATACACCATCAAAAGCAAATCATGTACTGACAGCACAATGCATAAATCATGCAGATATTGAAAATAAAGTATGACTTCTTGTTGCCAGATTAAATTATTTGAGTATTTCATAAACTGTTAATGTCCTGGTAATTTTACACATAACAGCGTCTAAAGTTTATACAAAGTGTGCACACAAAAAAAATCCTGTGTGCGGAAGGTCTGTGGCATAAAAGAAAAATCCTTGTTGATGAGAGAAATTATATGAGACTGGCCAGACCTGCCTGTGCTTCAAAGAACGATGTAATAACTAAGAAATTACAAAGGTGGCAAGCAGAAAATCGAGGTGGATGAACTACAACAGCAGAGAACCATTTCAGGTTTTACTTCTCTCATCCAAGATGTGGAATCTGAGGACATAATGGACACACACTCACCCAAACTGGACAGTGTTCATGACCTCAGATTCCTGATCCTGGCTGACAGGAGTGGAGCCTGAGCCATGAATCAATCTGAATATTGGATTTCCTTTCCCCTTTATAAATACAGATATGATTTTTGGTTTTTGAAAACTTGTCAGAAAGCTTTAAGCAGAAATCCCATAGCATAAAAAAAAAAGTGACATAAGGTTGCAATGTTTTTACTTTCATGTGGAGCACTGTATTCACATGGACAGGGTTGCCATGTCTCCAACAAATTCTCATTTCAAAGTGTTTGAAAAAGGGACCGTTATTTTTCTTTCTTCTCCATCTTTACATTTCTGGTTTACAGTATATGCAATCCTTAGACATTCCAGATTTCCCGCAATATCTCTTAAAACAGAAACTGTTCTGTACATCATGAATACACTGACAGTACTTTCCCTTTGTTTGGCCATGTTCAGTAGTATGATATGAACAGAAGCACACTTTCATTGTCTGTCGTCAGCGTTTGTGACAGAGACTGACAGCAAACTTTTTTTGATCTTCCTGGAATGTGTTTGTTAAAAGATTTTACTGGCCTATTGTTGTAAAGAACAGCTCTTTTATTTGACAATTAATTATTAGTTTGAAACACAGTTCACTCCAGTATAGACTAGACCACACCCAGTTTCAATTTAATCACAATTACGGATTATGATACAAACCAATAAAGATACAGATACTGGAGCTGTGTGACACCTCTAGTGTGTAAAGAGGAAAGTGGTTTTAGGCGTGTTCTCCCCAATACATATTCTATTGTGTTGCGAGATAAGACAATGGTTCCTGTGACCTAGAAGCAATAAATGAGCTACAAAACACAGCAACCTACATCTAAACATACTCATTATTTTTATTCTCTCTATAATCTATGATCATTTTAAACCGTATACTCTAACACTGCTTTCACTTTCCTACATTCTTAAAACATGCAGTCAAGTGTAAAGATCTGCTTCTTCAGGCCAAAGGTTTTAATAAACTTAGGATAAGGATATTTAATCTAGAATTTTTAACAACAAAACAGTTTTCATGAAACCATAAATATCCACATCAAAAACAAATCATATATTAATTTCAAGTAAAGGATGTATATCAATTACCTATTAAATTCACCTTCTGAATTCGGGTGAATTCGAAGTTTACATACATAAAGTCTCGTTGTAAACAGTCCGGAAGATGACAGAAATTTAGTCTGGTTCCTCACAGAGTCTCTTCATCATGTGTTTTACTCTACCCCTGGACATCAGTGATAAATTAATACCTTTAAAAGGTTTGTCTGTACTATATAGTGGTTGCCAAAAGTGTTAAGGCATGTTAAGTGTTAAGTGAAATTCAAGGTTTTAATCTTATTCTTAAATGTCTTAAATAATAATCAAGATAATAAGAATAACTTGCTATTTTATGGAAGGTAGTTGCTTTTAAACAATCAACATTTAGTGTAAAGTTCTTTATTTTTCTAAACCTGCTGGATCCGGCTGGGCACAGAGTCAACAAGACATCTGGAAAGACGGCTTTAAAAAGTAAAAGTTCTGCCATTTGTTCTATCGCACAACTAAGAACTAATTGGTGACATCACCTATTTTTTGCACAGGGACAAATTTAATACATGGCATATGTTGTTTTAATACTTTTAGCCATCACTTTACAGATTTCTTGAAAGCTGCTTTGTGACAAATTGACCTATACAAATACAATGAACATAAATTAACTTGATACAATGACTAAAAGCCTCAGATTGGTCAACTGCCATAATTAGGATTTCATTGGGAGTGCATCTGCAAAATAGGATTTGGGAACTTTGAAGACTTAATCTTCTTTGCATTTGATAGCACGAGAAAATCCAAGCAAACTGGACTGGAGAAAACCTCAGGAAAAAATATGGCCCTCCAAAAGTCCACTTCCTCCTAAGGAGTGGTTTCCAAAAAAAACCCACAACAAACAAACAACAAATAATAAGGAGCCACAAGCATCTGTACAAACAATGAAGAAACCCCCACTTAAAAGCTGCTGTTAAAAAGCGCGACTGAAATTTACAAGTCATCACCATTGTTCTGAAAAAGACAAAAAAAAGTCAACAGCTTGGCCACAGGTATTAACACTATGTATAGGAGGAAAAGTGTGACGATTTTAATTGAAGGAGATCATTTGTGAAGCATAGTCTGGTGGACCTCTAAAAATACATGGCGTCATAACAAAAAGAAAAGACAGTGCAGCACAATTTACCAAAAAAAAAAAAAAAAGTCAATGCTGGCCATGATAGAAAGGCATCACAACCCATCATGTACTGGGTCCAAAGAGCCCGAGGCCAACCTGGTCTCCTCAAATTCTAAATCTGATTCTTGGTTATAATGGACCTCTTACGGTATGTACAGTAAAGTAAAGGTATATTACCTGATTGACTCAACACAGGACATGTATAGTGACTTAATAATTTTTTTATTGCTAGGGACCGGTAAACTATTGCCCTCAACTGTAAGAACTGTTTTTTTTTTTTTTTAAATAATTATTAAATGATCCTCACTTTGGAATTTGGTCCTGCGGGACTGCCCTCCCGCCCGTGATCCAGAAGTTCCTGTTCCAAGTCATCCTGCTCCTCGCCTGGGTCAAAGTTATACATGGGCATCAGCTGGTGCCTCAACTTCTCCAGTCTGCACAGAAAAAGCTTAACAGTGTAATATTTGTGACAAATCTAAAAATACTGAGTAGTCCAATGTTTACTCACCTTTTCTTTTTCCTTATGTAGAACATCTGTGAACAGAAACAAAAACAGAGAGAAACTTATAGCTTTTTCTGTATATTTTTAGTATTTCAATGGTACTGTATTCCGAAATCTGATTAAGAACTAAATATTTTTAAAAAAGTATTTCAAAAATGCAGTACCTATGTAAAAGTACAAGAGGCATTCAAGCTAAACAAGGTCTTTTGATTGTCCAGAGTAACAGGACAGAGTTATGAGAGGAAAAACTACCTTTATATATTTATACTGTATACTCCATGGCTACACTAGTGCAGACTGTGTGATTAACAACTACAAAAATTGGCCTTCAGGAACTCCTTTAAAGTCCTGGTTTGACTTAAACATGTCGTATAGTTTTTACTACAGCAATAAGGAAGGTTCATCCATTTAAGCAGTTATTAAAAAAAAAAAAAAAACTCAACAAGACTACAAGCATCCAAAGATTTAGCTATCTGGCCTTCTTATTTAGACAAACATAACATCCTTACCACAAAAAAAGCCAATCCAACAATGCTGATTATGCCAAAAGGCATAAGGACCATACCCATACCAGTACCATCCACAGATGCCACAGGGAGCTGCGTGGAATTAAAACCAGTCTCATTGGCTGGTACAGTGACGGTGGGGAAAGTGGTTCTGTATGCAGCATTGTCCAGTTCTGTCCTGCTCACCACGGAACTGATGAGGACGGGGCTGGAAAGAGTAGGGACAAGTGTACGGATAGAGACTGGCATAGACTCTAAGGATGGACTGAGGACAGTAGTCAGAGACATGGCCCTGGGATGACGAAACTGTGGTGAATGAGATGGTGGTTTGGATCACTTCTCAGCCTTTGCCATTCACCATCCTGAAAAAGATCATGTGTGTCAATAACTACACACACACAAACATACAGGTCCATTTCAATAAATTAAAATATCATCTTAAGGTGATTTATGCAGTAATTCAATCAAAAAAGGGAAACTAATATACACACACTGATAATTCAAGTGTTTATTTCTTAAAATTTTGATGATTTTGGCTTACAGCTAATCAAAATCCAAAATTCAGTATCTCATAATAATCTCAGAATAATGCATTTCTGTATTAATAAAAAAATCTCAGTGAACAAACTGTATCCATTCCTTGATATTTCTTATAAACAGCAAGCCTGTGGTGTATACATGCACACATGTGTGCGTGTGTAAAAACATTCTAAAAACACTCTGTGGTCATGGATGCTTGAGATTGTGCGATAACGCTGGCAAGAGCAGAGCTTCCTTCCACATCACAGCCGTTAGGATGTGTGTGTGGACGCGGGGGTTGGATGCTGAGGCAGGAAAGAGGTTTGAGGCTTAAAATAGAGAAGTGGAGATGCTGTAGACATGAGACCAGGTTTGGTGTGAATGAAGGCTAGAATCTCTCTAACCGCATGCTGCTTTTCCTGCTTTTCATTCACATCTTCTGCTAAATTCCCCTGAAAGAATAAACTCCTCAAAGTATTAAGCACTAGGTTTTATTTTTCTTAGAGAGTATTTAGGTAGAATGCTTGCATAATTGCCAACATTATCATGAAAATAGTATATGCTTTGTAATTCAGATGGCTTGGAGGATTGCAGCAGCTAAATTTGATGTGATTTGATTCAACAAATCTGTATATTTGTACTTCTATAATAACAAACTTTCTTACAAGAAATAATTTTTAGATAAATTAGGCTCATAATACAGTTATATTGGGTTAGCATTAAAATTTGAATTTAATAGGATAATGCTTGAGGTAAAAATTTGCATTAGGATTCTGAATAAGTTAGTATTTAGTGTAGAATTAAGTTTACACTAAAATAAGGTGATCTTTTTTTGTTTGTTTTTGGCAGTTCTCATGTGAAATTTTTGCGACTGTAGGTGTGAAATAAATACAATGTAGTCATACAAAAGTTACAATTTTTTCAAAGCATACCCAGCAATGGGCTGGCACCTGTCCAGTGTGTAGCCCACCTAGTGTCCAGTCTCCTGGGACATGCGCCAGGCTTCCCGCGACCCTGTACAGGATAAGCGGTATAGAAGATGAACGAATAAATGAATAAATAATTAATGTAAAGTGCAAAAAAAGCACATTATTGCCATCTTTTGAACTGCTGTCCTATGTAAACTCTTCTGTAACGAATACGTTTTTGGTAACTCCATCTCTGATGTTTTTCTTCCACAAGTGTTATACTAATCATGTGACTAAATATGCCTTTCATAAACATTTAGACATCTTCGTGACAAAAAAAACTGCATATTAAAAATTATCATTCTTTTTACTTTAGTTCTTTTTTTAGGGGATTTACACATCATACTAAACTAAATACCATTAGAGTGAGCCACTAAAATGATTATACATTTATTGTGACTAATTGAGGTTAAACAACCAGAATATACCCTTGAATAAATAAAAAAATTAAATATTTTAGCAACTTTTGGGACCTTAAAAATTCTAGGCTTAAAAAACATCAGCTTACCACCTGGCTCAACCCCCAGGGTTTGACTAGGGTAGTAATACAAGTATATGTATGTGCATATGTGCATATATGTGTATGAACATAAAGGCGGACTAAACGATTAGAACACTGTCTTACAAAAGGTGTGTGTGTGTGTGTGCGTTTTCACCTCTCTAACTTCCCCTTGTCCCCCTCCCTAAGGCAGCTGGGCAGCAGTGGGCGTTGTGACAGGATGTGGGTATAATGTGGGGGTGAGAAAGAAAGTGTGCCAGCACCAGCATGATGCTGTACCCAAGAAAGACAGTACGCAGAAACAAGGCCCACGAAAGGCACGAGTGTTGCGTAAGACAACGCAGATCTGCCTGCACCTAGCCTTCATGTCTGTTTTTCTCTCTCACTTTTGTTTTTTTCTCATGAAAGCTTTTTTTCTTTTTCTCTTATCTTTCTCTAGTTAAAAAAGAGTTGTGAGTGTGGAGGAGCGTAACTGCCAGTATGTTACGTGCTACACACTAAAATCAAACAAACTCCCACATATTTAAATAGCATCTTGAATAATATTAATACTAATGGCTTGACTGTATAAATGAAAAGGTGCTATTTGTCACTCTGGTTGGTTTTTCGGTGGGTACAGTACAAAAGAGGTTTATTAAATGAAAATTTAATAATATATTTGAGGAATCACATTTAGCTGGTATCTTTTGTTTATCATTTAATTTTGAATTTCGTGATTCAATAATAATCAAATATCCAAATTCATACTGTAGACAAAAAAAATGTGCTTTGCCAATGATGCACACAAATTTTACCTTCATTGTGCAGGCCCACATTGTAAACTACATACGTACAGACTCAATTTCCCTCCAAAAATCAACTACTGTATACTCAGTACCTCATCAACTATACTAATGATTTAAGATTTGATTGTTATCCTACAGTGAAGTTCAGACATAAGTGAAAATGCTCGATTCTGCATTGATGCTGATTTCTTCCTTCTTTCATTACAACTATTTTCATTACAAATTACAGTAATCTTTAATTCCTAGTCCACAGGTACATGAGACTGAGCATGCCAAACCAACAGGTGGCAATATAACCCTAATTATAAAACCATGAAGGCCATTCAAGTGTGTACAAATAATTTTAATCCATTTACCTCATATCCATTCGAGTGTCATATGAACATGTGTCAATAGCAGACATTAATAGGCACGAGAGAAATTTGACCTTTCAAACAAGGCAGTTAACACATCCAACACGGATGGAAATCAAGAGTAACTCCCGATGAAAAATACCCAGGTGACGATTTGATTTGTATTACGATTCTGTAAGTACCGCGACTTTATAAGCTTCCTGATTATTTTTCCCCAGATTTTGCTACAATTCTAAACAAATAGTTTTGCTCATGGTGCAGTCCTGTGTTAATAGTTTAGAGGACACCACCTGTAGGATTATAGAGGAATGGCAACATTTTAACACCTTAAGTGCAAACATATATAAATTTTAAAAAATATTTAAAAAAATGATTTTGGAGCCAGAGCAGCAATATCAGATATTGCCACAAAAAAAACCAAATCATGATACATAACTAAATAAATACCCCCAACTAATATCAATATCACAAATTTGCATTTAAAGGGAGAAAGAAATTGAGCTTCAAAACTTATTTAAGACACTGAACATTTATGTTCATTGTTTTAAATATTTCACAATCCTAAAATCTTCTGTTTAACTCCAATTTAAAATACAAACATTTAAAATAAAATGGAATTAAACAAAAGATTTCCTATTAGACATGTTTCACTGTGGTCTCCAGCTCTGTGAATAATACTTAAACATCATCCTACACTTCACTATAATGTACTTTACCAAACTAAACTATATAAGCATTATGGGGTAGCATGGTGATGCAGTGGGAAAGTTTGTTGTCTCACAGCTTCAGGGTTCCCCGGGTTCACTCCTGAACTTGAGGTACTGCTTGTGTGGACTTGTTCTCCATGTTTCCTTGTTTGTTTTCTCCAGGTTCTCTGGTTTCATCCTCAGTCCTAAAAACATGTTGGTAGATGGCCTAGCTGTGCTTAACTGCTTGTAGGTGTAATATGTTTGTGCATGGTAGTCCTGTGATGAACTAATATTCCTATAGTTATTCAACTAGCTGATGGCGCAGTGTAGGATTTATACTGCATTTAACTTAACATGGAAATGGTAAGGCACAACTCAGAACTCTAAACTTTATCATTTTCGAGCTATGATATAGGAAGCATAACTTGGCAAAACATGTTTCTATGTCGAATTTGTCATTGAATGTTGAAAATGTGAGTAAATGTGACCATCTTTTTTTTATAATAAAAAAGGAACTAAATTTTTACATATTTTAAAATTATTAAGTTCAATTAAAAAAAACAGATGGCAACATTGTTTTGAATAAAAGAAAATGTGTCTCTTGGTAATACCTCCCAAACTGCCCCAAATCTCATAACTGTCCTCGTGTCCTATTCCTTTATTCTAAGCTCCCATATTATTAACACCTTATTGTTTACTGTAATTAAATTGTCTCATTGTATTCTCTTTTGTATTCTTTCAAGATACTGCAATTAAAAAAAAACATATAAGCATATCTACATAAAATATTAAAATACAAATGTTTAATGTTCCTATACTCTTGTTTTCTCTCATTCCTTTTTGCGTGTGTGTGTTTATGAACTCGGATGATGATGCTGCTTAATGAAGCCCTCGTGAGGCTGCCAGCCAATCACAGCTGCTCGTCCTGCTGAAGCGTCTCACCTCAGCCAATCAGAGATAATCTCAGGACAAAGACGGTCACGATGATTTAGCGTCTAAATATATCAGTCATATGATGCACTTTTCCAGTGTTGACAATGTCACCGCCATTATAAACTCACAACTTGTTCATATTTTCACACGCACACACTCACCTTCTCCTAAAGAACACCAGCCGGGGCTGATTATATCACAACACAGCGCTGAAAGGGAGAAAAGAGAGACCGTATTCCTTCTGTTGCCGCTCAACTGAGAAACAAAGTACTATACAATAAATATATATGCCAGCTTTTTAACCAGAACCCCAATGTTGCGCTACTCCGCACTGCCTCTCTGTGTTCCTCTCATTTTTTTTATTCCTGAATAAATACAGGCCGTTGTATGGATGCTACAAGCCTTGACTCCGTCTGCTACGTAGCAACGTATACTACCACGCTACAAAGTATGGAAAACTAGTCCGCTACCTATGCTGACATACCGTTTTGACATACTATTTAGTATGCTAGTATGCGTTTGAAGCTGTTAGTCCCACCTATTACCCGAGTCTAAATGCGTTCTCATTGGTCAACTGCAGAATGATGCCACGCCCCGATTGGTTCCAGTACACATCTGTCATTCAAACACGGACGCGATATCATTGCTAAGCTTATCAAATGACCGTGGTGCACTTGGGTTCAGGGATATTAACCCCTTATTGTCTTTCCCTCAACTGTCAATCAACAATATTTCTCAAACTCTTTTTCCTCTTTTTTATTGTTTTATATGTAATCCATGGTAAAGAGTGTTGCACATATGAGGTCAGGTATCAGTAAAACACAAACAAATTGTGTTCCTATAATCCTTTATTTCAAACATACATTGAGATCTTCTAGGGATCTGGATTTAAGTCTACAGTTTTTTTTTTTTTTTTTTTTTTTACTGTTCAGCCACATGTTTCTAAAATTCATCTTGAAAGAGTCTGCAGTCATCATGGCAACAAATTCTGCAAAAGGTAATATAAATAAATATATATTTGCATAAGAATCTCCCCGAATTCTGTTATTCTGTGAATTCCGCAGTTATAAGATACTGAGACCACTGCCAATAATAAACAATGCTTTAACCAAACCATGGTGGTAAACCAAGTCTGGTTTTGGTTATGGTATAGATGTGGTCCTCTAGTTATGGTCTTCTTTACGCACACATACCTGCACTGACAATGTGCAAATTTCATCTCTTTTTCTTATTTGAATATATCTAGAGCCTAGACCCTGTGCCCTGCACATTTTAGTTTCAGTTTTCTAAGGGTGGCATAGTGTTGTAGTGGTTAGCACTTTGCTCCTCCAGGGTTCAGGTTTGAGTCCCACCTCAGGTTTGTGTGCATGGAGTTTGTGTTCTCCTTGAGACTTGGTGGGTGCTCCGTTTTTTTCCCATAGTCCAAAGAAATTTCCAAATTGCCATTCCCAAAATGCAACTAGTGTTTTAATGATCGTCTACTGTAAGTGTGTGGATGTCTGTGCCCTGCAATAGATTGGAGTCTCCTAGGTTAGATTCCAGGCATAAAATGGATAAAGCGGTATAGACAACTAGCTAGTTAACGTGTGACTGCTATGTCAAAGCCGTGGGATTGGAACTCTTAGGTTTAGAGACCGCACTAAAATGTGGAGGACAGGGGGTACTCCAGTACCAGAGTTGAAAATGTGTTGTGTTAAAAATAATGATAATAATTTGTTAAATAATAATAAAAAATAATAAATAAATAAATAAATAATGAATAAATAAATAAATAAATTTAAGAAGTTATTTTCACCCTTATAATCAATTGTTCCATCTCCTTCTTTTTGTCAGCCTCCTTCATCATCTGTTCTGCCTCTTCTTTATTGAGAGGTTTACCAGCATTCATCAAAACATACATATACACAGATATGTAGGAGTTTAGTATAAATTAGTAGAAATATTATACATCTTAAGAGCTTAAATAGGGTCATAACTGGCATAATAGATGCAGCGTAATTTAATATATCTTTATTTGCCTTTATAGTATATGCTACATAACATACAATAGCTCATGTGTTGAATTTAAAGAAATAGTATTTATTGTATAAAAAGTGATATACCCCAGAGCCCGGGGCAGTCTGTTGTGAAATGATTTACACTACTGTCAAACTGAATAAAATGTGTACTTGATTAGTGTACTTAAGTATATTCCAGTCAGAGTAGCCCTTGGCCTCCTTATTAAACACTTAAAAGGCAGCTCGAAACTCAGCATCCTGTTTTTTTTGTCTGTTTATGGTAAAGAGCCATAAGACCCAGAAACCTGTCACAGCTAAAGGTGCCTTTGCCTGTAAAGTGAAAATAGTAGTATTTACAAAGTTGAGGAAAAAAAAAGTAAAAATAAAAAATCATAAAATCAAATAACAATAAAAAATATATAGCGAATGATCCCCATAGGCTTCCACATAATACAGAGTAATACCAAAAGGTGCTTTTGAAGGCTAATGAAGCAACACACATTTTATTAAAAAATTGCATTTTATGTGAATATTTACTTAAGAATCTGATGTTATACTTAACTGGTATCTCATTAAATAACTATTATGTACAAGCACATTGTATACCAAACTCATTTGCATGTAAATGTATGGAGAAATACGAAGAAAATATTACAATTGAGAGAGTCTAACATCTGCTTAGATGAAACAGGCAGAGACTGGATGTATATACTGTAGAAAGAGAAAATGTAGGATACATGCTATACAAGGATATTTAAACAGCTTCCAGAGAGGCATATCCACATGAAATAAGGATAAAACATGAAACAATTTTCATCCCTTCATTCATCTTCTATACCGCTTATCCTGTATACAGGGTCACAAGAGCCTGGAGCCTATCCCAGGAGACTTTGGGAACAAGGCGGGGACAGGGTGCCAATCCTTCAACGGGCGCAGACAATGTGGGCAATTTGGAAACTAATCTGCATGTCTTTGGACGGTGGAAGGAAACTCAGCAAGCACTAGGGGGAACATGCAAACTCCATGCGCACTGTATTTTTTTATTTTCTTATTACTTTAAATTTGAACCAAGCTTTTTACACAGCAAAATAAAAATTAAAACGAACCTGATCCAAGACAACCCAAGTTTTAATTGTTTCCATAGCCTGTAGATGGCGTTCATTTGCTTTATTCAAAGGTAGGCTGGGGTGAATCGGTCACCCACATATGGTAAAATCCTAATTCCTAGCACTCATCCCATATAATCCTCTTATACTTCCCTGTTTACAAAACTCCATTTAAAAGGCACTGAAATTAACTGGCTGAAATTGAAAGCCTCAGAGATGTCTGATGTATATCTTATATTATATTACACTATATATACAATAATATATTACAAGCATTTCACTGCATATCGTACTGTGTATGACTGTGTATGTGACAAATAAAATTTGAATTTAAAAATTTGAATTTAAATATATTATGCACAGTGCTGTACATAAGTTTTTTTATGTGCACTACATTGTGATTGTAGGGGTTTCAGGGTACAAGGTATTTCCTGTATAGCAGCTTCAATCCTGCTTTAAAAAAAACTTCTAAAACTATTTTTTTTTCTAAAAAAAATAAAAATAAAAGGAGTTTTGGTAAAAAGTTTTGTAGATATTTAAGAATAAGGTGAGAAATTTCTTAGAGATGCGGCTACAGCTTATTGTTATACTGACCATCTTTATCCTCATCTTTGGCCATTTGACTCAGCTCTCTCTTTGATTCCCATCAAACTCATCAATCTTTACACCATTTCACTTCTCGTGGAACATTTCAAACACACCTTTGTGTTCACAAACTCTGTAATCTGCTCTGGAGTCAGTTTGCTTCCCTCAAACAAGAACATTTAGTGTAAATAGGCTGTAATATCTGATTGATCGGCTTCTTTATTGATTACACATAGGACACACAAACTGTAGGCGGTATGTAAAAAAATAGTGACTCTGGTGATGGTAAGTGTGAAAACATCCACTGAAGTGAAAATATACATATAAAAGGACAAACCAAATAAAATACACATTAAAATATACACAATAACAGGCATTTCAGCTATAGTATATACAATGTTCTTCAACAAGTTTATATTTTAGGCATATTGTGTAAGATATAAAAACAACAATGCTTACAGTACCATTTATCTTGTAGACTGATATAGTAGCTTTTATGTTTGCTGAAGTACTGCTGAAATCTTACAAACATGTAGGCAATGTGCTGTTAAATTGTCCCATGAGATTTTTATGCACACTATATAAGGTATGTAAAAATACTTCAAAAAGCATTTGCACTGTCCCAATTAGGGGAAACATGCCCAAGTATTTTCAAGTGTAAACTTATGGGCTAAATTATGCTTAATCCTTATTATGTACTGCTCTTTGGTTCTTAAGGTAATTTGTGTTAAGAGTAATTTGATTATTATAGCAGAATAAAGCTAAGGAGTTTTCCATCCCTTCTCAGGATTTAGTAACTTGTTGTCTATGTCAGTCTCAGCAGGTGGTTTAGGCTGCTCTCTCCCAAGCCAATGTTAGCTCGACAGCATACAAAATTAAAAGATAAACGAATCATTAGGTTTCTATTTTCAGTTCATACCAACTGTGACCATCATTAGAAAAATTATTTCATCACATTAATTGTTTTGAAAAAGCTTCGTACTGGTAAGCAAAGATCATTAATGTGAATGTGCTCACTATTTACTAACTTCCTAAGAAGCAACTGAGCTGTAAATTAGGCCAATGGCTTACATTTATGTTCACATCATGTTTATATTTTGAGAAGTACAACTAATAAAAATTCTTAGAAAGTATTGCTGTCAGAAAAAAAAAACATTCACAAGCTGGTATGAATTGGCCTGGAATAAATTTCAACCCAATGCCCAAACACCAGCCACTGGGTGCAGTGCCGGTCCCCAGCCCAAATAAAATGGGAGGGTTGCATTAGAAACGCCATCGGGCATAAAACTTTTGATGAGTTGTGTGCGGAACGGATGGTCTGTTATGGTGACCTCTAGACATGAGTAATCGAATGACTGAACAACAATGTATGTCTTACTATTGCAACAACCTAAAATGTGATATAATTATAACGTTAATCTGAAAATTTTCGTTTTAATATGACAGCAAGTCCTAATGTGTCTCTGTGTGTAAGAGATGGATGCCATTACTAAATATGCCCAGGAATACTTTCAGAAACCACTGTCGATAAACACAATCCCTTGTGCCATCTACAAATTGCAACCAAAACTCTATCATGCTAAAAGAAAGCAATATGTAAACATGTTCACATTGCGTCATCTTGTCCTGTAAGCTAAGGCTAATTTAAAATGAACTGTTTTAAAGTGGAAAAGTGTCCTATGGTCAGACGAGTCCAAATTTAAGACCTTCCAGCATGTGTTATCAGCATTCAGGTAACAAAAAAAAGGCACTCTGATGGTATTGAGGTGCATAAATGCATACAGTATGGGCAGCTTGCATGTTTTGGGAGGCACTATGAATGCTAAAAGGTATATAAAGGTTTTATACAACATCTGTTCTAGGGAAGGGCTTGTGTATTTCTGCAGGACAATGCAAAACCACATACTGCAGCTATTGTAACAGCATGGCTTCGTAGTAGAAAAGTCCGGGTGCTGAATTGGCCTGCCTGCAGTCCTGATCTTTCATCTATAGAGAACATTTATACATATAGAGAGTAGTTGGAAACCTAAATCTGACAAGGATTCCGGTTGGAAAAAATTCCAACATTAAAACTTCAGAAATGCATAACCTCAATGCCCAGATGTCTTCAAACTTTTTGAAAAAAGAGATGCTACACCATGCTAAACATGCCCCTGTTCCTTTTTTTAGACCTGCAGCAAGCATCAAATTGGAAATGAACGTATTTTGTGCAAAAAAATGCTCTCTATGTTTTATTGTAAATAAAATATAAGTCTTTTAATTTTCATTTTATTAAAATTTTTAAAAATGTCTCAAGTTCAAAAATTCGGCTTTGTATAATAATATAATATTAATAATATCATATTATTACCATATTATTATTATTATTATTATATTACAACATTATCAATATATATCTATCAATATATAACTTACAGAAATAAACTATATAAACTATATATAAGAAACTATACAGTATACGTTTTTTCGTATATATAAGTGTATATATAAAAGAATATAAAAGAAAAACAGTATACATACGTCTATAACAAAATGTATAGTAAAACCAATTTAGTTTTGACATAAAAATCTCATTTAAAAAATCGAATCTATAGTTTAACTTATCATTCACTAACTTTCAGTTTATACCTTCAACCTCTTGAAACTTCAATGACCTCATATGACGACATGGCATTTCCCCCCAACTACATCAGGATCAGACCTCAGGAGGTTAAAATGGTTGTTTGTATTTAAATCAAGCACTTTCTTTCTTTAGTGAGAACCCTAAGCCTAGGAACACTGGGGTGGGGAGTGCACAGTGAGTACACCCTGGATGTGATGACGGGTTACTATCATCAGTTCACCTCACAGCGCACACAAAAAGACCAAGCTCAGGTCTGAAGCAGGGTACCCCGATGTTGTGTGGCAGCATTGCTGGTGCATTCTTTTTAGACTATTCTATTGTGGGATATCTTCCTCGGTCGAGGACAGAGTAAAACAATCAGAACACTGATGTGATGATCTGCAATACTGTGGACTTTTGGAACTAGGCGGATAATGAAAACATGCTAACTATAACAGAGTTTGGGCTTTCTCTCTCTCTCTCTTTTAAGGACAGATTATGGGATTTCTCCCAGCTACATTGTCTATATATCCTAGTCTATACATCCAATTTTATATGCTCCTTCTAACAATTTACTTGGGAAATGAGAGGCCCATTACTCAGATTCAACAAATAATGCAAATGATAAACTAATATGAATACAGATACAAACAGTAGGCAAGCTACTCTCTCTCTCTCTCTCTCTCTCTCTCTCACACACACACACACACATTCTATTTGTTTTAAAGATGGTTTGCCATAATGGTCTATTTCAAACAAGAACCACAGGAAGCGAAGATCATATTTATATTTTGAAAAATGCAACCAATAAAAATTCTTGGAAAGTATTGCTGGCATATTGAAAAAAAAAAAAAACACACACAAAAAAAAATTACATCTCTCCATGCTAACAGAGTGGCCCTTTTGAAACTCTTAGGGATGTAACCAAATATAAATATACAAATTTGTGTTTCTCTAGCAAGATACATATGGATTTTTTTCATAGTCGTATGAGCATGGCATTTATAAAATCCCATAAATAAAGAAATAATAAATTGTATCCTGCTCACTCCTGTGTGTGTGTTAAAATAACACAGTAGTGTAAACATCAATTGATTGACTTCAAATCATGTAATTTAATGTTTTACATACAGTATATCATTTTTTTTAAATATAGTTACACCATCAAAGTCAAAGCTCTTTAACCTGCTTTTTAATCCTGCTGTGTCATATTATTTGCATTTATGAAATATTAAATATTAGAAAAATAAAGACAGCAACCAACCCAAATGTATTATAAGACTAGCTGTTCTTTTTCTTTTTTAATGGCACAGTGTGAGAATGGGTGACTTAGTGCATAAGGTTGCTATAACTATAAGCTGAGGTGGTGCAAATGACAGAATGGATGTTACTGGAGAGTTAGAACTTTAAAGATATAAATATTTGGATACCAGCTTGTTTATTCAGAGGATTAATGCTGGTTTATAAATTGGTTTAGTAAGTTTGCTAAGCCAATCTCAGCTGATAGAAATTTATTGTGTCATTTATGTGTATTTCAAAATTACAAATGTTTGTTCGTATTTGGATTTCATCCTACTGGCAAAGGGATCAAGTGATTGATCTGGTAGATCTCTCAACTACAATAAGCCATCTACTCCCCAGTGTGATGCCTGCCATAATCCAACATTCATTGCTTTATTATGTGTCTATAGAGCAAAGATTTCTGGCATAAACATGCTTGGGCAGAAAGTTCTGCTTTTCCAACAGTCTGGACTCTTGGCTTCTCTCCTCATTTCGGTGGTTGTAATGCTAAGTTGTATTATTATTATTATTATTATTATTCTCCTAGATATGAGCCACAATTTTACATTACTCCTTTCTTTTTAGATGTAAACTCTTGTTTTTATCTATTGGACAGTTGTAGAGTACCTGAGTACAAATAGCACTGACTTTTTGTGCACATGACAAATGAACTTGAAACTTTGAGTACTTCTGCTTTTGGCTCTGAGAATTTCTTTCTGTTTTTGTGTCTGTTTAGTACCTATTTTGTGCTTACTCCTCTGGAAGTTTTGCCTTCTGTGGAGTTTTGAAGGCATTGCTCAATGCAAATCAGTTGTAATGCGCACATGCCCAATAATTTACTGGCAATTTATCAACATACATTTGTGAATATGAAGAAAATCATCATTTACAAGTGTCACTCAATTCCTGTATGGTTTGGCTTACAAAAACATTTACACAGCTTTACTGTGCACCTTTTTGGGGCTATCAAACTGGAGAAAACATTGTTTCATCCAGCTTTGAATAGCCTCAAGCTAGAAGTCTAAGGGCTACAGTTGTTGAGGTAGGACAAGGAGCAGTTGTGGTCCGGTCAAAACCCAGATTGGATCTCCTCAAAAAGTTGTTCTAGAAGCTACATAGTAACTACATTTTTAAAAACCTACAAGAGAGAAAGCAAATGATGGAAACTGGCTTGATGAATGATAAAAACATGATTAGACAGGACTACTGGCACCATATTGGGTTTTTTAAGAAGGGGGTGATTACTGCAAGGTGATTGGGACACATAGGTGTTAGGGTGTTACTAAGTGAGAGAATGATGATTGTAGCGATCATGGGAATGAGAGAAGAGATGCAGTACTTGATTAAAGTAGAGGGTATGCGGTTAGGACATAGCCACAAATATCCACAAATATGGCCTGGGTTATCACATAAAAAAAAAATTAGATATGTTGATGGATCAATCATTTACCAGTAAACATACCACCACACAATGATGTATTTTGGACAATGTACAATGAACAACCCCTTAGGATAGTATACAACACATTAGGATGGTGTACTTTCGCTTGCAAGACTCCTCTTTTTCTTCCAGACAACAATTGCCATTATGGCAGTTTCAACAATTTTTGTTTTAGCAGATCAGAGGACATCTCTAAAATGCAAGATTGTTGTTACCATAGTTTGACTTTTTTTAAAAACTGTTTTGGATCAGTGTCTTAATCCATGCTGAGCAGTCTTTCAGGTTATGTCTATATCAGTCTTGTTGTACTGTGGATATAGGGACGTTTGTACCTGTTTCCTCCAATGTCTTCACAAAGTTTGCTGTTGGTGTTGTTCTGGGATTGATTTGTACTCTTAATACCAAAGCAGGTTTTTCTCTAAGAGACAGAGGGTGACTCTTTCCTGAGGGGTATGACAGCTATGTGGTCCCATGGTGTTTATATTTGCGTTTTATTGTTTGTAGATAAACGTGGTACCTTCAGGCATTTGGATATTTTGGTATGGCTCCCAAGGTTTTCCCAGACTTCTGGAGGTCTACATTTTTTTCCGATATCTTTCCGGATTTCGTTTTTATTTTCCCATGTTACCAAACAACGAGGCACTAAGTTAAAATCTCGATCTTAAAATACACCCACAGATGTGATGTCAAAGACATGACATCATTTTCTGGAATTTTCCAAGCTGTATATAAGTTGTTTAAGCTGTACTTAAGTTTTACTGCTTTTTAAATGCTTTTTTCTAAGTTGAGATTTTTATTTCCTTACTTAACTGTCAGATCACTGTGCTTCTTTTTAGAAATAAATGCTTGGAACTCCAACCAAATTATTGTAAGTTTAAAATTATTTAAATATGTCTAGAAATAGGTCTCATAGCGGAAATTTAACTACAGCCCTGTGTCCCTGGAAATATTTATGCTGTTTCTAGGGCTCAGTGTTAGAATTTATGTAAAAAACACACCCAATTGGAGCATTATTGGAGTAGATATACCTACAAATACAGATGATGGCATTGCATAATAACTTCAGAATATACTAGATGATCTGAAAAATTATACTATAGTGCTATTAAATTGTACAATTTTATTGGTCATTAGATGATGACTATCTTTCTATAACTGCAGTTCTGACATTAGTACGGTTCGTAAGGCAAATCACAAAAGCTCTAATAAGCCAAGGCTAACAATAAATCTACAAGACAATGTAATTTTACTTAAAGACAAATGTATAATTGTTTTCTTTACATATGGACGGAATTTAGGTTTATGGAAGGTGTCTTGGGTGGCATTCTTTTTCTTTAGGACAACAGACTTTGTCTTTGGGGCATAATGGCTCAGTGCTTGGCACTGTTGACCTTCAGGGTTAGGGGTTCGAATCTGGCCTGTTGGCACCCCATCTAGGGTACCCCTGACCTTGTGCCCTAAGCACTTGGTATAAGCTCCAGGCCCTCCACTATTCTACACAGGAAAAGAAGTATGGAAAACGAATCACAAATGTTTGTGATTAGTGATTCTGTGATTCACTAGAAGTACTAGTGCTGGTGTTTTGGTATTTCTGTCAGTACTGGTTGTGTTGTTTCAGTATTTATATCATTACTAAATGTATTGTTTCAGTATTTCTATCAGTACTGGTGCTGGTGTTTTGGTAACTGATCATAGTGATTTAGAATCTCTATCAACAGATTTTCAGCATTTCTATGGGTACTAGTGGTAGTGTTTCAGTAGTTCTATTAGTACTGCCAGTATAGTTCCATTTTTTTTTGGTGTATTTCCATGGGTACTAACGGCAGTTATTCATTATTTTAGTCAGTATTGGTGGACATATTTCCATATTTCTATCATTAGTGTGGTTTTAGTATTAAGATACGTTTTAGTATCCCTAGTCCCAAGCATGGATAAAATGAGAGGGTTGCTTCAGGAGGAGCACCCGGCGTAAAACCTGTCCCAAGTTGTTTTGCGGATCGGATGCTCCGTTGTGGTGACCCCTCAATGGCAGCAGCCAAAATACTAAAAACTTTTGTTATTATAGTTAGTTTCAGTTTTTAAAAAGTATAGTTTCAGTTTTATGAGTACTGGCTGTAGTCTTTCAACATTTTTATTATTACTGGTAGTGGTGCTTAAGTTTTTTTTTAGCATCACTGCCAGTTGTGTTTTAGCATTTTTTGTCAGTTCTGCAGGTTGTTTCATTATTTGCCAAGTACATGTGATTTTGTTTAAGTATTTCTGTCAGCATTGCAGTTGTACTTCAGTATTTCTATTAGTACTCATTTGCGTACATTTTTCAGTATTTCTTTGAGTACTGTAGGTATAGTTTGAGAGAGTGCAGCACTGTTTGTGTATGTGTGCGCGTGTGTGTGTCGGTGTATGACTGTATACGTGAGTGTGCGGGGTTTCCCGAGCCGGACTGCAGGGTCACCGCGCCCATCTCTGTTCTCTGATGGCCGGATGAGAAGTGCAACTGGAGAAAAGTGTTCCTTGAAGGAAAAGCAACGGGAAGTGGCGGCCGTCGGACTCGCATTCTGAATCAAATTTGTCCCACGGACTTAAATGAGAAAGAACCGACGCCGCATTTGAGATATCTGGTTGAGAGTTTTCCCAACGCGGCGTTTAATCCTCGCCTTCTGCATCGAATTATTTGAAAGCTGAACTCATTAGTGAAGCGCCGCTCCTCCGACTGAGGCTAGTTAGCTTAGCGAGCTAGCTCGTTCTTGTTCGTTGATGCGTGGATTTGACAGAAACACGGTGTTTTCTTTCGGTCAATGCCATATAAAGCACGGCCAACTACGACTGAATACAGGTATGTCATTTGATTTGGGTTTAATGTTGACTAAGAAGCTGAAATGTCATTCGGCGCGGTGTATTTTAGCAGTCCTAATGACTGGTTTGTAGTGAACGGGGGTGGGGTGATGTGAGCAGTTAGCTAGCCGAGCAGTTTACATACAGGCAAAAACGGCAGGGAAATGAGCGACCGCTGCCTACATAACTGCAAACCTAATGCGTTTTACAGTAACAGTGGTTTTCTTCAAGCTGAACATTTTACTTTAAACGTTTTATGCAAACCAAATTCCCATTAGTTTGATCGCAAGAGACACCGAGCAGTTTTTAGAAACGAAGGTTTCAGGCCTTTAAACCGCGGCCAACCCGACCGCTCTCAGTGTGTTTTTTATTTATTTATATCACGCTTAACTTCTGAAGAAGATTGCGTGTGAGTGAATATGCACAACTTGTGCACCACGTTGAGGTTGTTTAATGAATATAATCATGATCTAACCTGTTACATCGCCTCACCTATAATAATTTGAAGCAGGTTTAGCCCACTAGCCTTGATACTGTCGTAGCTTGGAAGACGAATAGCAAACGTTAGCTAATTAGCCATTATAGCTGGCTAAGAAAGCTAACTCATCTGGCATATATTCACCTCATGTTATCTTTAATTCAAGCTAGGTTTACTTATGGTTAAGGTTGCAAAACTAATGGATATGAATATTATTTGGATGTATTTGTGTAGCGGTCTGGGTCTGGCGGGCTTAGTTTCCCGGAGTTAGCGGATTAGCGGTCAAAATCCACCAGTGTCGCCTTTTTACTGGTTGACATTTTTTTTAATAGCGAGTTCACTTAAAATATATGATCAGTGCATGGAAATGCACCACTTCGTTGAATCTGACAGCCATTAGTCTCTGAATCATTGTGTTGGTGTTTGAGCCAATTAGCTGTAGCCGTGTAAAGCAGTAAGAGTGTGAAACGCTGCTCTCTGCTTTAACGAGTTAATCGGATCGGGTGGATCTTTGAGGTAAAAGGCCTTCTTGTGAAAACAGTTAAGATACAACCCACCGGTATAATCTCCGATTCCCCTGTGATTGCTTTAATGTTATCTGAACACTTCTCATGGTCACCATGTTGGACCAGACACGGCCTTTTCATCACGATAGTCATTGCATTTGGAGGAAATCTGGTGCTGTTAAATTGAACTGACTGTGATAGTCGGTGTATTAAACAGGAGCAGTCCGGCTCTCTGTCGAGCCAGACGTTAAAATGAATGAAAATGGTCACAATTCGAACGAGATTTTCTTTCCACGCCTCATTATCCACTGTATTTTAGAACGAATAAACCCCCCAGTGGTGAATAAATGAGAGAAACGAGAGGCTTGGCGGCTCTAGAGACCAAGAAGCGGCTACGAACAAGATGGCGTTTGGAGCTTTTTCTCCTCAGCTTCCCTTCTCCGAGATATTAGCATGCCATCGATTTAGCCCACAGGAGGGGTCTCTACTGGCCCTCACACCGCCTTGGCTTATTTATTGTTAAATATTCGCATCAGTGGGACGTTATTTTCAATATAATCCCCTAATTGTTTATGTAACCACCGAACAAATAGCCTTTTAAGGAGTCTTCACCTCATTTATTAGTCAGAATATACCAGACCAGGCATGCATTTTACATTCATTTGCATATCTAAAGTTTAAGTAGGTGTGCTTAGAGATGTACACTGGTTTGTACGTGATTTCCTTTCTTATTTAAACTGAAAATCTGTCCACTTTCCCCCCATAAATCTTTCTAATGCATACTCGTTGATTTACACATCAGTTCCTGCTGCTTGTGGCCTTAATCTGTCTGCACCATCATCTCTTCATTTACACATACTCTTCTGCTGGAAATCTGCCGTTTCTGGTATTAATGTATATTTTTATGTTTTACTTAAACACCTGCTGTATCATTCAGTAGCTGAGCTCTATAGATAGACCCCCTATTTATGATAGGGTCCTCTACTTATAAAAATCTATAGTGTTGAAAATGTATCATATAATACGTCTCCCCTACCGAATATTGTAATTTCTTATGCATGCTCAGAACCTGTAGTTGGGCAAAATTATCTAGCACAAATCTCATTTTATGAGTGTTAAAAAGGTCATGTAGTTTAATGATAGCTGGACTGAAAATGAAAAACAGGATGGTTGTATGGGGTGAAATCCTTATGCATGAGCATGTGAAGAAAAACTTGGAAGGCAGGTGGAGCTTCAGCTGAGCTCCTCAGCGACTTCAACCTTTCAGCAACCATAAAAAAACCCTCATAAATACAGGGAACAGGGCTTTTGCAAAATCATACCTTTCGCCCTGTGAGGGGCTGTCTAAAACATTCTTGCTACAGTACAGTGTAGAGTATCGGTTGTTTATTCTCTTGATCGCACAGCTGGAAGGGTGCTGCCGCTTTCTCTTCCTACCTAGCAACGAGAGATAAAAAATTTAAATCGCTTAAAAAAACTTTAGTTTATGCTGCCAGTGAATTATTCGGCTGGTATGTCTAGAATTGTAACAAAATCTAAAAACAATAATGTATAAACAGGATTAAATCGTGATTAAGAATCGCAATACAAATCACATTGGCACCTGAGTATTGTAACATCATATTGAGAGGTCCATCGGGATTTCAGCTTCTTATTCCTTCTAAATGTGTCTAGTTTCTGCACCATTGTAAAGTCAAAAAATTGAAAGTCGAATCATTATAATATTAAAAGAATACTCGAATACCACTAATGCTATCATTGTGGGTATGACTTTATCTGGGTCTTAAACTAAACATGAAGGCAATGCCACTGCAGTTAGATAGGTCTGAATTTGAAATAGTCAACACTGTCTCTTTTAAATATTTTGATGTTTTATCTAAATTGTGATGGACATTCTGTCTGGTTAAAATTTTAAGAAGATTGGGTTGACTTTCAGTGCAGTTGCTATTTTTCATACAGCCTACATATTAATGCATCCCAAGAAAAGGAAATGTAAATTGCTAAAATTATTTAACTTTTTTGAGGGGGAGAGATATTACTTGTATTTATCAGAGTTAAACTGTTTACTTAAAACTGTTTTATATTCTAAGTGAACCATTTTCGGCTGTAATGCTTTTGAGGCAATTAGATGTCCATTGGTGTTTATTGCAACTTTAGTGGACGTACAGATAAGGCTTAGTAAATGTCTAATAGCCTAAACATTATATTGACCTGTTCACTTATGGTTGTGCAGATATTTTTAGAACTGAATTAAATTAATACAGATTTCTCTTTGAGAAACGAAATTAAAATATCATTTGCTGTTTTAAAGACCTAATCAGCATTCTGTCACAAGAACAAAACTGCTAATTGAACAATCTAACTTAAAGATCTTCTTTAAAGACTGATTGCTGTTAGTTATCTTGTAATTAAAGATCAGGTTTGACTCTGCCATTTTGACATCTTCACTTCAGGTATATGAATGTTAGTAATTAAAATACCATATCCCAAAAAATATTTTTTGTGCAATAAAATTTTTAGTGTGAAAACGATAAAATATTGTAAACCATGGTGAAACCTAATGTTTCAGCTAAAGCTGTCAGGTTTAAGCTTGGTAGGAAATTTTAAACACATCCTGCATCAATTATGCCTACAATACTGTGGCCAAAGACTCTCCTCAGATTCTCTCAGCAGCAGTTGACCACATCACGTTCCACTGCCAGGACCAGGAATCTGTCCAGTTTGGTTGAGTTTTTGCCCATGACAGCCTAAGTACTTTAAATATCTTTACTTAATAAAACAACATTCAAAATCTGATTTGGAGAAGATAGATCAACCATGTGTTATTTGAGGATTAGAGATTTACTCGTAGGTTTTATCTTTTAGGATTACTGGCTTGGTTAGCGATAGGGCCGATTATCTTCTCTTCTGTGCGGTTGACGCGTTGCTCACCCAGACTAATAAGTGTGTGCACTTTAAATGCTTGCCTACTCTAAGTTAGTGTTTAATAGTTTATTACACCTGAATATCATAATGCTTAGTCCTCCTCCCAAATTATCTTTTTCCCCCCAATTTTTTAAAAAACTGTTGAAAAAAAAAAAATACTGGTTAATATTTTTTGGGTGCAAATGTAACAACTAAATTTCACTAAACAAATCATCTTTAACTACTTCATCATCCTGATCTCTGAGCACATTAGACTGGACGACAGATCACTGCAGGGCATCATGCACACATGGCCAATTACCTGCATAACCATAAATGTTTATACACATAATGCCAGAAAGTGAAATGATGAGGAAAATGATTATGGAGGTTTCTTTAGACACTGTGATAAAGATTCCTCACATAGTGACGTCACACGCTACAGTCTGGTGTCACAGGTCCCGATATATTGCTTTGTTGGAGCAAAGTCTTAAGGTTTATTGACAAATAACAGCAGCACATCATTTTCTGTAGTTCCTTGCTTCTGACTAGCTTGCTGTTCTCCTAATGTTGTCCGTTTTTTTTTTTTGTGAAGATATAATGAACATTCCGTATATTTTGACATGTTCTTGTATTAGCCTTTGTCGCATCACTTGAAATTTGTTGAACATGTTGTAGTCTGTTGCATTATTCCTGATGTCAATTTTAACAAGATACTTTTTCCTTCCAAGTTTCCATTTATCTTTAAACTAATGCTGCACAAAAATTACAAATACACATGAAAATTACTATTGCTGTATGAATCTGTGCAACTATTTAACCACAAAAGGCTGCAATTTATTATAGGTAATATACTAGGGATAAGAATAACCAGTGACCACCTGATGTGATATTTTCATGATGCCTAGGTGCCACATCGATTTTAGAAGTATTATGATTTTATAAATATCCCGATTAAATTTTACTGCTTCTCCTAATATTTTTTTTTTTGTTACAATTTCAAAACCTTTTAAAAAGTTTCATGTTAAATCAATTGTAGCCCATTTATTATAACATTATTCTTTTCACTTACAAACTAAGGTCAGCTTTCAAACAATACAAATTAACTTTGATTACAAGAGTTTGATATTCTAACCTAAAGAATGTGTATTGATTTGGTTTGTGTATTGAGTGGGTTTTGAGGCTAATTCGCTCAGAGTTTGGAAGAAAAGGCAGATCGGAGGCTTTTATCACACACAATTTTTGATAACTCAACACCATAAAAATGCTTTGTTGTGCCACCGGAACATTTTGCTGAATCGGTTAGATCTAAGGCTGATCGGCCAATCATTGGTCACTGCCAATAAGCCCGAAAACCAGACAGTTAGGCCTTGTTCACACGGGCATTAAAATCGAGCGTTTTTCTTGCGTTCGTAGCGTCCGGTGAGCACGGATCAAACGGCGAGTGTTTTCTACGCAAAAGGAGTCAATGAGATTGTTTACACGGGCTTTGGTGACGTGCGTTTGTTCGGCTGCGCGTTTACACGGCATCAAAAAAATGATGCTTGCAGCTTTTTCTTGCCGTTCAAAACCCAACAAACGCAAGGAAACTGCTTCTAGTGCGTTTTCTTCACGTTTATTTTACGCTTCAGAGGACCGGATATATCCCATGATCCTACATGCTATACATATGGAAATGCGGAAAAAATTTTGAAAAACATGCGTGGAAATTTTCGCATTTCTTCATAAACCACAAAAAAAAAAACTTCCTTTAATCCAACGCTGTGCAGTCAGAGAGAGAACCCAGTAGCGGCGGCCTTTCATATCCAGTTTCTGACACACTGCCCCCACAGGTTAACACACAAACTACAATTTGGCCTGCAGGCTGACGTTAGACAGAGACAAACGAACGCCGGTGTAGAAGCCAATCGATCGCCACTACAAAACGCAACATAAACGTCTAGGACGTTCAGAGCACGTTCGTTTATCCAAAAATTTTACGCCCGTGTGAACAAGGCCACTGGTTTAATTCACACAATTGGTTCATCTCAATCATAAATGTAACAATTGTTTAATAGATTATGGTGTCATACGAATTACAACTAAATCGATTAACCCCCGCTATCTCGATAATAAACACAATAATGCGAATAGTCTTTCATTTTTATTTTTTGACAGTTTAAAACTGTCAAAATAATTTCAAGATGACTTTTCTTGATCAAATTGTGCAACCCTATTAAAAAAAATTTCTACAAATGACAATTTCAGGTCACTGCACTTTTGCACAAATTGCTATCTCTCTACCCAGCTTCCTTCCGAAAACATGCCAACTACTCTAAATTGCCCCAATTTGAGATTGTGTCTGTGTGGTGATCTGCAATAGATACTGTATATAATCCATCTAGGGTTATTGAAGTGAATAGTTGATTTGGATTATCACATGGTTACTCGGTGGCATTTGTTCATCTTTCAGCTTTTTAAATTAAGCTTGAGGTTTTTTAAGGCCTATATCAACTAACAATAAAGACAATGAAGATGAGTACATTTACAAGATCTTTTATTGAACTTTCGTACTAAAATAAAAAATAAGGAAAGTAGTGTAAGGAAAGTAACAGTAGTAAAATCTAGAGACACATTGGCCACATTCTTCTTTTCAGATGTGTCCTTTCCCAGTTATTCGATCTCACTCACTTTACAGAGCTGTGCTTGGCCTCTCCCCCTGCGCTTTTAAGATTTGTCGTAATTAAGGTGTTGCCAGTGCACTATATTTCAGTTAATTTCAGTAAGGGATGTCTACATGCATTCGATAGGTATGCGTGTTGGTATATAATTTATTCATTGCTTTTAGACAATTACATTTATTATTCTTTGCACCCCAAATCCTATCCAGGGTTTTCTTCTTGCATCTCACCCATTTTTCCCAGTTTAGACTTTGGGTCCATTGAGCCAACCAGTGGTTATTATTTTATTTATTTATTTATTTTGTAACACTGTAAGTAGTAAATGGGTTAGTAACACCAATAAAATGATGCTGGTTCATGTCTGGCATATATGTTTAATGTTGAACCTGCCTCTCTTATGATGTTTCGAATAAAGTGTTGGTCTGAAATTGAATAGTTTATAATTTCAAATAGACATTAGGGATATGTGTGCGTCACAGCTAACACTGAACGTTGGCCAGTGAGAAGTCGCTGATCTAAATGCTTAGTAGACTTCAACTGATGGAAGGTTGCAAGTTGTTCAGTTGAAACTTTTAACAGTGTCCTCATTCCATTATGTGTAAGGAAACATTTTCTTATTTAAATAAACTTGAGATGGATCTGAAATTTGAATCACTCAAATCTGGAGCTTTTGTAGCATCAACAGCAGCCTATCCTGTAGTGTTCCTCAACGTCAACAAAAGATCAGTAGGTTGTGTAAGGGGCAAATGTCCAGCATGGTCTTAATGTAAGCTTAATCTTATTTGTGTTGTGGTATTGGCTCATTTGTTTGGATAGTATTTGGGTTATAATAGCCAGTTGAAATGATTACCAGTCCATATGTGAGCGAATAACCCAAGGCATGTTAATACCAAGTGTATATATTAAAAAGCTGAGCAGGTTATATTTCACAGGTAACTTACTAAATTGAGGTCATGAAGTAATGCGCATTCTTGTTATTGCGAGTACCAAAATAAATTTTAAACCCTTCCATGTTTTGATTTGTTTGCGCTGATGTTTTAAACTTGTAGCTTACTTGGCTTAGGAAAAGTTAACAAGTCCAGAGTAGAGACTTGTGTATGGATAGGGTGTGGCTAGGATCCAAGACGTACCGTCACTGCCATCTGCAGCTTTATTCTAGAGAAACTAGTGCATGTGCGTTGCTATTTACTTGCGCTTGATCCAACTCTTTAAGTTGCATTGTTTTATTTTATTTTATTTAATAATTTTTTTTTTGTGTGTATTAAGTCAATAAAAATAATACGAACAAGCTTTGCGCACGGGAACTGTTCAGCAAAGTACAGGTTCCTTCTTTGGTTTTAACTGTTGTGTACTATATAATTTTAGGGATTTTTGTCATTCCTGAATTTTTATAGAAGATATGGTTTTCAGTGAATTTTGCTTCCACAATGATGCCCACTGCCAAATATTTATAAACAAACCAAAATCATTGAATCCCAAAGGTGTCGCAGCCGTCTGTGACCAGGAGAGCTAGAGTTTGTGTATACATACATGTGTGCATATTGAAGTGTGCAGTGTGTTACACAATACATGAAGGAATCGCTTAAAGATTAAATATGAAATCTTTGTTACAAGATCCCAACCCAGTTAAAGATTTTTCCCCCCTTATTTTCAGTTTTCTGAAGAATATGTGCAGGTATTAAATTCTTAATAACCTTATAAGACCATGGTAGATCAATGTTTCTAGGAGATTTTTGCGTTGCTGATTAGCTGGCACATGTGATGTACTGGTATTATTACTCCTCTAGACCAGAAATCAGTTTGTGTTCAATGATCCATTTAAATAAGTTTTTAAAAATGTAGTCTTAGTGACAGAAATTGGTCCAAATATCAGTTTAGGTCAGATGACAGTGAGGTTGATGTACGTATTAAATGTATTTTCTGTTATGATTTTTTTTGTTGTTGTTGTGCTACCTCCATGTTTACATTTTCACACTAATGTAACCAGCAGCATCGCAGGAATTTGGCTGTGACTGTGTGCACACGTTTGTTGTGATAGGTTGTACAATTTGAGCACTTTTGTGTTGTCACTGAGGCAGGAATCTTAAATCTTTGAATATAGTTACTGACCCATTATTGTGTTATGGAAAGGTGCTGATTCCAAGGGGCTGATGCATTAAACCACAACCTACCAATCAAAAATGTAAAAAAGTTATAACGTTTTGCTTCATCTAAGCTAGCACGAGACAGTCTGCTCTTTGTTTATGGCTTACCATTATGTGGGCTTTATTTGCACACACAAAAAGCAGGAACACCCCATTAACCCCCCACCACCACAGAATGCTTTTGGGTAATTGTCAGACCACATGTAAAACATTTGAAACCAGTTGCTCCATTCCTAAATATATAATTTAACATCCATGTATACGTAATTTGAGCTTTAGTATGAGTACTAATATTTCGCTGTTTTTTTGTTTTGTTTTTTTTCTTAAATTTGAGAGGATGGGTTTTCAGCAATGCCAAATTGGCATTTTATCAGTGTGATCTGGCAACCCTATTTAAGGAAATTGTTCATTCAGTAGAAAATAAGTGACAGGGGAACAATATTTGTGTTTCTGCAGTTTTTCTTTTTTGAATAAGCAGCAATCCTGGAGGCACATTCTGCATTTGTAGTTTTAAACAGCAGAAGAGTGCAGGCCGACCTTTACAGCTGATAAAGAAGGCCAAAACATTTTCCAGGAACTTGTCACTTCACCCAACATTACCCCAAACATGCACAAAAAGAATGTATGTATCCGACGAGAGAACCAAATGGATTAAATGTTTGACTAACATTTTCTTTTTGAACGGATTATTGATAGGTTTACACCACACTTTTCATTTTGGACTGAAGATTCCAGTCCTGCCAGTCTCTTACGATCAAAAGGGTTACATGAATAATAAACAAAATAAAAATTATTCCTATTATTAGAGGAATATTAGTGTCCATGTAAATGCAGCTACTGTTCTAATTGTCTCATGTTAATTTTGAATAGTCTCATGTTGCTTTTAAAATTATCTTTACAGGTATGTCCTATGTTAACCAGAATTAAGTGATCCCTATTTGACTTTTTTTAATGTATCAGCATTCAAAACTAGCCTGTAGTAAATTAGTTGGAAGCAGTCTGACGTATCTCTAGGCCACTTGCTGTAGCCGTCACAATCCTTCTATTAGCTGATTGTGATCAGAAGTTTGCTAAAAGGATGAGAACCAGTAACAAACAGGATGCTACGGAATGCTGTGGAAGATACAAGCTGTGCTGCTGTTACTAAAGTGCCTTTCCTTGGTCAGAGAACCTAAAATTGACAGTCATTACGCTGTGTTGACAATAAGGCCTGTATATTAAAAGCTATTTGGTTTACATCTGTCACTATGGTAAGTTTAGTTTTTTAAATTTTTTAAATCTGTATACGTAGCAGAGAGAGGAAATCGAGGGGGGGGGGGAGTGACTGTAACTGTCATGTAAGAGGCAAAAGAGGTTGACCTTTTTTTCTTGCTCAACAGGAAGGGCATTTTTTTCTCTCCTTTATATTATTACTCAGCTGTGAAGCTGCTTAAGTTGAAGAGAGCAGTTCATACGTAATGGAATTTTCACACTCGATTACGTCGCCATCAGTATGTGTATTCGTCTGTCAATTAGACTTTCAGCAATCTCATGTGATGTGCTCATAGTTTTGGTTAGCTAGCCCAAGCTAACAACATCTCACTTTCCTGTAGCTTCAGAAATCGCCAGCCCTTGAGCTTATAGTAACTAAAGTAACTCCTATTTAGTTAAAATGTCTCTTAGCTAGCAACTTAACAATAGGCCTCTAGTTCAGGAATTTATGGTGTTTTACTGCATGGGTAAACTACAGTTCATTTTAAAACCAGGATTGTGCCTTTAACCCTTAAAACCTTTGATTGTGCAAAATAACAGAACATAGTAATGAGCGCAAAACTTCCTATTTCTTTATATAATCCCCTGCTATACTACGGCACTTATTTCAGTATTTCACTAGAGCTTAGATACCATCATGGTAGAAAGTTTTCTCAGTACGCCAGAGCCATGACTGGACTGTCTGCTTCACATCTGATAGCACTGGCTCCTAGGAGTTGTTTTAATGGCCCTAACGTGGAAACGCAGTGGTAAAGCCGTCTCTGTATGGGGAATGAGGCAATAACTCCCAGCTAAGTTCCTGTGATGTGCAAGTGGTGTTAGTTAATGATTGTGTGTACGTTTCCCACAGATAGATGTGTTTCTTGTTCAAGTTAGTTACAAGTTGTTGTTTTTTAAAGATCAGACGTTCCACTCGCTTGACTACTGCAGTGTGCTCTGAGCCACCTCGTCAGGCATTATCGTTTACGGATACACGATCTGCTTTAAAATGCTTGAATGATTCAAATGTTTTTGTTTCATTCAAATAGTCTTATAACCGCGCCGTGGTTGAACTCCACGGTCAGTGTCAATTGGTTTTATGTCTTAATTCATAAGAAATTTCATCATAAGTCCCAGTTTGACTCAAACACCTCTCTCGTTACCTCTCAATCACCAGTTACCATGTTAACATTAGCAAGAGAATTTATTTCTGAATTACAAAGGCTCACTGTGCCTCGTACTTTGTATTCATATTTGGAAAAATGTGTTTGTAATGTGATATTATTTATTGATGTAATGCTGTCTTCTAAATTCTTACACATGCTGAATTACATACAGTAGCTCATGTGCAACCTGGCTTTTTGGGGAAAAGTTTTAAAACGCAGATATGTTACTTCTACAACACTGAGCAAATAAACCCTTTTTCTTACAAGCAGACAAATTTTTTTCTTTGTACAGCTCTGCCCTGCGACCGCGCAAAATTTAAAAAACGAACAAAGCTTAAATAATATCCTAGTGCTCATGTATTGAGCTCTGGTCTCTTAGACAAAACACCTTGTACTTCTTTGTAAAGAGGATGATAATCACGTGCATCAAAGCAAAGTCAGTTAACTTTGTAGGCAGTCTGAACACAGGCCTGAGCAGCACATTGCAGCTCTCACTTACCCAGTGAATTTGCTAAAGGATTTCAATTGTCCACCCTTATTTGTGTTAGGCATCATGAAGTAGTAAATGCTATCTTTATAATTATAATAATTAAGCTAATATGACTTATTTCTTTTCCTGAGTGGTGTAAGAGGTAGTTTTTGTTTTAGCAAAAGCACAGAAATAATTTGTATAAAAATAAAAAAAAATTCCAACAATTGCAAAAGTGTATTTTTTGTATTTTATAAAAAGAATTTGTGTGTGTTATTTCTTTACTTTCATGCCATCGTGAATTCTGCTCCATGAACCGATTTGCTAAGGAGTCAGGTGTTATGGTATCCCACAGTTTACCTGGAACTCTGAATGCAATTTTTGTGTTCCAGATCCACGTGTGTCCCGGCAGTAGGAGCGAGGAAGAGCTTTAGAAGAAGAAAATGAGTGAACTGGATCAGTTACGTCAGGAGGCTGAGCAGCTGAAAAACCAGATCAGAGTAAGAGCCACCTCCTCACATACACTTTCTCTCTTGCGTGCACGTACACACTTGTGTTGTTTCAATGACTCACAGCAAGCAGCAGTAAGATGCTGTTCGGGTGCATTGTGCATGCTTGACTGTAGTTTTGATAAAGATTTTAGTTAATATGAGAGCAGGAAACGAGTTTGTTGAGTTCATAGGCTGCTAGTTTCCTGTCGCCGGGTACCATTATACATCAAAGTCTTAGTTGATATTATAAAAATTTTGTTAATGCTTTATCTACAATACAGTCATTCAATAAAGTTGCAGAATACGTCCAAATTAAAGTGAGATTTGTTCCTCAGTTACTAACATTTATTATTATTTTTTTTAATCAAAGAGTTTGATCATCTGACTGCATTTAAAGAAAGAAAAGAGCACGGATTAGAGTCTGTTACATAATGGCGACACCCAGTGTTTAAACTAGGAACTTCAGTAGTAGTTTTAAATTTTCATTTATTTTTAAAATCTCTTGTAAAAATAGCAATTTGGGAAATGTTGGTGCGCTCCAAAGGATCCAGGTACTATTGTTTTGGCACCCCCATACCCGCAGTTTTTGAATATTGTTGTATTTATAGTTGGTAGTTTTACATCTAGATTTTTTCTGAGATTTTAATTCATTGATTTATGAATGATCTGTAAATTTTTTTTTTTAATATGGATGCTAGCTTAATGTTTCAGTTGTCATAAATATCTAAGGGCTCTAACATCAGCTAACTCGAAATGGAGGTAAAGCAAAAGCTGTGTTCTTTATACACAGCTGGTGCAGACTTGTTGCATTCTAGTTATCTGAATTCTGGAAAAGAGACAAACATTGACTTCTGAGCTGAGCGAAAGGCTGGTGTATATCATACATGCACCAAAAAAAAACAACTCGTGTGTAATTGCTGTTGAGGGAAGCTGCAATGAACAGAACAGGAATCTTAAAAGGAAAGGATGGCATGTTGTTTTTTTTCCTTTGAAGTATAACATGCATTGAGATAAAGCAGAAAAAAAACCTTGTAAAATCCAGTAACTTTAATTGTTGGAACATAGATTGTAATAAGATAATTACATATATTAAATATATTTTTGCAGAATTTAAAAAGATTTGAGCTGAAGCATTCACATAAGAACATTTAAAGACACTATAAACCTCCTGAGCCTTTTATTAGGAATATTTAATAATTACAACGGCCTCCCATTAGCTCTCAAAACAGCTTTGGCTTTTTTTCATGGCATGCATTCAGCATGATGTAAAAAAATTTTCTTTGAGCTTTAGTCCAGGGTGGCGATTGTATCATGCAGATTTTTTTAGTTTCACATGCATGATGTGGCTCCCATTCTTCTAAAAGTGTTCCGTTTGATTCAGATCCAGTGACTGAAAATGCCGAAAAGAACATTTTTGTTTTAAATGTATGTTGTTTAGGGCTGCAACAACTAATCGATAAAATCGATAATTATCAGAATGAAATTCGTTGTCATCGAATGCCGTTATTGATTAGTTGGGCTGCTCACGTCACTGAGGAGAGCGACCACAAGATGCACAAATACACAAAGATAGATAGCTGCTCGCGCAATGGATGTTACAGGAGCGTCTGCAGGAAAAAGCGCGTGCCCAGAGTCCTCCAAGGCAGTATCACAGTCATGCACGAACACTTAAAAAGAAAACATGTTGGTGTTACGGATGGCGAAACCTCAGCAGGGTCAGTAAAACTGTATCTCTTCATCGTGTAAAAGTTGTGGTTTTCAGCGAATGCAAATAACAGTACATTTGTGACTATTAGCTTTTTGCATTTCTACTTTTTTTTAATTTATATATAGTCCACTACAAAGTTAACATTATTTTAGCTGTTTATATCTAAACAACTGAATGTCAGGTTTATATATATATATATATATATATATATATATATATATATATATATATATATGCATGCTGTATATAACTAAAGCTGTGTGTGTGTATGTATGTGCGTATATATATATATATATATATATATATATATATATATATATAGTAGTAATATATAATTATATTTATTTATACATATAAGCACACACTGTCCACTTGCCATCTGGAATTATTGTTAAAAACAAAACAAATGTTGATTTACATAAAATAAGCTTTAAATGTCAAAATTAAAGATCATTAAACTCTATATGTGGCTTCTGTATTTTTTTTTTAAATTTACTTTTATACATAAATAATACCCTGATTTATGGTTTTAGATAGTTATAAGCAAAACATCAAATTAAAGAAGCGTTTAGGTTTTATCCGATTAATCGAAAAAATAATCGCTCAACTAATCGATTATCAAAATAATCGATCAGCAGTTATAAAAAAAGATCGAACAAGCCCATTCAATCATGCGACAACAAAAATAAGAGATTTTATCCACATTCTGATTAATACAATCTGAAGCTGCCGGCCTGCATCTGCATGATTTTACGCCCTGCACTGCAGCCACGTTATTGCCTGAGTAGGTAGTTTATGAGGAGTTGCATATCAAGTTACTCTCATTAAAGTGATCCGTGAGTGCAAATCTTCACTCTGAAATTAGGACACATTTCACAGTTACATGGATCGTTATGGTGAGTAAAATCGTTTTTGTGTATTGAAGGCGTCCTCAAATAGCCGTGTTGCCTAGCTGACTCGGATACTTGGGTTGTTCCTGTTAGTCGTGAAAGTACACTTTACCGAGAAATATTTTCATACGGTAACTGAGGATTTGCATAGTTTAGGCAGTACTGTTTGAATGGCTGTCTTGTGTTTACTGAACCTGCTTGCTGTTTCACATGACATGTTGCATAAACACAAAGTGTTACATTTATGCAATAATGCAATGCTTTAAAGCAACTCTCTGCGCTTTCTAAGGAAAAGTTTTGAGCATTCATTATTTTAATTTGATTAGTTAGTAGCAAATGTTTAAATGTCCTGCACACATTTATTTATATGAATAAATATATATTTTAAGTTATGTTCTGTTGCGATGCATTTTTTCATTATTATTATTTAACCTAATACCAGTTCTCAGTGTTCCAGACAAACATAAGTCTTTAGGAGCCTTTTGCTTATAAATGCTAATTATTTAGGGGCCAATAAAAATGTATAAACTGTCCGACTGTCCTATCATGTGCGCTCCTGTACACTCATGCCACGCAGCAGAGGAGAGAGAGAGAGAGAGAGAGAGAGTGAGTGTGTCTATACCAGGATTAAAGATGCACTGCATTTTTTGTGGGGGACAGTCACTTGTCTGGATAAAACTAGTCTCCAAATAAAAACATGATGTGATTCCTTTACACCTCGCTGTGATTTAAATTTATGTTTCTGCTTTTCAGGATGCGAGGAAAGCCTGCGCAGATGCTACACTTTCACAGATAACAGCCAACATCGACCCTGTGGGGCGAATTCAGATGCGCACAAGGCGAACACTGAGGGGACATCTGGCCAAGATCTACGCTATGCACTGGGGCTCTGACTCCAGGTGGGCAAGTTTAGCAACGTGTATTGCTTCTTTTTATTAGTGTTTTATGCAGGCAAGCATGAGTCCATACAGGTTAGACTACAGAATACAGGTTTTACTTGGTTGTCTAAGATTTTTAGGGATTTTAAGGCTGGATGAAAAAAATTCTCTTGCTCGATCTAAACTTCACTATAAAAAAATATGGCAAATAATTCTTTATTAATAATGCTTAGAACAAAGTGGGGTATCACTTTACACTCCTAAATGTTTGAGTAAAGATGATGATTGTTTGTAGATGGTATGATTAAGCAAACATTATTACCATTTAAGTAAGGGCTATGCTTCAGGTATTTTTAGAGATGCTTAATTATATGAGTTGCTCTCAAGTTTCAGAGGTTGTGTACCCAGCATTACATAGTAAAGATCACATTACTATATAAAATGACAGTCATGCTGTTTTTCCTCATGTAGGCTGTTGGTCAGTGCATCCCAGGATGGAAAACTCATTATTTGGGACAGTTATACTACAAACAAGGTAGGAAAGCAATAGCAGCATATTGAAAGAACAGATATCGAAGTTTTTTCTTTTGACTTTTCCTGTACGTTTTACTACACACAATAATTGGCCATTTGTTTCAGGTCCATGCTATCCCACTGCGTTCATCCTGGGTGATGACATGTGCCTACGCTCCCTCAGGGAACTACGTGGCCTGTGGAGGCCTAGATAACATTTGCTCCATCTACAGCCTGAAGACTCGCGAAGGCAACGTGCGCGTCAGCCGTGAACTGGCTGGACACACAGGTTGTGGATATGACACACACACACTTGCACATGCGTGCGCCTTTTTTTTTCGGGGAGGGCCATGAGTGTTCACTTGTACACACTTCTTTCCATCGAGTAGCTGTGACGTTTGAAACGATGCTTTCTGCTACAGTGCCCCAGTTTAGCGTTTTTTTTATTTATTAATAAAAAAAAAAATTGTGGGGGGGGGCTATGGACAACTGTCGCTGCAAAGTTTAGCTCCTTATCCAATTATAAAACTCCAGCTAACAACCATTTTGTGTATTTATCTGGGGCATTGATAAACAAGCTTGGTTTATACCATTGTTATTGTTAACAGATGTTTTATGACTATTTATAAACTATAAATAGACTGATTGTTTATTTTAAAAGTTATCCTGACTTTGCATTCCTCTGGGGTTTCAGGATATCTGTCCTGCTGCCGCTTTCTTGATGACAACCAGATTGTTACAAGTTCTGGTGACACCACCTGGTGAGATTTTTGTGACTTTAAATATTTATAACACCATGCATAATGAAGGGTGTGTCTTATCTGTTAAGTTCTGGTCAGTTGTATTCTTCTGGTCTGTAATGCTTGAATATAATGCATAATTTATTTATTTCCATTGAAGTAAATGATTGATTTAGCAGCTTAGCAAAACTTTAAGCTCAACTGGACACTTATCTTAGCCAACGCATCTTGGATATACATTCTCATGCTGTAAATCTTTAAATAAAACAATGCTAAACAAAGTGATGTTAACTAATGTTTGTGTGTGTCTGTCTGCAGTGCTCTCTGGGATATAGAGACTGGTCAGCAGACAACCACTTTCACAGGTCACACTGGAGATGTAATGAGCCTGTCCCTGGCTCCGGATTTGAGAACCTTTGTGTCTGGAGCGTGCGATGCTTCAGCTAAGCTGTGGGACGTGCGCGAGGGCATGTGCAGACAGACCTTTACTGGCCATGAGTCTGACATTAATGCCATTTGTGTGAGTAGCACTGTGGCTCAACTTTTGACACTCGTATTTTACAAATAGCTAACAGTTAAGTGTGATTGGTCATTTAAATCCTTATTTTTAATCTATACACCGTCTGTCCCTCTCTAGTTCTTCCCTAATGGCAACGCATTTGCCACTGGCTCCGATGATGCCACTTGCCGGCTATTTGACCTGCGCGCAGATCAGGAGCTGATGGTTTACTCCCACGACAACATCATTTGTGGCATCACCTCAGTGGCTTTCTCCAAGAGCGGCCGTTTGCTGCTCGCTGGTTATGATGACTTCAACTGCAACGTTTGGGACAGCCTAAAGGCCGACCGTGCAGGTGAAATAGACACAGAAACTCGCACTATTTGAACGAATGCAGAGTAACAGCACTGCCATGAATAAAACCTGCATCTCAAGCAATATCGGCACCTTTAGTAAAGGGTAGTTTTTATTTATCCTACTGGATTTTATTGTTTCAGTGCTATAGCATCACTACATACCCATGGAAATTTGTTTAAGGGAATAGAGAAGGATTTATTTATTTATTTTTTATTGAACCAATACAAAAAATACAGAACATATTAAACACATTTACAAATAACAGCAATAATAATAACACACACACGAGAGAGAGAGAGAGAGAGAGAGAGAGAGAAAAAAACATTAATCAAAACAAATAATTATACGTAAAGGACAAGGAACTATAGATTTGAAAGTCCCAAAAAAACGGATAAAATACATGAGAGGATGAGAATTATGTACAAACCGCGAAAAAGATATATCTAGAGACACTTCAGTTAAAAATTATATCATAATTATCTAGAAGTCTATTATTCTTCTTATTAAACTGAATTAATTTAAGAGAATTTAAAATTGAGGTATAGAGAAGGATTTATAACTTAGATACTTCTAATTAGAATGTCATCATCATATGTTGCTTTGTTGCAGGTGTGTTGGCTGGCCATGACAACCGTGTGAGCTGTCTCGGTGTGACTGATGATGGCATGGCTGTTGCTACAGGGTCATGGGACAGCTTCCTCAAGATCTGGAACTGATCTCAGAAGGTGCTTTCTACACAACATGTCCGACACAGTAAGCCACGGACTTATTTTTACCTTTTAATATAAACATAAAAGATGATTATCACAGATTAAGAACAGATGCATGGAGACGATTACTAATGTAAATAATAAAATTTTTTATTAAATCTTTTTTTCCGATTTTCTTTTTGTAACGTTCAACTTTTTTGCAGTAATTTTAAATGATTTCTAAAAAACTGGCAAAATGGAAGGAAATGTAGTAGAGAAAGGAAGTGCTTATTAGAGTCGGTATAAAAAAAAAATCAGGATGTTGGGTGAACTTGAACCACATGTTTCCTCTAAATATTAAACTCAATTTGCCTAAAATAAATAAATAAATAAGAATAAATTAAATTATTGTCCCTCTTTTTTTTTTCTTCTTTTTTTTTTTTGCTTTCAGTTCTGGTAAGGAGTTGTTGGATTTCATAATTAACATGTATATCTATTATTGTTTAATTCTATGTTTCATGAATTTTTGCTAACCAACAGAAAGCAGTCATATTACATTATGGACAATTTAGTAATGTTTTTATTATAGTACCTTTGTTATTAAGCTGTCTGCATTAATTCATCTTCTCTTTGTTTCTCCTTTAGATGTCATTTGAACTCCAAAGTTGACTGGAAGACCATTCCAACTTTAGAATGTTAAATATCACAGCATCGTCAACGACAACAAAACTGACTCAGACACCACCACGAAAAGAAAAAAAGAAAAAAAAAAAAACTTCTTAGGAAAACCAATGCCTTTCCTACACAAAGAAGAGCACAATTTGTTCTATCACCCACTTAAAAAAAAAAGAAGAATTCCTGTGGTATCAAAAGAATAACTTTGTGCATTCCCTTTCAGACCATTCTGTGTCAGCCTGACAAACACTATCATCCCATGCTAATGTATCATGTGTCTAGAAAGCAAATGTTGGAGTGTAATTGTACAAATTATTTAACTTTTATTTCTTTTTAGTCTTTTATCGGGCTCTGTTATTCTTGGATCTTTTTTTTTCCTTCATAACATTCTTTTTAGATATGCTCCAGTCTAAAAAACAAACCCTTTTAATCCTGTAAAATCGTGGGTGAACGAAAATAAAAAATAAGACCTGTAAAAGGCTAAGATTAGACATGGAAGGAATAGCAGCCTTTTCTTTCCTGAAGATTTTTTATTATAATTTTTTTTTTTAATGGTGCACTAGATTGCCCTAATGTGTGTGTGCGTGTGCGCACGCGTGTGTGTGTGTTGGAGGTGTGCGAGTGTGTGTAAGTAGTCTTCATGAGCGTGACTTTAGATGCCATAAGAGGAAAAAAAAAATCTCACTTGTCAAGTCATGATTCATTGTCTTGGGCAACAAAGTTGTAGACCCAAGCAGCTTTCAACTCTTTAACTCTTCATCTTGTTCAAGGGTTGCTGAGCTGTCAGCGATTACTGGGTAATAAGAACAGCCTTAGTTTTCTAAAAATGTAATAATCTGTGCATTAGTTAACTTTTGATGTGAATAACGGTCCTTTGTCCTTGAAGAGAAAAGAAAACGCCATAAATCCGCCATATCTTTTAAGTCTTTTTCCATTTCTAAGTCTGAGGTACTCGCGTCATTTATCTCAAAATGGCTGCTTGTAAATACGAGTATCTGACTTGCACGCGAATGCAGCATTATATCTTAGCTCCTTTTCTTTCCAGTCTTGTCAGCTTCGTTTGCACAATAAGAAACTTGACTAATGTTTTACGCGTTAACTAACCAAGCACATGCCATTAATCGCGTCAAGAGTGAATTTTAACAAATATAAGAAAAAAAATTCAACCCAGTCCTATCTTTTACAAGGGTTCATAAGTTGAACTAACCTCAAAGCTTCTCTTCTGGTTTTACTTTTTGTATTGGAGTTACTTTGTGCGTTTGTGACTCTTCAGTCCAGGGATGGTCTATTATTGATGGGGTTAAGCTCGTAGGGCAGGAGACTTTTTATTTTAATTCTCTCTCTCTTTCTCTCTCTCTCTCTCTCCTCTTAAATCCAGTTTCTAAAAACAGATATCCCTTTTTGTGCTTGAAAAATACAGGTAATAATCTGTGAATGAAATGTTGTACAAATCAATGTCTGAAAATAATTCTTAAAACTTTAAACTTTTATTTCATCTGCCATGAAGTAACCTAGTCGCATGCTGTAGAAATGCTTAAGCAGGTGCTTGTTTCTTTTTGATCTACTGATCTCTGCTACGATGGTAAAATGTGGTAAGACCTTGTAACAGCTGAAGCTTAATTCCAGTCATTTCTCCCACACCGTGTACACGTCGTTTACTTTTACTGGCAAAGCTATGCACCCAGGTGTAAAACTGAACGAGACCTACTCGTTTCCTGTAGAATTCCTCTGTCCCTGTGCTCCAGTAATGAACACCCCCCCCCCTCTCCCCCCCAATGTAAACGGTTACCAGGACATCTGTTTTACCTTTTTTTTTTTTTTTTTTGCTGAACTTCAAGTTAAAAGAGGAATGGGTCCAAATAAAGTCTGTTCTGGCTTCATGTATCTAGAAAATGGCATCTGAAATGGCAGACCCCCTTTCCCCGACCCCTTTCAAACTACCACTGTAAACAGATGCACTTTCTTTCATAGTTGTGACTTTTTTTTATTTTTTTTCTCTTTCTCTCTCTCTGCGATAATGTACAATAATTGTGATGTATTTGTGTGTGCTGCCACCAGTAAAGATTAATTGCAGTTCAATTAAAATGGATTCCCCACCTTATTTTCTCATCATTAATTAACTGTCATAATATATCATTAACTGTAGAGCTCCGCACTCCTCACCTTTTGTATTTAATTTCAGTCTGTTGGTGTACCACAGAAAGCTGGATGCAAGATAGATACTATATTAAAATGTACTGTTATTTAAGATGTAATAAAAAGAAGTTTGAGATGTCTCTCTGTTTGGATGTTTTGGTAGAAGTCCCAGATTGGCTTTAACAACTAGGGCTGTTCAGGTGATGGAAGTTGTGGTGAACAAACTCAATATTTCCAATCATGGTTAACTCCTTTCCGCTGTGGAACAGCAATACTTGTGCAGAGGATATGCGTTTCTTTAAATAAGTCAAGGAAGCAGGTGGCCCTCAAGATCAATGCAAATTCAAGGCCAGCTGCTGGACGTCTCCCAATAAAACTGTTTAAAAAGAAGCTTCTCCCTATGTTAATCATAAATAGCAGAGGTAGCATACAAAGGGTTTTCTGTTCCAAACATAATCTGAAACAGTTTATTCAAATTCCCAATGTTAGGAAAAAAAATTGTGGTTTACTTCCTGCTGAATTGAAAATGGGAAGTGGACGGTTGCTTTATGAACAGATCGTCCCAGCACATTTAGAAACTGGTTCACGTGGTGCCGTTCACTCGAGTTAAAAGTGAGGCAGTCTAGTGTTTTTTACAGTACATTTTAATAAGAATGTGTGGCCCAAGTATAGTTCTGATGAAGCTGATGATTTTAAACATGCACACAGCATGGGTAAACTGTTCTAAATTCAAATTAAATTTGTGTATATTAGCCCCTCAACCTTCCCACATTGGCCATCTGTACTAACAAGAACATTCATTGTTGCGTTCCTTTGCTGATAAACAAAACCCAAAACGTGTTTACATACAACTTCCTTGTAAAAAGACTAATAGTAGCTTTTCTAGCAGTTTCTTTAGGTAAAACATTCAGTAAAACCCTTTTGTGAATTATTAAATCAATCTTTTGTTTACTCTAAATCTAAATTTTATCTTTGTAGATATGGGCTTGTCTCTAAGGAAAGAACAATTATACTTAATTTTTACTTTCAGTCTGAGGATACACAGGAATCTATAAAGTATGTTTGTTCTATGAACAATTTTTTTTGTGTGGGAATCGCACCTTATCAGCTTTTTACAAACTAGCCAGTGTATAAATAACTTTTATCAAGATAAAAAAAGTAATCCATTAATTTCATATGTTCATTAGTTTCATATTTAAAGTGAAATGTTTTAAGCCCTTTTCCATTTTCATTTTGATTATGGCTTGCAACTAATAAAAAAAAAATAATCCAGTATCTCAAAATATTAGAATATTTCCATAGATCAACTGAAAAAGCAATTACAGTAGAGAAATGTCCTTTTTATAAAAAGAACGCTCATTGATGCACTCAGTCCTTGATCAGGGCTCCTTTAGGCTAAATTACTCCATCAATGTGATATGGAAGGAAATCAGGCTGTGGCACTGCTGAGGCATTATTTAAAACCAGGTTGGTTTGATAACAGCCTTTAGCTCATCTGTAGTGTTGGACGAGTCAGCTGTCTTCCCCATGGTTATGGCTGTGTGTACTGATCTAGACCACGACTGCATTATTTTTATAATGTATAAATTGTCATTTTTAAAAACTTGAAATTAAATATTAACATTTTGTAACACTGGATTTATTATTTTTTTTTTTTGAATCATGAAATATTTCACTTTACATGTAATGAATCTAGAGTACCTATATAATGAATCACAATAAAACAAAACTTTTCCACATTTCTTTAAATACACTTGTGTATATGTGAGTGGTTTGATATATTTGTTAGCTGGTGTTTTTAAAAAATACCTAAAACCTGAAAACTACTATTTGAATAAGTATTTAACCCCCATTATTTTGTTGCAATAACAACTTTGTTGACGTAAGTTCCTGAAAGTTGGCACACTGGTCAGTTTACAGTCCGTTTTACCCCTCAGGTTGGATGGAAGTTTATTAAGTGAAATTTTCGAACAAAGATCCAAATTCTGAATTTAATTCAAATCTGGACTTTGACTCAGTAAGTTTTTTTTTTCAGTTTTTTTTCCTGCATTGCTCTGATTTTGTGGTCATTTGGAAAAAGTGGAGCTACTCTTGTTATAGTTTTTTTTTTTCTATCAGACTAAAATGGGTACCATTTGAATCTCTTCTTCGATCTTGACAAGGCGCTCAGGCTCTGAGTATAAAAAGCATCTCCACCAGCAGCACAACTAGTACATAAAGTTCTAGTACCTTAAATTTGCTTAATACTTATTTTAAAACAATATTTTTTATGTCAATCAACAGTTCCTTAAGATAGATGTAAAGTGTAATATTAAATTATTCAATTTTTTATAAATTTTAACCCATATTTTATCAAGAGTACCAATAATTCTTTAGTTGAGTCTATTTATAATGGTTAAGAGCTACCCTGCTCTCCATTGTCTCTATAATTTATTATTGGCCTCTTGATCAGAAAGACACCTGCTCATTTATGTGTGTATCTTATCCAATCATTACACAGAATGGTGAAAAAAAATAAAAATAAAATAAATAAAAACAACCAAAAACACATTGAGTGAGTTCAGGGAGAATGGTCAGACTGGTTAGGGCTGAAAGGCTGTAATAAGCACATAATAATAACACTCCATAATCGTAAATGTCCTACAGCAGACAGAGAAGACTTAATTAGGTTCCAATCCTGTCAGCCAAGAGCAAGTACCTGAGGCTACTGTGGGCACAGACTGAATGAAACCTGGCAGTTTAAAGATAAGGATGCTGCTGCAACAGACAGACATTGTTGTATCAGAAACTGTTGTCAACGACATGAAACTATTGACCCAAGATACCCTGTTGCACCATTTCAGGCTGTTAGTGATAATGGACAGGAATTGCAAAGGTTCTTTTGCACATATTTGCCCCCTCAATACTGATACAGCTTGGTTTGAATTATGGTTACAGTTGTCAATCTTGTGCAGTCATGAACCAAAATCGCCTCATAGAATCCTTGCCATGAATAGCTGTTCTAAAAGCAAAGGGTACTACCCAGTATTAGTGTAGTGGTGTATTATGACATGTCTGGTGAGAGTATATATACACTGTATATATTAAGTAAATATACTCAGCAAAAAAAGAAACGTCCCTTTTTCAGGACTATGTATTTCAACAATAATGTTGTAAAAACCCAAATAACTTTTCAGATCTTCATTGTAAAGGGTTTAAATAATGTTTTCCATGCATGTTCAATTAACCATAATCAATTAATTAACATTAACCTGTGGAATGGTCGTTAAGACCTTAACAGCTTATAGAAAGTAGGCATTTAAGGTCACAGTTCTAAAAACGCAGGACACTAAAGAGACTTGTCTACCGCCTGTAAAAAACACCCAAAGAAAGATGCCCTACAGGGAGACAGGAAGGACAGCTGATTATCCTCGCAGTGGAAGACCACGTGTAACAACACCTGCACAGGATCGGTACATCCGAATATCACACCTGCGTGACAGTTACAGGATGGCCACAACAACTGCCCGAGTCACACCAGGAACACACAATCCCTCCATCAGTGCTCAGACTGTCCGCAATAGGCAGTCCATGAGGAGGAGATGCACTGCAGTACTTCAAGCAGCTGGTGGCCACACCAGATACTGACTGGTACTTTTGATTTTGAGCCTCCCTTCATTCAGGGACACATTGTGAAACATTTTTAGGTTAAGTCTTATGGTGTTGACTCTTTTAGTGTTCATACAAATATTTACACATTAGGTTTACTGAAAGTAAAAACAGTTGAAAGTCAGTGCATTGCGTGGAAGGTTCCCCTGCTTAAGTCAGCCCATGTCCAGGCTCGTCTGAAGTTTGCCAGGGACCATCTGAATGATCCAGGGGAGTCATGGGAAAAAGTCCTGTGGGCAGATGAGACCAAAGTAGAACTTTTTTGTTGTTGTGTTTGGAGGAAGAAGAATGCTGAGTATCGTCCCAATAATACCATACCTACTGTGAAACATGGGGCTGGAAGCATCATACTCTGGGGGTGTTTTTCTGCAAAGGGGACAGGACGACTGCACTGTATTAAGGAGAGGATGAACGGGGCCATGTACTGTGACATATTGGGCAAAATCCTTCTTTCCTCAGTCAGAGCATTAAAGATGGGTTGTGGCTGGGTCTTCCAACATGGCCATGACCCAAAGCATACAGCCAGGAAAACCAAGGAGTGGCTCCGTAATAAGCATATGGACTATTTAAAAGCCATATAACAGGCCTTTGAGGGTCAGAAATCTGGCTGATTAGCAAGTGATCAAATACTTATTTGACACAGTAATTCACAAATAAATTGTAAAAAAAATCATACAATCTGGAAAATCTGGATAAATTTCCAGATTTTTCTTTTTAGATTCTGTCTCTCACAGTAGAAATGCACCTATGCTGATGCAAATGCACTATTGTAGACCCCTCTATGATTTCTAGAAGAACTTGCAAAATCAAAGGGTGATCAAATACTTATTGATATATATATATAAGTATTCGCTCGCCAGCCTTCACATGTATATGTCCTTGAGTAACATCCAATTGTTAATCCATAGGGTTTATTATGATGTTGGCCCTCCCTTCGTAGCTATAACAGCTTCTGGAAAAGCTTTCCACAAGATTTGGGAGTATGGGAATTTTTGACCATTCTTTTAGAAGCGCATTTGTTAGGTCAGACACTGCTGTTGGACAAGAAGGTCTGGCTCATAGTCTCTGCTCTAATTCATCCCAAAGGTGCTCTATCGGGTCAGGAAGGTCAGGACTTTAACTTGATTGTGCAGGCCATACATTGTGCAAATGTATTTATGGCCCTTCCTTTGTGCACTGGTGCGTAGTCGTTATGGAACTGGTGTTGACCTGTTTTTCAGGAATTGGCTCGGTCCTTTACTTCCAGTGAAAGGAGCTCTTAATGCTTTAGCATACCAAGACATTTTGGGCAATTTCATGCTCACAATTTTGTGAGAACAGTTTGAGGATGTCCCCTTCCTGTATCAACATACACACCAGTGGGCCATCCTCAAACTGTTCCCACAAAGTGAGCCAACATAATATTAAACCCTATATGGATTCAGAATTGGATGTTACTCAATTTCATATGCATGTGAAGACATGCGAGTAAATACTTTTGGCAATATAGTGTACTTGAAGTTAGTACTTTATGAGTACTTTTTCAATCAAATAATATATTTTAATCATACGAAAAGCTTCACTCATAATGTATTTTTCAACACAGCAGTGTTCTGTTTATTTGAACTGCCAGCTGTCCCTTATTCACATCCAGTCGCTCTTTGTAATATGAACCAAACTAACAAATAAACAAGACGAGTGACAGTAACATACCAATTTATATTAGGGTCGGCTAATAAATGTACAGTGGAAAGTAAAGCAGGAATAAGAATCTAAGATATCACAGGCATAGACTCACTTAAACTGGGCAGCTGATAATTAGGAATAATCCAGCGTGGTCTTATCCCATCCACCTCAAATTGCAATGTATTGTAAGATGTTCTTGTGCTCACCACAGTTGTAAAGTATGATTGTTTAAGTTACTATAACCTTCATGGCGGCTTGAACTCAGCTCACCATTTTCCTCTGACCTTTCTTATCAACTAAACATTGCCGTCTACACAACTGTTGCTTTTTTTTTTTTTGTTTGTTTTTTTTTGTCCCACGTGATCCACGTGTCTATCCATTTGTCTGCTTCCAGGACATAATCCAAATTCAACAGATAATATCTTTCCTTTGTTTCGATATGAATTTTACATGTCAGTCTAACACACACAGTGATATAAAAAATAAATAAGTTCAGATAAGTCTGATTGGCCAAGGCTTAAGCAGAATCAATTTATAATGAGATGCACCATGTTCGTGTTAAAACAGAAAATAGCATTTATATACTCTGCATAGATGACAGTTTTTAAAGATGTTAACATTATTTCTGTTAACTAAACAGTGTATTAACCCTTATATGTATAAGCTTGATAATAGTGATCAAAGTCACACAACAAAATGAGCTAAAAGAACTTTGATGGTGATGAAACAGAAAATAATAAGGATAGTGCTTATATTCCAAATATTAGACAACATTTCAAATTTTTACCCTAAAATTCTTCCCATCATTTAATACATTAAGACTGTAGGAAATGAAATGCGAATTCCATCAATCTAAGTTTACTTACTGTGCAAATAAGTATCGTGAAAGTGGAGAATACAGTATTCCAAAACACTTTTAAAATAGTGAGAGCTGTGAGATGCAAACAGCACAAATCACTGACAGCAGAATAAATGAACCCATACCTCACATACACCGCTTGTGAGTCATGCCAGAAGAGTTGCTGGGGGTCGTACACTACATTGGGTTAGTTTGAACAAACATAAATGAATCAGAAATCTGTCAGTCACTGTGAACTTTTCAGTGTACAAACTTAGAAAAAGGAAAAGAATAACGATACAATGAAAATGAGGTCATTGTATACAAGTAGATTGCAAAATCATTTACAAAACAGTGATTCACTGTTTTTTTTATGATCGGCTTGAAATAGCCACCAGTTGCTGTCACATAGTAAGTGATATAATTAGCTGCACTACGTCTCTGCAATTATGGTGACACATAATCTCAACCAAAAGCAAAACAATGGAAGTGAGCTGCCAGTTAACTGTGTGTTTCTCCACCAAATGTCAAATCTGGATTTTCAGGCTGGCCCTGAGAATACAAAGACTTTTATCACACTGGTACATTTTTATTAAACACACCTTGAAACACCTTCTCAAGAAGGTCTTTCTAGATCATTTTCAGTGTAAGAAATATGACGTGAATTTTGTCTTTAAGCTAAAAGATTTAAGGTTTACTTATACAGTAATTTAGCTATATGTGAAATTCCTCGCCAATTTCAAAAGTAACAATAAATAAATAAATAAATAAATACAAGAAAAAGTTTAACGAAAACGTCATTCATCAGTGCAATGTTGGGAAAAAATAGCAAAAAGTGTGTGGTTTTGTTAAGAATGAAATACTAATTTGGTGCTTTTTGAATATCAATATAACTAAATACAAAAATAAGTGTTTTATTATTTGTCACTTGTGCTTTACAGCACTCTAAAGTGATTTTTTTTTCACATATCCCAGTTAGGGTCAGAGTGAAGGACCAGCCAGGATACAACACCCCCCTGGAGCAGATAGGGCTAAGGGCCTGGCTCAAGGGTTTAACAGCAGCAACTTGGGTGGGTTTGAACCCCTGAACTTCTGATCAGTAGCCCACTAACTCACAGCCTTAACCATTTGAGCTGCTACTGACCCTATATAAATTAATTAATATGAAGCACAGATGCTGTCACATGTTACCCAGTGAAGGTCATTGTGGCCATGTTGTGAAAGAGGAATTTAAGAAAATAATAAACACAAGAGAATAGAAAATGTAAGGTGTCTTCATACAATGACTTACAGTATCATTATTTGCATTTAGTTTATGTAAATAAGTTTAAATAGTAAATGGTACATTAAATAGTTAATTATTGTAGTTTAAATAACAATGTAAATTTCTAAATAAGCCCTCAGCAGTAATAGGTAGGATAAGCCTGTTACATAATTATTATTTTTTTATTTTAAAGCTGCATACAACTGGAAAATCAATTTTATGCCTCCACCCAATAGAAAAAATATACCAGACAATCTTCATTAATTTAATGTCACTGTTTTAAAAAATCTTTTCTATTATGTGACTGAAAGGTGGTTAGAAGAATAAGTATATTTGAAGATATAGAGTAAGAACAGCAAAAATGCATTGTCAACCTCATTAAATATTCCTTCATTTATTGTTGATTGTATACAATTTATTTTTTCTAAAAGGAAAAGGCTCATGAAAAGAGTGAAGTGCACTTCAGTGTTATTTAGTTTAGATTTCTTATCTTATGATTTACAGAGAACCTGAAAATCATCATCACAGCTTTCTTTCTTGGGGATGAGGTGTGTTAAAAGTATAATATAGTTTGTTATTTCCGTTTTTAGTTTACTTCCAGCTGTTTCTCTGGTCCCAGGACATTTTCTGTAGATGGACACTTCTTCTTCTGGCTTCCTTTTTTTTGGCTCCCTGAATATTGTGACATGCGCAAACTGTCATTTAAAGAGCTGATTGTCCGTCGTGATGCCCTGTTAAGGCTGGTTCGGAAGTTTTCTCCAGCGAAATAGTATAGGAGGGGGTTCAGACAGCTGTTAGCAGCAGCCATGCACAAAGTAATGACCAAAATCTTGAGCAAGTATGTTTCCTGCTCGGTATTCTCTGATGCAGCGGCACGCAGATGAAGTGTCCGGACTATATGGTATGGTGCAAAGCACAGCAGGAAGGTAGTGAGAATCACAACGATTAGGCACAGAGAGCGCCGGCGCTGGGCATTATTTTTCTTTTGTATCCTCTGTCTTGCAAATAGTTTTTGGATGATACGTCCATAACAGCCCAGGATGATAATAAATGGCATCAAGAATCCAAAGATCAGTCCCACATAATTGAGCTTCTCCACTCGTTTCCAGTCCGTAGTGTTTTTAATTTCAAAACAGCTTATTTTCGTATTACTCTGAGTACTCCCTGTCAACAGAAATGGAACAGACATGACTGCTACGAACACCCAGATGCAAAAACATGCCAAACTGGCCCGTCGTGTAGTCACCAGGGTCCTATTTCGAACGGGATGAACGACCGCCAGATAGCGCAGTACGCTTAGACCAGTGAGAAATAGCACACTGGTATAGAGATTAACATAAAAAGAGAATACACACCAGCGACATAGCACATCTCCAAAATCCCAGTGACATTCCCTAAAGTAGTAAATCAGGCGAAAAGGCAATGTCAAGGTGAAGGAAACATCAGAAATAGCTAGGTTGGTCATGAACACAATGTTGGCAGTCTTCTTCGTCTGCCTCAGGAACACAAACAGAGCAACCAAATTAGTGAAAAATCCAACTGGAACCATTATGGTATAGGTGATGGTGTATGCTAGGTATTTGAATTCAGTGCAGCTGGTTTCATTCAGAGATTCATTTTTCATTGTGATTGGTGTATCTAAGGAAAAGAAAGGAAAAACATGATTAAAATCTAAAACAATTCATCAGCAGGCTTTGTCAATTCAGTTTAATCTGATTTTGGTTAAAAAGCGAAAGGCTAACAACAAGAGCAGTAGCCTGTAGCTGTTTCAGAAAGGCCAAATTATTGTTCTAAGATTAATATTATTGGAATTATATTAAGATGTTTTTAATCTGTTTTAAAACATGGAACGACATTGCTAAGCCATCAAATTTGTGGAAAAAGTGTGGTCAAAAAAAAAAAAATATGAATGACCATGTTTGTACTTAACACTTAGTAAAGTTGCAACAAAATTGAAAGTAGAAATTAATGTTTAATAGTGAAAGTAAGACCGTTTTGACATGCAAATGCAATGGGATTTCAGAACTGGGACTAAACAGCTGTGTGCCAGTGAGAAAATCGCTCGTTAGTGAGCCTTCGAGTTTACTAGAGAGCATAAAAATTGGACATATTGAAAAAAATTAGAGCAATGGAAAAAGATCATGTGGTTTGATGAGTTTGGACTGACCCTATTCCACAGCGTGAAATAGAACCTATCTCCTGTGAAAGAGAGGTTTTGAAAGAATAAAATTTTTACACATGAATTGGTCACCACATTGCAAACTGCAATTCATTCTAATGGCGGCTGAATGAAACATTAGTATGTGCAACTTTATTTTTTGGCCAAGCAGTGTACAATGATATGATTAAGATTAATGACTTCTTTTATTATGAAACAGCTGATATGACAGCAGGATTGCTAGCTCTACTTAACAAAAAGCATAAAACCAAAACTAAAGTCAGTAGTGAGCCAAGAGCAGTATTTGTGGAGGTGGTCTGGAACTTGTGGCCAAACCTACAAACATTAGGTTTGTAGTATAAAGAGTGGTATATGTATATAATTCATTATTAGTAGTGTTTGGTATAAATGTGTTTAGCATAAATGCATTTTTCATCTGCAAATAATTTTTACAAGTACAATATCATCAGCCTTCCTGGGAATACACTAGTTCCAGTTTACCCGAGAAAACAAACTTTACTTTCATTTAATTACAAGTGCCTGGCATGCTATTGCCACTGGAACACTGACAGATATGTTTTATGGTCAAATTACAAAAAAATAGAATGTTTTGGCAATAAATGACTAAAAAGGGGGTAAAGAGGTGTTGGATTTTTCTTCCTTCAAAAGTCTTTCAGACCTTTTTTATGATACATGGAATAATGGGCTCCATGAAGTACCATGAAATATTAAACGAACATCTGGCGCCTCTGAAATAAAGCTACAATTCCAGTTAATTGCAGCAGGACAGTGGTCTAAATCATACAGAAAAAAAGGTCTTAGTCCCCTGTCCAGGGACCTGTAGTGTTTAAGAGATTATGTAGTAAGGAGTGCTTTCAGATTCCTCGTTCTGTATTCTTCAACAAGTTTTAATGGACTTTATGTCTAGGGACTGGGATAGTCATTATCAAAAGTTTGATCCTGCAATCATTGAACCATCAAGCCTTAGTAAACATAGCACAAAATAGTCTCAGTCTTATTTCCTCCAAACTTTCTTCCTCATGGCTCACTCTTAGGAATTCTTTTGTTTTCTTGATTTCGTCACTTTTAGTCTGCTTGTTAATAGGTAACCCACTGTAAAGTGATCTGCAATGTGCATAAAAATACAGAAACTGACAAAATGTATTTCTCATTTATGTAGTGTAAACAAAGCCTAAACTAATAAAATTACTTGTAGCCTTCTTTAGCCACTGATTTCTTTAACTCCTGTGCCACACCTGTAAGACCAGTGGAATTTGACTGATGTGGCATCTGACATTTTTTGCTCCTACAATTAGAAGGTGTGACAAGTAATAACAGAACTAATGCCATAAATGAACTAATGGCAGTATAGACCCAGTGGTTACAGTCTTGACCTAATGTACAGTATGTACCTGCACTGCCAAGCTGTCAGGTCCTTTCAGCTGTATGTACCAGCGCTGCCAAGCTGTCAGGTCCTTTCAGCTGTATGTACCAGCGCTGCCAAGCTGTCAGGTCCTTTCAGCTGTATGTACCAGCGCTGCCAAGCTGTCAGGTCCTTTCAGCTGTTCCAGTGAAACTGCGCTGTAGCTAATCCAGTATTCTGACTCCAATAACAAGCTAAGCCTGTATTATGATTTCAATAACAACAAAAAGAATATAACAAAAATTTTTGGAGTTTCCTGGCAAAAAAACGAAGCAAGTCTGACGATCCGAATCTTCAAAAAAACTATGGCAATTTCTCTCAGATTCTCAGTAAAATATACCGGTAAATTTCCTTATAAGACCATACACATTGTACATGAGGCTGCTCATTTGTTTTTAAAGTCTTGTTACACATACCAAATAGTTTTATTAACTTTATGTTATAGTATTAATTTGAAAGTGGAAAGTAGATTGTATCTTATGGTTTACTTAAGACTTCTGTGCAGTAATATATATTCATTATCCATTTTAGGGAAAACAACAGTTGTTGAGTGCTTAGGCTATTCTTGATACAAATAATTTCTGCCTGTATTTCTACCAAAATAGTAGTAAAGAAAATAAATTTAGGTGATTGGTTTTTATTCAATTTTAACCTTTTTTTGACAAAGATGTTAGATAAATGTTTAGAAACCTCCTGCACATTTTCCAGAACTTTCTGGAAATCTGTGGTGAATTCAAATGTTGTTTGTTCTTTGGAGCTATCGTGCTAATCTCAAATGATTCGCCCAGATTTATTCTACCTATTTCTTGAGAATTTGGTAGAACAAAAGAATTCCGAATAGATTGTACAACAGAACACTGTGGAAACCCCACAGGATGGGAGTAACTTTACAGCCTTACAGGTGTGTACATTTTCTCCTGAAGTACAATCAAGTTCAATTTAATTTCTTGGAGAGAGAGAGAAGAGGGGGGGTGGGGGGCGGGTTTGGGGTGCCTGTTCGACCGCTTCCAATGCAAATCTAATGGAAATACGAGTTCACCATACCGAAGAACAAGAAAATTCATGCAAATGCTTTAGCTAAGTAAATACACGTATCAACATGGTGATGCGTACATAAATGTGAAAAACAACGCGCATATAGTATATATACTATACTATTTATATATTTATACATACTTGATATTATATATACATCATTGAGAATTGAGAATTTTACGGGAAAGTTAATGTTACATCACGCCCCCTATCGGTGGAATAATTCCGCCACACAAGTCTGTTCCACCAAACAGCCCCGGTCCTGAGCGTTAATGTTTAAATGGTGTCTTTTAGTTCCCAAAAAAAAACATGCCGGTAGAGTGTTTGAAGAAGTGTGTGTGAATGAGAAAGTGTGTTTGTGTGTGTGCGTGTGTGTGTGTGTGTGTGTGTGCGCGCGCGCGACTCTGACCAGGATGAACGGATGAATGAAAATGCTATTATTATTATTATTATAAGCTTTTTTTGTCCCACTCACCTCCCATTACCGCCATCTTCTTCCTCAGCAACAGAGTCTGAAGCGCGGTTAACCCTGATGCGCAAGAAGCATGTCACAAGTCCTAGTGGTTAACAACCCAAGTGGACATTTCCTCTCCAGATCAGCTGTTTACACTCGTCTTCGGTTCGGCGCGCACAGCGTTGTGTTGTTCCACAGCATGCAGATAGACAGTTATTCCGCAGTAAGTAGACGCACAGGTATGTCCTGAACCAGGCACTTCACTGGCAGTTCTCTGGAAGTGCTCTGTGTTCTCCTCCCTTTATCATTTTTTTTTCAACTGACAACTTTCACTTTGCCAAGTGATGAGCCCAGCGGCTGTACAACTTTATTCACTACTGTAGCAGCGCTGTCTACTGACGAAAATTGTATTAATTTCCCCATGCAAAAGCATGCTTAAAATATCCTAGCACAAGTTTACAGGATCTGTTCACCAGATGTGTTTTATAGCCATCAAAAAACAAACAACTTTTTGAAAAAAAAAAAAAACTTTAAGCTTGCATTCTTTTAAGTTTAATGAGCATAAATATTTTGTTGGCTTGAATGTTTTTTATTCAATTTTGTAAAAACTATATTAATTTTTTAAAAAAGCATCATTTTAGGCCATTAAAGAAACACTATCTGACCCAAAGTTTGTAAGCCCCAGCACATCACACTCATACCAGGGGGTATCAAAAATGTTCGAGATTTGTGCGCCACAGATCTAGTCGCTTTCACCTTACGTCCTCCCTCAGATGCCTTTAAATACCTAGAAGTAGAATTCACTATTGGTGTTCTGGCTCTGGGGGTCGAATTTGAAATGCACGATGCAGTGAATGTCAACAAAAGACAATCAGCATGCACAGATCATCTGGCAGATCATGGCACTTGTAATTAGATGAAAGGCAACATGTTCAAATCACACATGAGGATTGCCTGGACTTTTACATATGACACACCAGTGGCAAAAAATATTTTGTGGCTTGTTTTCCGACGATCATCATGCACAAGTTGCCGTATGGGTTCGTAATTTTTGGGGGTTGAGCTCGTTGAAGGTTTTCCTGGTCATGTTCCAGTGATGTTCTTCCTCTCTTGCAGTGCATGTGCCGCTCAAAACACCTCAAACGACTTGCCGAATCATGTGAAATGTCCCTGTGGCAGATTTGCCCAGTTTCACACAGAATTTCACTTTTACTCTTTGTTCTAATTTGCTGTCAATGTACACAAAATGCTGTCTTTTGGCACACTAACTTATGAAGATCAGTGCTTCCTGTGATTGTGCCTGCAGCTTTGTGCTGCCATCTGTTGGTGTGTTGCAAAACTAGTCTCGAAACTTTCTGGTACCACCCCATGTGTTTATTAAAAAACCTATTTCAGAATATTATTAGACATCCTATACAGCTTATTTTTCAGCCACTATAATACATTATACCATAGGGTTTTACAAATGTCTGACTCCACTATCAGGAATAGTTTACATTCTTCATAATCAATTCAAAATGTATTACACCTCATGTCTCTTTTCAAAATACTCTGTGACAGTCTTGTCCTGTGTGCTTTACCTTGTGGGCAGCAGGCACAACTAAAAGCAACAATTTCTTTCAAAAATCTCATACTCTTCACTTAAAGAGGACCATGATAAGGGATTCAGTATCAAGCTTTGCTCCTTAATTCAATTCAATTCAATTAAGTGTTAGGTGGCTGTAAGTTCAACATAACAGGACAGGTGTTTAAGTTATATGGAGTCAATTTTGTTTGATTTTGTTTGTTTGATTTTTGGGAATTTCTGGCCTAAACTATTGGGTGCCTGCAGTCACAAGCTATGAAAGTCCAAAACCATCTTCATTGTAGGGTGGAACCATCTCCAGTCACCAAGCGCATCCCAAGTGGCCTTCATGCGTCAAGATCTCCAACCAGAAGCGGGACTCCAGAATGAGTCAGATAGGTTTGGAGGGCAGAGGGACTAAAACAATGGATTAGGAGCTGGAATGAAACCACTCATTGACCAGGTCAAACCCTTAACCTCTGCTAGTTCTATACTGTAGCTGTAAAGCACTAGCACTGGAACTAGTGATACTGTAATGTCTTCTTAAAAATAATTGGATTGTATAAGATAAACAAATGTAAATGTTGTATTTGTTTAATAACCAAATAGTTACAATAATTCAGAAAATCATGCAAAAACAATGCAAACATATAAAATACACTATGTTAAAATCGATGCACACCCCCATTACAAATTAACCATTTTCAGTCATTTAAAACTTCCCAGTTGTTTTTGTTGCTTGATGCAGGCCAATAATTTAACCTTCTGAAATGGTGACTTTATTTTTATTTTTTTGACCAAGCAGTGTAAAAGAATTTACATATTATTCTATACTAGCCTGAAATACAACTGGAATTTGGTAACAAAATGACACAAATTATCTGTGCATATACAGTTAATATACAATATAAGTATATAAACAATGGCAAACGTTTCATAATTTTCCCTCTTCACAACACCACCATGAATCAAAATCTCACTCACTCATCTTCTATATCGCTTTATCCTGTATTCAAGGACGCTGGGACCTGGAGCCTATCCCAGGAGACTTAGGGCACAAGGCAAGGTAGACCCTGGACAGGGTGCCAATCCATCACAGGGCACACACACACACTCACAAACATACTACAGGCAATTTGGGAACGCCAATTAGCTTAACCTGCATATCTTTGGACTGTGGGAGGAAACCGGGGTAACCTTTTAGGAAACCCACCAAACACGGGGAGAACATGCAAATTCCATGCACACAGAGACAGGACTCGAACCCGGACTCTGGACGTGCAAGGCGCCAGTGCTACGAAATGCAAATAGAATGTCAAAAGTTTATTCACAGAACAAAATATATTAAAAAGACCAAAAGACCTAATTAAATACAAATTACACATGTGATTCTATCACTGAGCCCCATGAGAACTACATGATGGGGACAAGATGTGTGTAGGTGACAATAGGTTATATATCATAAGCCATTTACATGTTCTACATACATCCAACAGTGAATTTGTGAAGTAGAAAAAAAACTCTATGAAACAAAAAGTGGAAACATGATACATTTAAGTGAGCTCAGGGGAAAAATATAAGGAAACACTAACACATACCTGACATGACCAGCAAGATATCAAAACCAGTTTGGGAAGGAGTTCTTGAAACGAGTCTTACAGAGCTTGAATTTAAGAGTATGACACAATTATAACAACTACAGTCCTGTGATTGGTTAAGGAGGTTATTAGTCAGAGACACAAAGATGTAAAGGGTAATTCCAAACTACATCTCAATGAAAATAATATTTACAAGGCATTCCAAAAAATCTTATTTCGTGAAAGAGTCAAATGCCTGAATGTAAATGTAAAGAGTGTTGGGAAGATAAAAAATTGATTATCCAAAACAAATTTTGGATATTTTTTGCATTGTCATAAAGCATTACATTTGTTTGAGCACACCTTGCTCATCAAATACAATTCTTTTGTCTACAAGAACTGGGAAACTGGACAGAATTGAGGGCAATATGAACCCTAGTTCATCTTGTTACCATACGATGATCCCAAGCACAATTACAATTTTCTATATTGTAGTTGTTCAGATCTAAGAATAAAAAAGACACAGACCTCAGTACAGCTGGAAATCAGCAGCAGTTGTGGGTTATCAACAGTTTCCTTTAAAAAAAAATTCCCACCAAGAGGGATGGGCACAAATATAATGATCCAGATGTACAAAGCTGATAAAGACATAACTTTACAATCATTGCAGCCTCAACTTGCTCTAACAAGAAGTAACCCAGGGAGTAAAGAATACGTGTGCACATAATTTTTACCACTTTCTGACAGGAACCAGACTGTTGTTGGGATCAATTGACAGCCTTTAGGAGTTCCTTGTAAGGAACAACAAAAAAATATAGGGGTTCTGTGTTTTATGTGTATAACATATATTCAGGGGGTAATAACAAGATTAACAACACTTCCCCTTCTACGTGGGGTAGAAAAGATTCTTGTTCATTGTCTGATTCATAGCTGGTTTCATGAATTAAAAACAAGTCTTATAGAGGACAGGCTACTCAGGTTTGTGACACTATAAGGAATATTTTATGTGGAAATTGATTTATCTAGTTAAAAATGTATTTCTTAGGAAGAAATTTTTTTTTAGTTCTTGTTTCGACAGCTTGGCAGGCTGGACAACAATTGTTCAGTGTGGCTCAAAGTGAATTCAACTAGTGGTTGATAACCTTAAATAAAAACCACAAAGAAGGAGATACATCACTACTTTTGATAAAATGTAAACAAATGTGAACAGATACAACAACACAATAAAGTTTAAATGAGCTTAAAGATTGTCTCTATTTACATTCCTCTCCTTATTCAAGCATGACTCTTTTTAACTGTTGCTTAACTGTTTAAGCAACCATGTGGCACATGCTATTATATAAATTTTTTTGTGAATACATGGAAACGGCACTTACACAAGTTACACACTAAGTTACAATGTACTGCGTTGAACCAGTACTGTTGTTAACTCACTAGTGACTATGAGTTAATGCATTCTGTCACATCATATACCGACTGTGTTATGGTCGTCCCTCATCTAATGACTTTAGCTCATTCCACTTATTTTAGCTTTAACAGACAGTGAAATGTAAACAGATGAACTTCTAGAGTGCCCTGTAAAATTTTAATCAAAACAGATAATAAATCTGTTATAATCTGCATGCACACGCTCCAGTCGATGCTCGTGTTTACTGACGCACACATGCAATCTCACATGTTACTCATTAATGTATGAATTTAATGTATGCGCCATTTAGTGTATGCACCAACTCCCCTCCCAAATGTATAACCAGACACTATTCTGTAAATATTCTGTAATAAATAAAATAAGCATTCATTACAAATATAACCACGAACTATTTAATTTACATTCATATCAAAATATTTTGGTAGCTACATGTATTAAACATGACTTATAAACTCTGTTATAAGAACTTGACAAATTATTTCCATACTTCTTATTTTCTGTATGTATACTAAACAGAAATTGTTTGCCGCATGGTGTGGACATCATGTTCCTTACTGAAAGTCAGAATCTCAAATTTTTCCTGTTCATATGAAGCTCTGGTATTACCTTTTACGTTGTTGCTCTAGTTTAGTTCAGTTTAGTTTAAAAAGTTAGTATTTTTTATACAAAAAAATCCAAATCTCGAAACTTCATACCTGCTTTCTAATGATGTAGAAGGGCATCTGAGTTCACAGTGTGTTGGCTGTATGACAGCAACATCACCTGATTGGTTAATCCTTCTTTTTGACTCCAACCCTTGGCATGGTTCTGACAAATCACAGCTTGACAATGCTACAAAGGTCTGATTGGGTTATCTTTTGATTTATTTATTTTTTTTAGAAAGAGAAACCAACTTGGCCTGACTTCCCATCTGACATGAAGGTACAAGTAAAGCGAAATACCGTATTTCACCACATATTCATGCCATATCATTTGGGGGCTTGCTGTTTTAAACACTGTAAAATACTCTGTAAAAAGCAAAAAAGAGTTGACTGTAAGTAACCGCACAGGGGATTTTAATACCAAAACAAAGCTGTTAAACAAAGTTTATTATTATTATTATTATTCAAATTTGATAAAACATTTTTAATACCTGAGTGTAGCTAGGAAAAGAAAACTATTCTAGGATTGTTCCGATATTATTTATAAAATTTTTGTATTGAAAAAAATACTTTCTCCATGAGTCAACAGGAACATACATTTTTAAAAAATTGAAAAAAATGGAAGCGGTATCTCCCTGAAATGGCCATATTTTATTCAATAGATTTTTTTCCCTTCCTCTTATACATTTTCATTTTCATTAAAATAATAAATGCACCCTTGTATGTTTTATAATAACATATCTAAAGAAAGAACTGTAAAGGAAAAAAGGAGGTTCTCACTGTGTCATAAATCATGTATAAAGAAAAAAAAATGTATATTTGTGGAAATAATATGTTATCCCTATACACTTTTTATAAATTATATATTTTAATCCTAATGTTTTGATGAACCACCTAACATCAAGTAACAAATCCGAAGTAGTTAACATCACCAACATATTTAGATAAAACTCCTTACTAGGTATATGTCACGTATAAAAAGTAACAGAGATGGCCCAGTTGACCTTGATTTGGGATAAAGAGGTATATATAATATCCCAGTAAGTTTCAAGTTGGGTTCATTATTATGGACAAAGAGCATCATTCACAACAAAACTGCTGATCTGGAGAGTGGTAGAAGATGTAATAAAATAATGTAAATCCTCATTTAGATCTCTGGGATGACCACAATTGATTACAATTCTTGTGCATTTGTGTCAGACAGAAGAGTAACTGTTGTTTGGGTAACTGTAAATGCAGGATGTCAATGCAGGATGTAATCCAAATGTAAGCAGTAACAATCCACTGAGAGGGATGGCACCACAACATAAGACTTTCAGTGCTAATGTACAGTATTTTCAATGTGCAAACCTGAGGTGACAGGGACAAGTCCCATAACATTAGAAGAAAACTTGAGTGTAACCAAACTTAAAAGGAAGCACATCCTCATTTGAGTGATACCTGATAGTGTGACTATAAATAAATCCCTTTAACCGTGCTATTGTATAACAGGAAATTCACTGTCCTATACTCATGTATCCAGGCACTAAATCAAACAGAACGAACTCCAGAATTAATATGCTGTTGTTATTTTTTGTGCTAGGTATTATTTTGGCCCACTCACCTTCCATGCTTGACCTCTCCTTTATCTCTTCTTCCTTAACAACAATTGCTGTGTGGTTAAACCTGAGGTGCAAAGAGCATATCAAAAAGTCCTAATCGTTACAACCCAAGTGAACATTTCCTCTCCAGATCAGATGTTTACACTCAATGTATGAAATCCACTCGTCTTTGTTTCGGAGCACACAGCGCTGTATTGAGTCTCCTCTTACTTTACACAGCATGCAGACAGACAGTTATTTCGCAGTAAGCAGACGCACAGGTATGTCTTGAACTAGACAGTTCACTTGCAGTTCTCTGGAAGTGCTATGTGTTCTCCTCCCTTTTTTTTTTTTAAACCTTCACTTTCTATTCCAAGTGTTGAGCCCTGCGGCTGTACAACCTTATTCACTACTGTAGCGGTGCTGTCTACTGATAAAATATTTATTAGTTTCCCCTGCAAAAGCATGCTCAAAATATCCTAGCAGAAGTTTACTGAAACTGTGTTCACCAGATGTGTTTTATAGGAATTTAAAAAAACACATAAAAAAATGTTACATTGTTATCAAAGAAGTATGGTGGCCCAAAACATGTATACACTCTTTAATATACAAAAATATATATGCCTCTTTTCTGACGATCAGAGATAGCATCAATTATATAAAAATTTATGGATATACTTTAGAACAGTCAGTGTGCAGCTTGTATAGCACAGATTTGCTGTCCTCTAACAGTAACTCAACATGCAGACTTTATTGTCTAAATAACTGTCAATGAACATGAGTACACCCTAAGTGAACATGTCAAAACTGTATCCAAAGTGTCAATATTTTGTGTGAGCACCGTTGATATCTACAATGCACTATAAATCCTCCAGGGCTGTGAGCTGCACATGTTGTTGCTGGGGTCCTCTTCCACTCCCCCATAATAATATCATAGAGCTGCTGTATGTTAGACACATGGTGCTTCGCCACCCTCAGCTTGAGGATGCCCCACATGTGCTCATTGGGATTCAGGTCTGGAGACATACTTGGCCACTGACAAACACATGAACATGATAAATAGGACTTTGCATGTTTAAAGATGTTCAGCTGTTATCACTTAGAGTTTGCTCACTTTTGTTGCCAGCTATTTTGACAATAATGGCTGTATGTTGAGTTAAGGACAGTAAGTCTATACTTTTATAAAAGCTGCACATTGACTACTCTAAAATACTGTATATCCAAGTTTTCATTTCTATAGCATTGTCCTTTGAGTGGATATACTAAAATGTTTGCTAAAACTAGAGGGGTGTACTCACTTTTGTGAGTGGGTGTGTGTATAGGATTATATTAAAGGATATGTATAACAGATTTTTTTTCTCTACTTTTTTTCACATGTACAGTAGTACAACACGTACAACATGTGCTGTATAGTCCTACACAGTGGCCAGAGGGATTTTGAGCCATTCTTCTTGCAGAATAGTACACTACATGATGCTGGTGGAGGAAAACGTTTCCTGACTCACTCTTCCAAAAAGTGGCTCAATAATATTTAGATCTGGTCACTGTGCAGGCCATGGGGGATGTTTAACTTCACTTTCATGTTCATCAAACCACTCTCACCAGTCTTGCTGTGTGTATTGGTTATCATCCTGATACATGGCACTGCCTTCAGGATACAATGTTTCAACAATTGAATGCACATGGTCCTCCAGAATGGGTTGGTAGTCCTTGGCAGCCCATCTAGCACAAGTATTGAGCCTAGGGAATGCCATGACATTGCAGCCCAAACTATCACTGATCCACCCCCATGCTTCACTCTGGGCATTCAACAGTCTGGGTGGTATGCTTCATTGGGGCTTCTCCACATGTGGGAAAGACAGTTAAGGTGGACTCATCAAAGAACAATACATGTTTCACATTGTCCACAGCACCAACAATGTGTCCTCTTTCGAACTCTGATATCTCACTCATAATGTTGTGTGCATTGCAATATTTTAAGCAAAACTGTGCTACTCTGCTAATAAACCTTCACACTCTGCTCTTACTGGTGGAATGTGCAATAAATGAAAATTGGCCATCAGGCTGGTCAAAGGTTCTTTTAATTACCCCTTACTTTATTATACTATTAGACTTAATGGCAAGGTTTTTAGTTAATAGCTCATAAAAATTATGTCGCTCCAAATAGTTTTACCATATTATTGTAAGGCAATTTTATAAGTTGTCTAGTTAATTACTATTATAATGTATAAACATTTTTAAATAGCAATTATTTAAAAAATTAAGTGGCTTCAAATAGATTTTTTTCAGGTTTCTTTTTCTTTGTTTGTTTGTTTGTTTTTGTTAATGTAGTAGCTTTTATGAAGCTTAGAAGAAGACTAGTTGCAATAAATTGTGCAATAAAACTTTTTAAATTGTCAACTGTAACAAATTATATTTAAAACTTTGAAAATATCCTGGCCATACTCCCTTGAGAAATTACTGTAAGTATTAAACATAAGAAATGATGTCATCCCAGCAAAGTTCCCAAATCTCCATAGATATAAATACATGTACAGTGGAACCTCGGATTACGAGTAACGCAGTTTACAAGTGTTCTGCAAGACGAGCAAAGATTTTTTATAATATTTAACTTGATAAACGAGCATTTTCTTGGTTTACGAGCACCGAGTATCATGTTTCACGCATGCGCTTCTTGTTGAGACGCCGAGCGTCACGTGATCACAACTGAGCCAACGTTTTTTCTCTCTCTTGCGCTGCGGAATTGTCTCCCCTGCTGGGTCTTAGTGTTTGTTTCTTACTGGTATAATCAACATCTGTGCACGCATGTACTGTTTACTATAACACTGTGACTACGTGTGTGTGAAACATATTTTATTATGTGTTCGGAAGCGCGTGTGTACAGCGCGTGTACTGTTTTTTTATAACACACGTGTGGGCGCGCGAGTAGGGCAAAAGAAATTCTTAATACAGAGGTTAAAAATCAATTTTCTTCCTCATCGCGGTGTGTGTGTGTGTGTGTGTGTGTGCGCGGGTGTGTGCGAGCGTTAGACACTGTGCCGGCTGTGTGTGTGTGTGTGTGTGTGTGTGTGTGTGTGTGTGTGTGAAACCCTCATTCACAAACACACACACGCGCACAGAAATGAAGGCAAGAGACACACACTCTGCTCTCTGTCGCAAATCTTTTCAGTGGTGATGTGCTGGGTCATTTATTTGTTTGTTTTACTTTACAGCAGTGATTCTGTTAGTTTGCACTCACACAAGTGTCTTTAGCGATGTCTATTGCTTTTAGATAAAACAGTGTAGCGGGAGGGAGACGTTGATTTATGACCTCTGTTTACGGAAGTGTAGTCTAGTGCGGGAGATGCATTGTGGGTAATGCAGTCCGGTGTGTGTGAACGCGAATGTGAGATTTAAGTTAGGATATTGAGCCTGAGTTTTGTTCTTCAGTAGTTTTTTAGTTGGATTTAAGTGCAGGATCCACCCGAAAGTTTGTACTATAACCTGACACTGCAGAAAATAAAAGAACGGGCATCGACGAGTTTGTCCATCTCATCATTACACAAGCATGGATTAACGGCTGTTACGCTGTCGCGAGCAACATAAAAAAAAGCGGAGAAGCTTTAATAATTTAGAACAGAACAACAGTCTTTCTGTTAATGTGTGTGTGAGTGTGTTTAAACGAGAGAAGAAAGTTTTAATTTCCACTGTAAATACATTCAATATGTATTTTTAAACTTATATTCCTTTAAACATCTTTGTTATGTAAACTTTTAAGACAAGATTTGTTGAACATAAATCATAACTAAACTAACCTGAGAGAAGAACATTCTAATTTTTTTTCCATCTTCAGTTGACTTCCAAATACAAAACAAGGTCAAAAAGTGGAAGTGTTTGGAAACAGGTGGAATCTTTAACAAATATTGTTCTTGAGACTTATTACTTTTGCACTGGCTTTCAGTCCTTTAAGGTCAAGAAACAACTTCTGAAAAACTTTAAAAAGTGTATTTAAGTATTTGCATTACCTTAGGTTGAGAGCATATATTATGCCCATCAGCAAAGCACAGCACCTTGGCATATGCTTTCCCAACAGAACTTTTGTTCCCTCCACCACAATAGTTGCCATCCAGTGGTCAAATCCAGGGGTGGATTTGACCACTGATGATATAAGAACAGATTTGGAAGAGAAAACCACAATGAAAACATCAAAATGAAATAAAAAAATAAAAAACTTTTTTTAACAACAGGATTTTTAGTACACTCACAATTTTCCCTCAAAAATACTTGAACAATAAATAATGCTTTTCCCATCAGCTCTCTTGCTGAGCAGATTTCTCAATGAAACACAATAAAACAAGTTCAATTTCATTACTTTAGTTTATCTATTAGATGTAAATTAAATGTTACTTACCATGAAATATTGTTTTTATCAAGTTTGGTTAACATACAAGTCTGCCAACACACAATCTCACCACCAGAACATGTCCAGGCATGTTACATGGGTAGGAGACAGAATTTGTAATCCTGAAGTCAATGTGGAGGAAAATTATCTAAATAAACTTTTTAAAGTTAAGTCGACTTAAATTGGTTTGAAACTTAAAGTTTAAAACTTAAAAGGTTCATCTAAATCAATTAAATACATTTTTTAACTTGCATTACATACTGCACACACACAGACATAAGTGGTGTTTAGGTATCTAGGCACTGAATTAAACTGTTTAATGATGTCTCCTGAGTGTTTATCATGACAGATATGAAACAACTTGCACCAAATCCAGCACAACAGCTCTAATTTTCAAATAAAATACAGTGGAACCTCGGATTACGAGTAACGTGGTTTACGAGTGTTTTGCAAGACGAGCAACAATTTTTAATAATTTTTTACTTGAAAAACGAGCATTGTCTTAGTTAACGAGCACCGAGTATCATGTTTAACGCATGCGCTTCTTGTTTTAACAACGAGCGTTACGTCATCACAAGTGAGCCAACGGTTTTTCTCTCTCTTGCAGCAGAATTGTAGGTAATCGTCTCTCCTGCTGGGTGAATACACACACGCGCTGTGTGTGTGTGTGTGTGTGTGTGTGAGATGTGCGTGTGCGCGCGCACACACACACACACACATTAACGGAGAGACCGTTTTTAAAACCGTTTAAAAATTAGCAAGGAACATCGCTAGTCACACTCGCGTATGAGTGCATACTAACGGGATTACTACTGTAAAGTAACGGGATTACTACTGTAAAGTAAAACAACAACAACAACAACAACAAAAATTAAACAGCTTCTCACCTTTGAAAACAGTCGCGACAGAGAAGAGTTTGTGTGTTTATTTGGCAACCTAAGAGGAGGGGAGCTGTAAAGCCGAGACCTATCGTCTCCCCTGCTGGGTCTTAGTGCTTGCAGTGTTTTTGAGTGTGTGTGTTTAGGTCTGTGTAAGGCAGAGAGTTTGTGTGTTTGTTTGGCAACCTGAGAGAAGGGGGCGGTAAACGTGAGCGAGCCCCCCTTCAGCCCCCCTCCTCTCAGGTTGCCAAATAAACACACAAACTTCTCTCTGTCGCGATTGTTTTCAAAGGTGAGGAGCTGTTTAATTTGTTTTTTTTTGTTTTGTTTTTGTTGTTGTTTTGCAACATCAGCAGTGATCCTGTTAGTATGCGCTCACGTGAGTGTGACTAGGAATGTTCCTTGCTAATTTTTAAATGGTTTTAAAAACGGTCTATCCGTTAATGTGTGTGTGTGTGTGTGTGTGCGCGCGCGCGCGCACATTTTACACACAAACACTCTGCATGCACAAACGAAAACCCTTATCTGTCGAGGTTTAATTTTACATTTTTTTAAGGTAAAGTACAGGTTAATTTGTTTTATTTTTACTTTATATTTTGTATTAATTATATTTATGTATTTATTTTTTGGGCTGTAGAATGAATAATTTAAGTTTCCATTATTTTCTATGGGAAAATTAAATTTGGTTTAAGAGTGTTTTGGAATACGAGCCCACTTCCGGAACGAATTAAGCTCGTAATCCGAGGTTCCATTGTATACTACAACCAGTTACAGTTACTGATTGTTACACACACCCACTCCGCGACCAGCACTAGGATCCGGAAGTAGAACGGTCACAAAACAGGAAGCATAAAAGAAGACAAGATGGCGCCTCACATTGCTCAGTCATTGAGTTCGCCCATGTCGGTTCAGATTGTCCGTCTGCCATTTTGTGAGTACTCACTTTCTTGGGTCTACTTTCTGATTCTAGTATGTGTTTATAGGACACGGGTTAAATTTGTGTTTTTCCCTTGCTCCCCTTTTGTGAGAGTCCTTAGACTAAATCAGGTGGTTACCCTGCCTACTCGCTTACTTCCACGTTTGGGTTTACCATCCACGCTACAAAGGGCTAACCGCTAAGTGCTAAGTCTTCCGATCATCCCGGTTAGTTTCAAGACAGAATGACTGGGCCAAATGCAGTAAACCCAGCGGATTATGCGCACCTTTTGTGATGTGGTTGATCGGCATGCTGAGCTAAACAACCAGCTAAACGGAGAGTTTGCTACTCTTCGTCCAAGCGTCCAAGAGGTCGCGGCCTTGCGCCGTGAGGTGGCGGAGCTTCGGCAGGAGAACGCGGCCCTTCGCGAGGCTGTTGCTAGTGCGGCTAACTGGCCTCCCATCGCGGCGGCTGCAGCACTGCCCCCTCTCCCCCCTCCAACTTTTGATGTCTTTTCTGCTTTTCCGGATAAATGGGATGGCACGGACCGGAGATGCAGTGTTTTTGCTCTCGACCTGGTGTTTGAGTTTAATACCACCAAATACTCTACTGATCGATTGCGCATTGCTCTCCTTGTCTCGTTGCTCCCGGGGCAGGCAGCTGAGTGGGCCACGGCAGTTCTTCGTGCTCATTCCGATACCGCCCATTCCTACAACGAATTTACCCGCTAGTTAAAGTTAACATTTGAACACCCTGTGGGCGAGGTGGAGACCGACACCAAGCTGTACCACCTGCGGCAGGGAGGTTCATCCGTGAGCCGCTACACGGCTGATTTCCGCACTCTCACCGTGCAGACGGTGCTAAAAAGACGAGCTAGCCGGCCAAGAGCTTCCTGCCTCTCCTGCCTTCCCCGCCTCATCACCCCTCCGACCTGCCGATCGAACTTCAGCCAGGCTCGAATTCCCGCAGTCATCTATACTCCCTTACACCCACCGAGACACGAGCGATGGAGGAGTACGCCCTTCGCCAAGGTACCATCAGGCCCCTTCTCCTCGCCCGCTACCGTGGGGTTCTTCTTTGTAAAGAAAAAAGGGGGTGAACTTCGTCCATGTCCAGACTATCGGGGGCTAAACAACATTACCATCAAAAACCGACACCCACTGCCTCTTACCAACTCTGCCCTGGACGCCCTCTCTGGTGCCTCCATTTTCACGAAGTTGGACCTTTGGAGCGCCTACAACTTGGTGCGTATCAGAGAGGGCGATGAGTGGAAAACGGCCTTCATCACTCCCACTGGCCATTATGAAAGTCTTGTCATTCCCTTCGGACTCTGCAATGTCCCCGCCGCTTTTCAAAGTTTAATAAACGATGTCCTTCGGGACATGTTGGGGCAGTGGGCATTTGCCTACCTTGACGACATCCTAATCTACTCACGAACAGTTAAAGAATATACCCAACACATCAGGGCGGTCCTTAAGAGATTGCTCGCCCATCAACTGTAATATAAGTTGGAGAAGTGCGCCTTTCACGAGCGCTCCACCACGTTCTTGGGCTTTGTCATCTCGCCCCAGGGTGTGGCCACGGACCCGCAGAAACTAGAAGCTTCAACGGTCCCTCGGGTTTGTGATTTCTATCGTCGCTTCATCCGGGACTACAGTACAGTTGCAGCACCCCTAACTGCCCTAAAACGCCCATCATCTCATCACTTCTACCTCAACTCCACCGCCATCTCTGCCTTCTGCCAATTATGTCATCGTTTCACCACTGCTCCAATCCTTCTCCATCCAGACATCAACAAACCATTCGTTGTGGAAGTGGACGCTTCGGATGTGGGCACCGGAGCTGTTCTCTCCCAGCGAGGTCCAGACCAGAAGCTACACCCCTGTGGCTTCTTCTCCCAAAATTTTTATTCCATTCAACAGCGATACAGGGTAGGGGACCGCGAGCTGTTGTCCATAAAGTGGGCATTGGAGGTATGGCGACACTGGTCCCAAGGCGCCAGCAAGCCTTTCATCGTCTGGACTGACCACCAGAATCTGATCACCATCCAGAACATCAAACAGCTCAACCCGAGGCAGGCACGGTGGGCCAAGGCTGACGCCCTCTCCAGACAACATGAGGGGGACGCCACCCGGGCGGAACCCACGCCTGTCCTCCTCCTATCAAAAATCATTGCACCTCTCTATTGGGATCTAGAAACGAGAGTTTGCCAAGCACAGGCCGTGGAGCCCGAACCAGCAGGTGTGCCGCCTGGACGACTCTACGTGCCTCAAGTGGTCAGGAGCGACGTCATGAAGTGGGGCCACTCTTCACCTCTCTCTGGACATCCCGGCACCAGGCGCACCCTCCAGTTTGTCCAACGCGCCTTCTGGTGGCCCTCCATGATCCAGGACATTGACGAGTTCATTCAGGCGTGCCCAGTGTGCGCCAGGGCCAAAACCACCAACCAGCCGACACCTGGAGAGCTCCAGCCACTCCCGGTTCCTCGTCAGTGTTTGCACATTGCAGTCGACTTCATCACGGGCCTGCCGGCTTCAGAGGGAAAAACTCTGATCCACTCATCATGACCATCGTGGATCGGTTCTCCAAAGCTGTGCATCTGGTGGCTCTCTCCGGACTCCCGTCAGCTAAAGACACAGTCGAGCTGATTCTAGAGCACGTAGTCCGCCTGCATGGGTTCCCAAAAGACATTGTCTTGGACAGGGGGCCCCAGTTCACTGCCCGGTACTGGAAGGACTTCTGCCGTCTGATCAATTCCATCTGCAGTCTGTCATTAGGATACCACCCTCAGACTAATGGTCAGACGGAGCGGACCAACCAACAACTGGAGCGCTATCTAAGATGTTTTGTCGCGATCGTCAGCGCTCCAGCGCTATCTCCTATGGGCTGAGTTATCTCATAACCTTCATGTGTCTTCTGCCACAAATCTCAGCACATTTGAGGTATGCCACGGTTTCCAGCCTTCGATGTTCGAACATCAAGAACAGGAGGTTGATGTACCGTTGGCCCAACAGTTGGTTCGCAGGTGTCGGCGGCTGTGGAGACAAGCCAATCAAGCCATCCGACGGGCCAACCACCACCACACTACCCAACATTGCCGTCGACACCCACCAGGACGAATGTATAACGTAGGTGACAAAGTATGGCTGTCCACAAAAAATCTGGTTAGTTTCGTGACACTGATAACTATAAGTGTATATATTATTTACTTATATTATTTAATATAATATTTGTATATTATTTACATTACTATCAGCATTGTGATGTGTGTGTATTCTATTTATATTATGAGATTTGCAGTTTTAAATTATTTTTACATTACCGCCTGCTTTGTGTTTAGTTTGCCTCCTAATCTTTGTTATCTTCTTGAAAGATCTAAGAACACAGTGAGAGTTCATCCGGCCCACATTCCTTACGTGCATAAGTATACCTGGCAAAAAAACATGTGGTTGCGAACATAGACATTCCATTGAAACCAAAAATAGTACAAGAGTATTTATTAGTGTGCCTTTTCTTCTAACTCATAAATCATGTTATTTAATGTTATATACTGCAAATTAAATGACAGGAAATTTAGTTTGGCCTAACAACTTTGTGTCCCGAAGGAGTGATAGCGTGCTATTCTTCAGTATAAACAAGAGCTGTTAACAAAAACTAAAAGCAAAGGGTCATGGGAAGATGACGCTGATATTTAATTTTTAGGCTAATTAACACAAACGACACACACAAACAGAGAGAGACACACACACACACCACAAGAAATTACCATTAGAATATCATAGAAAAGATTAATTTCACTAATTTAATTCCAAAAGTGAAAGTGAAATATATATATAATTATAATAATAATAAATACTAATGAAAAATTTTCAAGTTAATGTGTCAGGTGTAAACAAAAGGTGACAAAAATATATGGATAAACTGCCATCAACAAATTAGAATAAAAGTTATTACTACTGTAAGTCATTGCTCAAACAGACCATACCAGTTTGGCCAGCACGCAACTGGTATGTTTGTACCGACCAGAACATTAATAGATGTCTTTAAAGGTAGTGGCTGACATCTCCAAATGTGTGAATCATGAAGAGAAGTACAGAAAAACACAGTATGGCACATATGTAAAGGAATACAATGGTACAGGAGATAAGCCTGTGTTAGCACATTGCTTGAAGGTCCCATGTTACTGCGATACTTTATAATCTTTCAATCTAAAAAAAAAAAAACTTTAATATGCAATATAAATAATGAAATTCACCTATTCTAGAGCCCTGGACAACTGACTAATGAAAATACTGAGCACTGTTTAAAACTTTATCTAACATGGTGCCTATGGAACACACAGAACAACATAACTTTAATGCCTAACTTCAATATGCTCTATTGTTTGGCTCAGTGTCCTATCTTTTGTTACATGCCATTAATAATTAAACTACAGTTGCTTCCAAAAGTATTCAACCCCCTTGACTGTCATCTTAGTATTCTTTATTATAGAACAACTTTTGAATTATTTTTCCATTTAGAATTTAACTAAATATAGAAAAAAATGAAATAAGTCGTCAATTCCCTCTGTGTTGGAAACTCCAGATTTAAAAATGACAAATTAATCACAACTGACTCAGAGCGGACTTTGACCATAATTATGGCATATAATTAGGTATTACTCTTGAGTCCTTATAGTAAGGTTGTCTCTCTGGATATGCGTCATTTGTTTGTTGAGAAATCACAGAGAAATTAGTCATTGACACGCACAAGGGAGGAAACGGGTACAAGATAACATCCAAGAGTTTGACTGTCCTGTTAAGCACTTTTGGCTCTATGATCAGGAAGTGAAACCTGCCTTGCACTTATTACAAAAGGCCTTTTCTCAAAACCAAGCATCTAAGCACGTTGTTGAAAGGCCACTAACAATTTAACCATCACTTTTTAAAAGTCTACAATGCTCAGCGGCTGAAATTGGAGTGCAGGTAAAGTAGTGCATAATTTGTAGAGTTCTCTATAAAACATTGTGAAGACAGTACTTAAGAAGATTCACATAAAAGCACATATGGCTTTGCTAGCTTTTATGGTCAGATGAGATCAAAATCTAACTTCAAAAAGCTATTTGTTGCTAAAAATAAACACAGGCAAAATCTAAAAGAAGAAGAAGAAGAAAAAAACAATCCCCAAGGTGAACTCTGGTGGTTGTAGCAGCATGCTATGGGATGCTTATCAACTACAGGAACTGAGCATCATGACTAAAGGGGAAAATGGATGGACACATATACCATGCAACACTGCAGGAGAACATCTTTGAATCTGCTGTAAAACTGTGGCATTATTTGAAAACTCATGTCCAGACATGCCATCTCACTAACTAGAAGAATTCTATGAATTCTGACAAGAGAAATGGGAGGAAAATGACTGCTGAACAATTTGCAAAACTTTCATATACTTACTCCGTGTCATGCACACTCGGAACGCGACCGGCACTAGGACCCGGAAGTTAAGCGGTCGCAAACCAGGAAGTATAAAAGAGGTAAACAAACCATAGCACCTTGCTCAGTCATTGAGTTTCGCCGATGCTACGTCGGAATCCTTCACCTAACTGTGAGTACTCACCTTCTTGGTTTCAATTCCTGATCGAGTGTGTATCTATAGGACGCGGGTTAGATTGTGTCTTTCCCTTACTCCCCATTTGTGAGAGTCCTTAGACTAAAAAGCGTAATTATCCGGCCTACTCGTGTTCTTCCGCGTTTGGGTTTACCATTCATGCTACAAAGGGCTAACCGCTAAAGCTACGTCTTCTGGTCATCCCAGGTTAGTTCTTGACAGAATGACTGAGCCCTCCGTGGTGAACCCAGCGGATTACGCGCACCTCTGCGATGTGGTTGATCAGCACGCCAAGCTCATCAACACGCTAACTGGGGAGATCGCTAATCTGCGCCGGGACCTCCAAGACGTCGCGGCCTTGCGCTGCGAGGTTGCGGAGCTCCGGCAGGAGAACGCGGATCTCCGGGCGGCTGTGGATAGCGCGGCTAGCCGGTCTCCCGTCGCGCACCAAACGCCCCCCCCCCCCCCCCCCCCTTCTGATGTATTTTTGGCACTCCCGGATAAATGGGACGGCACGGACGGGAAGTGTAATGTGTTTTTAACAGCGCTTAATCTGGTGTTTGAGTTCAATGCCACCAGGTACTCCACCGATCGGCTACGCATCGCGCTTCTAGTCTCGTTGCTATCCGGGCAGGCAGCTGAGTGGGCCACGGCAGTTCTCCGGGCGGATTCAGATACCACGCACTCATATAATAAGTTCACCCGCCAACCCATGACTCACGTTCGAACACCCAGCGGGCGAGGTGGAGACCGACACCAAACTCTACCATCTGCGGCAGGGAGGATCGTCCGTGAGCCGGTACGCTGCTAAGTTCCAGACCCTCGCTGTGCAGACCGACTGGGTAGATGCCGCGCTCCGGAAATCCTTCTACGAGGGACTGGCTCCACGCATCAAAGACGAGCTTGCCGGGCGAGAGCTTCCTGCTACCCTGGAGGGGATGATCCAGCTCGCCCTCCGTATCGATCAACATATCCTCTTTCGCCCAAAGCCAGCCCCTAGGACCCTGCCGCCTGCACCCACCTTCTCCTACACCACACCACGACCACCTACTGCTCTCACCACCTCAACTACTGGATCTGTCGGATCTCCACCTCCTGCCGTGGTTGACACCAGAGCCGGGGAACCCATGCAATTAGGACGCGCCTCCCTGACCGTGGCGGAATGCGAATGACGGTATCGAGAGTGTCTGTGTGCCTACTGTGGGTCGGCGGCGCACCACCGAGCTATCTGCCCAATTCGCCCGGGAAACGCACAGCCCTGGTGAGTGAAAGGAGAGACTCACCGGGCCCCCTCCACCTCTCCTCCACAATCGACGCCACCATCTCACGTTTCACGGTTCAGGTAAACCTCCAAATTGGCCACAAACGAGTTCAAAGCACCGCGTTCATCGACTCCGGTGCCGCTGGTAACTTCATTGACTCTAATCAAGTTAGACGGTCCGACGGTCGGCCCTTATCATCCAGCCCTATCACCCATCAGACCCAACCCATCACGCTCGCCATAGACCAGCACCAGAAGCAGATCCAATTCCACCTTACGTCCATCTCATCACCGCCCATCATCCTCGGCTATCCCTGGCTGTTGCAGCACGATCCGATCATTTTGTGGACCCGGAACCGGATTCTCCAGTGGGGGCCGACCTGCACCGAACTCTGCCTACAGGCACGGACTGGGACGTGTTCTCCTATCGGGACTTGGCTGAAGTTTTTTGTAAGAGACGAGCTACCCACCTCCCACCTCATCGCCCATACGACCTGGCGATGGAACTTCAGCCGGGTTCTGTCCCTCCCCGCGGCCATCTCTACTCGTTATCCACCTCGGAGATGCAGGCGATGGAGGAATACGTCACCAACGCCCTCCGTCAGGGGACCATCCGGCCCTCCACCTCGCCTGCTGCCACGGGGTTCTTCTTCGTCAAGAAGAAAGGGGGCGAACTTCGCCCATGTGTTGACTATCGGGGGCTAAACAACATCACCATTAAAAACAGACATCCACTACCGCTCACCAACTCAGCCCTGGACGCTCTCTCTGGTGCCACCGTGTTCACCAAGTTGGACCTCCGGAGCGCCTACAACTTGGTGCGCATCAGAGAGGGTGATGAATGGAAGACCGCATTCATCACACCCACCAGACATTATGAGAGCATGGTCATACCATTTGGACTCTGCAACGCACCCTCGGCCTTCCAACAATTCATAAATGACGTCCTCCGAGACATGCTGGGCCGATGGGTGTTCGTCTACCTGGATGACATCCTCATTTACTCCCACCACCTGGAAGAACATATCCAACACGTACGTGCTGTTTTAAAGAGATTGCTAGCTCACCAACTGTACTGCAAGCTGGAGAAATTAGCTTTTCACCAGCACTCCACCACGTTCCTGGGTTTTGTCATCTCGCCCCAGGGTGTGGCCATGGACCCACAGAAGCTAGAAGCTGTACGTCACTGGCCCCTACCCAGGACACTCAAACAGCTTCAGCGGTTTCTCGGGTTTGCGAATTTCTATCGTCGCTTTATCCGGGGCTACAGTACAGTTGCAGCACCATTAACCACATTGACCAGGCCCTCATCTCACCCATTTCAGCTCAACCCAGCTGCCATCTCAACCTTCAAGGAACTCTGCCATCGCTTCACCACCGCCCCGATTCTTCTTTATCCCGATGCCAACAAACCCTTCGTTGTGGAGGTGGACGCGTCGGATGTGAGCGCCGGCGCAGTTATCTCCCAGTGGGCTTTGGAGGAATGGCGTCACTGGCTCCAGGGCGCCAGTGAGCCATTCATCGTCTGGACCGATCACCAGAACCTGATCACCATCAAGAACCTCAAACAGCTCAATCCACGACAAGCACGGTGGGCACTATTTTTTGAACAATATAATTTCCATCTTTCTTACCGCCCGGGGTCGAAGAACGCCAAAGCCGACGCCCTATCACGCCAGTATGTGGACGATCTCCCCTGGGCGGAACCCGTGCCTGTCATCCCTCCATCTCGAATCATCGCACCCCTCCACTGGGATTTGGAGACCAGGGTCCATCAGGCACAGGCGGCGGAAACCGAACCGGCAGGTGTGCCGCCTGGACGACTCCACGTACCCCAACATCTACGAGCGAGGTTCTCCAATGGGGGCATTCGTCCATCATCGCCAGACATTCTGGGGCTCGACGAACCCTATCGTTCATTCGACGGGCGTTCTAGTGGCCCTCCTTGAGGAGAGACGTCCTCGAGTTCGTTCAGGCGTGCCCGGTGTGCGCCAGGGCAAAGGACACAAACCAACCAACTCCAGGAGAACTCCAATCACTCCCAGTTCCTCGACGGCCCTGGACGCACATCGCCCTGGATTTCATCACGGGCCTGCCGGTTTCAGGGGGTAAGAACACCATATTAACCATCGTTGATCGGTTCTCCAAGGCCGTGCACCTGGTGGCCCTAGCCGGACTCCCATCAGCAAAGGACACCGCTGAATTGATTTTGGAACACGTAGTCCGACTGCATGGGTTCCCAAAGGACATCGTCTCAGACAGGGGGCCCCAGTTCACAGCCCGGTTCTGGAAGGCCTTCTGCCGTCTGATCAATTCCACCTGTAGTCTGTCATCCGGTTACCACCCCCAGACTAATGGTCAGACGGAACGGACCAACCAACAACTGGAGCGCTACCTGAGATGTTTTTTTTTTTTATATATATATATATAAATTTAGTCCTGTCCAATTCTTTTTTCCCCGATTTTCTCCCCAATCTAGTCGTGGCCAATTACTCCCCGTCACTAGGAGGCTCCCACACACATCAAGGCTACTACAACCACTCAGTCGGGAGGACGAAAGCTATCCCGTGTTTCCTCCGAACCACGTGACGCGAGCCGACCGCATCTTTTCGAACTGCTCGCTCACGCACCGTTAGGGGCGGAGTAACACACTCGGAGGAAAGCGCTAGCCGCTCCTTCCGTGTGCGCGAGCTCACAGACGCCCCTGATTGGCTGTAGCGCCATGACTAATGTGGGAGCACAAGTACCTCTCATCCCTCCCCCCTAAGAGAGCTCGGCCAATCAACTCTCTCTGTGCCTCCGGCTGTGAGAGAAAAACAGCATCACCCGGGGTTCAAACCAGCGATCTCCGGATGATAGGGCGAGCGCTATACCACTGCGACACTCGGAGTCCCTACCTGAGATGTTTTGTTTCCGATCGCCAGCGCTCCTGGGCCCGCTACCTCAAATGGGCCGAACTGTCCCACAACCTCCACGTCTCCTCAGCCACCAACCTAAGTTCATTTGAGGTGTGCCATGGTTTCCATCCTCCAATGTTCAACCATCAAGAAGGTTGAACGTACCATCGGCCCAGTTGGTCCGTAGGTGTCGGCGGATGTGGAACCAAGCTAATCGCGCCATCCAGCGAGCCAACACCAGCTACGTCGCCCAGCATCGCCGCCGACACCCGCGTTTGTACCACATAGGTGACAAGGTATGGTTATCAACTAAAAACCTCCATCTGCACACCGAAACAAGAAAATTATAACCAAGGTTCATCGAACCATACCGCATCACTTTACGGATTTCACCTACCGGCTCCAGCTGCCTGCGGCGCTCCGGATCCACCCGGTCTTTCATACATCACAGCTAAAACCCTCCATCACTTCACCTCTGGTTCCACCCACCCCCCCTGCTCCTCCCCCCCAAATCATTGATGGCGGTCCTGCCTACACCGTGCGACGGATCCTTTATTCGCGCCCTCGGACAGGGGCACCCAGTACCTGGTCAATTGGGAAGGCTACGGCCCCGAGGATTGATCTTGGGTTCCAGCACGGTTCATCCTTGACCCCGAGCTCTTCCGGGACTACCGTCACAGGGTATCCTCCACCTCAGGACCGTCTGGAGCTGGTCCTGGACAGGGGGGTACTGTCATGCACACTCGGAACGCGACCGGCACTAGGACCCGGAAGTTAAGCGGTCGCAAACCAGGAAGTATAAAAGAGGTAAACAAACCATAGCACCTCGCTCAGTCATTGAGTTTCGCCGATGCTACGTCGGAATTCTTCACCTAACTGTGAGTACTCAGTGTGTATCTACAGGACGTGGGTTAGATTGTGTCTTTCCCTTACTCCCCATTTGTGAGAGTCCTTAGACTAAACAGCGTGATTATCCTGCCTACTCGTGTTGGTAATCCTGCCAAAGAGCTAACCGCTAAAGCTACGTCTTCTGGTCATCCCAGGTTAGTTCTATGTTAGTTTAAGTATCTATGAAAAAATATTGTTATTTATTTTGGGGAAAATTTTCACAATTTTTTGGGGAAACTTCTGATTTGTTTACAATAATCTGTTACAATTTTCTTGATACTTATTCTCATGAGTCTACTATTAGGAAAAATATTACTAGAAAAAATTTTAATTGTTACATTCCTAAATTAATAAACACTTTGTAATCTTAGGAGTAGTATCATATTTTTTTCATGGGTATCATGTTATAATAAAGAGTATAGCCAAGTATAGCCAATTATTTATGATGACACTAATATACAAAGAGCTTGTTGAGCTCATGATGTCTACACAAAGAATTCGTTTAATTTATTTGTTACATTTTATATTATAATGACGATAGTCATATTTCATTCACAAAACAGATATCAAAAAGTTCTAAGGACCACATGCTCCTTATTGATATCTAATTAGGTCTGCAATATGCTACAGTACTGTACAAAATAGATAAATAAATCTGCTAAATAAATAACAGTAATGTGTGTACTACTGACTAGCAATGTCTGTCATGCGGTGGTTTTATTTACTCATTCACTCACTTATGGTCTATACCACTTTATCTTGTATACAGGGTCGCAGGGGGCCTGGAGTCTATGCCAGGAGATTTAGGGAATGAGGCAGGGTACACCCTGTACAGGGTGCCAATCTATCTCACAACACACACTCACTCATCACATAATATGTGCAATTTAGGAATGCCAATTAGCCTAATCTGCATGTCTTTGGACTGTGGGATGAAACCGGAGTACCAGGAGGAAACCCACCAAGCACAGGGAGAACATACAAACTTCATGCACACAGTCCCGAGGCAAAAATCAAACCCAGGAGGTACAGGGTGACAATGCTTTATCAGTGTCTTTTTTATTGTTTTTATTTATTTCTGTCATGAAGTGGACAGATGGCCAAAAGTAAAATAGTAAAATGAGGCAATACTCATGAATGTTATAAGGGAAATTATCATAAACATGGCAAAGTTACTGAAAGCAGGTGAGTGTCATTAATTTGGGCATGTAATGAGGTTGTAGGTAAGGAAATGAATAAAGGAAGAAGTCTTAGTTACATTTATAAGAGTTTGTAGCAGTACTGTAACTTTTTGATATGATCTTAGATCATTAGAAATTTGTGAGCTAGGTGGTTTAATGAAGCCAACTCGGAGAGGTTTCAATTTCCTGATTAGTTCTCTTAACTTGTTTGTTAACATGGGGATGATAGCCAAGGCCAAAATAAAAATAGATTGATAATAGATGCATCCATACTTGAAAACAGTGGTTTTTGGTCTGACACAATGTCCCCCGAGATACTTTATTATCCAAAGGCATATCTAGTATTTGCGAATGCCTTGGGTCAGGCAGGAAGCAGAAGAGGCTTTGCAAATAGGTTTTTAATTGTGGTCTACTATTATTATGGTAGATTGACCATAAGACAAAGGCAGACCTGTGATAAAAAATTACCATGGCATGGAGGTTAAACCTCGGTCACAAATATTCTTACAAATGACAGTGTTGTACAAACCCCCCTGTTCCTTCAGCAATTTGTTGACATTCGTGTCAGGCATCATAGTTTTCTATAGCCTCCTTAGGAAGTTGGTCCAACTACCGTTTAATTCTTTAAAAAAAAATTTTTTACTTTTCTATTGTCCGGTGACCGTAGAGTTCTTACATTTGCCGTAAGATTGCCTTAGGATCTTCCTACAGCCTACATACTCTAAGTCAATCTTACAAAAGTTTTTGTCTTAAGGTGGTCACACGGCACCCATATGTACAACTTACAGCACTCTCAAGTACTTGGTAATGTAGGAACATCTCTTGTCTGTCAGCACATTTTGTCGTGCTATATAAAGTGGCGGCTATTCACTCTCTCTAGTGCTAAAAAATTGACTGATGCACAGAATGTGGGTGGATGTATTTGACCTGGCATATCTACAGCCATCGTAGGAATATGGGCTTTTGAAAATATTTTTTGAATTTAAATGATCCATAAACGGCCTCCGAGTGGCCCAGTGTTAAAGTGCTCGCCCTATCATTGGGAGATGCTGGTTCGGTTCCCGGGTGATGCTGTGACCTCTCACAGCCAGAGGCCTCGAGAGAGCTAAATTGGCTGAGCTCTCTCAGCAGAGAGGGATGAGAGGTATTAGTGCTCCCACATTTTGTGCATCAATAAATTTTTTTAGCACCACATTAATTGCGCGGCTCTACGCCATTCGGGGGGTCTGCAAGCTTGTGCACACGAAGGGAGCGGATAGCGCTGGCCTCCGAGTGTGTGATGCTGCCCCCAATGGTGTGTGAGCAAGCAGTTCGAAAAAAAGAGGTCGACTGGTGTCACATGGTTCAGAGGAAACGCGTGACAGCCCCTGGCCCTCCTGGCTGGATGGAGGTAAGTAGCCTTAATGTGGGAGCCCCCCCTAGTGACGGGAAGGGAATTGGACAAGACTAGATTGGGGAGAAAATCGGGGGGAAAAGAATTGGACAGGACTAAATTATTATTTTTTTTTTTAATGATCCATGAACATCATTTGTTGTTGTTAGGTTGTTCTGAAGGCACTTCTATGGTGGCTCTACAAAGAGTGGATGTCATGCCGTGTTCGGGGAAATTCTCAGACAATCAACCTGGCCACAAACTTATGACCAGGCTACAAATGCTGGATTCTTATAAGGCCGCCTTAAGAAGACCATAGGAAATTTTAGTTTTTGACCTGACCAAAAGAAAAGTATCTCTGTAAGCAAAATGCCACAGGGAGGGAGGTTGGTGTTGACAGCCTGGATTCAATCATAGATGTAGTTTATTTTTCTTGCTCTCTGTTTTGAACATAGATCAAGGCATGTATTTGGTGACCTTGGAAATGGAATTAAAGATTCAGCCTTGCAATCAGAAACACGCAGCACATCCTCCTGATGGTTTATATTAAGACTAAATACACTGGAGACTGTTTATAATACTGACTTCTAAAGAAAATGAGGGCTTTATCTTTAAATAAATTAGAGTATCAGCAAGCTGGCAGGATTCCACTGCACCAAATATAGGTATACAACCACCTTTCAAATATTTAACCTTTTCCACTTTTTTCCAATCTGTGAGTTATTTGTTGATGTCTCTGTTAGCCAGTTCATGTTTTAGGATGCAGGCCTGGCTTTGAGGTAATTCAAGGTGTTTGGAGAGCAAAGTGCTGCTTAATCTTGGCATCTCTCCTGACTAAAGGGTCCATCCATGTTGAAGAGGAATGAGGGGGAAAACTATTTCTTAATACACATGATTTTTACCTAGAATCTAAAGTTTTTGACTCTTTCTTTAACTTCTAGTGTATTTATCTAGAATCTGAGCAGTCTGAATTAGATTTAATAAAAGTCTCATCTAACTGTCAGGATAGCACAACTACAGGTCTATAATCCACTGTATGTTCCCTGACAGTAAGCTAGATCAGAAAGAGGTTGCAGGGGCCTCCGTGTGGTGCAGTGGTAAAGTGCTCGCCCTATCATCCGGAGATTGCTGGATCGATTCCTGGGTGATGCTGTAACCTCTCGCAGCTGGAAGTCTAGAGAGAGCTGATTGGCCAAACTCTTTCAGAGGGGAGGGATGAGAGGTTTATGATTACAGCTCTAATTAGGGGTGCCTGTGAGCTCACGCAAGCAGAAGGAGCGGGTAGCGCTGTCCCCTAAGTGTTTTATGCCGCCCCCAATATTGTGGAAATTCGAAAAAGATACGGTTGGCTGGCATCACGGTTTGGAGGAAACATGTGATAGTCTTCAGCCCTCCCGACTAAGTGGTGGCAGTAGCATCCCCTAGTGACGGGGAGGAAAATTCAAAATTTTCTCCCTAATTTAGAATTGGACACGACTAAATTAGGGAGGAAATCAGAAAAAAAAAGAAAAAGATTGCAACAGATTTGTTAAAAATTCTAACAGGATTTGGATGTTTATGAGGGTCCAGATCAAGCTGATCTGGAAGACCCAGGAGCAGCTGGATTAGCTCTAGGCCCACAACAATAATGACAGCTTCGAACAATAATGACAGCTTAACAGGGGCCTGACACAAGTTCATATGATTTACAAAATTTAAATGAACTAATTCAGTGGACAAAAAATTATATGCAGATATAACTTGATTATAGGTACATTTCTCTCGTATTTTCTGTTTTTACCCAGTCACCTCAGCATTTATTGTCTCCAGGTATGTGTTGCATAATATCATTATAAATTCAGTAAAATAAGATGTTAGTGGTGGTGATGTTGTGTGAGCATATATATGCAACAACGTTTTGTGGGATACTGTAGGAAAACTTTTGGTTTTATTTCCAAATTGATACTTTGATACTTGATACTGTTTGTGCCATAACAGTACCAATGTATCTCATGCCATGTCTCTCTTAGGGTAGGATGTTACCACTTTGTTTAATTTTCTTTCAACAATACTATCTTGAAGTGCATCTTAACTCACAAATTACTGTGTAATCTGTTGTTCATTTCCTTGTGGTCAGGTGGTAAGCATACGGTGCTCCCACCACAAAGGTCAGAGTCAAAATCCCGCTCAGGCCATTGGTTTAGTATTATAGTATAGTAATATGTTGTTTTGAAGTTGGTTTTTTAACATTTTGTTTGGGGCTTTTGTTATCCCATCATCATGTAGACAACTTTGGTAAGACGTAATTTTAAGTGTCATACCAGTCATGCCCTCACTTGAGAACACTCAAGTTTAAATTAATTACATAATGGCACTAATAACACCATTTAAATAAGGCACTCTGTATGATTAAAACTAATAATAAAGGAATAAAGGTTTTAGTGACACTGGATACATAATCTCAAAAATGGTGAAAGGACAGTTGTGTGAAGTAGTCTTGTTAGGAATGTCACAGATGGAGATTATCACTCACTGGTCACCTCAAAAATTACAACACATTACAACTCCCCATACTGATAGACATGCACACATAGCTTATCCTTTAGAAATTGGGTCTGTTCCCCGAATAGTGATAAAAAAGAATAAATTTGTTAAATTCACTCAAAACAATCTGATAACCGTAAAACCAGAAAAAGGCCAAATAAGTAATCGAAATCTACCTCTAAAGTTTGGACTTCTCAACGTCAGATCCCTTGCGCCTAAAGCATTTATTGTCAATGAAATAATCTCAGATTATTATCTTGACACATTCTGTCTCACCGAAACCTTGCTTAGACCAAATGAATATATTGGTCTGAACGAGTCTATTCCGTCAGTATATTTCAATAAGCACAAGCCCCATCTAACTGGTCGCGGTGGTGCTGTCGCAACTATCTACAATGATGTACTCACTGTTACTCAGAAAACAAGGCCCAGGTTTTACCTCATTTGAAGTGATATAATAAACATAAACCCTTGCTATATTTTACAATGGCCATCGTGTACAGACCCCCGGGGCCATATTTCGATTAGTTTGGACATCTGCTATCAGACCTATTGGTTAACTCTGACAAAGTGTTGATAGTAGGAGACTTTAACATTCATGTAGATGATGCTAACGATGCTTTAGCATTTGCATTTATGGATTTACTAAATTTCTTTGGGGTTAAACAAAATATAAATGGAGCAACTCACTGCTTTAATCATACGCTAGATTTAATTATATCCCATGGTATAGATGTCTCTAATATAGAGATCTTACCTCAAAGTGATGATATCACAGATCATCACCTCCTGATATATACTCTACCCATAGAACAGATTAGCTGTGTCTCCCCATGTTATCAATTTGTTAGAAATATGAATCCGACTACTAAAGACAAATTCACAAGTAATCTGCTGGATCTGTCCGAATTTCTTATTAGACTCCTAAATGCAGATGATCTAGATGAAGTGACTAGCAGCATGGCCACTATTTTTACCAGTACATTAGACACTTGCTCCCATCAGATAAAAAAAAAGTCAGAGATAAAACACTTGCACCATGGTACAACAGTCATACTCGCGCCCTAAAGAGAGAAACCTATAACCTTGAGAGAAAATGGAGAAAAACTAAATTAGTAGTTTTTAGAATTGCGTATAAAGACAGTTTGTGCAGCTATAGATAGTCTCTAAAAACTGCTAGGACCAAGCATCTGAGTCAACTGATAGCAAGAAACCAAAACAATCCCAGGTTCTTATTTAGTACAGTGGCTCGCCTAAAAAAAACCTATGATGCCTGCAAAGAGTTCCCATCACAGTTTAGAAGTAAAGACTTTATGGACTTCTTCAATAAAAAAATAGCATGCTCTAATAGCATCTCATGATCCAGTTCAGTCTAAAGCTTCACATTTAGATTTTCAATGCTTTACAGGTACGTATAAGACAGGAAGAGCTGTATAAACTTATCACCTCGGCTAAATCAACAAGGTGCTAGTTAGATCCAATCCCAACCAGATTTTTAAAAGAAGTGATGCATACCGTTGGAGAGCCACTTCTAAATATTATTAATTCCTCACTATATCTTGGTCACGTCCCTAAACCTTTCAAGTTGGCAGTTATTAAGCCTCGTCTTAAAAAATCTAATTTAGACCCGAATGAAATAACAAATCACAGACCTTTTAAACCTTCCGTTTATATAAAAAATATTAGAAAAGGTAGTATCAGTTCAAATATGCACATTCTTGCAGGAAAACAACATCCTCTAAGAATTTTTGTCAGGTTTCAGGCCCCATCATAGTACAGAAACTGCACTAGTTAAGATTGCAAATGACTTGTTTTTGGCTTCGGACCCAATTATATATCTCAACTAAACCAGACAAAATACTTAAGTCTAGACTAACTGAGTGTGTCCGGAGGATAAAAGATTCAATGACTAACAACTTTCTTTTATTAAATTCAGATAAGACAGAGATATTATTTATTGGCCCAAAAAACAGTTCACAATTCAGCCTGCGTTTAGAAGGATGTACTGCTGCTACCAGCTCGACAGTGAAAGACCTGGGCGTAATATTAGACAGTGACATGTCCTTTGAAAATCATATTTCCAATATCACAAAAACAGAAACAGGCTTTTTCCATCTTAGGAATATTGCCAAGCTTAGAAGCATCTTATCCGTATCTGATGCAGAAAATCTAGTTTATGCATTCATGACCTCCAGACTGGACTATTGTAATGCATTACTAGGTGGTTGTCCTGCATCCACAATAAACAAGCTTCAGTAAGTCAAAAATGCAGCCGCCAGGGTTCTCACTAGATCCAGAAAATAAGATCATATAACTCCAATATTATCATCCCTGCACTGGCTACCTGTTCAGTTTAGAATTAATTACAAAAGAGTATTACTTATATACTAGGCTTTAAATGGCTTAACTCCCACATACAGTATCTAGCCAGTCTTCTGATATGCTACAATTTACCACATTCCTTAAGATCACAAAACTCTGGACTTCTAGTAGTTCCCAGAATTTCTAAATCTACAAAGAGGGGTAGGGCATTTTCATAGCCTTCCAGACAGTGTTCGGGGCTCAGACACAGTTTCCTAAAAAAAGTAGACTCAAGACGCATCTCTTTAATCTGGGATACACGTGACTCATCCCATACATACTCCAGTACATCTATCCTGAATGGCAACTACGAATCTTTCTTTCTATCTGTTCTTTATCTTTATCTTTCTACCCATCCCGAGGCATCTGATATTGCGCCAGCTTCAGTAGACAAAGTACAACCCTGCGAGGATTCTGAGGCATCCAGAGAAAGGACCAGCTCCAGCTGGATTCTGCCTTATTATGATTGGAGCTACACATGCTGCTTCTGTGCTTCCAGTGATCCAGATCCTATCTCCCCTTTGCACCTACTGACTCCCTATGCTGAACTGGACTTCATGTTAATTTAAAGAACTTCTGTTATGTTGAACTTTCAGCTGCATAACACACATGATGTTACATAATTTCTATCCGTTATCACCCAAATGAGGATGGGTTCCCTGATTGAGTCTGGTTTCTCTCAAGATTTCTTTCTTTTGCCATCTCAGGGAGTTTTTCCTTGCCACTGTCGCCATTACCCTTGGCTTGCTCATCAGAGACATTTCATTTTTCATTCATTCATTCATTCATTCATTCATCTCATTATTATCAAGACACATTTTTTTCACACAAACACACTTCCATAAATTTTCTTTTGTAAATACTTCTTAAATTTTTTTGAAGCTGCTTTGAGACAAATGCCAGGAAAAATGGGGGGGGGGGGGGGAAATGCCAGAGCTGCTGAGCGGCATCTGTTTGCCTTTTGCTTAAAGGCAAGGTTAGGATGCGTTATCTGGGCTCTGGTGGACACATAGGACCTTTGAAGACCACAAGTTCTGCTGTCTCCTTGGTGGAGGGGAAGAAAGTGGCGACTTTGGAGAAACAGAACACTTCTGTCATAGTGTAGGTTCTGCCTTCTAAATTGGAAGCCACGTCACAAAATCTTGGCCAAAGAGTTGTGTCCCTATTATGTCCCATAGGGATGACAAGGTATTCATACCAGCCCATCAGTGTATTAAAGATTGTTTTTTATTCATTAGCCTTTCTAATTTAAACAAGATAAAAGGCATTACAGAAGTCTATACTGGCGAAGAATTGTATCCCTTATAAAAGTTGGAAATTGTTGGACATGAGCGGTTGAGGGTAAAGATTCATAACAGTTATTTTGTTGAGTCTTTAAGGCAGTGGCATGAAAACTTTTCAATAGAAAACGAAACCTGCCCGACCAGAAAAGGAAAATGGTCAAATGATCCTGGCCACCAGAGAAGCTGTGCTGTATTGTTTTATAGCTTCAATTTCTGGAGGTAACAGAAAGTAAAGGCACCCCTTGGGTGCGGACGTACCAAGGAGGAGACCATCTTCCTCTTCTGGTGGATGAGGTTTCATTTTTGTTGGAAAAAAATAAGTTCTTATATTATAGGGTCTGTGATGTGGAAATAAAACAGCAAATGAAACCAGATCTTGCTTAATACGCATTAAAGGTCCAAGAATTTAATGGGTTGCCCGTAAAGATCTGGGAATATCTTATGACCAAAAGAGGAAGGAGTAGGGACAGTAGCTGACTTGAGTCTAAAACATAAGCAGAAAGGTTTCACCCCATGGGCGTTGACAAATATCGCCAAACATCCTTTAAATAAAATCATTTAAATAAACTGTTTCAGAATGATGGCTGGGTTGAGTTCCCTGACTGGTACAGTTTGGTGATTAATAGGTTGTACACTGCTGCCATTAAGTTGTTGGATTAACAGTGGGTGGTCTGCTGGCTGAAATGAAATTTCCATGTTTTTACCTGTTGCAGGCCTGATCAGGACTGGCAACACTGAAGAGACTAATTGGTTTCAGTGTCAGTTAGGGCACAAGAAGATGGTTCATCTCATCCTGAAAGAAGATGATGGTAAAGTTAAATGTTGACTAGAGGAATTGTTTTGAATCACACCTTCTAGAGCCTCTAAGTGTTCGGACAGTTTGATCTTAAAATGTCACCCTGGCCACAGTAAAACGCATGCATGTGCATCTCAGCGACATCAGAACTCATCCAATGTTATCCTGGTGTGCTTAACTTGTATGGGTTCCAGAGGGGTGTTGGATAACTGTGGAGGAAAGGGAGACCTGAATTGTCTAAGGGCTTGGGTCTTTTCTTCGGTCTCTACTTTGCCTCTGTCAGAGACGGGCATCAAAATGGCCAGTCAGGTCCATGAAGTCCTGAAGATCTAATCGAGTTACAATCTCATTTTTGACATTGTCTGACAGTCCATTCATTAAGGCATTGCATAAAGTCTGGTCATTCCATTCACAAGAAGTAATTCTATGGAGTAGTCATAAACAGAGCATGAGCCTTGGGGGAGCTTAAGGATTTTCCTCTGAGCTTCCCTGTCAGAAAACAAACTAAAATACACTCTTCATCTAGTTAGTGAATGTGCTGGAGCTGGTGCAACATAGGTCATTGGCCTCCCAGAACACCATTCCCCAATCACTAACTTGCCCAGAATGGTTTAGTTCAATGGGAAAGAATAAAGCTTGGCGTCCAAAGAGCATTGAGAAAGAAACAAATGACAAGTTCCCAGTTCATTAAAAATGAAATTTTTAGACAAGAATCCCTGAGAGGCAGTGGAGCCAATGAGGATGGTTGGGCTGTCTATAGTTCCTGGATCTAAAAAGGAAGAGCCATGATGGTTTCCGTGACTGACCATAGGGTCTGATTGACTGTCTGAATCTCCTGTTGATGAGTGTCAAGCAGTACACCCTGTTTCATTGACACGATATGCAACTGATTGACGCTCACTGGATATTGTGGCTGAAGTACTGTACAGCCACAGTTCAGTACTGGATATTGTGGCTGAAGTACTGTTAGGCCTAGCAAGGCCAGACAGTCTTGGTGGGCACAAAAGTGAACATTCATATAGTTTATATATAGTAGATAATGTAATTTAAACTATATGATTGAAAAGTTGAAAGTTGGCAAAGAAAACTATATCACTCCTATGCTTGGTTAAAAAAAAAAACAATCCAATGCGAACAATGCGATAACAGTCTATATGTTCCAAGTAAAAGAATCCATAAGCATTAGATAAAGTCTCATATCCAAAAATAAAAAATAAGTTGACACCAAGAATTTCAAATGAATCCAAACTTGCAGGTCCATAAGTTTTAGACAATGTCTCTTATATCCAAGAATGGCATACAACTGTGTTTAAAACCAGTAATTCAAGACCTTGCAAGTCTACAGTATGAGTTTTAGACAATGACTCTTGTATCCAAAAGCAGAAAAAGGGGTCAAAGACTAAAGACTAAGATTAAATCCAAATATTGACAAGGAAACGAATATGTGAATGATAGACATGGTTGATTAATCCGAAAAGCAAAAGAGAGTCAAAACCAATCAAGATAAATAAATCCAAGCCCTTGATCATTTAGTCAAAACCCAAAAACAGGTCAACAACAAGATGTTCAGGTTTAATTTTATGGAGCAATTACATGGCATGGAGTGTAAAAATACTTCAGGGATGAGTGCAAGTTTCGGCATGCTTTTGAAGCTGTGGCTGAAATTGTGAACGAGAAACAGGTGTGTGGAAACCAGCTGAGAGTGGAAGAAACAGAATGAAACACTGTATGGGATTTTGGGGGACCGGAATGGAAACAGTGATGGAAGTTATTGAGTGGAGAAGCTCGGTTGGCACTTATTGTGACTTTCAAAAAATAAAAAATAATAAACAAAGATAAAAAACCATAAAAGCAACATTTTAGTTACATCTGTAATGTTGCTAAATTAACGTTACCGAAATGTTCTGCCAAAAGACGTTGTTCTTTGAATACTTGTGTCACAACAAAATTACAGCCTAAGAATCGAGATCTTAATTATACTCAATTATACTCTTAAATAACCACAAATACAACGGCAGGCTAATTTATTTATTGTGACAAAACTGTGGGTGGTGGATTTGTAATGTTTTGTAAAATCACACAAAATTCACACTGATATACCAAAGCAATTTTACTATAATATTTTGCCATTTGTGCTTTTTAATACCTTCCCGACTCAAAGAAAACAAACAAAGTACTGTCTGGTGTTTGCAGTCCTTCTTGCTTCATTTAAAATAAAATAAAAATAAAAAAGGGTTCTCATTTTGCTGTTATGGTGTTCATATTATCCGTGATGTTGTGCTCTATTAAAAAGTCAAATCAACAAAAGCAAATCTATATCTATCTATCTATATCTCTCTATTTTTAATTTAGTAATTTGGAGACCTTGTTACCCAGATGAAAAAAAAATTAGAAAGGAGCTCTTTTTTTAATTCCATCTCTTTGTTCTAGGGGAAAAGATGCACAAATCTCAACTTAGCCTCCTTTTATGTTTCACAAAAGCTCTCTTCAAGGTTAAAAATATCAACTTTTGTGCCTCTTTTGACTCACAGGCAGAGAAATCAGAGAACCCTCTATATGGAATCAAGCTATTCTTATCCCTCCCTCATTCATGCATCTCATGCTGAGCTCACAAGGAGCAAATAAAGAGCTCTCTGCAAGCATTCACTAAATTCTATCAACACTTTCTTTTAGAGATGTCTGACTTTATTATTATTCAAACAATTATTTTTAATTATTTATTTTGTATTATATTTGGAGGCTGAAAATTGTAAGTTGCACCCTTGCTGGTATCACCTCAATTATATTTTATATGAATAACTGTAAGTGTTCCATTAGACATTATTTAGTATTCAATAATAAAACTTTATTATGATTGTTTATTAAAAAAAATTTGTTATATACTGTATTAGGCCCATAAATTCTACTTAGTAAAATAAAGAGAAAAGTGATTTATTGATTACTGGAGTAAATAAAAGCTACTATTTATCATGCATTATTTGAAAATAAAACCTGTTGTTTTCTGTCTTTATTTTTTTGTATGAACATTTCATACCAATTGCCATTTTAAATCTTCACACAACATAGGTCTATTATGAATACATTAATAATGCATAATAGGCAGTATATAAAAATGAGCTGGGCAGTGGTAGCTTGGTGGTTAATGTTTTGGACTGCTGATTAGAACATCCCAGGTGATCCCGAACTGATGCTGATGGGCCCTTGAGTAGGGTCCTTTATAGACAACCACTCAGATACAATTGGTTGGTGAGCTCACAACTCAACATTGTAAGAAGCTGCCCCTAAAACAGATGATATACTGTATCTCCAAGAAGGGAAATATACATCACCTAATAGCATGTGGGGAGACTCTTAGCCTCATCCTTATAATGAAGCCCCAGTTTGTTAGATTTAAAAATTAACAAGAAGTCCTTTGTGTCATTTCCAGAGTGATACAAAGTTCCTGAGTATGTACAGTAGGTGTCATGTACATTTCTTACTACATTGCCAATTGCAGAAGTGGTAAGTAATGAATTACTTTTTATTTATTTTTATTTACTTAAAGTAATTATAAAGTAATTTTCTTCTTACTGTATTTATTCTACTAATCCTAGTTTTTTAGAAATTACTTGCAGTTCAGTAGGGAAGAGCAGATTCGTTATAGCACCAAAGTCATTGACAGTTACTTAGGCACTTAGTTTCTGGGTTGCAGATTCTTCTGGCTCCATTTTCACCTGTCTCGAACAGGTGCACTTGTTAAGGTAAGATTAGAAGCGATATAGCTGCCTAGCTAACATACTAAGCAAACATTTTTAAATCCTTATATGTTTGGTTTATGTTTTACGCCAATAATAACCATATGTCCTATAACCATATTGTATTATGTATGCTTGCACTATTCCCATGTTCAATTGCTTACACCAGTGGTTCTCAATCATTTTCTGTCACTCCCCACTTAAGAGGGTGGCCGAATTTTTAAGCCCCACTTGTCAACAAAATGATAATGAAATCGGCCAAGTCTACTATTTATTGAAATATCAATTTCTAAACCAATAAGATCAAATAACACCAGGTTCAAAACAGATAAAATACACGTGCAATTGTTATAACAGACTTACTTTGTCACTTATCTAGAGCTTTCTTTCAAAGAAGTTGAGTGGCTTATTAACGTGACTGGGTGTGTTGTCTCTAAGTGTCTTCCTATTTTGCTGGGTCTCATGCTGTCTGCTGCCAGCGGTTTAAGACACAAAGCACACACGGGTCTCTCCTCTGCCCCTACCATCCCCACCATGAGCGCAACACAGGCTTCATCATGTTTTCCTTTTGGCTGGCTTTTTGGTTGATTAATTCAATTCAATTTTATTTTTGAACAATTGGCATTATCCCAAAGCAGCATTAAATAATTATTTAAGTTTGTATGGAATTTGAATGTGTATTAATCAAAATGGTCAGATAGTCCCTGGTGAGCGAGCCGAGGGCGACAGTGGCAAGGAAAAACTCCCTGAGATGGTAGCAGGAAGAAACCTTGAGAGAACCCAGACTCAACAGGGAACCGATCCTCATTTGGTTGAAACAGAGAGCAGGAATTGATCTGCATTTATACTGTGTGTTAATTAGTCTGGTAGTGCTGAATCACCTGCTCTTTTGTGGTCCATGTAACAAATGTATCCATTGACGTTATTATGCTCACTACATACAGTACGCTACTGACCTGGTTTGTGTCCGCGGTAAAGTTAGTTTTATATTCGCATCTCCGAAATTAATAGCTGCGTAAATAAACCCGCAAATAGGTTACCCACGTATATTTCCTTTCTACATTGTCTGCCTTAAATTATACATGTTTAAAAGCATAAACACCATTATTCTCTACGGCGCAACGAATGATTTAGGGATCATCGCAAAATTCCGCAAAGCAACAAAAAGCGTAGAACGATATTGTTCTTCCCTTTTGTTCAGCGCCTGAAGGATCAAAAAGCAACTTTGTTGCCAAACTGGAAACTATAAATGCCAGACTAGCACTGCCTGATGAAATATTAATTTTTAACAAAAATACAGAAACATCAGCATACACATTGGAATAAATGAAATTACATATATAATACTGAATGTTTCCTTATATATTGTTCCTCTGCAATTAAAATGCCGACATTAAACCGTTATTGTTGCACTATGGTTCCACTTTTTCTCTGATGTTGTTTTATTTACTTGTATTAATGATCCATTTCTTTGCGTGTGATTGTTTAGTTTCGAGTGTCCGATCTTTATTGTCCTTAAAGAAAAGCATGAATTAGTATAGGTACTTTCCTATTATTTTCCACTAATTCCCTCCCATTCATTGCCCCCACCTGTCATGTCTGTATTCCCCACTAGTGGGGTGTGCCCCACACTTTGAGAACCACAGGCTTACACCAACTGCATTATACAGGGTAGCAATTGTAGCAACTAGCTAGTTTAACTACCGTAATAAATAAAGACGCTAAAAGTAAAGACAAACTCAAACTTTATAGACTGCTGTGAGTAAAAAATGTAAAAATCTGACACCAACAATCATGCTGTAGTCATCATAAATCACACTTTTTCCCTATTCTAATGTTTGATATGAGCGTTGGCTGAAGCTCTTTACCTGTATCTGCATGACTTTATGCATTGTGCGGCTGCGAAGTGAATAAACGGAATCTGTTTAACTATAGCCCCTGCAAATTCACATTTAATTCATATTCATATTCAAGCTTTAACATTTGCCAGACCTCCAAGTAAGTTGGGTAAACATCTCCCAACACTCCCTGCTTACTGGTCCCTCCTTGTGATTTCCGTGTCTCTCACTTGAGCAAATAATTTTCTGATTTTCAGTCCATCTACATAAGAATATAATGTAATGAGTATGTAATGTAATATATTATATATTCAAATTTCTTGAGCTGTCATGGGAAGTACATTTCTTGGTTAGGGAGCTAATGTTAAACTCCTAATTAAGGTCCATGTTGATGATGCCCAGGAATAGAATGGACCCCATAATGCTGATAGGGAAGCCACACAGGCTGATGGGGTGGGTTATAATGAATTCATCCTAAATACAAAAGCATCCCCACTGTTTTAGGGCATTAATCTCCAGGTTGTTTTTCATAGATAGATAGATAGATAGATGGATGGATGAATAGATGGATGGATGAGAAACTCATATATTCCAGATTTAGTAAAGTGAAATATTTACAGACTTTTGTTTTCAAATTTGATACAGTATCTTAAAATATTCGACTATTTAATTTTGAGTTTGATTAACCTGGTATTCATGCAGTATTAATACCATTTTTCTCTCTGTCTAGGAGAATAAGCCACAGAAGGTACTGCATGCATGAGCAACACGGATGACTGCAGTCTTAAGAAAATTTTCAAGCAAAGTCGATTCAATAACTTCTCAGGGACTGAAGTGGGCCAGAGCCAACATGCACAGAAATCTTCAGGAATGAACTCCTGAGAGACAACATCAGAAGTGTCTTCCCTAGGCTAAAAAGAAAATAAACTGGACCATTGTGGTGCAAAGACCTATTATCAGATGAAAGTACATTTCGCATTTCATTTGGTAATCAAGATCTCAGAGTCTGGAGGAAGAGTGCAGAGGCACAGAATACAAGTTGCTTGAAGTGCAATGAAAAGTTTCCACTCATCAGTAATGAGTTGGGTGCCATCTGTTGGTGCTGGTCCATTGTGCCTTGTGAAGTTAAAATTTTATATAAATGTATATATAAACAAACACAAATAATATATACTGTATAATTTAGTAATATATACTAAATAATATATACATTGATGACGTGTGTTTGAAAAAGCGGAAGGATGTACTGTACAGTAGAAAAAACACTTAGACTGGCTCCACTATGTGTAAGAAATTGAAGAATCATGTTGAGCAAGCATGTTGGATACTATAGTTCAATGTTGTTCAGACTTTTGTCAAAATCAAAAGTATCTGTATGGTGCCCTCTTTTTGTACCAAATATGATTGCATAATTCAAACATGACTAACAGCTACCCTTTGATGTTTATATAAATTTAATAATAAAATGTATATGTCTGTTTACATTGCACCCAAAACTAATTCCTTGTATGTTGCACTTATCATGCCTTTATTACCATGTGACTTTTGGGCACAGGGATAATTGGGTACATGAATAGTAGTGGAAATAGGTTGGAATGTGGCATCTCCAGAGAGAAGTTAAAAATGTCAGTGAATACAAGAGTGGGCTGGTCAGTACAATGGTTCAGGGTGGAGGGAGAGACATAATCTGGTCCAGCTGCTTTGCATGGACTTTGTCACATGACCAATCTGTTAACATCCCTTTCCTGAATAGTGAGTGTTGTGTTGACTGTTAATGTGTGAGAAGGATGCAGGGTTTATGTGATTTGTAATCTGTCTGAGGCCCTTCCAGACAGAATCAGAGTCATTACCTGGGAATTGTTTTTGAAGCATCTCAGACAGTCATTTAGCATCTATTATCATCATTTATATTGCTAAACATATATTTAGTCAGTACAGTCCAAGCACTTACAATGCTCCTCCACAGTTTCACGTTTTCACATCTTTATTGTGAAATTCACAGGTTCACAGTTAATTTCTGCTTGTATGCTAGAATCAGGTGAACCCAGTACACCTGTGATCCAATGTATTCTCCTCTCTGGTCGCACATTTGATACATTTTCTGTATTTAGAAAGGCGATTACTTACTTTTTTTTTTAACCGCCAAGGACAATAGTTAAGGAGTACAAGTTTGTTTGCCCCACACAAAGTATCTGGTTGGCAAGTTCACACTGTAAATAACAACCAGTATAAAGGAAAAAATCTGTGCGGGGAGTAAAAAAGATTTCAGTACAGGAAATCAGCATTGTTGAATCACAGAAGCATCCAGTAATTGTTTGTGGAAAGACAGATAGATTACCTCCCCCCCCCTTTGTCCTGCCAGGTGTTCTGGCAATCCATTTATTTTTCCTTATCTGTTTAGAGGATAAAAAGCCAGACGTGCCTGGGAACTGTTTTATTCATTTACTGATTATGGACTGGGAACATTAGTTGATGCCGATATTTATCTATCAAAATATGCTACCTTTAATTTCTACAATAAATGTTATCGTAAAGTAATATGCTCCACTTACTGTTACAGTAGAGTTAACCCTTACATTTTTAGATAAAATTGCATGAATCAATAGGCGCTGCTATCAATTCAAGCTGCGGTAACATTTTTTTAAAACAACAGCACAAATTGGCAAAACAACTGTAATATTCCCTGTAATGGAGCACAAAGACTGAAATTCTAAACCACACTATTGCTTGTGCTTTCCCTTTCCTCCTGCACCCTGCTCTGTGACTGAGGGAAAGAACACACAAAAATTCAAATAAAACAACAAATGGAGCGAGAACATTGGCTCAAGTCTCCAGGAATTGTTCCCTTGATATTCAAGATCTCTTCTCTACAGTAAATAAGCTGATAGCTAAAGCAACCAGCAGTGACCTATCACTGGAATGTGTATTATTAAAGTTGATGTTAGCAACTAAAACCAAAGTTTTGTAGAAGTTGATAAGCTAGCAATAAATAAAATTATGATTATATCTATACGTCTCATAAGTAAGTTAGCAGCATGCTAGAACACGGCAGATCAGGATAGCTTATATGGTAGTTATGCATCAGTTATAAATAAAATCTGTATAATAATAAATATTTTTTGGCCTGGCAAATGTTGTTGTAGTACTGTATTGTACACAAATTCATGGACAGTTTAGACTAGCTAACATTGGTGGAAAGAATCTGGGAGAAAGAGTAAAACACCACACAGACGGTAGCCTGAACTCAGGATCAAATCAGTGACCCTATGTCCTGAAATATGTAGTATTTTCAACAATACTGTGGCATTTTACACTTTTACCCCTCGTAACGACTTAAACACTTAAAACACTCAGTTTGATTCAAACAGCATATGATTCATAAGGCACTGCATCATGACGTCACATTCCCTACCAGGCTAAATATTCATACACACCATATGAGTTTTCGTCTGTAAACAAAATAAATATACTGAAACTCCAATACCCATAATACCCCGGAGTGCCTGCGCAGGCGAATATTTCTAAAGCATTCTGGGAAAGAGAAAGCTGCAGTAGACCATTTTAGGTTTGCCTATGCGGTCGACAGGAGGAAGGCGCCTGTTTGCATGTTTTCACGGAGACACGTTTAATTTGTCGACTTCACGTGTGGGATAGAATACATTTTTAGGTTCCACTTTAGCTGGTAAGTGAATGTTCTGCAGCCGGTGCTTTTCTGCGTTTCAACGACGCGTCTGCAGTCTTTCGCGTCTCCAGCTAGCAGGCTTCGCCCACAGGCTCCATTTTGGTGACACGTTAGAGTCAGATTCAGCTTAGCCGCCGTGCTAGCTAAACAACCAGCGACTCCGGCTAACGTAACAACCATTTACTCAACTCTGGTGTTGATACAAGATAAATTATGTTACCTAATGAGTAAAAAATATAATAAATATACGTTTAAAGTTTAAATAGCCATTACATATTCGACGTCCCTCCACAACCCCGCGTTCGTTGTGTCTGTTAGTTTACAGGTCACTAAATCGAGGAGTCGGCAATACAGTATGTGTTCCACATCACGGGGGTTTAGCTGTTTTTATTTTTCCCAATATGGCGGAGGTAATGTAGCTTTAAGCTGGAATCGCGTTTATACAGCTTTGTACTGGGACTGTGCTTTCAGTTTAAACTTCCACTGTCTTTGCAGTAAGAATGCCCAAAATTGTAATGTAAAGGTTATTTATCACTAGTACATGTCGTTAAATTGATATCTTGGGACCTTAAAAGTTTGAGTTTCTGATTAGAAACTAATGATGACCGTCAAGCTGCCACTTTGCTTATGGAGAGATGTTTTCTTCTCATGTTTTATTATAAGAATGACCATGCATTTATAGTAAATTAAATGGCTAAATGTTGAATCACTTAACACGTTTATTTATTTAAGCTATTTGTATAACATGAGAAATTCCCTAAAACGATTCCCTCCTCCCAATATGCATTTTCTTCTCGAACATTTCCGAAAGTCGTGTCACGTGACTATGGTTCGGCAATATGGCTGACTGGTGAAACAGACAGTAACTGATTGTGCAGTTGTAAAGTGGCACTAAACACCTTTTTATCTTTAAAAAAATAAATAAAAGTAGAGTTCATTTGTAGAGAGGTTTATAAGATGGTGATGACTTTTAACACACTTTGCATAAAGGGGTGGCTCAGGGTTTAACTGTGTAAACTAAAAGTCTCTGCCATTTGCTGTTAATGTAAAATTTGCATACAAGTCTTTGCAGTATTTCTGGCTTTGTCCAAAGGTAGTCCAAGTTAGGTATCATGTATGTTTTAAAATTAAAAATGTAACTTTTGTAATCTGTAGCTCCGAAAGCATTTTCTGCATCTTATTTCATATGTCCGTGGAAATCTTTGGTGCAGGAAAAAAAAAGCTTAATCTTTAGTTTCTTCTTATTTATTTGTTATCGATTGAAGTCTCTCCAAAGTTAGGTCAGTATATTATTTATTTACACCTCTGGCCGACTATTTTTGAGTCCTTTTTTGGCAGATGGTTGGAACTCATTATTATGGTGCATGGGCGACCTCTAATAGTACACCACACATGTTCACATGACCAACCTGAATTCCCTTTCTTTTCTTTTTTTTTTGGTGGGTGGGTGGGCTGTCTGTACACACATCTGATGTATTTCAGACTGGATTTAAGCCATTATCCCATGTGGTCCTAGTTTGAATATACAGTGCATCTCAGAAAGAATAGGATATTGTGAAAAAAATATATATTTTTAAATAATGTATTTAGAGAACAACAACCCCCTATATTCTACATTTATTACATGTAAAATAATTGTTTATCTTTTTTAGGTATTAAGATGATTAGGGCAGATAATGAAAATCAAATATCCAGTACATTTACACCTTGGATTGCGAGCATATGTTCCTGAAATGTTCTTGTAATCCAAAATAATACAGTTAATACCCTAATATTACATTAGTACAAAATATAAGTTACAAATATAACAAATTGACCTGCACTTTACCTTTGAAATAAATAGTAGCTTGTGTGGGTGAGAGAGGCAGGGGTTATGTAGGGTATTGTTGCAGTACAGTTACTAAACAACAGTCAGTAGACTTGGACACAAAATAATAAAACTGCGGTCACAATGTTATAGTAAACAGTACCCATGATACCACGTGTGCGCACGGATGTTGACTGCAAGTGATGCACTGAGACTGAGCATGGGAGACGATTATGCAGCGTGCACGAGAGAGAGAGAGAAGAACGATTGTATCAATTGTGATCACATGACGCTTGGCAGATAATGAACTTTTTAAAAAATTGTAATTTATTTAATAAATTCTGCTTGTCATGCAAAACACCCACAGACCAAGTTACCATGTATGTATTCACCATAATGTAGGTAAATTAATTGTGATATGTGGAACAAGGGTTCGGGGCGGTAGGGGAGGGGTGGCAATTTAATAAAGAATTCTGCTAGTTTTATAACAGCTCCAGTGTCAATGCATCCTAAAAATTTGTTCACCTTTTTTATCTTGTGCAGACCTCTCATTAGGTGACACGAACATGGGTGCAGATAAGCGGTGAGTGAGTCATCATCATATCAGTAGCCATAAGCTATTTGCCTCGCACGTTTGTATGGTTTGTTTATGCTGTGATTGTTGTTCAGGGTTAGCCGCACTGAACGTAGTGGCCGGTACGGTTCAGAGCAGTCCCGTGATGATGACAGACGTGACCGCCGAGACCGTGATGATCGTGGGTATGACTCTCACCGCTGGAGCGATGATCGTCGTAGTGACCGCTACGATGGAGACAGGGGGGATCGTAGTGATCGCTACTGGAGCCGAGACAGTCCCGAGGTTTGTGTCAGGTTTTTTTTTTTTTTTTTTTCTCTCTCGTAAGGGACTGTATGTGCACGAAGAATTTAATTACAGCTAAAGTTAATGTTTTATACATTAAAAAAAAAATGTTGATTAAGGATGAGATTTTATTTTTTATTATAATTTTTTTATACATTTGTGTATCTCTTACTTCTAGCGAGGTAGAAAGCGCCGTAGCAGTGATTGTTCTGAAGACGGTCACCATTCAGATGGTGATTACTCTGAGCATGACTACAGGGGAGACTCTGTTGATGAAAAGGAGAGCAAGATCATCATGCTCCGTGGTCTGCCTCTCAACATCACCGAGGCAGATGTAAGTACCAAAATTTGAAAAGTCATGTCTTAAAACGGGCTCTAATTTCTTTTTTCTTGAGATTTAATGCTTTTTAAAAAAATAAAAAAAAATCCGCTTTCTCAGATTCGAGCAGCCATAGACCAGTTGGAGGGGCCGCAGCCAATGGATGTGCGATTGATGAAAAAGAGAACAGGTGAGGCCGGCGTACCGTGGATCTTTCCTCTGCCAAACCTGTGACCACTGGGCCAACCTGCTTCTGCTTAAATGCCTTTTGCCATAGCAATGTTTTTATCTGAGCATTCTTAATGCACTGTTTTACAGTAATTCACATGATTTTATTATTATTTAACCTGGTATAAAGAAACGGAGGTAAGTTGAAAGTGTGTTTGTGTTGTTTCCTCAAATTTGACATGGTCCAAGTTTAGACAAATGAAGTCGCAAATCATAGCATGTTTAAGCTCATTCCATCTATGGACGATAGCTACAATAAGATGTAAACTTTTGTCAGGAATAAAGTCACACATAGCAATATTTTGTCTTGAGTCTGTGTGCATAGTATGATTTATGCAACTGTGTTTCAGTGTTCAGTTGTACACATTTGATGCAATAAGTTTCAGAATGTAATTTAATCACCTAGTACAGTGTGATATTTAGAATTATTTTGCTATGGCAAAAGGTTAATTTTTGGCACACTCCCAACCATTTGACCTTTCTGGGTCGCTGGGGGTCATGAAGCAGTTTGTGACAGAGTGTGAATGTTATACGACTGAACCCTTAAGACTAACACGCCTCCCGTCTGTATATCTGAATGCCTCTCCTAGGTAAAAGCCGAGGTTTGACCTTCGTGGAGTTTTATCACTTGCAAGATGCTACCCGATGGATGGAGACCAATCAGGTTGCTTCCTAATCACCAAGTCTAGCTTTTACCCTGGGGAATGATGCAATTTAAAAAAGTAAAAAAAAAATAGTGCTACCCCAGAAAAAAAATGGACATTGGACCATTCCCCACCTTTTTCGAAGGCATGGTGTGACTTAAAGAGGGGCATTTTATGGACTTTTGAAGCTAGGTGACAAATAGGAATAATGCCTTTTGATATGTTTATAACAATTCAGTAACACAGATTTTAGATATGTTTATATGTAATAAGTGCGGACAAAAGAACGTTGCACAATACAAAAAATTTTACTGTTACAAAACCCAAAATCTAATTCATAATTTTGTTTGCTTTTTTGTGTTAACCACAGGGCTAAGGTAAATTTGCTGTCATGCTCAGTAAATAGTTAACTTCACTGTGGATAATCTATTATGGATAACACATTTTAGGGGCACTGTGCACATGCACAGAAGTTGCCATGCAATTATGTCCAGTCTTAGTATCAAGTAACTAAAAAAATTAAATATCAGCAGGCAGTTTGGAACAAATTTTAAACAACTGGTTTCACTGCTGATTGTCCTAGGTCTGGAAGAACAAGAGTTCCAATTCCAGTATAAGACAGACTAATTTCATGGCATCATTTGGGAAATTGTACAGAAGATCTTGCCTACATTATCAAATTAATTAATAACAGAACTTTATATTCACTTTGTAAACATGGATGTTGAACATTCCAGCTTGGTTTTTATTATAATTAAACTTTATTTATAAGGAATGCATTTTGTCAAATTTATATGTGCAATGTTTATTTTGTCCGTGATTTTATATAGGTATATATTTTGGATGTTGCTCTTCAAAATAAACAGCTAGGGGAAAAAGCTTTTTTTTTTGACAGTACAAGGCAATTACCGACTTGTGTTCTGAAGGAACTGTTTTATCACATGACTAGCATTTAAGGAGAAAGTCTTAAGTTTCCTTATGATGAAAGACTTTAATGCGTTGTGTGGAGTCTGTGCGTCGTCCCAAGGTTCTCTACCTTTTACACTCTGCTCCGGCCCCATCCGGACACTCGGGTCCCAAACAGCATGGACACACGCACCCACTGACACACTCATACACACTTTGAGTCTTCCTGGGCGATCCTCCCTTAAACCCTTGAGGCTGCTTTAGTGCTTGTTCATGGGCTGAGATCAGGAACAATCTGATAATTATGTCCTAATCCTCATTTTGTATTCCTTTTGCAGAAGCTGCTGACCATACAGGGCAAGACTGTTTCCATGCACTACAGTAACACACGACACAAGTTTGAAGACTGGCTTTGCAACTCGGTAAGTTTTATCGTGATGGCAAACCCCTAAAGTGCACTTAGCACCTCATGCTCTGTAGCCGTGTAAAAGAGGAAAAAAATGTAAACGCTTTGACCGGTTGCTTTCAGTGCGGCCTGTACAATTTCCGGAGGAGGCTCAAGTGTTTCAGGTGTGGTGCTGCTAAATCAGGTGCGTAGCTGCTTCACTTAGGAAGCTGTGGCCTGTGTCCATCTGGATCCTGTGTTTACCAGAAGCAAAGACTAAAGTGTATAATAAATATCAAAAAATAGTTAGGCAGTATTTATTTATTTTATAAGAGAATGTTTGAAATTGAAGGAGATACATTAACCAGTAGTTAATGGCAAGTCTGTGTAATCAGGGTCTGTAAGCTTTGATGGGCTTCAGCAGGTTAATGGGACACCTTATTGTGTTTACAGAATCAGAAAGCAGCGTAACTTCTGGAACCACAGAAACCCAACAAAGTGGTGATTACTATGGCGACAGTAAGAATCCTGATTTTATAATTACACAAGTTAATAGATATCCTAATTCTAAAATTACATACATACACAAGTGTACAAGTCTTCAGGCAGCCAATTGTCTGTTACAGCAATCATCTTGAGAAACATTGCTCCGCTGTCCACTGTGGAGGGGATTATGTCAGCCCTGGCACCATATGCTAACCTGTCACCCAGCAACATCCGACTTATCAAAGACAAACAGACTGGACAGAATAGAGGCTTTGCTTTTGTCCAGCTGTCCTCTCCTTTGGTACGTGGTCATTGCATCACAATTCAAAAATAGACGAAAAGCAGCCTGGATTTATATTTTTTGCATTGTCTAGAGGGTTATAATCACATTTACGTTAAGTGTTGATTGTCATATTTACACATTTTTGTCTGCTGATTTTGTAGGAGGCTTCACAGCTTCTCACCATCCTGCAGGGTCTGCAACCTCCGCTTAAGTTAGACGGGAAGACCATTGGAGTCGATTATGCCAAGAGTGCTCGCAAGTATGTGCTACATACACTTAGTATTGTTGGTTGTAATTTGGCTGATTACAGATGTTTCTAATGAAGAATTAATTTCCTGCTCTTAATAGGGACTTGCTTTTGCCTGATGGGAACCGCATCAGTGCTTTCTCTGTAGCCAGCACAGCGATTGCTGCTGCCCAGTGGTCCTCTTGCCAGGTTAATGCAATGTATAATCTTGTTTTGACGGTAATGTGGTGTTTTACCTGCTGCTTTACTATAAATGTTATTTTTCTCTTTACCCTTTAAACAGCCCCAACAAAGTGTGGAACCAGCATCAGAGTACAGCTACCTGCAAGAGGGTTATGTTCCTTATTCACAGGTTAGGAGTTTACACTGCAGTTTTTACTTACGAATGGCCTCCATTATAAAAGGTATTAGAAATATATATATATATTTTTTTTTTTGGTCCTTGTGTAGGAATATCATTCTCAATTTCAACAGCAGGCAGTAGCAACAGACCCTTCTCAGGCTAATGGCATACTTGGAGGTAAGACATTTATAAGTTACAGTGGCTTGAAAGTGGAAATTAAAGCGTTAAGAGAGCACTTGGGCTTTGTCCTAATGAATGTTTTTTAGACTTAAACATGTCATTTAAAAAAACAAATAAAAAACGGCAGACTAAATAAATGTAGATTTGAGATCATGCTGTTGAATAGAATTGAGTGCTGATAATCCAATGTTAGGTTGAAGTATCTACTTTAAGATTTTATGAAGCTCTTCAACCATTAATCCTTGTACTATTTGCCTGTATGTAGCTGCTCCCGGAATGAAAGTTCTTCCTACAGCTGGACCAGTGGTTATCTCTCAGGGTGCTCAGGTTTATCAACCTCATATCATCGGCCAGCCAGCCACACAGGTGCCAACTGCCCCACCTTTCTATTAACCCCCCCATGTATTGTATCCCTGATTGTGACAGTGGGTGTATAATTGTACAAGAACTTGCAGGCACCGCAGACTGTGACCATCACTGGAGCCGCCACCATCTCAGCCCCAGCAACTTCTGCAGTAGCCACATCTTCCACAGCTGCAGCGACTCCTGCATCTCCCTCTGCACTACCATCCACTTCAGATCCTAAAGCTTGTAAGTCTAACCTACACACTAATGCTGATGTATTGATCAGTCTTCACAGATTCTGCATTTAGTAAAACACGTTTTCCATACTCACTACTTTTCCCTTATTCTAGCTGCCCCCGATACTTCCACCTACCAGTTTGATGAGTCATCTGGCTATTATTATGACCCTCAAACCGGTCTTTATTATGATCCCAACACACATGTAAGTTGCCTTGCATGGTCATTAAAAAATAATAAAATTAATAACCTTTTTTAATAGAGAGGCATAGAGATTTTCAGTAGATTTAATAAAGTAAATTTTTGCTTTTCAGTACTACTATAACTCATACACGCAGCAGTATTTGTACTGGGACAGTGAGAAGAATGCATATGTGCCTGCAGCTGATAGCAGCACTCCATCTGCCTCCTCCACCCCTGCTAAAGAGGGCAAGGAAAAGAAGGACAAGCCCAAAAGCAAAACAGCTCAACAGGTTGCTTTTCTGTTAATTTTGTGTTGTGTTCAGTTTTTCTGTTCAGTGTTACATGGTATTTGTTTACACAGTTTCATCTGCAATGTGACTTTGTTAGATTGCAAAAGATATGGAGCGTTGGGCAAAGAGTCTGAACAAGGCAAAGGAGAATTTTAAGAGCAGCTTCCAGCCTATCAGCCAGGAAGAGAGGAAGGAGGCAGCAGCAGCAGATGCTGGCTTCACACTGTTCGAAAAAAAAGTAATCTTGCAACCATAATCATGTCTGCAGATTCACAAGTGTTTTTGTTTATGAAAACATGGAATACCCTTTTTTTTTGTAGCAAGCTACTGGTTTGGAGAGGCTTATATCAGAGGCAGTGAAGACTACTGAAGACGAAATTCCAACCTCAAAGGCTAGTTTTATTCTATCTGTGCATTCACAGAAATGTGTACTTGTATTGCCCCCAAATGTTTCTTCAGTTTTGTAACTCTGAGTTTTTTGCAGGTGGGTCTTGTGGCAGCCTATAGTGGGGACAGCGAGCCTGAGGAGACTCCAGAAGGTGAAGAAAAGGATGACAAATTGACAGACTGGAAAAAAATGGCCTGCCTACTGTGCAGAAGACAATTCCCCAGTAAAGAAGCACTAATTCGTCATCAGCAGCTCTCAGACCTGCACAAGGTACTTGTACTTACCTTGGTTTTATTATAGAGCTCTAAAGCAAGGAAATTACCATCTTATGTGGATTATGTTTATGTTCCCTCTCAGCAAAATTTGGAGGTTCACAGAAGGTCCAAGTTGAGTGAAGCAGAACTAGAGGAGTTGGAAAGGAAAGAGACTGAGGTATTTAAGCTTCACTGTACACACACACAAAAAAAGTATTCTATTCTAACTTTCTATGGCTTTCTTTAATAAGCACAATAAATTCCATGCTAAGATTTTCCACTTCAAGTGGCGCAGTGGTAAAGTGCTCGCCCTATCATCCAGAGATTGCGAGTTCGATTACCAGGTGTACCTCTGTAATCACGTCATTGAGCTCACGCATGTGGAAGGAGTGGGTCCTTCAAATGTTTGTTAAGCCGCTGTTACGCTGTGCGTGAGCGAACAGGTTGAAAAGATGCGGTCGGCTGGCGTCACGGCCTGGTGTTCGGCCCTTTTGACTGAGTGGTAGTAGCCTTAATGTGGGAGCCCCCTAGTGACATGGAGGAAATGGATATGACTAAATTGGGGAGAAAATTGAGAGGGGGTGAAAAAAAACTAATCCTTTGTTTCTTGTTTTCAGATGAAGTACAGAGACCGGGCAGCTGAGAGGAGAGAGAAGTATGGCATTCCTGAGCCTCCAGTTCCAAAGAAGAGGAAGTTTACACAGCCCACACCAGTAGTGTAAGCTAACACCCCTGGCCATGATAATGATGGGTTTACTGATTTACCTTGGTGGTTTATGTTTACCTTTTTAGTCATGTCTGGCTGTCTACATGTATAAAACGGGTAGTTTTGTAAATAAATCCACTCTCTCAACAGGAATTACGAGCAGCCTACAAAAGACGGACTGAACAGTGATAACATTGGCAATAAGATGTTGCAAGCTATGGGATGGAAGGAGGGAAAAGGCCTTGGCAGAAATCAGCAAGGCATCACAGCACCTATTGAGGTCAGTGAACCTGTTTTAAAAATAAATAAATTGGTTTACTTTTCCTATACTTGTTTGAGTATTGTAATTGTGGATCATCTTTATTGATCAAATTCTTTTTTCTTTTTTTTTCCCCCTTAGGCCCAGATGAGGGCAAAGGGAGCAGGGTTGGGTACAAAAGGCAGTAATTACACCCTCTCAGCCTCGGATACCTACAAGGATGCTGTGAGGAAAGCCATGTTTGCACGCTTCACTGAAATTGAATAAACTGTTGTGAATAAACTCTTGCATTAATTGCATTGAGATTTTTTTTTTTTCGGGGGATAGATGGGGAAGCTGTATAGATGGTGGATTAGTGATGACGTGTTTATGTATATATGTGTATAGTGTCTCTTGAGAAATGTAATTATTTTTTGTTTGTTTCACTGAATTAAGGATATTGTCCTCACGCCTGTAAAGTTTGTAAAAGATGTTCTTTACTTTGTACATAAAATAAAATATGTTCAGTTATGTACTTTGTTTTGGGTGTTTTCTTTGTGTAATACTTGATCAGTATTCAGTCATTTCAAGATAATTTAAATGTTTGAGTTTTGTCATCTTTGTCACTTCCCTAAATAAATAAAATTTACTGTAATAACTTGTAACTTGGCTGATGCACCCACAATTTATGTAGCTAAAATCTAATGATTTTTTAAAATCCTTAAATGATTTTTCAATCATGTCTACTTTTCAATTTGTGTGTAAAACAGATAACACTCACTACCGGATAAACAACGGTTTTACCTTCATGGCTTGAGCCCTGTAGCTTTGTGTTATTCACGTACACTTCTGTGTATAAGATCAAACTGAGCTGAAGGCTACTTTTAATAATGTAGCGAGCATTTCTTAAACGACCGATAGAGGGCAGCAGTGTTTTGAAATATTGTTAAACTGCTTCATCATCGTTAAAGTGCCATCATTTTTCTCATGAAAACCTTTGCAGTAGGGCATGTAAACATTTAGGTGAATTTATTTATCATCTTACAACCACTGACACATGATTTTGTCACCACACTTGGATGCTGTACGCCCAGTTTTAGGATAAATATAATTTTTGGTTTTTTAATAGGTGAGCAAAAAATAAAAACCTTCAAGCCAGTTAAAATGATTTTAATTAAGGGCAGATTATTTTTCAACAATAGGAATATAATTACCTAATTTTGAAGAAAACTTTAATATTTAAGGCTTAGACTTCACTTATGGATGGATGAGGGGCGATAGGGGGAATTCCGGCTCCTTTAATCTGTATCCAACTTTTTTATAATAACAGTTGACAAATCAACTATAAAAGATTGAACCTCATCATAAACCAATTTGAAAAAAGTCCAGTCGGATTAAGATCCGAGCTGTTTGCTCATTGTGGCATTCAGATGATTTCAAGAATCAAGAATTCAGTTTATGATTTTCAAGAAAAGCTGTGACTCCTTGCTCGATAGACAGATGCATCATCCTCCTACAAAATGATTACATCACTAAGCATATTTTCTATGAATGGAAGTGTCCAGATTTTCAGTGTACATCAGGTCCTTTATCTAACATGCAACCTCATAAATGAGATCCAGCAATCTCCTTGGCCAATGTAGATTCCTGATTCATTACTGAACATCACTTTCATATCCACACTCCATCTTTTTAATTATGTTTGAAGTCCGCTAGAAGCTTGCCTTTGTAGTTGTGCAGTGAGGAAAAAATTGATGGCACTTTCTGCTCTGTTAATGAGGGCCATCAATGCGCCTCAAGTGCACTTTTCCTCCAGAGTCTGTCCCATTTGTTTTGGCTCTGAGTTCCACTGACCAAGTCACTTTGACCTCGGGTTGAACAAAGCAATTTGTGTGATTATATTTGCATTTCATGTGTATGTCTAAACTTTGGTGGAATGAAAAGAATGGACCTCATTTCATTCCTTTTTAGTAAAGCTGTGTGTAAATATTTGTGTGAGCCAAATTTAATCTACTCTTTCAAGCTGATAAATGCAAGTTATTTTTGAATATTAATTAGTGATGTGCAAACATCTTCAAAAAAGACAAAGCTCATATAGCTAAAATAAAAGCAAAAGGCAAATACAGTACAAACCTTTTAAACTTAAGTATGCACCCCCTGGCAGAATTTTTAAAGACGTGGTTGTTCTTTTAAAAAAGTCGCTTTTAGGCCAAACATTTATTTAGTTACTAGTGGGATTTATATTCAACTATAAGACATTGCAGAACTGCACAATCATTAAACAAACCATGACGATAAAAGAAATAACCCCACCAAAGGTTGGCAAAATAGTGTGTGTTGCCCTCTTTGTGGAAGTGATGGCTTTCAGCCTTTTGTGATAGTTGTGGATGAGTTCATTTATTTTCTCAAGCGGTCTGTTCTTCTTGGCAAATCTGTCATATGTCAGGAGACTGTGATGCCACTCCAGAACTTTCCCGCTCTTTGTTGTAGCCACTGAAGATTCCTCTTGGGCTGTGCTTTGGATAATTTTTCTATGTTTCATCCATTTAAATGACTTTGAGTCAGTTTTAAGTTAAAGTTTTCTAGAGAGGCGTGCATTTCAACTCAGGGTTTTTTTTTGTTTTGTTTTTTTTTTTGCTTTGGTCAGGCACTCTAGCAAAAATCTTTGCCAGTGTGCCTGACCATGGCTTGGTGTCAACATAACCCCTTATTTTTACTTTTTAATCAGAGTTAAAAATCTAAAGATTGAACTCTTTGCATATGATCTTTTATCCCTTTTCTCATTCATAAAGTTTAATTACCCTTTTTCTTTGATATCTTTTGACAGTTCTTTTTTCCTTCCCCATGCCACAGTACAGTATCTAGCTTAGTCAGGCTAGATTAAATGTTCAGTATTTAGCCTAGTCAGCCTAGATTAAATGTGCACTGGCTATTTATACAGACACACTGCTCACTCTTACTCACTCAGCTTTTCAGCACATCACATGGGCCAGAAGTTTACAAAAACCTAGTTAAGATTTGGTAATATTGCCTTAAAATTGATTAACTTGGGTCAAACTTTTCAGGCAGCCATCCACAAGCTTTTTACAATAGACTGCTGGAATCTTAATCCATTTCTTAGGTTTGTAGTCCTCCTTGCTCAAAATAGCTTTTTAGATAAACTGTGGCATCAGTTTGCCTCAAACACACAGTCACATAATTTAAAATTGTTCACCGGCTTCACTGATCCAAGGTAAAACTGGCAAGGATTAGAGAGGACTTTGATCCCACATGTGACCAATGTAAGCAGGAACCAGCTACGCTACTACATATAATCTGGACATGCCCAAAGCTATAACATTTTTTGGGGTTTTATTTTTGATACCTTGTCAAAAGAATGCCAAATACCATTAGAACCATCCCCATTTATTGCACTTTTTGGTGTTGACTCAAGTGGTGCCCGCTTGAATGACGCTAAGGTCAATATGATTGTCTTTAGCTCCTTTCTCGCTAAGAGACTGATCCTGTTTAAGTGGAAGGAGTCGTCGCCACCGGTGGGTACTCACTGGATTAAAGAGGTCTTGTATTTTCTGCATTTAGAAAAGATTTGCTATTCTATAAAGGAATCGACTTAGGAATTTTATGATGCCTGGCAACCATTTATAAGCCATTTTGAAAATATAGATGCAGATCTGTAATAAAAGATTTCTTTTTTAGTCTTTGTTTCTATTACTTCCTTTGCTTCTTTTTCTGTTTGATGTGTTATTTATTTATTTATTCCCCTTTTTTCTCTTTCTGCTGACTGTCATTTTTTTAGTTTAGCTTTTTTTGTTGTTGTTGTTTGTTTGTTGTTGTTTTTGTGGGGTGGGGGGAGGGGTACGGTTAGAAAAAAAATAGTACAATGTATGTATGTATATGTAACTTGTTTATATTTCCAATAAAAAAAAGTTGAAAATGCTTTCAATTTCTCTCCACAAATTTTCTCCTGGACTGAGCGCAGGGCCACTCCAATTGTACTCCAAACTGTACATGCTGTATCTCCTGCTCAACCCCTCTGACCTCTGCAACTGATCCAGATTGCAGCTGCATATCTTGTTTTTAGCCTTACTAAGTTTTTAAACACTGGCCCCTGCCTACAAAGCCAGATACAGACCAGCGCCGACATATCTCAAAGAACCCATCACAGCCCTCACTGCACCAAGCTCCTCCCAGTGCTCTCCTCAACTGGTCCCAGCATCTCTCAAAAGTACAAAGAAGGCATGCATCAATACTTCTCTTGGTTTTGACTATAGGTCGCATGATCATCTCCTAAATGAAAATACAAACTTGAACACAAAAACCCAAATATGTCCATGTGAAAGTGACAAATGACTCGCAGGGAGTGATGGGAGGTGTAGTCCAGATGGGAGGTCTAGTCCAACACCTTCCTGATGACGATGTGCTTAATCACACCATCGTGGTTTGCCAAAACCTTCCTAAAAGAAGATCCATAATTCAGATTTTCCATAATCCTTAACTCAGATGCATTATCCTTATTTTCTTTTAATACTTTTTTTCTTTCTTTTATGAACCTGATTTGCTTGTGGTTTACACTACACATTGTGACCTTTTAACTTTCACTTTGCTCGGTTATAACTGTGTGTGTTCTCTTCGCCTATAGAGTTGTTTGCTTAAAAAAGGTCAGTAAACTGCTTTCAAAGTCCACAATCGTCATGTTTCATTGCTATAATCAAATGATCTGCCTTTTTGTGTTCTAAAACAATGTGTTCTAATTTGATTGTTTTGTGTTCTAAAACAATCAAATAGTGGAAAGTGATACCAGATTAAAAAAAAAGAAATTTGAACGTCGACAAGTTTGGAAAGGTCTAGGAAATAGGAAATATGTTTATGTTTTAATGACATTACAGGACATTGGATATGAGTTTAAATTGTCTAATTTGCCATTTTGGCTGTTTCAAAAGTCCTGATGCTATGTTCATGTAACAGAGGATTTATTAACTACATTATTTATTTATTTTTAACACAATTAAGAATTAACTTAATAAAAGCTAACACAAGTATCACCATCAAAACAACACTCAGGTGACTCAGCAAGTCACACACAATGCTGGAATGTTGTCCTTCTAGTAATATTACGAGTTTTCTTGTTACTCACTTCTGCAGCTAATTACTTAATAACTAATCTAATCACTAATTGTATCATTTTATTTCCCAAACTATCCAAACTATCATTTTTAGCTATCTAATATTGAATAGGTTCTCCATTTGCCACCAAAACCGATGCCTTCTGACACCTTTCTACTCTGGCCCTTGTCACAGGAGCTACAGTGACAATATCTCATTATAGTAGCACTGGGGTGGGATATATTAGGCAGCAAGTGAACTTTTTTTTATATTATTTATGGCCAAGCATAAGGATTTGAGTGACTTTGATAAGGGTCAAACTGCGATGTCTAGATGACTGTGCCTAAACAAACTAAATTTTACATAGTCTAATATCCTTCTCTGTTTCACATCTAATCCACAAATCATTCTTTGAATTAAAATCTCTCTCTCTCTCTCTCTCTTTCTGACAGTAAAATGATACGAACCATCTCCTGATAAGATTAAAGGCTGGATTTATTCATCTCTAATATGCCCTCTTGCCTCTACAAACAACGCAACATAAAAAGTCCTAGGAAAACAGATGAGGAGCCAGTGCATTTTGCAATACATCTAGGCAGGAGGTTTTATGTTATCAGCTCCTCACTAACACTTGTGCAATGTGTATGAACAAAGAAGAGGGAACATCATGATCATGTTGCACAGACTTCATGACCAAGGATGACAAAGGCATTTTCATTGATGAATCAGGTTTGTTGACGGTGAAGTGTCCAATTACTTTATTTCCCAGGAAGCCCTCATGTCTGTGTTTCCTACTGGCGCTCCCTCATACTGTTGTTATGCTGACAGTTCCAGCAGGCACTCTGCATGAAAAGCACCTTCACTTCATACATTATGTGACCGCTATGTAAATCTCTATAAAGCTACTTCATAACAATGACCCTTTTTAAAGGCACTATACTAATAAAATTGTATAAAAGAATTTAATTAAATTGCATCTTAATTTTGAATTTAGTTGTTGAAGAATTTGCATAAGACACGTGAATGAAAAGTAAAAGAGCTAAAAGTTAGCTTAGTTTATGTTTCATTAAAGCTGCCATTTATGAAAAAACAAAAACAAAACAGACTAACATACACAAATTAATTTTTATGAAGCAGGTTGTACACTTTATTCCTTGCCCCACTTTCTGAAATGATCTATACCAATAAAATCTACAACTGTATGACATCATTTGTTCTCCATGCCAGGGTATGCAATTAACGTTGTCTAATGACAGACGTGCAATAAAAATATTTTTAAAAACTATATTCTACATGCTTTATCAATCACTGTATTGTGGACAGAAAATAGGGGTTCATAAATACAAATGTTCTTTCATCTCTAATGATGTTTAACAATTGCTGCTACACAGAAAAACTCAATAAAAGACAGTGTTCAGAGAGATTTAGCAATAAATAAAGAAATATTTAGAAATAAATAGCAAAAGTGTGCCTCTTAAGCAAAGCATGAATTATTTATTCATTTATTTTCTATGCCACTTACCGCAGGGGACGCTTACACGCACCCCCAATCATACACTATTAAAACACCAATCAGCTTTTTATTTATTTTTTGTTAAATTCATGTGTGCCGTTGAAATGAAAAAGCTTTTAAAACCTAAACCATGAAATGTGTACATAATAAAGGCATGCCTTTTGAAGTCTACTGAATGAGGTGCACATTATGGAGATTTAGGCCTCACTTATTATGCTGGATATGAAAAAATATATTTGTACATCATTTGCACGAGCATGTATGAAGAAACTCATTTCAAAAATAATGAGACTTTCATGCATTTTATATTTCTTGAGCAAATGTTCATGTGAATGATTTAAGAATAAATTTGTTTGTATCCAGCTTGTTCTTCTAAATGAATTTACCTGCCTAAAAGTTCAGATCCACAATACAGTATGCAGCACATGTAGAAGTTTAATCAGTTACCAAGAGCTTCTGTGTTGTGTTTATTTCAGAGAACAATTTAATTAAATTCTCTTCAGGTCTTCAGATTTGGCCTTTATTTGACGTTGGCACAATGTGTGAAATGCAGCCCTTTAGCCAAACAGATAAAACTGATTCTAATAAGTCTTATAAACCATGGCTCTTATTAAAGTGTGGGACGGGGGTAGCTGGGCTGATCAGAAGGGCTCTGGTTCAAGGCCTAGTGCGTGTCCTTCACCCTCAACTGCTCAGACAGACAGAATATTTTCATATTTAATAATAATAATAATAATAATAATACTTGAAACTGTTTTATTCAAATTATCAAAGTATATATTACTAAATAATGGTGTGAACTCAAGAAATTTAGCACCATTTTTCTCATATGTGACACCTGTCCGCTGTACCCAGTGCAAAATAAAAAAAGGTTTGTGGAGAGGTTCTGGCTTTGCTCATGTTCTGCAAGAGGACAGCTGTCGTCACAGGATTACAAACACTACTTATAAAAATAAATTTTATGCCTATATTGGGCTTTCAATAAGTTTTGAGGATGACTGAAAAATACAAGTCTAATATTGTGCAGGTCCTACTTGTCCCACCAAAACAGCTCTGTGGCATGGTCTCCACAACACCACTAAATGTGTGCTGCCATATCTGCCACCAAGGGATTAGCATCTGATCCTTAAGTTCCTGTAGATTGTAAGATAGGGTTTCCATGGATCAATTTTTTTTTTACCACACATCCCAGAGATTTCTGGATAGATTGAGATCTGGGAAAACCTTAAACACTTTGTCATGCTCCTCAAACCATTTTTGAACAGTTTTTTTTGCAGTGTGGCAGGGAGCAGTATGCTGCTAAACAAGTCCACTGGCATTAGGGAATACCACTAGCATGAAGGGGTGTACTTGGCCTGCAACAATGTTTAGATAAATGCTTTGTGTTCAAATAACTTCCATACGAATGCCAAGGATTCCCACCGGAACATTACCTGGAACATCACACAGCCTCTCGCTAAATTTCTTTCCATAGTACATACTGGTGCTATCTACAGATCTATGTGATGTAAAGTAAAATATGATCAATCAAACCAATTTACTTTTTTTTTTTATGAAGCAGAAATAATTTCTAATGCTCACTTGTCCTTTTGGAGGTGAGCACAGATTAGCATGATGGCTCACCATTTCTGTTTAAACTCAGAAGCCTGCAAATGAAAACGTATATATGTACATATAAAAAGACTAATAGTTATTATCCTGTAGCAATTCAACAATTTCATGACTTGCAGTACAAGCGATTTGTAACATTTTTGCTTCTAGATTTAGAATGTTTCCTGGTGCTTTGCTCCAAGTAAACTGTGCAAGCATAAACACATGCACTGTCAAACCAGTATTCAAATTCATTATTCTTTGCAATAAAAATAATTACTGCAGCAGGCAGAACCGAGCTGGAGTGGAATTTACACCTTACTGTAGCTTCACACTCAGACACAAACCAAAGCTCTGTCCAGTGGCTGTTTTTACTCTGTAATGGAAAAGTAATTGCAAGGCTTTCAGCTCTGAAGAGGCAAGGAAAAGGGCCTGGGCTGAAAATCTAATGAGCTGGCATGGTAAACACTTACAGTACTGGAGTGTGCATATGTTTTCGTAGGGTTAGTGAAGGAGATTGCATGTGTTTTTTATACCAGGTAATGTGGTTATATAATAAGGAGTAAGCATGTTTACATAAGTCATAGTAGTAGATGTCTCCAAAATTTCTTTGTTATTCAACTTAAATACAACTCAGATAATGCATTTTAGCGGGATTTATTTTTTTTCTGTTTTGATCCTTTTTCAAACATGCTGTTTGTGTGTCTTTAGCTTAAAATGAACTGCCTCTAAATACTCCTTTGAGGAAGTGCATTTTCCTAGCCAATCAGAATGCAGAGACAAGAAAACCACTTTTAGAATGCTAACTTTTAGACCTCATCAACAAAGCGTAATCTCTGGTTCTTAAAAAAAAATGTGGAAAATGTCAAAATGTGCAATTCCTCAAATGTCCACTGGTGACTGGCTCCAAAAGTGAGTGAAATGCCGTAAGCTATGCATAATAAGGGGCATGGCTGATTTGTGTGAAAGCTGCAAATCATGGTATTTTAACTTACCCCAAGAAAACATGTAGCGTATAAATGATGGAGTTCAATTAAAGGCATATAAGCATAATGAATTAATGTAGCATTTTAGCTAACTTAACGCTAAGATCTCTGAATTTGTGGATAGTAACTATGTTAGATGGCTCCTTTCATTCTGCCCCATTTATAGCTTGACTGGGGTTAAGGGAGAGTCAGCTCCAGCCGAGGTGGCAACAACAAGAGTGCCCACATTTGAGCTCTATAATCGCTCTTTACAAAACCTATGGGTGATGACACAAGGGGCTTGTCCAGTTCTTTTTATACAGTCTATGCTCATGAAACATTTTCACCCATTTTCAGGCATTTTCCCATTGTATTTCTGAGGAACACAGTAAGGGGAAACACAACTAAGATCTGAAAAAGACTCGGTTAGTCTTTAGCTATTAACCACTAATGGCTAATCTACCTATTCCTAAGAGCTAAAAGTAATGCTAATTGAGCCATTAGTACTTGGCCATTACCTGCTAGCCTAGGGTTATTTACTGTAACTTTAAAAAATGGTGCCCAGGGAAGAGCCGAGCTGAGGCAGTGAGCCAGGATAGGAATCTAGGTATATCCAGTTCACAATAGCAGGAAAGTATAATTTGCTTGTTTAAACTCTGGCCAATGCAAAAATAGAAAGAGCAAATGGCACAAATGTTTTTTAATCAATTTTTTGTGTTTACTAGACTGAAGACTGTATCTGTAAAATGACTAAATACTGAATTTTGCATAATAGGTCCCTTTTAAGGCAGGCACAAGCACAAGTACAAGTAAAAAGAAGACAGCTGCACTGAGGAGAGCATAACCTGAAATAACAGTTCATCAGACGTTCACACACACACACACGCACACACACACGTGCATGCACACATGCACGGATTGCACTTGAGCTAGGCCTATATATATCTACTGCATATATTTAAAGCAGATATTTGCTGCGAGGCAACATGTGAGAGAGTTTTAAGTTGTGGATAGTATTTCTTGTAGTTAAATACAAACTCACGTGTAATAGATGGTGAGGATGCTGGAAGGTATACATTTTCTGTTTGTTTTTGTTTGTTGTTGGTACAGTAGCTCATGGCAGCACCCTGCATTCATAACACATTATTTAAACCTCACTATGTTTTTGTAAAAAAACACATGTTATGGGCCTTAATGTGTCTTGGCAATAAATGCACACACAATGCATTAGTGGCTATATTTAAAGTCGACAAAAAACAAGCTGAGTTCTGTTGTTGTGTAACGAAGGAGGTACCAAAACACTGAGCTGTATTTTTCTCCAGAGATGTTTGCAGTGAATGCTAACTTTTGACAAGCTATTAAGAAAAAAAACAAAAAAACATTTTATTTGCATAGTTTGGTGCAGTGTGTTTGTACAATATATTCTTACACAATTAATTACACATTTGGATGGAAGGGGTGAGCTAAACTAGTAAATTAGTTTACTATATTAAAATGAAAGAAGACTACAACTTTTTTTATTTGTTAAAATGAGTATGATTTTTGATTAAATAATATGTCGACTAATATTTTTATTTTGTAGTGCTTTAATGCTAAAACAATGACAATCATAGAATTGTTCATTTAAGGGTTGTTATTATTATTATTATTATTATTATTATTATTGGTGGTGGTGGTGATGAGGATGATGAGAATGATATTTTTCATCTTTGTTGGTGGAGTGATTTATGTAAAGCTGATTTATAAAGGCATTGTGTTCATACTATTTTTGTAGAACTTGTTATGGTTTGGCAGTTGCTGCCAGATTTCAAGCTTGCTAATGTCAACACGAGACTGACAGGGGCTAATGTGGGTTGAGACCAAAGGCAACAGCCAAACTCTACTAAAATCCATGGTATGCTGCATAGTTTTAGCCATTTCAGTAGAACAAAGTTATCCTGCATGGAATCATAACCTATTATATAATGCTGACCAACTGAAAAAATATACAGTATATACAAGATATGGATAAGTCACATATGAGGGAAATCACATGGTTTAATGTTGATGTTAATATATTATTTTTGAATCAAACTGTCATTGTGAACTTGTTTTACTAATCAGATTCTTTGCTGGCCTTATAACTGTCATCTGAATTACAAGCCTGTCTTATACCCAATAGTTACTTTATTATCTTAGACAAGCTGCAAAATATACAAAAGGTAAATGGAATAATATTCCAGTTACACTTTACACTTAAAGTGTGACTGAAGCATAAACTTCAGTTTCAACAGTAACCATGACCTAAGCACACAAACTCTTTTTTGGATTAATGAATAACTGTCCATGAAGTCATAGATTTCAATCAATTCGACTAGATGTATAGCATTTTTGCCATAAATACTATAACAAAGCAGCTTTACAGAAATCAGAACGTAGATTCAGATCTCTAAGAAACAAACGAGAGTTTACAAGCCAAGGAATAAGCCACTGAAATGGAAAAAGAAGAAGAGAAATAAACAAAGCCTTGAGAAAAACCAGACTCAGAAGAAAACCTATTCTTTTTTGGGGGACTCTATTGAGATTTCCGTAGGATTATACATTTTATTTGTTCGAATACTACTTTACAAAACTAAAATCTTTAGGGAAAAAATTCTCGTTAAAAAAATTTAGCTAAAGCAATTCCGGCCAGTCCCAAAGTCCATGGATGTTGTTTTTAAAATGTTGTTTAAGCTCATGTGTTGTAGGATTAAGCAAACACACACTCAGAATTACATGTCCACTGACTCAGTTCCACTGGCAGGTATATGAATCATGCTATAATTTGGGATACATTTCACATAAGCAAAAGTACAAAAAAAAAAAAAAACTTCCTTCTCAATAGAACAGTAGAGGTTCATGTTAGTAAATTCCTTCAGTGTGACAAATCTGCTAGTTGTAAAGCTTAAACATTAACATTTTTCAAGGTAAAAATTGGTTTTACTACTCAGTTTGTCAAGTAACTCAAAATGAATTTGTCCGAATGCCAAGTGAACAACCACAAATGATGTCATTTTGTTCTGTGGCATACATTTTGTTTGCATTTGTGCTGTGATTTATTTTGCTTCTCCAAATATACTGTAGTGCCCTCCTTGCAGGTTGAGCATCCCAATGACCACTGTGTCTCCTCTTTTTTTATCTATTTAAAAAAAATTTGACTTTAAAATAAGTGTTAATGAGAAACAGAGTAAATGGAAGTTGACAGGTACAGTATCATTGTTGTCCGTTCTTTTTCTGACCCATAATTACAGTAGTAGCACTTACCTGGCTGACCACATTCATTTTCATAAACAGTTTAATATCACATATACCCAAAATATTTAGACTCTGTAAACCATAAAAAGATTTAGTGAGGTCAAGGGTCATCTAATATACTCAATGACAATGAGCTATTATAGATAAAATATATATAAAAAATGAGAGAACACTTTCCACAGTGTATTTAAAATGTAAGCTACAGAAATGAATAAGATTTTGTAATGCCGAATTGGGACAAATCATTTTGAGTTTATGACAGTGAAACATATAAAATATATGATAAAGTATACACAGTATAGAAAAAATATATGCATCAACAACGACCTAGTATGTACACCAAATAAAAAAATGATCCAAGTCTGCATGCCATAACCCTGCCTTTACCATGTTTGCCAGTGATGTGGTTTGCTTTAAAACATGAGCCTTTCCCTCCCCTTTTACATATTCTTAACTTCCAATAATGTTGGTACAAATTAATCTTGTATTAGAACTGGACAGGTTTTATTCAGAGATTCAGAGAGTTACGGGCCTTTTCGTGAGACTAAGATCACCAGTGCATTCCTGCTTTTTTACAAATGTACCAAATGGTTGATTTGGCCCTTCCCATTGTTTTTCCTGTCTCTCTGATAGGATTGTTTTGTTCTGCCTAATTATAGCCTCCTTCAATTGCCTCGACACCTCTTTCGACTGCATATTGAGAGTTTCATGAGCAGCTCCTTATTGCAAATTCAACAATTGGAACCAACTGCAGACGTTTATTTCTCCTTAATTTCTCAAGAAATACCTTAGAAACAGACCACATCTGGCCATTATTAAAATGATTATCAGGCAGTTGTTAAACTGTTACTTTTGAGCCTGTGAAATGGAGGGTTTTTTTCTTAATGATTCATGAAATGTTTGTTAAAACCCTCGGAATTAAACTGAAAGTCTATGCTCAGTTGTATCTTAATTGCTTTGTTTCAAAATACTGTGGTAAAAATACAAAAATTGTGTTATATGCCCAAAAGGACCAGACCTTATCTTTAGTAACCATCTTGAACACAGTCACCGTCGTATCGTCTATACTGCATTATCATGTATACAGGGTCGTTTTTGGGGGGGGGGGACGGGGTGCTGGGGCCTTTTCCAGGAGACATAGGGCACGTAGCTGGGTACACCCTGATTGGGGTGCCAATCCATCGCAGGACACACACACTCACACGCTCATTCACACACTATAGAACGCCAATTAGCCTAATCTTCATGTCTTTGCACTGTAGGAGGAAACTGGAGTATCTGGTGGAAACCCACCGAGCACAGGTATAACTCCATGCACACGTACCCTGAGGCGGGAATCGAACCTAGAACCCCTTAAAAATAAACACAGTGTACCTCTTAAAACACTTTAGGGTACATGACTGGACTTTTGAGGGCCACTGATGTACCATTAAAGCTTTACTCTAAAATATAAAGAAAAGTACACCACATTTACATCCTCAGATTTCTTTCTTTGAAAAAGTGGACACCGTGAGATACTAAACACCATATCGGATGAAAGTTCTTACTACTCATTATTATTCCACATACTACTTTTACCTAGATTACTATTGAGTAGCACGCTCCAACCATACGCGATCCTGATTGGACAGTTAAAGGAGGGCGGGACTCGTGTGACTCCTCCCATTTCTCAACTAAAGAGCGACTCCGAGTTCAATTCATTTCTAAAAACATTCTTTCCCCAGTTTAATGCAATAAACACAACGCAACTGAAAAGAGGAAAAAACTGTACAAAAAGAGATTTTTAAGAGATTATTTCCCCCCTGTAAATAATAAAAAGGCGCCTGGAAAAACAAAAGCTGTAAAAACGTTAATAATAGAGGACATAAGTGGGAAGAAATCAGCTCTGTATTTGTGTTTCCGTCGACTGGTAAGAAATATTTCACTTTTCGGTCACTTATCATTAAACAATGTACTTTGTAGCGCAGCGTATCTAAATAAAACTGTATTTAGCAGCTTGGAATGAGTTGTGATATTTAATAAGGATTTCTACGGGTCATGTTGGAGTTATTTCTGAATTCCCAGCCTTTGTTTGCGCAGGGAAACAGACTGTGTGTTAGAGAGAGAGGATTCCTGCTGGTGTGTCACGTCCATGTGTTGCACTTTTCTCACTTTTAAACGGTTTAATCGGCGTCTCACGAGCCAAACCACGCAGTGTGGACGCGCACTCTGTTTGGTAATAATCTGATGATTTGTTGGTTCAGGGAATTAAAGCCCGGGCACAGATGATAGCGAGCAGTAACGTTATAGCTATTGTCTGCGGATCATTACGAGGTTCACTCTGCGCTTTTCTTTGTTTTTATTTTTTCGTTGTGTCGCTGAGCGCATTTGTTTCCTGAACAAGAGTTCAGTGTTTGACAGAATGTTGTGCTAACCTTTTAAATGTTACTCAGTTATTTGCCCATTGTCCGAAATCATGATTAAATGTTGAATTGGAGGTTTCCACGCGGTGAGTTAATGTAACGGGATCCTCCAGCACATGGAGCAGACTCTCTCTCTCTCTCTCTCTCTCACAGCTACTACTTCCGTTTCACAGCTGCCGAGGAACGAAACGCTAGTACGCTTTTGTTTGTTTGTTTGTTTGGTAATGAATATGATATGAGCACGTCTAGTCTATTTTCTTTCTTTAGGTTTGTGGTAAATAAACAAAGTGAATGATTTGTCCACTTACTTATGGACGAGTTGACCCGTTTTTTACCTTTAACAATATAAACATGATACAGTCGGAAATGTATTAGAAATAGAATCATTTACTTCATGTTAAGCGTTTTTTAATCGTACAGAAGTTAAGGATAACCTACAGCTCTCCTCCATTGATGGGGGAATGTTTTGGTTTGCTACCTCTAGTCTAGAAAAGTTTTAGTTTTAGTATGTGAGGGAGATTTAAATGCTTGTACTTAAAACTATGGACCGTGGATGCCCACAGTGAGCATTGTATTTATTCCCATTTGTATTTATACAACTGTGGTAGGACCTACAGTCAGCATTCACACACTATGGGCAATTTGGAAACGCCAGTTAGCCTAATCTGCATGTTTTTAGTCTGCGGGAGGAAACCCATCAAGGAAGAATATGCAAACTCCATGCACATAGACCTGACATGGGAATCAAATCCAGAACCTGGAAGTGTAAGATCACTGTACTAAGCACTCAGCCACTGTGCTGCTATATGTATATTCAGTAATCTGGTTGATTACATTACCACCATTCTCCCTCGTCTTCCCAAACCATTTTCCAGACTTTTTAAAAATGTTGAAAGCATCCTTCTCTGATCTTGTCTGTGTTTTGAACTCTCTGTCTGCTTTATTCAGTACTTCCACACACCATTTCCTCTCTTTCCCTTTCAGTACCACTGGTGCTGATTTGTGACTTTGTGCTGCATTCAGGTTATTCTCATGAAAAGTTAGCTGTGTACCGCTCTGATGTCACATGGGGAGGTGAGGTCTCAGCAGTTCAAATGGTGGACAAATCAGGGCCCCAGGATCGTTTCTGTGAACACCTGACCCCAAAGACCGATTCTTTTTGATTAGTGAGGATACAGTGCTCGGGAAGTGTTCCAGAGTCTACTTGAAAAATTAAAATCTGGAAGCAGTCATGCCTGAGAACATAAGTAGATTGCTGTCACCAGCACTAATCTCATTCTCTGACCAAAAGTCTATAGCTGATACAGCAAGAAGGCACGCATGAGCATTGTTCTTGACATTTTTGCCAAAATATCAATAATAACAGGCATAGAAAGAAAATTACTTGTTCTCTTTTTTTCTCTTGTGTTTAATAGTACAATAATACACAGACCAACTAGGTGCATACTGCCACCTCTTGTACTGGAGGTTGTAAATATGCAACCTGCCCTTGAATAGAGCACAAAGAGCAGTGTGAGTGGGAGGTGGTAGGGGGAGGGTTGGGGAGGGGGGAGCAATCATTTTTGAGCACAGGGCAGATCTATTGTTCCTAATGTGAAAACACCTGTTGTTTACATATAGAACAATAACTTCAAGAACTAGCGGGAGTAAAAGGTCTTTTAGAATGGGGACTCACGGATCAGGGAAGGAAGCACTTAATGTTCTTTTTTTTTTTAGGAAAAACTGGACAGGAAAGTCAGCTTTAACAGGGAAGCAGAGGAAAGTGAAATCTATAGGTGGTGGTGATGCAACTTACAGAACCCAGTGGTACTGCGCGAAAACATATCGAAAGAAGGGTGTGTGGAAGTGACGGATAAAGCAGACCAAGAGTCAAATCACTGAACAGGACAAGACAATGGGAGGAAGCATTAGATGTTTTTATGGAAGGTTGGTGTGGAAGATTGGCCTTAAAAGAACGGAAAGTTGAGAGAGACCTACAGTTGGCTGTAATATAACCTACTTCAAATATAAGGAATAATAATTAGTTAGCTGGAATTCACTGTTAGCTCCTACAAACAAACATTCCTTGCTTACCATTATTTAAAGCAATACGTAATGTGATACATATGACTGATGCAGTGGGAATACCAAATGTTGGGCGCAAAGATTCTGAATTCACTGGGTGGCTGTTTATCACACCCGTATGTCAGCCTTCTCCAAACTGTTGCAAAACGCGTCTCTGTATGCTTTAGAATTGAGATTTCTCTTCACTGGAACTAAGGAGCCCAAACCTGTTCAGTCATGACTGTGCATAAAGACATGGTTTGCCAAGGTTGATGTGGAATATCTCAGGTGGCCTAAACCCTCACCTCGAGTCTACTGAATGCTTCTCAGGCCAGGCATTGCTTGACATCAATGCCTGGTTTTATAAATGCTTACGTAGCTGAATGAGTCCAAATCCCCACAGCCGCACTCCAAAATCTGTGGAAGCCAACAGTTAAGGGGGAACTGATCTGGTTTTTTGGTTATGGGTGAGATGTTCAGTTGTCCACATACTTTTGGCAGAGCTTTGCTGAGCTTACAACAAAGATTTATATGAGCTGATAGTGGTATTGGTATGGAAATAGAAGCTTTGGAACTCTTTGTGTCTGAGCAGAGTGAACAGATGAAGAGCTGGACAGAATAAAGGATTAAAGCCCTGCTGCACCAGTCTCTTGAGACAGAGTTGATTTCCCACTGGTGTCATTAACAGCATTGTGAGCATGAATCTGATAATATTCATTTCCATGTTTTTTTTTTTTTTGCTTTCACTCTACTTTACTTCAGGCTTGGTGTGCATGAGAACTGCGTGAGGACATTTATTTATTTGATTATTTATTTATTTATTTTTCAGTAGACTTTAATAAGTGGCCTACATCCCCATATCAGTGGTTCCCATGGACCCCTACCCAGCTTAGACCCAGGACATGATGGTCAGTTTTACCCTCCTGATAGCAGGGCTGCTAGACACGTAGATTACAGCCGTTGACATTTAAGTGTGTCAACCTGAGACCTCCTGTTGACTGTGACCTAAATAAAGAGACTAGCCATTGCCTGGATACTGTTCTGAGTTTTGTGCACAGGACATTGGACACCATCTGGTTTATCATCTGGCATTGTTTTAATAATTTACAAAGCCAGTTTAATAGTAATAGGAATATTAAGAATAAAAATAATTTAATTTGTAGAAACCTGAGGCATTCCATTTCTAACATGTCCCCTGTCCTGTAACTGTTTACTGCGTTGTATTAAATTTGGAGAATCAGTGTAATTAATGGGATTTTGCAACCGTGTTTGACAAAAAGGATGCTGCTTTGCTGAGGGTCAATGTTCAGAATGTGTTGAAAAACAAGTAGTCATTGAACTACTTCTGATAGGTAAGGGCAGTGTCCGTGTCTGGTTTTCTGTGAACCAGTCTGAGGCAGTGTGGTTGTGCAAACATCACTAAAGCTCATACATGTATGTACTGTGATCCCAAATCCTTTCGTTTGCTTGCTTCATAGTGTTGAGATGAGTCAGTGTTTAGGATTTTATTTAATATTGTTATACACAATGAGAACTGGGAAAATATGCATATCTATGAATACCAAAACATATTGAAACATGCTGTGTGTCTCATATATATTTTTTTGGAAGAAAGTCAGTATTGTCTTACATTGTTCATGGGAAGCCAAACCCTGGATTGTGTTTTCAGAAAGCCATGAATATTTTACTCTCCCTTATTAAATGCAATTATCAAAGCTCATTACACAGTTTTGCCTTAAACTGCGATCTCATGTTTTGCTGACTACAAAAACATTATTGAATTCAGTTGCCAGTAAGGAATTTTGTCTGGTCGAACAATTTATACGTCTTAAAATGTACACCAATGATATGAAGCCATCATGGATGGAACTTTTTGTAATGTACTATTGTCATAACACTCCAAGATACACGCGAATGAAGTGGGGGATTCAGAAATGCCTATGATTTGTCAGCTATTATGTTTATTTGTGTGGAGACAATTACAGTGTCCCAGCATGAAACAGCATTATTATTAACTCTGTATTTCTGGTTTAATAAAGAATGTTTAATATTTACCAACAAATATGCTGGTACTGTGTACCTATTGCAACTTTTTGAGTCAGTGGTTATTAGGTCACTATAGCTCTGTGGATTTATTAACTTACATGTTTTCAAGCAATGTGTAGCTGCTCGATGCCTTTGCATAGTGAAAAAAAGAATATTTAATGGATGTAATGGTATACAACAAACGACGTAGTAACATCAATAACATGGAATGTAAAATTCCAAAAGCAATTGTATATGTGCAAGGAGTAATCAGGGACACCTACATGAACTGCAGGAGAATTCAACTTAGAGGTAAATGCATATTACAATTATGCAAATTATCCTGTGATAGTTCTCTGAAACAATGAGAAACAAAATAGATTTGTAAAACTCGTCCTTACCCCCTTTCATAATGGCAATATACCCAAATCTGATTTCTGTTATGTGCTTTTCCACTGCAATTATAAAACTTGTTTAGATTTAGCACCTAAATTATGCTGGTATGGGATCAGCAGAAAGTAATGCCATAGATTGTTTTGTAAATAAGTTCTGTAGTTTCAACAACAATATCTTTCAGCTCCAGTGCTTGCATGGAAAAGGATAATCTGCAATATTGTTTATTGGGAATAAGTACAAGGTTCTGATGCATGACCTTCTCACTAGAGCTAGAAAGAAAGCATAAGCCTGGGAACCTCAGTGCTGTAACATTGCTTATTTTTAGAGGAAGATAAGCAGGTGGCTGTCTGGTGAATTTTGACTTTTGTGTGTTGAGGTCTGAGGTATAAAATAATGGCTGTTTTTTTAAACCCATGCAATATTTTGTGACGTATTGATATCAAATCTACTTTAACATTTTGACAATATTTTCAGCCAACTAAATGTACAAAACAATGTTACTTGACAATTTGCTATCCAAGAGAAATCATAATTAGATTTTGATATCTATGGCATCCTTTATAGAGTTTATACAAACAGGTCAGCCATAACACTAAAACCTCTCAGAGGTGCCATGAATAACATTATTATCTCATTACAGTGGCCGCAATTTTCAGTAGGTGGAATATACTAGGGAGCAAGTGAACAGTCAGTTCTCAAACATGATGGCCGCGTTCCATTCCATAGTGTAAAGTGTACTCAGTGTTCTCTGCTCCCAGTGCAGGGAATGTCATGCAAACATCACTTCCTCCTGATAGGATAAGCACCCCAGATACCAGTTGCTACTTTGAAAATTTTGCAATACTGGAATTGAATATTGATTATATATTGAGACACAAACTAGTAAAATATAAAATGTTCTGAATAAATGATTTGATTTATTCACACGACGGACATTGTCCTTCCTTAAAAGATTAATAGCCTGTATAATATTACCATATCTCTTTAAAATATGTGTAGATTACTTACTAATTATTAATATTATTATTATTATTATTGTTCACTTATTTTGTACCCTGTATGCAGTTCTTTTTAAACTGAGCAGTTTCTCTTCCTACTACTGTGTACCGCACAAAAAAATACTGTTTGGTATCATACTAGATGGCTAAATACCCGGTGCAGTCCACTTTGTAGGCAACCACTAGCTAATATAAACACAGCAGATGTGTTTGAAGCAGGGAAGATGGGTAAGCGTAAAGGATTTTGACTTTAACTAGGGAAAAATTGTCATGGCTTAACGAGCAGAGCCAGAGCAACTCTAAAACGGCAGGTCTTGGAAGGTTGGGAACACCTGGTATGCAGTTGGTAGTGCCTACCAAAAGACATCCAACCAGTGAACTGGTGACAGGGTCATGGGCAGGAATTGATGCTTAATACCTCAACATTGTTGCAGACCAAGTACACCCTCCATGCTAGCACTGTTTCCTAAATGAAGATGCCATTTTCAGCAGTATAATTCACCCTGTCACATTGCAAACACTGTTCAGGAATGGTTTTGGAAACATGAAAAAGTTTAAGGAGCAGATTTGGCCTTTCAAATCCCTGGATATTAGTCTGGTTGAGCATCTGTTAGATGACCTGGACGAACAGGTCAGATCCATGAATGCTCCACTTCAAAACTTACATGATGTAAAGGATCTGCTACTAAAATCTTAAAGCCTGATACCACAGCACACCTTTAGAGGTCTTATGGAGTCCATGTGTTAATGGTTCAGAGCTTTGGTGGAACAAGGATGATCTACACAATATAAAGCAGCTGGTATTAATGTTATTCCTGATTTCTATAGTATGGTTTACAGTATTGATACTCAACATTGGCTTGTTTAAATGCCAGTATGCAAACATGATTTTAAATCAATGTTGTTGGAGCGATACTTCATAAGGTGCTTTTGTTTTGAGTCCTTTATTTCAGGCAGAGCTTCTTTTAAGCTGATTAGGTACATGTTCTGGTATGAGATCCCTTTACTTCAAGTTTTCCACACTATGTAAGACTGCTTGGGACTCTGTTTGTTTGGGTATGCTTCTAACTCTGTATGTAAGTAGCCTTAAACGTCTGTGTTCTCAGTGTGGCTGGAATGTAAAAATTGATTTGAAAAATTGAAACAAGGAAAACATAATTTCATGTGCTTTTCCCTTACATGTGTTGTCTGATTTTCCTGATGACTGTCAAAAAACAAAAAGCTGATTTTTGCCATAGCATTTGATGCTTTGCGATTGATATTTGGCATAGGCTGGTTATTGGTAGGCATTCATAAAAAAAAAAAAAAACTTTTGGAATAACCCATGTACTTTTTTTAGCTAGTATGAATGCAGTGTAGTAAAAGTTTTAATGTTGACAATAGCCACATGAGGAATGATGGGTGATGGTGATTATAACTATTTAAACCTTGATATCATTAAGCAGGTGTTCTATAATCTCAGTTGGTAACTGCAACTTGATCTAACGCTCAGACTGTTTCAACACATAAAATGGCTTTAAATCACCATATGAAGCTGAAGCTTAAAAGACTAACAATCCGAATCCTCAGCACCCAAAGATTTTTATAAGACAAATGATGGCACTGATTTGTTTAAAATTAACTGGTAATCCTGACATATCTGTGAACTGACTCATATGCTCTAAATGCTTTTAGATACACATGAACCACACATGTTAACAACATTTGGCTGCTCTTCATTGGCTATCCTCTGTTTAAACTCCCTCTGTCCTGGGCTTGACCTTCTGTCCATGCCAGCTGAGTGACCTGTGACTCTGTCATCCCACCATGTATTTTACAATCCTACAGTGTAGTTCTAAATTTACCAGCACATTACTATGCATAAAATAAACCCCCTTCAATCTTTAATAATACAAGAATGAGCTTTGGTCTGCTTATTGGGTTCCACTATTTAGCACCATTGAATGTCAGTATGTAAGACACTCCTACTAGCTGCTCTTGGTCATTGGCATATCCAGACTAGTTATAGAGGAGTCATTTCATATTTATGCTCATTCTGTTATGTCATTGTTTCTATAATAATGACTAAAACAGGACCAGTATGGAAAATGCTTTATATAAACAATCTTGTGTAATTGTTGATGCAGTGACGCTTTCTCTAAGGAGGCATGTATTTAGGATTAATGGAAGTTTTTTTAAGTGCCTTGTAAGCCAAACACAAGGCTGTTAGATTTCATATTTTCAAGGCTTGATGGCCAGCTTTGCAGTTTCCTGGTAAGTTATCTTTGTTTTCATAAGGTCTTGATCTTTGCTTTATATAACAGCACATTATTTAGTATTAATGTGGTTATTGAGGTGTCAAAGTATTGACATCACTATAAGGACAAAAAAAAAAAAATAAATAAATAAAAAAAATTAGTAAATTTTAGGACCTGACAAGAAAGGACAGATTTCCAGGCATGTCGATTTGTTTCACTGTTCACCGTTCTTGCAGATCTTCCGGTAGGTCTGTTTCCCCTTGTGATGCTTGTGTGCTCATAAGGTTAAGGGCCTTGCACAAGTTCCCAACAGTCACGAATCCCTGACCGTCCAGTCAGCAACACACAGCCTCAACTGCCTGAGCCACCACTGCCGCAGGCTCAGGATCGCAGTACTGAATCATTTCTATACCTTATTAAATACAATAGCTACTTAAAAATGTAAACAGTTAAATGTATAAATGAATATCTGATTGCTTGTTACAGAATTAATTTAATTATTTATGCTGTTTATGTAGTAATTTATTTCAGCATTTAATATAGAATCTAACATCATGTACGTTAGATTTTATATTGGATTAATAAGAGCACAGTCACTACTAATTAGTCGCCGGCTACTTAAAGTTCTCAGTAATCCCAGCTCGGGCAAATTATGGCATTAAGCCTGATTTAAGTCAGATTTATTTGCTTCCGATTAAACTGGATTAAATTGCGTCTGAGACTTCTTCTTCCTAAAACATGCTTATCACAGATTCGCAGATATCTCTACTTAGTGAACATATTGCTCCAATGGCAAGTGAAGTTCCAAACAGGTTATTAACTAATGAATACATTTATCATACATTCTGCAGGTTTTTAAACGGAGTTATAAATAGAACCTTTGAGCTTGTCTGCTAAATGCATGAATACGTTTGTCAGCTGGAGCTGTTTTCTCTGGGGCCTTTTTATACAATCATAGTTTTTTTAAGTGACAAACAGTAAATGCCCAGGGTTTTCTGAAGTTTAATCTAAACCCTTTAAGTGTTGAGTGTTGAAAGCAGCACCAATTTAATCAACATAGACCCACAGGCCAAAGCAATAAATTCAACTGTTGGCTTGACTGTTCACTTTGATGGTATTGATTTTAATGTAATTATTTCATTGCATCCACTAAAGCATGAAATTTAAATCTTAAAAAACTAAAATCTTGTAATTATATATTAAAATGATACATTTGGTTTAAATATACACCAATCAGCCATAACATATTACCCCAAAATATTATGTCCAGTAATGTGTAGGTTCCCAGTGTGCTGCCCGGACATCCCTGGCCCCTCGAGCATGAGTCTACACGATCTCTGGGGGTGTGCTGTGGTGTCTGGCACCAGGACCTTGGCAGTGGATCCTTTGGGTGCTGTGGGTTGCGGGGTGGGGCCTCCATGGATCAGACTTGTGTGTCAGGCACATTCCATGGATGCTCAGTCGGATTGAGATCTAAGGAATTTGGAGACTGGATTAACAACCTTGAATTCTGTTCTGATAACTTTCTGTCAAAGCCTTTGGTCCATGCTGCCATAGTCGAGCATTGGGTGTCCGTGGTCCTGTCACCAGTTTACTAGTATATAACTAGTAATCAATGTTATTCAATTCACCTGGTGGTGGTGTTACCAGGTGAATTGTTAGTGTTGTGGCTGATTGGTGTATGCTGTATGTAAAAATGTAATTTAAAACATTAAATTAATGAAAGATAGTCATCATGTAGCCCTTTGCAAGTGAGACAGCAGAGTGGTTTTTCAGTGTTGAAAAAAGGGATGGATTAAATATAACCCAACAGCTGGGTGATTCCCTGTCAATGCTTGGACTGTCGTCTGCTTGTTTCACTGGGGCTCCAGTGCCAAATTCCATTAAAGGCCTAGTAATGGTGTCGGGTGCAGATTCCGCTGTAGCCATACAGAATTTCATGCACTTGTAAATGATTTACCTGGTTAATTGAGAACCAGATTTCCCAGTCAAACCTACAACAGATCATTTCATCTAAATGCACTTATCTTTATTTTACAAGGTTACTAGTACAGAGGTTCATGTCTGTTTTATATTGATAACCTTGACCTGTTTTATATTGGTAACCTCTCAAGGCCCACTGCCCTGCATGGTTTCAAGTTTCGAGCTGGCTGGTGAAGTTCTTAGCAAATGAGCTAGTTTGATGCTCATTATAGTAAGGGGTGCCACAAATAGTTTTATGATGTGTGTTTGCAAAAAAAAAAAAATTAAATACTTGATATGTCATAAAACTCTCACTATCACTATAATTTTAACATATTTGCTAGCCCTAGTTGCAAACAGTTAAGATATGTAACTTAGTTTTATGCTAAGAAACATTCTTTTTGCTTTGCAGTGGTTGAAGACATCCTGAACGCTCACACACACAGAACCGGTATCTATTATTTCTTGCATGGAGCCTGTCCAATCAGAGATGAGCATCCTGGTTAATGGGAAAAGTCATGACCTTGGGGATGATATGAATGTGCCAATGAAGACAATGATAGAGGAGGATGTGTAAGCATGCTTTTATTATTAATTAGCTTAATCATTATTTTATCCATGTATTTATGTAATGCATATTCATATTTAAAAGCACTTCAACGTTTTGTGTCATACTGAGGCACTAAAACTACCAGCATGGACAAACTGGCCACCTTGTATCACTCACACCTTATACATGCATATGAAGTGTTTCGATTTTGCTAGGGCTGTAAAAAAATATTTTTTATTTAATTTTTCATTTTATGTAAAAGTTTACATAAATTTTATGTATAAAAATTGACTAATTGATTAATGCAGTTCTGCTCATAGCTTTAATGCTCTTTTAGCTGACAAAAAAGTATCACGTTGATGGCAGTGACATGTTTCTTCTGTAATAGCTTTTTGACCGCTTTCCAATCGAACACATTAAGAGTGACATCTTTAATCACTGCATTGTCACTCTATATTTATGTCTTCAGTAGATGTTTTCTGGGTACATAGCTTTCTCGTGATGCTCTTTGTGGCACTTAGTTATTACAACTTGCCTTTTGGTATTGCTTTGCTAACCTTTGAGTTTCTAATTTTAGCATGGTCTCTGCAGAACTAAACATCAGAAGTATGCTAATTTTTTTTCTAGATCTCTGCAAACACATGTATATTGACAATATTTTAAATTTCAATGAATGTGCAAATGTAGGCCCACCTGAAGAATGAGTACATTTCAGATTTTCTGAAGCACTTTACTTAGGTTAAAGACTTTATTAAGGTAATAGTTAGTGTGCATAAAAGAACTAGACTAGAAGATTATTTGAATGTATAGTATGAGAAGAACTGCATTATAAGGGCATTATTTGTGTTTTTTGATTGTCTTCCTTGTGCCTGAATGTTTATTTAATTGCAGCATGCTAAATGGTGCTGGAATGGAGTGTTTTTTTGATTGTGTAATTTCTAAGTGCATTGCATGTTTCCTTTTTTGTGCTTGCATTGGATAACGGATCATGTCGCCCTGTCCACCCTAAGAAATGGCACTCAAAACAGGTATGTTTAAGTATGTAATAAGCTTGAAGCTGTATTTGAACTAGACTAACTAAACCTAAAATGGCTGGTAATCCGGTAATTTTGGTTAAATGTCATAATTTTATTTAAGTGTCATAGAATTAAAGGCTGATGCATATTTTGTACTTCTGTCCGATAGATTTGATGATCCCGATGGGGGTCTGGCAGAAAATGTGGAGTTTCTGCCTGGCGGTGAGGGCAAAAAGCCACGCTTCACTGATGTAGGTGCAATAAACATGCTATGAGGCTACTGTCTGTTACACACATAAGATTTATTACCATTGTAGTGCTAAGCTTGTTTGTACCTTAAAATCTTTCAAGTTCTTGACATGTATCATGTAGATATTAGGTGTATAGTTGAGTAATATTTAGCTAGGTCTTTTTTTGAATCCTAACTATACTCCTCATGTTATATTTTTATTTTGGCAGTTTGAAGGGAAGACCTCTTTTGGCATGTCTGTCTTCAATCTCGGCAATGCCATTATGGGTAGCGGGATTCTGGGTTTGGCATACGCCATGTCCAACACTGGAATCATCCTCTTTTTGTAAGTTTCAAAACTACTTTCTCTTTTTAGGGGCATGTTGGATTAGTGGTTAGCACTGCCGCTTCACACCTTTAGGGCTGAGGGATTGAATCTAGCCTCCAGGCTGTATGTATGGAGTTTGGATTACTTCCTTTGCTGGATGAGTTTTTTCAAGGTTTCCTCCCACACTCCCAAAGACCTGCACAGTATGTTGATTGGCATTTCCAGATAGTATTAGCATTAGTAGATAGTATGCTTTAGGCCCCCCGGGGCCCTACACAGGATAAGCACTGTAGATAAAGGATGGATAGAGGAATAAGCTTACATTACTTCTTTGTGCATTTATTAAACAGAGCTATTTGAAGAATGCCGTGATTTCATGATTTCCTTTTAATATGTTGATATTTCACTTAACCACTCTTAACCCAAACTCTACTTGCTTTATTATATTATTTTTACGGCATTATAATTGTATTTAAAACATGCTGTATTTAATGTTGCTAGTTGAAGACAGAGACAGTTGACAAATAGGTCTGCCACACTGCATAACCATACACCCGCCCTGACCCTCAGAAATGCCATATATCATGAGCAGCGACCTTGTTTCCTAAAGAGGAAAGGAAACGGCATGTCCTCCAGGATGTCGAGTAAATCTCTGCCCCTCCCACCCCATTTTTCCATCATTTAGCTCTGCTCTACCTGCTGGCCCAAGCCCCTCCCACTGAAAAGTTTCCATGACTCAGCCTCTGTCCTGCGTTTAGGGTTATGCTCCTACCCCTGAAAACTTTCCATCTGGTCCTCCTGCCCCTTCTGTGCCTTGGAAAGGCCAAGTCTGAAATAGTGCTTGCTCTCCTTCCCCAAACCCCTCCCTCCCTCCCTTCAGAAACATCTCGCCCCTCCCCTTATACGGCCATCAGATATCTTTTGCTTGTCTGACTAGATTCACTGACTGACCTGTCTTGTGGGGTGGCGTAGACACCAGAATTGAAATCAAGCTTAGGTGTCTTCTGTATCACATGTGCTACTGGACACCATGGCTCTGATTACGTGGCAGGTGATCCTTCTACTAAGAACACAATTCAGTCTGCAGTCACGTAAAATCTATATTCATTAGTTGTGTTAGACTAATAGTCAGTCATGCTCTCACGTGCTTTAAAAGTAAATGTTTGTCTTTTGCCACAGTGCAGCATTATAGAAATTTGGGCCCAGATAAATAATGCATAACATGTCATCAGTCAGAGTTACAAAACCTCTGAATTTCCATGCAGTTTTAAGTAAAACTGGCACCTTTATTCTTGGCTTCATTCTACTTTGTCTTTTGTATAGTGTATATAGTGTATATGCAGCAGGGAGAAATTGTTTCAATATAAAAAGCAAATAAGATATGAGTAGACATGCAGACTGCTACCAGCTGTGGCAACACTGAATTGGTTATCCTGAATTCTCAGAGTGACCAGGCCAGTGGTTGAGGCCAGTAGTTGAGGCCAGTAGTTCATTCATACCACAATTGTCATAGGAGTAATAAAAGTTGATTAGAGCTTTTCAGCCTTCTACCATGTACCACATCAACACAAATCAATCAGTAATCAAACATTGATTCAGCTGTGGTTTTCCCATGGTCATCAGTAAACATGACTTCTTACAGTTGCTGGTGTTTTATAAGCCTGTGCATCGGGTGGTAACATCACACACTTTTGCTTAAGTATACGCTGAAGTAAAGAACATGAGGGCATCATTGGGCTACCACACTGGTGTGGGAAAGTGTTTCTGCTCAGATTAGACCATTGCTCCATCAAAACCTTGGCACCGGGTTGTGATCACGAAGGGTCATGGGAAATGCTTTCCATCCAAAAGTCCATAGTGTGTATGGGGAGAGTGTCCACTGCAGGATTTACTACAGCATTTTTGTGCTTTATGAACACCTCCTCATTTCATTTCACCATCTAGTTCCGATTGTTCATGCACAAATGTATATTGAGGAAAAAATTCCACTACTCTTAGAAAATTTTCATAGACAAAGCTCATTAGTTTTTTTTAGTCACGTATTCTGTGCGTTTGCTTCCAAGATTCACTTACAAGTGATGATTGAAACTAAATCAGTTACACCTTAAGCAACTTAATTCCGTTAATAAAGTTTTTTTTTTACTCTTACAAAATGGCCTATATTAAAAAGACACACCAGATGTCTCAGGTGTAGCTTGCAGCAGTAAAGTGTGTGTTGGCCAACAAGGCCTTACTGAGTTGCAGGATTACAGGGAAATAAGAATTTGTGTTGTATTTTTACTTTTTACACAATGAGAAACTGTGTTTCTGCGTAAACAAAAATGACCGAACTTGGCTGAACCTACAACGATGATTCGGGAGGTCAAAACATCCTGTTAAAACTTTCCTGTTGAAAAAAAAAAATCACATTGCATAATTAATGATTTTAAGAAGATAGCTAGGGTGTTTGATTAAAGCATGGATTTCTGCTCTTTCTGGGAAAACCAGAGTGAATTGCAAAGTAGAACAAATCTACTGGCAACATTTCAAGCATTTTGGCCGCATAGACAAAGTTTTTGGCTTTCACAACATATGATTAGACTTGCAGTGCTTATGAAACTTCTCTGAAAACTTCTTCAGCTCTTTGCAAACTTTTCAAGATACTTGTAGTTTTTATCTTGTAAAATCTTCAGGTTACTGGAAATGCAGAGACTTTTCATGTTTATAAATTCCTGTGTTTCCATTCCTTGCCACCCTGATTATGTCTTCTGAGAAGAGGAGAACTTTCAAGAACCTGCTCATGAAGTCAAATCATTTGTCATCGGAAATATTGCTTAAGCAGGGGGAAAATGCTCTATATATTGAAAATGTGTAATTATTCATGGCTGTCAACCTATTTTAAATAGCGTATGACAGAGGTGCTGTGTGTTTTTTGTGAAACTGGATTGTCATAAGTGTTTTCTGGTTAGGTTCCTTCTCACAGCCGTTGCTGTTCTTTCGTGTTACTCTATTCACCTCTTGCTAAAAGCCTCCGGTGTTGTCGGTAAGTTCATATCTGTTTCCCGTGTAATCTTTTGATCATGTAATTACCCATGAAACATTTTTTTGTATGAATTAAATATTCAGAGCTTATTTTCATATACTGAAAACTCTTCCAGGAATCAGAGCCTATGAACAGCTGGGTTTCCGGGCTTTTGGGACACCCGGCAAACTGGCAGCTGGAATTGCTATAACACTTCAGAATATAGGAGGTGAGGAGAGTCTAATACATCCGATTGTTTTGTGGGCCTAAATTCTGTACTGTGCATTCATGATTTTATTTCTTTTTTTAACATATATTATGTACTGTATGTTTAGAATGTATGAGAAAACATGTAATGATGTATTTTTCTTAAAAGTGGACATGATTTTTCTACCACGTGTGCTCCACTAAAGAGCCGTGATTACACCAGGATAAATTTTCTGAAGACAAAAAAAACAAAAAACATTTGCAACCTGATTTACTTAAAGGGTCAAATGATATGTATTCATTTAGTGGATGTCTGCTTCTGTCATTAAATAATTTAACAAAATTTACTTTAATTTACTTAGTTTGTTCTTCCAGGAGATCTCTGTAAAAATTCTGTGTTGTTCCATACACTACTTTTGCACCAATTGTCTATGGCCTGCATCAGCCAATATTGAAAAAGGGAACAGGAAAAAAAAGCTGATAAATTAGTTAATAATTTGTTTTTAGAAGGGGTTTTTCTTCCACTTTAAGACAGAATTCCCATCCATAGAAATTTTTAAAAAGCTGTCAGTCAGATTAGTTAATGATTATCTATATATAAACATTAGTTTCTATTTAGTCTTTAAATCTTTTTCTAAAAGTCTTTTTCTTTTGCTTTGCTTTCTTTTCCTTTTTTCCTTCCCAGTTCCCTCCATAAAATTTCTAATCCTCCAAGGGTGATGTATTATCTACATCCTGCCTGCAGATGATGATCAATACAAATCACATACTTTTGGCATAATTTATTTAAGAGCTTATATGGTTCATTACTTAGCCAGGGCCTTCATTCAGGAAGTTGTTTATATCAGTATCATGTAGAAAAGTGATATGGAGACTTGAAGCTGCGATTTTAAAACTAGTCAAAACCATTTATTTTATACTTCACAGCTATGTCCAGCTACCTGTTCATTGTAAAGTCTGAGTTTCCTCTGGTCATCCAGGCCTTCCTGAAGGCAGATGTCAACTCTGGGTAAGTGAACTAGGAAGCCATGATTGAGACCTGGTTTCTATAATATTTGTGTGAACATACTATAACTGATTACCATGACCAGAACGTGCTGTCTCATGGTAGAACATGACTTTAAGGTGCCTTGAGTAAAATATTTCAGGTAGAAATAAAAAAAAAAAAAAAGCTATACGTAACCCACTTGTGGATATGGCGTGGCAGTCTATGTCTGATCTCAGTCTGGTGATTCCAAGCCACCTTATTGAATCAAAATCTAATCCAAGTGTAGTCTGAGCTACTCTTTTTGATTAGCTAGATCATGTGATTTAACAATTCTAAACATTCCTCAGTTTAGCATCTGTCTGTTATGTGCTCAAAAGGTTGTAAACACAACTTTTGTGTTGAATTGCTTTCCTAAAGTCATAGGTAAATTCCAGGTGTTGAATCTTATCTTTCAAGTTGTTTGTTACAGAGTGCAGGATGTGAGGCTTGTTGTTTTATTCAGTAAGGCATCCCATTTATCACTGTCATTTTGCCCTTGGTACTGCTACTGCTGGGACACCTTTGATCTCTAATGGCCTGCACCCAAAAATCTCGAACAAGTACGCAGAGGAGGTGTGGCAGCAATGCTGAGCTGGGAATGGACAGTTATATAAGGCTTAGCATCTGATTGGCATCTTCCCACCACTCCTCTGTCCCATTCCTAATGATAAAGGTAATAACAGCGGCTGGCGTCAGAGTTTTAACGTGACTTAGAACGTGTGCCCGATTCCTCCTTGTCCTTTTTCCACGAAGCTAAAATCAGATGCTGTCCTGGAGCCGCAGTCAGCTGCTTTCCCTCTGTTTACATCCGTGTTTAGCTAAACCACGCATGCTAGAATGGATCATGTGACAACAGTGAATGTCTCTTAGAAACATTTTGAAGGTTTTTCATGTTCTCTGTGTTTATGTTTAATTGAAGATACACCTTTAAGCAGCCTACAATAAAATGATTTCCCTCCAGGAGGTCTGCCACTTTTAACCTATCGTTAATGCAAATGAAATACCCTTTTTAAATATCAGCCCTAGATTTATAGTGGCTCTGTAAGGACATGTGGCAGATTAACTACTCCAGTGTTCGTAAAACACTTCTCCTGAACGGAGACAGATAGTAATATGTTCTAGATAAAGCTTTGGAACATCATTTGTTATCTGTGTCCGAGTATGCGTGTACACTTGTCTACTTGTTTACATTTAGAAAAACAAATATTACCACTGGATATTCAACAGGCAACATTTCCAGGAACAGCATGTTGTCAAAGTTACAGTCAGTGATCACATATCATGCATGAGTCAAATGCGAAGCACGTGCAACATTATATTTAAGATACTGTTTATATAGGTTCTGTTCAAGTGGAACATGTATTTAAACAGTGCATGTTCGAAGGGGGTGTGATACAATATCGCTGTGTATAAAAGAGTTACATGTAAATACCACACAAGATACAAGTCTGTCCTTCTTAGATTTTGCTATAAAACTTTAAATACACATGTGCCTGTCGAAAACATTGTCCTCTTTTTTTTTCTTTTCTTTTGAATCCATCTAGTATTGAATTGGACAGTCATACCTCTGCGTTTGGTTTCATTATAGTACGAATTAGGTGTTTGAGGTGGAGATCATTCTTGTTTGAACGAGTTTTGCTTCTGGAAGGCTCACAGAATGTTGTTGATCAATGTCGAGGAGCTAAAACAAAATTTAATGACAATTTGACGGGAATAGTAGGATTCTTTGTCTCTGGTCTGGCTCTAAGTCCTGCTCGCCCTTAAGTGTGCTAATACGTTAGGAATATAATAAAATTATAAGACATATCAGAATTAGAATCAGGTTTTGGAGCCTTGGCCTTAAGAAAGCAATCAAGCAGGTGTGGATTGGAGACACCAGAGTAATGCAGATGTTTTTTTGACTCTATGCCTAGTCGGCTCCAGCAGGTTTTGAGGAATCATGGACTTTATACTAAATACTGATAGTTTTATACAACTTTTGTTACATCAAATAAAATTTTATTCTTAATAACTTGATTGTCATTATTGTAAAATATTGAGTAAGCCATCAAAACATTGAATTTCATTTTTGTACACCACTGTAGTTTCTGTTAGTCCTTAGTTGTGATATTGATGATGATCTGTACAGGGACCAGTGCGTTACGCCATGCTAGCAAACAGGATACATTTCTATTCATGGAGGAATTCATAAATAAATGTATGATATGATATGATTTTAATTTATTTTGTATATTTATATTATTTTTTGACATGCTTGTGTGCCCTGAGAGCAGTCAGTTAGAGGACAGACTAGCTACAGTAATAGCTGGAAATAGAACTTTTCCTATAAGGCCTGCACCGAACACATGGTGCACCTCCTAATCCCTGTGCAGAGTGATTGCGTTTCTGTATGTTGGATGTTACTCAAGATCTCGGGTGGGCATGACGTTCATGTTTAGTCGCCAGCAGGCCAAAATGAGAGATTCTGTTAATTAATCCAGTTTTGTTTTAGGTAAAACGTAATAGGTGCATGGCCATGTGTTTGACTCACAAACCATGTGATTTATTTATTTTACGCACCACCGACAGGACAATAAATAAACTACATCTCAAATGCTGATCTATATGAATAAATTGTGTTGTGTCTTACTTGTAAGAAAATGATTGTTTTTGTGACATGTTCTTTCTCGCTGTCTGCTTTAGAGAGTGGTATCTAAATGGCAACTACCTGGTGGTTCTTGTTTCTATATCTGTGATCCTGCCTTTAGCCCTCATGAAGCAACTCGGTGAGTGAGGCCTTTAATCTACTTCTCAGTTCACTCTTCCCTCCTACAGTCACAATCAGTATGCAGCTTTTGAGCTCATATAAGAATACTAAAATGTAAGGTTTCTCTAAAATGTGATCATATTAATAGTAACAGAGAACAGAATTGGCATACCAATACTATTTTTTTTATTTGAATTACCCCTTCTCGTTTGCATTATTTATAATATATATTAACTTTTTGGGGCAATGTATTTCATTAATACAGAAAATCAATTGCCTATTTAATATTTAACTTTTTATCATTACAGTTAATGTTGTGCAACAGCTACAAAACAAGCCATTTCCTGTTACCACGTTATAACAACTATAAACAGTCAGCAGGTTGGCATTTTACAGAGAAACCAAACGTGAAGTTGTCCTGAAGGCTCAGTATTCCTGTATTGGAAAACTGATTATTACAAAGCCTTGACCCTCAGACATTCTGTAAAATGAAACATAAATGATTATAAAGATTATATAGTTTATTCAATCTTTTGCTTGTTGATGGATCAGTTTTTGCTTCAGAATCGATTTATACTTTTTCATTATTTTTATGCATGTTCTCGGTGGGATTCCTCAGGATGCTCCGGTTTCCTCCCATAGTCCAAAGACATGCAGATTGGGTTTTTTGGCATTCCCAAATTGCCAGTAGTTTGTCTGTGTGTGCCCTGTGATGTATTGGCACCCTGTCCAGTGTGTATCCTGCCTCGTGCCTTAAGTCTCCTGGGAAAGCCCTCGGGGCCTCCCGCTACCCTGTATACAGGGTAAAGTATTATAGACGAGAGTGAGTCAGTAAATGGCCTAAAATCAACAGATTTTTAAAAAATATATTACCAATTTTGCAGAAGATTTGAATTACCTTTGTAAAATTTTAATTTTGCAGATTAATTTGAATTGGATGAGTACTGTAAATACTCTGTTTTGAAAAAGTATTGCATTTTGAGTTTAAGTGTTTGGTGAAATACTGCCACCTTCTTGACTGGAGGAAGATTTGCAGGGGGGAAAATTGCTTTTTATTTGCTTTGTATGCAGAATTTACAAAAGTTATGCGGCATTTCAATGTCTATTAAATGCTTATAGTAGTTTTTAATACTTCAAATTCTGTAACACATAGCTGTTTTAGAAAAATCTGACATAAACATTTGTGCTATTAAATCGAAAATCGAAAATTAAATTTAGATATCAGTTCGCTTACAATTTACAGCTCTATTTGTTATATCTTTGCTAAATAATATTTTTAAGTTACCCATAGATGATGTAAAGTGTCTGCCTGACATACAAATCTTTGTGACTATGGAAAAGATAACAAGACACATTAATCTAAACCTGTTAATTTGAAACACAGCTAGCACTACTCTCAAAGCTGCTGTGGGAGAAAAATAATCAGGATTTTTCGACCAGTCAGCTTTAACACTTAAACAGTGGAGTGGTATAACAAAGAATGCTCTAGCTTCAGTTGAAAAATTGTTAAAAACAGGATAAAGTGTTCTTATAGATCAAGTAAACTAGGAGGAATAAATCTGAAAGTCCTGCTTAGTCCATGATGACTTTACACTAACTCACCTCCATGTCTTTTAACCAACAGGTTACCTCGGTTACACCAGTGGTTTCTCTCTTAGTTGCATGGTTTTCTTCCTCATTTCGGTACGTAGATGCCCAGTTGCTCTTAGCATATATGTATAAGGTTGTCACATGTACTGCATGTGTCCATTAGATTGGATTTGGAGTACCATTTTTTTTAAATTACTAAATAAAATATTGTATACCTTCAGTTTAAACTGCCCAATTACTGTAATGTTTTGGTGTTATTTATTGAACAAGTAAATGTAATATGAATTAAAATGTTATTATTGAGTACTTAAACTATTTAGAACTCTGGGTGGTTATTATAGATTGTAAATGAGCGTAAATGAATTCATAAAATTCCACTTAAACTAGCATCACATACATTACTTTGCCATTATGTCAATGTCTCTGCTCTGGTAAGAATGATCCATCATCCAGATAATATCTGGTCCATGTTAATCCTTTGGTTGAACCTTCTAAAAATTTACAAAATATCTAAACATTAAAATGTAAAGATCACTTTCCAGGTGCACCTTTAACAAAACATATTGCTTCTTTATCACTCTAGGTAATCTATAAGAGATTCTACATCCTTTGCCCATTCGAGGAGTTCTTGGCTAATAACACAGATGTCCACGTGCTGTCAACTGATTTGCCATTGACTGACACTCACCATGATGAACATGTGGTGGACGATACACACTGCTCTCCCCGTATGTTCACAATGAACTCTCAGGTACTGTTTGCTATTATGGAGAGGCATTTTGATGGCAGAAAAGCCTGACTGTCCTTTATAATTAGTACAGTATATGGGACAGGACAAGCAAGTGATGGTGTATTGTTTTACTCTTGTCCTAGACGGCCTACACCATCCCTATTCTTGCCTTTGCCTTTGTTTGTCACCCTGAAGTACTGCCCATCTACACTGAGCTGCGCAAGTAAGTTCTATGTTTATCTACCAATCAATAGAGAATCGTGATTGAACTCACCACCATCTGATTAGTAACTTAAAGCCTTGATCACTGAACCCCAACCGCAAATCTGTCATATATGCCCTGAGTCATATTTATTAGTGTAAAATCAAGTAGACTTACTTTCAAGTTTGCTGATAGATTCACCTTTGGTGCTTTATTCTGTTTTTTTTTTTCCAAGTACCATTAACACACCTCTCTCAGATATTGGTCCACATGGGCATGTTGATTGTGCAGGTGTTTGTAAATTAATGAACATGCTGTCTGTTTGATTGCAGCCCATCTAAAAAGAAAATGCAGCAGGTATCGAACCTCTCCATCTTCATTATGTACGTCATGTACTTCCTCGCTGCCCTGTTTGGCTATCTGACCTTCTATGGTAAGGCATATTTAATCTATTTCCCCTCAGATAGAGCTCTGTAGACAACTGCTATGTTTGTTTTTGAAAAACCCTTATCATTAGGGGAATAGGCTGAACACATGAAATGAAGATAGACCACTTAGTAAATACGATAATTATTTTCTGATGTAATTACTTCTCACTATGTAAGGGATAACTCTTGATGGGGCCATTAATAAATAATTATCAGTGATAAGGTGCTTTGATGTGTTGTAAAGTCCCAGAGTGTTCTAATTACCATATATCACAGCAATTTGCCAATTATAACAATTTCTTTATATTACAGATTGATTTCATGCTTTTAATTTGTAGATAATTGCATTTAATTTTGTTATCCATCCCATTATGGCATATATTTACTGTATACAGTAAAACCGTGGATGGTCTGTGAGTGTTTTCTCAGACAAGAAAAATGTATAAAAATTTTTGACATAAATGAGCGAGGTCTTAAAATACGGATAGTACGTATGCGCTTTGTCTGCCGAGTGTCACATGATCACAACAGAGTCAATCGTTCTTTTCTCTCTCGCACTGTGGGATTGTGGGTAATCGTCTCCCATCCTCGGTCGCAGTAATTTTTAAGTCAATATTTTTGTGTTTTGGAACGAATCATCTGTGTTTTCATTATTTCGTATGAGAAAATTCACTTTCGAGTGTTTTGGATTACAAGCATGCTTCCGGAACGAATTATGCCCACAATCCAAAGTAGAACTGTACTGTATATGGTGCATTGCAAAAATATTGTGAAAACCTATTTTATGTAACTTATTAAAAAAAAGTTAAATTCATATATTCTAGATTAATTTCAACTTATTTTAAGAACTATTCCAAGCCATTTTCTTTTAATTTGGATAATTATAAATTACAGCTCATGAAAGGGAAAATCTCAAGATATTAGAACATTTCTTACGATCAGTCAAAAAGGTTGGAAAATATGTTCATTTATGCATTCAATATTTGGTCAAGGTTCCTTTAGTGTAGATTGCTGCCATAGTGTGTCATGAAGTTGATCGCCTGCTGAGCATAATTGAAGCTCTGGTTGTATTAGCTAATTTGTATTAGTGGGTCGGGTGTTTTTCATAGACTGTCTATGGGGTTCAGATCAGGCTTTTGGTTTGCCAATCAAGCACAGGAATTCAAGTCAGCAAACCAGTTAATGGTATTTTTGCCGCAGTAGACAAGCGCTAAGTTCTGCTGGAAAAGGAAATCGGCATCTCTTTGCAGCTTGTCAGCAAAAGGGGCATGAAGTGCTCTAAAATCTCCTAGTAGATGCTGCATTGAGTGTGGACTTAATAAATATACAAAAACTTGTAATGCTTAAGGTGGAAGAGAAAAGTGTGGTAGGTAAAGATGCACAAGCAACAGGGATGACTGCAGATGACACGGCACTCCAAATCATCACTGACTGTGGGAACCTAACGCGTTTAACATTTTCTCTGGTTCAGGCAGAAGTCTCTGCTTCATTTCTTGAATATGTCTATAAATGGTATCTCTTGATGCACTGACTCCAGCCTCACTTCCCTCCTTGTACAGCTCTCCCAAGTTCTTAAAACTTTTAAAGGCTGCAGTCATCCCTGTTGCTTGTGCATCTTTACCTACGACACTTTTCTCTTCCACCTTAAGCATTACAAGTTTTTGTATATTTATTAAGTTCACTCTGTAAACAACCAGACCTTTTGAGAAATGGCCTTCGATGGCTCGCCCCTTCTTGTGGAGGGTGTCAGTTAAAATGTAATAAATCTAAAAAATGAGAGATTTACTTCATGAATTTAATTATGGAAAAAGAATTGCATGATAATCCAATTCCTTAAGACACACTCTTTTTTTTATAAATGTAACATGAACACCTTTATCCAGAATTCCTAACCATGTAAATGTATTATCATTTAGTATTAACTTCAGTCCTTTAGCCCTATGTATGAGGCGTTGCTATAGAAACAATAGTATTTTAACACGTCAAGGGCATCAATATAGACCTGTGATTTTAAACTATTGTAAGAGTCGTACTGTTACTGTAGACACATAATCATCATTTGAGCAGTAATTTTAGACAGCAGTGCAGTCTAAGCACAGTTTTTCTACCTCTTCGGGATTTATTGCTGTTAAAGTGACTGAACCTGTCACACTTGCTTGTGGCCAATGTAAGCATATTTTTGTTTGGTGCTTTCCTTTTGCAGAAAACGTGGAGGCTGAACTGCTGCACACCTACAGCAGGATTGACCCCTACGACACTCTGATCCTGTGTGTGAGACTAGCTGTGCTGACAGCTGTCACACTGACTGTGCCGATTGTGCTGTTTCCGGTGAGTATACAGACATCTTTCTCACACACTCAAGTCGTCAAGGCTCATCTGCATCCAAAATCTGTCCAGCACTTAGACAGAGCTTTGTATATCTCATTCCTGTTTTCTTTCTTTCTGAATTTGCACACACCAGGTGCGCCGAGCCATTCAGCAGATGATCTTCCCTGACAAGTCATTCAGTTGGATCCGTCATACTATCATCGCCATCACTCTCCTCACCTTCATCAACATGCTTGTCATCTTCGCACCGAACATCCTCGGCATCTTCGGAATTATCGGTAAGTCTGTCAGTCATCAAAGAAAAAGGACCTCGCATCCATATGGAGGAACAAGCTCCAGTCACCGCAAGCTGCTAATAATATTACAGAAAGCACTGTAAACTGTATGCAGCTATACATATTCAAACTTGTGTGCTTTTTTTTTTTTTTAAACTTCACTGTTTATGCTCATTCGCTATTGATAGTGAAGTTAGTTTTGTTTGATCAGTCGCTGGCCTCGAGGCTGAGGAAGAGAGGTCAAGTCAATATTTTCTCTGTCACTTGCTATAAAAATGAACTGTATGTCAGGGAGCAAAGGATTGCCCTTAGAAGGAAATTTTAATATTGTATCAAAAGTGAGAACTCTGCACAGAGCCCTGGAGCATGTAGACTGGATATGTTTATTTAACAGTTAAAACTGATGATGTCCACACTATATTTTTTTCTATACTTTTTTTTTTTTTTTATACTTCTGAGCCTTTGCATTTCAGATATGTTTCTAAAATGTTTCATTTAATTACATCGTTTCTTACTTCATCCTTATAGATTATGAGCTTGATTATAGTTTTTGTATTTGTTCATGTGTATTCTGTGTTCATGTAAAAAAAAAAAAATCCTGCTTCTTATCTCTCTTTCTGCCTGCTTTCTCCTCCAGGTGCTACTTCTGCTCCTTGCCTCATCTTCATTTTTCCTGCTGTTTTTTATATCCGCATTGTTCCCAAAGATGACGAGCCTATGTCCTCCAAACCCAAAATCCTGGTGAGTAGCTTTTCATACACCAGTTTAAAGGGCAAGTATTTTGAAATAAGAAGTTTCTTACAAAACCCAGATACTTGCTTCACTTACATTTTAAAACCCGTTCCTGATTTTCTACTTTTGTAAATAATCGTAATCGTGGAGTTCGAAAGCTTGCAGATCAGCAAATACTAGCGAATGACCTCAGACAGACTTGTTTAGATTACTTGTGTACCTATCAGTGTCATAGTGGCACATGAATTTGACCGGCATGCAAAGTGATCTTTTAAGCCAAACAGTTCATGAAAATCTCTTCTCTCTCTCTCTCTCTATCTGTCTATTTCCCAGGCTGCCTGTTTTGCTGGTTTGGGTGTGCTGTTCATGATTATGAGTTTGGGCTTTATCATCATCGACTGGACTACAGGCAGCAGCAATTCTGCTGGTGGCCACTAGAGGACAGTTAAAGTTTGTGTGTGTGAGTGTAAGTGTGAATGACTGATAAGGGGAGTGTATTAAAAACTTTACTGTTTTATAGCAGGTTGAGCGAGGCTCAACTGGAGCACATTTTGTATAGTTTGTTTGTTTTTAAGTGTAGCTTTCTGTTTTAGCACAAACCACCTGAATCAGGTAATCAACAGTTATAGACTAGTGAAGGTAAAATAGAAATGATTCTTTTAGAGGACGAAAGCGTAGTTTAGAACTTTTGGGGTTCAGAGTGAAGTAGATTCCCAATGTTAGAGAGAAAAACTAGCTGGTTATTTGCCTTGAGTTGCTATTTGAGAGAAATTGCAACTTGTCATGGCTCTGAACTTTCAGGCTTCAGTCTCAGTTAATTCAGTGTTATCTATTTTAAGACATCCTCACCTTTCTTTTATAATTATTTACTTTTGCTTTTCTTTTATGCTTTCTCCATCTGCCTTTAGATATACAGCTAGCTCTGTATAGAATAAAACTTTGTGATGCCACTTACAGTAACATATATACAGTCTTATGCAAAAGTTTAGGTACTACTTGATAAATAACAGATCTTCATTTTTTTTTTTTATTGAAACAATGTTAACACAGTCTCTCTTTAAAATGGAAAAAATGCACAATATTTTCAGCAAACATTGATGCATAGGTAAAATAAAAGGTTTATGTCATAAATTGGACAAATATAAAAGATAAAACCATTATTGTGGCACTGTGCAAAAGTTTGGGCACCCTACATAATCAGTACTTAGTAACACCTCCTCTGGCAGATATCACAGCTTCCAAACACTTTTTTAGCCTTTAAGTCTTTAAATTCTTGTACTTGGGATTTTTTTCCCATTCTTCCATGCAAATGGCTTCTAGTTCTGTAATATTCTTTGGCCGTCTTGCATGTACAGCTCTTTTAAGGTCTACCCACAAATTTTCAATGATGCTTTAATCAGGGGACTGTGATGGTCATTCCAAAACCTTTAGCTTGTGTCTTTTGATGTATTCCATAATGGATTTTGAGGTATGTTTAAGTTCATTGTACTATTGTAGAAGCCATCCTCTTTTCAGCTTCAGCTTTTTTACAGATGGTGTGATGTTTACTTCCAGAATTTGCTTGTAGTTAGTGGAATCCATTCTTTCCTCCATTAGTGCAATGTTTCCTGTGCCACTGGCTGCAACACAACCCTAAAGCATGATAGATCCACCCCCATGCTTAATTGTTGGCAAGGTGTTCTTTTCATGAAATGCTGCACCATTTTTTTTTCTCTCCAAACATGCCTTTGCTGATTTTGGGCAAAACTTTCTATTTTAACTATTAGTCCACAGTACTTGTTTCCAAAACGCATCAGGCTTCTGTAGATGTTTTGTTGCATATGTCTTCATATGTCTGCATAAGGCTTTCTTCTGCTGACTCTTTCATGAAGGTCTTTTATGAAGGTGCACCACCACTCCTGAGTCTGCTAAATCTTTCTGCAGGTTTTTTGCAGTCAAACGGGGGTTTTGATTTGTCTTTCTGACCAGCATACGAGCAGTTCTCTCTGAGAGTTTTCTCGGTCTTCCAGATCTCATCTTGACCTCCACAGTTCCTCTGAACTGCCATCTCTTAATTACGTTTCTCACTGTGGAAACTGCAAGCTGACAACACTTAGCTATCTTCTTGTAGTCTTCTCCTGCATCGTGGGCATCAATAACTTTTCATTTTCAGAGTCTTATACAGCTGCTTAGAGGAACCCATGGGTGTTGAGTGTCCGCAAGTGTGTGCACAAGGTTTGAAGAGTCAAAGTATTTGTAAAGCTTTGAAATTGGCATTTACTAATGAGAGCTGTTGCCAAGCATCAGATCTACTGTGCTGATTAAGGTCTGAAATCTTGTAAAAAGAATCTAAGACTCTGGAACCCTTAGGGTGCCCAAACTTTTTCACAGTGCCATAATAATGTTTTTAGTTTTTATATATATATTTAAAAAATCTGTTATTTATCAAGGGGTGCCCAAACTTTTGCATAAGACTGTATGTTGATAATAATAATAATCATGATCCAGATCTGTTTATGTTGTGTTATTTATAAAATTATTTATAAGAATAATAATACAATAAAAACCGATCTGGATAAAGTTGAAATCACATGTTGGAAGCTGAAGGCTGTTTTCCAAGAGACGGGATATTCATTTGTAGTAGCTCTGGCTCTGATCGTAGTGATCTTTTTAAGCATTCCTTTCCTTCCTGTGCTCAAGTACCGGCATTGAATAGAAAAGGAGTGTATGCATGTGTGTTTATATAGACCAGTATCAGCTGCTGTTAGAGAACCAGGTCCGTGGTGCTAAATTCATCTTAAATATATTACAGTGGAACTTTAAAATGTACAAAAGTTCCTTGTGTACCTGTAAAGTGCACAATATGCGGTGACAGATTGGAGATTTACACAAACAATAAGTTAAGAAATATTTATTATGATGTATGAAATGTTTTTTAAGTCATTGGATGAGTTTTTGAAGCACAAAAAATGCGTAGATTGTATTTAACAATATAATCAGGTTCAGTATTCAAATGAAAGAAATGATTTATGCAGAAAGTTTAAGAAAAGGTATCTTGTAAATATTGACAGCTAAATGTGTGAAGATCATAAGTAAAGCTATACTCTTGTATTTGGGCAGAAAATGACATGTAGGAATAATCTGTTTGTGTATTTTATATGAATTAAACAAAAACTTCCCCTCCTCTTTACTACTAATACCTCTGCTGTTTTTGTAGTTTTTTAATGTGAATTGTGCCTTTTTGACATTCTCAGTGAAGGATATCCTTTAAATGTTACATGATTTGAAATGTTTTTTATGTCTATGGAAATTTCTTTGCAGGGACAACATCAATTACTCTTCACATATGAGTGTATAATATCAACCTGTGTGCTGTTCAAAGGAGTTCTGTTTAAACCTGTGTGTGAAGATCATGATTTAAATCAAGTTTAGATGTAAAAAAAAATATATATATATAATAATATAAATATAATATATAGTGTTTGAAATGAAGAAGAATAGCTTCAATTGCAATCACTTTATCCAACACCAAGGGGTTCATCCAGGGGTGACACATTGACAGCTGTTGTTCGTAATTGAATTATGACTTGAAGAATAGGACTTGAAGATTTCAAGTCCTATTCTGACTTGAAATCTTTTGACAACTTTAGCTTGTTTCATTAATGACAGGGTAATCAGAACTATACTAGAAAAATGACTGTAGCTGTATTTTCATTCAAAGGCTTTCACACAAAGTGATATATTGAAAAAATATGTTAAATAGTATCATTTGTTATATATACCTACTGCATATAATATGAATACCTACAGTGTGTGTGTGTGTGTGTGTGTGTGTGTGTGTATATACATATATATATATATATATATATATATATATATATATATATATATATATATATATATATATATATAAAATACACAGTAGGTATAATGTTATAATATGTGGTTTTAGTATAAGAGGAAAATGGCAAGAAAGAATCTAGATTTATTGTTGAAAGGCACTCATTAAAAACAATACAGTTGTAATATGAAGTGTATAAGATAATAATAAATGACCAGGATAATTTGATCGTTTAACCGCCTGATATTTTCAATCCAATAATACATTCACAAACTACTTTTGTTTTTAGGTGTAGCATGGAGTAGTGGTTTCCAAAACAGCTCATAATTTTGACATTGTACTTTATAAAGTAAAAGTGATTTACAGATAATATAAAATTATTTTTACACCCTAGAAGAGAGTTTATGGAAACAGTATATTTTTGACTAATTTACATCAGTACTTTTTTTATGTAATACTGAAAGACAATGTGGCTAATCAGTGCAAAAAGTTAGTCATTATCCAAGCAAGTTAAAGTATCTTAAATCTGATCTTTATTTTAATTTCTTTATATATATCTACAATAAACCAAATATAAGATCAGTAATCTTATTTCTTATTTTTTAAGCACAAATGTATTTTTTTATCACCGATAATTTTGCTTCTTTCTAGAAATAAATGCTTAAACTACGAAAAGTATCTGTCAGTAGAGCAAGAAATGTCTGCTTAGAATTAGTAAATTAGAAATAAACTTACTGATCGTATATTTGGTTGTAATATTGGGATATTTTCACTTGCTATCAGCAGTGCTGTTCATGTGTTTGGCCTGTTTTATCTTTTTTCTTTGGTTTTTCGTCTATAGATTAAAAATCTGAGCTTATACCAAGGGGTTTTAGCATTCAGAGTATTACTGTGTCAGAAAGCCACTCTCCAGTTATCCCATTGTTACTTATGGTTATGGTAAATGCCATAAATGCAGGTTTATTGCCTTTTTGTGACTACTACAGCTTTTGTGTGGTGATAATGCACAAATGTAAACATGCCTTCTGTCTATGCCTGTCTAGCTTGTATAGTGTAAATAGCAGAATTGGTTTTAGTTTACCAACAATAAAGAAAATATTTAGTTGTTTTTAGCTCATGGCTGCGTTTTTTTTTTTTTTTTAATAGATTTTATAATTTTTTTTCTTGGAAGCTTTTGCTCTGTCTCTACAGCAATTTACAAGAGACATATTAAATTGCCTTTCTTTAGTACACAAAATCTTTGATTAACACAGCATAACTGACAAGGGGGCTGAAAATGACCTAAGTATTTTCTAATGCATATGCACACACCTGTGGAGTCCTTTAACAAAGTCGCACACTAATTGCATGCTCTACTATTTTGATTTTTAAAGAAATTACTGTCATTCATCATCGGTATCCTGGAAGCTTTTTCTGGTGAATCTGACAGGATCTTGGTGGGTATCTGGTATTTATAGAAACACAATTGCATATGTAAGTAATATTCTGTTTCACACAGCTTCTGTTGATGAGCACAGATTTTGGTGGGGCTGAAAAATATTACCTTAAACCAAATCTAACTTTACTTACATGATAAATTGTGTGTGTATATGCAAGTTTTTAGAGTAATCCTGTAATAGGCAATTAAACGTTCACAACACTAAATCTTCGAGAATATTGTCTAGCAGCTAATTTTAGGTGCTTTGTGTGACTATTTGATACAGCAGGTGTTTTCCATTTCCAGCAAGGCTAGCACAAAAGATGTAATGTCATTAACCAGTGTTACAACATAATTTCCAACCCAATCTCAAAATAACAATCAAAAGACCTGAAACTCTTATTGTAAATGTTGCCATTGCAAAAAGGAAACACATTTACATTTCCTGTATTTAGCACTGTTCTTGCTCCTCCCACACTAAAAAATGTAAATAGATCAAGCATAGGGCAGTGTAGTTCTTGCCATTAGTTTATAACTCTCAAAAAAAATTCTTTTTAATAATTTATCAGTCAAAAGTGGTTAAGCCACAACTTACTTTCACTCTTCTAACTACCAAATGTAGTGAATATCATCTGATTAATATGCCACAAGCTCGTAAATAACTCACCCACATCCCACTGCCTGAAATGGTTTTTAGATTGCCACACTGGGTGAGGTGATGTTAATCATGCAGAACCTAGAGTTGTTGCATAGTGACATCGAAGGTAGCAGCAGTGCAGACTTTCTGGAGTGTCGTGCCACTAAGGAATGCCCATAAGTATAAGATTGTTCCCCTAGAGTGACTTCACAGTAGAATGTATGTATTCGGTCCCTGTAGGCTAAGATAATTATATCAATTATCTAGTAAAGCCAGTTTTCCTTTAATCATGCAAGCTTGGGCCTTACATCTATAGGAGTAATCCAACGTTTACTGCAAGGCACATAATGGGCATACCAAGTAATTCTTAGCAGGTCCTCCAGCTCATGACTAAATGACTGCTCAAAAAAAATGCATGGGACATAACTATGGAAAAAACCCTCGTCCTAGACTAGGATACTTTAGAGTTATCATGTTGCCAATGCCTTAAAGATGGGTTCATCAATGGGGTATGCAGTTCTCCTATTGCTGCCCAGTTCACCATCCTGTATGAGCTTATGGCGGAGGTCAAAAGACCTATATAATGGTGGGATAACACATCGATTGCTATTAACACGTTTACCATAAATGGGTTTACCAACAGTTCTTACCTTACAGAAGTAATTCTCAGCCCTTATACTGGAGGACCCCCTATCCTGCACATTCCTGCTCTATCACCCACTTTAGTTGAGAAAGGCTTTATTATTGTTAACTGATTAGTTAATTCAGATGAGCTGAGAAAACACTAAAATTTGGAGTGATTGAGGACCAGGGTTAAGAATCATTGCCTTAGACCAGACCAGGCCATGTAGTATGGTCTTTTTAGTAGTGGCTCAGCATGCCCATAAGGGGGGGCCAAACCAATGGTGCAGGTATCACTGCAAATGGTGTCTTTCAGTCCACTGAGTACAAAAATCTATTTAGAGATGAGGCTTGCAAAGGGTTCTGACCACAAGTAAAAGTAAGAATTAACACAAGGTCTTGCAGTCCCCAAGCAGGACTCTGTGGTGATCCTGAATTCTGCATAATGTGTGTAGAATCAGTAGTAGGCGCAGAAATATGTGCGTGACAGATAGATGGACAAATAATTCCTGATCCAGAAGACTATCCAGCTCTCTGAGAAGATCCGTATCTAACAAAGGAATGTGGCAATAGCAGTAAAGTCCACACTGTATGTGCACTGCACCACTTATGGAACACCACTTCTACAGGAATCACTTTTTTAGGCATCTTGACAGCATGTCCAATGTACCACTGTGCTATCACAGCGAATGAGTTACTCTTTTTGAAACTTGAGTGGGAATGCCCATCATACGATCTTTATTTTTGCATAGTGCCATATGACCTGATGTTGCCATGTTGAATAATGTATTTGACTATCACCATCTGAAAGGTACCCACATGTCCCCCAAATTAATGTGCACTTCTTCTACACAGTGCCTTCTGGGCTATGAGACATCTCCATACACCTAGGTGCCCATGATGACTATCTCCCTCTGATAAGCACTGTCACAATGACCACTTTCACAAGAAAAAAACCAACTCGTGAACTTGTAAAGTAGTTCTTGTGCCACTGCCAGAGAGACAAGGCTGCATCTCTATTGTACCTGTAATATTTGAAGATGATTTGCAGACTGGTGACCCATCAACCAATTTCATTTCTGAAATTTCTGGTTTGTGAAACTTGTGGCCACTGACCCAAAGAGCAACTCTGACACGCAGGGTAGGTTTCACAGTGGTTACAAGATTTACAAATGTCCAGGAGCACAGTCTGTGCCAACCACATTTGGCACAGTCTGACTGGCAGAGAGCCAATCTATGTCCTCACCCAGGTGTCCCACTGGAATGAACAAGATTTTGAGTTGCTCCCTCACAGAGGAGTTTAAAGCTGCAGTCAAATGCAAGCAGCAAAATGGCTAATGAATTTTCTGATCACACCATATATGGAGGACCACACTTTCTGAAGTGTTAGACCTCATAGTTCATAGACCTCATAGTAAAGAGTATTTACATTGTGGCACATTGAAATGTTTCATGACTGGTGTCAAGCAGAAGAGCTCTGTGAAGTGCTATGAATTACACATCAGCTTTCAGTCCAATTTGGGTTACCACAATTTTAAGGGTGTTTGTCATGGCCTCCTTAAAACCGGTCAGAGGTACATGTCCATCTGGTAAAGAATAATTCAGATTTACTTTTGGACGCTGCTCAAGCTAGAAACATCCAAGACCAGCTGTTTGTTTACTGTTAGACTGGTCTCTCAGATGTGGCCAAAGACAGATGAGGTACAGATCTCATCTCTAAAATTCCTCTTGTCAATCAGCAGACACAGCTGGTGTTCATTCGTGGACATTGGCTGTAGCCCAACTTGTTACCTACACAAAGCTCATGATTTGTAATGGGAAACGTGGTAGCTAACCACAGAAAAAAAACGCTGTGGTATTTTAAGGAAGCAATGGTGGCCCTATGGAATTTTTGCCATCTTCTGAGTCCACTTCCTCTTTAGAATGAAATGATTATTGCAGACAAATAAAAAGTTGTTCTAATTGATGGTGATAGTTTCTGTCAAGAGGGCAATGCTCCATCAGCAGGGAAAGATATTCAATCTGATGCATATGGCAGTGATGTAAATCACATGCTATGGCCTTTTTAATTACCAGATCTCAACCCAACTGATAGCAGAAAACAGATCAATATTTTAGACAGTCCTCTGCATCATCAAATGATAAATCTTTTGGATATATATTGTTTATTCCTCTAGAACTATTCCAGAGGCTTATACTATCATGGTGCAATGAAGCTGTTCCGGCTACTTGAGGTGGAAAAAAGAGAAGGCAATGAGAGAAGTGAAAAATGTGTGCTGCCTTTGTAGCCAAAAACAGTAGAAAATGCTTGGTGTAAAAATAATGCTTACTGTCGGGAATTTCATTAGAACTGAACTCACATTTCTAATGAAATAAATCCATCTGGATTGTCATGGACACTAACCATCACATTCAGCTTTGTATTACAACTATTAACCCATTTAGATCCTGCACTCATTATAATTAAAGTCACATGATTCAGGAAATTTAATTCATTAAAATGCATAACTTTACTGATCAATAAATAGAGAAATCTGGGTAACCTATCGAAATTAGGCTTTACTCTTTTTATGTATTTGTATCATTTTGATATCCCAAGCAGCAGTGATTCAAACACTAGACTACAACATGTCAAAAGTGTAATTAATTGTAGAATTTTTTATGTGAATTAACTACTTACGAATATGGGAAATACATGAAGATGTGTGAACACTAATTAAGCCAATATCTTAACACACAGTCAGGTTCACAAATTTTGGTCCAATGTTTTTCAGCATTTGGCCTTGGTACACCAACACGCTTGCTATTTATCATGACATATTGTTTTCTTTCTCCATACTTTTCTCCTTTCATCATTCTGGTACAACTTAATCTTGGTTTCATCAGTTTAAAGAATCTGGCAAAGTATAATGTGGCCTTTTTGTTCTTAAACGTTACCAATGGTTTGCATCCTGTTGTGAAGCATCTGTGTTTACTTCATAAAGTCGTCTCTTGATGACTTGTAGACTTTGACAATGACATGCCTACCTCCTCAAGACTGTTCCTGACTTGGCTGGATATTGTGCATAGGTTCTTCTTTAACATAGACAGAATTCAGCAGTAATTCACTGTAGTTGTCTTCCGTAGTCTTCCAGACCTTATACTGTTGCTGAGCCTGCATTTCATTCTTTTTACTTAAGGATGTTCCAAACTGTTGTATTGGCCACTTTCAGTGTTTTTTGTCTCTCTTGTGGGTGTATTTTTACAGCCTAATGATGGCCTCATTCACTTGCATAGACACCTCTTTTGGTGTCATGTTGAGAGGCCTTTTATCTGCTTGATTAGTCATGGAGTAAAGAGGGAACAGACCACACCTGGCCATGCCACAGCTTGTCAGATGTGTTCCATTATATATGAGCCACCCCAAATGGGTGTGTGTATAAAAATAGTTGTAATTCCTGAATGGCTAATGCCATACTTTTGTCAATGCCCTTGAATTAATGGTGAAAGTCTAGGATTCGCTCACATCTTACATGTTTCATTTTAAATTCAGTGAGGTGGTATACAGAGGCCAAATGCAAAATAAATAAATAAATTATCGGTTACAAAATGTATGGGCCCAACTGTATAGTAATATCTACTTAGTGTACCTTGTTGAAAATACGTTGAAAATAATAATTCTAAAAATCATGTTTTTAACATTTTAACAATTGTGGATAAACATAAAACCAGTAAAACCAACATCTAAACCAATGAAGATATGTGCATGTATGTGCACAACAAATGTGTTGTTATATAACAGTGCATATTAATGCCTTTGTAACATATGCCAGTGTGCTTATTCTACGAATTATGTCCTATCACACTGAGGAATTATTGCACAGGTTACTGTAGGTAAGAATGACCACCAAGACAATTTTTTAATACGGTGGAGCTGAATAAATATTTAACGGAAAGTGCCCCACTAACCTACAGGGTGTGGGGGGATAAATCGTCTCGGATGGATAACGTACTTCTTTCCATAGCCACTCCAAAACTGTGTAGAGTGCAGCCCAGGACAGAGCAGTTTTTTCATCAGTTTGTTAAGCTTTTTTTGCAATTCAGGTTCTAATGCTACAACTAACACCACACTTTCAACCACAGTTTGGTAGATCTCCAACATCTTGCTGCAAACATGACAGGCTTCTCCAAAAATACATTCTGCTTCCTATACCTAGCCTCCATGTTGGTCTGCAGTCCAGGAAAACATTATCACCAGGATATCTGTAAGTGTCTCAACAAACTCAACACCATATTAAGTCCAGTCTGTTTATAGACTTTTTCCTCCTAAAATCAACCACAATCACCTTAGTCTTAGTCACAGTAAGGAGTAGATGGTTCCTCTGACACCTCTCAAAAAGTCATTCTCTGACATGTACTTTTTCTCCAGTCCATCCCTGAAATACCCAACCATCATTGGAGAATTTTTGCAAGTGAAAGACACTACTGAAAGACAGTCGTGGTAAGAGTAATGAGGAATAGGGATTGCACAGTTCACTGTGGTGCTCTGTGATGTGATGCTTGGTGACCACTCGCACGGTTAGCTCCTAAGATTCACCCACTGACGCCTGTGTGACAGATAGTTTGTGTCTGTGGCTCAGGGGATCATGAAGGTGCTGAACTTCGTCCTACGTATCTCGATTATTAGAAACGATTAGAGGATGCTGAAAAATAAGATTTTATAATAGATTGCATGGTAAATCGCAGTTTTTATACGCGTGAGGGCGCCAGAAATTCACATTACTTCCAGGTCAGCGCATATATATATATATATACATATATATATATATATATATATATACACACAGACGATTTCTGCACTCCTCATAGTACACCAGCGCCTGGCTGTCAGCGCATGCGCAGTGGGCGTTGCTCGGCGCTTTGAGGTTTTTGCGGGCTCGCGCTCTGTTCATTCCGCTTATATAAAGTTGATAGGCGCTACGGGCGTGGACGCGCTGAACCATAGGTTTATGAGGGCTTTTCCCCTCCTCTCTCGTTCGCTCCTTCGTCAGGTTACGTGTGCGCTGTGATGTTAAGTGTTTAATGTGGGGTAGATAGGATAGCTGGGAGTGGGAAGGCAGAATTCCGCCTGAGTGGTGTTTGTGCGTGTTGACTGTGCGCTCCTCGGCGTGTGAGTGCACGCGCGGCATTGGGCTAACGTCTGAATGTAACTGTCGCAGGCTTTGAAGGCATTCGCGCGCGAGACTATCGATCTGTCGTGAAGGTGCCTAGCGGCAACTTTGAGTGAAGAGCTCCCTGCCTGCTGCGTGTGTGAGTGTGTGTGGATTTCTAATGTCATTCGGTTGATGGAGCGTCGCAGGCCTCCTGTTTGCCGTTTGCCGAGTGCAACTTTTTAAATTCGTGACATAATTATATTGCGTTGGTCCGTCGCGTGCGCCTTCTTCACCATTTCCGTTTCTGTTGAGTAACTGCGCTCGAGCCGCACGCTTCTCCTGCTCACCACTTCGGCGGCTCGACATACCGTCGCTTTTTTTTTTTGTAATATTGTTTTCTGTCTTTTAAAATCGTGGTCGGGCATCGAGCTGGTAGTTTACTCGGAGCCATGGGCTGTACGGTGAGCGCCGAGGACAAGGCGGCCGCCGAGAGGTCGAAAATGATCGACAAAAACCTCCGTGAAGATGGCGAGAAAGCGGCGAGAGAGGTGAAACTGCTTCTGCTCGGTAAGTCCTGGCACGCGACGCTGGGTTTTTCTTTTTTTTTTTTTTTTTTGGAGGGGTAGTGGGGGGGGGGGTTTAAAAAAAGGGGGAGAAAAAAAGCTGTTTAACATTTTTCACTTCCGGTTGGGAATTCACACCAACGGTATTTCATTAAAACTCAATTCACACCTACAGTGTTTATAAATCTTGTTTGACCCAGACAGGCCTATACGGTTGATCCAGCACTTATTAAAACACTTCCTGTTGTGGAAGGCTCATAGGAACTGCTGTTTTTATTCTCTGACGTAAAACCAGCTTTTCTGAGAAATCACTGAATCGGTTTCTTTTTAAACAGAATGCTGTTCACTGTCAAAACAAGCTCAGAAACGAACACACACACACTCGTACGCCATTTATTCTCTGACCGGCTATTCGTGTTTAAATGACCATGAGAGCACACAAGTCACGAGTCGACCTGGAACTAATAAGGCCTCCCATGTAGCTATCAAACACTAAACACGCTGTCATTAACAAGGCCAGTAAGTAGTAGTGCTGCATGAAAGAGCAGCACCCCTCCCTTCCTCTCAAACACACATGCTGCATGCATGTGACAGGAAACCCACAGCAGAGCCTTTACCCTCTCCCCACCAACGCTGGTTGTTGTAATACATACCTGATCATGTCACTGGCAAATCCTGTTTTTTTTTTTTCTTCTTTTTTTTAGGGGCCAGAAAGAATTTTGACCAGATTTTTTTTGTGTTCCCTGAAAAAAAAAACTTCTGGAATCTCCCCTATGTGGTCAATAATTTACTTTTATGGTTGTTCATGAGGCTGTTATGATGTCAGATTATTATTTTTACCCTTCCCATCTTTACAAAGTCATTGCCAAACCAACTAGCTAGCTTGCTTGCTTTTCCAGACTCGTTTTCTGTGCGCTATTTTTCATACCTTGTCATTATATCATGATCATGGACCATGCTGTGGTGACATGGTCTTAGCCAGACAGGAGGTGGTAAAGGCAAAAAACCCTACCGGGGTGGAAATAACTGGCTGTGAAATCCCACAAACTCTCTACTGAACCCATGCAGAGCATTAGCCTAAATGAATTTTTAGCTGAACACGAGACTTGAGGTTCTTGTTTGGGCACTTCCTTAAAGTGTCTCTGTTGTTTCTCGCACAGTCCTTTGTTGAGTCTGTTTTGTGCAAATGTGGAGACTGTAAACTAGCTCATATGGCGGATCATGAGTTCAAGAGTAGAAACTCTGGTTATTTATTGACCTTCAGGTAGGTGTGATCTTCAGATATGGAACATAGTTTTTAGCCCTGCAGCAGAGCCTTTATAAAAAACATGGGTATGACAAAACATGACTAAATCGTCTGCACTGTCAAGACTGCAGTACCGCTCATGTTGGATCACTGGGTATACTGCAGTGTGTAAAATTATACACCGGCGCACTCTTATTTTAACTTTAGGTTGCTTGTGTCGGTGTATAATTGCTAGTGAGCATCATCTACGACTACAGAATGCTATGAATGGAGAAAAAAAAACGACGATGTCTCCTGGATATCTGAGGTGACTGTGTTATAGATCAGCCAGCCAAGAAGCTTTATACTAGAACAGAGGGGCCAAAGAAAGCTAGAGATGGATAAGCTGTGTTGTCGGAAAGGAGATTTATTTTGATCACAACTCCATATAATATTGAAGATTGTGTCTTATTGATGGATGACGCACCCTGATTGGATTGGTTTAGCCAGAGCCAAACACCTGACCTGTGCACCAATTCTAATCAGTTTTTGCACTAATGCATGGCACCATTTAGTGTAAAGAAACCTTTAATGTTGACAGTCCTGGATATTGTTGCTTAGACATCATGGTTAATGTTTTTAGTCAGTAAAAGGGGGTATACTTGAAAGTAAAAACTATTTACTCTCAGCTGTAACAAAATCCATGGTGTGTTATAGTTTAATCAAAATGCTCTTTTAAATACATTTATTGCCCACTGCAGTCAGTCATGGATCATAAAAATGTCCTTGACTTGCTGGTTGGTGTGGTGTAAGTACGATTTGTGTAACTTAGGAGTTTAAGTGGTGCAATTGTATAACATTGCAACATTGAATCCCAAAGATGACCTAATCATCCATGATGAGTCCAAAAAAGTATTACTGCTTTGGTGGAAAGCATAGCCGGCCAATGAACATTTATTTTGTTTGCCTGCATGCGATTTCAATGACATGAATATTGTAGGTAAAAATAAATGCAGTGTGTAATGTGGACGAAATTGTGTGCAGTATATATGTAAAATAATATACACTCACCTTATTAGGAACACCTGTTCAATTTCTTATTAATGCAATTATCTATTTAACCAATCACATGGCAGTTGCTTCAATGCATTTAGGTGTGTGGTCCTGGTCAAGACAATTTCCCTAACTCCGAACTGAATGTCAAAATGGGAAAGAAAGGTGATTTAAGTAATTTTGAGCGTGGCATGGTTGTTGGTGCCAGACGGGCCGGTCTGAGTATTTTACAATCTGTTGTTACTGGGATTTTCATGCACAACCATTTCTAGGGTTTACAAAGAATGGTGTGAAAAGGGAAAAACATCCAGTATGCGGTAGTCCTGTGGGCGAAAATGCCTTGTTGATGCTAGAGGTTAAAGGAGAATGGGCTGACTAATTTAAGCTGATAGAAGAGCAACTTTGACTGAAATAACCACTCGTTACAACCGAGGTATGCAGCAAAGCATTTGTGAAGCCACAACACGCACAACCTTGAGGATGGGCTACAACAGCAGAAGACCTTACCGGGTACCACTCATCTCCACTACAAATAGGAAAACGAGGCTACAATTTGCACAAGCTCACCAAAATTGGACAGTTGAAGACTGGAAAAATGTTGCCTGGTTTGATGAGTCTCGATTTCTGTTGAGACATTCAAATAATAGAGTTAGAATTTGGCGTAAACAGAATGAGAACATGGATCCATCATGCCTTGTTACCACTGTGCAGGCTGGTGGTGGTGGTTTAATGGTGTGGGGGATGTTTTCTTGGCACACTTTAGACCCCTTAGTGCCAATTGGGCATCGTATAAATGCCATGGGCTACCTGAGCATTGTTTCTGACCATGTCCATCCCTTTATGACCACCATGTGTCCATTCCTTTATGACCACCATGTATCCATCCTCTGATGGCTACTTCCAGCAGGAGAATGCACCATGTCACAAAGCTCGAATCATTTCAAATTGGTTTCTTGAACATGACAATGAGTTCACTGTACTAAAATGGCCCCCACAGTCACCAGATCTCAATCCAATAGAGCATCTTTGGGATGTGGTGGAACGGGAGCTTTGTGCCCTGGATGTGCATCCAAAAAATCTCCATCAACTGCAAGATGCTGTCCTATCAATATGGGCCAACATTTCTAAAGAATGCTTTCAGCACCTTGTTGAATCAATGCCACGTAGAATTACGGCAGTTCTGAAGGCGAAAGGGGGTCAAACACTGTATTAGTATGGTGTTCCTGATAATCCTTTAGGTGAGTGTATGTAGAAACACTGCAATATCATCAATATCATCACTGCAATCACTATATATATATATATATTAGTGACTGCAGAGACGAGAAAATAAACTATATTTTCTTTAGAATATCACATGTTTGTAAGAGTAATTGTTGATCCGGGATGCATTCCTGCCTTACCACCTTGTGTTCTGGGGACAGGAAGCCAAGCAAATTAATTTCCTTCTGGGGAAAAAAAAAAAATACAGGATCCTGAGAATACCACCTCGTTAAACTTTCTTTTGCACTTGTTTTACACTTTCAGGCGTCAGTTATTTAAAATCGGATCTTAAAGTTTATTTAAACCTGTGCTGTTTCTTGTTTGTGTTTGTTTTTTTTTTTTTTTCTTTTTTTTTTTTCTTCTTTTTTTACAGACTGGCTCTGTGTTGTGTAATGGATTGCTGAAGCGAGTTGTCTTATGAGGCTGCATTCAAGTATTAACACACACGTCTACATACATACGTTTCTACATGTTTGTTTTGAAATAATTTTTTTTTTTTTTTAATGGTCGTCTTGTCTGCAGTGCATGTGATGCTTTGATGGATGAAGAGTAATATTATAACATCCAGCAAAAGCTTTGACTGTCAGCTCAGTGTTTCAGCCTGCAGCCCTAATGTAGCACACGCACACTCATTTGAGCATCTGATCAAATTAAACTGCTGGAGTTTAAATGGTGTCACCACTTTGATGTTTGTCAGCAGGTTGCTTAAAAATGTCACTGTATTAATGAAGTCTGATCACAGTGACAGTATTTTTTAAATTAATAATCTGGTACAGATATTTGCAGGTTATATGTAATTAACCAGCAGGTTATGACGCAAATCAATAAACATGGTGTGAAGTGGACTCCATCGTAAAGTTTTAATGAAGTTGTATTGACTGTTTTTTTATATATATATATATATATATATATATATATATATATATATATATATATATATATATAATGGTAAAAGTGTCCTCTGTTTATGTGCTGCAAGCACGATTTCACGGCAGTGATAAGCACCCTCCTTCTTCCAATCCTGATTCACGCTATGACAGTCCAGCTTTCTTCATCAAAATTCTGTTTTATTAGTAACTTTATGTGGACGAATAGCCTAAAAACCCAATACAGTATAATCCCGTTATAATGAACTCTCAGTTATGATGGAATGTCGTGTATAAAGGGCTAGGTCGGCAGGCCCCAACTGTACACCCACATAAATGTGCAAAAAAAAGTTCTGGATACGGGACATTCAGTTAAACAAGACTAATAGTTATGTAATGTTATTCAGTTATAATAAAAATCTAGCGCTGTCGTGCTGTTACTTTGCACCGATTAGATGGACTGACTAACAGATGACCGTCACGGTTTGTAAATAAGACAACACACACCAGCACAGTGGGAATGCTACTGTGTTGCCAATGATGTCGGGCCTCTGCTTGGGTTCAATATAGCATCTGTGGCAGACCACGTCAAACTCCATTAACTACAGTTTGCCTGTGCTCCTTGTTAACTACTTTCCATAGACATGAATGATAGTGCGTGCGCACACACTGTGTAAAATTAACTGCAAGAGTTTCTGTGAATAGCCTAACCTCTTGATAGTCAGGTAAATTTGAGATACTTGTATAGGCAGGTATTGACTTGCCATACCCGCCAGAATGCAAAATTACTCATGGAGCCCTTGGGTATTTCCTTGTTTGTGGCATGACCAACTCTGACTTAACTGCACTTCAAATATAACGGATCAACTTCCTCTCGGTTGGTCTCAATCGTACCTTAGCAGGTTTGAAGCAGAGATGCCTAGTAGAGGTGGGATTCACCAGAAACCACCTGCTGTGATATTACGATACCTAGATGCCAGCTCGATTTTTATTACGATTCAGCAAGTGTCTCAATTTTTATAAAATACCCTAATTTGATGAGATAATTTTGTTACAATTCAACAAACTTGGCAAACCATTACTCTTACCACACAGGATGCTGTGCTGCCAATGAGTAAACATATTAGAGCGTGCCATTTTACACCTCAAATGCAAAAATATGTAAAAGATCATCTTAAAAAATCGAGTCCAAAGTTTTGGATTCAATTTGATGATATGAGTTGCCACAAACAAGATCATTATGACAAATGCCTAGTTTGAACTCCGTCTTATTAAAATCCCAATGTGCATGTAAAGTCAAATACATCTTAAGTGTATGTAAATAGCAGTTTACATAATTAATCTTCACACTGATGTTTACTTTCTTAATAGTTTGACAGATGACTGATTTTATTAAAATAGATTTTTCAATATCAATTTCAGGATAGTGTTTGCAGCCAAGCCCGTCAGTTATTGACCTTCTTCCCTGAGGCGCTGTTTTTAACCGGCCCCAACAGCTATTGTTAAAGTGGCCTCTAAAAGCTCTGAGTAGGACGAGCAATTGAAGGAGGACGAGTCGTCACTGATAAGAGAGCAGTCCAGTATTTTACCCTGTTGGAGTTCCTCTTGAGAAATGGGTCACTAAGTTAATGTGTGCGTGTCCCTGAGAAAGACGCATTAAGCTTTTTTAGCGGTCTACAGGAACATGCCCACACATTGACAGCAAAGTGTTGTTTCTCAAAACAGTTGCGTCAAGGTTATGACCCAAGACTGGAGGAACCGTTTGTTTGAAACGAAGCCTCTTCCATTTCATGCCGAACTTGTTCCACTACATAACATTGACTTAAAGCTAGACAATATAATGTCAAGATCATGATGGATTTTCACAGTAATTTTTTCTGTTGTATCAGGGATCCATAATATATTTTAAATTATTATTTTTAACAGTTACAAGTGTGTGTGTGGTTTTTTTTTTTTTTTTTTTTTTTTTTCCCCATTAAAGACTTGGCTACAACAATTTTAGTGATGAAATGCATTAACATATTATTGCAATAAAAAAAATCCTCTTAGTATTACTTAAAAAAAAAAAGCAACATTATTGGTTTGATCTCAGTTTGTAGCAAACCTGAATATTGTTGTGTATTGTAGGAAATCTTTTGATTATCATGTCATATTTTTCTCATTGTCCAGCCCTAGTCAAGAGTTAGAGTAAAAAAAAAAAGGAAGAAATAGCATTGGGTCAAATGATAATTATTTTTTTAATTTTATTTTTGACCAGCATACCAGCACCCCTTTCTGCTCAAATAGAGTCCTTTTGTGGAGTCTATACACACTCGCACACGGTGATCCATCAGGAGTCTTGTGTATAAGTGTGTGCATGTAAGCACTCTTGGAGTAAAATTTTCAGCTTGAGGTCCTATGCTCGTAGGCATTCAGAAACCAGTATCCGTGTGCTCAAAGAACACGTCCTTCGCTGAAGTGGCACGATCAGAGTCCTAACCCTTGCTACTGATTTTTTACCTTTTTTTGCTCCCCCCCCCCTTTTTAATCCTTTAGAGGATCTTCTGAAAGCATGACCTCAAGACGTAGTTTCGTTACTATCTTCAGTTAAAGCACTTAACATTACGAGCTTAAACTTTCTGTTGCAGTTTGACCACTGTGCAACATCTACTTGGTTATTCAAAAAGAAAAAAAGGCGGTCACAGCTCCTCTTGCGCTATGTTGCAGTATAATTGCACATATTCACGTGTGAACTTCTTTTTAATTCCTTTTCTCACAGACTTATTTTTTTTTCTCCTTTCATAAGGAAGTCTCTCATAGTAAATTCAGGGTTTGATTTCCAGATGGAGTGATGAGGTCAGCGATTTAGTGCCATCTGATACACACAGCATTGTAGTATTGATGTATAACTAGAGGATCAGGTAGTGTTACTGGCTCGAACAGTGCGCACATTTATTTTCAATAATTTTACTGGCATACAATGTAAGGACACAGGTAGAATCCAGGTCATTTATCATTTACGGATAAACTATATCATTTAGCCTGTATTTGTTTAAAATGGGTCTTCAAGTTGATAAATACATTTTGAGATTCCTCCTGTAAAAACTAACATGGTTTTTTCGCTAAGTGAATGACCATGTAGCCGTATACAAAATGAAGATATGATTACAACTAAAATTAAATGTATAGGTACTGATTTTGAAGAATTATTGTTATTTACATTGTTAAATTACGCAAATGTGTCCCTTGTTCTCCTAGCTGTTCTGTGTGTGGACCGAAAAATCTCTGGTTCATGTACATACCCCAGGGCTCTGTAAATGGGAAATGAACAATATGGTGCAGACTGCCGTTTGTTTCAGCAAATCAGCAAGAGGGTTTGTGTGCTTGTGCAAAGAAAAGAAATTGAAAGAAATGTTTTAATGTGACAGACTGCAAATTGCCCAAAGATGCAATTTAGGAATTGGTTGTCTAACAATCTCAGCAGCAATCTTATTTCCCCTCTCGTCTTTTCCAACCACTCGGCCAGCATTTTGGATCACCAGTATACTAATCACCAGCTTGATCATCTGTCATCACCTACACCTGTTTCTCACTGGTTCATTCCTTAAGTTAGATTTGTTTTTTTGGTGCTCAAAAAATGGCTTTGTGTGACGTGGCAAAAAACTTTCATCTGAAACTGGTCAGCTACAGGGACTGGACTGAAAATAAGACACCCCCAAAATAAAGTCCTTTAGGAAGCCTGGAGAACTTGGTACCAGTCAAAAGTTCGGAGACACTTTGTAATTCAGTGGTCTTTCTGATTTTTATTTCTTTCTTGAACAAAATACACAAAATATGGAATTTCTCATTTGAACAGTTGATGTTGAGATGTGTCTGCTGCCTCTCTTCTGTAAAGCCTTCAGAACCGTCTAATCCAAGGTGCTGTTAATTGTTGATTCTAAGGCTGACTTTTATGTATCTCGTATGGCATTAGGTAACTATTTCATGGTTTTGAAATCTCCAGTATTGTTCTAAAATGTAGAAAATAATTCTCTTAAACGTTATTGCAAGGTGTGTTCAGACTGGTATTGTACATAAAAAATACAAGACATTCTGGCCCTTTGAAAGCAAAATACAGAAATGAGAGACTGTAGTTCAAATATATTATATAGCCTACATATACTTTTGCTGCTTTACACAATAAGTAGGAATGACTAGAAATGCAGGTCGTAATTGTGTATTGGGTAACATTAAATAACTTGGCCATGGATATTTAACTTACTTTTGGCCTCGCTAGGGCATGCTGCTGTTGTAATTTTAGTCCAGGAGAGATGCAAGTCTTGCTGTCTGGACATGGTTTCTCACAGCCAACAAATTGGTCTACATTGGGGAACAGCAGCCTGTGTAGTGTGGTAATATTTGAAGCATGGGTTCATTTTGAAGGGAACCTCTGTGAACTTTTATTTTGAATGGTATTAGCAAGCATGAGACTTTCCAGTGTTACTGTGGTTTCCAGCTGGAGTTCAGCAAAAGACACACTGGTTTCTGTAATTTTGTAAAAGCAATCTAAATAACTTCCTTTCACTAGGTTTTTCTCCTATGTGTTTTAAATGCTGTGTGCTTCCTGATTGATGACATTTTATATTAACATTGGTCAGCTAGCCTAGTTATCAGTTTCCGTTGTTTTGGCAGCGTTCGTCCATGAATTTAAGCGGCTAAGCTCCTGAAGTTAGGAGTGTATTTGGCCTTTTAGTTCACATATCTTTCTCCAGAACTGATTGCTATAATTTTTCTTTTTGCTACACTTTTTTTTAGTCTTTGAATTCAGCCCATGTTTTAGGCTTTTTCTTGTCATTTAATAATTTTAGCTTATTGCACTAATGATAGGAATCAGGCAACAGCTCAGTGTTAAAGAAGTACATGGTTGTTGCATCAAATATAAAATGGCATTAAGAAAGATGACTGATTTAAAAATAGTACCTGATCCTGTAACTTCTGAAGGTGTAACTGTTGGAAAGACTCGTCAAGGTGATAACGCAATTGCTCTTGACACACAGTTGCGCTTCAGGAATGTGACAAAGGTGACAAAGTACTAAAGTTTATGTTTTGCGATGACTGAAGGACAAAAGTCTCATCTATACATAATGATGAAGATTAGCCAGTGCATGTTTAGAGTCAGCTTCAATTACTGTTAATCTTATTTTTAAAAACCAAAAGCTTTAAAAATTGTCAAGCTAACAGCAGCACGTTGGAGCTGTAGGATAACGGTGTGTACAGGTGCAAGATGTGAATAGTAATTATCCAATCACAGGATGTAGACTAATAAAACTTAATAATAAATGTAAAGGAGTTTAAATATTAAAGTCTTATGTTAGCATGAGCATTCCCCTTTGTGGTGGGGATATCCAGTAATAAAGGCAGTAATGATGATGATGATAATGACTGATCATATTTGCTTCACAAGAAAGTGTTGTGGTTATGCTGATCTGTGACTGACGTGGTGTTCCTGTGGGGTGCATGCGTGCTCTCTACACCCGTGTATGTTTTTACCATCAGTCTTGGCAGCAAGGTAATCTGTTTATGTTGCAGGTCCAAATGTACTTCCGTTAGTTTGGGCTTCTGTGCCTGATGTAACAGCTGTGAAAAAATTATTTTGTGCTGGAAAAAGATGGGGAAATTTTATTTCAATTTCTTTTATTCTAGTGTATTTAAAAAACAGGCGTGTATTTTTATAGATCATCATAGGGCTCCCTTTGCCCCCTCGAAGACTTTTATTGAGCTGTACAGAGTTTGATTTTCTCCAGTATAATTAATTCATAGCAGTGCCCTGAATAAAGCTCCGGGCTAAATTAGTCCTCCAATGTTATCACCCCTATCATTTCCTTAACACCAGGTTAGTCAATTTGTCTAAGTCGAATTTTATTCTGTGTTTTAAAGGACAGACGTTGAAAGTTGTTTTCGGGAAACAGTTTCGGGAAGTAGTTTCAGGTAATCGTTTTAAGCAACAGTTTTTAGTTGCCTTTGACATGTAGTACCATGATTGTATCATCGTGGTGAGTTGCCACAATGAGTTCTTTAAAAAAAACAAAAAAATTCTTACACTGGTTCAGTTACTATCAGACTTTATTTAGACATCCTTCATTTTCATTACTTTTTCCATCCGTGGAATTTTTTAAACCATATTTAAAGCCACGAGTTGGTTAGAAACAGGCAATGACCTAAACCATGAGTCATGTCTTGATCATATCTGATATCTGTTCATATCACTAACCAATTATAATACGAATAGAGTAAGTCTCCCCAGCTGATGGATGAATGGGGCTCTGTAGTGCCATTAAAGGCAGGTGATTAGAAGTGAAAATTTGACATGTGCTATAACTCTACCTGACAGTTGCCACTGTTGAGAGAGCCCGAGTTTGGTTGCTCACACACCGCTGCTAAGCTCTTCAATCGTTATAGTAGGCATCATTATAGTGCTCCGGTAGCCTGACTGTCTATACACTGACCGACTGCAGTACTGTTGCAGGACTCTATATATAGTAGATCAGGAGAAAGCATTCAGCTTGGGTTTATATACTAAAGTACCATATACAAAGTATGTCTTCCTGGAGCTTGCTGCATGCACATGGGCTCTGTTATTCAGAAATGAGTGTGGGCCTCTAGGCTCAGATTAGGGTAAATATTAATGCTAAATAAGACCAAGACATCCTATACAGTTGTGTACCTCCAGCGATGCGGTGACTGTTTTGGAAAAACCCACATTTACCTGTAATTGTCAGCTGCCCACAAACATTTGGCCATATTGCACAGTTGGAAAAAGTTTCATTCGGCACATGTGACTTTAAGGCTGTGCTTGAAATTAGGCTTTTATTTAATTTGTCCGACATCTCAGATCTCATTCATATTTCAAATTTAGAAGTTGCTTTGAAACGGTTAATTGAGCTTATTTTGAGTAATCAAATCCGCTGTTTTTTAGGTGAACATCACAGTTGCTGTTTCAGTCTTTATATTGGAACTGGGTGTGTACACTGATCAGCCAAAGTACTGCTTTTGGTTGGTACTAACCACTACATTCCAGGAACACGTTCCAGCACAAGACCTGTTGTTTTTAGAGATGCTCTGTTTCTGACAACGGCCAAATTGTGATGGCTAGATGACCAAGTTTTCCAGATCTGTACGTTTTCCCTTTTTTTTTTCCTGTTTCCAATGCATCAAGCTTGAAAACTGAAAAGTTATACGCAGCCAGACCTCGAGTGCAACATTTCCACAACCATCACAGCTTCGCCAACTCCTGGGCTCGGGGGCTAAATCCCAAATGTTAATATTGAAGGCTACTTAAATTGAGAGTGGAACATTTACTTGTTCCACACGCCAACTTGTGCCTGAATATGAGTTAGATACGGATTTTGAATTCAGCCTTGTGTTAGACGTTAGTTAGCTTAAAACAGCATGGAGGCAATTCGAAACTACTTGGAAGTGATCATTAAGTAGAGAAATGTTGTTTAAGATGATATTATCAGTTTTCTTGCTAAAAATACTTTGATTTAAAATCATATTGATTGTGAATGCGGGTTTTGACAGGCAGCTGCTCTCTCTAAGTACTTCGGAATGCACCAAACTACTTTTGCCTCTGATGGTAACCAACAGTTAATGTTATTAACAATCATAATATAACTGTGATGTGGAGTCATGGTCATCCCAGTGCTGTTACTCTCCATTATCGCCACTCATGGACACATGATTCTCGTTCAATCAGATCCCTCAGTCAGAACGAGCTGTTATTTTACATAATATATTGCAGAACAGTATCAATAAAAGCAGTTTTTGTTAGTCTGTCAATGTTATTTATTTTATTTACCTTTAAAACATGTCTTGAGTACACCCACATTTTTTCCAACAATAAGATGGGGTGTGTGAAAACCACATGGTGTTCAGACAGTCTCGGCCTTCAGTGTCTCAGTGGCTGGGTGTCTGATTACATGTTATGCTTAGGCAGAGCCGGTGTAATTCCTTTAAATCCACAGCACGTCATGAAGGTGATGAAATCTAAAGGAGAAGCTGGAAACGCATCATCTTTTTCTCTAAGCAAACCAGAACCTCCCTTTTGCTCTCAAAGCTGAGGTCAGTCGTCTTACGTGTGACGCAGGGAACGCTAATTATAAATGTGGACTTGAAAAGGGTATGGGACGTACGTAGCTAGAAAGAGTAAGGTTTGTTCTCAAAAGGAAAATGTTGAGGCACATGAGGCTTCATACTCTTCAGAGTAATATGTGCTGCTTTTGAGAAAAAAAAAAGTGAAACTGAATGTTAAGAGTTTTTTTTATTTTTTTTTTATTGCTGAATGGGTTGAGAATATTTGGTAGAGTGGTCTAATGCTTTTTACTTAGGACTACTCTATTATCTCAATTAATATTCTACAGACAAGCCTTCTGGAGGAACCTGGCTTGAATCAAACTCAGAATTTTAATCTTTCTCAGATGGCCTCTAAGCTCATAATCTTTTAAAAAAATTTTTGGACCTTTTGATTTGAAAGACAAAAGTCTGATCCCCAATGAGCATTATACTTTAAACACTCTGCTTGGGCGTTCAGAGGATGATGATGAGGCTCATTGTGGAAGGCAATAGCAAATGCAACCAGTATCCTCTATATCTAGTAGTCTATATCTGCTCATTCCCAGTGAGAAATTCATGCCCTTTATTTAAAAGACCAAACTGCTGTTCATCCCAGGTGATCCATCGCCCTGTCCATACCTTGTAGTCAACAATTGGATCACTCCTTCAGTTACTACCCGCAATCTTGAGGAAACTCTGGACATCCAACTGTTATCATCTGAGTGTAGTATCTGTGGGGTATTTTCCATCTGAATGACGTACGAATTCCAGCATTTTATATACGTTATAAGGAATCAGTAGTAACTGGACAACCTAACTCACTCTCTACTGCTTATCAGGGTACACCCTGGACTGGCACCTGTCCATCGCAGGACACACAAGCACACACAATATGGAGATGCCTCCTCTTGTCTTTGGGTTGTCAGAGGAAACCGGAGCACCCAAAGGAAACCCACCAAGAACAGTGAGAAATTAGTCCACACACAGATGCGTCAGGAATCAGACCTTTGATCCTGGAGTTGCGAGGTCACAGTGCTACCTGCTATGCAACCATGCCGCTCATCATTCACTTCAGATCAGCAGTTCTTTAACTAGAAATATTTTGGTTTGGGTCAGTGTCCAGCTGCCCAGTGCAGAGTTGTCTGTTGAATTCTAAAGCATTTTGCTGATTGGTAATCCCTGTATTCTTCAGATACTGCTTTGTCATACTCCTGAAGTGTGTTCCTGAGCTGGCCACCTGTACTTGGGAAGAAGCTTTTCTTCACCAAGAAAGAATGTCCATCCATTTTGTCATCCACTGCAGTTGTTTTATGAGGTCTTTAGAGTATTTTGGTGTTCCTGAGCTCAGCAGTGCCGTCGTTCCTTTCTAGGACTGCACCAAATAACTTTTTTCAGCCTATTGTTGGTTTGTGTAACTGACAGTGACTGCTTTTAGACTAAAGACCAACACACCTTTTTTTTTTTTTTATCTGCTTGCTTTTAAGTGAAATTATGAGGGAGTGACATATGTCTGCCATGGAACATAAAAGTCCTTTAATGGGTACAATGTTTAGCTGATGTTTTTCTCTAGTTTCTATTGTTTAGGTAAAAGCTATTTCCTAAATAAGTCAGTTTGTGTGTGGTTTTGTGAATCTTAATTGCGTGGTTACATCCCAGCACATAGGTTGGCAATTTGTGTCCATTTGAGTCACCATGGTAATGTGTGTCCATCTCCAGGACAGCAGGGAGTGTTTCTGATTATTGGCTTTGCCTTAGTTTGAGCAATGTGCAAGCATGAGCTCATCCATGGCACACGGCTGAACTACTGCCCTGTGCACTGACTCTTGCATGCATCAAGGTTGTTTGTTATAATGCACTCAGAAAAGGTGCACAGCCATTTGAAGATCATTCCAGTCCCATAAAGCCACATGGGGGCTATACGGATGTATTAAAATGGAGTATTTTTAGCAATAATTTAATCAGAAGTAATTTCAGGCAGCAGGTAGCAGATTACAAGTTGCAGCAACCCAGTTATTTCCATTTTCTCAATATATGTGCGAATGAGAAACTACTCAATCCTGTGTTTATAGAAGCAGCTGTGCAGCATATGTGGCTAGTAGCTGCCTCATAAAAAAAAAAAAAAAAAATAGAGCGGAGAAGCTTTATAAGCTCAGAGAAAGGAAGGGAGGGATGGAGAAACCAAAAAAAAAAATCCTCCATGCATGGCAGTAGCAGTAATTGGATGAAGTCCCAGCTTTGCAGTGCCTACCGTAGAGTGAGACCTTCTCAGTCAGTCCCACGTGGCATCCTTTGGTTTTCTGGTGGTTCCATCTTTCTCTAGAAGTTTTTTTTTTTTTTTTTTTCGTGCTTTTAAATCGGCTTTGAAGGAACCTGCCAAGTGCTGCCAAGAAATAATTTTCACTCCCTGGTTGTGGACACATCTGTTCATACTCTTCTTTGCTCACATTTTCTGCTGTCTAGCTCACTCCCATCTTTTGTGCAGCTGTCTTGCAGTACCTGCTGGAAATTGTTTAAAGCTTAGGAAGTAGCTTTTTTGGGGGGTGGGGAGGTGCAGACAACCTTTTCACTGCTCTTTAAATTAATGTCGTATTTACTGAGATCATGATGCAGTTTTCAATTGAATTAATCCAGTCCTGCTTTTGATGCTCAGCGCCTTTTTTTAATGTAGTGTTGGCAAAATCTGCTGAAATGGAGACGGTTGCAACAATCATTAGAATCAACTTAATGCAGTGCTAGGCTGTTTTTGGTGGTGTGCTGGATTTGTGATGGTTTGATACAGGAGCTTCATTATAGAATGTAATGAATACACTTTATTGGTATTTAAACTGGCTATACAAAAATCCTATTTTCAAAACGTTACATTTCCATAATACATTAGCTACTTTGTACCTGATCTACTCATGCTAGAACTTATGAACATTATGTAGTAGTATAAATCAGATGTCCTTTTTGTTTTTTACTTGATCATAAATTTTTCATAAACTTTGTGCATGGCAGCGAGCCGTTAAGTATATTTTATTTTTCAAAATTGCCAGTTAATTGATATTCATAATGCATAAAACATAGTGCTGTAGGATCTTTAAAGCTGCTCAGAATAAACACAGAAGAAAAATGTTTGTTGATGTAAAAAGTGTATACTTAAGTGGTTGCAAAGACCAATATTGCAATAATAAGGTATCTAATTATCTTGCTATTTGCAGTGATGGATTGCAATGGATATGTATTGTTCGTAAGTCTAATGCTGCATGGTTTTCACCACAATTGTGGCATTTCTTTAAATATTTATATATACAGACTGTTCATCGAGGATATTTTGGGGCTGCTGGTGCTTATGTAATGCAGTAGACCTTTGTTTTTAAAGAGCGTTTTGAATAGAGTATCTTTTAGCAGTATACTACAATCAGAGGGGCCGGTGTATAAAATACATTGTGGGTGTTAACAGCCTACAAGTGACATCTCACCATTTCATAACAACATTCTAGCCTTTGTAGAAAAATTAGATTAATCAAGGCTTATGCTTCTACAAATTTGTTTGTGTGGGGGACCTGGGATTTAGTTTGGCCATATTTTATTACCAAATCTCTTGTCATCCATAACAAAGTGTGTATGTTTAAATAAGTCTGAATAAAAAACTAATCGAGTCTCTAAGCACATGTGGAGCTTGGGTTTATGATCACACTACCAATGAATCAACCATTTTTGTGCATTTCTTATTTGTGTGATTTGAGTTTTAGTACACCGAGTAGTTGGTTATGTGATTTTTTGCGTTTTTATTTTATATTTTTCTAAACAATTATGGCACTGGCTGAACTTAACAGGGTTAAAATAGTGCATCTACTGTAGAAACGGCGGATAGGGTTGACTGATCAAACACAACTAATGTCTCAAGTAGACTGTCCATTAGTAATAATTCTATTGTAGTCTTTGTCAGCACCGTTCATGTGAACTGTTACAGTTTCATTGTAGAGCTCAGGTATTCTGATTTTATTAATTATAGAGCCGCGAGATATTCTTAGTTAATTTGGTTGAATTCATGTCTTAACGTGATTTTTCAAGTATTATAGGTATGATTGTGCATGTTCATATGTGTGTGTATACATGCATATTTATTTTTCAATAAAAATATCCATCAAGGCTATTTAAAAGTCTAAACCAATACAAAGAAAAACATACCATTATTATGTTATATTATTAACATTAATAACCATCTCCTACAGTATGTTCTATTCGCAAACTTCATGTTAGATTAAAGAAATAAAAAACAGTAAGTAAACATTCAGCACATCACTAAGGACAGAGCTTTATGAAATTAATTAATGACAGAAATTAATGGCGGTTTGAAATGTAAATTTAAACAACTTTCCTTAAAATGTAATCCAAAGCGGCAATGGGCTGTTCAGAATTTTTTGATGCTGCCATGTTAGTGTTTTGCTAGAAACATGCTAGACGGCTAAATTAGGAAAGTGATACAGTATGTATACAGTACTATGCAAAGGCCTTAAGCTATTCAACATTTCTTCATTTTAAATTAAGTGATTAACTAAATAAATGGGAACAGTATTTTATTGTATTTTATATGCAAAGTGCATGAAGATACAATTAAAAAAAATTAGTTGTTTACGGGAACAACTACGGGAACAATTTGTCCTCTTGTCTGTTCCAACCACTCAGCATTCAGGATCACCAGTGAACTAATCACCGGCCTGATTATCTGCCATCATCTGCACCTGTTTCTCACTGGTTCATGCTTTAAGTTACCGTTTTTTGTTTTTGTTTTTTCTTAAATGCTTGATTCATAGGTCAATGTTCGGCTTAACGAACAAAAAACATTCCTCTGAATGTGATCCATATGAAATCTGCCAGTTAAGCCCAATCCCAATTCTATTTTCTACCCCTTTCCCTACCCCTCGCCCCTTCCTCTTGTCCCTTGAAACGAAGTGGAAAGGGGAAGAGTTAAAATATTTCGCCTAAGAAATGGGACACCACTACAACACTGTTATGTCATCATACGTATCAATTCATTTACATGTACACATACAGTATGGCCGTAAGCAAAACAAACAATGCGTTATCAAATGCTTGGCAAACTGCCGTGCTACTGAACTATTATATTTGTTTGTAGCATGCAGTAAAGTGTATATGACATGAAAATATATTTTTGTAATATCGCGCAATCGGTGCTATCCGCTAGCAAACTTTAGCGATTTTTTTTTGCAAATGTTTCTTTACAGAACATCACCATAAACACAAGACTAAAGGTAATATACATATAATTAAAACTTGTCATAAAAATCCTTATTAATGGCAAAAATAACTTAGATTTATGGGTCTGCCTGCTCGAGTGAGCAGCTATGTTGAAAATTTCGCTTAGCCCTTCGTTTGAAGTGAGGTCCCGAAAAATCTTCGTTTAGAGGGCTATCTGGCCCTTCCCCTTACCCCTACCCCTCCAACCAAAAGAGAAATGAGACACCCCTACCCCTTCACGTGAACGCGCCAAACAGAGGGGTAGGGCTCAGTGTAGGGGTAAGGGGTAGAATTGGGATTGGGCTTTAGTCTATATTGCCAAATAATCACTTTGATTATCCCTCACTATTGTGTATTAAGGTACAGCAAACGCATATCACCTTTGATTTAAGTTTTTTTTTTTTATCTCCATCAAATATGTAATTTAATTTCCCCTGACTTGGAATAATATTTCAGTGACATATTTACTGCCTTAGTCAGATTCTCTTCCCTTGTGGTATGAGAGATACTTCATCACCTGGCTGTAACTTTTTTTGTGTTTGTTAGTTATATATGAGTGATAAAATTACAGGTTCTAGTCCAGCACTGTGAAAGAAAAATGTATTTTGAATGAACAGAACATTTTTCCCCCTCCACCTACATTGAGATAGATGAGCTCAAAGGGAATGGGATATTATACGCCTTGAGAGGAAGGGGATGAGGCTCTTGAAGTTAGCTCAAGGTTGTGTCTTGGGCTCAGATCTGCTCTCTATCCTCACCTCTCTTGGTGAACCTAACTGCCAGAGAGTATTGTGCAGAAAAATAGCCTTGATTTATGAGACAATCAGACTATAAGCCTGGCTGGACTGATGCTATAAGCTTACAGCAATATCCAAGTTGTATTTTTCACAACTTTTGTAGTATTAAAAATATTTAATATGCATTGAAATGCTGTGTAACTTGGCATAGATTGTCTAAATGTCACGTCTCGTATAAAGTGCTAATTCTCTCTCTCTCTCTCTCTATGTATATACACAGAGAGCCACTCAAGTTTTGCAAGTATTTGTGGATGTTTTTTTTTTTTTTTTTCCCTTTTTAAAAGCTGTGGTATATTTACATTGATTTTAGATCAATTGTTTTATGTAACTTTACCTAAATTGAAAACTGACCCAACGTTTCAATTAAATGAATCGGCCAAAAAGAAAAATCTATTAAATTCCACATTTGATTAAATTGTTTAATATAATGTCTTATAAAAGATTTTGTAGCTCTTCTCCTTTGCCACAACTGGTGCTGGGAGTGGGCATTGCTTTAAACCTCTCTGTCAAACAATGAAGTGTTTCTCTAGAGGTTATCACCTACTAAATACTAAAGTAAAATACTTTTTTTGAAGCACATAAATATGACTACCCTAGTTTAATGAAAATGGAGAGCAACAAATGTTCACAAAATGGGTGTACACTCTTCCAAACATCGCTAACTGATGTTACACACAAACACAAGCAGTCGTGTTTTCTGGGACTGAATCTCAAAAGGGCTTTCTGCACTAGTTGTGAGGCAATAGATAGAGTATTCAGTGTTTATGGTATGTCATGTAGGGTGCAAATCGAGGAAATGCGTGTATTGCGTCTTGTTGTTTGATATCTTTTAGCTAGTGGTTGACTGCTGCTTGTGATAGCAGACCTTTCATGTGGTGACCTTTTAAAATTCACTTTAATGTTCTGAAAACTATCAACTTCCCTGAACTGAAAATGTTTCTTATTGGTTACTTCTAAAACTCTTCTTCTTTTCATTGTTTTGTTATTATTATTATTATTATTGAGTAGGTTACAACGTAATATCTGATTGGTTTTCTCAGATTGAGCAAGTGCAGTAAATTTGTATTGCGTCTTGTTGAATTGCTTGTTGTTTCTCCCCTAAGCAGAAGCATATCTGTTTTTTAAATACGTTTTTCCCTGAATACTTGCCCTGAGGTTCTATTCTCAATCTATTTAAGCATTGAAGATTGATTTAAGGTAGATCAACTTAAATTTATTGCTGATTATCTTATTTTGTGTGTAAGCTCTTCAGACTCTGCAGCGTATAGCAAAAGAAAAGCTGCATATTAAAACGTTCAATAATTTAATACAGTTAAGTGACTTTCATGACTCGTGTGTTTGAAGAACGAACCTATCCTTATAGGTTATTAGATAGTTTTGTTCCTAGAGTCATGGAAGTCACTTTAGCGCTAGATGCATTTTTCTAAATCCTGCTTTTGAATCTTCACTACCAAATATGTACTTCCCAGATCTTACAGTGGATTCTTCAGCCTCTACAGCATCGACTGAATCAGCACAAGCTTGCCTGAATGCAGCACTGTGTGTGTGTGTGTGTGTGTGTGTGTGTGTGTGTGTGTGTGTGTGTGTGTGTGTGTGTGTGTGTGTGTGTGATATTACATACATTAAACAGACTCAGCAACACTAATGTTTCAGTCAGTTATTCCCAGGCTAAATTACCAGGAAGGCAAAGTGCTTCTATTCAACAGGCCTTAATGATTATGGGAAAGCTCTTGCCTGCTGCTGTGTAGCCATTGTTATTTTTTTTTTTTTTAGTCAAGTGCATTAGAATGCAGGTTTTTTTTTTTTTTTTTCCTGCTCACTACCCTGCTGTATTAAATCATATTTTGTACCAAATATTCTCTGCTCGTATCACACCCCTAAGACTTTATGTAACTGCTCCAGATCTGATTTAATAGTAGGCATTACAGGGGACAGATGTTTCCTTACAGATTATTCCTAATCTTAAGTGATTTATGGGAGTAAAGCCTTAAGATCCGATGTTGACGAGGTCGATCAAGTGTAGACTTTCCTGCGGTTACAACGAGAACATAACATCTGTTTAGCAGAAAAGTTCGTCAGCACAAACATGCACGTTTTACAATGGTGTGAGGACAAGCTAATAAAGCCAGCAATGTGATCTGACAGCAAAACACACACATCTATATGAATGGAAACTCCCTTTTTACACGGGTAAACACCATAAAAGGAACCCAATTTTGCACGCCATTCGTTTGTCACTCTCGTATCTGGTTTGAGCAGAAGGATATGAAAGCATTGTGTGTGTGTGTGTGTGTGTTTTTCTCTTCTTGTCCGGATGTTGGTTTTTTTTCTAACCCAGGCGCTAGTGAGTCAGTCCTCCACCCACAGGGTGCCAACAGTTTTTAACTGTATTCTCGAAGGTGAAGTGGAGGATAATGTCAGAAAAGGGCTTCGACTATACAGGTTTTAATAAGACTTCAGGTCAAGTTCTAATAATATATTCGTTTCAGCAGAGACAGAGCAAACTTGAGTGAACTGGTAGTTGGCTTGTTTATTATTAAATATGTAAAAAAAACCATTCATTTTAATTTTTCATTCGTATTCTTTTACCTGATCTTGTTGGGCATTTAACTACACTTAAAGATATTAAAGTCTTCTCAAGATGGAGTAACATTTCTGTTTGCCATGTTTCCCCCTAAAATAAGTCATTTTTTTAAGAATGTCCTGCATTGCTCTAAAGCGATGTCTACTAACAGCATACTCAACAAGAGTGAAACACTGAAGTAGTTGTGGTATTTTAACCACAAGTGTTCACCGTATGACCGTTGTGAAGTGAACTCTGTTTTTACAATTAACATGTACGCTGTAACGTTATGAGTTTATCAGGGCTGCACGATTTGCTACAAAATTCACATTACAATTTTTTTGATATATCGTGATTTAAACTGCAATATTGAACCATTAAATGTACCTTTTTTTTGTATTTAATAATTGTAGCATAATTAATAATTATTAATATTATATATTAATTAATAATTTATATATCAGTTTGTCAGTAGATTGCAGCCTTTTTTGGTGTTTTGGTTAAATGCTGCACCTGTTTGAGGTTGACATCATCTTTAGATGTATTTTTAATATTTTGGAAAAGACCTAAATCTGAAAACCTAAATCTGACCTGATGCATCGCGCAAATGTCATGACACTAATTGCCGTATCATCCGTCTATTAGTATTATGGTACCTGAGGCAGCTATGCTCATGTCGCACAGTAATTGGCGAGAGTAGTTGGTTATTTATGGAGACGCATGTATGATTAATTTTTTATATGTGGTCAATTGTAGCGTGTGGGGGGGGGTATTTAAGGAGTGGCTGAGGCCTTTCTTTTATTTTATTTTTTATGATCAAGTTAGGAATTTATAATGTTTGTTTATTTATTTATTTCTTTAATTAGTCATAGTTTGGATTAAAGTGCTGAGTGGGTGAGTGTCTGGCAGCAATGTTAGTCATTTAAATTAGCTCTAAATGTGTCAGTGTATACCACAAAGAACTATAAAATGTGAATATGTTGAACAGTGTGTAAGGTTGTTTTGGTGTAAGGTTTTACACTATAAGTTGTTAGCCCCCTGCTTTTGGAGACCCTGCACATTTTGGTGTTTTCCCAGCTCCAACATTCCGACTCCGCTAATAAACAAGGACTGTTTTTTTTTTTTAGCTGTTTTTCTTAGATTATGTCTGTCTGCGAGCAAGGTAAACACCAAAATCTGCAGGACAGGGGTACTCCACGACCAGAGATAGAAACCTGTGCATTAAAAAAAGGGAACCTCAGGCATAACATAAAACCGCTGACAGGCCAATAGGATTGATTCTCTCATTAAAATGGCATCTGTCAAGGGGTGTGATGTATTAGGCAGTAAGAGAACACTTATTTCCATGTGTGGAAAGCAGGAAAAATGGGTGAGAGTAAAGGTTTGTGCGACTTTGACGACCACTGGGTTGGAGCATCCCCAAAACAGCAGGAGTGGTTGGATGTTCCTGAGATGCTGTGGTTAGTAGCCACCAAAGGTTGTCCACGGAAGGAGAACCGATGAACCAGCGACAGGGTCATGGTGCCCAAGTCCCACTAATGCTCCTCAGGGACGAGGCTAACCACAAAAGAGCTACTTGAGCATTAAATGGACACTTTCACCAGGACATGCACACTGACGCATGCAAAAAGTGATGGAGAGTGATTTAAGGAGCATGTTAAAAAGGTCAAGGTGTCCCCAGATCTTAGGTCTATTGCATTATTTGTGGGATGTGCTTGATGAGTAAATCAGGTCCATGGAGGCACCCACCTTGCGATGTTCAACATTTAAAGCACCTGCTGTAAATGCCTTGGTGCCAGATGCAACAACAGATGTCTTGTGGAGTCTATGACTCTGGTGGGTCAGAGCTGTTTTCCAGTGCAAGTGAGATCTAACCAATATAAGGCAGGCGGTTAACACTTGTGTGGACATAAGTCCTTACATAAAACTCATCAGACTTGACAGCTGATTAAATACCAAAATCCAGAGGGAGTTCTTTCTCCTACCTCAGGATGGACAGAGTGGTATTTCAGTAATGGATGGGCAACCATCCGTCCCCTTTTTTTCTGTTTTGGCATCTCTGTGTAACTTACTGTCATAGTGGAGATGGTAAATTTATTAATAAACCCAGACTTGTACTTTTCTGGTTTAAACAGGCAGAAATCCAACACTTTAACACGACTAAGGAACAGTTCCTCCTTTGCTGTGTTTTAGTGCCGCACTATCCACAGAACCAAATTTGCAAATTCATCTGGACAGGTTGCTTATGAAAGCGAGGCTGGGAAATTACAGCCCACAGGCACGAAGCAGCATATACCACTGCATTTCCTTGGGTAAGTAAAAATGGTGTAAGTAGAGTAGTGGAAAAAGGATCCGGCTGCTTTGTTGCTGCAGTGCAGTTGTGAGGACTGGGCAGCTATAGGCTTCTGACCCACTTTCGCAATCATTTGTTCCTCTTCGCTATTCATCCCACCCACAAACTGCTTTCTGTGGCATAATGCATGAGAGGGTTTTTCAGAATATACAGTTTGCACTACCAGACCCTGAATTTCATGGTGCTACACTACAGGGAATGTTGCACTGTTTTATGACGAAAGGCATGTGAGATTCTGCAGAACATGACTTTTATGTTGATTTTAAATTTAAAAACTGGTCTGTACAAAGGTAGTTGTTTTAATTAAGATATTTCATTTATAATAGTAAATACATTTACTTTGTGCTTTTTTTATCCTGTTACATTTAAGGGGAACCTACAACCTATTATGCAAATATGATTTTTAGTCATGTTTATCATTTCAGATGGATCTCCAGTGTGTGTACAAACCAAAAAAACTTGTCAAACATTCCCTATTTTTTGTCATCTTTTCATGTCTAAACAAGAACACGTCCTCCACTGGATCAACTCTTGTTCTCAGGTGGGGTTTAGCACTAGCAAATTTACAGAAACACTAAAATGGCATGTTTGAGGGAGGAATGTAATAAAGGGATTTTTAAGTTTTGAAAAAAATTCTCAGGGATAATTCACCTAAAAAAATGTGTAAATATAGATATTTATAAGTTATATATATAATGTGTATATATAAAGCATTCACTTCTTGAGTTAGACTAATTTGAATGAATAAAATATTTTACAGCATTTCTTTTGACTGATTGAATAAAAGAAAACATTTTTTTTTTTATTGTCTGCTTTTTAATGAGAAAAAGATGACAGTTTAGAACTTTAGCAGGTGTTCTTAGAAAATATCAAATTGTTCTTTGAAATTAGGTTTTGGACAAGAACCGTAAGTGTTTTTACTTTTAAATTTTGTCTGCTACCTTTAAAATAAACCGAATTGAAACTGGGCAGTTGCCTGCAAAAAGACCAGGTGATATTTTTCCACTCGTCTGTGTACTTTTGATGATCCTGTTGCCTGTGTTACTCGGACTCTGTCTTTTTCATGTGCAGGAGAGGAAATCATTGTGGTCTCGCGCTCAGGGTTTGACATGCTGTACATTTCTAAAATGTGTTCATTTAACACGGATGTTAAAGGTGGTTATTTGAGTTGCATTACATTTTCTGTAACATCCTGTAATGTTTTGTTTGCATTATTGGATGATAGTGCTAAAAGTCTTTAGATTCAATTTGGCTGTGTACAGTGCACTGCATTTTTTTAAATTTATTTTTTTCCAAATGGGGAAAACTAAGGCAAAAAAAATTAAAATAAAAAAATTGGGGTGTGTGCACGAGGTTCACTTTTGATTAAACACTTGTGTATGCTCAAACCTACAATTTTAAGACAAACAAGTCAGAATTAAATTCATTTAATAGTAGACTAGTCGAAGACATGTAAGCTGTAATTCAGCAAACCAGAGTAAGCATTACTTTCCTTTAACCCTTAAATGTGATCTCTAAAAAGCAGGAAATTCTTCGATGAAAATGAACAGATGTAACACCAATGAGAGCGGTGATAAGAGTTCAAGCTTAATGGATGCATTAGACGATTAGATGGACAAATATATTCTTTTCATCCCTAGGCTGTGTTCAGGTCAGTGCTGGACGTGATATAAACCACCATCCAAATATGTTTTGGACAGTTAATGAGGGAACTCTAGCCGAAGGTAGGGAATAGAGAGAATTTGAATAACAAAATGACGTGAAATAAAGCCTTCAGAGCCGGCAAAGTTTTAATCAAGCATTCCCTCCAGACTTGGTTTAAGTTTGCTGATTTAAAAAGCCTCAGGAGACACAGTTCACTTGTGGTGCCCTGGAGGCATCATTACTGCTACAGTCTCTCGGGGCACCTGCAGCAGATCTGGGGACAGCGTGAGCAGGGGTGAGAGATATAATCAGCTGCTCCTCTAGTTAATATAGAGAGGGAAGTCTGGTCTGATCAACTTGTTTTATTCCTAACAGCTGTATGGTCATAAAATGACAGATTTATTCCGTCAGGTATTGAGCGTCTGTCGGTTGCTCAGCACTGATAATAACTTTGGTTGAGTCACAGCTGCAAATTACCTTTAAAGAAATGTCAGAAACCACATGGTGGTCATAAGGTTCTTTGACTCTCGTGATGTTTTGAGCATGTGTTGATGCTTAATCAAGCGCTGATTGATTTTTAATAACCTGCAACCAACACTTTTAAACAGGAAAGGTCAAACGGGAAGCAGAAAAAATGACTAACTCTGGTTAACGTTAAGCATCCTGATTCTTTGCCAAGCACTAACAGCAAAAAGCCTGTGCAAAGGCTAATGACATGCAGCCAGCATAGCAAACCATTATTCTTGTCATTATGTCTGGTTTCACGTTCAGCGCAACATCAGCAGAGATCTTGGTTTACTTCTTTATACATTTATAATAAAAAAGGATTATAAAATGTTGTACAAAAACATTGTAGCAATGATTGTCATCTAGTATGTGGGGGGGGGGGAAAAGGAAAGTTGAGAATGCCCTGCCTTCTGTTTGAGCCCGACATTAATAGTAAGACAGAAATGACCAAGTTAGTTATTTTATGATGTGTGCCTGTATTTGGGGACACAAGATTGAAGTTATCTTTTAGAGGAATAAGGTTGCACTTGTAGTACTAAGCTTTAGCTGTCTTGAAGAGAAACATTAATTATTATTATTATTATCATTATTATTATTTATTTATTTATTTTTTACTTGTTTTCTGTCGCTGGTGAGCAGGTCATTTGAAAAGGCCATCCTTGTAAGTGAAATAGATTTTGAATGAGTTCATCAAGCCTCACTTGTCTGCTTCAACAGCTCTCCAGTTAGGAAGACCTAAAACTGGTCTTGTCAATGCCATCACCACTGTGTTTAATGGTATTGTGTTGTGTCTTTTGACAGTGTGATGGAGCTATGGCTCTGGAATGGTTACAGTTTAAATAGAGAAAGCATGGTATTACTTTTATGGTACTGATATGAACTCTTAAATACTGGCTGTAACTAATGTTGAAGGTGATTAAGTCAACCCGGGGATTGGGTGTGGACTTTTTGTGAATGAAGGCGTTAAACACCTTCAGAAGTGTTTACAGAAGACCATAAGCGCGGCATAATGGTAAGTCTTTTAGCCACGGTAAAACATTTAAATGATACGAACATTTTAAAGACAAATGTTCTTCTATAATGGTGAAAAGGCTTGGAAAGCACTGCATTGTTCCCGTAAACAGTCAGTGAGAGGAAAGTCTGAGCCTTAAATTGGCTTGTTGCCAATTTGTGGAAGAGGCACATCTGTTTGTGGGAACTGTAAACACAATTACTCATGAACACCACTTGCACGTTACAGGAACTTGGGTAGGGGTTATTGCCATATATTTCCTGTAGGCTGTCTGATCATGGCTTCAGTGTGCAGAGACAGCTTTTTACCTTATGCGAGCATCTAAGGTACCAAAGCATTAGTTAACTGCTCGGATAAGTGAATTAGCGTAGCAGAGGATTATAAAGCAGTTGGCATTATAGAAGAATAAAGGTAGTTTTTATTCTTACTCTTTAGTTCTGTTCTGAACAGTCAGTTGGACTTGAACTCTTTGTAAATATGACATTAAATAGGTATGATTGATCAGCCGAGAATCAGATTTTTGCGGTTTCCTGATTAATCGGTAACTGGCCGTATCGTCTCAGATCGATTTGATTCTGTGCCTCTTGAAATTAACATGCCTGGACTCTCACAACAGTAAAGTATTTGCTCTAATATTTAGAGATTGTGAATTTGAATACAGCTCACACATCGGCCATGGTCTCAGATGCGAGTTGTTTCCTCCCACTAACTGTTTACATTTTACACATTTACATCACTATGCTTTCCTCCGAGAGTTTCATGACATGACAATATGTTTGCTGCAGTTAAAAAAAAAAATGCAATCAACTATGGGCATGTGTCTCAGAGGAACATGTTGGAATAGATTTTTAGAACTTGTGAGAGTGTGGAAAAATGCTGCAACATTATGCAGTTTTGGAAACTAAATAGTCAATGATTTAAAAAAATTTAATCCAATTTCAGTTGCATTAAAGGGAAGTTACACCAACGTTTCTATATACTGTCAATTACGGTTTTTAAAATCGGTATCAGCAGGTGAGAAAAGTGCACTCTGTGCAGTAATAATTTTTTCAAAAACTACACTCCTCAAATTTCTCTTACTAAATCACTTCAGAATTTTTTTTCTCCCATATCCAGTCCACCATCTTTTGCTAGTATTGTGTAATACCAACACTAATCAGATCAGTGCCACCTCTAAATTTGTTTGATTAAACAATTTCTGAATTATGCTCCCTTTTATTTCGTTCTCCTGGTAAGCCATTAACATTTTAGAAAATCATCTCGATTGCTGGATAGGATTTATGTTTTTATATTAAAAAAAAACAAAAAAAACATCCTAGACGACTTAAAGATAATAAGCCATAGTTCATCTAAGAACTAAATTCCTGAGAAGACGTGTGTTCCTGAGGCCTTGCATGGCTTAACTGGATCTGTTTGTTAGAGTTGTTTTTGTTTCTTCTCTCCACTCCTGTGTGAATGCCTGCATGATTGCACTTTCACTCTATGAACTTTGATCTGATAAGACAGGCATGCTTGACGACCGTCCGCATGAACATTTGAAGGATGTGGCTGTGTTCCCTCAGGGAGTAAGTGTGAGAGAGGAGAAGAAAAAAAAAAAACAGGGTGTGAGAAGAGAAATGAAGTGGTAGGAGGGCAGCAGGAGACTTGAGGCATGGCTTCTCAGACAACTGGTAAAGCGCCAGTCTGATTCATAACCTCAGCGTAAAACTACATTTAGTCCCCCCCTCTTTTTGTCTCTTTCTGTTAACTGTTGTGCTTTTCCATCTTGAAAGACTAAAATCTAGACAACTGCACCCTATAATGCTAACTACTTTTTTTAGGGGGGAAAAGAACAACGCAAAGGTTCTTTTTGATTAGCTTAATTAGCTTTGGCCTGTGACTGATTGGTCCGTCACCAGCAGCAAGTCTTTCTGAAAACAACCGTTAATGAGATGCAGCACTTTGCTTGGATGAGAGACACTAAACTACAATTTCTGTCTCGTGTTTTACTCCTGGTACAGCACAGTAAGATTGAACCTAGTGCATGGAACATGTGCAGCATTTTTAGCTCCAATTCCAGATTTTTTTTTAATTATTTTTTTTTATTTAGGGTAGCCATCATAGGGTAATTTTAAATACATTATTTAGGTAGATATTAAGTACTTAATTTCCACATTGTGTTGTTGAGCACACTATTGGTATCTCATTCTGCTGTTCTAGGGCTAGACTAATGACAGATGTACTACCTGGCCCTGCAGACTCTCAGGACACTGCTTATATTTTGACATCAAATCCTGCTACAGCCGTCAGTAGCTATGAGCTCTCAGGGGCAGGGGTTCACTTAATGTTGGTCGTAGCGTCGCTAGCCAATCCTGTAAGACTCGCATTGTAATGTAAATATAAATTTATTGTAATCGGCCAAAATCAGTATCGGCAGGTCAGATTTTTTTTTTTAATTACTAAAATGCATATAGGCGGTACATTTCTGCTATAAGAGACTGCTTGGATGGAACATTTTTGGTTTAGTTTATACCTAATTGCCCCTGGACTTTTTTTGTCCCAGTTTCCACATCCCTGATCGTGTCCCTGATTTTTAAAAGGTTGTCCAAAAAAAAAAAAAAGCCAGATCTTGTAGTGCATCAGGTGGCAGGATTCAGAAACTATATATAAAACACTATACTTACAGCATCAATATGCATCACACCTCTGTGAAATTTATTTTAAGCATTGCTACAGGTCAAATGAATATTGTTTTTAAATTCAATAAGGAGAGATTTTTTTTTCTTTTTTTAATCCTATTAATCTGCCAGTTATTATGAATATAAAAATAATACTAAATCTATATATTTTTATTTACTGGTGAGAACGAAGCAAACAAAACAGCCTGGTGGGGAACGCTGTAATACTGCAGACTTTTTCCTGTCTGTTCCCTTAATACGGCATCATTATAGGTTCCTAATGTTTAGTCTGCCTTCATTACAAGTGGAATTTCTAGTTGTTTGGATTTGCTTACCCACAGGGTTTTAGGCCGTACTTCAACAGTAGGTGCTGTGATTTAAAGCTTATTTAAGTAAGAGACTAGTGATTAATGTGGAAGTTCCAGCTGTGTGGAGTGTGTTAATGTTGGCAGCAGTACCCTGATTAAGAATTTGTTGGTGAAGCGGTTTTATTATGTTGAAAAGTTCAGTAACCCACTAAAGGCAAGTTCCCGTTGATCAGAATGGCCCGCTTTTATCACATAAATCAGGGCTGCACTATGTTGATGCAGATAAAATATTATGGCTGTTTCCCCGCAATTTACAATGATTGTATATTACTTCAGTTTGAGGAAGGGGTGTGTGTGTGTGTGTGTGGCCATGCTACTGACATGTAAACTGCAAAAAAACCATTTGCATGAATTACACAAAAAAAATTGGAAACATTCTTTTGAACTTCTGGTTCATGATGGCGTGACTGCATCAGACAATTCCTGCAGGATTTTCAGGTGCGCTTTCAAACAGCAAATCTCATACTGCAAGGTGTTCTAATGGATTCAGAGCTGATGACTGGCAAGTTTGCTGGAAAACACAGAACTCATCATCATTTTAATGCACCACATCACAAAGCAAAAGTCAGCTCATACTGGTTTCATTATCGTGATGGAAGCCATTTGAAGATGGGTAAATTGTGGTTATGACGGCATGCACATGGTTAGGAACAATATTTAAACAGGCTGTTTACACCACCTCCACCAGCTTACACAAGGCCGGTTGGTTCGATGGGCTTGTGGTGTTGGTGCCAATTCCTAACTCTATCAGCTGAAACCAAGATTTATCAGATCAGGCTGCATATTGCTTCATGTCTTCAATGCGAGTCCATGCCCACTGCAGCCTCTGCATTCTGTTGTTGGTTTACAGACGCCTGCAGCTGTTGTGCTACAATTGTACAGAATGGTTAGAGTAGCCTTTTTTGTTATCGGGACCCAGTCTGGACATACTCTCTTGACCTCTCTCACCAAAAAGGTATTTTTGGCTGTAAAACTTCCGCACACTTTTTTTTATTTATTTATTTTTTAAATATACCAAGGAAACTACAGAGACAGCTGTAAATGGAAATGTGAGGAGATCAGCAGAAGTGGTGAAACTGGCCTGATATGACCAGGCTGATATGAACTTTACACAAAGATCTGCTGGCCAGTATCTGCATGCTATTTTGTGATTGGCTGATTTTTATAATTGCCCAAGTGAGCAGGTGTACGTGTGTTCCTAATAAAGTTCTCAGTGAGTGTATTTCAGTGAAACATTGCTTTGACCCCACACATTACTGAAGGTTGCAGAACTGTTTCACTAGAATACATTTTGGGTTAAAAAAAGAATAAGAATAATTTTACTGTTAATTTATAAGGGTTATGTAATAATTTATTAATAAGCTTTGTTGTTTGCATTGTATATCCATCTCGTATTGTTCTCTTCTGCGTCACCCTTTTTAGTGCATTCGCACGGGATAACCAAAGCCTGCGAGTTTACTAAAATTTTACTGGCTTATCTTCCGGATATGATGTCAAGATAAAGGCACTCGTCATTATAGGTTATAGGTCTAGAAGAGTGTTCCTTACCGCATCCTGCTATACATGTCATCTATTTCCATCTAATTATTCTTTTTTTTGCTTTTGCTCTTTTCGCTTTTCTTCCTACACACTGTATTGTTGTATGATGTATAGCGGTATGACCTGGCACCCAAAATACTTAGTGCTCCAACGCAGCCTCTATTTTTTGCAGGAGATGGATAAAATGGCGCACAGAAAACAAAAACCTTGAAAAAATTATGTACAGCTCCGCCAAATCCTTGCCAAATCACAGACATGCTGATTCGCACAGGACTAATATTATCGCTTGATGTTCGACAAAGATGTCCAAGTCATTTGTTTGAAATTTTAATTTACAAACAGCAGAAATGGAAGATTCTTACAGAATTAAGATCACAGACAACCTGTGCAATTATTACAAATGACTAGAGGTCTTCAGATAATACTAATCTCGTGCAAACAGGGTTGTTGTCTTATTAAAGATACAGTATCAGTATCCTCACTTTCTCTTCCTCTGTCTGTCCTTTGCTCTCCTTTTTTTTTTTCTCCCACTAATAATTTTTCATCTCTTCCCTTCACCTCTATCTACTCACATTTAATCTCACTTGCCCATTCCCTGTATTCCTAGTTGCCTTTCTTTCACACTATTTATCGTTTTTGTTTTTACTTTTATTTCTTTAACCATGTTCTTTTCCTCCATTTTGCATCCTCCCCATCATACACCTTGGTCCTACTTCAGATTTACACTGAGCATGTTAAAACAGGTCCCGCAGCTAGTCTAAGGATTAAAGCCTTTTGGAAGGAGCAAATAGCATCCTGACTTATCAAACCTGACTTATGGCGCGACAAAGATAACCTTTATGACTCCATCCATCTCTATCATCTCCAACCTGCTTCCTCATCGCATGTCAACCGCAGCAAGAGGCAGCAGCATGTGCTAATGGCACCCTGCTAGGAATAAAGGCACTAGCCTGAACGAACACTTCTGCCTTGTTAATTACTGGGAGCTAATAGTTTGAAAGCCTGTGGGAGCATGTATAAACATACAAACACGCATGTACCAACAGGCATATTGTCTCTATTCACCGTGCTTGATGAATTGGATTAAGAGTTTGCATCCGCTCTAAGATCGCTCTCTTGGGCAGTTGAATAGTGTCTTTGAATGCCAAGCATCTAGCTGAGAGAGGTTTACTAGTAGCCAGAAATGCTCTAGCGACTTCTTTGAGAATAGTTGAAGAATTAAGGAATGTTTCTTTTGGAAAATATGGAAAGATTAGACCATGGCAATCATACTTCAGAGGTTAATTGCACAATAGCATGCTTATGTGGAGTTGTGTGTTCATTGAATCCTAAAATTAATTTTCACACTACAGTGTTTTGATCCTTTTTTTGGCCCCTGTCTTCTGTCTTTGTCAGCTATGAAACAGAGGTGGACACTGCGGTCGTCTCCCACCACTAATTGCTTATAGGACTATTCGGGATCTCATTTAGATGCTTATTGTTGTTGGTCCAAATGACACCGAACAGAAGAGGCCTGTCTAGTTTGCCAGGCAAGTTCACAGAGGCTTTTGTGAGCTAAGACTCGGACATACAATCATCCCTCTCTCTTTGCGCCTCTCCTGCTTGTGCTCTCTCTCGCTCTCGCTCTCTCTCTCTCTGTATTGGTACCTCACACATAAATTTGCATTTCATCATATGCGGCAGCTGTAACTGGGCTTCCCAGTCCAAGTACTCTTCATTTTAGCCAGCCGTATGACTTGCGATTTGGTAACTATGACCTTGCGCTAATTAGATGAGTCAGTTGGGTGATTATGTTTTCCTCTCACCTGAGCTCAGTTTTCCACCATCCTGTTGTCAGTAAGCACAGGTGAGTATTAAAATAATAAACATTCTTTCAGTTTTAATTAATTATTCCTCAATGGACAATAACACACCAATCATATCCAATTAAACTCTGTTTTGCTCTTTGCATTGGGTTGGGAATAGCGAATAAGCAAGGTAATTGTTTCCATTGTGTTCCTCAGAGATCAATTATAAGTTGAGGTGGTCTCCAGGGTGGCTGCTGTGGGATGTAAATATTTTACTTTGTGTTTAAGAGGTGCAGGTTGTGCATTACTGTTTGTTCTTTTTGTTTTGGTACAGTGTGCTTTAGTTATGGTTTAGGGCTGGTGTAGTTTTAGCTAGTCACAGCTATCCAAAAAGAGTAAAGATACATTTTGTTTAAATTTGCTGTTAAAGATGTACGACTCCTTTTTATAATTGCATTAAAATTCTCCATTATTACATAATTATTATGGTGTTTTCTTTTTTGTTATGCTTTATATAACAAAATGCAGTAAGTAATTTGCTCAGGTGCAGTTTATTTACCTAAAAAAAAAAGGAACTTATTTTTTTGTGGTTTTCTCTCCTTATTGAAGAGGAGGGAAAACACAATTGCAACCTGCAAACATCTTGTCTTTATCCTCATTTACAGAGTTATCAGTCCTGGACACGCAGAATAAAAACTAAAATCAGTTGTTACACTCAGGTAGACCTGTTAGACCTGTTGTTAGCTTACCCGTTTACCATGGGCACATGTTGAGTCTGGTCGTGGAGTAGTCAGTAACTGCTATGACGTGTTATTTTATTTTTTATTTTTTTTGTAGCTCATGCAATAACCTTCTCAAGTTACCACTTAAATGACCGTTCAGTTACGTCCTAGGCACTGCTGTGACCGTTCAGTTGAGTCCTAGGCACTGCTGTAATTGCCTTAATCAATACTTTATGCTTCCATAATGTTCTTTTCACCTTTTTAAAAGGCATTTGCACAACCTTATTCAGTGTGGGCAGGATGTTTTTGTAAACATATCTACAAGCCTGTTTCCCCATGAAGCCTTGTGTACTTTGCCCTTACACCTCCACCACTGTTTATATGGAAACAAGAGTTCCAGTTTTCAAAAGTGCACCTTGCATTACAGTTATCATTGCTGTCTTTTTGTGTTAAACAATGCAAACTAATGTATTACTATATGGTAGATCCATCTAGAACTTATTACTGTTCCTGTTATGTATGCCTGATTTTGTATCTCAGCTGTAATATTAGTAAGTACGATGATCAACTATTGTAAAGACATTGTAGGAAAAAAAGTGTCACTGTATTATACACACCTGATTCTAGTTTTACTGAGAATTTGTATATGCTGAGAAACATAATGCTCTCTATTAAGATGTGTACAGGTGTAATAAAAGGTTAACCATTAACTTAAACATGAAGTAAAAAAAAAACATAATCACAGGCCAGTCAGTTATTAAAACATTTGGGACTAATTTAAAGTTGGCATTAGAACGAAGACTTTTATGTGTGCTAAATATAATTTTAATAAAACAACAGTGATAACTAGTTACACGTCCCATTTCACATGAACAAAACCCACAAGTCCACACTGAGTTCACATCCACCCACCATATGGGAAGGGCAATAACCTGTTCCACTGCTGAATTCGACCTCGGATGTTACCATGAGGTTAATACTCTTGTTCATAAGCCGCTCAAAAAAAATAAATAAATTAGCCGGGGAGAAAGTACACAGTGACATGGATATCAGAGCAATAATATAATATAAATAGCATAATATAAACTATTACTCCTTACCTTTGTTTTCTTTTCTTTTGTGCATGGGATCACTACATGAGAACTATTTAACCTGAAATGCTGTAGTGACTCTCAACCTTGATTTAGTATATTTAGTATAAATATACTGTATGTTTAATATAACCACACAATTGTTATATTGCTTTTATACAACAACAGTTTTTAAACAACAGCTAATATATATATTAAGTGACATTTTGGGCACAATACGGCCAAATATTTTGGTTATTTTTACTACATTAGTTAAAATATCCCAAAGCTGATTATCACATTTGAAGCACATTGGCTAACTCAATAGCTTGCTCACATTAATTTGTGCCCTCCTACTTAAGGTCATTGTGTTAAAATGTGTCCCTTCTTTTTTTTTTTACTCTTCAACTGATGAGCTTTCATTACTATTGCCCAGCCCTGATTGTCAGTAAGCGACAAGTTTCCCACATAACCAAATTTGATCACGAACTTGTGTGATCTCATGATTGTTCAAAAAGAGTCATTATAGGGAAGTTTAGCGTGGGAGAAATTCCAGCATAAAAAAAAATAAACAATCAATTAAATTAATAGTATGAAAAATAAACCTTGCTTGAATATTTTAAATGAAGAAAGGGTGACTAAAACATTGCAGCAGTTCATGAGTAATTCAACAGTGCATTGTAGTGAGTTGTAGGTGATTTATGCCTCTTCATAATGTATTTCAGAGTTCAAAACTATTCTGAATTCCTTGTTTAGTGTTGACGGGGACAGTTTTGAGTAATCACTAGCACTGATGCACTCATTGTGAAATTCTAGCCTAATAAGGATACCGCTTTTTAAAAATATTAATTCGGCTGATGACCGATGCCAATACGATGCCTCTTCCCATTATTTATTCCCATTTTGTCTTAGTCAATCTTTATTAAACAGTTGTATTTTATGAAGCCTTAAAGTCCTTTATAACATTATCTTTGACATAACACAAATTCATTTAGATTGATGAAACAACCTTTAATGTAACCTTTTTTCCACACAATAGATCCTTTTTGTTAAAACCCTTTTAAAAGCTCTTAGCCTCTTTTACTGCTATCTTCTCAATGAGGAAAAAATATTCAGCAAATCCATAGCTCAATGAAAATATATTTAATTTTTTTTTGCCTGTACTACCTGATAGGCACATGTCTTACAAACAGCATATTTATAACTGAATTAAAAAAAATAATAATAATTAAAAAAAAAAAAAAAAAATATATATATATATATATATATATATATATATATATATATATATATATAATATAAATAAATATATATATTTATATAAAATTTCTTTTGAAGCATTATGTGTGCATTTCCTCTACGCTGGGTAGTCTGCTTTTCTCCATGTCATACTGCAGTTAACCAACATCAGCCTCTGGCATCAGTGAATGTCATGTTACATTGGTGCATCACTGTCACTACTGAAAAAAACCTCTCGGATACATCTCTGTACACTATACTCGACAACATACCGTGACATGTAGCGTGGACGTGCGTGGCAGCTATCCAAAGCCTGGGTATTCAGGTCGCTGTGACCAGGTGAGAAATCATAGTGGTTCTAAACGGGTATTTAGAATTGTGAAGCAAATTAGTAGGTCCTTTGCAACAGTTGGTAGGTACGTTGTTACTGTTCTTGGACATGAGTTTGAGTCAGTATGTGGTGGATTCTTAGATGATTTGTAAGTACTTAGAACATAAATCCTGATTTCGTAGGAGATTTGAGGCATATGATGAAACAGTGTCAAGCAAAAAAGAGCAGTTAAGAATTTAAATTTGGGATAGTTTGGCATGTTCGATAGAAAAAGGTTTAGTAATGTGCAAAAGGCCCCTAACTGTTCCGTTGTGCAAAGTATTACCCCCTGCCAGTGTGTATTTAGTTAGACACATCATGCAATGACAAGTTGTGTGTGTGTTTTGCGAGGGATACGTTTGGAGCTTTATTTCTCCCAGTACAGCAATTGTTTATATGGATTTAAAAACTCTGTAAAGAGAAAATGAACATTCATGGGGAGACATATTGTTATGCAAGGGACATGTACAGCCCCTCTGCATATTATATTACTTATGTAGACATTTTTCAGTATTATAGGCTCCTTCATTTTAACAATATAGTGATCTTGTGTACGATGTGTATACCTGGTGTGTAAATAATAATAATTATTGTATCTACAGTAAATAGCAATACAGTAAATGCTCTAGACTTGGTCCTGCGCATTTAGCTAGTTGTACATTTCCCTTGCCTCTCTCTGAGTAAGTAGGAAGTGTTTCACAGTGACATGTAGGATGAATTAGCATTTGGTCCAGTCTTGTTGCTCAGATTTACCAGATGGCTGTTATGGGAGGGAGTGCATTTCTCACACTGACTTAAGAGAGGACTGCCAGCAGCGCTGTGCGGCAAGCAAGTCTCAGTTTTTCACTGAATCATGAGTGGGCTGGAAGGATGGAGTCTGAAGTGTAGTTTTACTGAGGGTTTACCCTAAAGGGTACATGCACACTGAATACATATTTGCCATTCAATATTTCTCACACGTGCATTTTAAATATTTAACACTTGTGGTGTTGCGTGTGATGAGAGCGTGATTTTAAAAAATGAGAAAAAAAAACCTCCACATACCTCTGACGTTGTGCTATATTCATGCCTACACTTAGAGCGGTATTCAAATCATTTGTTTTGGCCTTTCTTTTATGTGAGGTATTAAAGAAAGGATGAGCGATAGAGAAGCCCAGTTGAGGTTGTGATAGGTGTGTCTTTTGCATCAGTTGATGGCACTATGACTGAATCTGACAGATTTGCAGGCATACAGCTGGGGCAGGTGGACACCAGGGATGGACCACAAATAGTGTCTCTCTCCTATACTTTCTCTGTGACTATAGACAGCAAGTGAGACAAGAGTGTTTGCGGTGTTCTCTTTGCTGTCCTTAAACAATCGGGGTGCTTTACTGTCCTCAATCAGTGTAAATAGGTCATGTATACACTTTCCACAATTGAAATAAATCCTGATGGAATGCCCCAAGAAGAAATTGTTCTTTCAGAAAACCAAAAGAAGCAAAGCAAATTTAGGGCATTTGTTGTTTTGGAAACCTCTCTGGAAGAAATGTTACTGCAAGCAAATTGTGCAAGAAGATTTTGTAACTGAGCTTTGTGGCTTAATCTGATAGTTTCAAGTGGCAGGCCAATATGAGATGAGTTCAAGACTTTTGATTAAGTTGTGTCCCACTACGCCAGTGGAATCTCCATCAATACCAGCCTCCACTGGTGCAAGATTAAACCGGCAGAGCCAAGTGAGTGTGCCGCAGAATGATGACACTAGCGAGCTGCAGTCCATCAAGCCTGTGCCAACTTTAAGGAGGCCCTGCATCAATGATTAACACTGGCAGAGAACAATGCCACAGTGATTACTGCAACTAAGTTTCAGTGCCCTCGCGTCTCCAGACTCCATGTCTCCAGATTGTGGTTGCAGACCCACCTTTGAGTTCACTGATAAACTGCAACAAAGAAAAGGCAACCAATCACTCTTGTAATGAATTTAGTATTATGCTTTGTTTAAAATGATAATAATAATAAAAAACTTCTCGTACCGGAGAGCAAACTTTGAGAATTAGATGACGCGTGACTTCAGTGCTGCACAATAAATCAACTCTATAATATTATAATTGTGTTTGACAGAATGTGTTGATTTTATAAATACTAATATTTCCACTATTTCCCTCTTAAGTAAATAACGGGATGATTAGTGTGTAAAAATGAGAAAATATGTGCATGATGCCACTTAGCTCAAGGTAAACAATTATCTAGAAAATACTAAGAGGAACTAAGAGGCCCAAAACTTCTGGATTGAAAGAGCTCCAGTGGAATGGAGGGCAGGGCTCTGTGCAGGAGGCTAACTACATCAGGGATAAACTGGAGCGTTGACTGGTACACCAAGATTGCACTAATGCACTTGTGTCTGAATGGAGTTCAAATCTCTCGAATCTCCTCCCTACAGGAGTTGAGGGTATTATAAGGGTTAAAGTGGTAATGGTATAACATGTTAAAAAAAAAAGCACAGAGGAGTATGATGGTCAGTTATCCACAAACCTTTGGATATACTGTATAGTGTATCGACAAACTTCGGTCTCATTTTTAAAAAAAAAATTTTAATAAAGGGTTGGGTGCTTGGCTTTGTGGTTTTTCTGTTTTATTGAACATTTTGAACCCCACGAACAGTTTTCATAGAGGAGCACCTTTATTTAAGTACTGCTAACATGTGGTTAGACCAAATGCCAAATAACTTCCTGTTTTCTATTTACTGTTGCATCTAGGCCATAATGTAAATGTAGTGCTCACTCTTAAATGTTGTGCTCACTCTAAATGTAGTGCTCACTGTTTGAGATTATACACAAACTATAGACTGAAACTAAACATCAAAATTACGTTATGTATTTATTACAGATGTGCGTCCACTTTAAATTCCCATGCAGCTCTAGTTGACTGTGTCGTGTTCATCTGAGGAAGTAGCTAGAAGGCACTGTAAGTGCAGCAAATAATGGCAGGGGAGAAATGGCTTTTCAGGTCTATTTATTACTCCTCTCAGCAGTGTCAGAACATCATGTTTTAGGGAATGTTTTTCTTCATGCACATTCAAACATATATTAAACTCTATTAAAGTGATGGAACCTTGACTGGTGGCTTCCTATCTTTCAACATTTTCACTATTGTTCTGCCTCAATCTTCTTTGAGGTTTTTTTTCCCCGTTCCAGTATTGTTGACCAAAGCTTGAGTTCACAGTGTACTTCAAGTGTAAAACTTTTTTTTATTTAACCAAATTTGACTGACTCTGTTTCCGTTCTTGTATCTGCAGGTGCAGGGGAATCTGGAAAGAGCACCATTGTGAAGCAGATGAAGTGAGTAAAATAAAATGCTTTCATTTGCCTAGCCTTATCCTTCCTCTCTTTTAATACATATTTTTCCCCTTTAAATGTGGTGTATTATGTATAATATATATTATTCTGCATGTACTGTGTATAGGTTGGTTAGTACCTATCAAAAGTAGTCAGTCAGTCATGAGTGTCTGCATAGGGAATCAAAGGCTTAACTGTTTAGGCCAGTCCCAGAGAAGAGCTACTTTAGCACAATTTGCTGAAAAAGTTATTTCTGGCTGTGATAGGAGGGTGTCAGAACCCACAGTGGATCGCAGATTGCTGTCTATGGCGCTGCATAGCCTTTGAGTGGTCAGAGTGCCCATGCTGACCCCTGTTTCCTGCTGAAAGCTTCTGCAATTGGCATGTGAGCGTCACAACTGGAAGATGATGACCTTAAATGCTAAATGACATTTTCTTTTGCATTATGTGAGTGGCTGGGTGTGCGTGCCTCACGTACCTGGGCGATATAGATGACCTCAGGATTCAGTATAGGAAGAAGGGATGCTGGCGAAGATGTTTGTGGAACATGACGAAGAGGTCACAAAGTTGACTTAGCTTCCAGATTTCCCAGATCTCAACCTGACTGAAGATGTGAAGATGATTTGCTAGAAGACTGAAGATGATTTGCTGGACTAACACACATGGACATGAAGCATCTGCTGCTAATGTCTTTGTGCCAGATTCTTTTTGTGCAAGTTGTTTTGGCTGCACAAGAAGGACCTACACAGTATTAAGCAGAAGATTTTTAGTTATTGCTGATCAGTGTATGCTTGACCCATATTTAAGTAAAAACCTTTTACACAATTTCTTGTTCTCCCTTTGTGTTTGTACGTCATCGGTGTTTGTGATGACATTGTTGGCACCTTATTGTTTATCTCGGACCAGCGTTTCATTTCCTTTGCAGCACAGTTTTCCAGTTGCTTCTCTAGTACCTTTGATTCTGTGCTTTTAGCTAAATGCTCTGCTCATGATTAGTGAACACTGTGTTGTTATGACGCTGAAAAGCTGCCCTAGTTTTGATGCTTAACTAGGCTTAGTTGTTATGGAAGCATTCTTATTATAATATCTGTGTAGCAGTCTGCAAAACCTCGTCAGATGTGGATTAATCATGGCAAACAGCCAAAAGTGAGCATAAAAGTAGGCAAAAATAGTGTTTGCTCCCTCTAACATTTTCTTTACTTTAGGAAATTAACATATGATTCAAATATTTCACCAAAACTATTTAGTGACAATGTGTTTGTCTCAAATGGCATGTTGCGTAAAAAAAAAGACTAAAATTGATCGGTCTGTCTTACGCTTTCATTGCTGTAAAGCTGCTTTGCGACAATGAACATTTGTTAAAAGTGCTGTATAGATGGAATGTAATTGAATTAAATAGAATTGAATTGTTAGCCTGTTAGCTAGAAGAGGTACAACAAATAGTTGACGTAGGTAACTAAAAGACCAAATTAGTAGCCAATGAATTTCATTGTTAATTAGTTGCTGACATCACACGTGTTTTACTGCAGCATCTCTGACAAATAGGCATTACTGCTTATTGGAGTAAAGTGAACAATAGTTTTAGTGACAAAAAACTCCTAAGGTTAGAAGCATTTCACTCTCAACTCATGAAATGAGCTGCAGCCTTTAATGCCTGAAGCAAGTAAACTCTTTGCCTAGAATACCTAATGCAGTTGTCTGATTGAGCGAGCAAAAACTTGCTGTTTCAATCAGCTATGGTCCTGACTTTTTGGCCAGTCGCAGGCTGTGTTCCTGACTGTGTCGCAGTGCTGATCACAAAAGTCTAAACTATTGGAGACCCCTTGTCCTGCACATTTCAGTGTTTTTCCTACTCTTACACACTCGCTTCAACTTAGCTGATTGGTTAAATTGGGCGTCCTCCTGGAGCAACAGGAAAATATTTAATCTTTGTTTTCTTAATATATTAAAATCACATTACCATGATTTTGACATGTACTGCAATATCTAATTATTAAATTGACTTTTATATTTAATCATATTTATATATATATATATATATATATATATAACAGCAAACAATGGCACAAAATATCTCATTAAGAGAATGTTTGCCAATATTTTGATCTCAAAAATATTTTTTTAAATTACCAAATACTACAATTGATGCATTCTACATAAATTCCTGGCTTTGTATATTACCTGTAAGAAATTGGAGACTTTTGTCCCTGAATAATTGCACTGGGTCATATTGCGATTTAATTTTTATTTATTTATTTATTTTTTATTTATGCATTACTAGTAAGCAATAATGTTTGTTCCCTAATTTGCAGCTGCATTTCATACAGATTCTGAGGTATTTAAGTAATAAATATAAGTATCCAATAAATACTGAAATGCTATGTAAATTATGGTGGTGTTTAAATGTCATGTCTAGGACAAAGCAATTTTTTTTCTTTTGTTCTCTCTTCTGCTTCCTATTCAAGTTGATGATAGTACTGCCCCAAACACACACAAGCTCAAAGGTAGAAGAAGCAGCTACTGTATATTCTTGCAAAACACAGAAGATCTTTGCGGTTTTATTTTCTACAGAAATTGGAGTGTGTATTAAGGAATTTTAAAGGATTTAATGTTTGAAAGTTTAACTAAATAGTACAAAAAGTGTGAATCTATTCTGAAGTAAAAACTGGTTGAAGGATTAAAAAAAATAGCATAGCTCTAAATACGGTACAGTGTAATACAATACATTAGTATAATCCATGGGAAGGTGCTCCAGGGACCTTGATCCTGAGCTTAAATTCCAGGTTCTCTTGTTTCCTTCAAAAATAACATGCCAGTCGGTGGATTGGCTACTCTGCATTACTCATAAACGTAATGGAATAATTTTAATAAGATTCATTTATACCTTCAGCAGGCGTGGGTTACCGTGACTCTGACCAGGACAAGGCAGTTTCTGCTAAAGAAGGAAATACAAAATAAACAAAATATATGAAATAAAAATATTTATATCAGCAAAATACAACAATGTAAACATGATTTTTCTTCTTTTGTCTGTGAAATGGTTAAGATTTGCCCCCAGATTGTCCCATTTAGCCTGTATTATCAAATATTAATGGATGCATATGCTTTATTCTTAATCAAAGGTAGGATTGCAGGTAAACTTGTGTGCTGTGCTTTGAAAAGAGACTGCATTTAATCAGCATGAAGTCTAATTCAGAAACCATATGAATCTGCCAGGTTCAGTAAAATGCAGCAGTGTGATAAATGGGCAGCTCAATCCCCCCCCCTTTTTTTTTAATCCTTCTAGATTCATATAATTTTGCTAAATAAAGCAAATGCACTCTGAGTGACTTTTGCTTCAGCTTTAATTTACCTCGAGATTTAACTGACTGTACAGAATGATCTTTTCTGTTACCACACCATGGAAGTCTTGGGTCATGATCATCAACAGCAGTTCTCAGATATTTTCTGTCATTCCCCACTTAAGAGGGTGGGCGAATTTTCAAGCCCCACTTGTCAACAAAATGATAAGGAAATCGGCCAAGTTTACTATTTATTGAAATATAAATTTCTAAACCAATAAGATCAAATAACACCAAGTTCAAAACAGATAAAATACACGTGCTGCCAGCGGTTTAAGACACAAAACACACATGGGTCTCCACCATCCCCACCATGAATCCAAGCGCAACACAGGCTTCATCATGTTTTCCTTTTGGCTGGCTTTTTGGTTGATTAGGCTGATCGTGCTGAATCACCTGCTTTTTTGTGGTCCATGTAACAAATGTATCCATTGATGTTATTATGCTCACTACATACAGTACGCTACTGACCTGGTTTGTGACGGTGGTAAAGTTAGTTTTATATTCGCATCTCCAAATTCAATAGGTGCGTAAATAAATTACATGTTAATTTATACATGTTTAAAAGCATAAACATCATTATTCTCTACGGCGCAACGAATGATTTAGGGATCATCGCAAAATGCTGCACACCAACAAAAAGCGTAGAACAATATTGATCTTCCCTTCTGTTAAGCGCCTAAAGGATCAAAAAGTAAGTTTGTTGCCAAACTGGAAAATAGAAATGCCAGACTAGCACTGCCTGATAAAATAGTAATTTTTAACAAAAATACAGAAACATCAGCATACACATTGGAATAAATGAAATTACATATGTAATACCGAATGTTTTCTTATATATTGTTCCTCTGCAATTAACATGCCGACATTAAACCGTTATTGTTGCTCTATGGTTCCACTTTTTCTCTGATGTTATTTCATTTACTTGTATTAATGATCCATTTCTTTGCGTGTGATTGTTTAGTTTCGAGCGTCCGATCTTTATTGTCCTTAAAGAAAAGCATGATTAGTATAGGTACTTTCCTATTATTCCTTTTCCATTAATTCCCTCCCGTTCATTGCGCCTCACCTTTCATGTCTGTATTCCCCACTAGTGGGGTGTGCCCCACACTTTTAGAACCACTGATCTACAGGAAAATGTACCACCTTTTAGTTTAGTTTATTTTCTGGAGTGAAACAATAACCCTCGTATTATGCGGGTGGGGACTCCACTAAACCCTGAATCATCATAAAAGGATGTGCCTTTCCACAGGATATTAAAGCTTGGCAGTCTAGATAAGTTCCATCTGATGAGTGCTAATGTTTAATCGTGATTTTTTTTTTTTTTTGCTTTGCTGTGATTGCTATCGTCAGAAATCCTTCTGTCCCAGAAAATACCCGGATATTAAGATTTAGCTGTTTTATAAATAAAGAGTTGATGCGCAGGGATGAAATTGATCCTCTAAAATCCTGGAATCCATTGTTAAATAAACATAAATAAATGACTACAGTTTAATAATTGGATAATTTGGAAAGTCTTTGGTAGTCAGCATAAATAATGTATGTTTTGTTCTGTGTATTATTCAGAACATGTACCTTACTCTCTGCTTGATTTGCTTTGGGTAATACTTTCAATGCAATTAAAATGCTGTGATTACTTACAAGTCAGAAGCTCACTCTCTCTCTCACACACACACACGCACATGTACATGCACCCAAGCACTCACACATGGCCTTGAATGGTTTAATAATTCACATTACTCTGGGGCAGTTAGACTCCAGATCCATTTTTTATGAGAGGGGAACGTAAAAAGCTCAAAACCCAGATTATTACACTTCAGAAAGATAAAAATGGCCACAGAGCAGCTTGCACAGACATTACCTCCCTCCTGTCTTTGCTGCAAGCCACATAATGTTACAGAGGCAAAATAATAGCCCAGTGCTGGTTCATATTTCTGCCAGTGCTGAAGTTATATGGTGGACATATGTGGACTAGTAAGCCAAGTCTCTGTTACCCTGAGCTATCCTTTGGCGTGTGTGTTTTTTTCTTTTGACACTGAGCTATCCTTCTGTTTTGTTTTTTTTAAACCTTGTATCTGGCTTTTAATTTTGTATGAAGCTAATACTTATATACATTCCTGTTAAAATCTACAGTGGCTTCACTGTAATCTAAACACACCTGCCTTAAAGGAAACATTCACCCTTGAATGACTTGTATCTTAATGTTTATAAATAAACATTGCCTGCCAAGAGTTATTTAGTAATGGATTTAGGACTTTCAGCTATACCCAGTTCTGTTTTTCACTTCGGGTTAATGGCTCCTACATCACCTAAAATACCAATTAACTAACTGCTGATAGAAGGACAAGTACTTAATAAGACTTGATGAGCAGTGCTCAGTGCTTTAGTCTGTCCAGCTGTCCTCCCTCTTACATATGGTATGCTTAACACACAAATAGTGCCAATGCTTCAGTGTTTTATGCTAATACTGTCATCATTAATTAGCACTACTGTGCTCATCATTGCAAGCTAAGTTAAGTTTCTGCCTCAACTCATGCGGCTTGTGTAGGTGCATTGCATTCTGTACCTCGGAGTCTGTTTGATTATTTAGCCACTTTGTTCGTAGATTTTACAGAATTCATAATGTACATTGATTTAAAAAAAAATTGGGAAATGTGAAAGAAGCTTTTATTCCTTTTTTTAGGGGTCACCGGTAGAGCTGTAGATCATCAGTAGACTGTTGATTAGTTTCGAATCACTGATTAGAATCAGTAGGCACTAAAGTTTGTCAGATTTGACCGCAGCAGCTATATTTTATATGACCTTTGAAATATTAAAAAGTGGTGGGGGAGTTTATTTAATAAACCTTGAAAGGTTTATTTATATATTTATTTTTTTATATATACACGTCCCTGGAAAAGTGATTATCATTGTTCTAATTCATACTCCAGCCCAGTAGGTGGCGCATAAATTAAAAATGCGAGTATTTGTCGAACACACAAGCATTTTCAATTTTTTGCTAATTCTACTGTATGTTAAATTTTTAAGAAAGTCATCAGTTTTAGACCATGATTTTGTCTAAATAATATTAAAAGTGTGAATCGATTCTAAATCAAAAACCCTACGATTCTGTTACTTTAATGGGCCAGAAGCATCTTTCTAGTTAATAGTGAACCTCACTGTTATCACATACAATATATAGCCTAAGGTTTTAAAGTAAAAAATCTGGCTTGTTTTTATTCTTTAACTGGACAATATTAGTCCTGACCTGAGTGTGCAGACAACTGCTAACAGAAGTTGACATCACCACCCAACTCTTTAACCAGCACATTACATTAATATGCAATTCTTTGATATAAATCTATTTAACATATTTCATAGTGTGTGGTTTTTATTTATTTATTTATTTATTTTTTATTAAAGTGATATTGTATTGTAACAAAACACTCAGGCAGTCTTTCTACATATCATCTGTATTGTCTCAATAAAGACATCTCACGGATTCTTTTTTTTTTTTACACATCGTCCATGATTGGAGGCTGTGTCGACTGATCAAAGCAAACCTTGAGATTCTGTCTTATACCTGTTATTTTCACCTTCCAGAATCATTCATGAAGACGGCTACTCGGAAGACGAATGTAAGCAGTACAGAGCTGTTGTGTACAGCAACACCATCCAGTCTATAATGGCCATCATCAAAGCCATGAGCAACCTCAAGATTGATTATGGAGATTCAGCGAGATCGGTAGGAAACCTGGATACTGGATTCTTTTTGAGATTGCATACTGTCTATAATAAAATCTCCATATTTATTGTGTAATGAAATGAAAAAAGGATCAAACTTGCTTCTTGATCGTAAGACACATTAAAAGTGTCTCACCCACAGAATGATGTTATTTGTAGCTTTGAGAGATTCATTTTTTCTGTGACATTTGACAAGTTGTACTGAACAGTGAATCACAACCTAATCTCACGGCCGAGTAATTCAAGATAAGGTTTATTATAATTCCATCCCTTGATTTTCGTTTCAAGTTTATTTACCAATGCTATTAGTCTTCCAGTAAACCGATGATTTGCTGTGTGTCCATGTGTGTGTAGGATGATGCAAAGCAGCTCTTTGCACTCTCTGCCGCAGCAGAAGAGCAGGGAATCCTCCCAGACGATTTGGCCAACGTGATCCGCAGACTGTGGGCTGACAGCGGGGTGCAGGGCTGCTTCAGTCGCTCCAGAGAGTACCAGCTTAATGACTCGGCTGCCTAGTGAGTATACTTAGATACTTACACTCAAGAATCTTATGCTTCTTACAAAAGTATTTAACTGTGACAAATTACTTAATTCCCTTTTAGTTAGATTACATCAGTACACATATACAAGCATATTTATACACTATGTTCCTGTTTCACACAGGAAGCTCTCTAGGTTGTTAACCTTGCACCTGTCACTTTTAGGAAGGTTCACCAAAGCGAGCTGCATAATGCAGACACGATATGTGCACACACCTAATATTTCTGCCACAATAAACGTTGATATGTGATGGAAATTTTTTCTCTGCCACCATCTTGCTCTACTGAAATCTATTTAAAAAAAATTCTTCCTTCCTGTGCATATATTTTTCATTTTGAACACCAAAGTACCAATCTATTCCTCACAGCTTAAGTCGATCCTTTATTCCTTATTTGCTTAAATAGCTAATGGGAAATAAAAGTGAATGCAAAGGCAGAAGGAAGGTAAACAGATCAAAATTGTTTTTGTTGAACAGAACGCAATGGTTGCAGTGGCACGGGCATGTAGGTACTGAATAGCAGTGTTTCATTTTTAAACCTTATTTGTTGAGAAATGTTATGACATTTGGTGCTATCGCACTCCCGTCTCTCTTATTTGCTAATATTTAATCTGCTTTAAAGGCATGTGGATAACATTTAGCATGCTGTTCAGCAAAATCCCTTAAAATTGACATTATCTCTTAATATATATTTTTAATCGTGCTGGGTGTCACATTAATTGCAGCGTGCAGATGGAGGCTGTTGTGGAGCATGCTAAGACTTCTCAGCATTCATCTCCTTGCAATGTCACTTGTCCTGTCAGCTGACGTCCACTGCAGAACAGTACTTTCTGAAATCTTTCTAAGAAATCTAGCCTCACTGGGAATTTGGTAATAAGAATTTATGTCACCCGGGGTCCTCTTAGTTGAAAAGAAATATGAAATGCCTTGATAAAGAAGACGGTGTGAAATTAGATAATGAGATTCATCCTGTGATCAGAGAAGTGCTTCATTTTCAACTAATTTATAATGACAATGGGATGTATTTATGGGATAGTGGATTTGCGGTTGCTGTGCGTTGTCATGGAAATAGAACTTGCAATCTGTTCTCTCCAACTAAGGTTAATAAGCATTTGTATGTTTAGAGGATATATGATTTAATATTCATATTTAAGCAGAAAGAATATTAATTATCTATTGCTATCAATGATCATGATGTGTACTAGGTGATGTTAGTTTGTGCCAACTTGTGTCTGTTGGCTTTTGTTCCTTATTAATTACATTAGCATTTTCAGGTGAAGCATGTCTCTTTAGCGACTCCCGAGCTGCAATGCACCCGTGTATTTTAACTTCTAACATCAGTTAGTATATGTATAAACCTAGACATCAGCTGTCGCTCTTAGATTACTTGTTGAACAGCAGCTCTAACCAAGTTCCAGCAGATGGCTTTACTGTGGAACAGAGAGCACGAAGGGCTGTTTTGCATCTTACAGGTTCGTGTTGACTGCCACAGGGGACACAGTGAGAATGTGTAATGTCCACTGTGCACAGACAAGTTCTCTTTACCGAAGATCTGCAGCTAGCACGGCGGGGTATGAGGGCACAATGCATCATGCATCGTTGAATTGTACCATAATCAGTGTTTCACAGCACAGATTTTTGTGCACTCTTTGTCCATGCCGTTGGGCTTTATCAAAGTGTAGTGTTATGAATAATTTTGACCCAAGATGCCCCAGATTTCCGCAGATTAACAACTCTTTTCCCAAACCGCAGCCTCACCTTTTGCAGTGCTCATCTTTCAGGCAGGAGTAACGCGTATAAACAGTCAGTGTGATAAATGAGAGAGGGAACAAAGGAGGGAGAGAGCAAGCCAACGTTGCCATAGAAATGGTCTCACTTAGCAAAGTGTGCAGGACTATAGCGTGTCCGTTAGAGATGGCTCAATGAGCTAACAGGGTTATTTCTGGCCCATGAGAGAGAACCTGTTCCTGCCATGCTGCCAGCTACAGTAGCCTTGAAAGATGTTTGTGCTGTTTGAATTTTATAGAATTATATTTGGATGTGCTTCTTTGTCTCTCTAAAAAAATTAAAAGGTTATGGGTTCTTATGTGTAAATAGAGATGATCAGTCAAACCTTTCTTTAGTGGTTGTGGCATGTGTTAATGATTTATTTATCTCATATCTGAGCTCACTTATCATCATACTTATAAGGCTAATGATGTGTTTGTGTGTGTTTTAGTTATCTGAATGATCTTGAGAGGATAGCACGAGCAGACTACATTCCCACCCAACAGGACGTGTTGAGGACCAGAGTGAAAACTACCGGCATCGTCGAGACACACTTCACTTTCAAGGACCTGCACTTCAAGTAAGAGACCGCACTGACACTTGTCTGCTCTTTCTCTCGTGTCCACGTGTATGCTAGTCTTTCTCTCCATGTGCTTCTGCAGAGGTGCCAACAGCATTGATTTAACTCAAGCGTTTATCATTTTTTACATGCACAAGCCACCTGATGAAAACTGCGTGTTGCTGCTTTTTTGGTCAGAACAAATATAAATAAAATGACACTTGCCAAGAAGCAACATACTGTTGATGGTACATACTGGATACCATCTCACTGGTATCACATGATCAGTTACACTACCTGTTAGTAGAAAACATGACTAGATGTTAGCAAGGAAATTTGAAAATAAGTAATCTATGGAAGAAAACTATAAGAAATAAACAAGTTTTGGCATTTATGTAAGTGTGTTTAGTAAACAGGAGTGCACGATGTTCATTATGTATTAAGTTAGTAGATCTGACATGGAATCCATTGGAAGACTGGACATGTGCTTCTGTTCATTTTAAAGCAGTTGTATAAAGAAGGCTTATCAGAAGTGTTTATAATCCAAACATGGCAGTTGATCGTCCTGTCCATTGCATGAAAAATTCTGTTGCTTTTTTTCCCCCTTTCTGTCTCCGTCAGCTTGGTACAACCGAACTTGTTAGCAATGTCGGCACTTTTTATGTATCTGTCAGTTTGCCTATAGTTGTAAAAGTGCTATTTTGTTATTAAGAAAAGATATTAAGACATTGAGTGTGATTTAGGGGAAATAAAGTAAGCTCTAATAGCCGAGTGCTGTGCCACCCTCATTCCATCACCTCTTCTGTTTTATATAATGAATAATACATCATGATCAATAGAGCAAGTCAGGAATGTTGCTTCTTTATTTGTTCCACTCATGTAACCCTAGAAAGTTGTCTCCTGGTGGCAGTAATAAAACCTCAGTTATTGTCTGGACAGATGGACTGAAGATATCAAATCAGTACAAGTGTGTATTATACACTCTGTGCTTTAAAACACGCAGAATGAAAGATGGCCATAATTGAGTTGTAAAATGTCTCCATTGTATTGGATGACATCATTACCTGGATGCTGAGGCTGTAGGAGCTTGCTGTTAATGTAGCTTAATGCTTTTTTTCTCCCCCATGTGCTTAATGAAATCTTAATGTTAAAGAGCAAGGACAATGAACCTCTCTCTGTGTCTGTCTCTGTCTCAAGGATGTTTGATGTTGGAGGGCAGAGGTCTGAGAGGAAGAAATGGATCCACTGCTTTGAAGGAGTGACTGCCATCATCTTCTGTGTGGCTCTAAGTGCCTACGACCTGATGCTGGCTGAGGATGAAGAGATGGTGAGGACAATAGCACTTTGACTTTAGGTCTATGGCTTGGTCCTTGTTCATGGCAAACAGTGAGATACGTTTGTCTTGTATGTTACAATTATGAACTTGCGTGATGAGGAGAGTATGCGCCATAGCTATGCTTACTTTCCACCTTGTTTAATACACCAGCATTCACCAGTTATCTAATCAGCTGTTTACATGTATGGGTAAAAATGCAGATGTATGTCAAGAGCTCTGATCAGAATGAAGAAAAAGTGTGATCATTGTGTATTTGATAATGGCATGGATATTGTGCCAGATGGCCTGTTTTGTGTATTTCAGAAACTGCTGATCTTCTAGGATTAATTTAAGCTTTGAGTAAAAATGATGACTAAAATAACTTAAACTCACTCTTTACAACTGGTATAACAGAAAAATATATCAGCATGCACAAAACATTGAAATTTACATTTGATGGATTACAACAATTAAAGACATCAGTTTCTGCTTGAGACAGCCAATAGGAATCTGAGGCTACCATGACAAAACCCTAATAAAAATTGGAGAATTAAAGATAGGCGATGAATAATTAACTTTCTTTTTCCTGCGAAATCTGTCTGCGAAATACTCGAACTAAACAGTACATCTCAAATAAAATCACAGAGATCAGACTTTATCCTAATTAAGTTTGATGTTAACATTAACTCATGCTCTTGACCTGTATCCGCTTTATGCATTGTGCTGCTGCTAGTTATAGATAACTGAATGAAATGGTCCGTTGTACAAGTGATCACTTTAATATAATCACCAAGTGTTTGTAGTTCAATCATAAGAAGCATGAAGTTGTGGCTCCCCCTTGTGGCAACTTCACTGTGCCAGATCTCAGTTTTTTTTTTAACATTCCCTTATCACCTTTTGTTTCTTTTTTTTATATATAGAATCGTATGCATGAGAGCATGAAGCTCTTTGACTCCATCTGCAACAATAAATGGTTCACAGAGACCTCTATCATCCTCTTTCTCAATAAGAAGGATCTGTTTGAGGAGAAGATCACACGCAGCCCTCTGACCATCTGCTTTCCTGAGTATACAGGTCTGTAAGACTAGTGCCGACTGTTCTTGTTAGCAATGTTGAGGAGCAGCTGTGTGCCATCTGATCATCATCTTTGTGATGTTATCTAATATTGCAAATAATGGTGGTGTTTATTATTATTTATTATGGTATTACTTAGCTACAGTACATGCAGTATGGGTGTGTCATTAACTAATCTTTAAATGAAAGCTAAGATAGCAATCATTTTTATCAAGTTATCCCACTTATAAAAGTTACATTTACATTTCTGCCTTTTGGCAGACATTTGTCTCATTTTGCATCTGAATATGCTTTTTGTTTACAAATAACTTTAGAAAGAAAATATTTAGGATTTTTATGTGTGTTGGTTAAACCTGGTCAACATTAGTTCGTTTTACTTTGTTTAAATTTGTTTATCTATCTGTATTTTTTTTTTTTTTGAAGCAGCTTTTGATCCTGGTAAAATTGTATTATACTGAGGTCTACTTTTTTCAGTTGTACCCTATAGTTGTGACCTAATGTATATGGTTGATTTTTAGTCTAAGATTTACATACTTCCTAAATGTAATAGTTATTAGTGACAAACTGGAACTTGTTGACTGGTGCGCACTAATTTTAGAGTTTATTTTTCCTTCCCTAGCGCCTGGCTTGCTTGAGCATTACACTTATGCTGATGTTTTCCCTCATCCCCCTGTTCCCGTTGTTTAGGAGCCAACAAATATGACGAAGCAGCAAGCTACATCCAGACCAAGTTTGAGGATCTGAACAAGAAAAAGGATACAAAAGAGATCTACACCCACTTTACCTGCGCCACCGACACCAAGAACGTGCAGTTTGTGTTTGATGCCGTCACCGATGTCATCATCAAAAACAACCTGAAGGACTGTGGGCTTTTCTAATGACAGTCAGGGAATATGCCAAGGTACACACACATACAGAGTTCTACAGAAATGATAGTCAATCAACTTGACATTCTCACACAAAAAAAGTTTAAATATGTATTTATATATTGAAATGTTTTTTCTTCCTCTCTTATGATTCTTCAGGAAGAGCTCAGCTGTGTGTTGCACCTGCATTAGCACTGGGCATCACAATGCCAGACTGCCTACAGCCATCCAGACAAAAGCTGAATTTTCATCTAATACCTTTTGGGGAGAGGGAGGGGGGCAAGAGCCACAGCAAAGAGAATATATAGGTTGCATAATCCCACAAGTCACCTAATTTTTTTTTTTTTTTTTTTTTGTAAATATTATGAGGTTATTTTCTTTAGATTTAAAAAGGCAACAAATCGTTTCTGATGTTTGTCTTTCCTCCTTGACTTTTGTTTTTGAGTACGACAGCGCAAAAGAAGAGAATGGGGGGAGAAATATTTGATAAATAAAATTTCTTTTTCTTTAACAAATGTGTGAATCTTAATAAACGTTCCTGTGTAATGTCTTTTGTAAAAGCTATGTAAGCACAGATCGGGATCAGTTCAACTTTTGCTTTGGTCTTATTTTCCCCCCCTACTAGTTACACATGGATTCCACATTCCTGGCTAAGCTGTATGATGTGCTGTGTGATGGACCACATTTAAAATGAATGATGATAATGAAATAAAAAGAACCAATAGCTTGCTCTGGTTCAGCCACAGCGCGACACGCTCTCAGTAATTTGTCTTAACACGTTTAACATTCTCAAATCCTAGCTTCACTTTGCTCAGCACTGTACAACTGTGACTAATATGTAAGATGCATAACTATGTCTTCGCTCGTCCCTTTGTGTTCCTGCCCCAACTCTTTTATTCTGTTTTGTGCCTTGACTTCTGTTGTTTCCCCACATTGTCTGTAGAGTTTAGAGCAATTTCAGTTTGCGGTATCTAATGAAGATTTTAAACATGAGGTTTGTGCTTTTAGCAGACAATAAAAAAACGTGACCGCCATCTGATTAATATAAAAATGCCATGAAATGTTTTATTGAAAATAAAACTTGATTTCACAACTGTGAACTGTTTTTGCTTCTATTTTGTCTGAATGTTTTCTGAAGACACTATTTTGTATAAAGAAAGATTCAAGATTCAAATAAGATTCAAATAACTTTATTAATCCCAGAGGGAAATTGCTTATGCTCGGTTACAAGTGCTCACAGTTGTTAACTAAGAAAGGTAATAAAGAATAAAGGTAATAAATAATAATAATAAATAAGAACTGTAAAGTATTCCTGAGCTTTGCAATACATCATAAATTATATACTCTGCAATAACTTCAGGTTACACGTGACTGAAATCTATAATTCCTTTGGTTTGGATTTTTTTTGTACAATTGAAATTGTTCAAATATCTTCACAATAAATTGGCAAGTAAATTAGTTAGAAATCACCTTATAGATTTCTTTAATCATTCACATTACATTACTCATTGTTAAATATAGTATAGTAATTAACAAAGAAAATCTAATTGAAAGAGTTGTGACTATTAATACCATGGAAGGATAATAAAAAAAGAAAACATGTTAGCTTAAGTTATCTGTTGGGAAACAGTTCAGGAAATTAATTTTAGGGGCAGACACTTACACCTTTCTTCAGGCTTACATCCCAGGAGACCTAGGGCAGGGTGGACAGGGTGCCAGTCCATTGCAGGGCACACAACACACTCATTCACACATTTAGCTATTTAGCCTAATCTAGATGTCTTTGGACTGTAGGAGGGAACTAGAGTATAATGGACACTCAAGTATAAATTCTTAGCAATTGCAGAAGTAGCAAAGTGGGGCCTCAGGATGGATCAGTCTTAAGATTTGAACTTGGAACGTTCTGGTTACTAGTAAAGATCTGCCAAGCCTCCACTGCAGTCCTTTTGCCCAGGATACATTGCTTTTCTTTTCTTTTTTTTTCTTTTCTTGATGCAATCTGAGGGAAAATAAAGGGCTTTGAGAACCACTGCCCTATATACAAACTCTTCATAGGTGTTGAACAGAGAGAATATTATTCAATTAACCTTCTATAATATTATTATACAGGGAGGGTGAAAATTAACAAGGCAATATTTAATGGCTATAGAACTTGTAGTATGACTGAAGCACCGCCCTATGGCACACCACTCTGTTTTGCTTTCACTGTGTGTGCCTCCTTAGACTGGTATTTTTTTAAACCTAGACAATGGCTGAGATGACACAGATCTTAAGAATGGTCTCCAAGACCTTACTCTATGTGATTGTTTTCCTGTGGTGCAACGCAGAACAAAGCATTGCACGCTGGAGGACTTGGAGGCACGGATTCAGGAGGTTCTCAGGAATATGCCAAATAACTTCCTGTGCATTCCATCTCTGGCCGTTTGAAAAAACTGGTTGACACCACTGGTGCCGAGTTGAAATTTTAAGACTTGCATTTATTTTCCTCAGTAATAAAGTACATGCACAATTTGTTTCAATACATTTGTATTAGAAATATGGACTGTATTACCAGTTTTTAATGCTTAGTTACTTTTCACCTACCCTGTACTGTATGTATACACTGGGGTACAGTATGAATAAAAATTTTATTTAAAATCACATCTAAAACAAAATCTGAACAAAGTGATGTACAGGCAATGGTTTTCAAGTAAGAAAAGGAATAAAAATGCTAATTTAAAACAGCATGCATGTCAAATCAAGGTTATAAAAATCCATTGGATTCAGGTAGTGTATAAAGAGCAGAACTGCTGCCTATCAATGCAAGGTCAAATGATTTCCCAGGATCAGATTCAGACAAATCTAAAGTGAGAGTTGTGTGATATGTGCTCATCTAGCCACAAGGGCATTCGAGTGTTTGGACACTGATGTAAGATGAGGAGGCCTGGCATACAGTCAGCATTCCAGTCCTTGCTGCGAGTGTTCAGTGTGACTGAGGAAAAATTGGAGGAGACCCACAACTGGGTTTAAGTTGTCCAAAAACTTTGGGCCATTTTAATGATATAGATTAAATCCGGTGCAAAATTACAAATATCATCCAGTATATAATACCATCACTTTAAAATGCCTTGTTTGCTATTTCTTCACCCATAAGGTACCTACTCAAGTGGATTTTATTTAATGTTCCTCTTTAAAAAGGTCAGTGATCGGACCTGAAGTGTTGATAACAGCAGCATGGTCTGTGAACAAGAGATTAAAATCACCCGTTCTGAAATGGCCAGTTGCACTTCGCAGGCATCCTTTAACAGTTTGTCTTGTTTTGTGTGTAGTCTGTTGGGATGATGAGCATCAGCATTCAAATGCAAACCTCTTGTCGTTCAAGGTCCATATGGTGGAAGTGTCAGTTGATTGCATTTAAATGGCAGAGCCATTAGCTGTTCATGAGGGACAGTTATTCGGTCTGGGAAGTGGAATTGCTCTTAGGTGTTTATGAACACTGTGATGAATTGGCACGTCATCCAGGGTGCACCCTGCTTTGTGCCCTAACTTCCCTGGGATAGGCTCCAGGACCCCATGACCCTACACAGGATAAGGGATATAAAAATATAATACACAAACAGATAGATGGATCATAGTTTTATATATTTTTGAAAATATATACCTTAATATATACCTATGACCACTTACCGACCTATCTGAACTGCTCTTTGCAATATTTGCACAATATTTCTATTTTACTTGCAATTTTTTTAAAAATCATTGCTGCTACTTAGAAATGTCAAAAGTTTACTGTTTCTCTTACCACTACCTCAACTCATACCTCATCACTTAAAATAAAAAAAGTACTGCAACGTGTTACGTTGTTCTGTAGCTCTTTGTTTGCACATTTGCACGTGCACTTTATTGTCTATTGTTGTCACTTTTCTTTTTATATTTTTCTCTATTTTGTATACTGTATTGTGTACTGAACTGTATATGGTTGGAATGACAATAAAAGCCTACTTGAACTTGAACTTAAGAAGAATAGAAATAAAAATAATAAAGTACACTGGAGAAACAGATGAACACAAACTCATAGTATTTATTATTTAGTCATATTATAGAGTCTTTACTCTAGGATCTCATATTTATACACAAAGGTCTGAATCTGTTTTCTATTCAAGGCCAAAGGTCTGGAAAGATTGTTAATAAGCAAATTACTTTTATTAAACGTCCTTATAACTTAAAAGTAAAGTTTTGTGAAAAACAGTGCCACTGACTGCAGTCAGATAGTTACACTGAAGCACCTACAAAGCAACATGCATTCACTGTCAGAAAGATTCAAAATAAGTTTCAGGTTGAAAGTAAAAGTAATGGCACGTTTTAAATTTAGCATGCAAATGTTATGAAGACTAATTGTGAACAGTTGCATGTTAGCCATCCCTCTCTTACACAGTAATCGCTGACTGTGAACTTTGCCATGACAATGACATCAGACAAAGAAACTATTATGTTTAAACTTAATCTCTGGCCAGCATCTACAAACAGACTACAGAACTAACAGTTTATTGTCAAATATAACATTTTTACTTTAAGATAGGAAACCAACGCTTCATTACGTTATATTGTTGCATTCCTATTCAAGCCCGGTGTGGCTCGGGATTGGCTGTCCGTGCGGTCGGAACCGGACTCTAAGGCCCTGCTCTAAAATAAATGCAGACTAATTTTTGCTTAATGTTGGTGAGGAGTTTAATTGGCGCGTCACAGTATGTGTGAAGAGGTGAAGCCAAGTTCAGCTGCAATAGCACCAGAAAACCACAAGGTGGCAGTCAGTGTCCGTTCACATTTCTGTTTATGAAAAGTCCAGGTGGTGAAGGACCGAGGCAATACGTTCAACAGGAAATAACGAAAAACTAAACTCACAATAAATTTGTGTTTACTATCACTTTTGTAGTGTTGCTATACATTTTCCCTTTAAAACCCAGCCTTGCATTTAGAGTCTTTACAAGATAAAGACGACTTTCAGTGTGAGCAGTAAAATATAATAATAATAATAATAATAATAATAATAATAATCACCTTCATAAATTATATAAGGCATATTTGCACTATATTTCGCAGATTTCCTTTTATTGCGATTTTCACTTTTGAATCCAGTTAATCTATTCGAAATAGGGTTTTGTTTCAGTTTTCTATATTAACAATACAATTGTATTGTAAGCAACCTCACACAATCCCCATGTCCAAAAAAGCACTGAAATCCTTTAAAGCTACCTTTAACACAATGATTTCAAACAATTTCGATTAAAACACACAACCTGCCATATGACCAAATGTTGAAGGTACATAAATTAATCTTTTTTAAAATATTGTTATCGTATTGAATGTTCGTTTGAAGAAAATCTTCTAAATCCAAAAAAAAAAAAAATAGATTGTAAAATAAACGCACACTGCACTTTGCACTGAAAATCACTCTTGAAATATAAATGCCTTATCAATTTAATAATAATAATCATAATCATAATAATATTATTATTATTGTAATTAATTCATCGTTTTAAAATAAAATCACATTCAATTAAAATGAGCTGACAAAATTATTCTGTGAAACATTTTTACTAGAGCCTATTAGATTAAAAAAAGTTTTTCTGTCACGCGCTTCATTTAAATCTGTTGGTTTATTTCTCTCGCCGAGGTGAGAAGTGTTATTTTCTGGCTCACGTTTCAGCTCGCTGCTGATTGGCTGGCTACAGGACGGTCGCCTCTGATTGGCTGAAACTGAAGCAGCTGCAGACGAACGATGCGCTGAAATGCGCGCTCACGCAGCTGCACGCGCTCTGAAGCTTTAAGGGGAACAGGAGTGTGTGAGTGTGTGTGAGTACAGATACGCTGAGAACTTCACAGTCACCGAACTGCGAGATAACCGAGTTAGTATTTACACACCAGAGCAACCTGAAGACTGATTCAACATTACTGAGTGTTTATTTAGGATATAATTGAAATAATGCCTGATTTTGCTCTTCTTTTCCCACAGACTTTAAAAGGATATAATATTCAGGAGAGAAACAAAATGGTAAGTGTCTAACTTTAAGATACTGCATGTTGAACCTGCTTAAAACTGCATATTTATTTTTATATTTATTCATATTTAATTGTGTTGTGCTAAAACTAATTTTAAGCCTGCTGAGTATATTCTTATTTTTCCTAACACACGCGTGCACACACACACACACACACACACACACACACATTGTTTATTTTGTACCAAATGGTAAAACAACAACCCCACTTGTCAGTTATTTGCAGGGCAATATAAAGCTTCAAAAATATGTTTTTTTGTTTGCACAAATTTTTACTTTTGCAATACAAATGTCTCAGAAGCCTGGAGTATTCAAACACATTTCAAACAGATGTTTCTGTGGTTGGATGAATAATGCCATCATCACCAGTTAATGAAGAGCATCTGGTCAAATTATAACCGCAAAATATTTTCTCATAACTCAGACTTCATTACTGTTCTATCCTGCGATGCACACTGCAGTATTAAGCTAAAGGTTTCACTTGCGAGACAGTTGTACTGTAGTCTGTCAGTTTTCTTATTTTGGGACTTAAAAAGTCATTTAAAAAATAGTTTTAATTAAAAGTACAAATTTTTAATGTATGTAAATGATTGGGAAATAAAGCATTTGAGATTCATTAAATATCCTCCAGCCAACTGTATCGATTTTATGCTGTTGTAAACCACAGCTGGTTCGATCTCATTTAGAGCCGAATAGTTAATTCCTTACAGCTGTGATAACAGCCCGGAGTGGTCTCCAAACTGCCTTAGGTCTCACCGCGGGCTGTAAACTAACTGTACTGATGCAAGTCATCGGCTTTCTACAAAAATACCAGTGGCACATAATTGCAAGTGAAAGAAAAACAGATCTAGAGTTTAGGGAGAGTTTAGAAAAGCCCTCTGCTGCTTTTTAGTTTCAGAGTTCTTGGTTAGTTGCAGTCTATGGTCATGAGTCAAGAGTGTATTTGGATTCGGAAATGTTTTTTTGTTGTTCAAAACTTTTTAAATTATATATGCGTTGTTATTAGATTGAGCGCTGTTTTTGCCCCCCAGTCTTAAATCAAGAATCTATTCTTCACTATGAACTATGACCTGCATTGTACAGTGTTGTTAAAAGTGATGTCATTTCCCCTAATGACCTGCGGGCATGTGGTACAGGGCTTTGTCATGCTTTACTTTCTTCCACCTTTTCCTCTCCTGTCGAGGAGACAGGGGGGTATCGTGCTCACATCCTGCTCCCACAGCCGACTCGGATATGACTGCATTCCCTGTGCGCTGAATCTTACACGCTCGCACTGTTGTTTAACTTTTCTCCTACTAAAATGTCTGGTTGTCTTTATATGGATGCCAAATGTTCTGTGGTTATCTGCTCTAAAGCTTGTTAAGTGCAGCTGCTCAAAGTACTAGCTAACTTTGAACTCCTTTAATGTGAATCAATGGAAAAGATTAGTCATGTAATGGACATATATGTTCTGAAGCTGCTTTGTTTTAAAAACCCTCCTTTCTTTTTGTCCTTCTTTTAAACAGTTGTGTGTGAGGAATTCGGGTGACTGCTTCAGGGACCAGATGCGGTACATGATACGATCGATGCAAGACCTGAAGAAGCTGCAGGAGCCCGGTGAACCAAAGAAATGCTCATATGCAGTGACACGAGCTTGCCATCGGAGAGCACAACAGCGGGAACGCCTGGCTCGTCTTCGGATCTCCCAGTCCAGCGATGGCAGCACTTACGACTCGGCTTGCTGTTTGGCGAGTCCATTAGAGGAAGAGCAGGATGAGGAAGATGCAGTCGGACATCTGCCTCAAGGTTCGCCTTGTAGTGAACAGAGTGTAGACTTCGATTCAGGATATTCTGAGGCTTCTTGGCAGGATGAGGGTGTGGTCCTGCGGCGGACAAGGAATGTCCGCGTTTCATCCTCTGCCTGTGTCCGCACTAACCGCATTCGTCCCAAATCGACCTCTGATGCGTGCCTGGAACGCTGGACGTCATTTGAGGCTAGTGGACCTGAGGACTGGACCACATCCCTGTTGACAAGAGGCCGCAACAGGCAGCCTCTCGTGCTGGGAGACAACAGCTTTGCAGATCTCATTAAAAACTGGATGGACCTTCCTGAGTGTCCTGACGTGGCTGATTTAAAGCCCAACCCAAGCAGCAAACTAGCCAAAGACTTTCTGGTTAACGTGAGACGGAAACTAGCTATCATGTCCAAAGGAATAGAAGGAAGAGGAAAGTCTGCAGAACCTTGCACAAAGAGGATGTCATGTCCTGTTGGGTTTCAGATTCCAAAGCCCTTCTTTCACCAGTCACACACTGGGCTGCATCAGCTGGAAACAGACTTTTACCAGTTCAGTGCCCTCATGAAGAGTGGAAGCAGACAGCCTATTATATGCAATGACATTATTGGCTATATCTGAGGCCTCCCTATAACTACATAAGGACTTTGAGACAGGATGAGAATGTGCAGAATTTTTTTTTTTTTTATAAAAGTATGTGTAAATAACATGTGAAGTAAAATAAAAGCTACAATGTTACAAAGACTTGGAAAATTTATTTTAAGCATGTAAAGCTTGTCACCTGAAATTAATACTTTCCAAATCCTTATGCATTCTGACACTCACAGAAATAAGTAAGTCAATGATATGAAAATGGGATCTGATTATAATCCTTGTCTGAGTTCAGGCGTGTCTGTGCTATAGCAGATTTACACTTATGCTTGGAGGTGTACATTGGGCAATAGGTGTGATGGGTGCTTCCTTCATGTGCTTTCCATCTCACCCTGGAATGGTGTCAGTCTGGACCCTTTTCCATTGCTCCATTAGTCTCACTATCAATTGATTGTCTCGTCGGCCAACAGATCTTTTGTCCTTATCCCGTGGGTTCTTGACACTCACTCATCTTCTATACCGCTTTATCCTGTATTCAGGATCGCGTGGGACCTGGAGCCTATCCCAGGAGGCTTATGGCACAAGGCAGGGTACACACTTGGACAGGGTGCCAATCCATCGCGATGCACACACTCGCACACATATTCACACATGACGGGGAATTTGAGAACGCCTAATTGGCCTAACCTGCATATCTTTGGACTGTGGGAGGAAACTGGAGTACCCGAAGGAAACCCACTAAACACGGGGAGGACATGCAAACTCCATGCCCTGAACAGCCCTAAGTACCTACTTACTCACTCACTCACTCGTCTATACTGCTTTAGCCTGTATTCAGGGTCATGGGGGGTTTGGAGCCTATCCCAGAAGACTTAGGGTACACCCTGAATAGGGTGCCAATCCATCACAGGATACACACTCACAAACTATGGGCAATTTGTAATCATCAATTAGCCTAAACTGTATGTCCTTGGATTCTTGGCGGAACCCGGAGTACCCGGAGGAAACCCACCAAGCACAGGGGTATCATGCAAACTTCACGCACACAGAGGTGGGAATCGGGCCTGGACCCTGGAGCTGCAAGGCGACAGTGCTATTAAACTACCCCACTGTGCCGCCCATGTGTACCTATAACAAACCAATTCCATTTATTCGTACATAGAGGGAAAAAGGCCACAATTGAAATTACAGCCATGAAATGTATGTACACAGCTGTCATAGCAACTGTGTGTTAGTTTCACTGTGCCAATGCAGCTGTGTGCTAATGTAATTAAACCTGTGGTCATGTCAGGTCTGCTGATGGCTCGTCTGCTTGGCTACAAGTTTTAAAGGAAGAAGGGAACCCCACAGTTTTGTTTACGTTTAAGGATGAAGAGGATGATCATGTCAACACCTCATCAGAGACGCCTGTAGTGGGGTTTTTTTTTGCACTCCTGCGTGGCTCGTCAGTGAGAAGTTCATTGTGTGTTCTGAGATTGGGGGGAGTGTGGCTGGATCAGTCTACTGGGTCCAGATGGTAAAAAATAATGCTTGAACCTTGAACAAACTCACTTAACCTCTTTAAAAAAAATGCAATCCATCACATGCGCGCATACACATGATTCTCTTAAAACAGATTCAGATGTTGAGGTCTTTTAGAAGGTTGACTTTAGACTTAGTTTGAGTTAAAGTAGACCACATCACTGATTTCAACTTCATCCCCTGGCATAAATGAATGGTCTGATGAGTAGACGTTCCGTATGCGAAGAATAAAGTAATGTTACATGAAAGAAACCCACAAGGGGTGAATGGGAGTGATGTGGCTCAACATGAAGCTGAGGGTGATTACCACCCCAAAGCATACCCTTTTATATCTCTGATTGAATACTCATTTTATTTTTTAAAAGTTTTATTAAATATGTTACCGACATTAACATTTATAGTTATATGTAATATTGTGAAATGTCCTTGAAACTAATGAGATCCAGTTCCATTGTAGGCATTGTAGGAACCAAAGTCATTTCTGCCCCAAATCGTACTGACATCATAAAGCACTGACAAGTGGAAGTACACATATCCTTGTGAAAAGCTTTGATAAGACTTTTATTTTGTAAATTATAACGGTTTTTAAAAATGCATTAATTATAAGGCTTAGATTATGTGTACCAACTTCCTGTGTAGAAACTATCAATATAGAAATTAAAATGATAATACTTGAAATGACACCCAGAACTATTTAAAGAGCCATGCTGTTATATATACCTTTCAGATTTAAGAATCCAGTGAGCCATAAAATATTTGCCATCCTATGACACTGACTCATATCAAGCAATATGCATGATTTAAGGTTGAAAATCAGCTATTAAGATGTTTTGATGCTGTACATGATAAAACATATGGTACACTGATGTAACAATGCCCTGGTCCAGAGCGATTTTATTTCCTGGTTGTACTTAAACATCACTGACAAGCCCACAAACCTGGGGAAAATGCACATGACCATGCTATGATTTAGTTATGCCATTATTTCAGCCATTCTCAATATAATTACTAAGTATGCATGTTTCCACCTTCCTGCTTCCACAAGTGCAAGATATGATAACAAAGAAGAGTATTAACAATATAAAACTTAATAAAACACCTTTAAATAAAACGGAGCAGACAAGATTAGAGTAGTTTTTATTGTCTTTACATTGCTTCAATGCGGTGTGTGTCAGGAGGTGCATAACAAAAGACTGAGGTGAAAAGTGGCATCGTTACAGCTGTTACAGTGTCTCACTACTGTATATAGAGGGCATACAATGCAATCAACAACTATCTAATTCCTGTTTTATTTTTATTTAAATTGCTGTTTTTGATGATTATTATTGGTATACTATACTTGGTTAAGAAATCATCAGGCCCTTATCAATCCATATAATCCCCATTATGTTTAAGATTACCGACAGCAACTTAAGTAAAATTTAGAATCTTTGAAATATTAACACACGTTTTTAGTGGTTGGTACGTCCCTTTTTTGCTTTAATGGCAAATGCACTTGAGCTGTCATGGATCCCACAGGCGTGTACAAAAGCATTTGATCTATTTTTAAACAGTTAACATAGTTAATATTACACATTTGCTTGAATTTAAACTGCAAAGAGTGCAGAATCTTAAATAAGAAATCTTTAAGATACGAAACATTTTCTTTTTTTATGTAAAATATTTCAAAATTCATAAACCTAAGAGATAGAGAGAAAGACAACTGATCAACCAAACTTTAGTGTATACAAATAATTAAAGAGGTTATATAAAGTTCAGTTCATTAGAACAATTTGATACTTTATTTTGCTTTCCCCATCATGCTGACCTCATCTAAAGAGGTACCTAATTGGTGGAACCTTCTCACAGTCCTCATCCTCAGCAAAAGTGGGAATGATCTCCAGCATCTGCTTGTGAGCTGGAATCCCAGTCTTGGTGACCATCTGGACAACTTCTGACACTCTGCAGAAAACAAAACACTTCTCTCAGGAGGAGACTACTACCACTGTAAACTGCATTCTGGGCTCACATGGAGAATATTTGTGCTGTAAATGATCACAGAGGGAGAGGGAGGTCACCATCATGCCAGGAAAACAGAGGAAGTCTCTGTTATGTTGCTGATTTTCCATGCAGAATTTCCTGCAGCCGTGTAGTAAACTATTTGGAAAAATCTATTAAGAGTACGAGCAAATGAAAGTTACTGGACACCTGAATCTGAAAGTGTGTTCCTGAATGAGGTGTTACATAAGCTTTCCCTTGGCGTTACCGCTCTAACCCTTTCACATTCACTGGCAAACACAAATGTGTGAACATACTGTAGCAGACAGGATATAGCCGCTCCTGTTGGAGTGTAGGGAGGGCACAACACTTGGTACAGAAGCTACAAATGGCTCTGACTGATTTGTCCTCACGTTTGCCTGCAAAGACGATACCCGGAAAGGGACAGGAAAGGGATCGCTGACAGAAGCTGGAGCTTTTTCGACAGGTGCAAAGACGGGAGGGTTAAGACGATGACTGGTAATTATTAAGCTGCTCATCTTTAAAAGCTGCTGCGACACACACAGTCCCTAAGGAAGGTGGTGATCTGCCATTACATCCAGATTCCACATACTGCTCATAATGGATGTGTGTGAGCAATGGAAAAGCTTTAATATTATGATACCATTCATGTTTCACAGTACAGTACAGTACATTGTGGTTTAATTACACAACTGCTGCCCAAGGACCTGCTAAATCTTTAATCACATTTTATTCTGGCCAAAACTGCTAAACTTACATTCATTCTGAGTCCTGTACCCCATTAAACACTTATATCAATTCCATTAATAAAATTAAAATATTAAAGACGAGTTAAAATCATTTTTACAAATGTGCAAAGGTAATGGAAGGCTTTTATGTACATTGGCATTCACAAATAATATTTTGAATTAATAAATGAATCAATAAATGAATAAATTATATATATATATATACAGCTCTGGGAAAAAATAAGAGCCCACTGCAAAATAATCTATTGTTATTTATAGTGTATCTTTAAAGGAAATTACAACAACACAGCAAAATAACCCAAGATCATGCAGTATTTGCAGAGCTTTAATAACTCAAATAAAACAAAATGCAAATAATTTTTAAACAAATTGTGTTAATGCTTTGGATAAATAACATGAAAAAATCAGTACTTGGTGGAATAACCCCAGTTTGCAATTAGCTTTCATGCATTTTGGCATGCTTCCCACCAGTTTTTCACATTGCTGTTGGGTAACATTATACCACTCTTCGCTTTTTGCAAAGAAGTAAACAGATCAGCTTCGCTTGATGGTTTGTGACCATCCATCTTTCTCTTGATGACATTCCAGAAGGTTTCTGGAGTAAATTGCAGTGGTCTCTTATTTTTCTTTTTTCAGAGCTGTATATATCTCATCTCACCTCATCTCATCATCTATACTGCTTTATCCTGTATACAGGGCTGTGGGGGGCCTGGGGCCTATCCCAGGAGACTTAGGGCATGAGGGACGGTATATATATATATATATATATATATATATATATATATATATATATATATATATATAAGGAAATGTGAAGAGAATCCCCACCTCTGTTTAAGTCGATCTGTGTGATTGAAGTAATCAGCGAACAACACTGCAGTTCCGTAAAACAGAGCTGTGATGGTCAAGTTATACTTCTCCTGAAATTTAAAGAAAACAACATAACAATATTTTTACAGCATTTTGAATTGCAGCAAAACATTTTAAATCATACTATAAATTGTCTTATTCAGATGATCAGAGCTCTCAAAGTAAACTAATTCCCTACAAAATTCAGTGTTGTGTGTGTGTGTGTGTGTGTGTGTGTGTGTGTGTGTGTGTGTGTGGACGTGTGCATTTTTGTGAAATGTATCAGCTTGCCCTGTTGAGAAGGAAAATGGGGTCACTAGGGAAGTGGGGCATCTTGAAACTGGGTGCTGAAGGAAGGAAGGAAACAGCTTAGGCACTTGATAGCCTTCAATGATCTGTGTGTGGTTTGATGTGATATTCAGCTCGAATAGATTAGTGTGCTTGTGAGTATGTGTGTGTGGTGGGAAGGTGGTGGTTGAGAGGTTCTGCTTTAACCTTGACATGTTTCAGCAGCTCTTCCACTGTCATTTCCTCCTGTCCTTCTTTTCTTCCCTGCACCAGGAGCGCATCCCAAAGGGAGTACTCTTTCCCCGCAACCTGCCGAGAGACACGAGACATCAGTTCGTAGCACACAAGCAGACTTCACAGCAGGCATATCAGGAACGAACACGAGCATGTTTAATCTGGTTCTGTGAAGTGAACGAATTTCTTTGTAAAATGATGTCAGAGGAGACTGGGGATGTAACGAGCGAAGGAATGAGTGGGAGCAGAGCAGAAAAAAATGACAAAGGAAAAACTTTAGAATGACATTCTATCATGTTAATGGTATAATTGTTCATCCACAAGTCTGGAGAGAGGCCAAGACACAGTCCTCACAGGGCCCCGAGGTCACAACATAAGGGAGCGGTAATGTTAGACCACAGTAAAAAGAATATGTGGCTGGAAATACAAAATGATCTAATTCAAGCTGAAGGGGGAAAAAAAGTCAAACATACAACAGACCTTCCATGGAAAACACCAGCTAGGCACTTCTAGTTCTCATGAATAGAGCAATTTAAGTTATTAAATAAGAAGATCAATGCTGAAATCTTACATTAACTCTGTTCTTCTGTAAACCGTTTAAAAATCTAAAATAATGTTATGATAATATTATTATTCTAAAAATGGTTAAATTATTTATTTATTTAAAAAAATTTTCATCTAACTCGAGCTGGATATGTTGATCTCACATGCAACAGAGAATAATGAAGTAATTCTATGTCACAAATGTTCTGTATATATCTGGATAACGCTCAGCATTCATGCAGAACATTTGCGTCTGAAAGAGCGTCTGTGCCGATTTGGCTGACAGCGTGGAACAAATTATTACACATCCAGGCCTGTGCCCAGCTCCACAGGATGTGCTTGATTCTGGCCAACAACACACACTTGGCGAAATCCAGCTACACATAAAGTCTATCAAAGAACACAGTCATAAAACACAGTTTAGCATTTATTTTCCTACTCTTTCCAGCTGCCAGATTTTTTTTAACATTGATTACAACTAGCAAAAAACAAAAAACAATCAAGACACAAATCTTATATCTTTGTAAAGCTGTATCACTTTATCTCAAACCAAACTTCTTGGTTCAATCAGTAGGTTTCATCTTACTGCAGCACCTGCCCATTAACCTCAGTGTTGACACCAGACACCTGTTGACTCCAGACCCGCTCATTTATTTAACTGTGTGTGTGTGTGTGTGTGAGAGTGAGTGAGAGAGAGAGAGAGAAAGCGTACACACATTAAGAGCACCATTCATTCCAAAAACAGATGATTGTATGATACACAGTCTTATACACAAATGTGTCTCTACTTAGCAGACATTCAGATTATCGAAGCCCCCATAAGCACACGGCATTAATCATACATTCATGTGTTCATCTTTAGCAACAGCTTAGAGTCAGAACAGTGGTGAATTTGGAGTCTAGCCAGTAGACACGTACACTCTTGTATACAGGAATAGACACTCCACTCATACTCATGCACACATACTAGTAATTTGGAGTAGTCAGCTAAGGCAGGATTTCTTACAGGCAGTAACACGAGCTCAGGTTTGTACTGCGGAGCTTGGAGCGGTGAAGCTTTCTTCTGCAGCATAGGCTTTCTCCTGATACTTGCATCAGCCCTTAACCTTAGTGATGGGATGATGTTTTTTTTCTTGATGCGATTCTTTCGTGACGAAATTATTTTGATTTAATACAATTTACAGCAGAATATGTTTGACTGGTTTGTTTGGAAAAAAACAACAATGGTTGCAACAAATTGTAAATAATGTTTCTTAAAAACTTATATATATATACTTATATATATAATACATATATACATATATATATGAGAGAGAGAGAGAGAGAGAGAGAGAGAAAGAGAGAATGTAATTTGAATATAATGGCTGATCAGTGGCTCTCTGTGTCTCTCAGATGTGTTTTGAGTCTTGTATCCTCCACTATTTTTTTCTTATGGTGATTTCTTTAGCCTGGATACAGAAGTCTGAATACAGTATAGAGCATGACTGGCTAGTTTCTGTTATAATAAGAATCGTTATAATAAGAAAGCATGCCAAAATCCTTTAGGTGAGTATATATATATATATATATATATATATACACTCACCTAAAGGATTATCAGGAACACCATACTAATACAGTGTTTGACCCCCTTTTGCCTTCAGAACTGCCGTAATTCTACGTGGCATTGATTCAACAAGGTGCTGAAAGCATTCTTTAGAAATGTTGACCCATATTAATAGGATAGCATCTTGCAGTTGATGGAGATTTGTGGGATGCACATCCAGGGCACGAAGCTCCCGTTCCACCACATCCCAAAGATGCTCTATTGGATTGAGATCTGGTGACTGTGGGGGCCATTTTAGTACAGTGAACTCATTGTCATGTTCAAGAAACCAATTTGAAATGATTCGAGCTTTGTGACATGGTGCATTATCCTGCTGGAAGTAGCCATCAGAGGATGGGTACATGGTGGTCATAAAGGGATGAACATGGTCAGAAACAATGCTCAGGTAGCCCATGGCATTTAAACGATGCCCAATTGGCACTAAAGGGCCTAAAGTGTGCCAAGAAAACATCCCCCACACCATTACACCACCACCACCAGCCTGCACATTTAGTTTGGAGTTCAGGAGATTGTCTTGACCAGGAACACACCCCTAAATGCATTGAAGCAACTGCCATGTGATTAACTGATTAGATAATTGCATTAATGAAAAATTGAACAGGTGTTCCTAATAATACTTTAGGTGAGTGTATATATACTCAGCAAAAAAGAAACGTCCCTTTTTCAGGACTGTGTATTTCAACAATAATGTTGTAAAAACCCAAATAACTTTACAGATCTTCATTGTAAAGGGTTTAAACAATGTTTTCCATGCATGTTCAATTAACCATAATCAATTAATTTACATGCACCTGTGGAATGGTCGTTAAGACCTTAACAGCTTACAGAAAGTAGGCATTTAAGGTCACAGTTCTAAAAACGCAGGACACTAAAGAGACTTGTCTACTGATTGTGAAAAACACCCAAAAAAAGATGCCCAGGGTCTCTGCTCATCTGCGTGAACGTGCATTAGGCATGCTGCAGGGAGGCATGAGGACTGCTGATGTGGCTAGGGCAATAACTTGCCATATCCGCACTGTGAGACGCCTAAGACAGCGCTACAGGGAGACAGAAAGGACAGCTGATCATCCTCGCAGTGGAAGACCACGTGTAACAACACCTGCACAGGATCGGTACATCCGAATATCACACCTGCGTGACAGGTACAGGATGGCCACAACAACTGTCCGAGTCACATCAGGAACACACAATCCCTCCATCAGTGCTCAGACTGTCCGCAATAGGCAGTCCATGAGGAGGAGATGCACTGCAGTACTTCAAGCAGCTGGTGGCCACACCACATACTGACTGGTACTTTTGATTTTGAGCCTCCCTTCATTCAGGGACACATTGTGAAACATTTTTAGTTCATGTCTTATGGTGTTGACTCTTTTAGTGTTCATACAAATATTTACACATTAAGTTTACTGAAAGTAAAAACAGTTGAACGTTTCTTTTTTTGCTATATATATATACTTTACATATCGAGAGGTTTATTTTTGTATTAAGTGCAACCTACAAACAAAGAAGCTCTAATTGAGCATACTGTAGGTGGGGTGAAATTAAACTTCTAACCTTCCAGTCATTGTGCTGGTATACAATTACTCGTCATATATTTTTGTTTGATACACTTGCTAAATGTGACCTTGATGCAATTTAGAGAAGAATAAACTCTCCTAAGGTTTCTCAGAGTCTCTATTTGTTGACACAGTAATCCAGGAATAGAATATTATATTCTTTGTACTATTTACATTAGAATCAGTCACTGTGTACTTTTCTATTCCTGATTAAATCAATTGAACATTCATTCATAATGCATTTTGACAGAGTAAAAAATAATAATAATCATATCCACGATGTGCTCGCTAACTCTTTCAGGAAGAGATTGTTTGTAGGATAGGTTGGACTTTCGCCATGCACTTCATCAAGGAATGCCATGGAGCATTTGCAGCCAACCAGAGCTGAGGTTCAGCAGCCACACATAAGGGAATGTGATGCCAACTACTCTACTCACTCCGCAGGGGTTTAAAAATAAGCAAGAACACCGGAATCCAGACATTCCCTGGAAACCATTAAAACATTCCTGCGAATCCTTTAGTCGTTTTCGTTCTTTTTCTCACAGTCAAAACATTCCCAAATTTTGGAAGATTTAAGAAACTTTAGGGTCAGTTTTCAGGAAATTATTCCTGAATATGCTTTAAAGCATACTGTCCAGTAATGAGATACACAAATTAAACATTAAACATAATATATTTATACGATATATATTATAGAAAAGAAAATTCCCTGTATATCTAGTTCAAAACATGCAACCCTGTTGAACTAAATTCTAAAGAAGCTTGAGGTTGTTGCTCGCCAAATGGGGAACAGCCAAACCTGTCATCTGTTCTGCACATATCAGAGGCTGCATTGTCATCGGGGCTTCCGCTCACTTCAACGTGTTTCCTTGCTCACGTCATGGAACGTGACGGAAAGCACAACATCTTCATGACATTATTTTATACGATGGAATAGAAGCATGATGGGGGTGATGGTGAAGGAGTGTGTGCATGAAGGCCTGTGGTGCACTGGCATCTAATCCAGGGTGAATTCTAAACCATTGTGCCCGGTGTTACTGGGATAGACTCCAGCTCCACTGTGACCCTGACCCAGGAAGAAATGGTTACTGGAGATGAATGATGAGGTTAGAAATGACAAAGATCAGAAATATCCATTTGACCCGGCAGTCTATTTACTGCCAGATTTCCGCACTCATAACTTACAGTCCATTTATCAGTACAAACCTGCAGGATACAACGAGATTCCTTTGAATCAAAACTAACTGTCTAATTACCTGCTGTCTACAATAAACCACTTCCCTTCTATTTTTCTAAGAGAAAGAACGCCTTAGGATTTTTTTTACCCAGTTATGATGCAAATACTACAGCACCCCAATATCCATAATGTAAACAGTCTGTGTCTATTTTCCCTGTAACCAGACAGTGTTTTTTCCTCGTAATGTGTGCATGTTTCGAGTATATCCCAGCACAGGAAATATGACAAAGCCATTCACTAGTGTGACAGGACATAACATCTAAATTACAAGAACAAACAACCAAGTGCGATTTCCTGTTCCATGCCCAGTCATCCCAAAATAGACTCTGAATCAAATGGTCTAAAAACAAACAAACAAACAAACAGATCAAACAAACCAAATCAGTTTTTAGCACAATGATCATGTCTAAGACTGGAAAGCCCCCAAGATGGAATATTAACCTGATCTAATAAAAAAAAATTTCAAATACAACAGGATACAGAAAATCCTCTAAGATGATATTAAATAACACATCCTACGCAACCTCTTGGAGAATTTGAGAAGTAGATGTTTCACATGGTAGACCACTAAATCATTTTTTTTCACATAAACTTTTTTACATCATGATTAGCTCTGTTGATAAAACCAGGCCTTGCTCAACTGTGGTAATTGCAATTTTTTTCATAGTGGCACATGAAATCATGACTGTGAGGCCAAGTCATCACAAGTCCGGCCCTGGTTATGTAAACAACTGCTAACTCAGGAAATACATGGTTCATGACTAAAAAGGAAAAAAAAAACTATCAATTTCCTCTTTTTCTCTCATGTGTGGACACTGCTGTAATGCATTTAAACACTTGCATTTAAATGCCATTATATAGTTAGATGTTACTCTAGTAGAGCTTTAACACATGTGCAGTTTACTAAAGTCAGTATATGGCATGACATGATAAAGACTCAAAAACCAGCTAATTTAAGGATGTGAGAGTATGTAGAAAAGAACTGAAAAACTGGGGTATTCCAAATGTACCACATTGCAGAGGTGTAATGCAATACAACTATCTATATGCATATCTGTTTGTTAGCTTAAATGTTTTTTTGTATTATTAAATATGAATCGTATCATGATGTCGCTGGAAATGCAGAAGAAAAGGACACCAGAAAAAAAAACCAGAGTTCGAAATGCCAGCGCTGTTGGAATAGGCTGTGAATTCTGGCTGAACCTAACACTACATGACTCACCTCAACATAATTGATCTAAACTAAAATATGTGGAGGACTGTTTTTATTCCAGCAGTATTATTTTTGTTTGGACCTGCATGTGTTCTATTGTGCAAAAAAGGCAAAAAAAAAAAAAAAAAAAAAAAAAACTAGCAGTCTAATTCAATCACTGCAGCCCTGAGCAGACAGGAACTAAGGATGAAATAATGAAAGCTCTAAATGTATGTAAATGGACGTGGTCTTTATTTGTTCCACAAGCTTTGTGTCTGACTGCTCACTCATGTAAAGCTCCTACTTATCCACCTTTTTTGTTCCATTCTTCAGGATCCTAGTAAAGTCAGCATCTAGTCTCAAATAGACCCTAAAAAGATTAATGTGCCTTTTATTTGTAGCTCTTTAAAATACATTATATATTTATTTGAATTTTTTTAAATAAATAAATGTATTTATATTTAAGTACTGTATATACTTGTCTTTAGGTATTTATATTAAGTATATACCATATACTTAGCGTAAACAAAAATATATACATATACACATATATTTAGCTGTATTTATTCTATTATTTTCAATCAATTAGTTATTTTAGCTCAGAGCTAAATATCAAAAAGCACAACTGACCTCATAGTTACATTTACTTGCTTATTGTAGCTACAGACCTGACTATTTGCCATTCATCAGGATGGAACAGATGGATAACTGTCCATTACTAAAGAAGCTGAAAGGGATACGAACACATTGAAAGTGTGTCCACACACAGGAGCTGCTGATTGACCTGGGTCAGTGACAGATGCCAGCGACCCAAAGAGTTTTTTTCAAGCCCTGCTTTGCCATACAATAACATTATACACTCTCTGCCATTAAATAGCTATACAATGTATTTCAGTATATCTAAATTCTAACGAAAACAATCCATTCTACTTTGATTTCATAACACCAAACAGACTTTGGCTCTTTTGCGCCTACCCCCTTCTAAGCTCTCATTTATTTACCCTTTAACCTCTCTTATTTGTGTCATACATCTTTACCAATCCAGTGAGGTAGGCGAACAAAGGAGGGAGAGGGTTGACAGAATGGTGTTCATCTACTGAAGGCTTTACATTTACAATCCAGCCACTGCCTTCTATTCAACTGGTCTTTTGACGTGTTAAATAGCAAACAGAAGTTGGAGCAATTGTCTTGCCAATGAGGGTCTCTTCACTACACTGACGACTCGTGCCAGAAGGACTCCATCAATACGGCCTACAAACAAATGGTGCAGTTTGCCTGAGGGGCCAATTTACACCCAGATGTAAACAAGGCCCATAGATCTTCCTCTGGTGCATCTGGTGACAGGGTCTCAGCCCTTATGACGAAATCAATAGTTATATAAATGTAGAGCATTGATTAGCACTGAAATTGTGATATACTCCTACCGGTTCTAATATAAATCAAATGATCTATACTAAATGTGAGACAGTTGTTTGAAAAAATAAAAACATCATAATAGAAATACAGTGTATAGAGTCAGTGGAGATGATCTTTTTTATATGCAATTTATATGTTTCACACTGGCTATCCACAGACACAATGGTCAACAGATGTAGACTTTTAAATAGGCAGCTAAGAGCATAATCAATAATTACTGACTTACTTATCAACAATATTGATCAGTATTGATCTTTTAGTCACATGGGCTCATAAATGTCATCTCGTTAAGGTACAAACGCAACTTTTGTGCAGCCAGTGATCACATGGACCTTTACAGAGCAGCTCTGTATGTGTGGTCCAGCATGTTAATTTATATGCCTCAACAGTGTCCAATTAGTGCTGTGACCTGCACATCTGCGCCACACACTAGGAGCTGATTGCTTGCATGTGGTTTAACTATAGCTAGCTGTATGCTGCTATATGCACTACTAAATATTCTCTACCACAAAATAAAAATATTGCATGTACACTATATGAGCAAAAGTTTTAACACCCCTTTCCAAATTTAGTCCATCTTGGCTGGTATAATAAACTCTACTCTTCTGTAATGTTTTTGGAGTATGGTTGTTGGGATCTGCCTAGTCAGCTATGAGAACATCAATTAAGGTCAAACACCAGGCAATTTGGGTTCTTTAACTTCAACCTTGGAAAACCATGTCTTCATGGAGCACATTTTGTTAACAAAGGCAATGTCATACTGGGGCATGTCTAGACCTCATGGTTCTAGTGAAGGGAACTTGAAACATTACAGCATATAAAGGCATCTTTGACAATGGTATGTTTCAAACTTTGTTTTAACAGTTTGGGGAAGACCCACATTCATATGGATGTGATGGTTAGGAGTCCACAAACATTCAGCCATATAATGAAGGAACTATATGTAAATTCTGGCCTAATCCTAAAGCCTAAAACCTACTCCTAGATCAGACTGATGATCTGGAATAAACAAATGTGTCTTCAATTTAATTCAATTAAGTTTCATTTATATAGCACTTTTAACAAAGTTCATTGTTGCAAAGCAGCTTTGCAGAATCCATAACAAAATAATGAATCTGACTAATTTCAATGCACACATTCACTCAATGACAACACTGAACCTTGTATTGGTCAACGCAGCATTGTATAACATCAAAACAAACTGAAATAAATTTTGGATCATCAAAATATATCATATACAGTATATATAATACATAAGTTAGAATAACCAATATAATAAATAATTAATTACTAACTAAGTAGCATCTGTTAAGCTACAGTAAGTAGTGTAACATTCTCTATATATATCCTAATCCAACCATTAAGGCCTGTAGACTCTGATAAGTAGAGCTCAGAATGTAAATTGGCATTGAAAAGAACTAAAACATGTACTACCCAAAGATTCACAGTACCTCTTATACAAGCCTGGCTCATTTGCAGCCCAATATGAGCATGTGAGACCTTTAGATTGTAGAATAGACATGTTGTAATCTAAACATGTTAGAATGCTGAACCTACAGATGAAGTTGTAAATAGCCGGTAATTATATTAATATGTGAATTATTAAACTGACTTCGTGTTTAAAATTCCTGGATTATGATAAATGTTTTTTAGCATATTGAACTGAACCGCTCTTTGTCTGAAAAGAAAATGTATGACAAGTAGTTAATTGAACATATTACAGCTGGGGTACCTAAACAGGCAATACCAGCAAATAAAAAATTGCTGAGAAACTCATGCCTATCTGCCTTTTACACAGACAAGGTAATAAAGTGGTGATAAGATTTGGCTTGACTGGTGTGGACTGTCAAAAGTGTAGGGTTTGAGACTGGAATGAACCAGACAGGAAATGAAGCCAGTTGGGGGAGGTGGGGAGCTGTGGCTGGTGCCGACTGAAGGCCGTGTCTAATGGTTTGCATTTGCTTAGTGAGAGGTGTTCCACTGGTATGGTTCACACATTTTCAGATCTCTGACTGTAAGCGTGATCTTTTCTAATGCAAATGCATGAGCCTTAAAATTTTTTAAGCACATCTACCATGTAAATACATAACACAGCAAAAACAGTTGTTTACGTGAATAATAGTGTTTACTGGAAATATCACTTCTGTGAATGACTGCAAAACGCGAGCACGGCCACAACAATGTAATCACACTATCACCTCTGTTTAGTTCTTCTCTCATGACGGGGTTCCCTTTTTCTCCATAAGGCTGACACAATGTTCACGTACAGGAGATAAACCTACAAAAAGCCATGCCATAAAATATGTTTACGTGACAGGCCTCCTTCCTTTTTTTGGGAAATGAACCTGATCAGCTACACATGAACAAAGGTTTAATATGCCATGCACAAAACTTTTGATGGGCAGAAGCAGAACGCCCAATGTAAACTTGATGAATGCCCAGTAATAGTATTAGTATTTATAAATGAAGTGTCCATGCCCTTTAGTATAATTATTATAAATATTATTCATGCATGATGAAGCTATTCAGTAAAAGGATAGCTAGTAAAAATTACATGCCAAATGAGAGCAAATTTAAAGGCTTATGAGTTAAATGGAAGAAACAGCTAGGGTCGTGGGTAACAACAGTATAGGGGGTGTGTGCGATAACATTGATTTAATTTTGAATGTGTTAAAAATGCTTGTTTTTTTTTTACAGAGTTAAAGGTTGATCCTATATTATACCAGGATTTAAGCATTAATACAGATCATAGGACTGAAGCTACAGAGATAAGTTACTGCAAGGCTGGTTAGATGATGATTATTATTATTATCTCTATTATCGTGCCTCTGGTCGCTGTGTGTGTTCTCCTGTGCTTGGTGGGTTTCATCCAGGTAGCCGGGTTTTCTCCCACAGTCCAAAGACAGGCAGATTGGCCCATTTGGCATTCCCAAATTGCCCGTAGTTTGTGAATAAACTTTCGAGTGTGTGTGCGCCCTGCAATAGATTGGCCATTGGTCCAGGGTGTTCCCCGCCTCATGCCCTAAGTCTCCTGGGGTAGGCTCCAGGCCCCCCACAACCCAGTCTACAGGATAAAGCGGTATAGATGATGAGTAAATAAGTGAAAGAGTGAGTGATTATTATCTAAAACAAAAACAGAAGTGGGGTAAACTGTGTAAGAATACAAATGGCACACTTTTTTTGCATAAATAATTTAACATGAAAATACAATGTTAATTAACAATGAGAGGAAATACAATAAAATTTTTGAAATGTTAGTTAGTCCAGTAAACTGACCAAAGAGGAAGAGTGAGACTGTTGTGTTGAGGTATCAGGACTGGCACAGAAAAGGTGAGGACGGGTATGGGACATAAGACATTAAATCAAACAGTATTATTCAATTAAAAATATTACAAACAAACTAATAAAAAACAATATCCCCCGCTGTGAATGACTGTGGCAGGCAACTTACTGTACCAAACAAAGTGTCAGTGTGCGTTTTATCAATTAGCAGACTCGGCACACGCACGCACACACATGCGACGCACGCACACACATACACAATGCAGCAAAATAAAATCTATGGTAACTTTTTGCTAAATCAAAGTTCATTAAGGGTGGGTGAGAGAAATACAGAGATCAGGACAAAAATCCAAAATTCACTCAAAGAATTGATTATTACATAGAAATGAACATGTAGTTGCACACTGAGCTAACTGGCTCTAGTCATCCTCTATTGAATAATGCCACTTTTACAAACAACAGCAACATATTATGCACGACTACCATTTAAACCTGATTTCTGTGATATAACTCCTAACGTATATGTGACACTTATGAATTAATTATGAAAAATTATGAATAAATCAATTCCCTATCATTACCATCCTACAGATCTGCTGGAAAAACATCTTCTAACCTGAATTCAGGATCATTGATTGAAAGTTCATGTTTTCTGCCTGTCAGAGCACAGGTTTGGCTTCTTATTGTCCAAGAAAAATGATGTCGATTATCTGGGGAAAGTAGTTCAACGTATTCCTTAGATAGTTTAAACAGAATGCAACTGCACTGAATCGACCCCAGAAAAAAGATCTTTGTACTGATTCAGTTTCCTTGTTTGATTATTGTGAAATGTTAATGTTAAATCAACATGTATGGTCTGAAACTTTTGGAAGTATTTTACATAGATGATGGTATAATAAATTTAGATAAATAGATTATTTTCTGTGTGTGTGCGTGCCTAATTTGTGAGATTTTATTTCCTTGGGGTGAAAGTTCACCAACAAAAGCCTTAATCAGCAACATATGTCACTTGTTGAAAACAGAAGGCTGGACTGACTATAGAAGAAGAGGTGGAGAGGGTGTTCCTGATAACACAGAACTGAATGATGAGATGGAAAACAATAAGTGAGGTGTGGTTTGGAAAAGAAGAGAAACAAGGACTAAATAATTTGGAGAGAAGATCAAAGGATCATGCTTCAAACCATTCCCATGCTGATATGACAAAATAAAAACACTCCTGCAAAGGGATAGGCTTATTGGAAACTAGACAAAGTTCGTTTTTTCCCTGGTAGTTCATCAAATGAATAGGTCAGATTAGATGTGAATAAACATTTTGGCAACAGAAGGTGTTGACAAAGGCAAAGTCTTTTATTGAATCTGCTTTTTATTTTAAGCAACAATATATTGCATAGTATGTCTACATCTTATATGCTTGGACATGTGCAGTTACTCAACTCTGAACTTAGGTTTATGTTCAATGTTTCAGTGTCTCTTCTCACAGCCAGCGTAGCATTCAGCTGAAGGCAGTGATAATAAATTCCAGAGTCTTATTTTATTTATTATACCACAAAATAAAAATTATGTTTATGGATTTTGCCTGAGCTCAACTATGCTTCTTAAAAACTTTTCGTTAAAGAAGGAGTAACCCAATCACACAAAATGCTATAAAAATAAAAGTATGTATGATAGTATGCGTTATATTGCATTCAAGTCTTAAAATACAGTGCCTTTCAAACGCACAGGTTTTTTGTTAATTACTATGCATTACATCATGCATTCTCTAGGAAGGGTTCAGAATTAAGTCCTAATTTAGAGTCTAAAAAAACTAACATGTAATAGTCCAAAAGTGCTTGCCAGTATACCAGTGTATATTTTATGATAGTTTCCTAAAGGTTTGATTAGACTAAAGTTAATCCCTATTAGGCCGAGCCATTGTTCACATTGCATTCCTTGTTTTTATTGGCTGTGTTGTAAAGACTAGCGCTGCCTATTAAGGATGTTGTGGCTTTAACAGCCTAGCTGGGATTCCTGGGGGATAGAGCTGCATGGAAAGATCCTTGATTAAATAAGTGTTTTCTTCTTTTTTATAACCACATTCCTCTTCTTGTTATATCACATCTCAAGACATACCAAACTGACTGGAAATTAAAGAAAGTGGTAAATTAAGATTTTAATCATTAGCACAGTTGATGTTACAGTTCATTAACTAATTATATTTCAGTATAATATGTATGGAAATAAGATCAAATCGAATAATAGTGTTTAAGAACTCAAATTAATTCAAATAACTTAACAATGGAATCTTTTACACCTAAATGAAGCAAGGAACTATTTAGCACCCCGACCCTGAGGCACTGCAATATCTTGCAGACGCCAACATCTCTGATAAGTCTGATAGATCCCACTTAGTAAGACAACCCAAAGACGAGTGCTTTATCTTTGAATCTTGATAAAATTTAAATGTGGGCTTAAGAAGTCTGGGCCTGGTTGCCCAAAGATCCTTAAACACAAACTCATCCTAATTGGTGATAAAAACAGCACAGGCTTCTGGGCTGTTTGATCTTCATTATCAACTGAAAAAGTCAAAGTTAGGGACATAAGAACAAGATGTGAGCTTTGTCAAATAGGTCTCATTTTTTTCCTACAACTTCTACATACTTATCTTACTTGGTTGAACAGGGCTCGCGAATTAAAGACCAAAACCTATCAAAACTATTTAACCACTGATAAAAGTAATAATCACTGAGAGAAAATGTTGCAAAATATCCTACAGAGTGAATAAGAACCCATATGCCACTTTTGTTCCATTTATACACATGGAACTGAAGCTATCAGCACACATCAGAAAGGTAAAAGTCAGATTTTTCTGGCTTTTGTCTCAGTCCCTTTTCACTATTCTTGTTTAGCGAACTGTTCAGAACATCTGTATGGAACATCACCACGACTGTGATTACTTGACTTTTTTTTTATAGAAATGTGGCACTCTCCAACATTTGGGATAAGGGTGAAATAAGCTAGTATGCAACATCTTTTCCAGCACGAACCTGTCTAAAAGAGAAATGTAGAAAAGCAAAACCTGGCATATGGGCTTTGAAGCCTTAATACCAGTCTTTTCATCCTTCCCTTCCTCCTTCTAGCTGTCTGAAGCTGTGAATGATTAAGGAAATAAAAACTGCAGCCACACCGTAATGCTGCACTAAAGAAAATCTGGTTCCAATAGAGAGGCTTCCTGTGAGAGCAGGAAATAGCAGTCATTTTTGCATACATTTGCACACACATGCACACACACATCCATGGGAATCTTCGCTTTGAGCTATAGGTGTTTAGAGAAGCCACAATCAGTGTGGGTTACCTCTCAATAGATATATATATAGATAGATAGATAAACAGAGAGTGGGAGGGAGAGAGAGAGAGAGAGAGAGAGAGAGAGAGAGAGAGAGAGAGAAACGCTAACACAGTCATGGACTCTGAAGGTGTGCTGTGGTATCTGGAATCAAGATTTAACATACAATCCTTTAAGTTCTGTAAGTTTCAAGGTGGTGTCTCTGTGGATGAGACAACTTCGTCCAGTACATCCATCAGATGCTCATGTGAATTAAGATTTAGAGGAAATCGAAACTGGAGGCAAATTTGACTTCATGTTCTTCAAACCCTTTCAGAACAAATGTGTGTAGTGCATGAGGGATCGTTGTGCTGCTGCAAGAGGCCATGGTCATCAGGGAATATCCTAATGAAAGGTTATACTTGGCCTGTAGCAATATTTAGGTACATGGTATGTGCCAAAGAAACATCAACATGAATGTCTGGACCGAAGGCGTTCGAACAGAACATCACCCAAAGCATCACACTACTTCTGCCAGATTGCCTTCTTTCCGTGCATGCTGGTACCATCTTGTCCCCAGGTTAGTGACATATCTGCACCCAGCCATTCATGTGATATAAAAAGTAACCTGGCCATCTTTTTCCACTGCTCCATAGTTCTGTTATGATTTTTACATGTTTATCGTAGGTACTTCCGGAAGTGAACATGGGTCAGCATGCACACTCTGGAGTAATGCAGCTCTATACACAGAAAGCTGCCCAGTATCATTCTAACTCCATTTTATCAGAGCCAGCAATATTTTTGTTTTTGTTTACTAATTTTGCTACAGTAGCACTTCTGTGGGATTGGGATTTTGCTATTCAACAGTTGGCGTTCCTTGGTAGGTACTTAAATCTGCATATTCTAACAACCCCATTTAAACTGATCGGCTTTTACAACAAATCAGAAAGAATAAGCCGACTTTCAGCAATGCTTAACAGCAAACAGAAGATGAAGCAGATTGAAACTTTTAGATATTGTTTGTGCTTTCTCTTTCTGTTGTTAATGTATAATACATGGTTTGTGTATGAGCACTATGGTTTGACTTACACAAGTCCAGCCTTGTTATTTAGTGTTCACACCTTGTACATATGTACTACACACACTACAAATACACACCAAAACAGACAGACAGACTCCGAAATGGAGGACCAACTTAAAAGGGTGGGTGAAATAAAAAAGACACACAGGTTCAACTCAAAGGGAAGAGCTTCACCTTCACTGCCCACAGCCACATCTTAAAAACTCCACAGAAAGATCTGCTTTCATCTAACTGCAGCTCAAGTGTGTTATGGGGAACTTGTCCCGCTTTTCTCTCCAATAAATTCGAACATGCACTGAAAAACAATCTCTGAGTAGAAATCCAGATTAGAAAACCAGAAACTTGATATTTGCACCCCACATCTGTGGTTTTGAGTAGAAATCAAAAAGCAGCTTTCCTATAAGAAACATTCATATTACACTTCTACAATACAGCCAAGAACAATATAATGATTTCATAGACAGAATATGTAAAACCATTTGCTATAAATAATGGAAAAAAAGATGAATTATTAACCTCACAGATGTTTGTTAAACATTGTGGTCCTTAGTTTTAATCCCCATAGTCTTTTGGAATCTACATTTACATCTATTTTGAAATGGTTAGTCATTCTGCAGATGGTGCGGATGAAATAGCAGGCTATAGGGAGAAAACTGATTTAAGATCTAGTGCATGATTTGTTTACTCTCTTAAAAGTGATTTAAAAAATTGAATCCGCAATGAAGATAAATCATGCTTCATAAATAGTAAGAGAAACAACCAAATGAAAGAATTAAAATCCAAAAAACATGACTGAAAGTCAGCATATTTCATCACAAAGATTGTAAACTGTCTATATGAGTCCAAGGAAATTTAGATAGGAGAATACTGGAATATAGAATGTAATAAAGTAAAATCACTTAATATATTTTTAGGAAACCTTACTAAAGTGACAGTTATGTTGTTTATAACGGACATACATGGATTTTAATTATGATATCATACAAGTAACAGAATTTTCTTTTTGAGAAGATGCAAGTATGAGTGCAGGTCATGGCTGAAGTATTTTTAATTGCATGAAAATGAAGGAAATCCATATTACACTTGTTAATTTAAGTGCATATAGAATGTAAGCATTTTCTCCCCCATTTATTTACTTATTTATTTCATATTAAGTTTAAGTATAACATTCCTTCTTTTTCTCTTTTTATTTAACTTATATTAGTTACTTCTTTGACTTCTTCATATGGATTGTCAACTTTTACTCATTGATTAATTTAATTTTATACTATATTTAATCTTTTTTATCTTAATTATCTTCTATTTTAAATTATATTGATTTGGGTCTTAATTCTATATGAATCGCTGTTGTTGTTTTTTTTTTTACCTTTTCATGTTCAGTGTAACGTGTTCTAATTATTTTATTTTTATTATTATTATTATTAATATTATTATTTAAACTTGATGTACAGTATAACGAGCAGTTGAGTGTAATAGACTTTCCAGAAGTATGATCGGTATTATTAAAAAAAATGTTGACAAATTAAATTAATTCCATGCAAACAGAAATATGTGGAACAGCAGCCAAGGATAAAGAAAACAAAAACATTTCCAATTCTTAATCTTTAAGAGATGTAAAAAATAAATAAAAAAATGGCCCTTCATGGAGTTTAACTAATAAAAAAGAAACAATCAAGGTGGACATGTCATTTCTAATGCAAAACCACACTTTTTTGACCTACGTATGTGGACACCTGACCATCACTCTCACAGTTTTCGAGCAACCAAATGTCACCACAAGGTCAAAACTATCAGATATTCCAATCCTTGTTGAAACATTTGATCAACCCCAAAAGAAAATGGCCACCCATATGTGAACACGCATACACATACACTCTGCCAGACGACTGCAGTTACATAGCACAGGAATGCTAGCATGGAGTATTCTTTAGCTGAGGCCTAACTAATCCCACCTGTGAAAAGTACTGCGTCTCTCCAGAAGACTGCCAGAAATATGAGCAATGGGGGACAAAGGCAGAATGAGCACTGGAGGAAGAGAGAGGGAAAGATGGAAGACAAAAAGAGGGCTGAATTCAAATGCTGGACCAAGGTGTTTATATGAACACAACTAAACCAGAGTACTGAATCGTACATTAAAATACAGAACATTAAGTTGTATAGAGGAGAAGATCTGTTTTCCCTGCCTCTGTCACTCTATTGAGAGGGACAGAAAGTATGAATCAGAAGAAGAGCGAGCGTTCCAAGCATTTTAGCTGGTTGTCATACCCCTCTAGTAACCCAAACCAGGGTGTTTCAAAGTGCACTTTAATGGCCTTTGGGTAAAAAAGACCTCAGCCTCTGACACTGCACACTGAAGGGGGTGTAAAGACACACACACTTCCCCTCCTCCTCCACAATTTAGGCAACTGCGACGCATTACTTCATCGGGCGTGACCTCTTTCCCCATCTCCCTTTCACAAGCATCAGCACAACTTTGCCTCTTGTTTTATTGCAGGCTTTTTTAATATGGAGAACAGCTCAACACCCCCCCCAGAAAATAAATAAATAAATAAATAAAAAGTTCCCCAGAACATTTCTGCCTCTGCGGTTAAAATTCGCTAAAGTTTGCTGTAAGTTCCTTAAACAAAATGAGTGAAATTACACGAAGGTGACTGAAGAGGGGTCTGTGTGGGTGGGTGTACAGTTACTAAATGCTCTAAGCCCCCCAGGATAAACGCAGGATCACTTAAGCCTGGACTGATTTAGGTCTAGACTGTGGCTCCACAAACACACACACACACACACACACATGCACACGCACACACATTTACCAAGTTTTGTTCTAGAATTTAAATACTTTTACACTAACCCCTTTAGCTTTTTTAATCCTTTTAGCAGAAGGTTGGTTCTGTAATGTATAAAGCTTTCTGTAAAATAAGCTAAAATAGAAAACTGGCAATTTCTACAAGTATTGCATCATGAAAACTGCATAAATAAACTATTACACACACAACCCAAAGTATATTGGCTGCACAAATAGCAGTGACTTCTGCATTTTTATATTATACTGAAGGACGAAAACAATCAAGAGAAACAAATAATAAATTTATAATATTCTATACCACTTTATTCTGTATTCAGGGTTGTAGGGACCTGGAGCAGGTCCCTACAACTGAATCTCAGAAGACTTAGGGCATGAGGGGGGATACACCCTGGACAGGGTGCCAATCCATCGCAGGGCACACACACACACACACGTACACTCACTCACACAATACAGGCAATTTGGGAATGCCAATTAGCCTAAACTGCAGGTCATTAGACTGTGGGAGGAAACCAGAGTACCCGGAGGAAACCCACCAAGCACGGGGAGAACATGCAAACTCCACACACACAGAGACGGACCCTGGAGGTGTAAGGCGACAGTGCTAACCACTACACCAACGCGCCGCCCTAAAATGTGTGACGTATCCATTAAAATAGAATTGATTAGAATCACTTATGGGTGGTACTAAAGCAGAGATAAAAAGATTCCGTCAAACATATTTGTAAGCAGCAGCAGTACTCACTTTGAACCGTAGATCCCTGAATGGCTGGAAAATAATGTAGTAACTGGTTGCCAGGTTTATGAATGAACTACGGAAAGAGCTGATTTGCCGGTGGCCTTGCACTAGCTTATACAGTTCCAGACACATGAGGCCTGATGCTGCTGCTGTGGTTGTGGCGATAGCGGGAATAATCCGACCAGCAATGAGTTTGCTCTGTACAAGAAAAAATCAAATGGAAGCACTATTATAAATGTCTGTGAATAGTTAGACAGTATTGCTGCTTTTGCTATATTGATATACAAGGAAAAGTCAAAAATGATCTGCACTCATGTCATAATAAAATTTCTGTTGGTCTTATCAGCACTTATCATCACTTCATCACTTTCCGTTCACAGAAGCGTTCAAGTATCTGCAAACAAATATGGACCGATACTCTAAGGTAGGTGAAACATCCTCAAGTATTGGAACATTATCAGATAAAAGATTTAACAATCAACAGTGCTCGTTAAAATGAGATGCTTATTGAAGAGCTGAAGCCTAAACTTTGGATTAAACGCAGTAGACTACTATCCAAGGGTGTTGTTATCTTGCATGGCAATGCACATCCACACACTGTCAAAACCCTCTATAAAAACTTAATTTTGAGGTGTTAAAGCATTCTCCTCCGTATATACCTGTTTGGTCCCATAAAAGCAGCCCTACAAGGACAAAGATTCATTTCTGATGAAGAAGTGAGGACAGCGGTGCATTCGTGGCTCACAAACTCTAAAGACCTAAAACATTCTTTAATACGAACATACGAAAGCACGTTGACGGATGAAAACTTATTTTACAGCAAGAGTGCAGATCATTTTTGACTCACACACACACACTAACTGGAATTAACACTAGTTTCCTACCTTGTGCCGATCTGCTGCTGGGATATCATAATTCTCTGCCCTCAGGTTAGACGCTGCCACTATAAAGTCCATGTGGAAATTACTGTCATCATCCTAAAACAGATTTAACACTGAGCTGTAAACAACATTCCTTACTCAATGTGCAATAACAGATCAGTTAGCACAAGCAACACACTGGCAGGTGTGAGTCAAATCATTCGCAGAATTTTTGTGGCATGAACAGGTCTTATTTTCTTTTTATTTAATAGTTTAATATATGGTACAGATTCCGCCATCTGTTTTTTGAAACCCAAAGTTGTCTCTACAGCAGCTGTTCTTGAGTCTCCTCCAGAAAGAAGGTAAACCATGATAATTATCTATTTGCATGAAGGAGAAACGACTCTTGTTTACTTGTTCCTGCTTCAAGACGGACGATGTGTCAGGTTTAAAACCTCTGACTTATTCACTGGAGCTTCTATTGTATCCCAAATTGAATTTTCGCTGTGAGGTGACATTGTACATGAGGTCATACTTGAAGCACGCTGACTCTTCAAAAGGCCTCTGTGACCCGAGGGGACATGAGGGGGTGAACTTTGGCAACCTTCAATCTTTGTCATCATATTGGCTCTAAGGCACATTGACTAGGATGACATACAGTTTAATAGTGTGTTTATAATTACACAATTACATGTAACACTGTGTCACCTTCATTTGGTTGACATTAAAGTTCGACTCGGAATATAATTCATATTTAATATCCAAGTATTTAACATTTGAATTGTATTTTAAATTGTACTTTGGCAATAGATTAATCAATGCGTGTGTATGTGTGTGTGTAGAACATTGGAACTCAAACCTGACCCCCACTTCAGCGGTGACACACTCCTTGGCTGTTCATATAATATACCTGACTGAGGCTTTCTGGCACATTCCACAAGCATCGAATTGCTAGATTAGGCTACCTCATCAGCACACTCATTACACCACTCATCCCAGTCTCTCACATGACTGAGCACAAAGCCTAATCAGACTACAAGTTTAATACTGCATGACGTCTGTGCATACATATTCTTCTTTGAATGACATGTTTGCATGATGAATGTTTACATACTCCTAAATCGAAATTCATTAAAATCCCAGATACCAGTGCTATACATGTTCCCATGTCTCAAAAATCTCTGGCCATAAGTATTTGTGATCATGGTTGGGCCTGTTTTTTACTGAGCGAATGCCTCACACATTCGTACCATGATCCTGAGCCAGGAACCGAAGCTTTTCATGTTTCGTGTTTTTCTCTCTAGGAAGGCTCCTTGTGAAAACTGTCCAGCACAAGGGTGGAGTTTTGCCTTAACACTGAACTCTACTGTTCTCTGTGCTCCATTTAGCTTGTTAGGGATGGCGTTGGATAAGGATCAGTGCTCACTTCCATGTAGGGCAGAAGAGTCCGGCACTTAAGGAGCACAGATTTGTTCTTCTGTTAGACCTCCTACCTGGGGATGGTCGCCAATGTGTCTGACTCAGAGGCAGAGCACAGAAGCGTTTATGTATTAAATCTGCACATGTACACACACACACACACACACACACACACACACACACAGATCAACACTACCTTTTCAAATTCTAGTGGAAACATCTGAAACTTTTGGCTGGCTGGCTGGAGGCTTGACAGTTTCTGCTTTAGCTCATCCAGCCTGGCTTTGTCTGAGAGAAACAGATAGAGAAGTTAAAGAAACATTCTGTACTCAGTGTTTACACTGATCTAACCTGGTTCCACTCATAAGGACTGTGACGGTTAAGCTTAACAAAAGCAAAAACAATACACTGTCCATCCTTTAAGTCTGCATTTGGAAGACATCTACTGTATCTCAGATCCAACCATCCTGCTTGCTCACCATCATCCTTTCTCTCTTCCATGTTTTCTTTCAGTTCCTCGTCCATCACCGCAATCGTCACGCTGGATTTTGGGTGGAAGACAGGCACATGCACGCCTTTTAGGATCTTCATCATGTCGTCACGGTCTGCTGATCCCTTGATCCCATAAATCTGCCCGTATAGGTTAGCGGAGGCCACAATAAAATCCATATGGGTGGTCTAGAAGGTAAGAGAGCAAGACTCTTCACATAAATCTTCAATAAACTTTTCACAGCACGAACGACAGCCACAAACTAAAAAATTATGTTCCAGTGGGGAAAGCAAAACAATTCAATCAGAGTATGATACTAAGCAGGTTGGATTCTGCATCTGATATACTTTAAAAAAAGTAAAAAAAAATTGATTACAGCAGAACATTCATTTTATATCTGACTAATGTACAGTACTGTTACGCTCGAAGAGTCTCTAGCCAACCCTCATTTCTTGATATTTTGCTTGTATTTTTAATGTAGGTTTGAGGAATAGTTCTCCAGGCTTGTTAAAGGACTTTTTTGGGTTTCATCTTTGGCATGTTTTTATCTCTTATTTTCAGTCCAGTCCCTATACCGTTTTAGACAAATGTTTTTTGTTACACAGTCACACAGTGACTTATGTCTCATTCACACATAAAAAAAACCATCTAACTTAAGGCACGAGCATTAAGAGAGAAACAGGTGCAGATGACAGACGAGAGGGAAAATGAGGCTGCTGATCGGGTTGTTACATATACATTATATTTTTAAATTGTATCTTTAGGCAATTAGCAGCCTGGGAGGAAATTAAGACATTTCCTCCCATTTCTTTCATTTAATCTACATAAGTAAATGTAATTTAGTGGTTTAGTAATTCATTGTCGCCTTGTACCTCCATATCCATGGAATTGGCATTTTCTCCCCATTCTTGGTGGGTTTCCTCTGGGTTCCTCCCCCCCCCAATGCTTTCCCAAATTGCCCATAGTGTGTGAGTGTTGACTAAAGGTAATAACACAGTTGTACAAAATGGCAACAAATACAGTGGCCACCATTGGCCTCTAATGGTTGCCATTGGACTACAGAGGTTCCTAGATAAATGAATGGATGGTTGGATGAAAAATTAAGAGGTGGCTCAAGACAGGACTGTATAATACAGCTTAATAGTGAAAAAAAAGTTTTTAGGCATAATTTTGAAAAGTGATGTCCTCCCCTTTGCCTTTAAACCTGTCTCTACTTTGTATCATATGAGTAGCTCTAATATTGCTTTAATGAATTGAACTTTACTATTTTATACAGTTTATGTTTTCGAAATAGTTTTCTTTATAACTTTACACATTATTTACATTATGCTTACTGGCTTGTTTCAGGACAAACCCAGATATATTTTTCCCCTAAAAGAAAAACAAATCCAACTCAAAACTGGTCATATCACAAACAGAGATATCTATAATAGGTTCTAAAGAAATACCACGAGAAAACTTTTCCCCATAATTAACAGGTATTAGACATTAGTTTCAGTTCCCAGCCTACTTCTATAGAATGCAAATTGTATTAGTGGTAAAAAAAAAAAAAAACCCTGATAACACTGACAAACAGACAAAAGGTCATTAAATGATAATGATGACCTCAGTATGGATAAAATGGCTGTTTAAAACAAAGCTAAAAAGTACAGAGATGTCTACAAATTAACTGTGGGTTACAGCATGGAATTTTGAATGTACTTTTTCAAGTTATCAGGTAATAGAAAGATAGATATTTTGTTCCTCTTCTCCGGGGACGTGTCCCAGTCCCCAGATGCTGGACAAACAGTGCTCACACTTACATTGGTTGGGTCAAACTTCAAGGGATGAGGACATCTTTTAGCTCCCATCCAAAAAGGTAGATTGGAGCTAGTAACCTAAAAAAAAGACAAGTTAGACAATTGTAAAGGAGATTGTCAGGTAATAATTTCAGGTAACCCATACATTTTCCTTTTTACTTATCCTGTGTAGGGTTGTAGAGGGCTGGAGCCTATCCCAGGGCACAAGGTAGGTACACCCTGGATGGGGTACCAGCAGGCACATACACACTAACACACCCAATCATACACTTAGGGAGAACTGGAAATGTCAGCCTATATTGCATGTCTTTGGACTATGTGGAAAAACCGGAGGAAACCCAGCAAGCACAGGAAGATCATAAAAGCTCTACACACACAGACCAGGGGGGAGATTCAGCACCTATCCATGGAGGTGTAAGGGAACAACGCTAACCTCTATCCACTGTGCATGCCACCACACTAACCATTAATAATAAATAAAAACTTAAATGTGTCAAGAATAAAATCAGACTTGAATGTAAATGGAGATATAGACAGAGCCTGCAGCCTCAACGGAGACTATTCGTCTGCAAAGCTCTTGTCTTCACACACCTTTTGCTCAGGCCCTATAATGATTTTATCAGGTTTGTGTGTCTCTGTGTTCGAGTGTTTAACACAATTTGTCCTGTGATAAAAGAACAGAGAGGGTCTGTTTAGAGAAGCGAGAGTCAGTTGCTGTGGATCCCTTTGATCTGACATTGTCTCAGCTGAAAGTTCAGTGCTGAGGCCGATCCATTCAACATCAGACACAGCAGTGAACTCATCAGCACTCTGTTGCCTCCTTAGGGTCACAGATTTGACTTTTTTTTTTTTTTAATAGGTGTGGCAATTAAACATATTTTCCTAAGTTTGTATTGTTTTAGCACCATCACAGTGTACTGAATGGGTTTTAATCCAATCCTAAAGTAAATAATGATTTAACCTATTATTATATTTAAAATGTGTTCTGTTGTGGCAGATTAAGGATTAAAGTTAGGTAGATACTGAAATAACAATACAAGGGTCTGTTAATTGTATTTAACAGTTGAAGTGGTCCCGAGCTTCAAAAAAGATTCAGATTCACTTGATTAAACTTGGTCTTAATTGGGGACAAAACAATCAGCACCAATCACAAATGAACAAATTGTACTTAAGACCAGAAACCAAATGTCTGCAAAAAAAATCAACCTTTCCTAACATCCCTGCAGGTCTAAAGCTTATTACAGGGGTACATGCTCTTGTAGCCATAAGTTTAGGTACATTTAATTTAAGAAAACCTGCACACAATTTTATAAACACATCACTGTTTGCAACCATCTTTATGTTTTGTGATGATGGTGATGTGTTTTGTCCCTTTAATGACTTTCATATGTTAAGCTGTACTGTATTTTGATTTCCAAACCTAACTGCTGTTTTTAAATGCATGTAGTATTACATCAAAAAGGATTTATATTGATCTCTGGTATATTGAGATCAATATAAATGATCTAGATGGTATATTTTCTGTTGCATTAGAAGACAACATTTTTATAAAAACTGCAGCAAGATAGTGAACGTTTCTGAGCAGATATGCTGCTAAATCTGACATCTGATATACAAATCTATGTCCATAAATAGACAGCACTGTATGATGTAACTCATGATGTAATACTATTACAAATCACTAAAGGAACTGTCACTACAACTTCTCTATTCAATTCACTTATGTACATAGTCACAATTTACTTATTTGCTAATCACATATGAGCATTGACGATGCAGATTTGTTTGAAGTGGGCTGCAGGCCAGACCATCTTCCTCAAAATGTGGTCAGAATAATGATATCTAGTTATAAACTGAGAGTTGCCGAAACCGCCACAAGCCTACTGTTGTAAGTTTTCAGTTATGATAAGAAGAGAGGCGGAGCGAGCGAGCGCAAATTAATAATCTAAGCAATTGTCAGGTTTTTGCTTTATTCCCCATGTTTTTATCATGACCCAACTATATCTCTTATTGTGTGCAGAATTGAAAAAATGGACACTACACATGCTTTACATAAAATGAAAATAAATAAATAAATGAATTTATTCATTTCATATGGAGGCACGGTGGCTGAGTGGTTAGCACTGTTGCCTTGCACCAGTGTCCTGGTTTGATTCCCACCACGGTCTCTGTATGCATGAAGTTTGCATGTTTTCCCCTTGCTTGCTGGGTTTCCTCCGGGTACTCCGGTTTTCTCCCACAGTACAAAGACATGCAAATTAGGCTAACTGGAATTTCCTAATTGTCAGTAGTGTGTGAATGAGCATGTGAGTGTGTATGTACAGTGAAGCCTGAAATTATTTATACCCCTGGCAAATCCTGACATAAAGTTACTTTTATTCAACCAACAAGTTTTTTTTGACCGGAAATCACACAAACAAAGAACACCGTCCCCACTGTCAAACATGGTGGTGGGAACCTGGCGGTTTGAGGGTGTTTTTTAGCCGGTGGACCAGGGAACCTAATCACAGTAAACAGCACCATAAAAAAAGGAGCAATACATCAAAATTCTCAACTTCAACATCAGGCAGTCTGCAGAGAAACTTGGCTTTGGGCACCAGTGGACATTTCAGCAGGACAATGACCCAAAACACACAGCAAAAGTAGTAAAGTAGTGGTTAGCAGACAAAAACACTAATCTTTTGCAGTGGCCCAGTCAGAGTCCTGACTTAAATCCAACTAAGAATCTGTGGAGGGAGCTAAAGATCAGGGTGACCCTCCAACCTGAGACCCTCCAACCTGAAAGAATTAGAGCTCATTGCTAAAGATGAATGGACAAAAATACCATAGAAGACATTGAAAAATCTGGTCAGCAATTATAGAAAGTGTTTGATTGCTGTAATAGCCAATAAAGGCCTTTATATTGATTATTGAGAAGGGTATGAATAATTTTGGACATGCCACTTAAAAAAAAAATGTAAATAAAACTTGAGAAATATATATATATTTTTTTCTATTTCAGTCCAAAAAAAAATTTTGCTGGTTGAATAAAAGTAACTTTAACTCAGACTCTGTCAAGGGTTTGAATAATTTCAGGCTTGACTGTATGTGTGTACCCTGCAATGGGTTGGCACCTCGTCCAGGGTGTGCCCCGCCTTATTTCCTGGGATAGGCCCCAGACCCCCCGTGACCCTGTGTACATGATGAAGTGGTATAGACGATGAGTGACTTTCTCATATTATTGTTTCAGAAACTCCATTTCTTAACTAGCATTACCTAAAATTCCTACTCCTGAATGTAAGTATAAGGTAGCTGGACCTGCAGGTGAGCTTCATTTACTGGTATTACCGAGTTTGTGTTCATTGTACAGCCCACAGCGCCCTCTGCAGGTTTCACATTAAACTGAATCCTCTGAACCACAGCTGTAGAAATCCAGGTCTGGAGAGAATATATCCAGCACAGTTTGATGATTCTTTCGCTCAAACACAGCTGATTCAACTAACCTGTTAATTACCAGGTCCAGTGGGTGTGTTTAAGTGTTGGTAAATTACAAACTATGAACTTTATTTAAACACATCTGTCTTAAACCGAGAACTGTAAATTGTCATCGACTTAATATACCTCAATAGTACTCACATATACATACGCTCAACATGCTTTACTTATTTGCAGTTGTGTGTGTGTGTGTATGTGTGTGTGCTGAATACATGGTCAGGCGGGAAGCAGTGGAGCAGCTGTGCGATGTCGCTGTTGTAAAAGTTCTCCCACTGCAAACGAGCCCAGGCCACACAATCCTTCCAGTCATGCGGTCTGTCCTTGAGACTTCTATACACTGCCTCCACCACCTCGACGGCCTCAGCCTCGCCTCGGCCAATGGTACGAGCCCAAAATTCAGCATCGCTGTCAGGAAAAACGGTGTCAAATATTACAGGAGGAAATATAATAGCAATATGTGAGATCAGGCCTGGTTTTCAATAACAATACAGAAGTACAGTATACGAGTTCAAGACTAGGATTAGATATTAATTTTTAAGATTGTGACATGCTTATTCCAGGACTCTGATTAGCAGTTTGTTTACACGTTTTACTTTATAGTATACAGTTGTAGAAGAGTAGTGATTTATATTCCCAGTAGAGGATGGCTTTCCTTTTGAGTCTGGTTTCTTCCTCATGTCACCTCAACAGTCAGTTCTTCCTGGCATGTACAGTATGCTCTAAATCTACATCCTGATTTCTGTAAAGCTGTTTTGTGACAATATCCATTGTTTAAAGTAATATAAACATAAAATTAAATTAAAAGTGAATTAAACTGCAAACACACTCAGATTACTATTGTGAGCTAAAAAAACCAACTGTCCACTAAAGGAATGCATAGATTCTTGCCATACACTAGTCAATGTAAGACTTTAAGTGAGTTGACAAGCAGGCTTTGACATTTAAAACAGACTTTGACATAAATCATGGAGCCAGTTAACAGGAAGTAGTTGGTTTTAAGGGAAACACACTGCAGCATTCATGTTGCATTATCTGCATGCACCATGAGCCACCTCTTCCTGTGCAAGTGTGTGCACTCCTTCCTTGCTAAACTTCCCTCTCGTTTTGGTAAAGTGAGAACAGAAAGAAGATCTGGATTGTGTTAATATTTACCACAGGAAGTCAGGAAACAGGTTTAACTCAAGCTAAGGGTTTCATCAAGATATCTCTGTGTGTGGTGGCCATACGTGTGTGTGTGTGTGTGGTTTTTGTCATTTCTTACCGGTGTATCTACGTTTTTTTTCTAAGCCAAAACTCGTAAAAAAATATATAGCTGGAGTCACATATAGTTTTATTCACAACATTACCAAAAATAACATTAATACATACGTGCATAGGAATGTGTAGGTGAGATGTGTGAGAATGATGGCAATTTCTCTAGAAAACGTCTAGACATTTCTGTTAGTTGGTTTGTTTTTTGACAACATACCTGAGATACTGGTTCACATTTTCTGGTGCGTGCTTGAAAAGGCTCTCAAACTGCTCTCTGGCCCACTGAAATAACAGTTTGTCAATATAAATGACATCATATTATATGTCATAAGGGCTACATGTAGCATGTGCAATTTAAGGTATAAAACATAATGATGTGTGCTACAATAATAGAGTAATTGAGTGATGTGATATGGACTGGCACAAAGCAAGGTTTTTTATTTAGCAAGGGTTTTATTCCTGTTATAGCACACCAAACTGTTTTTTTTATTAATAGAGAATAGCAAATTATAAATTTCAAAAGTTTATATTGAAGTGTTAAGTTATGGAATATATGTAAAACAACTTAGTTCCTGCTATCACATTATTATAGTATTATAGTAGCTATAACCTGCCACTAACTCACCAGTTTCTTTTTTTTCTCTCTTTAAGGCAATAATAATAATAATAATAATAGTATTATCTAGAGGCAATTCTTGCAGAAATTGTGAAATAGGGACACGTGGATGCATTGATTTTCCAGTAAAAACATGTGTGCATGTATGTTGCCTTCATCTATCTTTATCTATCCTGAATCAGTAAGTGTGTGTGCGAGAGAAGAGGGTGTGGTTTGCTTAGGAACACATGTCAGTGCACAGCTGACTGGGTTATGCTTCTGAGTCACGCCTATGCTATGCTTATAATGTTGTGAGCATTTATATTTTTGCGCTGGTGTGTCACAACAACAATTACAATTACACTTGCATTACAAACTGCTAGCTTTCAGTGGGCTTCCTATGTCACTGTGCTGAGGCTCTTCACCACTGTTTGGTGAGTCTTCAGGTGTACTACAATCAGGGTTAGATTCAGAGCTAATAGATGTTGAACCACAGTTACTACAATGCAGAAACGAGAGAAGATGAAAGATGCAAAGAGAAACCAGAAATGTGATACTAGATACCCTTGACATGTAGTTACACTTCTTGGGAGGTGCACGTCAGGCTACACCTTAGGGTACATGGCTACATGAGAGCTATGGCGTAGACTTCGAAGCATGAATCTGCCCTTTTACACAGGCAATGTAATTTGATCTCTTGCACTCAAAAGACAGTGTTAATTATTTGTTGGATATCTTGTGAACCATTAGTCCTACAGCAGTCATCATTTGACTTGTTTTAAAAGCTGGGTTCAGGTTGGCAGTTTTTCCAAAATGATTCAGCAGGCTTTTTTTTTTTTTTCCCTTGAAAATCAATCAGCATGCAAAATGAATGAGTCCTATGGAAAAATCAGGCATGTCCAAAACAAACCTGTCAACATTTTGACCAATCTTCTCCATTTAAAGTTTAAACAGACCTAAATATCTTTCTCTCTGATTTGATTTAAGTTTAGAATCATTTTCATTTAAGGGACTTTGGTGCAAGCTTTAGAATGAGATTTTAAAAAGCCTACTTATGTTTTATATTTTTCCAGAATAATTAACATTTTTGAGCGATTTGATTTGATGTGTCTTGTTTTCCGATTAGACCCAAAACCCCAAGTTGGTTCCACTTGGGAGCAAAGCGGCTTGGCATGGGCCCCAAACAAATCCTGATGACTCATCTGTGGTTGATATTCCATATCACTTGTGGGACCTGGATTGGGACCCATTGGATAAACATTATGATATAAGTTTCATGGGAGTTCATGCAAAAACGTTCCAGTCCTGAATCGTAAAAATGGAAATTTAGGAAGATTTTTTTTGATTCCTTAGAAAAATAATAGCAAAACATTCCCCCAAAAGCAGACCAATCACTCCACCAATACAGACTGTTTTTTGTTGTTGTTGTTTCTGCTCTAAAAAGTGCACCCCCATGGGCATCCTACTAATTTAAAAAACCATCAGCTTGTCACATTATGGAGAAACTGGTGAGCTTAGAATGTTCTGTCCTGCAGACTTTCTATTGGCTGGTTACTTATAGACTTTTAAAAGCACTGTAAACACCTTCCATAACTGTTAAATAAATATCTCTTTATATATCTACTCTTCCATTTTCCGTACAGCTCATCCTACATAGGGTTGTGGGGGCCCGGTCCCTATCCCGGGGAAACCCAGGGACCAATCAAACACCACGAGCAAACTGGAAACACCATCAACCTACATCACATATCTCTGGACTGTGGAGGAAACTTGAATATCTAGGAAAATAACCCAAGCATGAGAACTTGCTTTAGAGATGCGCTCTTCAAGCTTTAACATATTAGTGATTATACACGGCTTTGTTAATCACATATTTTAAAATGTGTTTATTTGTCTATGAGCATGAGATGATAGAGGATTAATTACAAAAAGTCTTGTGATTTTGACATTAAGAACTTGCTGATATAAACCTGCAATTTGCCTTGCAGCCGGTGCTGTTGTCAGAATTGAAGAAAAGTAACGAGCACCTGCTGACCAATTAGTTTCGAGATTTCAGTAGAGCCGTGGCTCAGTGACACCTTGCCGTATGGTGTGGAGGATTAAAATTAAAGTCAAACTTGACAGTAAATTCTGACAGATCTGACAGATGACTCATTTCAGCCATGTCTCAACAGAGACATGCAATCCAAACTTAACCTGTTCTCTTTCCTATACACTCAGCTAAACAGTGTTGTGTGGGTGTGTATTACAATAATTTAATGTGGGAGCTTTACCTGCAGAGTGTGTTCAATGCGATGTGGGAAGTGCTTCAGTGTGCACAGTGGAATAGCTGTCTGTTCTGAAGACCCTGCTGGTCCATAGGATTCAGTCAGGTGAGGAACCACGACCAGAGTATGACCTTTACCACCCAGAGTCCCGCCCTCTAACATGGGTTTTTGGTACTGCACGCAGCACCCATCCAAATACACTCCTTAAAATAGACAAACACAGGGTTAGTAATCAGTACCAAACTCATATAGAGAACTGTCAGCAGAAGCCAGTAGATGCATTTGATGGTAAATATAAGATGGACAACAATCTGATCCTGTCAGATGCATTTTGGAAGTAAAATGATATACATGCAGTGGTGCATTATTCATCATTATGTGTTATGCTAAATGCCATTGCCATACAGCTGCCCATTTAGTTAGCACTGATTTATTCATTGTAAATGAAGCAGGAGTTGGCAAAGACTCCCTTATTATGATCTCACTTACATACTTAATTACTTACTGAGCCTAGTGCACAGATCATATCCTTTCATAATAGCAAGACCAATTTGTTCCTCCTAATACACACAGATGCAGTGCTTCTCTACAACAGTGCTGGTGCTATAATTACTCACTGGCTTCCAAATTGTCCAGAGCTGCTGCTACTCCATCCAGGCTATTGTAGAACTGGTGTGTATAAATCCCCTCGGTCTCCTGACACACACGGTTCTGATCAGATGTGATATTCATGCTGGGATTTATTTTACGCACGGCCTCAGCTGCTACCTCTGATTTCAGTTTCTGTATGGCAAGGAGAAAAAAGAGAAAAAATATATATTATTTAGAGTATTGTTTCTTAGTGCAGCTGGTGTAAATATAAGCCTACATCTTATAAAGACTAATAAATGAATAGGATATCATGACTGTACCTCATTGTGATTTTTGATAAAAAGCTCATTATATGATTAACTAATGCAACAACACCATACTGTAAATGTATTGTGGTTAGATTGTACTTTATGCAATTCTTGTATAGAACACAATAAAATCCTTTCCTTATTTTCTTACCCCAATATCCTCTGATCTAAACAGGAATTGACGATTCAGGTTGGACCTCTCAATGGAATCCATGTCTGTCACTGTGATGTGCCCGCCCTCTCCAGCACCAAGACCAATCAGGGCAAAGTTTTTCAGAAGCTCACAGCCAATGGCACCAGCACCCACCTGATTTTACACAAGTGTTTTGGTTTAAATGAATATTAAAATCAAAGTACAGTGTCCAGCCAAATAAGATAAAACATATCATTCAAAACACCTTTCTTTTTGTAAGAGATGAAAAAGAAGGCATGATTTATTCTTCTAATGTATACAAAGCATTCTTTAGTCTAAATGTAATCTTCAGTGTAAATAATGAGGTTCAGTCAAAATATCAAAAATAACAATTTGATATTAAAAGTTGTTAAGTAATGAAATCTGGAATTAATTTATTCTTATGCTTATCGATACATACTTTTTGTTTATATTTGTCTGTACATTAAATGTGTAAATTTGAAGGAGAAAATTACAAAATAAGCATAGTTGTTATCCTGACTGCAAACATGCATTACACTAAACCTATACTGGGTACAAACATACTGTTTGGTTTAAAAAATATTTTAAAAACATTTAATTAATTTGTCTACAGAGTTCCACACTAACTATGTTTCCATCTAGCAAAATATATTATAGGATATAATTGTCCATATTCAGGGAAGAGCTATACTGTAGCTATATACTGTAAAGTGAAAATGTATTAAATGTTTTGTAAAATGTTATTGAGTGTTTACTTTTGTAAGTAAAAAAATTATATCAAATAATAAAGATACATTAATTAATTTATTCCTAGTGCTGCTTTCATTTAATTTGAACTTAAAAGTCCTACAAGGTATTTAATGCAATCATATTACATTACATTTACAGTATTTCGCCGACACCCCTATCCAGAGTGACTTTTTTTATATTATTATACAGCTAAGCATTTAAGGGTTAAGGGTCTTCATCAAGGGCCCAACAGGGTAAACTTGGTGGTGGGGTTTAAACCTGGGGCCTTTCAAACCCTAGACCAATACGTTAACAACTGAGCCACCTCAGCCACAGTCTGCTTTAAATTCCTGAGCAAGGAGTGTTTAACTGGAGTATTCTGTATGCTAAATGTTCAACAGGAAATGCACTCTTGACTACATTATTGTAGCTTGAGTTGCTTCCTGCAATGATCCGTAACCCAAGATCAGCTTCCTGTAACCTAATTCCTCTTCAGTTGTTTTTTTCCACATTATCCTCATAAACTGTACTTTAAACAAGTTAAATGTTGAAGGTAAGTGTTGCTTTCTTTTGGTGAAAAAGAAGAACAAAGTATACCAGAAAGTATCTCTGTTTCTTTAATTTCTCCTGGAAATCATAGCCGAACACAGCAATCTGTCCATCATAGCGACTGTTTCTCTGTGAAGGAAATAATATCACCACTGATTAAAAACAACAACAACAAAAAAACACAGGCCACATTTTATTAAAACCCTTACAGAAAACTGACCTGTTTCAAACATTTCACATGTAATACATGTTCTATTTTCACACGATTCATCTGTGTTCATATGAGCACAGTAGCACATGCTGTATAACTTTATTTAGTACATGATGTTAAAAGTTCACTTGATAAATTTCAGAACTTCAGATTCATCTTCATCTGTTTCACACGTCCATTGGGAGCTGATCACAATAGATTACTGTGGTATATCAGGCCTCAGCAGTGTGAATTAGAAAGTGAACTATTGCTTACTGGAGCACAGGCTTCTTCTGTCAGGCCTCTATTACTGTCCTCCTGCTCAGGGAGGCACTCCAGGGCATCAAAGTAGAGCCACTGATGTAGCGGAGTGAACTTACCGCTGCAAGCCTGTAAATATTCATAGTCAACATTACTAGTTTTCAAAACAACAAGGTAAATAAAATGAAATAAAAATTGCATTTTACAAAACTGCATTTTAGTTAAAATGAACAAGCAACCTTTACAGATACCATTCTTCTTACAGTGTACTTGGTTGCCTTGAGCTTTCTTACCTTCATCACCTCTTGTGCAGCCAGTCCTCCAATGAAAGCATTGATGGGAGCCAAATCGCCCCGGGCACAAAGAGACAGCTTCTCCACGACTCGGTCATCAAACTCGTCAAATTGTGCAGCTGCACTGAGCTGCCTTGCCATGGCAATCAGTATCTCGGCATCCGCCTGGTTAGAAGAATGACACAATAAAATAAGATGCTAAGACTGATATAGCTGCAGTTTTATCCCCTATAGCTTCTTAAATATAAAATAACCTATTATATTCAACACATTTTGGAAATTATTGTCATACTAAAATGCAACTGGCATAAGCTTACATCAGTGATAATCAATTTATTTATAGAAGCGATACTTTACTGTCTCCAAGATTTCCAAACATATTTTTATATTTAGGACACACACACACACACACACACACACACACACACACACATTATTCGGGAGATTTTTCAGTGTTGGAGCAGCTACTTAATCCTAGATTTTTGGCTGGACACAATACACATTATTATTTCTATTTTTTTTCTATGTGAAGAAAATGTTTTTTTTTTTATTAGTAGAATTAATGACAACTAATATACATAATTTGAAATAAAAGTGCAATAAATCATCTAAATAAAAAAGTTTTTTTTTTTTTTTAAGTTTAAGGACAGTGCCAACATAAACCATATCAGTCACACCAATGCAGAAATGCGTAGACTCTCAAAGTCATTTCAAGAATGAAAGTGAAAGTTTAAAAGCTAAAATAATATTTTTTTAAATAAAATTCTAAATTGGCAGCATGGTGGCTTAGTGGTTAGCACTGTTGCCTGTATCTCCAGGGACCGGGTTTGGTTCCTGGCCAGGTTTGATTCCCGTCTCTGTGTGCATGGAGTTTTCATGTTCTCCCTGTGCCCCGGGTTTCCTCTGGGTACTCCGGTTTCCTTCAAAGATAGAGTTCCCAAATTGCCTGTGGTGTGTAAATGAGTGTGTGTGCCCGTGCCCTGCAATGTATTGTCCAGGGTGCTCCCTGCCTTGTGCCCTAAGTCTCCTGGGATATGCTGGAGGGCCCCCATGACCCTGAATACAGGATAAAGCGGTATAGAAGATGAGTGAGTGAGTAATTCTAAATAAATAAAAAATGGTGCAAACCCATAAAAAATAGCTTCAACAACAGAAAATAATATTACAATACAATGCATACCATATGGTTGTCTGTTACTGACCTGGTTCCTAGGTCTGGGGAGTTGACTGTACTTCTGTTGGAACTCCTGCAGTGCTCGAAAGCCCAGGTGAAGAGATTTATTTCTCTCAATCTTCTCATAATGAGTCAACACCAGAAGCTCTGGATCCTGCATCACTTTATCCATAGCAACATCTAGAGGTAGCTGACATGTCCAACATGTACACATACATTTACTTTCCACTTTAATAGAAACACCTGTACACCTGCTCATTCATGCAGTTATCCAATCAGCCAATTTGCCAATGTGGCAGCAGCACAGTGTATCAAATCATGTAGATAGAGGTCAAGAGCTTTAGTTTATTGTTCATATCAAATAAAAAATTGTGATCACTGTGATTTGTACTGTGCCATGGTTGTTGGTGTTACATGAGCTGGTTTATATATATTTCATAAACTGCTGATCAGGAGGGATTTTTAAGATACAAAAGTCAAAACACAAAACAAGAGCAACAGTTCTGTTGTGTTGAGAGGGGTCAGAGGAAAATGGGCAGATTGATTTAAGGATCCAGGAAGGATGTAGTGACTCAAATTACAGTGTTAAACAAAAGATTCCCAGCTTTCACAACAGGCCCATCAAAGCCTTTCACTACCGGCTCACACAAAGCTTAAAGTTTAAGATTAGAGATCCACCTCAATGTGTTGTGATGTATTGTGCATTGTGGGACACGTTTCAAAGCACTTTTCCAGTTTGCTGTGGATAAGAGCTTCTGTCAAATGCCATAAATGCAAATGTTTTCACATATTTTCAACATTCTGATCTTTGATGTGAGATCTGCAATTCATACATTGTGCTGCTGCCTCATGCTTGGCCGATTAATTAACTGCATAGATTTTAATTTTGAAGTGGCCCCTTAACGTATACAAATTTTATGAGAATTTATTGTATAAATCATTCACATATTGTTAGGTGCTATTGTAACAAACTCACAAAACTTAGTGTCTTCGTTTCTTTAACTTCAGTTGCCACTCCGCCCTTCTCATAGTCTGAGAAATTTGAAGTGTCACAAATACTGAAGGAGTATTCATCTACAAAAAAAAAATAAGAGGCAATGTTATATAATCCAGCCTTTGTTATATTTAGTATTAGAATCACAAATCCTGTTACATTTTACTCACCTATCACTTTAATTTCAAGTGGCCCACAGCTGTTGAGCTCTGTCATGCCCTGAACCCCAGAGAAAACAATATGCATGCCATCTGAGAAGGCGTTCTGGTTGTCTGTGCATGTGACTATACCTGGATTTCCCTGCATGGAACAAATGCATTAATTTAATCACCCGCTTTGTACAAAAGGTCGGATTTCCTCATGCATAAGCCCTACTACTGAAGTATGTACCATTTTGTCAGGGATAACCCCTAGAGGGCGCCTTGCGCCCAGAGACTGTAAAATTTTTTATTTTTTTTTACTTCGTTTCCCAGAATGCACCTAGGTCAGGTGATGGGGTCACTCACATGAATAGAGGTGACTGGTTGATTAGTTTCGCTATAAGAATATTGAACATGTTGAGTGAAGCATTTGTCTTGCATCTATTTGTTTTCTCCTGGGCCTGTACTGTTGTGTTTAAACTGTGGAGTTAAAGCTCTTCTGTCTTGATATACTACTGTGTTGTTTTCCTGTTTGTTTGTTTTTTTTGCTGTTTTTGTTATCCTGTTTTGCTTTATATTATTTAAGTAAGTAAGTATTAAGTAAGTAAGTAAGTATTAAAATCTTAACTTCTGCGCTTATGCCTCGCCTGCAAAACCACCATCACTGTAACACATTTATTAGTTATTTAATAAGGTTGCTTATTAGGAAACTGCCTGAGACAAACTTATAAAATCAAACAGTTTTTGATTAAACAGAATAATTAGGTTGGTGTAATTGCTTTCTAATTGTCTCAATTTTGATAAGTTTATCATTTGTTGAGCTCTAAATTTAATGTAAAGTTTTTATAGTTGGTACATTAAAGACTTTAATCTCACATACAGTTACTGTACATAAACAAATAGAATACCTATTAAACGTATATAATTGTTGTATGACATATGTTGTCTTAACAACAACAACAAGAACAACAATAAACTATATCTCGAACTGTACATCTACACTTCATATAAACTGCCTTTAAGACGCATTATAATTTATATTATTTAGGTATATATCTAAACAGGTAACGCTCAGGTTCAGATATGTCAGTGTCAGTGGAGAAAAATGAAAGTACTGTTCCTTTACCTTGGAGACGTGGGAAATCAAGGACACACGTAGCGGCTCTCCATCAGTGTCTCTGACCAGAAAGTTTTCTCCAAAGTCACAGAACAACTGTCTACAATTAATCATAATACTTCAATTAACAGGAACTCTTATAAATTACCCCAGTCATCCTATGCTTAAATGAATACAGTTTTTTAATTAAATCCATCCATCCGACCAATAGTGACCGTTGTAGTGACGATCGTGGTAGGACATCCGGTCAAAAGGCAATTTGGAAACGCCGATTAGCCTAACCTGCATGTCGTTGGAATATTGGTGAAAACCTGGAGGAACCTCAATGATGCAGGAATCGAACCAGTGATCTGGAGGTGCAAGGCACCGTGCTGACTATATATTAAATGACCTATTATATGAATAATAGTAGTAATCTTATATTTCAAAAAAGAATTCTTCAGTCAGTCTTGATTAATGTAAATGTAAATGGGAATATTAATCTTACCCACAAAGTCCTTTGGTGTCAGCCAAAATAAATGCAATGTTGTTGGAGTGGCAGAATGCAGCCAATGAAAGTTGCTCTTCCAATGATGAATCTGTGAGGACCACCACCTATAGCCATTTTGGATAAAAATTGGACATATATGATTCACTTCAGGTTTATTATTTTTAATCATGCTTATATGTACAAGTAAAGGGTTTTCTATGATCACTATAATGAGCCAGAACAATTTTTGCTTCCTCAGCTACACTAATTAGTAATTAGTGAATATTGTAATTAGAGTCCATAGGGGCCTAGTACCTCAAGACATTCAGGGTCTGTTTTATTGTAATTTTAATTTGTTGGTCTTATTGTGGCAGTAGTAAAGGTTGTGACTGTCTTAATAGTTTTATAGTGTATTAAAAAATAACAGTGAAATGTAATACAACTAATAAGACTTTTAATCGCAGAAATTTGTAAGACTAGAACTCTCTGGCATCCGCAGTACTAACTTTAATACTAATCATCTTGTTTATTGCAAGATCACACCCACCTGGAATTTGTGCAGAAAGTCCTCGTTTAGATGTTCAGTGTGTGTGGAAAGTCGAACATGGCTATTTAAGCGAGCAAGATGTTTTGCAGAACAAATTGCCCGGTTCTTCCCAAGGTCACTTTCTTTCAGGTAAAACTACAGAAAATAATAATAATAATAATAAAACAAATATGCAGTTAAAGCAACTAGTAAGAAATAATGAGTTTATATATAGGAATTATACTAGACTCTGGACTTTATTTGAGGGGTTTTACTGCAAAATGCATTCTCATATTTTTACTCAACCTATCAAATATTTTTTCTAAGGCACACAGAGTTGACTATAAGCAACATTTTTCCCCAAATCATTTCTAGGTTCAAATTCTTTGAATTTTTTTTTTTTGGCAAAATACAATAAATAACCTCATTTCATAGTAAAAACTGACCATTCTCAAAAGCCACTTGCATCTCTCCTTTTTGTCACATGATCAGTGGAGTGCAAATAACATGCAAACTCCACACACACAACCCCCAGGTGGGAATCAAGCCCTTGACCGTGGAGGTGCGTGTACTAATCACTACACCACCGTGCCACCTTAATGATAAAGATTCAATATTATAGTAATAAAACCCCTTTTGTAACTCAAAGAAATCAGACACTAGGTGGTTTTTTAAATTATTTTTTATCTTGCTTTGCAGTAAAACCCTATGTGTATTCAGTTTCCCAGGTCTTAGATAAAATGCTTGATTATGGAACATCACTACCTGAGAGGACAGATCTCCCCATTCTGTCTTCCCCTTGTCTTGGATGGTGACTGATCCAACTCCAGCTAGAATGACATTCTTGGCCACCTCCACCCCGAGACCTCTCATCCCACATATAAGCACATTTGCCTCTCCCATACGCCGCATTGCATCATGGCCCAGGACATACCTGTATAAACGGTGCAGAAGGGAAGATTTTAACATTCAGCTGACCTCAGATCAGAAAAAAGCAGCTGCTTTAAACAGTTCCAGCTACTCATCCTTAAGTAAATACTTAAGAATCACAGCTTGATCATCATAATTGACAGATTTGAAAATTGATGTAATGAAAGATTGTAATTTTGCAGCTTTGATGTGCTCTCTCACTTCAAACAAGTCATTCAAAGAAGAACAGATTCGTAAATCACGTGATCCTAAGCGTCATCAAGGACGATATCAATTAGTAGTCAAATATTTCTTTATAAAGCTGTTGATATCACGTGAATATAATTATAGAATACTCACAGCTGCCGTGAATATAAGCCTTCGTCGATATCAGTTTGCTCCATGGTTGAGTTATGCTCAGCTCAGCTTTCAGTGAAAGAGCTGTCAGAAAGCAGGCGCCGACTTTCACTTTCGTTTCTGCCGGGACGAGCAGCGTCACGTGACCAGGCATTTTACACGTTGCATCATTTTCTTATGGCAATTTGGCAACAATTCTGTTGTTGTTGTTGTTATTATTATTATTATTATTATCAGTAGTAGTAGTAGTGTTTTTTTTTTTCTTAACCTGGTGTTTAATAAAATCTAAAGCTTTCTTTTTATTTCCAATGTAAAATGAGAAACAAAAATCAAAATGTTAAATGAGGTCTCAGACTGTTGGACCCACTGTCGGCTCTAGTGTCAGTGCAAATACATTTATATGTAATACGCAGACAAGTCTCAGACTTTTGAACCCTGCTGTAATTCCGAGGGCATGCAAATAATTTATGTAACTTTATGTGTGTAGGTGATATGAGGGAGAACAATTTTAAGTTAGTGCAAATTCACCATTTAACAAATGTAAAATACTGTACATTAATTCATAACCCTACATGCCTTTTTGTCAATTGTTTGCTACATTGACTGATAAGCCGCCGTTGAACCTTTGCTTCCACGTTCGACTCTGCCTATATCCTCAGGATTACTGCAACTCTGATCTCCTCACTCTGCAGCTGCTCTCCCTCAAACTGCACGTCGGATTCAGCACGCGCGCGGCAGCCTTCATCTCTCCACACAGCCGCGCTCACTCTGCTGCAGCTCGTGCTCAACCTGCGCGTTCTCAGGAGCGCGCGCTCTGTGCCCTTAACCCCTGCTTACAGCCACTGCCTGCCTACTCTTATTAATGGTCTGCTTTTGGGTCCTCAAGCCTGCCTCACACGGACCAGCCGTGACAGATTATATTGAAAAGTTCAGTGTATAAAATATATTGCATGTACAGTAGCTAGGTTATGTTAATTAAAAAAACAATAACTAATGATATCTGATATATAAATATTATAACATTTTTAGGCTGCACTTTAAAAAAACTTTTATTACTGTCGTACGGAAGCGCATTTGATTCACAAAAAAAAAAAAAATGAATCTCATAATTGTAAACTACTAACTTGTAATTATGACTTAATATCTCATAGTTATGAGATCCTGATACTGGTAGATATTAATGTCATAGAGTAATTTGAATGATTATTAGATCATTAGTATGTCAACACCAGGGGCGTTTCTAGGATTTTCAGTTAAGGGGGGCTCAGCCCCCATAGATGTTTAACAGACATTTGGCTTGTTCAGAATCAGTACTCAAATGAGTCTTCTTGATTACAAACGCTGTTTACTGTATAAAACTTTTTCTATGTACAGGTACAATCAGAAAAATGTCAGCAGAAAACAGCATATAACTTTAAACTTACATTGATTAGCAATATAAACAACACGCATACAATACGAGGCTGGACAATGGAATAAACTGTGTGGGTGCCAATAATGTCAAACATTTATCTGTTAATTCTTTGACAATACTGCTGCTTTTTGCTGGAAACTAGTAGACATAAAAAATGTGTGAATAATAGTTTCTGATGCATAGATATGACTTCAATGTTGGGATCAAGAAGTCTGAGAGGCTGCCCTTCCAGAGAACTGAACTGTAGAACTGAAGAGAGAATGGTAGATTGAAGGTTTTTTAAGCCACATGCAAGTAGGTCTTCAAATGACCAACAGGTAAGAATGGAACATATATATATATATATATATATATATATATATTTTTTTTTTTTTCATGTGACTTGAAAAACCTTCCATTTACAGTTAAATATGAATATTAAAACTTTGATGTTACTAGTTTTATTTAGTGTTTTAGCTTCATAAATAAGACAGTAGGTTCTCTATTCAACCCCGTAAAATTTCATAGCTACTAGGCTGGTTATTCAAATTCATTATAATGTAATTAAACAAAGCATCTTTTTAATATTCTTTTGTTTCTATTCATTAAAAAATATACTTTTTCTAAATCAAAGTGACAAAAACCCTACTGTAAGGCTAATAAATGTATTTTATGATTTGGGACATTTAATACAATACTACAAAAAAATATATTTTTCTATCTCTGTAAATCACAATGCTATACAGTTAAACCGAGTGCACTGAATGCTGCCTGTCACTTTAAAAAAAAATCATTTATGTGCATAACTCTAGGGTAGTTAATGCCATATGCACTGTGCAATGTTTTATATAGACAGTTAGGATTTACAATTAAAACGGCAACGGCATGATTGTTTTATAAAGTAGACTATAGGTTCATAGTGTGTATTAAGTGCTTCATTTTCACTAAAGGAAACAGCTGGTGTGATGAGGGTGAACACAGCAAAGATTTAACTGATTAATTCCTTGTGACATTTTGTAAACTGTATTTATGAGAAAGGACTGCACTGATGCAAATATAACAATTTATCGAAAAACACACACCTTGCCTCACATGGTCTCGCACTGCAGTATCTAAGTGAACTACTAGTGTCTTACGATTCACCATGCCTACTTCGATCAAAGGATGCAGGCTGCTTATCAGTACCGCGTATTATGAAAACTACAGCTGGGGGCAGAGCTTTTTCTTACAAAGGCCCAAAATTATGGAATAGTCTTCCAATTAGTATTCGGGACTCAGACACAGTCTCAGTGTTTAAGTCCAGGCTAAAAACCTATTTATTTAGCCAAGCATTTTTATAAATAGATTAGTCTAGTAGTGATAGTTTAGTGATAGTTATGCTGTCATAGTTAATCCTACCGAAGTCTCTGCTTGCACAGTAAATATACATTTACATTATACATTATTTGACTGTGACCAGACCTAACTGTTATCTCTTCTGCTCTCTCTCCCTCTCTCTCTCTTCCCTCTCTGTCGAGCTACACATGTCGTTCCTGAGCTGCCAGTGATCCAGACTCCCTCTGCCCTCCGGAACTGCCTGACCCATTCTGGTGCCCCGCTTCTGGTTGGTGATCTCGTCACATGGATGGAGATAGTGTGTCTCTTTGGGATGTGTCTCGTGTCTGGGGATGATTCTCTCTACCTAGAAGACGGTTCTGGCCTTGCCTGGTGTTTGCAGCTGTTTTCTCTAAAGGATTTGACTGTTCGATAGTTCAGGACTGGAACTTCATACAAGTCTATCTGAGTTTTCAATAACTAACTGGACTCCCTATTAACATTAATTAACATCAACTGTTATGCTGAACTGCCTGCCAACTAACACACAGTATGAATACAGATCAATTCCTGCTCTCTGTTTCACCCAAATGAGGATGGGTTCCCTGTTGCGTCTGGTTCCTCTCAAGGTTTCCTCCTATTACCATCTCAGGGAGTTTTTCCTTGCCACTGTCTCCCTCGGCTTGCTCACCAGAAACAAACTGACCATTTTGATTCATACACATTCACATTCCATACAAACTTAAATAATTCTTTTGATTGTGTAAAGCTGCTTTGGGACAATGCCAATTGTTAAAAGCGCTATACAAATAAAATTGAATTGAATTGAATAGATTGTAAGTCATACTTATGAGTTAGTAAGTCAAAATTATGAGATCAGGATCTTAAAACTATAAGATATTAAGTCATAATTATGACATAATTCCTGAGATTTTTTTTTCTTTTGTGAATGCAATGCGCTTCTGTACTGTCAAGAGGCATATATAGAACATTTATATCTAAAATATACTTTTTATTCTGGCTTTGTACAACGTTAGGACAATGGCTGTTATGGTTTTTATGTACATTGTAAACTGTCAACCAAGTGATTATGTCATAAAACACAAAGAGCCATGCTATTTCAGGAAACAAATCAATAAGTGTATTTCCATGGACTCTAATATTCTATTAACTCTTAAAGATCAGAGCAGTTTTATAGATAACAAATTATAAAAAAGAATCATTTACCAGAAAAGATGACAAGTGTAACATAACTACAGAGTAGGAGAAAATACTTCTTCACTTGGTTTTACTTTCGTTTCTGCTCGGAATTTTAATGAATGAGGAAATACCTGTGTAACACGAGTAGGAATAATTTCATGCTGCATTATTTCCTTGTAACCTTTTTGCAGTAATTCTTTTGTGATATCTTTTCATTAGTTATGTTTCAAGTTTTTTGCAACATTATTATTAATATAATGATTATTTCTTAATCTCATCACTCGAACTCATCGTGTAGTAAAGTGTAATGTAGTTGTGTTGGGTGGGGGTAGTGTGTGTGTGTGTGTGTGTGTGTGTGTGCGTGTTTGGTTGGGGGGGGGTTGTCCCAGGAGACTTGACCTGCACGCAAGGCAGGGTACAATCGAGACTCAAACCTGAATCCTGGAGGTGCAAGGTGACAGTGTTAACAACGATGCCACTGTGCCACCCTGTTTTTATTAATTTATTTATTCATTAATTTATTTGACATTAGAGAGTTGTCCACCACCACTATCATTATGAATGCAGTACATAAATGTTAATAAAGTGCTAGAAAGTGTTTTAAAACTCATACAATAACTGTCCAATCAAAAGCTTCCCAGATAGCACTGCATTGTTGGCCCAACATCAGCAAAAATTTGCCAACCTTTTGCCAGGGCGAAAGTTGGGCAAACGGCAGTGTATTTTAAACCAGTTGTCCTAAAAAAAAAAAAAAGTGATGCCTAAATGTTTTTTTGCATCACTTTTTCCATTGGCCCACTGTTGGCCTATTGGTGGGCCCAGAGATAGGTTGGCTCAACATTGGTTAAGTAAATAATAGCAAGGTTGGAAATTGGAAATTAAATTATATTAATGAAGCTTTGTGCAGCAGGCTGTCCCAATGATGCAATCACATCAGAAGATCTTATGAGGGTTGGTTACCAATCTAGTATTGATCGAATGTTGGTCCAATAATGCCTGTGTTGCTCTAATTCTCCCCAATAGGCGGCGACACTTCTCTGTGTTTGCTGGCTGACCAATGCTGTGTGTGTGCACATGTCAGGAAGTATTACCACTTTTCACGTGTGAGCAATGTGTACAAGTACAGACATTGCTTGTATGCTGCCAAAGAACTTTTAACAATATTACTGGAAATATATGTCCTATTATCATAAATTATATTTAAATAGATTTGCTGTGATATCAGCTTAACAATGGTGATAATGTGTAGTTTATTTACATTTATTTTCTTATGTTTTCTAAAATGATGAATGTTAAATTCAGTGTGCTTTGTGCTCAACTGTGAACACTGTCAAACAGCTGACTAGATGGCACTTATTGCTGGGAGGAACCTAAAACCACCACCGAGGCTAGGTGCTGCACATTGGGTCAGCCAAGCTAAACACAAGCTAAAGTTTTGTACCTCTTTGTGCTTAACTACAGCTGGGTTAATATTCTTTCAAATTAGATGGAAATATCCTTGAGTAAAGGTATTGACAAAACATGAATGCAGTTAGTAGTCTTGCTGTAATGTGGTGAAAAAAATGTTTCGCTATGCACTATTATGCTAGGCTTATCGACTTGTTGCCAGTGAACGCAGTAGCATAAGAATCATAGAGAGGTTAGAACCATAGGGATTGTTGCCATAATAAGTGCCAGAAGTGTTAAAGGGTTAATATACAGTACATATTGATTTGCTTTAGGGCACTGCATTTTTGTATGTCTATGTGGTTGTCGAATATATGGCCCCGCTCTTAGGTCAGCTGATCAGCTTCTCCTGGAAGTACCAAGATCCAGGAGGAAGCTTAGAGGGGATAGGGCCTTCGCCATCGTGGCGCCCAAACTGTGAAATAACCTGCCTCTGCATGTTAGAACAGCATCTTCACTGTCAATTTTTAAAATACGTCTTAAAACCCATTTTTATTCTTTGGCTTTTGGCCTCAGTGAGACTTAGTTTCTTTTATTTATGAATGTAGATTGTTTTAGTTTTTAATGTAAAGCAGTTTGTGTCAGCTGTGGCTGTTTTAAAGTGCTTTATAAATAAAGTTGATGATGATGATGATATATGTACTAAGGTAGTTGGCATGTGAAACCTATAATTTGGCAATTTTGCTAGGTTATTTACTGTTTGAATTGCTGTGTTTACTTTGTTTCATCTGGATAAAAAATGTGTGATTGTAATACTGGAACTGCTGGAAAGTTTTTCTCACCATTTTGCTGGTTGTAAAGGAATACAGTGGAACCTCGGATTGCGAGTAACCGAGCTTGGGAGCGTTCCACAAGACGAGTAAAAATTTTAAATAAATTTTGACTTGAAAAACGAGCGAGCCTTGGTTTATGAGTACCAAGTACCATCTAGTACCATGTGGCATTCATGTGCTTCTTGTTTTGACGCCGAGCGTTACGCGATCACAACTGAGCCAATGTTTTTTCTCTTTCTAGTGCTGTAGAATTGTGGGTGATCGTCTCCCATGTTGAGTCTTAGTGCGTGTTTCTCACTCGTTTAGTCAACGAGTAAGTTGACCTTTCACATGCACGTGTTTATTATAACACACGTGTCATTAGAAAGGTTAAAGATCTCTCTCCATACTCTCCATTTTCTCTCTCTCTCTCTCTCTCTCTGTCAGCTACACTGATTCGGTTAGTGTGTGTGTGCGCGTGCATCATTGGACAGCGTGCTCCTTTCCTCCTCTTCCCGCTTACACACACACACACACACACACACACACACACACACTAAGAGCTCTGTTCGCAATCTCTTTCAAGTAAAGTGCAAGTTAACTTGTTTTATTTTTACTTTACAGCAGTGATTTCGTTAGTTAGTGCACACGCTTGAGTGTTTCTCTGTTTATTTCCCAGTAAAAACATGTTTCTGTATATTATCGACTAACGATATATATATCGTTAGTTAGTGTGTGCGCTCGAGTGTCATTAGAGCCAGGGGCCAGGGGTAGCTCAGTGGTTAAGGCATTGGACTACAGTTTGGAAGATCCCAGGTTCAAACCCCACAACCACCAAGTTGCCACTGTTGGGCTCTTGAGCAAGGCCCTTAACCCTCAACTGCTCAGATGTGTAATGAGATAAAAATGTAAGTTGCTTTAAATAAGAGCATCTGCCAAATATTATGTAAATTAGAGAGGTTTCTCTGTTTATTTTCCAGTAAAAACATGTTTCTGTATACAGTATCTCTAAAAAGTGAGTGCACCAATCACATTTTTGTAAATATTTTATTATAATAGACACTGCTAAAGATATGAAACTCAGTGTACAGCTTGTATAATGGTGTAAAGTTGATGTCCCCTCAAAATAACTTAGCCATTAATGTCTGAACTGCTAGCGTGAGTACACCCCTAAATGAAAATGTTTAAACTGTGCCCAGTGTCAATATTTTGTGTGGCCACCATTATTTTCCAGCACTGCCTTAACTCTCTTGGGCATGAAGTTCACTAGAGTTTCACAGGTTGCCACGGGAATCCTCTTCCACTCCTTCTTGATCACGCCATGAAGCTGGTGGATGTTAAACACCATGTGCTTCTCCACCTTCCGTTTGAGGATTTCCCGCAGATGCTCAATAGGGTTTAGGTCTGGAGACATGTTTGGCCAGTCCAGCACCTTTAACCTCAGTTTCTTCAGCAAGGCAGTGGTTGCCTTGGAAGTGTGTTTAGGTTCATTATCATGTTGGAATACTGCTCTACGGCGCAGTTTCTGAAGACAGGGGATCATGCTCTTTTTCAGTATGGCACAGTACATGTTAGCATTCATGGTTCGCCCAATGAACTGTAGTTCCCAGTGCCAGCAGCACGCATGGAGCCCCAAACCATGACACTCCCACCACCATGCTTGACTGTAGGCAAGACACATCTGTCTTTGTACTCCTCACCTGGTCCCCGCCACACACGCTTGAATCAAATAAGTTTAGCTTGGTCTCATCAAACCACAAGATATTGTTCCAGTATTCCATGTCCTGTCTGCTTGTCTTCAGCAAACTGTTTGCGGGCTTTCTTGTGCACCATCTTTAGAAGAGGCTTTCTTCTGGGACGACAGCCATGCAGACCAATTTGATGCAGTGTGTGGCATATAGTTTGAGCACTGACAGGCTGGCTTCCCATTCCTTTAACCTCTGCAGCAATGCTGGCAGCACTCACACGTCTATTTTCAAAAGCCAACCTCTACCTCTGGACATGACGCTGAGCACGTGCACTCAACTTCTTTGGTCTATCATGGCGGGGCCTGTTCTGAGTGGAACCTGTCCTTTTAAACCGCTGTATGGTCTTAGCCAGGTCTCAGTTTTAGGGTGTTAGCAATCTTCTTATAGCCTAGGCCATCTTTGTGTAAAGCAATAATTCTTTTTTTCAGAACCTCAGAGAATTCTTTCCTCAGAGAACCACTTTTTGTAAGCCATGAGGTGCCATGTTAAACATCTAGTGACCAGTATGAGAGTGTGAGAGCGATAACACCAAATTTAACAGACCTGCTCCCCAAGGATACCTGAGACCTAATAACACTCGAGTGTGCGCACTAATAAACAGAGAGAAACCTCTCTAATGACACTCGAGCGCGCGCACTAATAAACAGAGAGAAACCTCTCTAATGACACTCGTGCACTAATTCAATTCAATTCAATTCAATTTTATTTGTATAGCGCTTTTAGCAATTGTCATTGCCGCAAAGCAGCTTCACACAATCAAAAGAATTATTTAGGTTTGTAAATTGTAAGTTCTAATAAACAGAGAGAAACCTCTCTAATGACACTTAAGTGCACACTATCTTACGATGTATATATATATATATATATATATAGTTTGTGGAATGAAAAATTGAGTTTTCATTATTTCTTATAGGGGATATTCACTTTGATTTAAGAGTGTTTTTATATACAAGCACATTTCCAGAACAAATTATGCTCATAATCCAAGGTTTCAATGTATTTCGAAGAACGTATTACATAAAAAAAGTACATTTTTGTATGCATTTATTTTTATTCACCTTGCTGAGAGAGAAAGTAGTTGTACTAGGTGTTTATTTTGTAGTTTATCATGATAAGTGGACAAAATTACATTGGGCCAATCACTGATGCCAACATTGACCCAATGTATACACTGCCGTTAGGCCAGTGTTGACCCTTCAGCAGTGTGTCAATGCAATGTGTAAAAAAGGGGTGTGGTTTTGGTGAGAAGGAAGGGTTAATTTGGTGCTTTTTGAATAAATTTACATAATTAATATAAAGCTTTTACAGGCATTATGCATATGGAAAAATGTCAAAGAGACAAGGAAATCCCAGATGCTGTTACATATTACCTAGTTAAGGTCACAGTGTCCATGTTGTGAAAGAGAAATTTCAGAAAATAATAAACACAAAAGACCGGGAAATGTAAGGTGACTTCATGCAATAACTTATAGTACAATTATTTGCTTTTAGTCATTGTAAATAAGTTTAAAAAGTAAATGGTGCATTAAATAGTTAATATTGCAGTTTAAATCCTAATGTGAGCTTTCAGCAGTAATAGGTGGGATGTGCCTGTTACATAATTTCATTTATCTTTATAAGAAATAAGACAATCTACTTTAATTGGTTCCTCTGGCAGCATCATTAATGCCACTGTTTTTGAAAAATCTTTTCTATTATGTAACTTAAAAGGTTCATAGAAGGATACGTATATTTGAGGATATAGAGTAAGAACAGCAAAAATGCATTGTTAGTCCCATTTAATATGCCTTTATTTATTGTGACTATATACAAAATATTTTTTTTTATTCCAAAAGAAAAAGGCTCATGAAAAGAGTGAAGTGCACTTCAGTTATTCAGTTTAGATTTCTGATCTTATGATTTACTGAGAACCTGAAAATCATCATCACAGCTTTCTTTCTTGGGGATGAGGTGTGTTGAAAGTATAATATGGTTTGTTGTTTCCGTTTTTAGTTTACTTCCAGCTGTTTCTCTGGTCCCAGGACATTTTCATTTCACTGGCTTCCTTTTCATTTGGCTCCCTGAATATTCTGACATGCGCAAACTGTCATTTAAAGAGCTGATTGTCCGTTGTGATGCCCTGTTAAGGCTGGTTCGGAAGTTTTCTCCAGCGAAATAGTATAGGAGGGGGTTCAGACAGCTGTTAGCAGCAGCCATGCACAGAGTGATGACCAAAATCTTGAGCAAGTACGTTTTCTGCTCGGTATTCTCTAATACAGCAGCACGCAGATGAAGTGTCCGGACTATATGGTATGGTGCAAAGCACAGCAGGAAGGTAGTGAGAATCACAACGATTAGGCACAGAGAGCGCCGGCGCTGGGCATTATTTTTCTTTTGTATCCTCTGTCTTGAAAGTTTTTGGATGATGCGCCCATAACAGCCCAGGATGATAATAAATGGCATCAAGAATCCAAAGATCAGTCCCACATAATTGAGCTTTTCCACTCGTTTCCAGTCCTTAGTGTTTTTAATTTCAAAACAGCTTATTTTCGTATTACTCTGAGTAGTCCCTGTCAACAGGGAAGGAACAGACATGACTGCTACGAACACCCAGATGCAAAAACATGCCAAACTGGCCCGCCGTGTAGTCACCAGGGTCCTATTTCGAACGGGGTGAACGACCGCCAGATAGCGCAGTACGCTTAGACCAGTAAGAAATAGCACACTGGTATAGACATTCACATAGAAAGAGAATACACACCAGCGACATAGCACATCTCCAAAATCCCAGTGACATTCCCTAAAGTAGTAAATCAGGCGAAAAGGCAATGTCAAGGTGAAGGAAACATCAGAAATAGCTAGGTTGGTCATGAACACAATGTTGGCAGTCTTCTTCGTTGTCTGCCTCAGGAACACAAACAGAGCAACCAAATTAGTGAAAAATCCAACTGGAACCATTATGGTATAGGTGATGGTGTATGCTAGGTATTTGAATTCAGTGCAGCTGGTTTCATTCAGAGATTCATTTTTCATTGTGATTGATGTATCTAAGTCAGAGAAAAAAAACATGATTAAAACCTAAAACAATTCATCAGCAGGCTTTGTCAATTCAGTTTAATCTGATTTTGGTTGAATAGTGATCTGAACAATAGGCACTGTCACCCAGCAGCTTAACAGAAATGTAGATTTTGCTTATCAAACACTGAGATGACATGAGGGAGAAACCATGAGAGGAACTAGAGTCTAAAATGAAGCCATCCTCCTATACTGTTTGTCACATCTATGTCATATCTTCACTGCCCAGTCAAAATAAAGTCACTGTTTCAGAAGGGCCAAATTATTGTCCTGCATCAAGCAAAGAAAACATTAATATTACTGGAATTATATTAAGAGCTTTTTAATGCATTATTAAAACTTAAAAGGATATTGCTATACCATTAAATTTGTAATAGAAATGTGGTCAGTTAAAAAGAATTATAAATGACCGTGTTTGGACTTAACACTTAGTAAAGTTGCAACAAAATTGAAAGTAGAAATCACAGACATTTTTAATAGTGAAAGTAAGACCACATGCATAATCCAAGGAGAATTCAGAACTGGGACTAAACAGCTAGAAGCTAGAAGCTGGGACTAGAAGCTTCAGTTCCTGCAGCAGGACAGTGATCTAAATCATACAGGAAAAAGGTTCCAATGACCATGGAATCAAATGTTTAATGTGGCTATCTAAGTCCCCTGTTCAGGACCCTGTAGGGTTTGAGAGATTCTGTACTGAGGAGTGCTTTTATATTTCTCGCTTGGTATTCTCCATCAGATTTTAATTTACATTTACATTTAGGCATTTTGGCAGATGCTCTTATCCAGAGCGACTTACATTTTTATCTCATTACACATCTGAGCAGTTGAGGGTTAAGGGCCTTGCTCAAGGGCCCAACAGTGGCAACTTGGTGGTTGTGGGGTTTGAACCTGGGATCTTCCGAACCGTAGTCCAATGCCTTAACCACTGAGCTACCCCTGGCCCCATTTTAATGGACTGGGATGGTCATTATCAAAAGCTTGATTCTGCAATCATTGGACCATCAAGCCGAGGAGGTGACAAAGTGCTATTATAATTGCAAAGGATAGGTGTACAAAGTAATACATAGTACCAAATAGTTCAGTCTTAGTCTCAGTCTTATTTCCTCCAAGGTTTCTTCCTCATGGCTCACTATTAGGAATTATTTTTGTTTTTATTTTTTTGCTCTTGTCACTTTTATTATCTTGTTAATAGTTAAACCACTGTAAAGTAATCTGAAATGTGCATAGAAATACAGAAACTGACAAAAAATATTTCTTTATGTAGTGTAAACAAAGCCTAAACTAATAAAATTACTTGTAGCCTTCTTTAGCCACTGATTTCTTTAACTCCTGTGCCACACCTGTAAGACCAGTGGAATTTGATTAATGTGGCATCTGACATTTTCACTCTTACAATTAGAAGGTGTGACAAGCAGTAATAGCAATGAATAAACATCCCTTACACTTAATAATTTTGCCTCTAAATGAACTAATAGCAGTGGTTACAGACTTGACCTAATGTATGTACTAGGATTGTCAAGCTGTGCTTTTCTTTAATAAACCTCTTACTTTTCAGCTGTTCCAGTGAAACTGTGCTGTGGCTAAGCCTGTATTGCCTGTATTGTGACTCCAATAACAACAAAAATAAGACACCAATACTTTTGGGGGTTTTCTTGCAAATAAAGAAGCAAGTCTGACAGTCAGAGTCCCCTGAAGAACCAAGACAATTTTGCTCAGATGCTTAGTAAAATATACCTGTACATTTCCTTATTGTACCATACACATTGTACCTGCTCAATTGTTTTTAAAGTCTAGGTCACACACACCAAATAGTTTATTTTAGATTATTTTTCTTCATGTAATAGTATTTATTTTAATGAAGAAATGAGGCATTTTATTGTCTGAATGTATCTTTGCTTTACAGCATTTCTTTGCATGTACAGTACCTAAGACTTATAAGACTAATATATTTATTCTCAATTTTAGAAAAACCATCAGCTCTTGAGTGCTTTGGCCGTTCTTGATACAAATCATTTCTGCTTGCATAAACCAAAATAATAGTCAAAAAAGTAAATTCAGGATATGGTCTTACATGATGGATGGATCTTTTTATTTGATTTTAACTTTCTTTTTTTTTTGGACAAATATGTTAGATTAATTTTTACACGTCTCCTCTTACTCTGTAGTAAATTCAATTATAGTTTTTTTCTTGGAGTTATTATATTCATCTTGCCCAGGTTATTTCTTGAGAAGTTGGTAGAACAAAAGAAACCTGTATGCCTAGTAAATTCCCTACAGCTTATACAACAGAACACTGTATGAGATAAGAGTAACTTCCAGGTGTGTGTACTGTATATATGTTCTTCTGAAGCATAATGAATTTCATCTTTATTTCTTAAATAGATGGAGGAGTGTCTATTTGAATCTAATGGAAATACTATTGGTATTGGTGTAATAATTCTGTTCCCTCCTCACGGCTCCAGTCTTGAGCATTAATGTCCATATGGGTTTCTTCTATTTTCCAAAAAACATACCGGTAGTTGACTCCAGCCTCCAGCCTCCAAAATGAGTGTGTTAATGAGTGTGTGTGGTGCCCTAATGGATGGGCAACCCCCACTGTTACAAATCCTCTGGTCAGGATGAGTCGACTATTAAGATCAATGACAATATTATTATTATTATATATTTTTTTCCACTCACCTTCCATTCTTGCTGTTTTCTTGATCCCTCCTTCCTCATCAAAAGACTCTAAAGAGTGGTTAAACCTGTGATGCAAAGAGCATGTCAGAAAGTCCATATCATTAAAACCCAAGTGGACATTGGGTTTACAGATCAGCTGTTTACCCTTTTTGTATGAAATCCTCTTGTCTTCTTTTGGAGTACACGGTGCTGTTTTGAGTCTCCTCTGCTTATACAGTGTGCAGAAAGTTTTATTAGTAAGCAGAAGCACAGGTACGTCCAGTTCACTGGCAGTTCTTTGGAAATGCTTTGCACTCTCCTCCCTTTTTTTTCTACTTTTATTTTGCCAAGTGATGAGCCCATCAGCTCTACAGCCTTATTCACTACTGTAGCAGCACTGTCCACGGACAAAAAGTGTATTGTGGTGGTCAGAGCTCTGTGTTCTTCCATTCCAACCTTGACTGAAGTACAGGAGCACTGTCATGCTGGGACATGTTTGGGCTCAGGACAAGAGAGGTGCCTCTGACAACATGTTGAACCATAACTACAGGATGGATAATTTAACAAGCTAATAACAATAAACACCTTAAAATCAATACAAAAAAGTTTATAAGAACACACACTGATAAACAAATAAGGCAAAGTGTTTCTTTTAACAGTTCTGCCAGGACCATAACCGCTCTACAATCCTGCTCCGGCCTAAAACAGTCAGGAATTTAGATCAGGAGAAAATGATTTAAAAACTGCATGTGTTGAGCAAGTACGTCCACAAGATGGCGCTGAAAACACAGCAAACGTCAGTTTCGTTTAAAAAAATAGAAGCGTTTAAAAAAAATACTTTTAATAAAACGTGGGAGCAGGCTAAGAGCATTTAATGATGGCATACTTAAACCACCAAATTTCTGGGAAGATTTAAGATGTATTTCATATATCTTGTATAATACTGTAACTTAACCTTTTGTGTTATTTTGTCTTATTTTATGTTTGAAGGGCTTTTTTAGGGACAAAATAAACACTGTGCAGACATAAGGTTAAAAATGGTCCGCTTTGACAATTTGAAAACAAGCAAAAGTATTGACAATTTTTTTTTATATGAATTTATTTACCTGTAAAAGTTACATGATTGCCATATTTCATACTGTTTTACTTTGTGATCTTTTCTTTAATTAAAAAAGTATTTAGAGCCACTTTACAGATCTTCTTTGCAGATTTGAGCAGAGCCCAAGTCATGTGACTAATAAACCTTTTAGAAACATTCATTCATTCATTCATTCATCTTCTATAATTCATATTCTGCCTATCGTGGGCACAGGGACAACCGGCAATTTAACACCAGTTAATCTAACTGAAGTCTGTGGATTCTGGGAGGAAACTGGATAACCTGGAGGAAACCCACCAAGCCTGGAGGTGCGAGGCCACAGTGCTAACCCCTACAGCAACGTGCCACCCTTCTGGAAACATTTGCCAAAAAAAATTAGTCAAATTTGCTTTTCTTTTTGTGGAATCCCAAACCTGCAAGTGGTTTGTGTTTAAAGTTGTTTTCAAAACTTCTCCTCTATACTGCTTAGTCCTGTCTACAGGGTCGCGAGGGGCCTAGAACCTGGATTCCAGGAGACTTGGGGCATGATGCAGGGGCAATCTATCGCAGGTCACACACACATACATACACTCATACACTACAGGCAATTTGGGAATGGCAATCATCCTAATCTGCAGGTCTTTGGGAGGAAATCGGAGTACCGGGAGGAAACCCACCAAGCACCGGGAGAACATGCTACCGGGAGAACATGCTCCATGCACACAGAGGTGGGAATCAAACCCAGGCAGGAATCGAACCCGGACCCTAGAGATGCAAGGCGACAGCACTAACCACTAAGCCACCGTGTCGCCACTAGTGTCTGTTAACATTATTAATTATCACATAATAATGTGTAATATATAAATATATAACTGTGTATATATTTTTTTTGTTATAAAATATAGAACTTTATTTAGTTAACAACAACAATAAAGGAAAAAAGCACAGTAAAGTCAGTACCATAACACTGAAGTACATCTATTTCCAATAACATTTTATACACAGAAAGAATTAGAAAAGACAAAATGAAAGACAAACCACAGTGGTATATAATGTATTACAAATAGAACCCCCTACATTGTACAACAGTCATTTGAAGCAGCCTGCTTTACAACATGTCAAGCAGTTACACAAGACAGGCAAGAGAGACATGAGAATGAAGTCCACTTAGCCTCCTAACACCTTGTCTTGTGTGCATAAAGTAGTTCTCGGTTTCTTTAAATCGGTCTCTATGCTCATTTGTGGTTTTCGCATAAAGTGATTTTTACACAAAAGACCATCCATAAACATCTACACAACAACATAACTTGGTTTTAACTAATAAAGCTGTACAGTACAAAAACATTTCATGCAAAAATGAGAACAATTCTTCTAAAACTCTGGGACGATAGTCTAAATGACTGGTTAAGGTGGATAAAAGTGCTTTCCTTGATAGTTTTCTATTACAAAGATGTACAAGGTTATCACAACATGGTATACTTTTTAAAATATGTATTAATTTAGAAATAAAGGAACAATGTCCTGGTTTGAAAGTCCTATGCATTTTGTAAATTAATGTATTTTGTCCTTGTGCGTGCAATACTTTTATGTACTATTTACAAATAATATCTTAACATGAGTAAAAGCATATGGTTTCTATGTGTGATTTCCTTTTGGGTTAGAACCTGACCGAGTGACATACAGGTCTGGTTCTAACCCAACATTTCTACTTTGCACATGTAGTCATATAGACATGGAAGATCAAGATCATTACAAAGAGATAAAGCTGATGTTTTAAACCTCACATGTAGGGCTGGGATGATGTAATCAACTGTATACAGTGCTACAGTCTTATCCTAGTCAAGCAATGACTGTGTGAATTTTTATTTCCTCAGCCAAGTATTCAGAGTTGCCAATATAATTAAGTCTGAATACATAGACACATTCAAACATTTACAAGAACAGCTAAAGCAAGGGTGCAAATAAAGGTTGTGATCTGGCCAAAGAAATGAATTTAGAATTCGTGATCTAAAACAAGATCATTGAGAATCATAACTGAACTTAAAAAAAAAAAAAAAATTTGGTCGAAATAGAGTTATGTTTTTAGGGCCATCAACTATAATAAAATTTTTTCATCTGCATGCTTAAATTTGACATTTAATCTCAATTAAATTTATTTCAGTTCTATGTTGTAGAAGGCTTTTCTATAAAAGGCTTTTCTATAATTAATTGCAGTTTGTTCATCAAATCAAGTGTTTATTCTGTTTACGTATGCACAGTGCAACTTTCAGATCAATGCTGATAGAAAAGCATTTCACTGCATATCATACCGTGAGAATTAAAATTGAAATCTGAATTTGATAAAATTTTGAGTTTGAATAAACACAATTACAAGGAGCTGTTCATTTCTTCTTGGGTCAATAAACTGATCTTTTTTCCCCCGGTCTGTCCCACTTCAGACTTTAGACTTCGGGTAACGTGGCGCATTATCTAGCGTGAGCTAAAGCATACATAAAGTGTGACTGATTAGGAATACAGCTCGTATCCATGGAAACTGCTTGCTGAGTAAAACCACTGGTGTTATAGTCTTGTGGTATATTACCAGGTGGCCTATTAAGAGCGCCTACAAACGAGGCGCAGTGAGTGTTTATCCACACAGTATATACAGCATGTACCTGTGCTTTTTCCTTCCCCTATAATACAGTCACACAGTTCATTAGGACAAGAACACTATATGCTATACGAAGAATAACAATAATAAAATATCTGCACAGAAGAATCATATACACAAAAACTCTTTTGTTTTTCTCTTTTTGTGCTCTCAGTACAAAGGTATCCACAGAGGCTAACTATGTACAAACTACAATAAATACTGCCTACTCTCGCTGCTCTAATGTGTCCATTTAGTCCATCGGTCACTCTGTATTTTAATTTATTTTCATTATGTAACAAGATGGAGTTTTTTTTTTCTTTTTCTTGAGTCTTGTGGATGCATGTCCTTTATGTGTCTCTGTTCCATTTTCCGTTCCTGCTTCCTCAGCCTCATCCTCATGTCTCAGCTGAGCTCCTCTGGGTCTCGTGGTGTCTCCGGTTACGCGGTTTGCGCTGCTCCTTCGCCTCATACGGGTCTTTCTTGTCATGCTCAGCGAATTGCCAGTAGTCCTGGCAGTACTGGTTGATTAAGCCCATCTCAGGTTGGCTCAGAATGGTTAGCAGGTCTTTGTACTGCTCAGCACTCGGTGTCCAGGCACTGGTCTGTAGGGGGACAGCAGGCATGGCAGGTATAGAGGCTCCGGTCTCCATTTGGATGTTGTTGACCGTGCGCACTGACAGCACAAGCAACTGCAGCTTCACCAGTGTGTGTTTAAAGTTCTTCTCTGTGGCAGTGCACTGGTAGGTGCCGGCGTCTGAGAGCTGCAGGGAGCGCACAAGCAGGCCCTGATCTGTGTGCACCACGCGCCCATCTGAACGGATCTGATGGAAACAGTGAGAAAACATAGCAGTTTAATAAAACAGTAATAATACTAATAAAAAAATTATTTTTAATTTTTAATTTTTATATCATCTCTTCCCGTAAACACCAGTTGACACGAGTGGAATGCCTGATCATTGAAAGTTGACAACTTGTCTGCTACTGTACTTGCGGAAGTGATGCATCTGTCTGTGTGAACTGGTCACATAATCATTCCCAAACACCTTATGCACATTGTATAAACTTCGTTCGGAGTGTCCTCATTTGAAGCCGTTTTCACTTGTTTGAGCCAGTGAAGGAGTTCCTGGGAGGCCAGCGATTCAGACAGGGAGTGGCTCCAGTGTATTTAAAAAATGTTCTACCTTGATGGTATCCAAACACGAATGAAATGCTGGGATAAGCGCGTTAGTGTAGCAGGGGAGTGTATAAACAAAGGTACTGTAGTTTTTACTAAAAGCCTCACCTTTCCGTTATTAAACACAACCAATAAGAATTACTTTAGCCAAGCTAAAATACAGTAAAGTGTGCAGGGACTCACTCTGCCTAATATGATTTGTGAAATGATAGTAATAAAATACACTAAAAATTGTATTGTATAAAATACATTAAAAAAACAGCATCACCAGCATTTATGCAAAATCTGTATGATTTATGTGTCTATGCTTTTTCTCATATGAAATATGTTGGGGGAACCAAGCTACAAGCATTAGCCCTTTTTGTACATTTCGGCCGTGAGCACATTTAAAAATGCATGAGACTAATGGACACAAAACCGGCGCTTAGAAGCTGGAAGGTGACAAAACCATAACCATGGTAAAGCAGTGGTGTTTTATATGATGAGGAAAAGCTACAAACCTCTCGTCTTCTGTCACTGTTCTCCTTCTGAAAATGCCATTTGATGGACACATGAGGAGACCTGGCCTGGCACTCCAGAAATGCTGTGCTTCCCTCCACTCCGTACTGTAGTGTCTCTAGAGTGTTTCTATTAGCTGTAAATAAAAGCTCAGTAAACCTCAGGATGTAAGGAAAGCTACAGTTTTACAACACTGTAAATCATTCTTCTGCCTCTAATTCATTTCTCACCATTGGAGTTGTAGCCTCTGCACTGTCGGATCGGGTTGCCGTACTTCACATCTTGCCTTCGACTGCGCCTGGTGGAGCAGAGCATCAGTGCCATACGCGGTCAGAAATGTTAACATTCTCTTTCAGAATTAAAGATGCTGAGCATCCTAAAATGGCATTATTTTGACTTATTAATATATTTTACTTATGAGAAAAAAATGAAAAACCCTTGAAAGAGCAACACTGTAGTATAGTTGGTATGAGCACAGTCAGTCACTTTTAGTGAGTCTTCCATATTTGCACACTTCCAACATATACTCACACCCCTCACCTCTTGTGGTTAGTGGAGTAACGGGAGCAGGACTTGCCATCCCAAGCGCAGTAAGGGTCTCGAGCGAGGCAGCAGTCTGCACACCCCTCTCCATACACGTCACATCTGTGTAATGCCAGATGAGTCATTCCCACTGCTGAACTCACATACAGTTGTTGCTGTAAAAATCAAAACACACACAAACAGATTAGTTACTGCTGCAGAATATTTTGTTCGCTTGCTGTTTATGTTTATCTCCTCTACTGCCTCATCTGCGTCTTCATTTGATCATTACAATGTGAATTTACACCAATCAGCATTAACATTAAAATTGTTTCAAATGAGGACACTCCGAGCGAAGTTCCTACAGTCTGCTGAAGGTGTTAGGGAATGACTGTTTGTACAGTTCACACAGACAGATGTATCACTTCTGCAAGTAGCAGACGAGTCGTCAACTTTCAATGATCATTAAGTTTTAAAACACTTAGGGTTTAGTTTCCCCTTGTACTCTCAGGGTGCACCGGGACCCTCAGGGCGTGGCTCTGTATGGCCTCTGGGGGTTTGTTGTGTATCAGGCAGCAGGACATTGCCAGCGGATCCTTTGCTGTGGGAATGCAGGGCGGTGAGTCAGTGGATGGGATTTGTTTATCCAGTGCATTCTATAGGTGCTCACTCAGACTGGGATCTGGGGAGTGTGGCGTCTGGGTCTCGGCTGGGCTGCGGCTTTGGGCTCTTGTGCATGGTGAACTGTGGTGCTCTGGGTGTTCTGGTGCCTTAAGGATGGTAGACTTATGTGATTTGTGCTGCATTGGCTTTTCTTAGGGATCGGACCAGGGGTGAGCCTTGGGTGCCCATGATCATGTCATCGGTTTGCTGGTGTATAGTTGATGATCAATATTGTTTGGGTGCTAATGTTAAGGCTGATCAGTGTACGTAGTGAACTCAAACTAACTACAACCATTGACTAAAGGTTTTTTTTTTTCAGTGTGCAGTTAAATTTTTGCTAGTAAAAAAAAAAATTACATCATATATAGAGTAAACATGAAACTGGTTAATTTGAACTAATCTTAAAATTAATCTTCAGATGTTTTAATATCACATTTTTTAACTAGTTTGTACTTACTCGTTTTGGAGAAATCTTCATCGTTGTTATTGGTGTTGGAACCTGCAATATGAAGTAATAATATTAATATAATATTTTCGGTAATCTATTATATATATATTTAGAATATAAACCAGGGTATCTACTAAGAGTCAGAGGAGACTACCTACCCTAAAGACCTCCACTTCCTCCAGAACTAGTTCCTCAGTCTGTAGGTCATCTCGAGGAAGAACAATGACTTTCTGCACGGTGCCTCTGTCTGTGTACAGAGCAACACTCATTATTTATGGGCATAATGACATATATACAACATTTTCGATATTATTTTAGGAAGATTGGTGCAAGCTCTGAGTCCAACAGGGATTAAACGTTCTGATCTACATTAATGTTTCTTTATGTTAATAAAAAAAACTCTGTAGTATCAGTAAAGAATAGTAGGACATTTAAATGTTTTCTATCTATTTTAATAACACAATATTAAACTATTTCTATTTGCTATTCTATAGCAGATTAATTATTCTACTTATAATCATCTACTTCAAGTCCACATAGAGTGTCTGGCCACTTTATTAGACACCTTGTTATTTTTGCAGTTATTCAATCAATAATGATTGATCATAATTCAAATGATCAATAACAGTGCATGTCAACATTTAGACAGAGGGCAAAAGCATTAGCTAAAGTTCACATCAAATACCAGAAAAGGGTGAGTGTCAGATCTGTCAATGGAAATGTCTCGACATTATTCCTTCATTTTCAACTATATAGTGTTAGTGATTCTGTGCCCACTGTAGCCTCAGTCTGTCCTTGGCTGACAGGAGGGGAACCTGATTTGGACTTGATTGAACCCATCTGCCTCAACGTTTGACATGTAATGCCTTCTAAAACGCTTTCCTGCTCAACATAGCTATAAAGAGTGCTCATTTGAGTCACGGTAGGCTTCCTGTCAGCTTCAACTAGTCTGGCTATTTTCCCTTAACCTGTCTCATCAAAATGAAATTCACAGATCAGCAGTTTCTATAATACCCAGAGCAGCCTGTCTGGCACCAACAAGTAAGCCATGGTGAAAGATCACATTTCTGATGTCAGCGAGATCACATTTTACCCCATTGTGATATTCAATGTGAACACTAACTCAAGCTCTTGATTTGTAATTACATGTTTTTATGCATTGTCCTGCTGCCGCATAAAGAGGACGGTAATTACAAGTGCTTGTACTAACTAACAATAATAGCTTTTTTGTGACTCATAATATTTTATGGTGCATTTCTCATAATTACTTATGGAGTTGTCTTACCTGTTCCCAAGAAAAGCACCTCATAACTCCCATCTGCTGCTGCAACTTGGTCCACAGTGATTGTGGTGAACTCGTAATCAACGTTGGTACGGACCACCAGGGGGCGCTTGTGCACTGGATACACAGCATTGTACATGGTGGGGTGGTTCCGCATGAAGTTGATAACCTCATCGGGGTAATCTTTAGTGGATTTCATGTTAGGGGTGAACGTCCCTCCTGGACACTGGAATCAAGAGGGCAAACACTTAGTGAATTGGATAGGAAGGCGTGTGTGTTTGTGTGTCCTACTTCTACAGGATATTCGCATCCTTTAAAAAAGATTCAGTAGGTATTTTATGTAACCTGTAAAGGAAATTACATTGTTACAGCGGAAAAACAAAATTGCACATATGATGTAGAATACAGGAAGAATCTTTAGAAAACAAGATTAAAAATGAGACACACAGGGAAGGCAACTATAAGGATAACGCAGAACATCTGCTGAATTGCAGAACACTGTCCAGATGCTTACAGATGCTTTCGTAAGCCTTAAATGCTTAGATTTAACAAAATGAATCTGTTTTTCATTTGTAATAAGCAGAGGAACTGGGGATTTGGATTACTGCTGTCCATACCCAGACTTCTGGATAGGCTGATCATAAAGCCTAATAAGACTCACTCATTCTTATAGTGTGATGATCTCCCACGAGAATACATGTCTCTCAGCCCTAAAAAAAAAAAAAACTCGCTAGTAAATTGTTTTGAGAATGAAATCAATCAACACTACACCCAGAGGCTTTCACTCTGAATTCGCCCGCATAGTAACATATGCTTGGACCTTTTGCAATTGCCACTTATGCTACGGCTTGATGATGCGTTCGGAAATTTGTAAATATCCTTCCCTCTATGTTCCCAGCCTGCCCTCAAACCAACATTTCTCACGGGTATGTCCACTAATGTATTCTTGTTAAAAATCATGTGCAAAATTAAACAGCATGGTCAAAAAATAGTCAAATATCAATTATGTGAGATAAACAAAAACGACATGATGTGATATACAATTTGCAGGGACATACAGTATAATGAATGATGTATAAACAAAAGAGAAAACAAATTGTGCTCTTAAAAGAACTACAACTGCAACCTATGAGAAAAGAAGAGATAATTGCATTTCCCCCAAAACTGTTGGCAAGCTGTTCCTCTGAACTGGACAGCTGTATTAAAAACATATATTTGTTATATTTTGTTGGGCTGTCTCTGTGTTTCGAAATGTCTCTGTGTATGTGCAAAAGAGGTACAAAGATCCAGAGAGAGAAAAAGAAAGGTGCTTACTGTCCCAGGTCGTGGGTAAGGGATTTTCCCCTGGTAGGCTATCCACTGGTAGTTTGGACCTTCCTTGTGGGCGAAGGGGCCGTTAAAGACCATACGCACGTCGGCCATGGAATATACACATATGGCTGACCCCTTAAACACTGACCTGGAGGAGGAAGAGGTAATAACTCATCACAAAACAATCATTTCAAGCTCCTAAAGGTTTATTTACAGGAATTTGTTCTCTCATGCACATTCTTTTGTGGTCTTGTGCATACAAATGTGTAAAGGTACACATGATCATTATGGAATAAACAGAGTGTGTGTGTGAGAGACAGACAGAGAGAGAGAGAGAGAAAGAGAGAGAGCGCAAGTGGGGGGAGACAAAGCGAGCTGTGAAAGCACTCCTGCCCTGCAGCAGAAAGACAACACATTTTTCATTACCATGTAGCAGTGTACGTTTGGCTTTACAAAGCTTAGACAAAGCCTAGAGGCATCACTGATTTAATCTGAAACGGAAGGACTTGAAAATAAACTCTGGCACACTGATCCCTGCTATCCGCTGTATATTTATAAATTTTGTACGTGAGCCTTGCTAAAACTGCCTACTGTTCCTGTTGGAGGCCTCGGCGTCTGTGCTGAATTCCACAGCCATTCATTACACTGATTGCTGTGATATACTGATCCAAAGATCTAAATATTCTCTTTCTCGTTCTCTTGTTGACAGGTGCGCCGTTTCCTTATAAGCCTTCCTCTATTGTCTGAAGTCTGCCAAACCGTATTAAACTGGAAACATTCATAGAAAATCTGCAGTCTGGCAGCTTAGACATGAAAGAAAATACAGTTCACACTCTCCTGCCAATCTGATAGGTCTGATCACTGAATGGCGTTATCACAAGCTAAGACATTATGCTCCAGTCCAATCACTGATACATACCCAGACACTGAGAAGACTCCATAGATGACAGGATTCTTGGTGTCTTGAGTCTTCTGAATAAACACATCCCCTGAAAGAAATGCACAGGATTAGTTCGAATTAGTTCAGATATGGACTAATACTGACAGCCGTCTCTGCAGGGGAGAAACAAACGTATAGTAAAAGAAATCCTATAAAGTTCTCATAAAGTTCATATATTTTCTCCACAACTCTTCTAAACACATGGAGGCAGTAAATTGACCCCCAGAGGACCACAGAGAGTGTCCTGAGCCAAAATGAAAAAGTTCTCCGGTTAAAAGGTTAACATGACAAGAGGGAGAAGCACACACTGCTGGACGTGCCTGAGTACAATAAGACCGTAAAATGTCAGAGAAGGAGAGAAGGACAGTAACTCTAAGAGAGAAAGATAGAGAGACAGAGAGAGAGAGGGTGGGCAGGTAAGATCTAGAAAGTTGGGGTCAAAAAAAAAACTTAACAGATTCAGCCACTTTATTGAGGTTGTATTTTTTATCCCGTTGCTTATGATGCATTCTTGTGTCTTTGTATATGTCACTGTCCATGTTAATTAGGCAGCCTCTGACCTTTTAAATGTCACTAATTATGTGTCGCAGTACATCTGACTAGCATGGCTAAAGGTGTTGGACAATCCACTTTTATTATGTTTTAAAGGAAAGCCCTAGAAACTAGACTGAAGAACCAAACAGAAGGACAAAAAGAAGTGTCAGAGGAGTAAGACATTCCATCAGGCTAAAAGAGGACACAACTGTACATAGACTGTCACAGATAATCAGACACAAATGAATCAGAAGCCTGGACCACATGGAAAGCTCCAGGTTCATTATCTGAAGCAGCACTCGTGCTAACGCATCCCTCGGAAAAGCAAACAGCCCTAAAATCCTCACCGGCCCTGAGACGACATGGGAAAACATGAGGTCAAACGGTCCTTTCAGGAGTGAATTCCTTCCACACAATCACAGAAATAGAATAAACACGAGCAAGGAGGAAAGCTAGAGGCCAAGATGAGGGAGGAGGAAGAGAAAAGTCGGCATGGAATGTGATAACTGAAATGAACCGGGCCCGGAGCGACTGCCTTACCCGTTTGAGAGCCTGCAGAAGCGATAAAAAAAAAAAATCCATGGTTCACACATTTGGATTCGATTGTGGCTAAAGAGAGGAAGACGGCTTGTTTCTGCTGGATTTATTGCCTAATTCTGTTTCACCCTGTCAATCAAAAGCTGGGCAAGACTCCCTTACCTTCTGGCAAGCCTGGCTAAGTAATACATTCACAGATACACACAGTCATATACGCATTCACAGATATAACACATACAAATGGCATTTACACATTAACGTATATAAAGAAGGTCTATGCTTTTTTTATGTCTATGTGCACCTTTCTGTAGTGTACTCTATTCTTATGGGTTTACTTTCTAACTGAATACTGATCACTCCAGAGATTTCCTTTCTGACACTGGAAACCCATTTGGCCTGATATTTTACTTTCAGTACTTAACTTGAAAGAAAAAAAGGAGCACGAAAAGAGAAAAAGAACAGAAATGACTGTTTCCAAATGGAAGACTCTGGAGAGCTATAGCAGTCAATCCATCCAACTTGAATGCTTTACACGAATGAGCTCATAATTCATACTGGAAAATGAATTAGAGCAGAACGCAAACAACTCCAGATAGATAGATAGATAGATTGTTTATATATATATATACATACACTCATCATCAATATCGCTTTATTCGGTATTCAGGGTCGCGGGGGGGCTGGAGCGTAACCCAGGAGACTTGGGACAAGAGGCAGGGTACACCCTGGATAAGGTGCAAATCCATCGCAGGGCACACATATATACTATATATATAGTGTTCAGCAGTGACCAGTGAGATTTGACTAAAGCAGTTTCCCACTGATTTAGATATAAGAAGGTATGAAACACCTCCTTAACTGGGAAAGCACCATTTCAGAAATCATCAGAAACGTAATGTTGTAGGATGATGACTATCACAACAATGACAATGTGAAAATGAGAAAAAAAAAGAAATAAGAAAAACCCAAACGAGAGAGATGTGTGATTTACTGTCACTCAGAGGAGGATAGACTGTTTAAAGGAAAATCTAATGGCTTGAAATCAAACAAATTCTTGGTTTAACATGGACCTATTCCTAATGTGATGTTTGTGAGCCCCTTTTTCTCCACAGCTGGTGGATGGAAGGTGGATGTACTGCAGCAGCGTGGCATGAGGAGTGACACTCAAAGTCTCATGGCACAGTAGGATTTGTGTAAATCCACTTTGACCTTAACAACCCGTATTAACCCTCTGTTGAGACATGCTTTCTTACCAAGGCAACATTTGCATGTTTTTATTCATTAAATATATTATTATTCAAATAAACAATATTGTATACCACTATACAATTACACTATACAATTAAATGTTTATAAAGCCATTAGAAGGTGATGTGATTGGATAGTGCAGCAAAACACATCCCATATCTAATGTCTTCACTGTAACTTAAAAAATAATTTAAAATTTTAAATAATTATAAACTTTAAAAAACTAGAAACAAGAGCAACTGATTTAAGATCCAAATTGTTTCTCTATTACAAAAAAAGAGCAATAAACAAAAAAACACTTACGGAGTTCGTCAAAATGGGTCTCAATGCCATCAGCCCCGGTTACGGAGCAGATTAGCCGAGCCTTCAGGAAGGTGCTCCATTTGTTAACCAAACAGCAGTGACCTCCATCATCATTCTGTAAAAACATAAAAGGTAAAATATGTAAGCTAAAAGTTAAATATATGTGACAGGTCGTAATGTAGAATCTTAAAATGTTGTCATGTTGTCAGATACACATCGTCCAGCGTTAGTGTCTCATGCAATGCTAAGCACTTTTGTGTGCTTTGCTTGTGTATTCTCTCTTAAATATTGTCACTCTTCATGTTTTAGAGACTGAATAAACTACATGCATATGCAATATTGTCTGGTATAATAGCAGAGAGTTTGTGTTTTTAGTATAAAGTCTTATAGATTTAAATTAACGCAAACCATATTATTTCACAAATACAACAGGGTCCTAAAGTGTGAGATTACATAAAAAATCTGAGGTTAAAAAAATAATTTTTTTTTTTCTATTTAAAGGAAAAAATGTAATACCTCTTCATATTCACTAGAGGCCTCGAACTTTGTGTGCAAGTGAAAGCAATGCAGACGTTTCAATAGCGTATTATATTTCCGTGTTTATCAATATTCTTATAATATAACCACATATCATGTGCAAACCAGGACTAAGGCTTTTTTAGTGCAACCCCAAACCAGACCCAGGCACCCCAAACCAAAGACAAATCGTTTGTGTTTCAGCTACTGGGACAAACAAGACAAAGGGTTTTATATAGGAATCTCTCTAGTATATGAGTGGGCTGCATGGGTGGGGTGGGGTATGGTTGTAAACATTGCCTCTGAGCACTGCTTAGACCCATCTGCTATGGACGGCCGCCAACTCCAATAATGAGACATGGCAATGCCCGGTGACCGGCAGCCAACAACTACCCACACGTTACACACATTCAAGCGGAAAAGAATGGATTTGTGGTAATAAGAATAAGAATCATTATTACAATATGGCTGATTAAACATGACCATGGAAAACTATCACTTTCAGACTCATTATATGGTGTGAAGCACTTTACATGTGAGCAGCTGATTCAGTAAATGAAATTTGTGGAATTTCCTTCAATATCTACAGTACATATTTCAAAAAAAAAAAAAAGTTGCCTATATGCAAAATGTGCCTGTACATGAGATGTGTATGTATGTGTATCTCACCAAACAGATCCTGCCAATTCTGGATTGAGTCAATGGGGTCTGACCCATTTCCGAGGCCTTCTCTCGAAAGAAGAAGTATAGCTTGTCGTCATTTTTCTCTGCACTATCTGGTATGAGCTGCGCATGGACGAATGTGGGATCTGAGAAACATAAACATGAAGAAGAAAAAAAAACACAAGAAAAAAGTAGTAAAAAACATTTAGGAAAATTTCACTTTCAGCAAAACCGTATATAGGCAATTCAAATTTCAATAAATTACAACAATCACATCATCAGAGAGACATGCGATATCATATAAGTACAGTGTGTGCAAGCTGGAATGTAGTGGAGAATGTAAAGAGAATGGACCTAATATGATTACAGTTCATATTCTGCAGCTTAAATGCATATGTGCTTTTGGCTACATGCTTATAAACTGGTCAAGATAAAGTCTGATTTCTCAATGTGTGTATTTCCATTTGTGTCACTTATGTTAAATCTTTCTGTAGTGATACTGAACATACAGAAAAAAATACGCCATAAAAATATGCGCTGAATCTGAGAAAAGATTAAGCAAAACACATCATGTTCAGGACAATAGTATGCCCTCATCATCCTCTGGTGTATGTCTCAGTGTGCATACCATTGAGCCAGCGAGAGTTGTACTGGTCAGTCCTCATGGCCGTGTGTTTCCCTAGTGTACGGAAAATAGCAGAGTCCGTTCCCATAAAATCGATGTACACTCCAGCGTAGAGCTGACCATCTGTCCAAAGAGACACCGAGACCAACAGAGAAAGAGGAGGCAGAAACGGATACACAAGCATTAAAGACATTATAACTGGATCCCACAGGGAAAGCATAAATTAATGTGCTTACTTGTGCGAGTTGAGCTAGAGTAAACGAGTAAAGAGAGCTATGAATGCAGGCCAGAGAAATGAAAAAAGATGATCAGGTATGGTATGGCTAAGGTCCTTACTGATTAGCGTAGACACACTGTTTAATTTGGGATCGAATGGACATTTTCCTTTCCCAGAATCCACTTTACCAGGCTCTAGGCGAAAGATGTATTCCTGGAATGGGAAAACATGCAGAGTCCACATTAATGAGTCTATAGTGTACATTAGAAGAAATATTATTGATTGTCTCAGGTTCACAGAGATTTCCTGGGCTGCCCAATGTCAGCATCTCAAAACCCATAAAATAATGTTTCATGTTCCCAATGTAACCTTTCACTTTGCAGGAAGTTTTATTGGACACTGAGGAAACAGCAAATGCAATGGGGAAATGTACACATTGTTTTACACTGTTTAATATTACACAGCAAAGCATTAATAGTTCAGAGCGTCTAAAATCCACAATCCATATACTTTATACAAAATGTGCTTGAACTGCAGAATTGTTAAGATTCCTCATCAGTAGCACTGATAAAAGGTTCAGGTTGCATATTGATCTGTCAAGATCCATATGAGTATGTAAAGCAATCCACCATGCTTCTTGGGTTAGTTACAGATATTCAATTAAAACAAACACAAAATGATAACAAACAAAGTGATGACAAATGCACGCAAAAACAAGAATGACCACAGCAGTTCACTGGAATGAAAATATTCTGCCAAAAAAAATCTAAATTTTCATTCATAGAGTAAAACTCTATGTAAAAATTTAAGTGTTACATGTTGTTTAGTATACATAATGTATAAAATTTGTTTTGATCACACGTATATGAATTCATCATGTTAATATTGCTAGCAGCAGTTTCATTTTTCTTTATAACACCATTTTCTACATATGTGTACATACTGTACCAAGAATAAACAGGTTTCCCACCTGCCACAACATCCTGGTTTTAGCACGAGATCATGGTGAGTGTTGCTTGATACACATATAGTCAAAACAACTTTTATCTACTAAAGCATTATCCAACATGCATTGCTTTTGAAGCACACTTCCCATGAGGTAAATAAAGATTTATCTGAGTGATGCATGATCAAACAGCTGTCAGAATGGAAGTTCCAGTAAAATAAGATTAGAATCTGTTGTGAATGCTGTAAAACGATAGAGAATGTGATGAATGTACAACATCGACATAAAAACAGACATGTAAGTGCCTTTCAGGGTGAATCTCCAATTCAACAGCTGCTATTCATGAAATTCATGCCTCGACAAATCATCTATTATGTTACACCCTTGAATAAGGGGAAACATGCCCGCATTTGGGATTTGCTCTTTACAAGCATGCCTTAAATTTAATGCACTTAACCCAGATTAATTTTTTGGCTGACTCATCTCTTTGAGGTTGTAATAACCTACAATCAGATGGTGTCAGGAGGGTTTGACACTTTTTTACACTGTCTCTAAAGGCTCTGTTTGGGCAAGCGTGGGCAAACCTGACAGGACTAGACTTCTTAAATCAGCATTTTTTTATTCCCTTATTTATTTATGTTTCCCACTGACACATTTAACAGCAGCTGAGAACAGCTGCTACCCTGTGCACGATATTTTCCTTATTTTTTACACTTAACATGAATGGCACATTACTAATGATAATAAAAATCAAAAATGTTCTTTTAAATTGATTGTGAATTAATTTGCGCAATGTGTTAATTTTTGCAGGTAAAAAAAATATATTGTTTCCGTCCAGCACAAAAAAAAAAAACACTGTTTCCATCCAGCACAAAAAAAAACAATGTTTCTGTCCAAGACTGAGAACTTAAAATCTCGTAAGATGCTAGTAAATCTCTCTCCCTTTTGAGCAGGGATGTACTGTCCCACCTTGGGTGCATAAGGCTCAGGTGAGGCGCTGGGCTCTGCTGCACGACTTGTTCGGCCTCCTGCACGAAGATTCTGATTCTGGAGCAAAGCCTATGAGACAAGCAATGTTAGTGGGTTAGGCTTTCACTTCAAACATGTTGCTTAAGAGTGACAAGGCAGTGTACCGGGTTAAAAGACGAAAAAATGGTGTCATGCTTACAAATGACATGCTTTGTCAAACTGTTGATAGGGTTATCCTTATCCTGTAAGACGGAGATCGGACGTGTATGTGAAAGTCTGAAAAATTCTTACTATGTAGCCGAATTCTGACAAATGGCAAAATCCAAACAATACAAAACATAACGAAAGAAATTTGATTTTGGCCCAAATTGGGTTTGTGTCTCTATAACCTCCTTACCTTTTTAAAGAAACCATGAATATTTTTCATCAACCTGATTTGCTTTTTTGACTTGCCTAGAGAATTATCTTTAAAATATTACATTGAGTAAATAGCCATATTAATAAATGTGTTAAAATAAAGTCTGCCTGAATTAACTAAAACCATATCACCTAATCAATTTAATTTGTAATCAGAGAAACTATGGAACAATCAATACAAACAGGAAAAATTTGGACTTGAAAAGAATAGAATTTGAACCTATAATGAGAACCTCTATCTAATTGTTATTTAGTTTGTAAAAGTAAGATAGAGTAAAATTTTAATTTCATTCAAGATATTTAACTTAGGGGAAGATAGATGAGGAACTGAAGGGGCCTAAGACAAAACCTTGGGGAACACCGCTACTGATAGGGAGAAACCGAGAACTGAAATTCTTTGGTTTTACAAACTAGATGCAGTCTGAGAAGTATAAAGCAAACCAAACAAGAGGTGTACCAGTTTAGCAAAATCATGTGTGAGATGGTGTAAATGCTGCACACAAATCAAGCAGGACAAGAAAAATTACGAGTCCTGCATCAGCAACCATCAGGAGATCATTTGTAAACTTTACCTAGCCAGTTTATGTGCTATGTTTGGGAAAGAACCCAGACTGAAATCACTCAAACAGATTACTGTTCTCAAGGGGAGCATGAATCTGTAAAGCAATGGCTTTTTTTGAAAGGTAGATTTGAGATTGGCTGGAAATGATTTAGGTTATTAGTATCGGTGAAAGGTTTCTTAAGGATGAAAGAGGAGTAAATAATGTAAGTAATAAGTAGAAGAGTGATGGCAAACAGGCTTTTACCAGCTGAGTTGGTAAATGTGGAAAAATGTGGAAGATTTAGATTTAAGGATGAGATTGGAAATTTCAGTGTCAGTAGGAAGTTTAAATGAGACGATGATTAGCAGAAACACTGTAGGCTAATTGCTGATAAATATCAATAATTTTGAGGTTGAAGAAAGTTTGTAATATTCCATGACTTAGGAAGCCATAGGTTATACCCAGAGGTTACAGCAGGTCATCTGTGGAGGATGCTTTACCTGTGATTTTTGACCCCTGTCCACGTAGGTACAAATGGGGTTGTAGGCACCTGTTCCACACACATACAGGTGAGTCCGGTTCCATGGTTCAATCAACCGGATGAAGTTCCCGCACTCGCCCTAAAAAATAACATGAATGCAAAATAGAACTTAGATTATTTCAAATAATCTGTGTTTCTATCCAAAACTAGCAAATCTTAAGAAAGTTAGGTTCCGAAAGGCGCCTTTAAAACAACAGCTATGTGTTGTTTCTGTGTGCTCTCAGTCAAAAGTATTGCCACAGTAATAATTCACATCAACTTTTATTGCTGCATATGTGCAAAAAACATGTAAAGTAATAAGGAAATGTTACGAAGATGACTGAGCAGAAAAGGATGTTATCACTTAAGTGCGGACTTACGTTGACATCCTTCCCTGACAGAACACACTCATTCTTTCTCAGAGGAGCCACAGGCCAGTGTATCTGAAAACAAGAGGGTGATATAATTGAGTACAGAAAGTGATAATAAGTTTTGACACTCAATTATCCGAAACAGTTGAATATATTTTATTGCAGTCAAGCATACTGGGTAATTTCATGATAATGAATTAGAACTTGCATTTAGCCGCTCGAATAATCTAATTTTTACAAGGTTTCCTGGCTGCATTTAGCTTGTAAATGAGAAACAGGACTGACAGGAACAGGGTTGAGTTTTTAATTAAGAATTAACTAATACTCAAAATGCCATGACCTTACTAATGACCAGGATACATGACAGACTTATAAAGAAGGTTTTAAAAAACATGAATAGTTGTACCTTGAAAGTAATTATGTCATGTCAATATCATAAAATTAAAAATGAAATAAAAAGAATGAGTGCGTATTTCTTCTTCCTGTAATCTTTAGGAAATTCAGATGATATTTTAACTATTAACTATTAATGCAAGTATAAATTATATTTTTACATAAAAGTATAGCTATTGAGCAGCTATATATTTGTAAATACTGTATATCAGTAGGAACAATAGGCACTCAATTATGGAACCTACTTGTGTTTATTTATTAATGAGACAAAATTAGAGATTGTAATGGAAGACTCTTCCCACTTACTATAAGGGGCTCTTTGTTGATGTCATTTAGGTCTAGGGAAAGGATGTAGTCCTTGCTGCCCACATACATGCGGTCATGATCCTCGTCCATAAGCAGGACCCTGTAGTCTGTGGAGTTGAGCAAGAAAGCGAAGTGGTGTGCCGTGCCAGTAGACTTCAGCTCTGCGACAGAAGAGGAAAAAGAAAAGCAAACACTGGCGTTCACATGCGGTTCAACAGAAACCAGGAATAAAGCCAGCTGAGGCCTTTAAAGAGCCTTTTGTTATGAATAAATCTGTGTATGTGTGCAGTGAAATGATGCTGATGAGCAATATGCATCTATGACTCTATAAACATCCATCATCACCTAAAAAAAAGTGTTTAACTGATAGATGATCAGGATAATAACGATTCTGTTTCATTTCTTTATGTCATTAGAAATAGAAAACTAAGCCAAGTGCAAACCTCGGACATTCTCCTCAGACTAACAGCAGCCAAGTAATTGGACCCCTGCAATAAAACTATTTATCTAAAACTGTCTATACCTGACTATTTTCCAATCCACACAGCACTGGCAGCTGCAACTCCCTCATGACCAGCAACAAAGCCAAAATCCTCTGTTATTATTATTGTAACGCTGTAATTGCTGTGCGGCTTTCTCAGTGGCTTGGGTCGTCACTGGGGATCCATGAAAAAACTGAAATCACTAAAAGCTGTAACCACACGCTGTGTGTACAATAGTAATCTGGTAAGACATGTGAGCAACTCATCCTTGGTTTCAATGTAAAAACTGTGAAATCATTATGGCATTGTGGTTTTCATGAAGATTAGATGAATTTGAGACAATGGCTAATCAGTTGGGTGACTCGAGAAGAATAAAGAAAATGAAGAATGAGAAATTATGCAGCAGAATACAAAATCTGAATGCACCATCAAGGAATAATTGATTTTTTTGTGTACCAAAAACAAAAAATAATAATTTAAGTGTATATAACATTTACAAAGTCTGAAAAGACTTCTTTCACCAATGTGCTGGTGAAGAAGAGTGTAAAACCTTAGGCTGTATTAGATAATTGCCAGGTCAGTGGTTATGGTTTTGTGCTAGTAACGTCAAGGCTGTAAATTTAAATACATGGCTGGGTACGCGAACAAAGCTCGTAAGCCTTTGCACCTAATCACATGCTATTTTATAATAATTAAACATGTTTAAACGGGTTCAAATTGGGTTTTGCAACAAAATTAAATATTCAGCAATTTTACGAAAGTGGATTGGAAGGAATGTACACAATTATCCAATTAATCAATCAAGCATTAAACCTATCAAACAACTACTCAATGAATCAGGGCAGCAGTGCAATTTATAAAAATGATTTAGTTTAAGTTAAAGAAATTCTGTTAACCTTAAGGCAGGCAAAAACGGCAGGCAAAAACGTTTTGATAATGAGAGATGGCAGAGGAAAATGGTCAGACTGTCTATAGTCACTCAAATAACCCACTCTATACAACACCTCACACCACACAGCATGGTGAACCTTGAGGTTGTTGGGTTACAACAGCAAAAGGCCACATTGGGTTTCACTCCTCTCAGCCAAGAACAGAAATCTGAGGCTGTAGTAAGCACAGACTCACAAAAACTGGGCAGCTAAAGCAGTGACTGGACTTTTTCTAATCTTAAGCTTTCCAGGTTTGGGTGAGCCTTTGCCCAGTGTAGCCTAAAATTTCTGTTCTGTGGTCTGTTATAAAATCTGTTACAAGATTTTTTCCCTTGGGCTTTGTCCCTTTTATGTCAGGGGTTGCCACATCGGATTACTTGATCTACAAGATCTGGCACAGGTTTAATGCCCTTCTTATTGGAACCCTTTTATTTTCTAAACAGGCTTGGGCCGATCATTGCATGCAGAGGTTGGGTTGTATTGAAGATAGTGTTAAGGGTCTTGCCCAAGAACCCAACAGTTGCACAATAGGGTTGGTGGGCTCAAACCCCCAAACCTCAGATCTGCAACTCAGAGCCTCAACTACCTGAGCTCTTTTACACTTTTTATTTATTATTTTATTATCAATTTTACTTATCAATAAAAGTTAAAATCTCACTTTAATGCAATACAGTACTAACTAATAAAGCTTAAGTTTACTGTATATTTGAATCGTAAATAATAATTGAAATTTGAATAATATGACATTTAAATAATCGTATATAATAAAACATTTTTCCTGTATTGTGCACTGACTTGTGGTTTCTACTACAAAGTATGCAAATTATAGCGGCTTGTAGTGTTATAGATTTAGTAGTTTCTTTTCCTTTTTGGATAGATGCATAAAGTATATCGCCGTGCAAGCAGGGGTCCATTCTGTACTTTAAGTCATTTGTGACCACAACAGTTTGCTGCAGGGAGACGGTGCACAAAGAGAACGGAATGTTGCGGCTCATGTTACTGTAACCCAACATCATCTAACATCTTGTCCTTGGTGGAAAATGTGAACCTGATAAGACAGTATGAGAGCAAGTTTGAGAAGATTTAGCTGGTGCATAACACAGTGTTTCAATTCTGGGAAAGAATCCTGACAATTCATATCAGAGATGAATTGTACATTCAGGTTCAAGGCTGGAGAGACTCGACTGAGCCAATCCAGATGCTAAAGAGAAAAAAAACAAGCCAGGAATAATTACACCTAAATGCAAAAAAAGTCTTTGTTTATTTGGTACATAAGGTTTTAGTTTTAAAAATTGGTGCAATAAAAAAAAAATTCCTTGGATTTTTACTACTATTTTTTTACTATTAAATTCACTAGAATTGTTATTTCTGTTCCAATATTTGTTTTACTTTCAACAATAAAAAATTACTTGAAATGAAAACAAATCCCATAAAAAGCTAGTATATGCTCAATTATCAATATTTTGTAAACAACTCTGGGAAGCCTTTAACCATTTATTAGTTGGAATTTCTTTTTCTTACATGCCAACCATTGCAAACAGCAACCTTGTAATTGAGTGTGTAAACCTTCAGGCAATAGACTGCTGTGGTCTGGCAATCCAGAAAAATATTTTTCAGTTTTATTAAAAATGAAAAGCTTAACATCATTGCGACGCATTGCGATTGTGATTTAAACTGTGATACAATATAAAACTATTAAATGTACTGTATTTATCTAGATTAACAGCAAATAATAACACAAAAGGTTACAAATAAAACAATGTCCACATTTTAATTTTGGTTTTTTTATGTGATATACATATCTTCATTTGAATATGCTCCATCCAATCTAACTTTTTAGACTAACTAATCAATTCTTTACAACTAAAAACAATCGCATGAGAACATTTTTAATTCTGGTGCATGACTTTCTCAAAACTAGCACCTGAGAACTAGCAGGGATCACATTTCAAATTTTTCTGATTGATTAAGTCACCATTAAAAAAACAAATGAGACAAAAAAAAAAAAAAACACAACTCATGTCACATGTGTAAACACAACTACATGCAATTACCTAAATAGCTTTTTTTATTGTGTCAATATTGTTACTATTGACCTTGTATATATATATATATATATATATATATATATATGTCACAGCCTTATTCTAAAATGGATTAAATTCATTGTTTTCTCAGAATTCTACACACAACACACCATAATGACAACATGAAAAAAGTTTACTTGAGATTTTTGCTAATTTATTAAATAGTATTCACAGCCTTTGCCATGAGTTCAAAATTGATCTCAGGAGCATCCTGTTTTCCTCCTGATCATCCGTGAGATGTTTCTGTAGCTTATTTGGAGTCCATCTGTAGTAAATTCAGTTAATTGGACATGATTTGGAAAGGCACACACCTGTCTATAGAAGGTCCCACAGTTGACAGTTCATGTCAGAGCACAAACCAAGCATGAAGTCAAAGGAATTGTCTGTAGACCTCTGAGACAGGATTGTCTCAAGGCAAAAATCTGGGGAAGGTTACAGAAAAATTTCTGCTGCTTTGAAGGGCCCAATGAGCACAGTGGCCTCCATCATCCGTAAGTGGAAGAAGTTCGAAACCACCAGAGCTGGCCGGCCATCTAAACTGAGCGATCAGGGTAGTAGGGCCTTCCAGGCAGGCTTTGGGCAATGCATGTGGGAGCAATGTGGAAAACATACAGTAGGTGTATGTTACCAAAATATACACTGATTATAAATAACATTACAATGGAAAACATTAGGCTTAATATTGTGTAGCTTCCCCCTTGTGCTCCCTTACGGCATGAATCTGGGGGTGTGCTGTGTTGTCTGGTACTAGGATATTGGAAGCATATACTTTAGTTGCTGTGGGTTGCAGGGTGGGCGTGGATATAACTTGTTTTTCGGTGCATCCCATGGGTGCTCAATCAGAAATGCATCTGGGGAGTTTGAAGGCCAGGTCGGCAGTCTTGGGCCTTTTCTTGCCAGGACTTGTGCATGGTGTGCTGTGGTGCACTGGGGGCTCAGGTGTCTGTCTATTGACTTTTTTTAGTGATTTGGGCTGCATCGGCTTTTCTGTGAAATTGGACCAGATGGGCTGCCCTTTGGTCCCCATGGGCATAAGTGAGCCTTTGGTGCCTATGAGCCTGTCAAGGGTTAACTGGTTTATAATCAATAATCAATGGTAACGTTATGTGGTGTTAATGTTATTGCTGATCTATACCGCATATCTGTATCTGTATCTGTACTCGATGTACAGTATGCTATTAAATCTCTGTAGCTACGTTGATGTGGAAAATATCTTCTCAATCCTATTGGAATCATTCTGATCATTCTAACTGTTTGCTGAGCTGATAATAAATGCGCTTACATTCTTTAACCATTTAATAAAAATATAACTTTTTTGACATTTGCAAAGTGGTTCTGTCTGCAGTGAAGTGTTTAAGAAGACAACATTCTTTTAGCTTTGACGTTAGGTTAGACTTCACATCTTTTCCGACAAATCCCACCCTCTGCTTTATGAGTGGTTTTAAGAATTCATCTATTATTGGTTAGATTGGTTACATATGAAATGTGAAGCCCATCAGTGTCCCTTTCTCAAGCAGGGATGCAATGGATGAAAATCCGAAGTAAAGACAGTAGAGAGTTGTTTTCAAGGAGCCTAAGGGTAAAACTTCCCACCCCGAAACTCATCATGGCACCTGATTTTACCAGAACATGGGCCAAACATGCGCAAAAGTACGTATATTTATTACAGCAAGAGAGAAATTATCAGATGAATTAACACGGCTAGTATTTACCTATTGATCAGATTATCAACTGTTCAGACTGAGGTTTTTGGTATATAATGCATGAAGAGTTCTAAGTTCTGGAGACAGCAAAAGGGATATTTTTAGGTAAGCTTGGGACTGTTTTTTTGGCAAGGCAGTATACTGTATGTCTGTGTATATATATATATATATATATATATATATATATATACAGTTTGTGTGTGTGTGTGTGTGTGTATGTATGTGTGATGAAAAATGAAGGCTATTGGCAGGGTGAATGGGTCTGCAGTACAGGGTAACATGGATATAATAGATTATATTCAGCTACACCAGCATGAAACAGCACTACAAGAAGACATGCTCTCCACACATGGAGTCTCTTAAAGCACAAATACAGACACAAAAACCGTCTTTTACCTGTGCGGGCATTTCAAGAGCATAGTTAAAATTCCTCCCGCTCTCATTTCAGCATTCCAATTAAAACAAGGACAGATTAAGCTTGTTCTGACAAGTCTAGTGCCGTGAGTGTGTCATTACCAGTGCTAATAAATGCAATGCAGGACATTTTGATTGAAAATGTGCCAGTGATAAGTTGAGGCAGTATTACATAAAAATGTAAAACACACCTCAGGCTAGACAAAAAAAAAAAATGCAGTTTAAGCTTTTTTTTTGTTGCTATGTTACAATATCTTGAACATGTAGACAAATACACAGAAATCATGTACACAAATGACTAACTGAGGATAAATGACACCAAAACTTGTACATAGCTTATTCAGTAAAACAAGCGAATAATTCTGGACTTATTCAATCTCTATATTCAATTGTGTTTAGTTAAAAAAATATTATTTATTATGGGTTACTGATTGTACAAACAATGTAATTAACTTTAAGTGTATTGGGGAGAATTACTTTCACGAAGGTCCAGAGGGAAGTTTTTTTGACCCAGAAGTCTGATAGAGACTGCTGGGATATTTGAAGGACATCGAAGCATCAGAGAGAGAGTGAGAGAGAGACAGAGAGAGAGAGAGAGAGCGCGAGAGAGAGCCTTCTATGCCCATAATCACCACAAGATTAGATCTTATCTCTGGCTTTCCATGGACTGTCAATCTACTATGTATGAAGAGGGAAAAACAGAAAGAGAATGTGATGGTATGGGAGATTTTTAGTGTGTGTGTGTGTGTGTGTGTGTGTGTACATGGTACACACTTGTTCTTTGATCTTCAAAGTAAACAGCCTATATGAGACATCGATCTTGCCAGCCTTCATCCTTGACAAAGGATTAGCACATCATCTTTATCGCTCCTTGATTTCTCCGCATGACAGGAGGGCCTGATTAAACCTGAGAAATTTAATCTAACAAGTCAGATAAAAATGACTTTTCCCCCCTCCCTCCTTCAGTCCATCAAAGTGCATGGATGAGAATTCAGAGCAGAGCAAACAGAATAGTTGAACAGATGTTTTCGGCTTGCAGTCTATGAAGGCACTAATGATAAATGTTTAATTTTTTCATTTATTAAAAAAAAAAAAAAAAGCCTAATGAAAAATACATTAGGTTGCTAATTAACAATGAAAATCACAGCAAATAAACTAAGCATTGAGCAAGTATTAAATCAAAGTATTATAATTAGAATTCATTCATCTTCTATACTGCTTATCCTGTGTACAGGGAGGCGGGGGGCCTAGAGCCTACCCCAGGCAGGAGGCCACAGTGATAACGCCTTATAGATATAATGTTCGGTTTCAGTTTCGATTAATTTGAATTCATTTCATTACACTTTGGTGATGTGGTGCATTGCAAATTTCAACACTGTAATGTAAATATTCCATAAAGATATATCTACAATATCTGTTACTGCCTAACATATTTTCTAACATATTGACTCAATTTTATCTTCTTAATTCTTTACGCAAATAAAGAATAGAAACTTTTTAAATAACAGTAGAGAAAAAAAATGGTACATAATATTTTTTGTTTTATATAAGATATCTAAAAATCTGGTTTATCCCTACTAAACAAACAGTGCAGAAAACCATTCAGAGGATTACAAGCTTTTTTATTTAATGCAAGATCAAAGGACATTAATAGATTAACTATTGGTAGTGTGATGAAAGTGAATAAACAAAAAAAAAAGGTAAGAAAACAAAGGAAAAGAAAAGAAAATTGAGAGAAGTGTGTGAACAGGTGCCCTGACATCTGTGCATCCTTAGGGAGACAGAGAAAGCCACTGTTTGCTTTGGATCATGACTTCAGTGAGTGTGTGGTTCATTGTACTCATACACAGACCCACAGACACACACAGACACACTGTCTTAAGCGAATCCACCATCACACATTACTCTGACCTTTGCAAACCTTTATAATAGCGTCTAGCTCAAACAACAGGCCTAAGAGCAGACAAACATGGCACTAATTAGCGGTAACTCCATTTGGCATGACGGCCCAAAGTGGTCTGCAGCACCATAAAGAAGCTTATTGAAGTTGTCAAGTTATGTTATCACAAGATCGGGTCTAATAATAAGCTGGAGTGACGTCTATTTATTTTTCATTACGGCTTCATATGGTACCATTTTTATCCAGTTCCAAAAGTTACAGCTCCTTCCTTTAGACTTCAGTGTTTCATCTTTAATGGCGCCAAGAACAACATCTTAATTTCTCCCTTCATATCGTTTAAGGTGTCAAATAACTCAAGCGTGGCGAACAGATGGATGGGCGGTGCTAGCTTCACCAATGGTTAAAGAATATTCTCTGTGTATGTGCATGTGTGTGTGTGTGTGTCTGAGATTAGTGGCTTCCTTTCAAAAAAGACTGAAGACTAACATTTCTGTACAAGGCATCACAACCTAAAAAGGCAGAACTGGCGATAAAAGGGCGACTGCATGATTGTCAGTACATTACATGGTAGGCATGAAGTAGACATAATGTGTTTTATTAGTAGCTCACATAGAGAAAAAATAAAACAAACCCAAAATACTGCAATGAACTGCAACTGTTTTACCCTAATTCTTTTTCTCGTGACCAGTCAAACATTTCCCGTGTTCCTTCTGTCCATTCCTCATCATCGCTCCTCAAGCGTCTAAAGTATTGTTTTCAAAGTGCTAGAAATCGAAATGGCGAAGTGGTGGATCAGTGGATAAAGGCTTTGGGTTACTGATCAGAATGTTACGGGTTCAGGCCCCTAACACTGCCAAGCTGTCACTGAAGGGTTCTTCAGCAAAGCACTTAACCATATCTGCTCCAGATATGTTGCATCATTATATCACCGCAGCTTCCTAAGAGACTAGGATATGTGAAGGAAGAATTTCACTGTAATGTTGATGTGGCAAATAATAGCTTCTAATACATATATAGTACCTACATATATAATACAGTATATTATATATGTAATATCTGATTATGTATCTTAAAGCTACAATATATTAGAATTGAGTGTTGTACCCTCTCCGCGTTGGCCTGAAGATCAGATCATTCTCGATTGATAAAAAAAACAAAATATATATATATATATATATATATATATAGATACACTCACCAACACCTTGCATTACATCTCTTAAAACAATATAAACTTTGTTGGTTGACTCTCAACAATCATTTGCTAGCTTTCCATCAAATTAGTGAAACTAATTATTGTTCAACAATAAAACATAAATGCCTTTTTTCTATTACACTATCATACTTTGTTTACTCTCCTCATTTTCTACAGCACCTTTCAGCCACCATGTTCTTGTACTAATCAATATTACATACAGGATTGTCCTGTTAATGCAGAACAGCTCAGAAATGATCAATAATTGAGTGTACAAAAGACTACCACCTCATAGAGAACTGGTTTGATGTAAAACTTTTTTTTTTTAATCCTATTGCAATAGTTTAGATGAAATTATTTAGGTGTTAATGAGCAAATCAATAGAGAGGAATTACTTTCAAATGTCAGATTCTGCGCTCCATTATTATTCACTGGCACGCAGTGGACAAAACCTTTAATAAAGAGTTTGGGAGATAATTAAATCTCTGTCCTGCTTGTAACCTTGTAGTCTTTCTCATTTCCACTTTGTTCCTCCCCTATTTCATACCAGCATGGCTCTTAATAAAAGGAATCCTTACAGGTTATCATCCTTGGCCGAGACCTCTATTTCCCTCCACCCGGCTCTGCATACCAGAACCCAGATTACAGGTAATGCCAAGTTCTTTCTTTTGTAACTGACTCTCATCTCTTCCGTCATCTTGCTTCTTTAATCTAAAAAAGTGGAAGATAGCAGACGGGAGTGCGAGGTAAAGGAGCATGAAGGTGGTAGGGATAAGATTTTCCTTTCCATGTTATACATTGCAACATGCCAGATTTAGCTAGTGTTCATCAAAGAAAAAGGAAACAATCCCCTGTGGTGCTGTAGGAAAGAGCAACCCAGTGTTTTGTGTTTTTAGTTGTTGGTGCTGAAGAAGTTCCATCATGTCTTTCAAACATGCAATGCCAGCTGCAAACAATATGAAACAAATATGTAACAATATAATTGTTTTACAACATATAATAGATATGAATTTAAAAAAATAAATATGTTGTCATAAACTTAGTTGTTTTCATACTGCTTGAGCAGCCGTTAGTTTCAGAGATGAGAATAACGTCTTTTTATTTAATTATATAGCATGTTGACATAATTAAGACCGAAGCAAAGTGAAAATGCGTTGAAAAATATTTGAGCCCAGTATCAGACTTGGGACTTTTTGTTTTGTTATAGTTTATATTTTGTAAAACCAATTGGGATTGCAGTGCAAAAATTATTTAAAAAAAAAACCTAATAAATAAATAAAAGGAAACCTGTAGTATTTCTGGTCTAGAATTTTATTCTAACATTGCTTTTAATGTCTTTTTAGGAAATCTGTTTTAAGTCATTACACCATAGAATATGCATGCTTTTAAGACATATCATATATCTTTTTTTCCATTCAGACCACAGAAAAGATTAATGATATACCTTGGGCCAGGATTATGACTGCTGATAGCGAGCAGTAACTGCTCGACAATGCCAAAATATCATCATTAATAATTCTATCATTGCATATTTTTTATGAAAGGCGACACCTGGCTGTAACTAGAACGTAACACAACGTAATAAAATCTGATTGAATCTGAACATTTTGTGCTACAAAAGAAAGTGTTTACCTTCTCCTCAGAAAAGAGGCCTATGACTTCAATACATTTCTGGTGAACACTGCATTAAAAAGATATTTAATATGTGCCAATTTTCTATAATCATCATAACTGATTAATTATTGGAGTCCTGACATCAGGTCACGTCAACAAGAGAAAAGTGAAGGATTTTGTTACACTATCAGCCTCTGATCTTAACTCAAGGAGCTATGCACAACCATCTCACCCAAACAGGAGTGGTTAAATTGTTTAGCAAGAGCAAGGTCTAAGGGTCAAGAGTGTTATCACAGCCCACAAACCACTAGCAATAGCTCAGATGGCCCTCTTTGGATTGTTTACAGCAGGAATGGAGGTGCTGTCCAAACCCCTCCTGAATGCTCAACGTACAGCCTACTTGACCCCTGTCAAATGGAAACAAAGAAGGATCACCGCCTGCTAGTCCGAGTGCAGCGCAGCGTGGCAGTCAAGCCTAATGTCATCTGACAGGCCAGAGACATGCACTTTACAACAGCAGCTGGGTGCGTGTGAGCTTTCAAGGAGCAGGTGAGGGTCCACTCGCCTTTATGCTCCCTGACTGGGCCTAGTCTTAAGTGTGCTTAAGGTCTCTTCACTGTTTAGTGGTAATCTTTCTATTGAAATTGCACAAATGAGAATTAAGACTTGACCAGTTCATAATTGCTTGCATTCCTATGGCTACAGTTAAACTAAATTAAAATTACCCTGCATTGTTCACATAAGTGAACCATACAGTAGAGGCTTAAAACATTAAGGGGAAGTTCTTTAATGGTTATTGTATAAAATTATACTCTCTTATCAGTGGCCGAAAAAAAATAGATGAGCAATTGGGATTTAATTTGTCTAGCCATGCATTATTCAGTAGCAGTGAGTGAAAACTCTCAATAACACAGCATGCAGAGCACCACGGTACTCCAGGAACGCATCTGTCTTCTTCACTCCCTCTTTCTTGACACACACACATACACAGACACAGACACACACACAGTCCCTAGGGAGAGAGACACGAGAAAGAAAACCATTCTTCTTCATGGGTGGTGTAAGTCAAGATGCACATTAAGCATATAACAGTTCAGCATCATGGTAAAGTAATCCCACCTAAGTGTATTCAAGCTAATATTAAAAACTTATAAATGTTAAAAACACATAAATGTTATTTGCGTTCCTTCTCAGAAACTGGCAATTATACAAAAACCATTAAAAGGTCTCTTTCTTCCAGAAATAACTACTTCTTAAGTGTCTTAGTGGAGGCCTATATATGTAATAGATGCATGCATGCAAGATTATTGCAATATTAATATTTCTTTGGAACGCCTTAAAAAATTCTGTCAATAAAATAACCATATACATACAAGTATTTAATTATTTTACTAAAGTTTTAGTTGAGTTTTAGCTGTATGGTCAAGCAAAATATTCCCAAGTCAATGATAGATCTCATGCACTACTAAAGGACAAGCTACCCATGGAAAAAAATCAAACACCTTGAGAGTCGTCATAAATAAGTGTTTTTTTTTTTCGTTATTGCTTTTTACCGGCTTGTGATTTAATATTAAAACACACACATGCACAATAAATGACAGACCCAAAATAAGCACTTACAAAATTTAATGTTCAAAACACCTGCACAAATCATTCCGGATTCATGTGTCACCTGGCTCATCTCCTGTTTTTGCTCATGATTTTTTAATGGAAACTAATGATAGCATATTTTGCTATTATGCACAGGTTGACAAGTCTGGTAATATAATTGGAGTCGGTGTTACTGGATATCATGGTTCTGTAATATCATGTAGAGACGATTAAATTGTTATATTGCACAAGACTTTGTAATATTTGTGCTGCATGCATGTGCTTGCTGATAGGTTCCTTAATGAGGAAGGGGTTGACAGATGCTAGCCAGAATGGAGCCTCTAAAAAACACATCTGAAAGCTGAAGGTAGTCTGTAGCACCCCAAAGATCAGGAACAAGCACTGAACTTACAGCTGACAGATGAGGTTCCAATGCACTGAAGGATTTGTCATGGACTTTCAGAGGGACTAGCAATTATACAGTCCCATACGTCCTTGCTCCAAAAACAAAAGGGTTTCCCATATGGAGCATATGAGCAAGCTGGCACTGCATGTGCTGAGAAAACTGATCTAAAAATGCAACTCGATTCTTGTAAGTGTCAACATCATTAAGCAGCATATAATATTATATTTTACAGCAACCAGCTCAAACTGATACATTGGAATTTAACACATTTGCAAACCCATTTTACAAAAAAAAAAAAAAAAAAACTTAACCATGATAATTAATTACCCAGCATTCCATGCCTGAGTGGTTGTCTAGACCTCTACAACACCCAGCGCTCAAATCTGACAGAAAGGCTAAAAGATTACTACCCCTTCGACAGCTCATGGTGTCTAAAAAGGTAACAGAACCCAGGTCACATGCAGAGGTAGTGAACGGAAATGTGTCCCAATGCTTCCCAGACAAACATCAAAAAACAGCCTAGACCCCAGTGATTCCACAGTAATTCTTTAAAAGCATCAAATTTTAAAAGAAATGCGTCAATAAGACTTTCTGTATGCTCATTAAAAAAATATATTTTTTTGCATTCATGGCCTTGATGTTGGATTTCTGAGCATATGGTGGTATATATTCAGCTGTCACATACTGCAGCTTTATTAGACATAATTTCTTTATTAAAGATGACATATTATGCAAACATTTATTTTTAGACATTCAGTTGGTGTATTCAAAGAAAAAGTTGAGCAAACATTCAGACCCTTTGTAACATCACCAATAAGCTTCCTGAAGAGCAGTTTTTAGTAGACTGGTAGTTTGACACAAGGAATGCAGCTGTCACTCAAATTAGCCACACCCCTAATTATGAATAATTCGATGGCTTAAAGTCATTTTAACGGATAAGTTACATAAACGTTTACCATTTGTACAGCTGTCATTAATGGGAAATCCAGCGATGAAGACCAATTTGTTTTTTCTTTTTTTTTTCTTTTCAATATGGGGATCTATGTGGATTGACTCATTTCTTGGAACCAGCTCATAGTTGCTAGTTGTCATTCATTAAACTGCACGTTTTCACACTTATGTTTTGGACGTATTTTTCAGAACTGGAGGCTGCCTCATGGCTTAAGCCAATTCCTCCTAATGTGACCTCATATAAGGATAGCCCCTCTCCTATCGTGTTGCTGTTCTCTGGCATGGCTCGAGAGTAGCCCATATTTGAGATACACATACAGTAAATAGCAATTTGTCTTTGCTGTCCATGTATGACTCAATTTTGTAAGACAGATATTTAATTGATGCTTTAACAAGGTGGTTTAATTGGGGGGAAGCAATTCCTGTAGTGTTTAACCCAGATATTGTGGCAGAATTTTCTTGGTTTCTTTTGGGGATTCCTCAGAACATTGGCCACAATAAATAAACCCAAATTATTCTTTAATTCCTTAGAAAAAGACAATAAATATAGATGGCTGACAATCCTAATAAGTATAGGAAATAGAATATAAAATACAATGTAACTGTACAATGGACTGGGTGGCAATCCAGCGCAGGGCCTTGTGTAATACAAGTCATGATCTATCTTAACCAAATAAACCCAACCAAATTTGTTTATTTAACAAATTAAATAAAATGAACTGAAAGTTGATTAGGTGATTACTTTGTAAGTATTCAAGAACAGCAAGCAAAATGTACTTTGTGAAATTCAGATCATTTACACGATGGCTTCATTATCAACAATTGATTGCTATGCTTTTACAGCTGGTTTATAGCAAATGGGCCAATGTGTTGTTTTAATGGACCTACTGATCCGTTTGGGTTGTAGAGAGTTATCTACAAAGCAGCCATGAAATTGTATAATAGGATTTCCACTTGTTCAGAATACTAATTGAATTCATGTGCCAACTGGAACAAATTTGCCAAAAGATAAAGCCAGGATTTAAGAAAGGAGTAAATGGCATATGATGATCTCATACACAATATTACAATAAAAGCAGAGGCTGCAATTTTGCCTTTTTTTTGGTATTTTACTGGTAAATTATATAAAGTACTTTACTTGCTTATGGCATATTTCTAGGGAGCTACTAAACACAATATACCTCCACACAGGTGCATGATCACAGCCCCTTTTAGAAACCTACTGTATACACTGTGTCCATTATTCCTGAATAAATGAAACTGTACAACTTTGTTTTTTTGACCAAATGTTACTTCATGTACTTAAAACTGATAAAGTAAAAAGTTATGCAACAGAACTGCCACAGACTCCATCCTTGTTTTTGCATCATCAATCAGACTTACTTACACACACACACACGTTTCCGTGACTGGACTACAGACTCCCTGTCTGTAACCAGCAGACAGTTTACGAATCATGTTCAGAAATCCTATGGAACAGATGCCCACCAACTACATACTGTATGAACCATTATACTCTTCATACACTACAATTCATAGCAGGGCACAAGGCAGGAGACATTCTTGGTGGGGCATACTGTATGCAGAAGATTTGTGCACTCAATCATACACTAGGGCCAATTTGAAAATACCAACCTGGATACAACATGCTGTACGTCTTTGGACTGTTCCTCCAACAAAATGGAACCAGTACGTGAAGGAATCCCACAAAGCTTGGGGAGAACATACACAGACCAAAGGGGAGATTTGAACCCCCAACCTCCTTATGCTAATTCACCTTATGACCATTCATCAGATTCTTTTAGATCATTAACCCAATTCAGACTTTAGACTTTAACTATAATATATTGTCTGATGCATGTTATTATTATTATTATTCTTTTCTCATCCTCGGATCATTCTTATTCCTTTCCCTCTTTCACAGACTCTAGAAAGGTGGCTCCTACTCTCTCCGCTTTTCTACACTGTATCTATCCATTATATTTATTCTCTTGAGGTTCAATTTCCCACAGGGACTAATGTGACACGGACTCATGATTCAATGTGAAAAGCACTGCTCTCGAAATCCCATCATTATACCTTCACACTACCTTCACGCTAACAACCTAAAAATGTCTGGAAGAAGAATGGATTTCACCTTTAAACTCCTTGTCACTGGTTTCTTTTTCCATCTCTATAGAACAACCTTCCAGATGTCCTCCAAAAGACTCCTTTGTTCCAACAGACTTCTTGTTATTATGCTTTTCAGAATAGTAGCTCAACCTTAAATTACTTTAGCTTTTAAGCAACACATTATCACACTTTTTTTTCTCTTTTCCTGTGTAGCTTGCTTTCTGGAATGTCAACAGTTTCATACGCTCTTAGTATTCTTCACTGTTTAACTAATCAATACTTCACAGTGTTTTAGTTTTGAGTCAGTATTTTTTTTTTTTTAAACCCAAGCCTGCGGTTCCTCACATAATCGTGCATGAAATTTTGAGTGACAGTGTCTTTTCATTTAAAGTGAATTTCCTGAGTAACTATAGCCGAGCTTGCTTTAAAGAAAAAAATATAATCCTGTCATCTCTCTCTCTCTCTCTCTCTCTCTCCATTTGTGTATACACAGAAATCTGAGCTCAAAAGTGTAGAATCATGTTGCAGTGCTTTTATTCAGTTTAAGCCCAGTCCATAAAGATCATCAGAAGGATGTCATTTTCAGTCGTAATGTTTGGACTTTATTATGGAGAGGAGATGAAATTACCAGACACATTCTGCAGGCAGAGATGGAAAGCAACTGACAAGTGTGTGAGACTGAGAGAGAGAAAGAAGAGCTCGAGTGGAACAATGAGTGACTCTGAATATGTGCCAAGCAAGACCACCTTGCACTTATCCAAGCACACTTCCACAAATGACGGTGACATCATCTTTATAGAGAATGTGAGAATGCCAATCTCGTATCCCTGGCCATTACAGAGGACAACGTGATTTTATCCTCACCACTCACACACTCATACACACACTCCCATGTGGCTCACAAAGAATAAACACGGCATTCACACTTGGTTGAGGGCGTCCCTAGAGACCGGAGCTCAATCTGGCCTAACCGCAGGCCCCGTTTTCCCATAGACAGGCTGCCTGAGCTCCAGCCCACATGTGGCGCTCCACGCTAGCTCACATTTCTCCTCACGCAGATGCGCAGCTGCTGAATTGAAGTGCACCATCTGGACAGCATCAGGCATATTACCTGGGAGATATAGACACTTGTGCATGCAAACTCACACAGACCTTTCGTCACATTTATGCCAGCACACACTCCGCCAGAGGCGATGTACTGTACTTACACACTTGCACAAACACTTGAGGCGCACATGTGCATTTTTATGTCCAAAACGTCTTCGCCAACCAAACGTTCCGATCTATGTAACGTTATTTTTCGGCCTCGTCTTTCTTCTTTTTTTTTGACTAGTCTGTACTATTTCCCGTTTTAAATTCCGCACTACATGTATTCTCATTAATGTTCACACTCAAACAGCTTGCTGCTTTCACCCTCTCTCTCTTTCTCCTCCCTGTGAATCAGTCATCCCTTCTTTAGTATCAGAGCTCTGATTAGAAGAGTCTGGCTCATCCGTCACTCTGTGATTGCTGATGATTTTGCATTTCCAAGAGCCCCAGTTATTGCCTCCAATAGTGTTAACCATGCGCACCTCACCAGTGTAATGATAACCTACACTCCATTAGCGTTTGCTCATTTCTGTCTCCCTGTTGTATAATTTTTCTCTTCATTATCTCGCCGAAGACTTCGCTCTCTGTCAAATGAATTCCTCATACTGGGATGGAAGGATGGATTTTTCCCCCCCTTTTACCATCCTTTACCCCCTGCTGTTAGCCAGCACTTAGTTGTCTTCCTTCAGCTCCCAGGTTGGTCCACACCCCCTCTTTCTCCTGCATGTAATAATGTTTTTGGTCTACTGGCACGGATCATTGGCTGAGCCGCCGCACTGCTACGGTAACAGCATCCAGTGTTGACTGACAGATGGTAATAAATGGTGGCAGCCAAAAACAACATACACAGAGAGGCGCCCTTGACCCCACCACCCCCCAGTCTCAGGACCAAGGTCTGGCCCAGTCTGCTGACCTCAACAGTAGGACTCCTACAACCAGGCAACACATCAGGAGGCCCCCGTGATGACAGATTATGTGTATAATTTGCTTGATGTTTGCAGTAATGCTTATAATTGTTTTCCTGCTACAAATAATTTTGACAGAGCCAAACTCACTACTGTATGAGTAAAATATGTTAAAAAGTGCTACTGGATATTAAAATATACACTATTTGTGTTCATAGGATGCACTTTTTATGTTTTATGTATTATGAATACAAAGCACACATATCACAACACACACACACACACACACACACTTTTCAATCACCACCATCAATTGCTCACTGGTTCTTTATTTTAGTTCCACACAAAAGGTTCCACACAAAGGTCTTTGATAGCTCAGGCACGGTGGTTCAGTCCCGGGCTTGCTTGTGCCAATGCCTTTTGTAAACCTGGCTTACAAATAAACCTGAATGTGTGCGAGTTTGATTGATTTGCAATGTGCTAGACCCCACAGCTCTTCCTTTTTTTTTTCAAGGCTACAATAGAGAAAGTCAAGACAATTTCACAATTGTTGACATAAAATTCAGCGGAGCCTAGAATGAAATGTTGAGCAAAAGCAGGATGGCTGTCTGGGAAACTTTATCTGACTGGTATTAAAAAAAGAAAAAAAAAAAAACATATGATGTTCGACTGTGGGAAATATTTCCCTAATCTGACCAGCAACTGGACGGGAAACATGGATGACTCGAGTCTCGATTCAAACGCCTAGAAAAGGAGTAGAATGAAAAATGCACATGTATCTATTTTCAATTTGTCAGACGCAAGACCATCTGGAGATAAAATGCCGTCATTGTGAAAGAGCCATCTTTAAACGCACTCGCATAGACAGATACACATGTGCTGTTTTATGTCTCGACCCAGAATTCGAACTGTTGCCTTATCTTTTTTTTATGCCTCCCAGCATTAATCACAGTTATACAAAATGACAGAAAACATCTGTCTGCTGCAGATAACCTGCCTAAGACTGTTGAAATCTACCATGGACCAAAAGAATATAGCAACCCAAGCAAGTGAAAGAAAATGATATAATACACACTAAGAAATGTGTTTATTGCATTTTCGTTTGTAAACTACATGCATGAAATAAGTGAAATTGAAAAAAAGAATTCTGTACATAGAGTTTTCTTTTTCTCCTGAGTCTGGAGTAAGACTGAACATAATGTTTATCATATTGCATGCTATCATACTGTAGTCAAGTTTATGATCATTTAAATAATCAATGTGGTTATACCCCCCCTCCATAACTTAGGAGTCGGGATGAATTAATCCATTAAAATATTTTGGGTACTATGCTGTGCTGCTTATTGTAATATGCTAGAGTATAATATACAATGGTAATACCCTTTACAAATCTGTGAACTTGATAGTTAAATATGGTAAATAATTCTTAAAAAGCCATATTGTGCTTTTTTTTTTTTAGAAAAAGTTTGACAGCATTTTGTGTTTGAATCATCTAGAATTATTTAAACTGACTGTAGAGAAAAGCCATGCAGTAAAAGCTTATTTCTTAAATTATTAATCCATATTTCAATAATAAAAATGTTAATTTCGTTATTTTTTTTATTTTGCAAGGTGTGTTCAAGTCAAACCGTGACTTATGATGAACTTTCTCATGAGTGAAGGCATAAAAACTGATTGACAGTTACAGAAGATTTCATGCACAGTATGGTGATGAGACTCTTAGCTGCAGTAAAATGTCTGAATCGTGTAAAAGTTTTAAAGAAAGCCACATGTCTGTGAATGAAATCCCGGCTGGGATGGCTCAGAGCCCACTGCGGCCGTTCCTGTGAACATTCAATGAGTGAAACGCCTGTTCCTTGAAAATCGACGGATAATTTGTCGCCAACTTGCGAAAGAGACGCATCTGTCTGTGGAAACTGTACACATAGTCGTTCACAAACCACTTGTTCATCATTCACTTGTTCATTACAGGAACTTGGCTGGGAATTATTGCCACATCCCCCTACAGACCTTAGACCTCGCTCTAAGCAATTTGCACATGTTTGGGTCATTACAGAAGTTCCTGGGAGGCCAGCGTTACAGATGTGAAGCCAGCAGTCAGATCATGGCTTCTGTGTACTGAGAAAACCTTCAACATTGAGGTAGAAATACCTCTAGTTAAACGCTAGGATACATGCATTATTATAGCAGGGAGTCATATAGAGAAATAAGGGTAGTTTTTGCTCTCATAACTGTGCTGTTATTCTGCATAATCACAAGTCCTGGTTTGACTTAAACATCCATTTTAGGTTATAAATGTAGGTATATCCTGATATTGTGTTTACACAAGGTTTTTGGGTGTCTAATGTTTCTAGCTGTCAAGCAGGGAAGCTGTCAAAGCAAATAAGTCTATATGGTAGTAAATATTTTGTCTAAAAAAATATATTTTTTTTTTCGCGTATGCTATATAATAAGTAGTTATGAGTCAGCGTGTTGCAAAACCCTGCCTGTCAGCACTCATTCCATCGAGTTCATTGAAAGATTTGCTTAATCTTGGCAGCACAAATATATTTGGTCTTGCACAGAACTCTAAAATGGTTCATCCAAATACCCTGACATGCAGAGTTTCCAATAGATTGCCACATCCTAATCTAAAACATATTGTCTCTTGGCATGCTTTTTCTCCATGTTAAAGAGACAAAGAAAACTGATTAAAAACTATTGGTGAAAGAAAAATCTTTGTATCTGTAGATGAAAGGCAAGTTATTAGTGTTGTTATAAACCATCTGCCACAGTTAAGCTCATCAGCACAATCTCCACACTGTTCGCACACAATGCACTGGGTCCATGCCACTGACATTTCGCTTGACGCCAACCTCACTTTTTTCTCCCATGAAGACCAAAAGTGCACAGTGAAGAAGTTCTTATTCCTACAGATGAAACGCCCAGCCTCCGGGCTTTTAATCAGGCTATTTGAAATGATGGATGTTTGCAAGTTTCCCATTTACCACACGGGTTCATTTGTAAGTAGGCCCAAAAACACATGCTTGGAACGACTCATCCTGGAAGCGTTGCCTTACCCAAAATGCCTCTCACGGGAATGTTCCCATGCATCCCAAAGCATGCCATACACAACTGCGGTAATAGATATGCATTATTGAGTCAAAATAAAGAAATACGATGATCAAGATAGGATAAAATGACCAAGATGAAGAAGAATGAAGTTGATCATGAAGAAGGAACAAATAAAAAGACAGAGATTGACAGATCAAGGAAGAAAGGAAGAGAGAGAGACAGGAAGAGGGGGGGTGTGAGACAGTAGGGTCTCTATATTTAGCTGTGCCGCTGTCACCTTCACTCTTCCTCCACAGAGCATACTGACTGTGACAGCTCAGATCCAGTAAAGCAGCTCACGATCCCAGGATGCACCGCTACCTTGAAACTAACAATTTTTTGGTTGCAAGCTTACACATCAGACATGCTCCCATGCTCGCACACATATTGATCTATTTACAAAAATCCAAAAGAACTACAGAATGTAACTATTCCATTCATGTCAAATAATTCCACAGTGTGTTATATATATATATATTTTTTTTTACCAAAACACCCAATTTCAACAAATACGATAAAAAAATCTTATGCTTTATAAAGATGTCTGACACAGCAACGAAGAACTTTAAGCCACTTGTGCTCATGTATATCTGACAGAGCTGTGGGGATTCTTGCAGAGAGCTTGCAGAGAGAGAGTCTGGAAGGGTCAGCAGGCTAAGTTTATTATGCTGCCAAGAGCTCCATTAGAGTGCAGCCCATGGGACGACCCCAGAAAAATGTGCAGAGATGCCTCCCAACTCCCAGGGTTATTAATATCGCTCTGTCACATTTCTGTGGTTGCAGCTACAAAGCAAGAAGCCGACTGGGCCTGTAAGTGGAGCCTAATGATGGGCAATCATGATGTCACTTGGGGGCAAATATGTTCAGTTCAAAAGCAAAATGATTCAAGACAGTGTAGGAAAAAGATTTTGATATAATGGGATCTCATTCATGCTGTCCAGACGTTACCCGAGACAAAGAGACAGACGGAGACATGGAGAGGCAGGCAGGTAGACAGATACACAAAGGCGGATTCAGACACGCACACGCTCCCTCTCTTGCAGTAACACCTTTACTCAAATGATTCAGGTGAAAAGTGAGCGAGCCAGGCTGTGGATAACTAGGTACCTGTTTTGTTGTCCTTATTTATTCTGTGTAGTGCATGGGACAGACAGGCCAGGGATCATTTATATGCCTCTAACCACAATACAAAGATTTGTCTTTCATAGAGACACTAGCTCAAAGGGTGTGTCTGTGTATGTGTACAACCTTTTTAGCTCTTATATTCTGTTTTTTTTCTTCTTTTTTTGTATTATTTCCCTACCTGCAAACTACCTCGATTATTCACGGTGCCTCTCATTGTTTCTCTTGCTTATTACAGGAAGACCATTTTCTCACCATTCATGCCTTCAAAATATCTTTACATGCATTTTCTCCTTTCTTCCTCCACCTTGTTCCATTAACGCGAGAGCGAATGCAACGCTCTGGGGCAAATTCATTTCCATAAATATCACCATTACAACAGGCCAATTAAGACAGAGTGCTGGGAACATAACAAAACAGCACTATTAGTTTGAAGATAGAACTGCCAAACACTGCCTTCAGACAGAAAATTCAGTCTCTAAGGCCAAGCAGCTAAAGCGCAGGAGTAAATTTCTTTTGCTCCAAACCATGTTAATACTTAGTGAATTAGAGTAATTGGAAAGTCAAAGGTGTGAAGGACACAGCTATTGGTGCTGTCAACTGCCTGTCCAATGTGTTCCAGAGACCGGAGTTGGACAGAATGAGGTTTTACATCCAGCTCTTTTATCTTTATAAAATACATAAAAACTGGAGTGATAAAAAATCATCTAAATATTGAGAAGGTGTACATTTTGATCTGTCAATCAAAAAGCGATGCAACAAAGAGAACTGGAAACTTTTTGACTACATGATGACAGAGCTTGTTAATCACAGTGCTGAAACTAGATATCTCAAAACATAAGCATGCCCACAGGAGTCTCAACTTTTTTTGGCTTGATTAAATGAACAAAAGCAACATCAAATATCGCTGTGACCCTGACCAGAATTTAAATATTGGAAATTTGTTCAGCGGAAGAAAAAAAAATCAGGGAAAAAAGAAAAATATTTATAGATGCAACATATTTATACAAAAGTGATCCTGGATCGAAATATAAATTGAATCGGAATCTAGATCTCATGAGAATACTGTACAATGTGATCTCTTTGTGATTCCCACAACTTGTTTGCTTATGTCCTTTCCATACCAAGATGAAGTTGGAGTTTTACAGTATTTTCTCTCTTTTCATGTCCAGAGAACATTAAAACACATTTTGGAAATTTGTGTTGAAAAGGTAAAGAAAAAAAAACAGAGAAATATGTAATGATATTTTTAAACAAGGATTTGAGTCTGTCAGAGTTAATACTGCAGCTGGAGGTCTGCATGGTTCATTACTTTTTTAGATCACAGACAAATTATGGTTCCAGGTGTTTCAATGACCAAACAGGAAAAGGGAGGGGGATGAGGTAAGTGTTCCAACTTTAAGTGACTTTAAGCAAACAGAAACTGAGAGCAATTAATACTGAATCGCAGCCTCTGGCGCACAGAAATGGGTGGTCATTAGGGCTTGTTTGGGATAGAAATGGGTGCCCCTCAAATTCAAACACACACAGACATAATGGCCTGAGATAAGGTCACACATATAAACTATGGACCCTAATTTCACACACACACACATACCGACTGCCCCTGATGGGGTCACAGATGTAAACCCTAGGTGGTGCATTCTGCTTAAGCCTATTAGAGCTTACTACACCGCTGAGGGATAATAAATCATTTATTCTCTATGCTGTGAGGCAGACTCGTCCCGCTGTACCACCACAAACAAGCCACACAATACAAATACAACTGTTTACACAACTTTATTTATAGTTCCTTCCATAAGTATTGGAATGGCAAGGCCAACCCTTTTCTTTTTTACTATACACTAAAGACATTTGGGTTTGAGATTACAATGAATATGAGGTGATGGTTCAAAATTTATTTATAGTTTCACACCTAGATGTATTCAAGAATACACATGGAAAAAAGCTCATGAAAAATATGTGATCATGTGACTGACAGGAGGTCAGTGTTGACCAGGTGTCTCCTGATAAATCGATTGTTTCAACAGTTAATAGCTCCACATGTCTCCCATGGGGTTGTGCTTGGGAAAACTGCATCCAAAAGGATAAACCAGTATGAAGACCAGAGAGTCTTCTGTCAATGGTGGGAAAGCAAGCCATTTCGAAGATGAGAAAACTGAAAAAAGAACCAACTGATAAAGGTATGGAACAGGTCAGTGTAGACAAAGAAAAAACAGCAGCTGAAGATAGAAATACATACATACATAGACAGGGTTGAAGGTACCACAATCCACTGTTCAAAGAAGACTTTGAGAGCAAAGAACTACAAGACGCTAACCACTCATCAGCAGTGAGAATGGACACTGGAAACTGGAAGTCAAAAATAAATACAGTACAGAGATGAGAAACTACAATTCTGGAACCAATATTAACCTCAACCCAAGTTATGGACCAAACTGTGGAAAACAAAAGGATCTCATCAGTCAAGCATGGTGTAGATGAAATGGTGTCATGGTTTGGGCTTGCATAACTGCTTCTAGAACAGGCTCACTAATCTTTATTGATGATGTAACTCGTGATGATAGAAGCAGAATGAATTGAATGAATGAAGTCTTCAGAAACATTATGCCTGCCAAAAAAAGAACTTCATCAGATAAAAAAGTGGAAGGATTTAGACTGACTGAGTCAACCGCCAGACCTTAGCCCAAATAAACAAGCATTTCGAGATGAAGATTACATCTAGATGTAAATAACAGGAAATGGAAGCTGAAATGCTCTTCCAGGTCATCCAGAAGGGACTGTATACAAAAACAAAATTTGCTATTTTATGGACCCAGCAGCCACACAGACACTGGGCGATAATAAATGCAAGAAAAACAAGCCTTAAATCGGTTCCTAATAACCTTGAAGGCTGAGCACTTATCTCGGTGACAAGCTCTTGAAGGGCAAAAAGTTGAAGCAGCTTTTTGTGGGAAATCTATAAATCTATTATCAGGTCTTATCTTGCCTCCACCACAAGTCAGTGGGTTATTTGGATCAGACACAGACAGGTTTATATGCACTGTCACACACACACACAGATCAGTGGAGCCCCTTATGTTCTCTTATCTTCTTGACCTAAACACTGTCAATGAAAAAATATCGCAGAATATTTAGAAAAAAGTATTCCTAAAGTTTTGGGGTGGAAATATATCATAAAATACTTTTATAATTGTGATCTGGTCATGTCACGTCACTTATGCCATGTGTAAATGTATTGCCTATTCACCATATAGTGCACTAGTTGAGATGCAGCCTTTTTTGCAGTGTTGTTGGAATTCTCAATGTATATATATAATACACTGTATTTTCTCTGATTAGTATATTGCCCATAATGCACCATAAATCTACACCTCGACACAAATAAACACTCTCATTTCTTTAAACTTAAAAAAAAAATTAGATAGGTACTTCATGGAGTATTCTCCTTGTATATTTTGTGTGGTTTCAGGTTGGTAGGTAATTTGCAGCATACCAATTATTTATGTAACACCAGGTCATGATCATGAGTTTTCAGGGCATTTAAACTAGCGAACAGTAACTTCAGGCTAATGGCAGTTACTGCTGCTCCATATAACACTCTATATAGAACAGTCTATACAGTAAACAAGTCAGTAAAAGTGTGATTCCACACACAGCATTAGTCTGAGTGTGTGGTCAGTCCATCAATTTCTCACATATCACATATAATACAGCGGCGGCTTCGACACTCCCACGTCTAAAGAAAAAACAATAGGGACCTTCATAGACAACAACGTGGTTGAGACGGCGCTCTTAAGCAAGCTCAGGCTGCAGCAAACATTAAAAGCTTACACTGGAGAAACCAGAAACACTTACACACTTAGACGAGCACTTAAAGAAATTCTGCAGCAAGCAAGTCTTTCATTATTATAATCCATGCACCGCTCTGGACACAGTGCAAACAACTGTATAACTCTCAGTGCTGCCTTTTTCGAGAATACACAACCTAAATATCCCGGTTGTCTATTGCCACTTTAAAATTCTGAGCGCTTGATTTCACTTTAAAACAATATGCACGCGATTTGCTCGAAGCAAGGCTTTCAATCATGAGCAGAGCATGCTTTTTATTTTCCCAAACTGCTGAATATGCCTTAGGTGCTTTCCTAACCATTAAACATGGATATGATATGCAGAAACATGTCCATAAATCCACCAGCGTGTCAAAACTGAGTGGTTACACGGACGCACACGCTCATAGGTCGCAGTGGGGCACATGAAAGTTCTCTAGGCTATCTTAGAGGAAAACCGAGGGAATTCTAAAAACAAAAGGAGAAAGCAAAAAGTGTGTGGGGGATTTGTGTCAGGGTGCAGAAAAAGTAGAACAAGCAAGAATGCACATGAAATAAAAACCTACATGAAGGCATACACCTAACCTTGAGCTGGCGGTGAGATGATAGAAGGATCGAAACCCCTGTAAATAGGAGCCCTGGACCTTAAGGTTCACACGTGATTTATCTTGGCTTCCTAGGATGTATCGCTGGCCCAGGCGACATGTAATGTAAAAAGGGGCAATAAAGACAGGGGCATGTCTCCCTTCTCAACTTGCCGACACCACCAGAGGTGAAAACTGACTTGACCTGGCAGGGTTCCTCTTCATTCAAGTCGAGTCAGTTTTCGGCTCCACATACAAACACGGTGGTGTCGACTAGTCTCTACCCACATCTACAGTATGTAAACGCTAAAGGGAGTGTTAGCCATGGATAATCCTCTAAAAGCTTCTTGTTTACTTTGCCAGTGTTGCCTTAATGAAAAGCTGAATTCAATGTTCTTTTTAAATCAAAAATGAAACACCCTCTTTATTGTTTGATGGACAACCTTTAAGCTACACAGCAATACCTGGACCACCAAACATGTTATAACCATCTTTTGCTCACTGTTTGAACGTTTTACTCATCATTCAACTACAATCCTAAAAATCAGCACTAAAACCAGATAAGAATGACCAATGTCTTTCTTGAATAAAAGTGTTTAATAGTTGTTCTGGAAATAAATAATAAGCTAAACAAGTACAAAAAATAACAATAAACCTAAAAGGCATAAAAGGCACCTTCTATACCACTTCATCTTGTGTTTAGGGTCGCAGGGAACTGGAGTCTATCCCAGGAGGCTTAGGGCACGAGGCAGGTTACACCCTGGAAGGGTGCCAATCTATCGCAAGGCACACACACATACACACACTCACATGCCCATTCACACACTATGGACAATTTGGGAACACCAATTAGCCTAACCTACCTTCCTACCAGGAGGAAACCCACCAAGCACAGGGAGAACATGCAAACTCCACAGAGACGGGAATCGTGGCTGACCGGGAATCGAACCTGGACCTTGGAGGTGCAATTCGACAGTGCTAACCACTACACCACCACTTTCATTTTACATCTTCAACTTCACTCATTTATATCGGCCTCTTTTACTAACAGTGCAAGCTAGTGAAAATTTCCAGACTCCTCTGTGAGAAATTCTTCATGCTTGTTGCCAAGCTGAGTTGGCCTCTGAAACCATGTAACTAGTATGTTCTCTGATATAGATTTTGGCACATGGTGCCAAAAATGGTGAAAAAAAGGCATAACTGAACGAACAAGATATAGACAAAGAAAACCTGCAAAAACAGGAAGCAATAGCAGAAAAAAAATTCAGTCGTCATTTAAAGAAACTTTCAGCAGAGGGGGTCACAATAGCAAAGTTTCTTTTGTATTGCCTCTCAATGAGAATGATTTATGTTGACTTGTTTTAACAGCCTCTCAACAGCAACTTTTAAATCTTTATAATTTTTTTTAAAACTCCTGCCGTTGTTATGCCTGGACTTTATAAAAGAACATCTGATCTTTTTAAACTGACATTTTTACATAATCCATAATAAAATCCCTGCATTTGATTTGACTGCCCATTCAAACCTCTAATTATTAGAAAAAATATGAAATTTTATATCATATCATGCAAAAAAAACAAAAAACAGTGAAGGCTACAGGAGAAAATCCTGAAATACAAAGCAATCTAAAGAACAATTAACCAAAATGCAGTGCTTAAATCAAGCAAGCACCAAACTGCCTCATTATGGTCTGAGTACAGAATCTCCCCCAAACCACATGTTTAAACACCAATTATAGAAACTCCACAACCTACAGTTCAAAAGTCATTGCAGCAGACTGACTGACTGACAGAGACGTTAAAGCATGCAGGAAAATGAGCAGAGCTGCCGTGCTCAGCACATTATCCACATACGCAAAGAAATCTAAACTCTATCACAGAGGACGTCTCTGACCACAGAAACACAAACTATGGAAATGGTGCAGAAGCATAATTGGCTAGGAGATACACACTCATGACACATGTGTGAAAAGTGTGTAAAGTGTGGCCTTGATTGTACTGAAGCCTGAAAACACAGCAAGTGCTAACTAATATTGCATGTTTCCCACACCATCTCGATCCAAGCAGCCAAGACACTCGCCAAGAAGCAGCCTACTAAGCAGTTGCACAACCAATTGAAACAGGAAACCACTGAATATTGCAGCTTCCTCAGACGACATAACCGCACCAACAGCTTCCAGATTGGAAAGAGTCATAAATCAGAAACGTCAGAAGTGTGGCAAATCCAAAACCTCTGAGTAAGGAAAGATCAGGCATAGTCTCACGATTGCAGACTTCTATGACAAACTACAAATGCTCATGATTATAGTGAGGGGAGCCTATTGCTTATTTTCCCCCCCTTGTGACTCCATGATAAGAAAATTTAACAAAAAGTATTTCACTTATTAGAATTCCATTAGGTCAGGTTTTGCATCTTACCTTTAAAGGACAGGTAGATCCGGGGAGCAGCCAGAGGTGATATGGAGGCAAATGGGTTAGTCTGGACTGATACTGCTGAGAACACAGAAATCAGAAGAGTCCCCAGTAACAAATCCCTCAAGCTCAGCGCAATCATTGTGTCCAAAACCAAGGGGAGACAGTCAGCCCTGTAGAGGACAAAACCCGAAGAGTGGTGTTAATGCTCAGACAGGTTACACTAACTTGTGAAAACTGAAGCCTTAATTCAGAAGTAGAACAATCTCAATCTAGATTTGCTCATCCCTTTGCTCACACTGATCTGTTTTGTATAGTTTATTACACAGTTATTTAGATAAAAGGAAATGTTTTTTTATTTTTTTAAAGAATAATAGTTCTTTAAGGTTTTTTTTTTGATCGATACATTTACCTGACTGCATACTGCACAGAACAATCTGAAATCTACACTCTGCTCAAGACACCTTGCCAGACATGATCTAGGGTGCATAATTCAAACTTTTTCATTTAGGTTTTTACTAAATACTATCCAAATTATGTACAAGTGATCATGATGGTCCAGCAAATAGACCAGTGCTGCTACAGAGTCTATAGTGTTTTTAATTCTGTCTGGAGGCAGTAACAGTTACTTGCAAATCGTGGATTTGCCACGAACACCAGGTAAAAACTGACCGTCAGACACACACACACACACACATGCACACACCAGAAGACTTAAGTGACTGCTGGACTCGCCCATGCAACTCAGTGTAAGATCCGATTGCACCTGTAACTAAATGTAATAGTGAGATCCAGCGCGCGCGTGCTTGAAATAAGGAAATACGGGAAGGTGTGTATAACGCATCGTTATTACTGTATGTATCGTGTGTTATAGCAAACACAATCGCATGCTCTTGACTTACTGACAAAAATTATAAACAATGCAAAATAAAAAAATAAAATAAAAAAAAGTAACGACAAAAAAACAGGACAAAAAAATGAGGGACATTTATTATTACCCATAATTATGATGATTTAATTATGCATGGCTTAAAAACAATAGATTTTACGACGGATTAAAGCAGAAGAATAGAACGATCCCTGGCTATATAATCAAGAAATCCCCAGACAAGCGTGAGATGTGCGTGCTCTCCATGCAGTCCCAGGCTTCAGCATTCACCTGCAAAATTATCCCAAGTTTATCCTGGTGTAAAACCCCATTCAGAATCCAGTGAGCAGAGTGAGGAGAATTCCCGCGATGCGCCCTGCTGCTCTCCTCAAGTCCAAATACACGCACACTCTCTCTCTCTCTCTCTCTTACACGCACACCCGCTTACTGCTCACAGTCACACAGCCTGCAAATGCGAGCACAGAGACACAGCGCGCGCGTGTGAAAGGGTGTGCGCGCGTGTGCGGGTATGAGGCGCCGTATAGGGCTTAAATCAAACTTCACTTACGCACACACACACACACACACACATGAAACACTTGCATACACCTATATGAATTAGTCACACATACATCATGGACAGCGCGCGCATTCACTCCGCTTAGAGCAAGGCGTCTCTCTCTCTCTCTGGCAGGTGGACGCAGCGCCTCCTGTGGGCGGAGTCTCACCTTTACAGATTAAAAAAAAACTGCCGTGCCCCGCCCACTCCAGAGCAGCAAGACAGAAGCGCACGAGATGCACAAGCTCTCTCTCTCTCTCTCTCTCTCTCTCCATATAAGGGATAACATTAAAACCACCTGCTTAATATTGTGTAGGTCCTCTTTGTGCCTCCAAAATAGCCATGGGAATCAATAAGCCCCAGGACCCCTGACCCTCACCAGTTGTCCTTCCCATGGACCATTTTAGTAAGTACTAAACAGTGAACACAGGAACCCTGCCAAGGTCTGCCACTTTGGTGATGCTCTTACAAAATCATGTAGCTATTACAAATCTATATATCATATCATATCATATCATATAAATTGAAAGATTTCTAACATAGTTAATGATCTACATCTTGAATCTCAGGTCTGTGTGCATTGGGTTTGCATGTTCTCCCCGTTTCCTCCGGGTACTCCGGTTTCCTCCCATAGTACATCCATGTCAGGCTAATTGTCATTCCCAGAATTTCGTTGTGTGTGAATGAGTTTGTGTGTGTGTGTGTGTGTGTGTGTGTGTGTATGTGGGCCCTGCAATGGATTGGCACCCTGGCTTGTGCCCGAAGTCTTCTGGGATAGGGTCCAGGCTTCCCAGAATGAATAATAGATCTACAATCTTGTGGAGTCCATATAAGCTTAGTACCATAAAACAAAAAGATTCTGCTTTTCTTTTAAAAACGAATGCAAAACTTTTCAAATTTTTTACGATGCTTTTAAAAATATCACCAAATAGTCCTTTTTTATGGAAAGTTTGCATATTAATACAAAGCACAGAGGATTATGTGAGACTTGCTGCAGCTTTTTAGTAGAAGGCTGGTAGGGACTTCACTGCAATGCTGCCTTTTGAAGTTTTGATTTGAAGTTGATTTTAATGCATTGTGTGATTTCAAAGGGCCCGAAGGCAGTGTGTGCATCTGTGACAAGCATTTTCAGGTTTGCGCAAACAACTCAAGCTCAACCAAAAGGATGCCAGGAATGCATCAGATGAGTGGATGAAGTAAAGTGAAAATGCCTGTTTGTGTCCAGAATGGAATTTAATTTAAGAAGTCAGATAGCAAGAGAAGGGGAGGGGAGGTTGTGTGTGTGTGTGTGTGTGTGTGTGTGTGTGTGTGTGTGTGTGTGTGTGTGTGTGTGTGTGTGTTGTGGGGAAACTTTGGCTCAAGTGCTCCTCTGACTCCATAAATCTGCTTTGGAAGCAATCTGTTGCTGTACCTAAGGTTCACATATCTTTTCAATACAAATATTTTAACCCCTTAAACAGCTATATTTATTATTTAATTATCATTGTCAACCATTTAATACTTAATGATGAGTAATAAGTTAAGTTAGGGCGGGGTAGCTACAGTAGGGGGTCCCCTGTTTGAGTTCTGACACCGCCAGACTGCCACCCTTGGACACTTGAGTAAGGTCCTTCACCCCAAGTGCTCAGATACACTTTGGCGTCGAGCTGGCAACCCAACCCCGTAAGTAACTGCCACAGAAATGATGGATATATTTCTAGGGTGGGGAGTATCAGTCCCCCGATATGCTGGATGGCACGTGGACAGGTTCTATGCCCCTAATAAGACAAGGTATGCAGCTAGAAAAATAAAAAAGGAAAAAGAATATAAGCCTGGAGCTGATGACAGGTTCTGGGATTCATTTATTTCATCAGTACTGGTATTGGATAGATTTCTTAGGAAATGTAACCCAACACTGATTAAAAATTCCATCACTAAACATATAATCAGTAATGCAATCTTTAAAATTCATAGCAAATGTCATATAATATGATTACTTTTGGATTGCTTTGGGATACCTGATCTGATGTGATCGGATCCCTTGGTATTATATATTCCTGTTTCTGTTTAGAATAAGCTTGTATTGTCCTGAAAGCACTGGAATAAATATGAGCATGTAATGTACAGTACTTCAATAATTACTCCATGCATTACCTAATATAAAATGTGCATAGGTGAAGTTTATTCATAGACAAAAAAATGAACATAAGCAAACATAAGAAAATGCCCCACTCCAAACAATTTAAGACTTGGACTGGCTGTTTGTGTTTCAGCTAGGCAGCTATAGTATCTATATATATAGTATTAAGTAATAAGTATTTGATCAACCTTTGATTTTTCAAATTCTCTTACTTAGGAATCATGGAGGGGTCTACAATTTTCAGCATAGGTGCAATTCCACTATGAGAGACAGAATCTAAAAAGAAAAATCCGGAAATCACATTGTATAATTTTTTAACAATTTATTTGTGAATTCCTGTGTCAAATAAGTATTTGATCACTTGCTTATCAGCCAGATTTCGAACCCTCAAAGACCAGTTATTATAGTCCATATGCTTCTTACGGAGCCACTCCTTGGTTTTCCTTACTGTGTGCTTTGGGTCATTGACAGTCGTCCTGTCGTCCTGTCCCCTGTTCCTGATTTTTCTTTTTAGATTCTGTCACTCACAGTAAAAATGCACCTATGCTGAAAATTGTGGACCCCTTCATGATTTCTAAGGAAAAGAACTTGCAAAATCAAAGGGTGATCAAATACTTATTGACCTCACTGTGTATATATATATATATATATATATATATATATACAGTGGTGTGAAAAACTATTTGCCCCCTTCCTGATTTCTTATTCTTTTGCATGTTTGTCACACAAAATGTTTCTGATCATTAAACACATTTAACTATTGAACACAAAATGCAGTTTTTAAATGATGGTTTTTATTATTTAGGGAGAAAAAAAATCCAAACCTACATGGCCCTGTGTGAAAAAGTGATTGCCCCCCTTGTTAAAAAATAACTTAACTGTGGTTTATCACACCTGAGTTCAATTTCTGTAGTCACCCCCAGGCCTGATTACTGCCACACCTGTTTCAATCAAGAAATCACTTAAATAGGAGCTACCTGACACAGAGAAGTAGACCAAAAGCACCTCAAAAGCTAGACATCATGCCAAGATCCAAAGAAATTCAGGAACAAATGAGAACAAAAGTAATTGAGATCTATCAGTCTGGTAAAGGTTATAAAGCCATTTCTAAAGCTTTGGGACTCCAGCGAACCACAGTGAGAGCCATTATCCACAAATGGCAAAAACATGGAACAGTGGTGAACCTTCCCAGGAGTGGCCGGCCGACCAAAATTACCCCAAGAGCGCAGAGACAACTCATCCGAGAGGCCACAAAAGACCCCAGGACAACATCTAAAGAACTGCAGGCCTCACATGCCCTAATTAAGGTCAGTGTTCACGACTCCACCATAAGAAAGAGACTGGGCAAAAACGGCCTGCATGGCAAATTTCCAAGGCGCAAACCACTTTTAAGCAAAAAGAACATTAAGGCTCGTCTCAATTTTGCTAAACATCTCAATGATTGCCAAGACTTTTGGGAAAATACCTTGTGGACCGACGAGACAAAAGTTTAACTTTTTGGAAGGTGCGTGTCCCGTTACATCTGGCGTAAAAGTAGCACAGCATTTCAGAAAAAAAACATCACACCAACAGTAAAATATGGTGGTGGTAGTGTGATGGTCTGGGGTTGTTTTGCTGCTTCAGGACCTGGAAGGCTTGCTGTGATAGATGGAACCATGAATTTCACTGTCTACCAAAAATTCCTGAAGGAGAATGTCCGGCCATCTGTTCGTCAACTCAAGCTGAAGCGATCTTGGGTGCTGCAGCAGGACAATGACCCAAAACACACCAGCAAATCCACCTCTGAATGGCTGAAGAAAAACAAAATGAAGACTTTGGAGTGGCCTAGTCAAAGTCCTGACCTGAATCCTATTGAGATGTTGTGGCATGACCTTAAAAAGGCCGTTCATGCTAGAAAACCTCCAAATAAAGCTGAATTACAACAATTCTGCAAAGATGAGTGGGCCAAAATTCCTCCAGAGCGCTGTAAAAGACTCGTTGCAAGTTATCGCAAACGCTTGATTGCAGTTATTGCTGCTAAGGGTGGCCCAACCAGTTATTAGGTTCAGGGGGCAATTACTTTTTCACACAGGGCCATGTAGGTTTGGATTTTTTTTTCTCCCTAAATAAACCATCATTTAAAAACTGCATTTTGTGTTTACTTGTGTTATCTTTGACTAATATTTAAATGTGTTTGATGATCAGAAAACTTTTGTGTGACAAACATGCAAAAGAATAAGAAATCAGGAAGGGGGCAAATAGTTTTTCACACCACTGTATATATAATACTGCTAAGCATTATGTGAGCAATTAAACACAATAGGATGTGCTTAACAGGTAGAGTTATGGGAAAGTGTTTAAAAGGGGAATGCTGGAATTTTAAGTTGACATTCTGCCCTATTGTATGTCTATGGTCATTTCAGTTTGATGGGTTAAAAAATAGGAACAAGTATACATTTAAAAACTCTGGCACACAAACTACTAAAAATACTTGATTTTATCTCTTTATTTTGTGTATCTGTATACTAATACCACTTTAGCCATTGCAACTGCAGTTAAAGCAGAGTTAAATGTCTGGAGAGCTTCAACACCCTCAGCATCCCATGACCTGCGTAACAGAATAGCATCCTAAACTGTTTTACTCCTTTTATATACCACATGAACGAGCACATCACTCTTTAATCCGATCATCGTTACACACTTTATGTGAAGCATTTGTCACATAGTCTCTGCGTAAGATATTAGAAACAATAACATATCAAAAGATTCATATAAACCCGCGATTTTCCTGTTTTCTGCTGGTATAGAGAATTATTCAACTCCATCTGAACAATCAGAATTAAGAATTTTATAGAGATTGCTCTAGAATAACAACATGAAAGAGGCTCATGTAGATCTAATGCAAACATCACATAACCTAAGGGTATAAGAAAGGCAAACAAAGCTATTTAAAGTGCTGGTCCTGTATATTAGACCAATATACAGTATACAGCAATTTGTAGGATATAGACAGAAAATATGCATTAATATACCAAAAAGTATGTTCGAAATGTAACTGAAAACAACAGTTTCTAAAATAACAGTTTAGAAATTATATTTATGATTAGTTATTTTCAATCATAGTCCACACTGATTAATCACTGGTTGCATTTATAGTCCATTCTTATTCACCTCTGTCATTATTAAAGTTAATTTTTGTCATTTACGTTGTAAGACGCCTCAAGACATCACCGTTATTTAGCATACAGCGTTCCAGCCAAAAATAAACTTGTGATGAGTACATTCAACCGAACCTGACAACTACTGTCAGTATTTCATAACAAGTGCTGACAAAGTGTGAAATAAACAGGCTTACCTAACATGATGTGCAGCTCAAAATCACAATATATCACAACATTTCTGACTTCGACAGCAAATATCTCTGCCCTGTCCCTTTATAGCTGAAATGTGGGTACATGTGTTTCTCATTCTTTTTCTCTTTCACATAAGAGAACTGAAGAAAAGCCAAGATGGAGATAGGATGGGGGAAGGGTTGTCCGTTCCTTCCACACCTGACTGTCTGGTGTGTGTGTCTGTGTGTGTGTGTGTGTGTTTGTGTGTGTGCATGTGAGTAAGAGATGCTAAGTGCTAGAGACAGAAATCTCATGTGTTCATAAGCAAAATGACTCACTGTGCTTGTGTTGCAAATGTGCTAGAAGTGACAATCCATCAGAGGGATTTTAAACAATATATATATGTGTGTATGTATATATATTCGAATGAGAAAGAACTGGATTCCAGACAAAATCCTGCTTCACTGTTCCTATGAAAGAGCACATTTTTGAGCAGAAGAATGATTCCTGCAGGGACACACAACAGGTGTGAAACAGGATGACAGTGATACAGGGACATGGAGCGGCCTTGATCTTCACACACCAGCCGAGGCAATTACCACCCAGAGCACGCTAAAGTAGCTCATTATCTCCGAATCACTTCTCATTCATCTGACTGCTGAAGAAGAATGATCATCCCATTCTGTTTTACCTACACTTAACTACACATGACCTGAGTGTATGAGAACATATTGTCATTATGCTGGTGTAGGTATAGACGTTACAGTTTCTCTGTCACATGTCTAAGCATCCAAGTTAGGTATGATGCCATACCACGCACGGTGATATTGCTGTGCCGCATTTTTCTAAAAATGTAAATTTATGTTGCATGGCTCTTGCATGACTCTTCAGAATCCAATTTTCAATCTTGATCTGTTGGGATGATCTAGCCAGCTGTGCACTTTAGATCGAATCAAAATGGGGCTTAAGATAAGAGACATTTCTTTCCCCCCCGACTAAAGGAAATTAGATTTGTCAGTAAGTGCATGCTGTAAATGGAGATCTGCGTTTTCAGAACGATTGCTTGCGCTAGTGGAATAGTGGAAGGATCCAGTGGGAAACAGTTCTCCCATTAAACTGTCAGAAAGTGCATGTTCACTGGAAAAACAAATTCCAGGCTCTTGTAAGTTGCATAAAGATTACATGACTGAACTAAAGTGTGTAACATCAGAATGGAGGATGAGCATGGTAAGACCAACAACAGTTTTACAGGATAAAATTAACTTAGAATGTTAGTAATAATGCATGTGTGCATAGTGAGACATAAATATGCACATGGGCCTGCATAAATCGGTTGTATAACTTTTATTGCAATAGATGAGTGGTGTGTGTGTGTGTTTAGGTCAAAGTATACATTCTGCTAACATTTTAAAGATTATTTTATCAATCTATGAATCCATATTTCTACATATATAAAAACATTTGATGGACAAATACACAATAAAGATATTATACTTTAGAATAAAAAAGAAACAAACTCATACACTCAAATTACATTTAGTTTTTCAAACCTAGCACACTAACCCAACATTCATTAGCATTCAAATGTGTAAAAGATAATACAGTAGCAAGCTGTTTGTCCTTTCTGTGCTAAAGCCAGCAGTCTTCCATGGGATTCTCTTAAACCTCCTCTGGTGAGAGTCCTATTTCAAACAGCTGTCTCACAGCCGACTAAGATCAGATCACTTTGGCCTAGTGCTTAAAGGTTCCTATGATATTACATCATAGACTTGTTGCTTTCTATCTATCTATCTATCTATCTATCTATCTATCTATCTGCAATGCAACTCTTTGGATGCAATTCAGGTCATCAGCTGACTTACTTTCCCCCCCATACTGTTGCTGACTTGACCACAAATTGTAGCATTTTTCTGGTTAGTCTTACTAACAAGTGGTTATATTATTGCCATACAGCTGTTTAGTCCCAATCCTGTAAGCTTTCATCACATTATGTGTGTACGAAAAGCTCTGACTTTAAACACTTAGCAATTGTACATAGCTACTGTATGTGTTTTACTTTTGGTTTTTCACTATGCAACTTCGCCAAGTGTTTAAGTGATCTCCATTCATTTTTTTTTTTTGACTATATTTCTTCCACAAAGTTAAAGGTTTAGTACTATCCTTTCAAGATTTTATATAATATATTGATGGTATACAAAATACAATTTACAACCCTTAACATTATGCTCAATGTCATGTGTGTTTCCGTTGTGCTGCCTGGGCAGTTTTGGCCCTAGGGTCATGACTCTGCAATACTTCTGGTGGTGTGCTATGGTGTCTGGCACCAGGACTTAAGTGGCAGATCTTTTGGATGGTGTGGGTTGCAGGGTCTCCATAGATCAGATATGTTTGACACACAAATTGTAATCTGGGGAGTTTGGAGGTCAGGTGAAGCCAGGTTTGGGCTCTTTACCCGCTGGGGCATGGTGCACTGGGTGTTCTAGTGCCTATATATGACGGTCAGCATTGACTTGTTTCAGCAACTTGTGCTGCATAAAATTTTCCATGGGATCGGACCAGGTTTGCTAGCTTTTGGTCCCGATGGACATGGATGAGTCCTAGCTAGTTTATATATAATGGTATATAATTAATAATGCTAATGTATTAATGTTATGTGGGGTTAATGGTATGGTTGATAATCGAATACTTTTATATTTAATGTTTTTCAATTTTTACATTAGTATATGTTAGAGTGGTCACTATTCCTTATGTACATAATACATAATAAAACTTTGATACTGGTATACTTTTTTTTTTAGGTACTGTATATGTGCTGTGGAGAGTTATGACATGAATTATCCTTTAAGATGAGCTTCATTGACCTCTAAACCACTCATGTAATAATGATACTTCTGTGTGCTTGATACTTATGCTGTTCCATCTGTAGCTTTGTAAAATTCTGGCTTCTAATTTGAGTGGTCTCTGTTATTGCAGTATATGCAACTATGGTTTATCTATCTAGGTTTTTGATGTGTACATTTCTTAATTTATGAAACACGTAGCATATTGAGGGCTAAAGGCTGATCAGCCCTAAATAAATAAAAAAAGATGAAGCACAATTTGTCGAAATTAGGTCTCTAATTTTTTAAGTGGGTAAATTTGGAACTCTGGAATGATCTTTTTACTTCTTAACAGCCATTAACACAATAAACCCCAGCTCATCCCCATGCCGCCCCTATTCCCACCCATTTACACAAATCTTAGCCCCACAATCTGATTTGCTGCTGTGATATCAAGAAAGGTGGTTCATCTAAACCATTGCTTTGCCTGGCTATAAAAATTTATAAAGTTATAAAAATGTAAAAACTTGATTTGATACATTAGGCCAGCTATTCAAGCAATACAAAGCATTATACAGATTAAAAAACAGTAAAGACGGAACATTGCTATTTTCTCATCTGACTTTATTTTAACATGAAATAAATTTCTCCATCTTTGAACACCTTTACCAGTGTTTATTTCAAGTTTACTGTGTTTCCTACTGTCACCTTTATTTTATTATTTTTTGCTTTATTTATTTATTTATTTATTTATTTATTTTTTGCTTACAGGAGAATTATCTGGCTTCACTGGCCACATTTAAACACTTTCTGAACAGCCTAGAACGGGGTGGAAAGGGGTGTTAGTGTCTATAAAAAGACTGCAGACTCCTATCTTAGACATCATCCCATCCAGAATGTAGTCCTGTCTTCCACCCAGTGCTCCTGAGATAGGCTCTGGCTCCAGCGTGACCCTAACCAGGAGAAAGCACTTGCTGAAAATGATAAATAATGACTTTTATTACTTTAATGAGTGATGTGCATGTTTATTTTAACACATTCTTTTTGAAATCACAAATGATAAAGTACCTTTAGAAGAATCGAGGCTTGTTTAAGATGGCAGCATTTATTTCAAAGATTTTTTCTAATTCTGAGAGACAGTAATATTATTAAAATATATTCTAGTTCTTTATATACTCTAGTTATTCTAGTTAGGGTAAAATATCTTGTCAAATATCGTCTTTAATATTTTATCCAAGCATTTTGCCTGTTCTCCACAAAAAGATATTCTACTGTATAAAATGATCACTGAAAGCAAATTACAAATACAGCTGTCTGGTTCAGTAGGGTTCATTTAATCATCGCATGGAAGGACTGTATTCGTTTCCCATCTGATGAAAACCTGAATATATTACTGGACCATTAAAGATAAAGTGGTTCTGTGGGAACAGTACAAAAGAGTTGTGTCTGTTTTAACTTTGGCTTTGCTTGCACGATGAAAGCCTTTGAGCATTATATGCATTTTCTCATATGCCTATTACTATATGTAGTAGATGTTGTGAGGAGTATTATTGTAGTTTCACATGAGGGCCATTTATAATTGCAATGGGATTTCCCATGGCAGTGAGACATACTGTATATGTACACAACAAAGTACAATAGAATGAATGTCAAAGGGAACAATAGTTCTTCTCCATATAAAACCACCATCAGAAATTTTTTCTGCGAACACATATGGATCTAATCATGGCACATTTAAAAAGGGTGTCTCCCGAATGAAAACAATAGCTTTGTTTTCAAAATGTCCCACCATCCTGTTTGGGGAATCACTCTTCTCCCAACTGCGTTGTGTAATCCTCTTCCTGTCAAAGCACCCATCACAATCCCCATGCGAAACCCCTGCCACGGCTCATTGTCTCCCCAGGAAATTACAGACAGACCCCCATTTGGACCAGAAACCAGTGTTCAGTGCAGACACATGCTCGGCGTATGAGCTGCAGACTCCATCTACAAAATTCCATGCTTTAATGACATGGGAAATGGACTGGAGGCAAGAAAGACCAGCTAAACCAAAAATTTCAGACCAGAAAATATGTTGAAATCATTTCGTTACGGCATGAAAAACGGAAAGAGCACTAGTTCAGGCTCTGTTCACTTGAAATAAAATGAATTGAAAACACTAATATGAGGTGAAATTTGTCAAATATATGTAAAATGTTCAGAAGCAAGTATTTGTACAATAAGATAATTTGTATAATACAAGTCCAGTGCTGAACTAACAATTGTTTCTGTTAGCTTTGGGTCTTACTTTATTTGAACAGCCTGACAGATGATGAACAGCCTACATTTTATGCTATAGTAATATAATTATGTTGGTATTAGCGATGCAGTAATGTTCTGGAAAAGATACTGTAAGTGAATGATTAACAAAGATCCAACTTAAAAGGTGAGTTATAATAATCTACAAAACATTTATTCTGGACTTATCCATAGCATTGCTTGTCCCACACATTTATTTTAAAATTATGGATTTTGCTTCAAGTTGGATTTTTTTTTGTCTATTTGATATATTATTGTTTTGTTGAGAACAATGTGTTTACAGCTCCACATTTTGTGCAGTGACTGTAGAATATGCTCTAGCAAAATTCAAGACTGCAAAACTGTGATTTTTTTTTTTTAAAGTAAAGCATGTAAAATTATTAATTTGATTGGTAAAATATGGTCAAATTTAATAATACTGTTAACCTGTTTTATATTTAAGTATTAGTGATGTAAACAAATATGACTACATTACATAGAAAATATGTATATAAAACCTTTGGAACAGAAAATGGCAATGCAAAAGTGGGCATAATGTTTTTTTAATTGATGTAAGGCGTTCAAATTGGACATGTTGGTAGAGTAACAGTTCCTCTATAGTAACTCTTCAAATAAAATGGAATTGAATTGAATTGAATTTCATTAATGTATAAAAAAGAAGGTATGGCTCTTCATGTTGGGTATTTCAGCCTGGTCAGGGTCATTGTGGATAAAATTAAGACACTAGTCTGATTATGTTATTCAAAATAAGGATATATCCAAGACCAAAGTAATTTATATAATGCTGACAAATATGGTCGTTTAGAGTTTGAATAAGCATACGTGCTAGTCAAAATAAAATAAAATCAAATTTCTACCTCAGGACATGCTCTGTTCAGATTCAATTGCAGATACACATACAGATATTTGGAGCACTAAACAGATAGTGTAACTGTGTTACACCCTGACGTGTATGACAAACTGACATAGCTGTCACACAGCCTTGCCAGGACGTTCCATCAGAATTCATGCCTCAGCAGCACACGGTATCATATTATCTGATCCAGATGTTGGCTCTCAGTATGGGGTACTTGGGTGTGTGACAGTATTTGTGTGCATGCTCATATGTGTGTGAATGCTTGCTATGGTTAGGATTATCCTCTTTATCCAAAATAATCAAATGACATACAGTATTGTACTGATCCTGTAATGATGTCACATGGGTGTCTCTGATAGATTCCATTAGCATATCAGGACATCGTTCATCATAATCAACTCATCTTTAACCTTCTTAAAGAAAAGGTTTTATCAAAGAAAATATGAAGCCAAAGTTGTTGTATGTTGTGCAGATGATTTTGGGTGGGAATGAGGTGTAAACTGGGTGGGAATGAGGTGTAAACTGCACAGGCTTGCACAAGAAATATTGATAACAATATGATTTCCCGTAAAAGCTGGAAAAGATCATCCTTCTTTTCACATCTCCACAGGTTTTGCTGAATAAGCCCAAATAAGCATGTAAATGTTATTATTTTACCTGATATCAAAAACCCATGTAAAAATCCCATGAATCCATTGTTCAGTTGATTTATGATAGGTTTGTAACGTAACTGAAATCTGAAAAAAAAATGAATAATTCTTTATGCTTTTGATGGTTACAGGGTCTAGCCTTTACAGAAATCTTCTGTTGTTGTGACATACATACATACATACAGTAGAATAGGGCTACCCGATAATGTTGCAAACATTTCATGTTTAGTGTTGCACAGTCAGCATTCTAGTTCATCCCAAAGGTGTTCATTGGGGTTGAGGGCACGACTCAGTGGAGGACACTTACATTCTTCCTCTGCAATCTTGGCAAATAATGTTTTTAATGGACTTGCGTTTTACACAACAGGAGGAGGATTACATCTTTACATTGTAGTGAAGGGAAATCTTAAAGTTATTTGAGCCAATTGTGTGCTTTCAGCTTTGTGGCAGGTCACTTCAGCAAACCATTAGCCATATAGTGTATTAGAGCTTTTTCAAAACTCTAACTGTTAAAAAATGTAGATATTTATAAAAAAATTTTTTTTACATATTTTACAAAGTATACTATGTGGTGTATGAAAATCCAAGCATCATATTATAGGATATTTAGATTTAACAAAGATTCAAGATATTTTATTAGCATTTTGTACACCGGTATTCCGGCAGTATGGATGCACTGGAATTTTTTGTGCAGCGATATCTTTATGCCTGCACAAGCTTAGCATCTGTAGGATAATTATTGTGAATAACATATTTGAATTTATACACACCATAAATTAAGATATATGTTCATATTAAAGAAACATAACAATTTACTATATATAGGACTATTATGTGGCTTGGAAGAGACGACGCCTTCGATCAAATTATCCCCTTTAATTAATCGAACTGTGTCTTCTCTGTTGATTACTTCCCACCTGCTGAGCTACACTCTGTGTCTTTGTGTGTGTGTGTGTGTGTGTGTGTGTGTATGTGTGTGTGTGTGTGTGTGTGTGTGTGTGTGTGTGTGTTTTCTAATCAATCAGTTGCTCCCCAGTAAGCCAGCATCAGTGTTAGAAGAAGTCTCTTATTAGAATCCTCTCTGGTGGAATTTGTATCTTGTAGCTTTGAAAAGCCAGAAAGGATTGCACGTCCTCTTAGCAGTGACAGATATCCATAACACACATACAATACAAAATCCCTGCTTGTCACAAGCCTTATTTCTTGCAACAGCCCTAAAACATATATGGAACAATATATGCTAGGATATAATAATCATAGTCACCATTTAAGCAATAAAAGGTTTGTGTGAAAATAAAAGCTTGGATTGATAAGCTATTATGAATGCAAATCATAATATATCTGGATGCACAGAAATATGGGAAGATATTGATGCAAAATTAACCCCTACCAAAAAAGCAAACCCCTTTATTGTGCACTCTGTCTTTTCCTATGTCTAAAAGGAGCTTAATCATAACAACTACCCTGCTTATTCCCAGGACTTCTATTTACAGCAACAATATTGAACACTGCATGGATGTCTCATTAGGGAACTACTGTAAATCTACATACAGGTTTCTGTAATGCTGCTTTGGCCTAATGTGTATGATTAAAAGCGCTCTACAAATAATTGAAGTTGAGTTGAACTGCAATACATGGATTTTAAATCCAAGCAGTAATGCAATTAAAAATCACATCAGATAATAGAGAAAATACAATAATAATAATAATAATAATAATAAAAAGAAGAAGAAGAAGAATTTGCATGGCAAAAGGAAATTCAAAGATGTCTGTCAGTTACTTTCAGCAAGAGTTTAAAAGTGTAAAGGTGTGCTTCTCAGACTAAACGATCTGGAATAGATTTTTACACTTTTTTTTCACAGCCCTTTTGCACAGCCAGAGCATGGATGGTTTTGAAAAGGAAGGAAGAAACTTTTGAAAAAGAAAACCAACCTAAAAAAACCTTTTCACCATTTCAGTACACGTTTGCCAGTTTTTTTTAATACAACTGTTTCTTTTTTGCCTTTCTATTTCTTACTTTCATGATTCTATCACATCTGTACATGATTTCATGCCAAATTCTTCCCACAAAGTTGGAAGCACACGGTTGTCTAAAATGCCTTTGTATGCTGTAACTGTATGATTTCCCTTCACTGGAACAAATGGGCTCAAACCTGACGATGAGCCTGTGCACAAAGCAAGCTCCATGAAGAAACGGATTGCAAGTGTTGCTCTGGAAGAACTTGATTGTCCCGAGAGCAGAGACCTGACTTTAACCCCACTGAACACCCCAATGATGTTAGGTTCATCTCTACACCACTCTACACCAGGTCTCCTCACCTGACATCAGTTCCAGACCTCATTAATGCTATAGTGGCTGAATGGTGCAACATCCACACAGCCACGCTCAATAATCTGGTGAGAGGGATCTCAGGAGGGTGAATAGTTTTATAACAGAAAAATGATTAAATCTGGACTGTGATGTTTATTAAGCAAGATGAGTGTTAATGCATTATTTATATCCCTTTCTATAGTATCCTTAATATATAGCTAAAATCATATAGCCTATTATATTGTAAATCCCAAACACTGAAAATGAACATTGGGGCGTGTCCAGAACCATACTAAGAAGGTTTTTCCTCTGGCATGTATTTGGGAAGTGGAAGGAAACCAGAGAACCCAATGAAAATTCAAATGAAGACAGGGGTAAAATTTGCAGAAATTCCATAGCATACAGTAAACAGAGATCATGATCAACATGGGGACCTTGAAGCTGTGTGATGGTAATGCTACCTGTTATGGCACTATGCTACCTGGGAAAACTTACTTTGGGGAAAAAAAAATTGGACATAATCTTTCTATGGAAATGAAACAGGAAGAAGTGGACTGCGGAACAATCTGAAATCATTTTATCATCTATGTTTCTGTGTATGATGACATGAGCATAATGGCCTGTGCAGGTTTGCAGATTCAGTTTTAGGAAATCTAAATCTAAATGTATCTCAATAAGATCGACTCAGGCACACACAGAATGATATTGTTTAAGTACAAGCAAGCTCCATACTAATGACCCATGGGTTTGTGATACACATTGACTCTGACCATTTATCAATTTATTTTCCCCTTATTATATGACAGTCATGCCACAGGGCAGCCGAATACATTTAGAGGAGAATGATAACTGCCTTCTTCCATATTCAGTACATGAGCCCAGAGACACCTGTGATTGGATGCAAGTGTATAAAATAGAAATCATTAGGGAGTGCCATCATTCCCACCTAGTGTAAGGCTTTTTTTTTTCTTTTTCTTTCTTTTTTTCCCAGCTTTTTAATATATCTGTCATACTGATGTGATTTTCTCACGAGAATAGCGCTTTCAGCATTTCAACATGAATATCAGTTTTAATAAAGAAACAAAAGTCTCTCTCTCCATCACACTAACTGGCGGCAGTCCTCTACCCAACTATGCTCAAAAAGAATGTGAGTTGCCTGTTTGTGGCTACTGTGGAGATCATGCAGCTCACTGCTGTCGTCTCCAGTTAATCCTCATTGCACACACACACACACACACACATTTAGATGTGCAGCCCATTAGCAGCATAGACACATGTATTATACATAATGTACACAAGGCCATATAAAATCATTGCTTGAAAAAAGAATATAGATTTGTGTTTTTAAACGCACACATATATATGGCTTGAAAATTTTATTAGTACAGCCATGGAAGCTGAGAGCAAGGTGACAGTGGCAGGAATACTAATGCATTTTCATTTCACAAATTGTCACTTTCAGTGTTTTACTATCCATAGGGATTTAGCTTGGACCATCAGGTAGATAAAAAAGTACCATCAAAATCCAAATAAAAGAACAACATCTGCTTCAAAGGCAATGTTATATAAAGTATTAAGTATTAAGTATTAAGTATTATACTTCTGTAGTGAAAAAGTTCTTTTTGTAGTATGTAATACCACTTTTTCTACAATAAGTTATTAATTATTGCCCAGGCACTATGACATCAGCCCTATGTTGTCATAGTTTTTGAAGGGCCCTATTGTTTTCCTAGTATTATTTTTTTTCCCCACCACTTTGGGCTTTTTGGGGCTTTTTGAGCATGGTCAAAAACTCATAAAAATTGGAATCTGCTGCCATTAGGATGCCTAAGAGTCTCACATGAGATTTCGCTGCATAGCTTATACTGTACACACATGCATATACGCATGAGAACCCCGGTATATATTTAAAGCTCATTAAGCTCTCACATTGCATGTCATGGGCTCAACTCAACAGGAAGTCAGTTATTTTGTGTTGTTTACACCAGCATTAAATTGTTAGTATTAGGATTAATTTAATAACAATAGGAGAAAGAGTAGTTTGTTTTAATATAATACTGATAATTGTACTGATAATATAATAATAATTGATATAATCACTGTATTTAATAAATTTTCATTTACTCATTTAATGAATGAATGAATGAATTTAAAATTTAAAAGAAAGACAAAAAAATACAGAAAACCAGATCAGGAGTTCTCAACAGATCAGTCAGTTCTGAGGTCAAGAAAACGCGTTCCAAGGTGAGCATTACTTTCATCAAACATTGCTTATTTATTTCTTAAGCAGTAAATGTCCTTATATGAGGAGATGCCATTTTTTCCAACTACACTGTCATCCTTGTACGATCCTTTTACGCGAAATGTTTTTTTTTTTTTTTTTGCTAAACTTTTTCCTGTTTGAAGACAATAATTAAGTTTATAGTTTAAGAGAAACAGTGAGAATAAATTGCAGTCAAGCCTGGGTCATTGGAGTTATCTTTACACATTGTATATCTTTGTACAGTGTATGCCCTTTAGACAACTTATATATTTATAGCTGTTGTTCAAAAATAGCAAGTTCACTTTTGAAATATCAAACTTGCTAGATAGTGCTGGAATGGCAGTGAAGATGGCTGTCTATAGGGATGGAGGGTGATGTTTATGAGATAGGTTAAGACAGCTCTCTGTCACAGCAAATCATCATCAGGTCCTACACACTGATCTGTGTGAGGGGCAGAAATATCCCACATCACTTTCTGCTTTTCCTCTCTTTTTATCTGAACTGACTTCCTAAAAGGGCTGTGCTTTGTGGTATGAAACGGCATCCGTCAAAGAGATATAGAGAGAAAGAGATAGAGAGATGCTATTTTTCTTTAATTAATAAATCATATTCACATGAATTAAACCCGTCATTCATAGCCAAACCATCCATGTACAGTATTAATGTCAGTTTGTAACCTGAAAAAGTATATTTTCACTGAAGGCTTTCTGATCTGACACTTTACTGCTCAGATTAAAATCATGCGCCTATTGTTCTGTATTCTGACTCAAATCAGTAATTAAATCTTGTTCCACATTGTACAGGCACTCATCTGCATTATGTCATACATGACCTTGACTGGCATTCATTAAGTTAATTGTCTTGAAACAGGAGAAGAGAGCACAATAAACACAGGCAGACAAAACGACTGGGAAAGAAAGCATCTAAATTGGGGTGTCGAAAGATTTAGTTTATAGCGATGATGAAAATAATAATGGTTAAAGCCTGGTTTAAAGCATGTTGCTCAAGATATCATTTCCAGCATTACAGCAGTACAAAGTGTTATTCTGCATGTTAGATCCTACCGAGAACATTTTCAAACTCATACCAGTGGATTGAACTACATGCACGAGCACACACACACACACACACACACACACACACACACGCACACACACACACACACACACACACGCAATCACTCCTGGCATTTGCTGTGAATAGTTACTGGCATCAGGGGAGCAGCTGTGATGTAAACAGTGTCATGTGGCCTGATGTCTCCACTGATCCTGTAGGCATAACAAGGCGAACCCAGGGGAACACGTCAACTTCTCTGGGGCTTAGTCCTTATTCTCCTTACACTGAGTGACAATAAATCAACAGCGTTATTTAAAACAGGCATTTTAACAATAATGACAAGCATACAGTTTTGATTTTAGTAGCAAATAATATTAAGAGAGAGAAATAAAGAGAGTGCTATCTCACTGGAGTTATTTTTTTTTTTACCCCAAGGCTTTAATAAGGCATGTTTTTACTTGCCGCTTTTACACAATGCCTCTAAATCTCACTTTTTTTTCCAACATCCCTCCCTTTGATACCTTTCTAAGATTTTAATACTGTCTCCTCCTTAGAAAGAGAAAAAAAAAGTGATGCAAAGGGAGAAAAACATGGCTTACCTGCCGGTGTTGAATTATTCAGTGGCAGGTCTGAGAGATATCGATCGGTTCTACAGGTCACTGTCCACTAAACTTCACCCTCATCTCAATCTTTCGAGTCAACATGCTTAAAACGTTCAAGTTAAGGTGCAATTGATATGTAGAGCATTGTGAGAGTTTCATATGTACACTTATATCTATGCACAAAGCATCTGAAGTCTCAAAGCAGCTCTGTGTGGATTGTGTTACCATAGAGACAGAGAGGTGAGCATTTCGATGAATAGAGGGTGAGGTTAGAGGAGTAAACACTGGTGACTGAGAATCATTCAAAAGCCCTCGGACTTCTTGAACCAGCTTTCCTAGCGGACGATTCTTATAAATCTGTTGATTGAAAGGTTGCTCTGTATGCGGAAATATCTGAAGCGCTTCCTTTGATGCTCATAATAAAAATAACCATGCTGTTTAAAACTAAAATTAACAACCATTTAATGATATATGCTGTGACAAGGAGGTACTTTTAAACACTTGATAGTCCAATGTATGGACATAGCACAACCCAGAAGTCTCTGGCTGTTGAGAAGGATATTAGATATCCTCTAAAATAGGACCTATGACTCCAATAACTTCCATAACCTTGAGTGAGGCCTTGATCTGACTGCTATGTTGCCAAAAGAACAACCCTATAAATATAAGTCCCATAGATCATTTCGAGATTAGTCAACTTTCCCAAACAGTGCTACTGAATGTCATGTAGGCTAAAATGACAGGCAAGTGGCAAAAAACCTGTGCATTATCATCAATTTTATAAGGGGTGGTGCCACAGGTAGCAACGCTCCCTCACGGGGAGTCCAGGGTCTCTGGTTTGATCCTGAGCTCAGGTTACTGTGTGTGCAGAGTTTCACGTTTTTCTCATGTCTGCATGGATTTTATCTGGTCTTCTTGTCCAGGTTTCAACAATTTTCCAAAAACTTGTTATACGTTCTATTGGCTTTATTGGCTGGAAATATTTGTATGAAGTGATATCTCATCCAGGGTCTCTTGCTGCTTAAACACAAATATTTTTAATACTGGAGAGCTCCGGAGAGAAAAGCCTTCTGCTGCAGAATTCAAGTTTGAACAGTTAATGTTAATGCTGCAGAAATTATTTGGAAATCATCTTCAAGTAGGACCCTCTGTGCCTCTAAAAATTTTCCCAGCCTAAATTTGTCGGTTTAAGTGAAGAAATCCTCACTACATTGAGAACCCATTATTGTGCCGTATGAGAAAATGTTTGCCTTCAGAGAAAGTTGTGGTATTGAGAAAATAAGAAAATGCTGGCGGAAAACACTGCTGAGGCTGGACACATTGCTGACTATAAGACATTTGTTAGCTCTGTTTAATATCACTAGAGCATTCAAATTTGAGGCAACAAATAAAAACGTTGTGGACTGAACAACATGAACATTTTATATGGATTTTCCCTTTCTACATTCATTCTCAGGCTCTTGAGAAATGTTGTTCTTCACTGTCATTCCATTCTAGCTCTCAGCTTTATGCGTGTTAGTATTTCAAGTATTACAGCCAAAGAGAAAGACAGACATATAGTACCATCTGGTCTGGACTCTAGAAAGCAAAAACAGGATGAGACGTCATTAATATCTCAAGTATGCAATCACAGAATTCTCACCTGCCCTGCCTAAAGCATTTACTGCTGACTTGTAGTTCCTCTAGACTGTCTCTGCCAAAAGTCTTAAACCCTTTAGCTTAGAGGACTTGCCTGAAAACTGAAAACATGGTGCAATATATGACAGAGTAATGATATGACTGGGTTTTAAACTTGAAAACACATTCTTAGCATCGTGTGCAAAACAGTCCTAACAGTCATAACGCAACCTTCCTGCTGGAACACACTAGACACTGTGTGTGATTGAGAAAAAAAGTAAACCAGCAGATACATTCAGATGTTAGCGGTGCGTTGGTGCATTCACTAACTTGGAATGGCCACAGAGGATGTATTCCTTGACCTTTGGCTCTGAACTGTTGATGGCCGTCTGGTTCCTGTTTCCATGGTCGCTCGAGTCGACACGCACTTCAACCAGGATTAATGAAGGAATGGGGTTAAGTTACAGTACGACATGCGGGAAAGGAATAGCTGCCACTTTAAGACGTTGTTCCGCTCAGCGGTGAAGTGCATTCTGTTAGGTTTGTTAGGGTGAAGCAGAGGTTGATGAGGACAAGGTGAGGCTGATTAGATGAGACAAGACACCCAAGACACAAAAAAACGAGCGTTAAGTTACACTTACAGGAAGCTGTGTTTGAGTGCTTAAATCCTCTGCACATGTTTCAGGGAAGATACTGTCGACCTTAGGGACCAGTGTCACAATGAGTCAACTTCAATGGCCAATTTTATGACCTGCACATTGGTAAAAGCATGCACAGATACATATCAATATGACATGTCTTTTCCTTGGTGCTCCTCCAAATGGTTATTCTATTCCGTCAAAAATACTTATGCTGGATTATACATTTCAGAGGAAAAGAAGCATTAACATTGACAAGACTAAAAACAATACCTGTTGCATCTGTATTCCTAATACAAATACTCCTTGGTAAGGATCTGGTTATACTGACGCCTCTAATAATGCAGGTCCTACCTGACGACAAGCAAAATGTGACCTGTTCATACTTGGCACAAACGTATATGGACCATACTCTATCATGTTGCACTAAATCTTTGGTTGCTTTGCTAATAGGGGGTTAACACAGATACAAAAGAAGCATTCCCTAAAATATAATTTGAGCCATGGATGAGTCGACAATTGAAACACCCATGCTTCTCATGTGCAGATTTGGATTTGAAAAACATTCATTCACAGTACATTTGCTGTGATTTTCACAGTCATGTTGGACATTGGAAGTACCAAATAACAAAAAAGCCTCCTTATGTTCCCCATCCCTTTGGAGGAGTATTCCTCTATCCAATCCATCAGTGGATGTCAACACCGCTGTTCTGTCTGATTGCCTCTCCCCTAAGGGAATGATCTATCCTGCTGCAGAATTCTTCACCTTGCCCAGAGTGTCAGTAACATCAGGCAGAGAAACCAATTCTTTTCTTTCCTGATCATTTCTCTTGCATTCAAAGCGCTTATTCTCCACTTAATATAACTCACATGTTTCTTCGAGTGTTTGACATTTCTTTATCTTTGGTTGGAATTTGTTGGACTTCCTTAGGGATGTTTATTCAAGGGCTCAGGTTTAGGTCTGTTCACTGGCTCCTACTGAGTAAACCAGCAGGGAGAGAGACACAATGAGACTCGTTTACACAGGGAATGGGTTTCTTTTCTCATGAGGGGCCAAGATGGACAACCACTGTTCACAACTTTTTTACGACTGTGTGCTTTGGGGATAAAAGCAAACTTGTAGTAAAAGTTCAAAGAATTTGCTGCAACAAGAAACATACAGTATACATAAGAGATAAAGGAAATCTACAAAATTCAGTCAAACAGAATAACAAGGAAAATAATATGTAAATAAATGAAGCGCTGATCTGATTGCAGCAGACACTTATAATACTTCCATCAGGAGTTGATTAGTTTTGCAGGCAATTAGGAATGGATTACCAAAGGCAATATATTCTCATGGATTTAGCAGCACCTACAGCTAGAGGAAAATGATGTGCAAGCTAATGAATTATGCAAAGCATTGTAAAATGCTTTTATTGTGCCTTGTGATAATACCACACCACTGGTGCCACTCATTTTAGGAACATATACAATCCTAAAAGACAAACAGGGGCGAGTTTAGTTTATACGCCTTAAATCAGGCCTTCGCTAATATGACACAGGTCAAGGAACTGGGTTTAGTGCAAAACTATTTCCAAAAGGAAGTGATTAATTACAAGTTCCTCTTGCTCAGCATGGCTTCTAGAGACTCAAGAGTCAGGCGCTGCACCATTAAAACTGCTACAGGAACACTGGCGACAATAAACAACCAGGAATGAAAAGTTCAAAGCACTCCAAATTGTGACTTATGCTTTACTTGTCTTTCCCCATGTCGATACTACGTGTTCTGGCAGAAGACACTGCACTCGGATGTCTGTTATTTGATTATTGCCAATACTCTGCTTTGTTTGGGCCAAACATTTTATTCTTATTATCCACAAAAAGTATGACAAAATGAAAACCACCGAACAGAGAGTAAATATGTTTGGCTAAAAATGTCATGGTTAGCATTAGCAATTTAAATCTCTTTTCCTTCTTTTCTTTTCAATAGTTATAAAATATACCTAAAATATACAGGGTGGTCCAAAAGTCTGCATTCATAGACATCCTTATATAAAATTTGATATTTTTATTTTTATTTCCGACCCAAGGTAACTTAGAAACCAACAATGGACTCCTGAAAAAAAAAAAAAAAAACTAACACCATTCAACTTTTTACATCGTGTCATCTAAAGGCAGCAATCTATCACAGCTGACCCAGAACAATCATTGCACTAAAGGAAGAAATCATCGCTGCATGTAACCACATCAATTCTGATACATTAATAAATGTTCGACATGTTTGTATAAAGCAAGTGTCATGAGATAGATTTAGATTTTTGTTCTTGTTAATATCTTAAAGGCTTTAAAGGTTAAATCTATTCCAGAGATATCTAGAAAATCAGTACTGAATTATTCAACTATATTGTGAATAATATATATATATATGTATAACATATATTTATATATATATATTCATCATATATTCTTCATTAGCCTGACACTAGCAAAACCAGACAAGCTGTCTGTCTGATATTTCTCAAGGGAGGGGAAAAAAAAGAGATTCTGTTTAGTTTCTGAACCTAAATGCTAGACAAAATCCTCAAAGCTACGTATATGTCAGGAACATTTTCAGTATGTGAAAAATCCCAGAACAGCCTCCACCACACAAAAGCTTTAATCTGAGTGTAAGAAGTGTCTGAAGACCCCTCAAACGCAGACAAAAGAAGTACGCATCATCTCTTCACTTCACAACCTTTTCTTTTCTGTTTGAGTGACATGAGTGTCTGCAGTGTCTGCTAAGGGTCACAACAGAGTGGCTGAATTTGACCTTACTTGTCAAACTGCCTCCTAGCTTGTTGTTAAGTGGTGAATAAGAACCTTGGTTTGTGAGCTGAAGGGTGCCACAGGGGAAATTCAGTGATAATTACTAGAAGAGGCTCGGGCAGCACAGTTTTAATGTCATTTCTTCTCCAATAACAGGCCGGTGAAGCGTAGGCTGTGGGTGGAAGAGGATTGGAGGCTGAGTTCGGTGCATGCTGCTTTGCAGGCCCAGGCCACTGGGACATGAGAATGGTGATTAGTGAAGAGTGAGTGGCTATGTCAGAGGTAAGAAACCCATCAACAGCTCATTGTGTTCATACAATTTCTATCTCTCCTTAATCCTCAGCCACCCACCCTCAATCTCCAAAGAAGATAGTGAAAATCATCAGGCTTTTTGCGGAACGTGAGAGGATTCCCTAGATGTTTTTCACACACACGCACACACACACACACACACACACACACACACACACACACACACACAAAGTGGAATAAGAACACAATACTATTATTGTATGATTGCTTTGTTATAAAATGTTGGTTGCTAATAATTAAATCTAGTAGTTCAAATTAACACTATACAAAAAAAATCATGCTAATTAGTCCCTCTGTAGCACCAAGTAATTATTAACATTTTCCAAGCAATTGTTGTCTGCCATTTCTGGCATTGGCCAACAAGAGCAATTAGAAAACCTTGTGCACAAATTCCATCTCTTTCTTTCTGCTTTTCTTTGTAGACCACGTTAACTCATTCATTAATCTTCTTACAGAGTTATCTCAGACATTTCAATGCAGACATGCATCAAAAACATACCAAAATGATGTATAGTCTGGTCTCCTGGCCTCTAGTGCTCTTATTGCACTACATGCAGATTATCAACCAGGGATGCCTTTGTTCCTGGAGACAGATGGGGGTATTTAAGTTGATCTTTCTTGATAGTCTATGAACAACTGGCTAGCGATGTAGAGTTTTGCGGCTTACCAGAAGTACACAAATATTTTATGGCATACATATTTCACACCAAATATCCTTTACGTAAAATAGCAAACTAATTAGAGTTTTACCAGCCTGAAAAACACAACAAATTAACAACTTCGAAATCACATGATCCATATCTTCTCTAAGTCGCATGAGTCAACATGAGTCAATTGTTGGTCCCTTGAACACAGCCAACAGGCAGCAGAGGATAACTGTGTTTTGATGACTTTAGGCTGATATTGTTGCTAGCACCGGGAGGCTCAGCAGAGCAGTCACGCTATAGTCTATCATAACATCTCTGTCACACATAATTGGCCTAGCCACATAGGATATTGCATTTCCATCCTGAGAAAGTGTTTTTAGGAAGCATGAAATGGCACGAAAACTGTTCCAGTGTAACTGATCAGGAAAGAAATCAGTAGTTGGGTTAACTCTTATTCTGTAGCTGCTCTTATAATAAATAACTGTATTTATTATGTTATCCTCATAATAGTGGTTCACAAAAAGTTGGCCATAATGTTGGAAAAGGAAAAACATTACATGCTTGACCTAGTGGCTATATTTTGCGCATTTCTTTTTTTTATGTAGGAATGTCTTGCCTTGTGCACAGAATCACAATATGGGATTAGAAACCATGTTCTGACCATGATCTCCTCCATGTTCCTCATGTTTCTCTACATGTCTAAGGACATGCAGAGTAGGCTAATGAGTGTTTGCAAATTGGCTGTAGTGTGTGTGAGTTTGTGTGCATGTGCCCTGCAACGGACTGGCACCCCTCCAGGGTGTACCCCACCTTGTGCCCAGAGTTTCCTTGGATAGGCTACAGGTCTCCCATGTCCCTGTACAGGATAAGCTTTACAGAGAGTGAGTGAGTGAGTAAGTGTTCTGACCATATCTGGTTTCTAGACTATTGACTTTCTATTGACTTCTTTATGAGTTGTTGAGAGATTTAGTATTTAGTGTGAATATAGTGGAAAACATATGATAATAAAACAACATATATAAATTATATTTGTGTTCCATTTAAATCTGTATCCAGGCCACAGTAAAACCTTGTTTGTCTTATAGTTTAGATACACTGGAAAAAATCTAACAATATTATTAATTGTGATTACTTTTGAACTTTTATTATAATAATCTCCCCCAGTTCCATTCATTATTTTCTTTTAGAAAGCTTTTGTTCTATTGTTTTCTCTATGTAGTAGTTTATTTGTTTTGTGTTTTAGCCCGATACTGTATTTGGACCCAATGTCTGTGGTGCCAAGAGAAAATTAGAGACTGATATGCTCTGGGTTGGGAATCTCCCTGAAGTGCCTAAACTCCCTTTTGTTTCTGTTATTCTGAGAAAATACAGCTTAAATTCTACTTGAAAACCCCTCATGATGTACACATCACACAATCGTTTTATTAATGCAAGTTACAATTCCAGATCTTGCACAACTATGACCGTGTTAATAGTTGACCAGTATTACGAAAGCAAACTCATTAAAGACATTGAAAACTGATAAACATGTCAAAGTGCATGTCTTCAGACAAAGACCCCAAAAAACATTTCAACCTGTAATGCTTGTTTACGCTCCATAGATAAACACCAAAATAAATAAATAAATGCAATATATGCAATATATATGATGCTGTATATAGATAATTACAGTGTTTATATGGCATTAGACAAATACAGATAAAATAAATACTGCAAATATATCTTTGCAAGTGATGATAACCTAAATAAGAAAAAAATGAAAAAAGATTTTTTTCATTTAAATGGATAAATTATGCAAAACATCTGCCAATAATATAGGAAAATTTGATGATCTGATCATCACAGGGTCGCTACAGCGGGCCATCCGATCTGCATACAATTTGGCACTGTCTTTACGCCCTTTTCTTTTTTATCTGGGCTTGGGACCAGCACTGCATCCAGTGGCTAGAGCTTGGCCATTGGATGGGAATTGAACCCGGGCCTATTGCATGGCAGATGAGAAACGTACCACTACGCCACCAGTGCTCAGTTTGATGATATGATATTGTGAAATATTTGTTGCATTTGCCTTTATTCAAGCTATTTGTTTGCCAATTCTTTGCAAAGAATACAAGATGTGTGCATTGAGACAAGGAGTCATCAGGACCTAACAAAATAATGGGCCAGGAATATCCGATTTGAGATATTTTAAAGAAAAGCAATGATGATTAACATGGAAGCTTATTGAATGCAGTAACGTGCTTGCACAACATGAAGTGACACATTCATTTTAGTTAATTATCGGATACCATAGATCGAGACAAACAATAATACTGGAAGTGCAGGCAGAAGTTTTGAAAATTCCTTCAGAAAAGTTTTAAAGTTTTGTTGAAACCAAAGAGAGAGAGATACTTTAGACAAATTGGACTTGATTTTTTTGAATAGGCTTCATCTAGTCTGAAATATTTCCAGATTGATGAAGTAAATTTAGTTGCTTCCAGTACCATCTGCTTTGTCATTTGTTTTCCACTTTCAATTCGTCAACAGCTGTCTAGTGAACTAGTCTATGGAACCACTATCTAAATGTAAATCTTCCCAATATAGGATACACAATTACCTCAAAAAGTTTTCTTTGTAGTTAGGTTTCTTCTGATAATAAAAAGCAATGAAATAGCTGAAAACTTTAGATAACATATAATCAGATCATAAATAAGAGTTCCCATGATCAATACAGATCGCAGGACACCAATGAGTGCAATCAATATAAAAAAGGGGAAAGAAAGGTCAAAATGATTCTTCCTTACTCTAAAATGCAACTGTACATTTCAGATTTATACTTCTTAAATTTCTCATGATGTAAATCAAGAAATACTTCTCACTTTTCACTTGGAGGAGATCTGAGAGACACAGCCACATTAAGGGATGATTCTCTCTGCTGCATTCCTGCTTAAGGGGTAGCACTAAGATCTGCTTTCAGCTTCAAACAAAGTGTCAATGGGCCTGTCGTCAGCTGGGCTCATCCACGGCGCCTCTGAAACCTGACCTTGGGGCAATAGATGGATACACTGAGGGGTACAAGAGTGAGATGATGAACATGAAGAAGCCTTTCAGCCAAGAGCAACAAGCAAGCAGAACTGGGTGGTAAAGATGTAGAAGCTGGTACAGAGTAAGAGAGCGATGAACCAATTACTCTGGAGAGAATTACTTCTACAGTAGATCTTAATTAATTTGATTTTAAGACTTTGTTTAAAAGTGTTTACTGGGCACTGTTAAAGATTTATAAAAGCACAGACACTTGTGGATTGTGAAGGAAGAGAAGAAAATCAGCTCAGGGTCTGCAGTGGGATTCAGGTTTCACCACTTGTTGCCTGGTACAAAATAAACTCTGGCATGCTGTGTGCATGCTGTGTCCGCACTCAATCCCCTACTGAAAGGGGTAGTGACATTGGAGAAGATCTTATTGCTCACTGACCCTTGGCCATAAAGTCCTACAGGTCACAAGGATCTCCTGCCCCCTTTTCCACAGGGGTCACAAATATCTATGCACACTCCCACACATGCAAACGTGTACACTCCTGCAACCCACTGCTCTTCACTGCAGCTTGTCAGCCTGGTGCTAACGAGGCAACCGGGGGTACCACCACTGCTCATCTCTGGGGGCATACTGGGAGGATGTTTAGACAGGAAGCCAGACATGGGAGTCTGACTCTCAAAAAGGGTGAAAACCATGCTGCCTTGCACCTGCAAATCATCCTTGTCTTTTTGTCACATTGACAAATAGTGGTTATTGTTGACTTAGCTGAAAACCAAGAGATGAAGAGAAGAAAAACCATGACGATTTACATAATCACTAAATTAGTCATCCCAAATGTCTTGATATGCCTTGGATTTGTTACGAAAGGTGTTCAAATCAAACTGGGACTTTTGATTGTGCAGAATAATAGAACAAAGTTATGAGAGTAAAAACTTCCTTTATTTCTCTATATAATCCCCTGCTAAACTAATGCACTTATCCCAGTGTTTCACTAGTGATTGCATACTATCAGAGCACTCTGGCCTTCTAGAAACCCCTTTAATGGCCCAATTATTTGAGAATGGCTTGAAGTGAGATCACGGACTGTATGGAGAATGTGGCAATAAAACCTAGCTGAGTTCCTGTAATGTGCAAGTGGAGTTTGTGAATGATTGTGTGTACAATACACACAACCAGATCTATTTCTTCCACAAGTTAGCAAAAAGTTCAGAGTTGATTTTCAAGAATCAGGTGGAAACGTCTGCAGTAGGCTCTGAGCCACCTCAGCCAGGACCTACAGCCTCCTTTAAAACATTTGCTCTATATGTAAATGTTTTACTGTGGCTAACAGTCTCATTACCGTACTGTGTTTGAAGTTTCATCACAAGTCCCAGTTGACCACTTAGCCACCCCTCGCATAAAAGACATCGCTTATACAGTAAGTGTGAAACAGTTCATTTTAGTGATATTTACACTAACAGTCAAAAGTTTGGACACACAATCTCATTCCATGGCCTTTCCTGATTTTTATTTCTTTATACTTTTTTTTTCTTTATACATTTTAAAACAGGCATCCAAAATAGGCATTAATCTATTTTGAACAGTTGATATTTACATCTAGAGTGACTTACGTTATCTCATTATACATCCGAGCAGTTGAGGGTTAAGAGCCTTGCTCAAGGGCCCAACAAGGACAACTTGGTGGTAATAGGATTTGAACTTGGGACATTCCAAAATATAGTCCAATGCCTTAACCACTGAGCTACCCCTTACACTCAGTGGTTAAGGCATATTGAGATGTGTCTGCTACTTCTGCTCTGTTAAGCCTCCATAACAGCTCTAATCTGAGGGGCTGTTAATTGGTGATTTTTGAGGCTGGTAACTTTAAATGAACTTCGCTTCTGCAGTTGAGATAAGTTTTGGTCTTGCTTTCCTGGGATTGTCTTCATGAGAGCCAGTTTCATCATGATGCTGGATGGGTTTTGCAAATGCATTTGACAATACTGTTCTTGCGAGCACAATTTCAGAACAGCTGAGCTCTTGTTGATGTTACTCAATTACCAAGTGCCTTATGTGCTACAGTATTTTTATAGTGTTGAAAAAATCCAGTATTGTTCTAGAATGTAGAAAACAAACGCCAAATTTGTTTTAATTGGTACTATACCATATCATACAGTATATATATATATATTTTCCCGACTTGGCACTCAAATTTAAACATATAGACCGCCATAGAGTAATTTTTTATAAAGTTTACTCCCCCCCTTTTTAATTCTGTGTTTTTTTGTGTGTGTATCTGTAAAAACTGCTTATAGTTGATCTCAGTATTAGGCAAATACAACAACAATTTGGAATTTAACGTTCTACAGTGAGAAAGATTATTTACAAGTGAACAGCATTTAAGACAGTTGGCAATCTTACCACGAGTGGATGTTGACCTTAATGACAGACCAGACAATGCTCAGCAAAATCCAACAAACAAACAAACAAACTAAGATCTCAGACCCTACAGGCCTCAGTGAGCATGTTAAATGTTTAAGTCACTTACAGCACAATTAGATGAAGACTGAACAAGTGCAGTTTGTTTGGAAGTCCCTTCTTATGGCCAGATCAGTCCAAGGTGGAGCTGTTTGGCCTTAATGTGCAGTGTCATGGTTGGTGAAAACCACACAGCAATCAGCTGAAACTCCTCATTCCCACTGTCCAGAATGATAATGAAGGGGTGATGATTTGAGGTTATTTTGCATATTATTTGCATAATATTCTAGAGGCAAATGTAAGGCTATCTGTCCAACAGCTAAACAGGACAATAAATCTATACTAAAGTCTATAATTTTTTCAGATAAATTTTTTAAAATCCATAAACAAATTAGATTGGCTAAAAAAATAATGTTTTTAAAAGGCATATTTAAAGTCCAGACTTCAACCCAAATAAAATGGGAACCATAAGAGAGGTGTGCATAACCTATTGCCCAAAAACCTCAATGAACTGAAGCAATGTTTTAAAGAAGAATGGGCCAAAATGATGTGAGAGTCTATCTCACTTTGCTGCTAAAGGTGGATCTACAAGCTGGGGGTACTTAGTATTGACCATGTTTTTTGGGGGGAGCTTCATTTTTGTTAAATAAATAAAAGAAAGTTGTTGTTATGTTGTTGTCCATCTGCGGTTGTATTAGCTTATTACTGAGACCCACTACAATCAGATGATTATAATTTTGTTTCTACCAAAAACAAACAAACCAAAGAAAAACATAGAATTAAAAATTGGCTACTAACTTTTGAACATGAATGTATGCTTTTTAAATGTTATGGAATCCGAAGAGGTCAACCTTGATTATTGGCATTTCTTAACTCTCAGGCTTAAATCTTAAGAAACAGTGATCCACAGCAGGCAGTGTCATCAGAAAACAGCAGAACAATCAATATTTCCAAGCCCACAGAACTCCAGCTGAAGCCAGCTAACCAAAGGAGGCGGAGCAAGAGTGATGGAAAAATCGATGGCTCTCACCCGATCATTGACTCAGAAGCATAAAAAACAGTGGTAATGAAGCAACACATGGACATAGAAAGTGCTCACTGCCAGCTTGTTAGCACATGATTAATTTGACTAATTTGCAGTCATACCATCATCTCTGTACATGAGGTAGAAGTTGTTATATAGGTTAGAAATGGCCACAGAATAAGTAATGGCAGAAATAAAGAAATGACCAAACTCATCTTGGAATAAACTTGGCAGTTTGTTCTTTTCTTTCCAGCAAATAAATATAAAGTAGTACTTACTGCTTGATGTTGAGAAGAAAATAACTTTTTTTCTCAACATCAAGCAATTATCCACAGTTATCAGAAGATATTTTGTGGTTACTAGGGACAACAGAAAAACAAATACACATAGGTGATTTTCAAAGGGGGTTATCTTGTTCATCACGACATTATCACTGAGTTAACATCTGGCTCCACACAAAACATATCACTTGTTTTTTTTTTTTTATCTAGTATCTGTCTTCAGACTTTTTCTTAGACAGATGGCCCTTGGCTTCTGTCCTTGTTAGACCTTCACGGCTTTAAGTTTTCCTGACAGCTGCTGCAATCAAAAGTATACAGGAATAACAGCTGGGTGTTACTCCTACTATTAAGGCTTGTTTTCACACAGCCATCCATTAATCCATCCATCTGTTAATTGGTTTGCACTCTTAGATCAGGGTAATACTGTATGTATACAGCAGGCCCTAATTAACTTATTTTCAATGATGAAAATAAATCGGAACTTGGTCTGACTTTATCAGCAATGTAACTACATAATTAGAATATAACTCATGACTTTGATGACTATATTAATATAACATCCAGATTGACTATTAAAAAAAGACTAACTTAAAGTAACCTGGTTTTATTCTGCTTTTTCAGAGCTGAACTTAACCCCATGCCTGCTGACACATAAGCCGAGGAAACAAAACCTGTATCTGTCCCTCCTGCTGGCCTTCCTGGGCCTCTGGTGCCCCACAGAACCCCATGGTGGCATTCCATAGTAGGTCAAAAATGGACTCCTGTGGAGTGGGGCTTTGGGTTTAAGAAATGCCTCCCTCTTTATCAAGAATGAAAAGGAGAGGAAAACCTTGGCAATTTCTCAGTCAAGGAGAGCACAAGAAAAAGAAGAGGAAAGATCTGCTCAGTTGGAGTTAAGCCTTTTGCTTTGTCTATAAGGCAGTGGGTGTTGTTGTTGGGAAGCTATTTTAACCCTCCAAAAACTCCCTCTTATGGACTCCCTAGAAACCAAAGCCTTTAGTCTGTATCATCTCCATTCATTTAGCATCCAGTCAAGTGGCTGAATTATTTATAAAGGCGCCAAAGCTTTTAATGGGTGCTTGGATTGAGTTTGTTTACACTTGATTGCTGGGGGAGGGAAAAAACAGACAACAACCCACTGTTTGGTCATGAGTAGCCTGAGAAAGTCAGCGACCAAAAGATTTAGTGCTATACGTGAAACAGGTATACTGGCATTTGAGGAAAGCATGGCATGGACTGCTTAAAATGTCAAACAAGTCAGTACTTAAGGATTCAGCCTTAAGAACGTCAAAAATAATCTTCATTTTCAAGATTTTTAGGTGAACGTAGAAAGAAATGTGATTAAAAAATTAGACATGCTTTTTTTTTTCATTTAAAAAATGGCTTAATATTTCATATATGATACTAACCAAGAACAACAGTATTGCAAAGCCATATACTTTTTCTATCCATGTTCTCTGCCTAAAACTGATCAGATTACATTCCAGTCTGCATCAAATCCAGATGTCACAGGAGCAAGGTGAGATGAAACCATTAAAGGAAAAGTTCATCAAATCCATCATGTGACCAGCATCAGGTCATTGATGTGTAACATATCAAGGATAAATATTCTAAGACTCCCCAAGTATGCAGAAGAATGTAATTTAGAATCTCAGCAGCTAAACAAACAGCAATAACACCAGCAGAAACTGGCATAAAATTTGATTAGAGGGGCTGAAGTACAAATCAGCATTAAATATGAAGCAAAAAAAACCCTAAAAGGGTTGAATGTTTCCACAGAGGACCTTTTTCCGTTTTTCACCACATTTATTTTAGTTGAGAGGTGAAAGGGAATCCTTTTGTAAATCACTGATATTTTAAAACACTGATAGAAGGATCCTAAGGGATTAAGAAAAAGGAAGGAGACGCCAGATGTTTCTCATAGCATGATTACTTTTCCATTTCAGTCCCCAGGGTAAGGCATAAATGCCACCAGCACTGTTTAAGCTTGAAATAGGAAAAAGTAGATTATTACAAAAGTTGTTATTATATCCAGTCTATATTTGATAATGTGATTAAACTCAACCTGGCTAATAATTAGCCAATTTCAAGCAAAGGCTAACCTTAACATGAAGAGAAAAAATACATAATTCATAGAGCTCTTACCAAACTATGCTGATACACTAAAACATTAGGCAACTATGCACTGTATGCTTATACCTGTAGTGATTAAGCTCATCAATTACTCATCTTCTATACCACTTTCTCTGATGTACAGGGGCCTGGAGTTTATTCCAGGAGACTTAGGGCATACACCCTAGACGGGGTGCCAATCCATCGTTTGGTACACACATACGCTCATTTGCACACTACCAGCAATTTGGGAACACTAATCAGTCTAATTTGCATGTTTTTGGACTGTGGGAGGAAATCCACCAAGCACAGTGGATACATGCAAACCTAATGCACATAGACCTGAGGCAGGAATCAAATCTCAACCCTGGCGGTGTGAGGCAACAGTGTTAACCACTGAGCCACCATAATGCTATACTGACAACACTTTTACAATTTTCTAAATTATTCAGTCTCATGTCAGAAATTACAAAGAGGCACAAAAAAGTGCAAATGAAAAGAGATAAAAGAGAGAGAGAGAGAGAGAGAGAGAGAACATAGGAAAGGACCACAAAATTGCCATGCGGAAGGCCCGGGTTCGATTCCCAGCCAGTGCCCAATACCCCAGCCACTGGATGCAGTGCCGGTCCCAAGCCCCGATAAAGGTGGGAGGGTTGCTCAGAAAGGCCATCCGGCATAAAACCTGTGCCAAGTTGTAGTGCGGGCATTTTCATAGTGTTGCATGTAAAAATTTTTAAAAACTATTCAAGCATGTTTTTTTATAAAGTTTGTTAAGAGCTGATTCAGACAAAAAAGTCACATCCAGAAATGATAGTTTATTCCCAATTCTTTTTTTTTTATTCAAAGAGTCTCTCTATATATACAGTGTACACTATACATCCATACATACATATTGCTGATGAAATGCTAAATGATTTTGTGAATTTTGAGCATTTGTTTGTTTTTAACTAAAGAGATTATTTTAAAAGTTATGCAAATTAATCAGTTTGTCCATGCCCTAAGGATTGTTGTTTAACTGGAGACACTAAATTATTAATTGTAATAAAAGTAGCTAAATTATAATACATAAAAATGTGACTTTTATGTGACAATTATGTCCCGGGTTGTATCATGCTTATGAATGTTCCCTTTCACCCAAACAGTGGCTGCTAGTAACCTTTTCAAAGAGAAGAATTTTATTTTGCTAATGAAGAGACTGTGAGTGACCTTTTAAAATGACATTAACTTCATTTCTGTGCTGTGGTGAGTTTCATATATAAAAAAGTATTGAAATGCCAAAACCTTGGAATGCTAAAAAGTGTTTGAAGTGACATTTATAATTAAACAATGGTATTTTAAAACATGATCTCATGAACATTTTAAATCCTCAAATCTGAAATCAAATGAAGTCCAAAGCAATGGTTAAGACCACTAAAGATCCTTAACTTTCACTTCAAAAGTTTATTTAAATGAGTTTGTGAAATGCATTGGAGTTGTGAATACAAATTCTCCTTTTATTATAGCTCTTTTAGTAGATGCTTTGCTGCAGATTGTGGCTTCAGTGTGCCTTAGTTTACTACACCAACCCCCTTAGCCAATTTTACATCTCTCCAGCATTCACAGAGCATAGGCATCATTACTCTTGGCCTGACATACAAAGGAAATCTTCTGCAGGTCTTCTATTCCCACAGAACCATCTGGAGGAACTTCAGGGGTGTTAAAAGGTGAAAAAGGTCGTGACAGATCCAAACTGTTGCATTTTAAACGTTTTCACTCATGTCTTCTCATCTCTCACACACATGTGGCTGGTATTGTTTTGATGGAAGTGTTGTCTCCATGCGACCCAGAGAAATAGTAAGCCGAAAACATGATCCAGATGATTCAATATACTGATCATCTAGACACTATACTACTTTATGCACACCAGACTTACCCCCCTCTGCATATATGTGATGCATTGTAATGGTCAGTGGTTCACATGATAAAGAATGCTTTATAGAGCAAGTCGCTTTAAGGCCACATTAGAAGCCTGGTCTTCGTTGAAATTTCTTTAAAATGCACCCATTTTTTTATAGTACATGTAGAAATGTATTTGTATAATTCAGCAATCTTGGATAAATTCAAGAAGTTTCCGAATATAATTATAAGGCATCTTGCTGAAATATCATCTGTTCATATTTTACACAAACGTTTTTATTTGCCTGGTCTCCTTTAAAGCCAATATAGCACAGTGAACCATGCATGGATAGTAGATGCAATTATACTGTGTTCTATGAAAGAAAAATTTATCCAGGGGCGCCGACCTAGCGCTCTGACCCCAGTTATGTTGGGATATGTGTAGAAGGAATTTCACTGTGCTGTAATGTATATGTGACAAATAAAGGCTTAACTTAATATGTCATATTGGATCCTGCTTGGTCATACAGCTTCAACAGGGATGAATGAAAGTACAGGTGAGTGAGTTGTGCAGAGAGAAAAACACCTCAATGTTTACTGTGCAGTGAATTTTTTATGTGCCCTGCCCAGCATCTCCATATTACAAATGGGAGACTTTTCTAAACCTCAAAACCAACATTTTTTTGTTATCCTTTTAACATGTTTTCATTGCTGGAGTGATGGGCCAATTTTAATTTTAGCTATTTTTGTTGATGAAAATTCGAATATAATAATTGGATAAGTAATAAATAAAGGGCTTCTGCAAATGTATACCTTGATAAACACATAGGGATTATACATACACTGTTACACCACACTATACACACAGTTAAACACATCATCAGTAATATTTTCTGAGGCCTTTTGATGACACAATTTGTCCTCATGTGGCATTATGCAGTTGACCTCTTTGGACTTGCCATACAATGCCACCTTGAGGTTTTCTCAACTTAATTAGAAGTGTTTCTTGTGTAAAAGAAACCTCAGCTGTTTCTCCATGCCAAGCAACTTGTGCAGTTGCCAAAATTCCAGTCAATGGCTTGATTCTCTACCCCAGTCATGACTCTCAAGCTGTAACACGGCCTCTTCTGCACCTCACTACTTTCATGTCTTACCACCACCCCTGCCAGGGGCAATTTTGAGGTCACTTGACTCCCTGTATTAAATCACATATCTTGCTTGTGTCATCTTGAACTTTTCTTCCAAGGCCCTCAAGGGCAACCACAACTTTGTCTTGTTCCCATAGAAGGCAGTGCAACTTAGATTCCTTGGCAACACCAGCCACCTACAGAGAAAGATTATGATATTCTTCTTTGGCCTCTAAGTGATGGAAATGGGGAGTTCATTCACCAGCTGTGGTCACAGGATCCTTGGCAGGGTGTCATTCTGGCATATTCATGCTTTGACCATGGCAGCATGCTTTGACCATGGCAAACAGTGTCAGCCAGCTGCCCAGATCCTTGCTTTTCACTAGCCTTTTGGAAATGGATGTCCCTAAGCTCTTTCTGCAAGGTTCATCTTACACTAAGTGTACAAAGATGTTACAGCAATGTGTAATAATGCAGGATAAGTTCTGCTCATGAATGGAACATAGACAATAGTCAATGTTGTCTAAACCTGATGAACTGAGTAATAAGCTCCATATGCTTTCTTCAGCATTGATGTTAATATAACCATTCTGTGAAAGGTGCTCATTACAGCAATAACTATAATTATTTAAAATATATATTCCTATTCAAATTTAGCTATAGCAATCGTTATTAGGATTTGATAAGGATTACTAATCCTTATTAAATTAGGGTTTTATTTGTTGCCACTAAGGGTCTTCTTTAGAACCTTGTGCTCCTGTTGAGCTCTTCATAGATCTCTGGTTAGACATTTGACCCCCTTATCCAGAACAACTTACATTTTCTCTTATCGTACACTTGACAGCTGAGGGTCAATGGCCAGCCTTAAGGACGCAACAGTGGTAGCTTGGTGGTGCTGGGGTTTGAACCTATGACTTTCTGGCCCATAGTCTTTACCTTACCACTTACCACTCTGCCCTGAACCTGGTTCATGCAGTAGGCTTTCTGGCTAGCTTCTGCCTTACTTCTCCAGTTGTCTACAACACCAGACTGCCTATGAGTGTAAACTATGAGACTGCTGAAGGATGTGTGTAAAAGGGCAGATTGTACAGGTTCCAATTTAGCTGTGAATGCAATCTTTTTCATATGGCACACCATACCTGCACACTCACTCATGCTCACACAAATCTACACAGTACTAAAGGCAAAGAAGGTGCAAAATAATACTACATTTGTGCTCCTAAAAACAGCAACTTAGCATACTTTGTAACCAAACTGTTTCAACAGTAACAACTGTTCCTGCATTTAGGATTAGTTTGCAGAAGAGCAGGGTTCTCACATGTTAAAACTGAATTCATGCAATCAGCTGTGCTCTTTATTAAAAGTTCCATAATTTTTTTTTACATAAATTACATATAGAAAGACAATTGAAGAAAAAACTTGTGGGAAATTATATTCAAAACAACAGACTTAGTAGATGCTATTTTTCATTTGTATTACATTAACTTCAGCATTTTTCTTTTTCTTTTATGTCTTTTTAAATTCCTTTCGGCCGTCCTTATTCCTTATCTGTGGTTGGCCGTGGGATGTGTGTGGACCATGTGAATAGTTTGTGCTTGATGATGTAGGAGCGCGTGGACATCTCATGCAGCCTGCATATAGCTTGCATGGTGGTCAGTGATAGGACCAAGCTTTAACTTGTGTTTACTGTGGGTGTTAGCCTTTGTTCTGCGAATAAGCCAGAGACCATTCGACATCCATCGTGTGTACAGTATGTGTTTGACTCTGTCTCTTCTGATATCGGCAAGTGTGTCAAAGCACAGCGGACAGAGCTAGCGATTGATTCATTAAACTGATAAACTTAGCAGACAGCAGACATGACTATGAATTTAAAAAATGTAAAAGTAAAAGGAGCTATACACACACCCTCAGATATGTAGCTAGTTATCAGTAGCTACATTCGCACAGACAATATTTCTTCAATCCGATTAAAATCTTTCTGATTAGTATTTTCTCCAATTTTGAGGTTAGGTTAGACTTCCCATCTTTTCTGATAAAGCCTTCTGAAGTATGATTGGTTACAAGAATTCAGGCTCATCTAGGATTTTTTTTTTATGTTTTACTATGTGTTAAAATGAGACAATCATTGCCAAATGATTCTCAGCCGAAGATCCACTGGATAAAAGTACAAAGTAAAGATTGGTGGGAAAGAGTTGTTCTCACATAGTTTACAGAAAGAAATAAACACAAAATGTCCTTCCCAGAAACCCATCACATCACCTAATGTTACTCCCCATGTGTACTCTGTGTATACACAACTATTGCACTGATTGGCTTTGTTGAGTGATGTGTACAGTATAACTACATCCACCTCAAGTCAAAGCGTTGACTGAGTAAAAAAAACAAAAACGCTAGATTCTGTGATGTTGTGCCGTAATCTGACCGGACAGACATACAGACATACAGACAGATTTTTTTTTTAAACTGGTTCCCGGTCCTCCAATTTATAAAACATAAAAATATAATTCAAGATATGTTTAGACAAAACTATCTATTTATTTATTTTTTTGGGGGGGGCATATGGATGTTTATTATTGGCATCAATCATTAATTCTAAACCATTAGAAGCTAAAGTGGCTACTTAAAAGCAATATACTGCGTTTGGGACTGTAATCTTTAAATTTATTTTATTTTTATTTTTCTGCTAATAAGCTCCAGTGTAGGCAGAACCAAGATGAAGCAGCATTTATATTTTCTTGTGCTAGACATAACAAGGATTTCATCATGCTGATGGTTCAAGAAGCACATCTGCATTTTCTGTGTAGACTTTACATCAGCTACAGTACGCTCTCTTCCAAATAACAACTTTATAACTAATTTACATTTTACAGATTTTTGTTTGATCACAATTTATTTACTGATCTTCTTCTTCTTCTTCTTCTTATTATTATTATTATTATAGTTTTTTATTTTTCATTAATGCAGTTGTTGTTGAGCCATTTGCCTTTATTAAAGAAATAATGAAGTGGCGAAACTGAGGGTAAGGCCAGATGAGCACCATGACTCAGACATTTGCAGGATTAATATGCATGAGCAGCATCTGATTGTTTATACTCCTTGTATAGAACAGAGTAAAAAAAAAGAGAAAATGTTGCAAATATTAGAAAATATCAGTGACACCAAACCTATGCAACTCTATTTCTCTCTCTCTCTCTCTCTCCCTCGCTCTCTCTGTTTCAGTCATTCTGACAAGTCACAGGGCTCAGATGTTGACCTTGGGCATTGACAGAAGAGGTGGAACATGTTAATGGTCCAATTGCATCAACCATAACAACTCTAATAAGCAAAGCATGCACACAAACACACACACACACACACACACACACACACACACACACACACACAAAGTACTGTTCTCATAGAATTATAAAACAAACTTTGATATTAATTAAAGATGCTATAGAATTATAGATGCCTAAAATAAAGAGGCTAGCAATGTGGCTTATTGCTGAGACTGACTGATGTTGCATGGAGATTTAGGTGCTTATGTAGGTACACAGTGTCCCAGTTCTCAATGTGCTAAATGTTCTTGTTTTTGGCAGTGAGTACTTCACACAAAAAATGATAGGAAAACTAAAAAGAAAAGGAGACCAAGAAAATCCAGCAGGAACAGTCAAAGACATTTCAAATCAAAAAGGAATTTTTAAGTGCAAATACAGTTACTGTCTCATAGTGTAAACCTTCTTACATTAAGATAAATACACTGTCATTCTACAGGTCTCTACCTGATTTTGTGAGCGATACCTGGCTAGTGAGTAATCATTTGGCAGTATGCAGGGTACCTGTATTATACATCAGAATCTACAAAGAGCAGAATCCAGGCGTATTCCGATTTCGGTGAGGATGACGGTGGTAATTAATGGCCTCTGCCGTGCCCAGCACAATCTCAGACATTGACAGTTGACACCTAAATTGCTGCGAAGTGCAGAGCAATTTCAGACGCCCATGTCAGAGCAGGCTTATTCATGCAGAAACTGCCTGATGAGCTTTATATTCAAACAAAAGAGAACATAATAAGAGACTTTAGATGACAGTATGAATGTGGCAGCGGAGCAAAGGATAGGTTGTGTAGATGAACAGATCTAATAGTGTGGAATACCTGCAGGATATGACCCTGCCCCCGGACAACACAAAAGAAGCATTTAGTTTGAGAACTAGGGGAGAGTTAGAGTGCAATAACCCACAGCAAATACAGTGGGAAAGCACAGAGGTTAAACACTACTAAGAGATGTAGTGTAGTTGATATAGTCTCAGAGTCACTGTATTTGAGACCCATTCTTCACATTTTTTTTCCCAACTCATGACGTAATTACTGAATGTACCACGCCAAGCCCTTAGTTATGTTAAAGGAGGAGAATACAAAAATAGGCAGTGTCTGAGACTGGGAAAGACATTTTCCCCCTCCAAATGATAAACACAATCTGCTGGAATCCATCTTAACACTTAAAATAAGTGAAAGTGGATCCACATACGGAGACCTTTGTGGTGCCCTTGCTAAGGCCTGATCTGACTTTCTACAGTTGATTTATATCAAGACAGCTGTAGACATGCTTTGCACTTTCACACAACTTGTCAACGGAAGAACACTGTGTAAGGAATGATCCCGTAACTTGATTCTCATGGAGTGTCATCATACTCAAAGCTCAGAAAATGGTTGATGATGGTCCATGAAGATGCATAAGCTTTAATAAATAGAATCTTAAGGATACACACAGTGGGCCTTAAACCTGTCTTTAAGAGCTATCTGTTGCATGTCTAACATAATTATTCGGAACTATGTGATGAAAGCAAGTATTCCTGAGAAAAAAAAAAGAACACTTGGGGGGAAAAAAAACCTTACTTAATGTTGAAAACTGTTGGGTTTGTTTACGTAACTTCTTAAGTCATATGACAGACCTGCCCTAAAGCTAAGAAATGCAACCATGGAGGAATTTACTCCTAAAGCTATTGCATGTGACATCAGATCAGATGTAAATCCAAACCAGAAGCCATTTTGTCTTTACAAATGCTCTGCTGTTTTACAATGCTGGACAGTTCTTGTGAGTGGGAAATGCCACAACAGATAATGTCAAAAACCTGGGAAAGAGTTTTATCAGTTTCCCTATGACCAAAGGAAAAGTTATGGTTATCAGCCAGCCAGCCAGCAGGGAGATGAAACTAATCCTGGTCAAAGATGAGCCTGTGTTGGTGATCACTGGTGTTTGTGTAGTCACCTGTTTATCTAACATTATAATCATGAAATAAATATTTAATACATTAAACACAATAAATGATGTATTTGTTATAAATTGAGTAATGTAGAGTACACTCAGGGGTAAATTGTTTTGTTAACGATATTAAGCTTCACATCGTATTTAGGTAGCTTTTGTCATATTTTTAATGTAAAATCAATGTTTTCTTATCTAGCTATAATTTTCCATTTTAGTTTTATCACCCAGGATAAAATGGCTAATAACACCACTAAATGTGCACACACAGTGACCAACGGTCATTTATCAGTCAGTCGGACAATGCAGATAGTATAGTGACAGGTGCATGGCAAGGTAGGGAAAAAACATACAGTAGGTGACATGACTACCCAAATATGCAAACAAAAAAAAGGGGGGGGGGGTGTCACAAAGGCAAAGAAATAGCACAGATACACATAATCACGTTTAATTGTTATTTTCAGTTGTTTCTATGATTTAAAAAAAAAAAGTGCTCTCTTTGAGCATTTTTGCAATGTAATTTCTATATTCTGATAGTGGTATATACTGTATATACACAGTATATATATATATATATATATATATATTTTACTTTTTTTATGATAACAATAATAATCAGTCAGTCTGATTGATTGATCTATGCTGTGTTGTTGCTTAAGTTTGTTCTTTGTTGCACTTTGAAAGGGTTGTAAATAACAGTAAAATATAATGACAAGTTTTTTATTGTGAATTGTAATCTGGTTTCTTGCCATTTGTTCAATAAAATATGTAGGTGTAAATTTAGCAGGTAATTCATTCAATTAATTGACTTGACGGTACAATATGTGGCACCCATGTTTTCCAATGGCGAATGTTTTGACCACATGACATTGTAGTAGAGAACAAAAAAGAGCACATGATTGAGTCTGCAGCATTCGAAGGCATGTTAATATTTTCACTATTTGTAGCTAAAATCATGACTGACCAATCGTATAAGATGACAGAAAATGAACTGAGTGCTTTAGCACCCTCTAATCTGTACCATTCTTGTGTTTAAAGACCAAAGTTATTTTTCAGCTACAGAAGTAGCTGAATTGCACCTCCAGGGTCTGGGTTCGATTTCCGGCCAGGCTTGAGTCCCGTCTCTGTGTGCCTGGAGTTTGCATGTTCTCCCCGTGCTTGGTGGGTTTCCTCCGGGTACTCTGGTTTCCTCCCACAGTCCAAAGATTTGCAGGTTAGGCTAATTGGCGTTCCTAAATTGCCCGTAGTGTGACTGAGTGTGAGAGTGTGTGTATATGTGTGTGTGCCCTGCGATGGTTTGGCACCCTGTCCAGAGCGTACCCTGCCTCGTGCCCTAGGCCTCCTGGGATAGGCTCCAAGTCCTTGCGACCCTGAATACAGGATAAAGCGGTATAGAAGATGAATAAGTGAGTGGGTGAGAACTACAGTAGCTGAGCACGCCTACCTATAAAAGTCTGCATTTTGCCTTCAAAAATCATCCAACATGAAAATATGCGATGATGATTCCACAGTTAGAGCTCCTGGGCTTATAACTCACTTCTAAAAAATAAAAGTTTAATGCTGTAGCTGGTGTCAAAAAATCCTAGCATTTTTAGCAGGTGACGATATTTAGCATTTAATGTTTAAGCTGACAGCACAGTGATGGTAGCACAGCTAGCTACTGTACCAAGCAGCACAGTGAAGGAAGCTAATAAAATGAGCTAATAAAACGGTAAGTTCAGTAGCACTCTTCAGAGATACTAAAATGTGAAAAAAAAATACATTTACTACAGACGATGAGAAGATAGGGGATAATAATGGCACTTTTGGAAGCTGTGATCTTAGTCACAAGCAGCCTATGTGGTTGAGAAGGAAAAAAAAGATGGCCGTATGGCAGTGTTATTTATTGCAAAAGCATGTGTGGTATGCCACTATGTGACTTTACTATAAGGTATCGGCATGTGTGTATGGTGCACAAGATAACATACAGGTGATTATAAGTGTCCAGGTGGTTATGAGGAATGGAATGGAACATAGTTGAGTGCAGCTGTAGCACTGTTTCTAGCCATTATGTAAAGTCTTAATGCAATATCAAGAGATCATGCGAGATGTGAGATGGTGAGTAGACTCACGAGGGAGGCTTTGCACTCGACAAAAGCGTGCAATGAGAGGAGTCTAGGATCAGTTTAAGGTATGTTATTCCTAGTCTGTCATTGCTTTTATGCTTAGGCAAAAATATTACAAAAGACTTTAATATATACGGTATATATAATATCTGCTCCTTCTTTTTTTTTTTTTTTTTTTTTTTACCAGAGGCTGTGCTGAATAATGGGAAATTCAAGCCCCCGCTAATTACTACCATAAATAGACAGCTAAAACCCACTCAATTTATGTGGGCTATACTTCTGCAATGCAAAGCAAAATGCACCTGTCTTAGGAAATAGTCTTAAAGACTCTCAGTGTGCTTTGTTTAATTTTTCTTCTTTTCTTTATTCTCTCTTTCAATGTAGTCATTTGCAAATTCAGAGGTGATGACAAAAAAATAAACATTTCTATAGTTCGACTTGTAATGGCGGAGTCTATTCAGGTTTACATCATATTACTATAACTCACCTCCACATGACACAAAGTGCATCACAGCAGGGTGAGCCATTTAAGTCCTGTAACATGAAATGTAATCTGTAATGCCAACTTACAACTGTCCACTGACAGTCCAAAGCGTCACACACACTCACACACACAGACAGCCCAGCTCCCTGTGTGGCAGAGCTGGCCTCTGGGGTCCACTTACTCTCACTGTGTAGCCCTAGTGCCCTGTTCAGATTACGCTGCGTGGGAGGTCAGGAAAAAGCAGGAAAAGTGGGACCATTATCCCCTTTTGACCCTGACGACACCTCCGGACTTCTGGCTGATTCATCAAGCATATGCTCTCATTCCCACAGTACCTGTGCATGCTCACACACTCACATGCATTCATGCACACACCAGGAAACAATGTTTGACTTGAGTTGATATATTTTCATATTTAAGCTACTTTCCTTTACTTTATTCCCTCAAAAATCACATAACCTTTTCACATTTATATATGGAAGGAAAAAATATGCTACTGGATTTAACAGCATAATTATTAATGATCTGTAGGAGAAAATGAGACTAGCATGAATCAAGAAAAAAAAGAACAAGAACAAAAACATAATTTTTAGAGGACCTAGGGTAATAGCACTGAAATAAAGCAATCACCTGCACTCACTGGAAGAATACATACATCGGCACAATATTTATATTTTATAGCTTAAGCACTGTCTATACTGGCCTAAAATTATTGGAATCCACGGCACCGAGTTTCTGAGTTTTCCAACCTGGGATTTTTTTTTGTATCCTAATAAATCTGGCCAGTGCTAAGGAGCCAAAGTGCGAGTACCTGAATAAATTTTTGCCTCATTTGTACACTGTAGCAGCAGCTTGCAGTAATCACGAGCATCAAATTAAGATATGCAAGAATTAATTAGAATTAATTATGACTTGTTTCCATTTTAGTTCTGTGACCTTTAAACTGACGCAAGCAATCATCAGCCATAATTAATGGAGAGCGAATGAGAAGTACATTGTTTTCCAGCTACTTGCCAGCATATTAAACTCAATAAATTCGACATTTTGGCTTTTGTTATTATAAAGTAAACATAAGCTAATGAATCAGGTAATGAATGTTTATGTTTCTACTACAGTACATGCATATTTAAATATCACCAGGAAAGTGGGCTGTATTTAACATTGGATAGGGTTGGGGTGGATGGGTGGGGGGGGGGGGGCGGTTGTGGATGAGGGGGCTTTAAAAAAATCTGTTGAAATTGTTGCTGTAACAAGAAAAACGATTTTAAAAAAGCACCCAAAATGCCTAGAGTCTATTATGACAACAATCATTCAGCAAAAATACAGAGCTGGCGTGGAAGTACTTTGAAAAAGATTGAGTCCAGGTAATTTAGAGCGTTCACAGTGAAGTTGGCACAGACTGCTAGTGTGTGCGACAGGAGTTAACTGTGCACAAAGATAGTCTTTGAGAAGGCGTCATTTTATGTGCATTTAATAGGTGCTATTATGCTCCATTTGCAATGACTAATAGTGTGCGATTTTCCAAACCCCTCTAAGATGTTTGTTCTGTTTCGTATTGTGCTGCAACAGATGGCTCTAAATTATCAAAGAATCATGACACATCTAATTCAAACATGTGGCAAAGACTGGTTCGTAGCGTTCAAGCCCAATCACATACATCGGCACAAATGGCAGAATAAGACACAGGATTTAGCATGTGTTTACCAATTTATCATGTTATACCACTTTAGTTCAAACTGTCGACATTGATTGATTATAAGCAATTTTATTAAAGATGTCTTGTCATAATTTTGCAGCAGCCTCTAGGAAATCTGGATCACTACAGGTTACCTGGACATACATTATAATATGATGTATAATGTAAAACGGTTGTTTTATGGTCATTTCAGAAAGCACTGTCTCAGTCTGATCTTTAAAGTGGAGCAATACAATGTACACTGACCGGCACTGACTTAAAATAGGTTGACAACAAGTAAAGAAGCAAACTAAAGCTATTAAAATGCAAACACGGTCACAGGAAGGTTAATAAGCAGTTTTTTTCCTCCCCGGTTTGTGTCTGGCTCTGATTTAAAAGACAAACACTATCATGCTGCAATTTTCTTTGGGCAAACTGATCACTCCCTGGCTTGTTTTTTAGATTATCCCTCTGTGCTGCATTTGAAATTAGAAAAACAATTTCATCCTTTTCTAGTTACAAAAGGTTCCCTCATGAGTCTGAATTAGATCTGATGTTGTTCACACACGTTGTTGTTCTTTCGGCAATATTTAATTTGGCATTAGTTTTTTGCTGGATGCTCTTCCTGGCACAAACCCTCTTCATTTTATTCAGGCTTAGGGCATGCACTGAGCATGCACGTGTCTGTTCCCCTGGGTTCCCCTTCAGGGAGTCAAACCCTGGTGTTTCATGTGAAAGGCAAAGTTACTAACAGGGCATTCTTGACAGACATATTAACTTTCAGTAACTGCTTTATCCTGTTCAGGATCTTGAGTCTATTCTGGTAACACTAGGTACAATGTAGTAAAACCCACTATAGATGGGATGCCAGACCATTGCGGGGCTCCATTCACACATGCATTTACAACTTAATCACGCATAGTGACAATTTAGCAAACACAATACTCCTAGACTAGCATGTTTTCAAACAGTCGGAGCAAAAAGGAGAACCCAACAGAAATCTATGCAAACATGGAGAGAGACTTTGTTCTCTGTAGTTATTTACTAGTTATACATTTCCCATGCAAGAGGAAACACCTTTATTGATTAATATGCAGACATTATAATTTTACATGCCAGGACAAGTTTCTCCAAAATCAGCAGTCTTTTAAAAGTCTTAAAATGTGATCAAACTCCTTTTAGACAAATATAATGTGGGTTGAAAAGAAAACTCCTGTTAGTCAATACACTCACTAGCCCTTTTATTAGGTACACCTTGCTAGTACTAGGATGGACCAATTATTGCTAATTAAGAACTGTCTTAATTATTGTGGCATACAGATTCTCTAATCAAATTCAAAACCCAACTTTTGTTCCATTTATTCAGAAACGCTTATTCTACATAATGTAAGGCTGCACTCAAATCTCAAATCATAAATGTTTTAAATCTCTATTTAAACCTCTTTCTGAATCATCATTTATTTTTAAATGTCTTAAATTATGACACTGTCTCTTTTAATTTAATTTTTGTTTTAATCTTCTCTTACTACTCAATATTATCTCTGTTATTAATGTTATCTTGTTTTACTGTGTAATTTATTCTTGTTGGATCTGGAAGGTGACCTTGTGTGACCAGAAAGGTGTTTATATTAATAAAATGCATTATTATTATTATTATTATTATTATTATTATAGATTTAACAAGGTGCTAGAAAAATTCCTTAGAGATTTTAGTTCATATCGACATGACAGCTCGGCTACGTTCACATTGTAAACCACATTGCCCACTTCAGATTTTTTGGTCAGATCGGATTTACATGTGATGACAGTTCACATTCATAATTACAGTATTACTGACTTTTTTAAAAGTCTAATGTGGATGTGTTAAGCCTCTAAAACGGCATGCACGTGCACATCAATATGCCCTTGCATGTACCATCTGGGTGAAAACACATCATATTTGTGTAACCAATTATTCATTTTAAACAATGAATGTGATTTTAGTAAAAATATGCATGGTATTTAGCTTTGGAGGATGACAAGCAGTTAGTCGTCTGTATTTGTTAAGGTCCAAAAGAAAAAATAAAACGCACTTTAATTGTTTCACTGCACTGTCGCATAAATTCGAATTTTGATCTGACCGTTCTCATTCAAGCTGCATAACCACATATCTATATACAGTAAATAAAGTAAAGGTTTTTTCTGTACATTGGTCAGAACTCACTCTCTCAATTATATCTTTATGCTTCATACAACAATCCTCTTTAATGCATAACATCTAATTCACATAACGTCTTCCATTAACATTGTAATTTTGAAGAAAAGTTAACCACTGAAAGTGAACAGACTGAAAGATAATACTGGAGTCATGAGGGTGGTCTTTTGTAAAGCTGCTATTAACACTAGGGATCATTTACAGCTGTCATTATGACTAGAAAGCAGTGGTTACAGTATACCGGTGTAATGGCATGCAAATGAGTAAGGCCTGTTTTAGCATTACATACAAGAATAGCATGATACCCACCTCACTTATTAAACCTCATGACAGCAGCTCAGATCCTGTAACAGACTGTTAGCAACTTCTCACTATAATGAGAATTAAAAAAAAAACTGAATATGAGATCGAGGAATTTGTGGTCAGTCATGTTTGTCATCAGCCGAGCTTTTATATCTGCATTGATCTCTACCACACACTACAGTCTCAACCACACATACCACATTCACACACTTAAGCCATGTTACTCTATTTGAACGCCTGAAAGAACAAATTAAAGGCAACCAAGTGTAGTTTCAGGAAATGTGTTGTGCAAGCAGAAGCGTGCCTTAGCATTTTATTTCATATAAACCCCCACGCCAACCCCCTATATTTGTTTTAAAATTCCTAGCTAGAATATTTCACCATGTCGCCAGAAGGCAAATAATGTATAATCGACTATGCTCTCTGGAGGGGAAGGATGGTCTTCCTCTCTCTCCTGTCAATTCTAGCTACACAAGCATGGGTGTCTGGAAACACATGGAAACGTTAGCACTCTTCTCCATGCACATTCTATGTTATTGTACGTGGACCAGTTTGAAAAGATGTCAAACTACAAGGAACATTTGTTATTCATCACAAATCTGTCAAGCCAGTAACTCTCTCATGTGATACAGGAAATGTATCCAAGCTTGTGGAATGACAGTTACTAAAACGTATAAAAAAAGATCCACATTTTAAGAATTTAAATCCACAACATTTAATTAATTCTACTACACAACTACGAAACACAAACGAATGCACAGTAGACTATGAAACTGAATCTTCAAATGTATGCTTATTCTTCCTGCAGCAGGTTTAAAACCATTTTTAACCAACACATTCTGACAGCACATTGTTTTGCGCTAAAATCAAAATGTTATGTGGTTATGAACAATCTTGTGCCGAATGATATAATCTACTTTAAACAGGGAGCGTATTTGGCTGACGATGAAAGTAAAAGTACAACAAGGCATAAGATACTCAACCTTTTCAAAATTGTATTTTTTTTAAATAATAAGTTAGACAGAGAGTTCTGATGTACAGAAGGACAAGCAGACATGGACGTGGGCTTTAAACTAAAATAATAGTATCATTGATTACATTAAAGCTAATCAGCTTAAATTTAACTTTAACCTTTTAAACTTCAACTTTTTCTAAAAACTCTTTACCAATTTATGACTAATGCTAATACTAATGCTAGTATACAAATAAGCCAATCAAATATTAAACTATGGAGGCTTGAGGAGAAACTCACACGTACGCACACACACAAAAGTCACCATGTCCCATTCAATCCCACAGAAACTGCTAAGTAAATACTGGCCACAAAAGAAAGGCACCAGAACACCCAGTGTACCGCAGCCTGCCATGCACAGGGCCCTGCATGCAAAGACCACTCCAAATTCTCCACATCCCAATCTGATCATGCACCCATGTGATGCGATAGACAAGCAACTCTGATCCACAGAGGACCAACCCCCACAACCCACAGCCCCAAAGGATAAACTGCTAATATACTGTCAGACATCACACCCCTAAACGCTCTGTGGATCCAAGGTCCAACACTATGGCAACCCTTGTACAGTACCTCCAGGGTTGGGGGATAGAACTTTGCCTCTGGTCTGTTTGTATGGCGTTTGCATTTCCTCTCTGAGCTTAGTGTTTTTTTTTTTTCGGGTGGGTTCTAAAAGTGGGTTTCTTAGTGGTATTTTGGTTTCCTCTAACAGTCCAAAGATGTGTATTGCAGGTTGATTGGCATTCCCAAATTACCTGTAGTGTATGGTTGGGTGTGTGAGTGTCTATGTCCTTGTGATCTGCAATAACTGGCCATTCATCCAGGATGTCCCTCATGTTGTGCCCTGGGTTCGCTGGGAGACGCTCCAGGCCCCTCACAACCCTACTCAGGATAAGTGGAAAAGAAAATGGATGAATGGATGTTTCTTCAAGAATATTTATTTATTTATTATTATTTTTTTTTTTATTATTATTTAAAAAATGGACACTGAAAAAAAAGCATTTTTATGCAGTTTAGTGCTTAAAATAAAAGTAATGTTTTCTTTTTCATTTAACACATAATCGAGTGTAGGAAAAGAACAGAGTGGAGTGAACAAAAGAAATGTAATGCATTTTCCTTGCTGATAAAAGAATGTTAACTTTTTGATAATAAATCTGGCTGATTAGCAGATAAGAACATTTCAGCTTCCAAGTCACATTACATCTTCGACCATTTCCTTTAACTGGATGTTTAATTCAATGCTACACATTTGGCTTTACAGGGTAAGCTTCTGTTTAAGTCATCTTCATCATCAGGCTTATTCATAACCTGTTAAGGGATCTGATATAGTAGGAATAACCCTCTATGAAAGCAATATGACCCTGAGGCATTTGCAAGACTCAATTCTTCTCTCATAGGGTAAACGGACACACACACACAGAGAGAGAGAGAGAGAGAGAGAGAGAGAGAGAGAGAGAAAGCTCTTAACAATTAGTCAGTCAACACAAGACAGAGTTGCAGAGGACTTCAACAGCTGTTGTGGTTTATGGAACGAATGCTATCATCAGGAGTGAACTCCCAGAGCATTACCTCCACTTTCCTCTCAAATACATAACCAAAGTGGATCAGGTTCCTGTATGTGCTTCAGGGACCCACAACCGTGGAAGAAAATCAAATTAATAAAAGGACATGAACATTAAGCATGCCTTTTATAGCACTTTTTTTGTATAGAATCTAATATTTGGGAAACAACTTTTCCATCACAGAACTGCACAAATTGAATCAAAACAAAGATCCTTAGAAACCTGGGTTTGTTTTAGTGACCCCATTTAACCAGAACCTGTTTCAATATGGCATGATGACAGACAGCAAGCCGTTCCTTTCTGCTTCCCTCCCTTCCTTCGTCTGTCTCCCTCGCTCATCTGGAGCCGTGTTAGGGTGGGGAAAGGACCATCATTAATCTTCTGTCAGAGGAGATTATGCTTCATTACAAAAGGCTAAACCGGGGGAAAGGCAACTGACTCTTCACCGACATTGAAGTTGGCAGGTAGGATTACTTTAATTTGGTATTACTTTATTTACCTTTAGGAGCATTAGTATGCGGAACATTTAGACACTTTAATCTTAGACTGATTTACAACATTTAGCTGTTTTAACCGTTTAAATTAATGGGGTAGGTTTTGGCAACTATTTGGCACACCGCAAGGTATTCAGCTGTGTAAACTAATGAAAGTTGTGTTTCAGCTCATTTTACTTTTTGAATTATTGTACAACATTTAAGAATCCTTTTCATTCAAATCCCATTTTGTTATCATTGCCAATTTATACAAACCTTTTTCTCAAATTGCCCTGTAGGTAAAGACGACAAAAGGTCCATCATAAAAGGAAAGATCAACAAAGGAGAAAGTAAAGAGACCTGTGACCAGGTGGATCTACGGTCAGGTCCAAAATTAATGGTTTTGAGTTCTAGCTCCTGTGTATACCCATGTTTTGCTGGAAATGTCACATAACAGAAGAACAGATTTTACACCCCTACTGTACACTGCTATGATTAAAGTTATTGGAATTTTGTTCTGAAAAAGACAAATTCCCTGAGTCAGTCTATTCTAAATCAAACTTCCGTAAAAGAAGGATTGTTGCAGCAAAACATTTCAATACATTACACTTTAATGGATTCATAGAATGCAATGTACACAATGGTATGCCATCTGGCAAACATGCATACAAAGCACAAGCTATAATGCATTTATGCAAAATCGCATCACATAACCAAGCAATCGCAGTTTAGTCAAGTTCTGCAGAACTTTTACTTTCCTTGCCTCTGTAGGCTATTCTCAAGGAAGCAAGAAACTGTTATTAAATGTCTGTTCCACGTCTGTAGCTGTTTTTTTCAGGGTATCCAAGACACATACGACAGACAGAAATTTGACAAAACAGACATGCATACTTCATTCTTCTTCACACTCCAGCTTTACTCGAGACTGTTTAACGATTTAATTTGTATATAATTTGTAATGACACTCACTCACTCACTCACCCACTCACTCACTCATCATGGTCTATACCACTCTAGCCTGTATTCAGCGTCGTAGGGGGCCTGGAGCCCATCCCAGGAGACTTAGGGCACGAGGCGGGGTACACCCTGGACAGGGTGCCAATCAATCGCAGGGCACACACACATACACACACTACGAGCAATTTGGGGAGGCCAATTAGCCTAATCTGCATGTCTTTGGACTGTGGGAGGAAACCTGGAATAAAAATCCCCCAATGCAGGGGGAGAAGATGTGAACTCCATGCACACAGAGGCGGGAATCGGACCATGGAAGTGCGAGGGGACAGCACTTACCACTGAGCCAAAAAGCTGTCCTGTAATGACATTAATTTGTAGAAATAATTAAAAAAAAATAATTCTTAAATTTCTCACCATTAAGGCATCAGTGTTTTGATGTCAGTGTGATATACAGGACATTAAGCATAATTAGTGTATTCACTCATTTCTTGTTATTTCGATTAACTTGCATATGAATTTAAGAGAAATTCAAAGGCCTGAATTAAGTTTAGTGGTAGTACTGAGTTATGGTTATTTACATATATACTATATGTATGTATGCATGCACACACATGGCCAGGTGATATATATATAGTTTTGAGGAATAGTTTTTCAGGCTCATTTTCAGTCCAGTCCCTGTATCTGACCAGTTTCAGATGAGTCATTTTTGTTTGTTAAGCCAGGGACCACAGTGACCTATGAACCATTTGAGCATAAAAACCATCTTATGATCAACTTAAGGCATGAGCCAGTGAGAAACAGGTGCAGATGATGAGAGATGATCAGGCCATGGATTGGTATGATATTGATGCTGAATACTGAATGATTGGAACAGACGACAGGGGAAATGAGGTTGCTGCTGAGTTTGTTATAAAACTGACTAATTTTTTTTATTGCATCCTTAAGCACATAGCAGCCTATCACCATTTCTTTAATTTGATCGTTTAATTTAATTGAATATAAAGAAATGAGGTGGGTGGCTCAAGACTGTTGCATAGTATTTATTATATAGAGTATAAACTCAAAAGGTTATGCATGAGCCATATTTTACTCATGGGTAAAAATTGCTGCCATTTAACATTTCACCGTTTATTTTAGAGACAGATGACTTGGGGACCGACAGCAATCACTGTATAAAAGCATTGTGTGGTAGAGGGGGATGGGGATCAATTGATGATGATTTAAATTTCAAATGTTGCTTTTGTGCATGCAATGAGCAGTCACTCCCCCCACCACCACCCCCCATTCTTCCTCTGCTTTTAACTGCTTCTCTTCTGAGGAAGTGCCATCTCAATGCTGGACAGCATCCCTATCTCTTACAGAGAAAATCAGCTTTGGAAAAGGATAATGAGACCCCCTGTACAGCCTCCACAAACACCCCTGCTGTCTTAGACCTGCATCTGCCATGGATGCAATCACCCCCTGCCCCCTTCTCTACCTTCCTACACCCTTTCAGTGTGTGCATTTGCACAAAGTACACTTATTTTCATTCAGGGTCCTATAAGATAATTAAGAAAGTGATTGTGCCATTAGCCTCTCTGGGGGGTGTTGGGTATTGAGAGGATAGACGGATTAACGAGAAAAGATAGAAATGAGAAAGCATGGCTGAGATAAAGGGCAAACGGTCCACCTTCTAATCTCAGCACTCAGCACATTCGCTTAAATTAAAATAGACTAATTTAACTGTGTCAAAGGCAAATGTCAACAAATTGAGGTGTATGGGAAGTGTCAGATCATATCTAGTAGACTTGCGGTCTTGCTGTGGCATACATCAACACTAAAACTATGGATGGTGAAAATAATGCAGGGACACGAGAACAAAAGGAAAGGTTGTGTAGGAAAGGCACTTTGTGAATAAATATTTCACCAACCCATTACAGACCGTGATGCTCATATAAAGAAAACCACAACCTATACACAGATCAAGGTCACTCATACATCAAAACACAGATAAATCTGTTAGATTTGGGAAATAGAAAAACCACCATCAAAAACTCGATTCTCATTTTTTGCACCTTTGGATAGCAAAATTGGGCCATTCAAAAAGCACGGTAGTTTCTTCTACTTGTTTATCCTTGCATTTTTCCATGCCATGATCAATCATGTAGGCATGACTACTCAAAACAAATAATTTGAGAGTCCACATTCTTCTCATTCAGCCATTGCAGAACGATGGATAGAGAACAAGTGTACTTATTTAATGAGGAAATCACTCATTCATTGTATGATTGAGTATGTTGGGGTGGGGGTTAGTCTTAGCAGGTACGGTGATTAATTAGCTACTAAGTGCTTTTTCTCCTTCAGCAATAGTGGAACTGCAGTTGCCAAAGAAAACCCAGATTAGACAGTTGGCATAAAATACTAAGAGCTTTGTGTAAAATTGAAAACAATATTTACCTAAAACATAGATAGGATTGTCTACACCACAGTTTAATGTTTTCTGATTTAATAAACTGTTAGGCTGAGTGAGGATACCCCAAAAGTCTTTATTGCTATAGACTTGTATTTAAATCTCAATGCACTGTCCAAAGCCCTTATTACAAAGCTTAAATCTTAATGCTTTTATCATTTCCTGAAGAAATGATGAAAAGTCTGGTATCTACCATGATCCCCTTCAGACCATCCTGTACTATAACCCTCAAGGGTATGTCCAGAAATCTCGTCTTGGATAAGATTGGCTCAACAGATTCGGGCATTGTACATGCATTAATAGTGATTTGCCACTGTGAAAATGCATGTGCAAGAACATTGTTTTAATTATGAAGATGAACATATTAGTTGATTTTAAAATAATAATAAATCTTCACTGTAAAGCAGTCAGAAACATAGCTCTCTTCTGCCACCCATAGGTGAAAGTCTTGTATACCTAGTGTATATATGGTGTCTGCGGATGCATGGACATTTATCATATATATAATATTATGCTTTTTTTTTTTTTACTTCATAGCAAAAAATGCTTTAAAACCAATGACAGAAGAATAATAGCAGACCTAACTACACTCAACTTTTTTGTTTAGGGCCACCTAAAGTCAGCGGTTTATCAGAATCGTCCAGGAACCAGTGTTGCATGAAAGGAGAAAATCGTCCCTGCATGCAACATGATTTCTTTTACTCACCATCTCTACCTCCTTATTCAGGGACTCTATCCAAGGAGACTTAGAGCATGAGGCAGGGTACACCCTGGACAGGGTGCTAATTCATTGCAGGGCATACACACATACACTACGAGCAATTTAAGAAAACCCTAATCTGCATGTCTGAACTGTGGGAGGAAACCTGGACCATGGAGATGCAAGGCAACAGTACCAACCGCTACGCCACCATCCTGCCTGCAAAGTCATTGATCTGACATTACCACTGACTGCTGCTGAGGATTACAGCATATTCCTGCTTATGAGTACATCTGAATTATATGAACTACACATTTCCTGTTTTACAATTACACTTTTAAACCTCGAAGAAGAGAGTTATACATCTTATTTATATGGGATTTATTTATGGCCACACTGTCTGGCATCACCCAAATGAGCATAGGTTTCGAGTCTTGATCCTCTTGAGATTGTCGTCTCAGGGTTTTTATTTTCCTTGCCATCGTCACTGCTGGCTTGCTTAAACTGAGAAACTGATAGAGCTACAATGTATACTTTATACTCTTACCAAAAAAAAAAAAAAAAAAAAGTATATCTAAAATATTTATTCATGTAAAGCTACCTTGCAACATTAGACACTGTTAAAAGTGTTAAAAAAGTAAAACTAAGTTGGATTGAATTTAGGCATTTGCTGTAATTTATACTTTTAAATAACTCCTTGCTTATGGAGCCAGACTTTTTGGCTAACAAGTACTTTGGTCTCCTGGGACACAAACGTTTATAATGGACAAAAATCGAAAAATAAAAAAATAAATACATTAGAAAAAAATATCCATTCTCTTTATTCAGCTTATATCAAATCAAAATGACTTCACACATATAAAATTCATATTTTCCAGGATAGTAGACATCCAATTTGTGAGACTTATTTTTGCAAATAATCACAAGCTATTTAGAAAGCTGGGATGTTCAAAGCCATCTTGCATTACAGACCACTATGCTCTCACTGCTGTCCCACTCTTAGAAAGAAGGCAAGATGTACTGATAGCCTGCCTGTCAGGGATTAGGGAAGGTTAGACAGGAGAATCTTCTCAAATGTTCAGCTCAGTGATGTCTGAATTACAAATACAAATTTAAAATCTCTGTAGTGACAAACTAAAAGGACTTAATGCGGATGAGGGCAGTCAGTTTATTGACTCACAGAATACTGATAACTACAATTACAATAGTTTTACAGGAGTTGTAAATGCACAACTCATTAATCATTAAAAAACACGATACAAAGGAAGGAAAATAAAATAGTTTTAAAGCCCTGAAGACGGGCTACAAAAACAATAAAAATAAAAATTAAAGCAGAACTGTGGACTGAGAAAATATATATATATATTACAGGCATGATAACACAAAACAGAGATTCACTAGGAATTGTGTTAGCTCACAGAAAAAGCCTAATGTGAGCTGCTGGCATAAACTGTGTGCATTAAGTTATTTCTCTCATCATTCCAGCTCCTTAAAACGTGCAAACATAGCCTTCCGAACAGCCTGCTTATAGGTGGCGTAGTTCCAGGTACCCGCTTCTTTTTTGTTTCGCTGTTAAGAGAAAGTGAAGGAGAGAATCCAAAGTTACTAAAAGTGAGAGGGGAAAAAAGCCACATGCATTTTTTGGTATTTAACTGAGTGTTAGTCACACCTCTGTGGTCTCCAGACCTAACCCTGGTCTCTCATTGCCTTTGTGTGTGTCCCTGCAAAAACACAATGATTAGGACAAACATTAGCCAGTCTATGAAATACGAATGTAAAACAGCACTTCTTTTGGAATTTGTTTACTGCTTTAAATATTTATATTTAAACCAAATTTCTTTTGCTATCAAAAGTAAAGAAATAGCAATTAGCATACCATAACTTAATTAAATCCTTGAACCAGATGACCTGTGGACCTGTGAAAAAGGATTTCTATCTTATATTTAATAAGACAACATATTTCCCCAAGATCAGGGAAATGTATAAAGTTGAGAGCAATAGCAGTAAAACCTTTAATCAGATATACTTACTTTATTTACACAAAAAACTTTGCTGGAAAAGCTATCACAAGCTAAAATGCATAACTGCTGCTAGTCTAAATGCCACAGAGATTAGCTGTCCTGTGTTTACCATGTAGTGTGCATGGAGTGGTATCTCTATGAATAAAAGAATATGTCTCAGCTGGTTTGAAAAAAAAAGCTGAGACATACAGTAAGAAATATGGTTATAGTATGCAAGGTGTTCACCAAGATGGTTCTTAGGATGGCCTGCTGAAGCAAGCCACTGAGGATACAAAAACTGCATGGTTTACACTGGGCTTGGTGGAAAAGGCAGGTCCCAGTCAAACAAAAATATAGACCAGGCAAACAAATGGAAACAGATGACAGTGTATCTGAATCTAATGTACAATAGAATTTTTGTTTAAAGAAATATTACAAAGATCTGAAGAAAAAAGGGGAGTTATGGAGAGGATGAAGCAAAATATAAGAAAAAGCAGAAAAACACATACTTTTCCCAAGTCCAAATGCTTTCATCTAGCTATGAGTCTTTTTTTGCGCGCATGTGTGTTTTGTGGATTTTTTTGGATGATGTTATGATCTGATATTTTGTTTGGACCACTGAAGATTTTTTGTTTTATTTAGTTGGATCTTCTCATGTGAAGATTTCTGGAAAGCTTTCTTGTTAAACAAACAAACAAAAAAAAAAAGGAACAGTGCACCTCCTGTTTCTGTATTAGTTTAGACCATTATTCATTCCATACTAAATATTACAACCCCCCCCAACTAAATGAGTTTGGTGAAGGACTGGTGTGCCATACAGTTGACTGCTACAAAGAATGACAAAGTTTATTAAATGCGCGAGTTGATTAAGCGTACCTCGAACTGCCCGGCCATGTGTTTTGCTGTTTCCGTTTCTTTGCTTCAGGTGGACTGTGACTCTCTTTCATGTTCATCTACAGTACAGGGTACAGAGTCAGGTGGCAGAGCCATAATACAGCATGGATAAATTATTACAAGTGTAAAAGGTATAACATCATAATAGTGTCCTCCAATGCAAGTAAAAGCTAAATGCTAATTTACATATTTGGTGTGTCTGGTGTCACACAAAATGATATGCAAGATATGCAAGACCTTTGTCATCTCCAAACAGAGACAAAAAATCTTACTTCTTTTTCCTGGTTTTCCAAAGCTTCAAGTTCCCTTTTCGACTTTTTGATCTTCAAGTGAATCTCCATATTTTGCTGGCAGGGAAAGAAAAAAGAAAAAAAAAAGATCAAAGGAAAGTAAGCTCATACTCTGTTCCTTTAATCCTATTGAGTGCTGCACGTACACTAGTTTGTGCGAGTACAAGTACCTTGTGCAGGTCTGAGAGTTGTTGATGCCGAATCAGTGCATCTTTACTGGGGAACTGTCTCCTGCACAGCAGACAGGCCATTTTCTTCCAGTCTGTCAGTTTGTCTTCTTTCTCCTGGGGCTCTGGTTGGCTCTTAACAGCAGGGGCGGTTGGGGCAGGTACAGGTGCTTCATGTTTCTCATGTTTTTCTTCTTCCTCTTCATCACTTCCTGCCCCATAGTCAGCCGCTAACATGCCCAGAGAACCCATGGGCTTCTACAAATATAGAACAGGTGTCACCTTCTTTCAAATGCAATTTGTTCACCAAGAATAATAAAAAAGTTATGCTGCTAAAACATGAACTTTTTGCCAGTGGTGTCAAAGTTGGGCTGTGTGCTAAAGCTCACCTTGGATCCCTTCTCTTCTTTCCTTGGTGGAGCAAGAGGCTTTTTAAACAAGTCATCTCCTCCAGTCTATAAAAAAAAAAAAAAGAATGGGATAATGGGAAAATTATTAAATTACTTCCTACCAAGGCACAGATGGATATCTCAGGTGGACAAGGCACAAATAAATCTCAGAGAATACTGATTTCTGTAAAAACCCAGACTGACCTTCCTCTCAAATACAGCGAAGGCTGCATCAGCAGCTTTGGAAGCCTTCTTATCCTCTGCTCCACTCTTGAGGACAGGAGATGGAGCCCGCACACAGTCCTTCTGCCGATTCTGGATCTTGGCCCAACGCTCCATGTCTTTCATAATCTGAAGACATTAAAAATTAAACTATAGCCTAGTGTAAAATACTGTAGGCATAGAAAGTATGGTACCAACCCTGAAATATATATCCCAATATGTATCTATTTATCCTTCTATCTATCTATAAAGTTTAATAGCAGCTCAGTAAATATTTACATGGTGTACAAGTAGCAAAAGCCCACCTTAAATGCTGCAAGGCTCCTGGGTTTTTCCTCTTTCTCCTTTTCTTTCTTCTCAGAGCGTGAAGTCGCCTCCTCATCCTCCCTCTGCTCTGGCGCTCCATCTGAAGGCGTTTTCAGTTCCTCAGCTGCTGCACTCTCAGCACCAGCCTCCAAAGGAGCAATCGGTTTCTGAACATCTATACCTGAACCTTCGCCCTCCACTGGTATATAGATCTTTGATGTACTGTCCCAGTACAAGTACTGCTGTGTCTGAGCGTTGTAGAAATACTATACACAAAGCAAAATGAAGTAGAACTTCAGCACACTGTATAGAATAAAAGTTCACAATAAATTATATGATGCAAATTAAATTAGAGAAATGAGAACAAATGTTTTACTGTGACAGGCTGAAAGGGGCCTAAAGGGCTTTTTCTGTGAGCAAAGTTTGTTGTGTATGTAACAACCTCAGCAGCAACCCTTATTTTCCCTCTCGTCTGTTCCAACAATTCAGCATGCAACATCACCAGTATACTAATCATGATACTATACTATGCTTGAACGATTCATAGGTCACTACATGGCTTAAAAAATCCTTCAAAACTGGTCAGATACTGTGACTAGACGTAAAACAAGAGCCAAAAACTTGTCAAAAATGAGTCCAAAAGATCTTATAGGAAGTCTGGAGACCTATTCAAGACTGAATAAACAAATAAAAGAAAGTTTGGCTCTTTGCAAGCAAATTATAAAAAAGTTTAAGGTGGCCCAAGTCCAAATTTTGATTCAAATGTGACATTTAAACACCCAGCTATAACATTATATTCACCTACATGAGATTAGATTCTGGCATTGTACATGGCTTATGTTCTTCACCCAATGTGATCAAACATAAGATTTCTAGACATACCCTTGAGTTAGGGTCATAGTACAGGGTGGTCTGGGGGTCATAGTAGAAGCCAGACGTAGCATCGTACAGGAAGGCAGACAAATCTGGGTTGTCTGAACCTGAAAAAAGGATGAGATTATTAAGATTCAAGCCTGGAAAAACTACAGAAATGAAAACAACAGAAAACAGAAAAACACAAGCTTATCAAACAGTAAAAGTTTCACTTTGTTTATTCTTAAATATGCTTCCATTAAAAAAAATAAACACAATAAAAAGACTGTTTAATTTTTTTTTGCATGGCAGTAAAACAAAAGTGTCATAAAATATATTACATGTGAAAACTATAAGACTTAAATGATAGTGGTGGTAAGTAAAGATACTCTGGTGCAATTTAATTTCATGGGATTCAAGCTGGGGCAGGAATGCTTATTTTTGATACCTGAAAAGGTGGCCGGGTTATGTAATAAACCGTTTAATGATTAAGACTAGATACAATAATTTTATCATTGCACAGGAGACCACATTTCCCGTGGAGATTTTTCTTTCCCTACCAAATTATACATAATTCTTCTGTAAAGGGATTTTTTTTATGATGCAGCTTCACTAGGTGTGATTTACACTTAAAATTTGTTTCCAACCACATTTCATTAAAAAAAATTAACCATTAAGCATTATATTTTAAATTTTTTAATAATGTACTGGACAGTTCTTAATTTTATTTCAATAATTTCATTTTGCTTTAGATGTTTTCTTTGCTCAAAACTTTTATTGATCTTTAGAATCAATAATCATTTTCATGACTGCATTATTACTGGTAAAAGTTCATATATAAGTTTATATATATATAAGTTCCAGTTAAACTAAATGACATCTTACCATAGCTATAGTCCTCAGAGCCACCAGCAGAGCCAATGTGAGAAGTGTCAGTTACAGTTGCAGTCTGTTGCTGTACAGCTTTGGCTGGAAGCTCTGCAAACATCGCCCCCTGTACAATGACAGACAACAAGTTGCTATAAAACACTTAACATATGATACAAATTAAGTCATTTGTAGGTGTGTATCAGAAACTCACTTGGTTTAAGCTTGAACTGTGTAATGAGGTGTGAGCCTGGGAGGAATCTGTATGCATGGGACCAGCAGGCACACCAATGCCTTGTGTGGCAGTTGGGATGGCAGCAGGGGACTGATGGAAGTACTGCTGTTGCTGCTGTTAAAACAAATTGTCATGCATTTACTGCATATTCCACAAAACCAGCATATAGGAGACATATGATACCAGGAAATAAATTAGCAACCTCTGTAACATCAGGTGGGTAACCCAGGAGAGATGCATTTGACTTATCAGAGTCTCGCCGGTAACTAAAGGGAAAAAATAAAACAAAACAGATCAAACTCAGACAATTACAACAGACAGAATTGTAGTAAATTTAAATATCTGGTTATGTTTTAACTGTAAAACTTACTTCTGGTTCTTTAGAGGTTTTGCTACCTCTGCATACACCCTAACTCCATCAATCATAATTGGCCGAGGTTTTGTGAGCAGGTCTACCAACCGCGTCACATGCTGAAGGATGTCAAAAAAAAGGAGCAAGTTAAGATCATTACAAAGATTTTGTTAAAAAACTGAGTCTTAAAGCATCTTCATAATTTTACCTCATGCGAGTCCATATCAACAAAGCAAAAGCATTTGGATCCAGGCGTCTTTCCTTTAACAAGTCGGACGTTACGTTCTTCGAGGTAAGCAAACGGATCCAGTGACCGCAAGATTGTCTCCACTGAAGTGGTGGGCAGTATGTTCTTAATGATCATTGCTGAAGATAAAGGATGTGAAAAGGAAATGAAGACAACGATGATGTTTAGAAGACTGGATCATGACTGTTTTTTATAATGCTTTTTTACAAGTTTTATTTCCATTTTATGCTATTTGGGATTCAACCCCAAAACAGTTAGCGAGCTATTAACTAAAAAGCTTGAAATATCATTATAACTTAACACTACTTGTAAATAACTTTATTAAGCATGAAGCACAGCATTAGACATGCATAGCATCGTCTCAACAGAACAAAAGCAATACCGAGCAAACGCCGCCAAATCCAGGAGGAATCACATATATATATATATGTATACTGTCTGAGAATTACATTATGATGATAAACAAAACTCCTGCAAATAAAAATAATTTTATCCCTTTATTAATTTTCACACAATTGCTTTTCTTCTGAATAAGTTACAAAGTCCACCACAACATAATGCAAATGAGAACAATAAGCAGAACAGAAACTATCAGTTGCAAGGTTTCTTTTCTATGTAACAAAGCATCAGGTAATCCAGTAAGTCATCAGATAATCATCGGGTAAATTTTTTTTTTATCTCTGAAATACACATTGAACGTATTTATCCACAACAATACATAATAGCCCAATGTCAATTACCAGTATTTCTGTTGTCTGCTGTTGTGACTGATGTCAAGTCACATGTCTGCAAAAGGTTGATATATTCAACATGAAGACCGGAATATCCCAGTACTAATTAAACAGCAGTCTCTACATGAAATTACCAGCACACGCATTCCCTTACGAAACGAAAATTTCCACCTGTGTAGTAAAAGTCTATGGACAATGGCTAATATGACTTTGGTTTTCCCTCTTCAGAAATTCTGATACCAGTACATTTACCGTAGTCTTTATTAACTAGCTAACTAGTGGGGCATATGTTATTATGTTATATTAGATACCACTTCTAGCCCAGTCGATGAAGTTTCCAGTAATCATGGGACAGGACAAGCACAAAGGAGTTTATAGTTAATTATTTAATCAGTTGTCCACATGTGGCTGAAGGCAACAATGAATGCCTAACACATACTTTCTATACAAAACTGGGTATTTGCTAAACCACAAGACTGGTAGAAAAAAAAGAACTGTATTTATATGTTTGATTTCTTCCTATAATTTATAATCCATTTGCAGGAAAAATGTATCTAACCAGAGAACATAACAGTACCACTAAACTTTTACATTCCTAAGATATACTAAGAAGCATAGAGTAAAGTGTGCACTCACTTCTGCTTTCCCTAAAAATTGGATCAGTGAACTGCTGGTTGGCCCGAGGGCCTTTTTGGTGGGCCCAATCCTCAGCCCGCTTCTCCGTCTCCTGCTGCTGTAGCTGCTTGTCGAACTGCTGCTGCCAGGCTTCAGGTGTCAAGGTGGAACTCCTCTGCCACCCACCCTGAGAAAGGGAATCATTCGGAGTCTTGGCACCACATTCCTCCTTCACTTTTGTAGGGGTGGGTAATGGCAGGAGCCCATCTTGGGTAGACGGGATAGCTTTATGGGGTTGGTCTTCATTCTGTAGCCAAAGAAAACAGCACATGATCTTAAACTACCAAACTGATTTGTAATTTAAGGTGAATTTTCTACAGACTCATGAGGCCATGTTTCTATTAGTCAAGTACACAATAAAGAGAAAGCTTACCGGTTCTTTTGCATTTCTGTCAGTTTGAATGTACTTTAGTAAGGCAGTTTTACTACCAACTCTAACAGAACCCTGAAAGAAACAAAAACAATGAGTGACCATCTTTGATTATTTAACTGATAATGCTCTACAAATGCAATTGGATCAAGTTTGTTCCAGGAGGCATCAAGTGAAACTTTTTAGAAGCAACTGATATAGACGTATGTAATGCAGACAAAAGTAAATCAGGTGAACTCAGCTTTAATACTGTGGCACTTCCAATATTTCTAATGTGTGAAAAAACTTTGCACAATGATAAAACTAATGACCAATACTCAAGAACAAAAAATATTCTTCTAAATCAGTAATTACCTCATCTTTTAAGAATTTAAATTCAGTGAAAAATCATTCACATCTGTCTAAAACGGATAGCGTAGCGTAGCAAATAAAATAGTTTCGCAATCACTTTTTTAAAAAAAACATTTAACCTTCTTATTTAGAATTAACTTTTAAGTGTTTCCCCAAAAAGGATCAATGAAAAAATGAACAACTTAGAACACTCCATCAATTTGCTTTATGTAAAGGTTACAGTATCAGATAATTTATAGAACATTTTATTGTAAAATTTTAGGATAATGGCAGTTGAACCCTTTATATCTGGGACAGTTAGAATAAAATACTAAAATCACAAAAAAAAAAAAAGCCATTGCTGAGCAACTAATCATGGCACTTAATGGTGCCCTTTGACCAGACCCCAACTTACGTCCAAAATTGAGATGCGCAAAATGTTTCAAATTATTGTATATTCATTTATAACTGTCTCAAAAAATTCTATTAATGTTTACCATGTTTTTTTTCTGTACCTCAGTTCGTCATCTTATTTCTAATCTACATTCATTTATGCATTATCTATGTACAAATTAGTGCATGGCTCTTGTTTGCTGCATGTACAGTACAGCTGCAAGGCCATAGTTTGCACCTAAGTCCAAGTTATTGTGTGTGTGGAGTTATTGCTTTCTCCTGCAAAAGTTTCTGACCACTTTTCTAGATTCGTTCCCAATTTCCAAAACAAGCTTCCTGGTCTGCTGGATTCATTCCATCTATTCCATCTCACACAAAGTGTTTTCCAGGATAGGCTCTAGCTCTACCATGACAAGGTTACACTCGTTACTCCAGATGATGAAAGGATGATTAATTTCTTACTGAATGTGGGATTCCACAGCCTTCTGTTCCCAAAAACATATTACATACCCTTTATAAATCTACCAAGCGTCCAGAAATCTTGTGTACAAGATTTGTACAAACGTGTAAAAATTTTAAATTATGCTTGATTATGTGCATGCTCAGCTAAAGAAAAACTGTGCATGGGTGTTTCATGTGGACACATTTTCTAAACACATTAAATCTACATGCTAAACAACTATGAGACAGATAATGAGAGGAGATTCTGATTCTGGCGGTATCCATGGCACAGTCCCATTTTGAAAGGGAATTCAAAAAACATGCTTATAGTAACTTAAAAAAGAAGCTTCAAACTATTTTTTTTGTCTGATTTAGAAGCTGCTTTACAACACAACTCATTCACAAAATCAAAGCAGAATGTTGAAAACGATCAATGCATCTTGACAGCAACCTTTTTTTTTTTTTTTTTTAAGGAATACAGACGGATACGATGTACTCCCAAGCGACAGATACTGCCCATTCATCAACTATACAATTTGCTCAACAAGGCAGCTTAAACAAAGCTGCTGGAATGGAAATTGAAAACAGAAGGCAGGACCGTACAGGATGCAGTCAACATTGGACATCCTTAGTGTTCCTTTCATCCACCTCACACAAACTTTGGCTTTCGCTCCAGCATTTGCCTTAAACTAACCTGTCTGCAGGTGTGGTAACTGAAAAATTGCAAGATTAATTTCAATGGTAGATGATTGTCCACAGACATCAGATCAGTAGAGAACAAATAAAAAAGGGTCTATGACCCAAATGCTTAACATAAAATTATCCAAATTGACAATATTTAAATTATATTACCAGTAAAATTCATCAAAGCAAGCATCAACAAAAATGACACCAACAACCAGAAACCAATCACTGAACCATCAATTTTTACCAACATGTATTGCCACTTGGACATCCTCCAAAGTAAACAATGCAAAAGGTCAGCATCTCAAACAAGTCAAGGCGATTCAGAAAGAACCTTGACTTGGAAAATAAGATGTTTAAAATTTCAACCATGTGAAGCTTTGCAGACTGAAAATCAAACATGAACTCAAATGTGGTAAGCAAGAATGGAGAAAAATCCACATGATAAAAGGTCAGGAACTAGGAATTCTCAGCTGAAAACAAGAAAAACAGGCCAACGTGATGAAGGCAAAGGCCAAGAAGGAATTGGTAAGCCAAGTGCGAAAATAACAACTTGCGGGTCGTAAAGTTTAAAGTGGCGTAATTGTTCTGTAAACCTTCAGTGAGTTGATTTTTGAAGTGCTGGAACAAGAGGAGATGAAAAATCATTACAAAGCTGTGTGGATGTGTGAAAAACGACTGATGCCTTGGCACCATGAAGAAATTGAAGCAGTGCACCGTTGCAAGCATGAACCTGTTGTCCCATCAGATGTAAAAGCCATCAAGAATAAAAGTGACTTAACACTAATTTCTAAGGAGAAGGTAAGAATGTACACCGTAATCCACGTAATTCCATTATTAGGCATCATTTGGTGTCGTCAACAAAAAGATACAATCAAAAAATGAGTAACAAAGTTTTATATTACCACCAAAAAGTAAAGTTAAATACTCTTAAAAATATTATTTATAATGGAAAATTCATAATAACTAATTTGTGTTGTCATATTTATTTGCCTTATAAAAATTACAAACTTATATAAGAGTAAACCGCTTATATAAGAGTAAACCGCTTATGTTTAGTCCTTGCATCATGCCAAGCAACTCGATTAGAGTTTATTAAGCTTTAATTTAGACTGCTTATGCTTTTATATGTGTGATAACTTATTGAGAGGATGAAGATGCTTTGAGTATTCCCATGTGCCCCTCCCCTGTGCTGACCACCCATTCCACCCTCGGCCCTGCCCCAGCCCAAGCCTTCTTTGATTGAAGACACAGCTGCTGTAGAGGGACAAGAATGGGCCACCTGGTTGGACTCCATGAAGTGGACAGCATCCTCGATGTTTAAAAACTCCACATAGGCCGTATCGGAGCTGTAACCTGGGGACAGCATTTGAAATACAAATGGGTCTGTGTTAGTTAATTCCAGTAAATAGATAGAACATAAAAAATCACCGTGAATAATAGCGACCTATTCTCACAATCATTTAGTTTAGTGGTCTTAGTGGTGACCATGAGAATTGCACAAAACCTTTAGCTTTCAGTGAATAAAGAGCAATAAAAGAACTTTTTAGTCAAGTCAGCTTGCAACAGTGTAAGTTCAGTGCTTTGTGTTTGATGTTGCTTGAAATGGTGTAATGCATGATTGATTCATTATGCTACAACTTGCAGAAATCCGCACCGTGATGAAGGTCAGATATCCGATTTCAAATTTGCATGGTTGTGTAAATGTATAAAACCCTATACGAGGTCTGCTGTTTAAAAACACAAAACTGACCAAACCATCATCGCAATGTGTCGTAGAAGGTTTATTTGTGTGCGGCATTCCTCAAAGCTCCAAAGTTACTCGTTAGACATTTTAAGCAAACTTAAGGCAAACAAGATACAGCAAGGAAACAGGACAGATTTGTCCTATACAGATTTAGTTATATAGATTTATACCATTACAAATATTTGACTTACAAAGAGCCAATAATAAAAAACAATAATTTAAGCATTCACATATTGTAAACTTATGTGTACAGCTTTTTAAAATTGTCAACCCTTTATCACTGTGTATTTTTTTTTTTTTAAGAAAAAAATGCCTAATTTAATATTCACACAGCTTAGAGCTCAACCAAAGAGAGGGCAAATCTCACAAGCTCACATCTTAATTAGAAGTAAGGGGTGTAACTTGTGTGTGATCACCAGTTCCTAGTAGTGTACTGGAATGCTGCTAAACCCACAAACCATTTTAAGATGGAAGTGCTTAAAGAGAATTGCACAAGCTCCAGCACAAGATGGAAAAGGATGAGGGACAGGAAACCAATTGTTTTAACAAGAAAAATGGGGAACATGGTAGTATATGCGAAAATCTATGGGGTCTAGCGGGTGATAAACGGTTACAAGAACACCGTGATGAGCGCAAGATTCGAGGAGCGAAAAAAAGCGAAGTGTTGCGAATGCTGTAGAAGAGTTTAAACTGCGAAACCTCACCTGGAACAACATCTCTTATTTTCATGCCTTGCATTGGCACTCCGTCCCGAACTGCAAAGGCATCCAGTATCTGTAAAAGGACATTTGTTTTTAAACCGAAACCCATGGTGACAAAAAAAAATTTATAATAATAAATAACAAATAATAATAATAAACAAATGTATTTCACATGCTACCTGTTGCATTGTAGCAGTTTTAGGAATTCCAGAAATGGCAATGGTATTTGAGATCTTATCCTTAACACTGGCATTCCTGTAATCCTGATCCTGTGCAAAATGTAAAAGTTAATCTAAACTTTGGACTTCATACTGTCAAAGGGCAAATGCAGACCCTGCAAAAATTACTGAAAAGTTATACAATCTTATCTAAGATACTTAAAATCATTAGCAGACTTGCAAAATCAACAGTCTAAATATGATTTTTTAAAGTTTACCTGTAATTAATGCCATTTTTCACACAATATACGGGAAAAGGGAAAGACACTGACCTGAGAACCAGAGGCATTTGATCTCTCAGGTGGAGCTAATTTGGGTGCTTTCATGCTCTTTTCAGGTTCTGGACGATCCTCAAGGACATAGTCATATTTCTGTGCAGAACTAGTCCTGTAATCAATGTCTCCGTAGTCCTGGTCCCGTCTTCCTTCTCTGTTACTCTGTGGATCTCTCGGCCCTGGCATAAGATTACCCTTCTTTTGACTTTCATCAAGAGGAATATCCTTTCCCTTAAAGTTTCCTTGATCAACTGAGAAATGACTCTCCTTGACTGGAAGGCTCTTTTCTGGAAAGAACTGATGCCTTCCCCCTGATGGTACTGAGCTGTCAGGCTTTTCATCCCTTGACCAGCGTTGCCATTCTTTGTCTTTGCTTGGGATACTTAGACTGGGATTGAGTGGCAAAAGTGGTAGTTTCTGAGCGACTGAGTGAGATGGATCTCTGCCTGGGACATCAGTTTGAACATTGTCCCAGTTTTGGACAGGAGGACCCTCTCGTTCTGACCGAGGCAACTCCAAAGTTCCACGATCCTTAGCTAGAATCTCTCGATCTTTGAATTGGGACGGTTCTCCTAAGTCACCTTCCTTTCCATGTCCAGGTGGAAATCGCTTCTTTGGCTCTCTGGGTAAAGCTGGACCTCTATTCATTCGCCTGCACCACTCCTCAGAGAGAGATTTATCCTGTCCTCTAAACCCAACCCTGTTATCAGATTGTTCAGGATATTCTCTGTCCCTAAGAGTTGGTTCGCCTACTTTAAGCATGTCTTTCTCGGAACCTGGCCGATCTAGAGGCAAATCTGGTCTCCCCCTGAGATTCATGCCATCATTACCACGAACCATCTGAGGAGAGCGATCCCTAAAATCACCTGACGGGCCCATTCGATTCCTAAAATCCATATCGGATTCAAACCTTCCTCTGGCATTCAAAGGAGGGACACAACCTCTTCTATCCAAGTCCACTGGCCTTTCACGTGGAGGCATATCCATACTAAATCCATCAATGTCATTCATGCTCATCTGTGACCGCTCCCTCTCTCTTGCATGGTCATTTCGGTCCATAGATTCCATAGCAAACCTTCTCCTAATATCCATGGGTGACATGTTGAAACCAGGCATGTCCATTCGAAATCTGTCTCTCTCCCTCATGTCCATGAATTGATCTTCAGGCATGTTTCTCATGTTCCTCATTTGCATGTCCCTGCCACCCATATCCAAAGGTGGACGACCCTGACCCATATAACCAGGTGCATTTTGCTCCATCTCTAAACGCCTTCTAAATTCTAGTTCATTTTCAGGCATGAAGAAGTCTCGAGGAGAGTCTCTTCCTCTGTCAAGAAGCCCCATGTTTCGTCCTGCCATATCTGGTGGATAGTCACATCTTCTCATGTCCATGGGTGGTCGATCCTGATGCCCCATATTCATTCCTTCTCGCCCCCTGAACCCGGGCATTGGTCCATTTCTTCCTTCAAACATCTCCCCACGTTGATCCCCACTGAAATGATACCATGTGTGTTACTACCATTTTATCAAACTTTAAAATGAACAGACAAATAAAACAGACTATGTGCACAAATATGCAATGTAATGCATGAAGAGAAAGACAGATGCAACCTACTTAAATTACAAGTTAGGGATTCTGTTGGCATTACATTTCAAAAGTTTAAATAAGAATTAATAAAACAAAAGTTGAATCATCCAAATAATGCAAGCTTTTAAGCTGCTGGAAGCAACTCTTGTTCTAACAAGTGAACCAAGCAAGCAATACAGCTACAGGTAGTAGACGTTTTTGATGGATTCCTAATTTATGTTTTGTGTTGCACCTCAAAATGTGATCAAGCATCATGATCAAAGCATCATTACTCAAGAAGAAAAGAAAAGAATGGTCATGAAATGCAATTCTAGCAATTGCCTCATTTCTCGTAATGCGCTGTAATAACATCTTTACAATAAATGTGGTGTAAAACCAAAACATTTGTATGTAACAAAATGTGTAAGTGTAAAATATACAATATCTAGCATTATATTCAATGTATAATCAATGTCTATACACCTTGATGGAGAGTTTCCTCTAGATGATAAAGACTTAAGACGTATCTGTTTCATTAATACTTGGACTAATCCCCTCCAACCCCCCAAAAAAACAAACAAACAAAAAAAACCTTTCCGACCGTGTTTGACTGATGCCACTTAGTGACCTAGTGATCGAGTGAAGGAAACTTGAAAGCACGTTTTGCAAGTCGCTCTGGATATGAGCGTCTGCCAAATGCCTAAATGTAATGTTTCCTGTGATTAAATGACATGCAAATATCAATCGTAGGTCACCCTATTCATAATCCATCATTACAGAGGTAAGGTGTGGCTGAGCCAGCTCTTATTAAAATCTTTGCACTGTGGCATAGTGAATTCAACAAGAGTGCAGTCAGTGTTGCAATTCTAAAGTCACTATCCAATCCCAGCTGGTGTGTCGTGATTTGCACAGTGAACTGGGACTGTTTAGTGTCTAAGGAGAGGTTGAAACTCGTTTACCTACTGAGGCTAGAGTGTACATAATAGTTCAAGCTCCCCAAGTCATTTCCAGCCCAGGGGGGGAACATGAAGGAAATATTACTGGGCTAGACGGAGAGCTGAGAGCTCCCAGTTTCAGAACAAATGAGTTCAGCTAAGCTGCAGCTGTCATCAGGTCAGCCACATTCCCTGAAAGCAGTCAAGCTGGTATCTGGACGTCTTACTATTAAATGAGTAAATTATTTCTGTGTGAAGGCAATACTGGAGAGATTTATATGGATCCCAGTTTGCTGGAGAAAAAAGGAAAATCTTGACAAATATCATGCTTAAATCTAATGATGTTAAAATGCAGCCTTTCTTTTAAAATGCAGTCTGGCACAAAAAAAAGGCACAAATTAATATTTTGCCTTTAGCTTTGATTACGGCATGCCTGCAAAATGGCTTTGTTTAAACAAGCTTCACCATGGAATAGTTTTAACAATCTTGTGATGCCACAACATATATTTCCACCCAGAGTTGGAAAGTAACGCGAGTAACGCGGTTTGCGAATGTTCCGCAAGACAAGCAAAGATTTTAATTAATTTTGACTTAAAAAACGAGCAAGCCTTGGTTTATGAGTACCAAGTACTCGTACCCATATATCACGCATGTCCTTCTTGTTTTGACACTGAGCATCACGTGATCACAACAGAGACAACAGTTTTTCTCTCTTGCGCTGCAGAATTGTGGGTAATCATCTCCCCTGCTGGGTTTTAGCCCTCGGCTCTTACTTGTATAATCAACATCCGCGCACGCATGGACAGTTTTGTGTGTGTAAAACATATTTTATTTTGTGTTTGCAAGCGCATGTACTGTTTCTTAAAACACACATTTGCGCGCGTGTGTAAAGGTTAAAAATCCATTTCCTCCCTTCCTCCCTCTCTGTCGTCAAGTGTGTGTGCACGCGTAATTTGACCCCATGCCGTGTGTGTGTTAAGCACCCCCTCTCTGCTTCACACACACACAAACGCACGCGCACACACACACACACACTTAAGGCGAGAGAGAGTGTGTGTAAGAGAACCGGCTAGAGACGCCTAAGACAGCACTACAGGGAGACATGAAGGACAGCTGATCATCCTCGCAGTGGAAGACCACGTGTAACAACACCTGCACAGGATTGGTACATCCGAATATCACACCTGCGTGACAGGTACAGGATGGCCACAACTACTGCCCGAGTCACACCAGGAACACGCAATCATCCATCAGTGCTCAGACTGTCCGCAATAGGCAGTCCATGAGGAGAAGATGCACTGCAGTACTTCAAGCAGCTGGTGGCCACACCAGATACTGACTGGTACTTTTGATTTTGGGCTTCCCTTCATTCAGGGACACATTGTGAGACATTTTTAATTTATGTCTTAGGGTGTTGACTCTTTTAGTGTTCATACAAATATTTACACATTAAGTTTACTGAAAGTAAAAACAGTTGAAAGTTAGAGGATGTTTTTTTTTTTTCTGAGTATATAATTAATATTACACCTTTAACATGGAATCTTCTAAAGAAATTGTGATGCATGCAAAAATGTCCTTTTTTCCAGTCTATAATGAGTATAGGCATTTTAAATAATCTTACCAAAAGGGCATCCCCCCACGTGGGCCAGATCTTGAACCATTCCACATGATGGTTCAACTTCTCAGCTTGCACCAGCCTCTTCTGTATAAAAAGCTCTTTACCTGCAAACAAGCTTTGTTATTACACGAATCTAAGTATTATGATTAAAGTATAGTCCATGTTTGTTTTTCTTTAAATATATAGGAGATTAATAAAAAGAAAGGGGGAAAAAAGGAGAGGCATCCATAAATTCAACTTACAACAAGGTACAAATGCAAGACAATTATATAATGACAAAAATAATCTGAAATTAATTTTTGGAAGGTCTGATTCTACTTGATCATGCCTCAAACATGTTCACACACACCTTAAACACTCTGCTGTTTCAGTGTGTGTGTTAGTTTTTTTCCCTGATTTTGATTATTCTTATTGATAGTGTAGATCCATACAAACTCCCACATATAAAGGATCTGAACATCATACTACATGACACACTTCATAACTTGTGACTTGCGGGGGTTTCCTTCCAAACTATTTTAAGCTTTTCAAACTTTATGTGCACAGTTGGCGGAGTATGGTGCAGCCCAAACAACAGCACCAATGTGCAACAAGGTGCAATTCAAACAGATTTATCCTTATTTTCTTGCGTCAACAAGGCTACCAAAACTTTTTTTCGTTTGTGACCGACATTTAAGTCCCAGATGCATATGCTGACATCTGAGCAGTATAAAAATACAATAAATCAGTCAAGCAAAGCAATAACTAATGCTCAAAATGGGCAGAAAGCTGCCAGGTATAGGAAGACAATAGCAAAAAGCTGCCAGAAATTCTTCTAGTCTTTAGTGCACTTGACTGTGCATACCAATGTAAAAAAAAATTAAAAAAAAGTTTAATAACTTTAAATAATGCCTATTTTTTTTTATTCTGAACAAAACAGACATTTTAAAAACATTATTCCTGACCTTAAAACACCTTAAAAGAAAAGCAAAAATGTTTTTATTGATTTCAAACACCTACCATCGCCACAAAACACCTTCTTTGGAATGGAAAAAAAACAGTGATGGATTTTAAGTTTCGAAGAAAATGTGCTGCAATTTATATTATACTCCCAGTAAAGATTAATATCTGTCCAGGAATCCTTTAAGGTTTCATTTATTTATTTTATGGACTGGGATAAACTTTTTGCCTTGACAGTTTTATTAATAAGAAAAAAAGTTTACTTCTCCTCTAACTGCACACATAATGAGACAAAGAAGTGAACTTCACTGTTAATACATCACATTGTAAAGAAATACTTAAACTACAGTTTAGTTAACACTTTGCACCAGCTGTGCAAAGAAATGCATAGCATTACAAGCACTTTGCGATAATTACAGTCTTTATAAAATATCCACTTAGAGAGAGAAATTTATTTACAGTGCATGGTCTAGAGCTGTGTGATTGACTCAAACTTGCCATTTATTCAATCTTTTGCTGGTCAATTTAATTAACTGAGTCAATGGGCAAGTTTTTGATTAACTAATTTTTTCCCGTCAACAACAAGTACATCAGCTAGTGTATATACAACTCCTAGCAAAAAGAAAGAGAACTGTAATTAATTGCAACTATTTTTGCAGATCAAGCAGGGAAAAAAATATTTAATTGCTCAATTCTAAGGAAAATATTATGGAAGTATAAAACAAAAACACCACAGTACACAACTAGTACTTTGTTGCAACACCACTGGCTTTTATAACAGCTTGAATTCTCTGAGGCCTGGGTTTAACTATTGACAAACAGTTTTGTTCATCAATCCAGCTTTGACTGGATTGATCATTGGATCAGTATGGCAGGTTAAAGCCTTGTCATGAACCTTTTTAATTTCCACCATAGATTTTCAATTGGATTGAGGTCCGGACTGTTTCCAGGCCATGCCATGAAGAAAATGCCATGAAATCTGCCCAATGCAGATTTGTGATTAATCATTGACTATCACCATCATCCAGTCATCAATCGTCCATGATTGCTTTTCTCTGGGCCCACTGTAACCTTGCTTTTTATTATTATTATTTTATTATTTCTTATTGCTTTAAGTTTTCTATCTGGATACTTTGATGTCTTGGTCTACTAGTACACTTCCCTTTTATAACCTTCCTATTTAATTTGTATTGACTTAACATAGCTGACTGGGAATAACAAACATCTTTTGCACATCCTATAATGATTGACCTTCTTGAAGTTTTATAACGTTCTCCTTTGTTTCAACAAACATCTCTCAACAAACATCTAGCTCACCATGGTGTGTAATCTCCCTTTTTAACTGCAGACCAATTAGCAAATGTAATCTGATGCAGTTGTTTGTTTTAGAACTGCAAAGTAAATGGCAATTAATTATATTTTCCCCAGAATTTATTGATTCCATGTTTTTCCCCCTGCTTGATCTGCAAAAACAGTTACAATCAACTACTGTTAACTTTATTTACTTTTTTAAGAGTTTCGAAAAGACAAAAGCTTGGAATGTTGGTACATTTATAATTTAATTTTATTTATATAGCGCTTTTAACAATGTTCATTGTCGCAAAGCAGCTTTACATTTATAACATTTCAATATTGCAGTTTAAATCAGAATCATAATGGGTTTTTTTTGTTTGTTTTTTTACCCCTAAATAAAATCAAAATCATCCAGCCCTGGTTCACATCCCACCCTGATCAAACACATCCTATTTAGATCAGTAGTTAGATCAAAGGTGTTATATTTTGTCTGAAGCTGAGACGAAACCCTGTTATATCACTTTAATTTTCTGATTAATGACTAGTTATGATGTCTACTGGAATATCTAACGTTAACTGACTACCCATGAAAATTTTATTGAAAAAGTAAAATGAAATTCAAAAAAATATATATCCATTCAACCCTAACACACTGCATAACATCACTTTCCACCTTGATTGCTAACTGGCAAACCTCAGTCTGATGTCGTGCTAATTGCCTTAAAACACTTGACAGCCACCCAAACCATTTAACATTAGATTACACACACTTGCAATCCAACCCTCGAGCAGTATCAGTCTGCTCTGTACCAGTCCGAGCTCCTGCTAGTCAACAATGCGAGAGCTTGGTGAAGGAAAACCATCGTTAAGAAAGAAACATTAGGTTGGCAGCTAAACATCCAGGTTACTATGTACCAGTTTGTGCTCAAACATAAATACAATTCAGCAGAGCTAACACGGTTAGCTATATATATATATATATATAGCAAGATATCGAGGTAATTATTAAGATATTAAAAACAGCTAGCTAGCTAGCTTGCTAGCAAGCAAGCAAGGCATCTTTCCTTGCTTATACAGGAATTAGCTGGCTAGCTGAATGTATTCACCAGCCTAGCTACAATTACAGCCCTAGCGAGACAATTTATCCAAAATCTGATATGATAGTACATCAGCTCCGTATTAAACTCTCAGAGTGTTACTAAATGACATTTTTTATTGTCCTGCTTAAAAAAAAAAGTTTAAACCAGTGATGGAACTAACCTCTGCTGCGGTGATACCGAGGCTGCTCACAGCGCGACCGGAAACAAGCGGCCAAGAACAGCATCGCACTTCCGGGAGAAGAGGAGCCTGGGTACTCATAACTGAATGTCATACGCACATAATTCAGCGATAATGCCAATTCTGCTTTCAATTCGCGACTTTGGGCTTTCAAATTTGGACACCCGATTTAAATTTAGTGTTTTGTTTTGTTTATCATTTTAAAGACCAGAACGTACCTCTGCTGTAGAGGGGAAGTTCATTTAGAGTTACCAGAGTTACCAATTGGTCAGAATTCACCAATTAGCAAAACCTTAGATTAGAGCTGTTATTTTGAAGGCTCCACGTGATTATATACAGTATAACAAAAATACAACATTTGAGCAGCAGGGAGGTGAAGCCACATGATCAGTGGGCAGACTTATTCTGATGCTATGTTTCTGTTTGGAGCTTCCCTCTGGGTAACTTATTTTTCATTTAAACTGTCTCCTAGTAAAGACATATGCAGATTATTTTTATCCCTGCATCATTATTATTCTTGTCCCAAGCCAAGCCAAAAATTAGCTTTATATTGCAAGTTTTCCTTCCCGGATATTTAAATATTTTTGCCTAAGAACACAATTTATAATAAAGAAAAATTTTACATTTTATCTATACAGACATATTTACAGATCACATCAAAACAGGAATGTTGTACTAGTATTGTGATATACGTAGCAGGTCCAAGCCAAGTGACTATTCCATAGATCGATTTGAAAAGGCTCTTTTGATTATTTGAAGCTTGGGCTATTACTTGGAAGGATGTCAGCTTAAATCCCATTGTCACGTTTGGGTATACTGTATGAGTAAATGACCCCTCAATTTTATAATCATATTGTAGTCAGCTTTGGGTTAAAGCATCAGACAAATAAAACAATGTAAAATTCATACATTACGGAGAAATCTGAATTGTTTGAGGTTAAAATTCAGTGTTTTGCTGCATCTAACCAAATCTTTCTCTCTCTTTCAGCTGAAATAACAAAACAGAACTGTATGGATAGCCTAAGTAAGGTCTTTATTACTAGATTAATAGAGATGCAATTCAAACACAAACATGATACTTATAAGAATGAGTTTGTTGTTGAAAGTGTGTTCGTTACTGCACTACTTGATACATTAACAGAGTGTTGACTCACCAAAGACTGAAACATGTAAAACTAATATATAATCAAATAAAAAGTAAACTACCAAATTAAATTAGTGACTACTTTAAATGGTGTGAGCAAGTGTTATGCAGCTTTTAAAAAAATATTTATTAAATAAAACAAATTAATTGTTGAATACAATAATGTCCTAGGATATGACTAAAATAGAACACTGAGCATGAAACAATTATGTAAATTGGTCAACAATCTGTATGAGATATGGCAAGTGGTCCTCCACATCACCAGCATGGCAGTTTCACAGTATCACAGCAATAGAGATATTGCTCAGTTTGTACTGCACATTAAACAGAATCCATTAACAACCTACTGATGGACTTCTTTAAAAAAATAACTACACAATGACTATTGTATTTATTATATAATGCATTTCTTTTTAGGAAATGCAGTACATACATCTATCACATCTACACAACAAACATACAATGTACGGTCAAATTCAATCAAACCAGGTATTAAGTCAATGTGTTGACTATTCGATTCAAGTGTAAATGGTGGTGAAAACACCAATTATGTCAAAGATGATGTAAACTACTGAACTAGTATTTACGAGCTTTTTAGCCAGCAAACATTCTGCTAATAAGTCCAATGATGTCCTTTAGCTATTTGGAAAATGTCTTAAATTTGAGCAATTAATAGTAAAAGCTTGATTGAATTTGGCATTTTAACCTCGTAAGAAAATATAAAATACATGTGAGGACAAAGATTTATGTTTACAGGATAGCTTCATTACAAAACATCAAGATCAATAAAGGACACATGCACATATTTTTATTATTAAGCAACCATCTCTTCTGAGAGATAACTAACCAACTTGAAAGCTTAAAGTAAGACATACAGAAGGTTTATGGCACATAAAATGGGTGTCATTTATCTATCGTTTAGTAAATGTGTTTAAACAATTTCTAACAGATTTACAAAAATGTATTAATGCTGATTTTTTTTTCATGGATTTCACATTAATAACACATTCTTGTACGTGTTCTTGTAATTGTTTTATGAATATCTTTATTTAAATCCAGTCTGAAAAATCGTGCCCAATAAGTGCAATTGCCACAAAGACAGAGAAAGGCATCGACATGGGATGAACAGAGTAAAAGGCATTTGTACAGCAAGAATTAGCACAGAATGCTGACACTTAACAGCGCAGTATCAAGGATTTGTCATGTTTACGCATAAAAGACATTTAATCGTTAAATGAGAGTAATTACTACACGTCACTGTAACCCGGTATTATTTCTATAGCGGTTTTGGATTTTGAGTACTCGACAGTAAAAGGTGATTTGCTCTCAAACATTGGCAGAAAAGCTATATAGAAATACGCAAATTCTCATTCAAACAAAAAACACAACTTAAGGTCAGACACAAGTTTTACATTAATTGTAAAGTGAAATTCCATTTTTCAACAACATACTAACATCATGATTGATAAATGTTATGCAGTTAGGCATATTAACTGCTTAATTTTCCTTCCTATTTTGTATGTTTATTTGTTTTTTTAATTATTTCTTCATTAGACTACATTATAAATCTAAATACAGGACGCAAAATGCAATTTTATTTTGCTTTTATTTTATTCACAAACTGTTCCTCAAAACTTTTAGACTGTACTTAAGACATGAACTAACGTGAACTAATGCTCCATTTTAAATTTAATGCCTTTGTCGATTTGTGTTACTCGAAACAGTTTGTAAGTAGCTTTGTACAATTTAAAAGCATACAAATGTGGAAGGATATGGGTGAGGAAATGAAACTAGTATGAGTAAATGGCTCTCAACAAGTTACTGTAGGTACACTTGACCAGTGATTTTCACTACATCTTCCATTCTAAAATGAGTGTGTTTGCTTTTGTGTACACCCACATTAGCCATTTTGCTCTTCTCGAGTCTCCACACTAAGCTGAAGAGGAGCAGGAATCTCTCCATTACATCGTGCCGGAGCCTCTCCTGCTCTAATTTGCTGAAGCTCAAGGGTACTGCCGGGAGGTTCAGGGGTTGCAGCCATGGCAACAGGTGTGCTGCTCGAGATCACTGATCCTGCCGATGCTCCTAGTGCTGGACTCGAAGCTCCAGAGTCACTCTGATCTGGAGCTCGGAGTCTCTTCATTAAAGTGGTCACACGGACTGCTTTCTGTATGGAAGAAATCAGGACATACCATTTGTGTGAAATGGTGGAAAAAATTAAAGGAATCAGACAAGCATTTATTGGCAACATGATTGTCTCACCTTCCATTTTGCTTTAGCAAAATTTTTTTCAATCTGAGCACACACACCGTCTTTAATATTCTTGTCCGAAGCAGCATTACCAGATATCCTGAATAATGAATGTATTGAAAGACATGTACGTTTCTTCAGAGACATAAAATATTTTCAAATTGTAGTAATGGGGTGAAATTCAAACAGCATTAGATATCTTAAGAAAGTTCTCACCACTCATGGCCGATTGCCTCCTGGGCAGTCAGTCTTTGGTCTTGATCCACTTCCATTAAAGATGCAACTAGGCTTTTAGCTAGAACGCAGAAAGATATATTTAACAGGACAAGGCAAACCCTTCAGGTAGGATAAGTGGGGGGGAAAGTAAAACTAAAGTAAACTTTTCCAAATATTGGTGTGTCCCCTTACCAGAGTCTGAGATATCATCCCAGTAGGGTGAGTCAAACTCATAGTCTCCTGATAGAATTTTCCGGAACATGTTTTTGTCATGGCTGTCATCATCATCATCATCTGCCTCATCATAAAAAGGAGGGTTTCCTGACAGTCTGGAAAAAAAAAAAAAACTCAATGCATATTTTAACATTTTTATGAAGTGCCTCATCATGAGACGGATTTTCTTCTGATAGACTGATAAAGTTATGCTGCTATAGTTAATCCTGCCGGAGTCTCTGCTTGCACTTTACACTAAATATACATTCACATTATACATTATGTGACTGCGACCATACCTAACTGTTATGTCTCCTCTTTTGCTCTCCCCTCTTCTGTTCTCTCTCCCTTTCTCTCTCTCTTTCCTATCTCCCCTCTCTCTGTTGAGCTACACATGTCGTTCCTGAGCTGCCAGTGATCCAGACTCCCTTGGCCCTCCAGACCTGTCTGACCCATTCTGGTGCCCCGCTTCTGGTTGGAGATCTTATCACATGGATGCCCCGTGTGTCTCTTTGGAATGCGTCTGTGGTCTGGGGATGGTTTCACTTTTCCATAAAGACGGTTCTGGCCTCGACTGGTGTTGACAGCTTTTTTCTCTGAGGACTTGACTTGGCTGCGGTTGCTCGATAGTTCAAGATTGCAATTGTCTCCAATAACTACCTGGACTTCAAATTTATATAATTAACATCAAGTGTTATAGCTGAACTGCCTGCCACCTAACACACTGTATAAATGCAAATCAATTCCTGCTTTCCGTTTCACCTAAGTGAGGATGGGTTCCCTGTTGAGTCTGGGTACTCTCAAGGTTTCCTCCTATTACCATCTCAGGGAGTTTTTCTTTGCCACTGTCGCCCGCGGCTTGCTCACCAGGGACAATCTGCTCATCTTGATTCATGCACACTTACATTCCATAGAGACTTAAATAATTCTTTTGATTGTGTAAAGCTGCTTTGCGACAATGACAATTGTTAATAGCACTATACAAATAAAATTGAATTGAATAAAACTACCTGGAAAAGAAACTACCTTAAGAAATATTGAATAGGCACAACCATGCCATGTTTAGTTTAATCTTATAGTTGTGAGAGCAATACTGCTGTTATACAACTGTTCCATAAATTAATAAATTAATAGCAACTAGTGCTTACAAACTTTCCCTCAGGTACTCTTTAAAATGGTAAAATTCCTTATAGGAAGTGACATTTTTGACACAACATCGCTAAATGTTCTGTTTATTTTTCCTCCACTTGTGGAAATAGATCCTAAAAAAGCCATACTTACTTTAAGGTGTATCAGCTAGCTCACCAGATAAATCCCATTGATTTGCACAACTGCCTGGCCAAAAAAGTTACACACTTTAAAGTTTCATTCAATTACTTTTAGCTTTGATTACAGCACACAATATGGTGACCAGTACAAAGTGTGAAAATGATCGCTTCTGCTCCCAGAACCACTCTTTCACAATTTGAGTCCTGGATTATTTCTATGCCATCAGGGAATAAAAACTACCTTCATGTGATACCCATGACTTTATTTTATTGCCACATAGACTTGCTGAGCCAAGACCTAAACTGAAGCAACCGCAGTGCAGTGGCCACTATACATGATGGGTGGATGGTGCACCCCTTATTGATCTTTTTCCATTGCTCTTAGTCCAATCTTTTTGCTTTCTAGCGAACTGAACCATTTTTTCTCCTAATTAGCGATATTAATAAGGGTTTCTCTTGTGGCCAACAGCTGTTCAAATCTTAACTTTAGGACTGCACACCTAATACAATTGTATAATAGTTCTCCTAATACATGTCTCCTTATAAATATTTCTTTTAAAGCAACATCTTTTTAACAGCATGGTTCTAGTTGAAAAAATTCAAGCTATCAATCTTACTTTTTAACTGTAAGTAATATAATAATATTATATAAATAAATTAGTATTTTAGCCTTTATTTTAGCATTAATCCAGTTTCAATAATTGAAAAATCTAAGGTGTATTCTTTACCTGACACAGCCCAATCATTTGACCCTTCTTAAATGGTGATGTATTTGACGAGGCAGTGTATATTTCTGTTAAAGGTGTTTCTAGTGAAACTTGTGTCTTTTTTTTCCTTTTCATCCTCAACTAATGAGCTTTGATATTTTAAAAGTTAGACTGTATTCCTGAATATAAAAAGGATCATTTGTCATGTCCACTGATGATATCAATAACACTATTATTGTAACAAACTTTAACTAAGCAGTGGGGTTTTACCTGGTGAACACAGACAAGCAGAGTGATAAACACAGTACGATTATACTACACATAGGCACTCTTGGAACATTGCTTGACCAATGAATTAAATCGAACTGGAATTAACATTTAATGCATTTCGATAGATTACATTATAAAGAATATCCAATTCAATTCAGTTTTATTTATATAGCGTTTTTAACAATGTTCATACACACCATGTAAAAATACACAAAAAGACTTAAAATAGATGGAACAAAACAAAGAAGATGCAATAACATATACTCACAGCACATCTTGACAGTAGTGAACTCCATGGATGATGTAAAGTGACCAACACAGAACATGCTCTGAGAACTTCCAGTTATTGCTGTGAGTGTCTTCCGAAAGCGTGTGATCTCAAAACAGATCCCCTTAAAGATCTTACAGATACTCAGGAAAATGTTCCAGTAACATAAACACAAAGTCTGGAAGTACTGTACAATTATAAGTAACTTTTCTCCTCAGAAAGTCCAATTATAAACAGAAATGCTGTTGGGTCACATTCTTATTTGGTTTAGTGCATAACAGAACAACCGTGTTGCATCTTATATTGTAAGTCCTCACTGACATTGTTTCTCTACACTATTTAACTGTGTTGTTTTAGCCTGGAAGAACCTTGATTATTGAACTATTCTTAATGGTGGCCAGAGAATTACAGACACACACACACAATGACATAATGAAGTTATGCACACAGACAAGATAAATAAATTAAACAAACATGTGGGTATTTTTAGGGAACACACTAAGAAACTGATTCTCACTGACAGGATGTACATGACCACTCCGATGGCCCAGCAGTCCACTGGTCTGCCGTATCGCTGTCTGCCGACTACCTCTGGAGCTGAGCAAATCAAACACATAAGACTAGAATGAGCAAACAGCTGTATATGCACTGTTGCTTGCTTATGAAAACATGCATCTGTAAGTATAAGCAGATCAATAAACAAAGCAGATGTAATAAAGTCTGATGATGCATATATTGTACAAAATGTAAAGGAAGTTAACATGCAACACAACAAGGAAGGTACCGCATGAGGGTTTTCTTTTTTAAACAATATTGTGAGGAAAACTGTAAAGAAAGATTGTGTAGTAAAAGTGACAATAACAGCAATCAGGTACATAATTACAGCTGCCTTGCATATGAAAATTTTTTACCAAGGTATTCAGGAGTACCACAAGGCTCTTTAATGAGACCATTCTCCAGTTTGGCCAGATGAAAATCACTAATGACGATTTTAGAGTGCTTCAGACGATTGTAATAAACAAGGTTTTCCAACTAAAAGGGAGAAGAGAAAATGGTACAAAGTTGTCAGAGAAGAATAACCATGTTGTATGCATTAATATTATAAAATACATAATGTAATGATCCTAAACAATTTATTGATTTGATAGTCAATCTTTTTATCTGTATGGATGTCTAGCTAGTCAAATACCACTTTTAGCCACTTGGTGGGAGTAAAGCAGCATGTTACCTTCAGGTTCCTGTGCACAATGCGGAGAGAGTGAAGATAAGCCACAGCCTCAAGCACTTGTCTTATAACATTGCTAGTGTCACGTTCCGAGTAGTAGCCCTGGTCTAAGATCCAGTCAAACACCTCTCTGCCTGTGGCTCTAAAGCAGATGAAGGGAAATTGCACCTTTAAAAAAAAACACTTTCTTATACGACCTAACAGTCTGCCTTATAAAAAGTATTAAAAAGTCTTTTTCACAATGGTTATCAAAACATCAGCCAGTAAACAGACATTATATTCAGTTTTATTTTGCATAATTATGGACAGCGTGTTCCAACAAAGCCTTTTCCAACACTTTAATAGTGACAAAGTGAAAAATGGATTTAAGAATTATTAAAGTTCTGTTTCATAAATCCTAACCCACAGCACCAATCGGTATCAACCGGATACCTTTTTGTTTGTACGCCCTGGGGTGCCGAGACACATGATGTAATATTTGATATAAATACTATTGTCATCCGGCTATCTTTTCCATTTCTGGTTCTTGCCTCATGCACCTGTCAGAATTCATGTGAACCCTGGTGCTATCTGTGACTAGAAAATTGTGACTATGGTTAGAGCTACAGGTAACCTGTCCTCTAAACTTGGCAGTAGGCTTCTAACATCTCCTTTCATCATCATGGCTGTGGTGAGTGCATGTCATACTTTTTGGAGCTATTCAAAACTTACGACTACTAGATTGAGTTGACATCATTATTAGCTTGCTAGCATAACGGGCTATTACTCCTGCGCTCTCGAAGAGTTAGCTACAAACTGTTCTGGTGCACAGTACAGGTCTCACCTTCCTTCACTTGGTATGACAGTCATTAGGCACTATGAAATTTTCACATCTCCTGTTTTTTGGTAAATTATAGGATGTGAATATGTGGCACGAGCATTGCTGAGCCACCCTTTCTTACCATATGCGTGCTTCCTAGTACTGAATTTGCAATGTTATTTAGACACCTCGAACAGCAGAATCCCCCAAAAGCACCTTCCTTTGTATTCAGTCCAAAAACCCCCAAAGTTTTCTCACCATCAGGCCTGTGGGCTCAATTACACTATGAGCTTAACTACTGTACACTAGTAGTTGTACTGAATCTTGTTCATCAAAATGATCAATGATGATGATGAGAATCGCTCAGTTTTGTTTCCTGTGTACTGCACTGCATAGTGTCTATGGGAGTCACGTGACAAAAGAACATACTGTACAATTCAGACCAAAGACTTAAAGGTAACTACTCATTTCTGTTTCCTGTACATAACCTATGAAGGTTTTCCATCCAGTAGAAAATGAACGAATCACTCTCCGAAACTACTCATTCTGAGTCATGTCAAAGACACATTCAAAAAGAACGGTTCATTCATGAATGACCCATCATCATCTCTCCACTAGGATGTTTTCCCTCTATCCGCAGGAAATTGCCCAGCATTCACACCCTCAACATTCCTGAGTAGGTCTACAGGTCCTGTGGATACTGTATATTCTGCCACCTTTTTATGTGTTTTTCATCCTATAAGACACACTTGTCCTGATTGCCTACAATATTAGATCAGCCTTGCTGTAAACCACTTTGCATCCTACTGATTAATGAGCCATGAGGCACTCATGCAGTATGTATTATCAATGTCTTATTTCCCTGGATGCAAGTTATGTGTCTATAGTTCTACCACAGCATAAGAATGCCCCGCCTTGAGAATTTTCGCCTTAAGAACTGAAATTTTGCAAGAAATGCATGTGAGCGACCAAGCTTTCCAGTCGCGCGTATTTTAAGTTGCGTCCATGTCCGGTTGCTAATAAAAACTTTTTTTGCATTTGGTGCAAGATTTAGTAAGGACATACAAAGAATCCCATGGATCCCAAGAAAGCCACCTTCAGTTTTGTTTTTAAAGCAGCCGGAAGGGGAAGCATAAATTATGGTTAAGTGAGGTTTAATGTTTATTTATTTAATATTTTACATAATCTATGTGACTGTTCTAAATGTTTTGATTGTTTTTATATAGAAAAATATGATAATAGTGTAAAAATTGGCTGAAATGGATTATCTGGGTTAACATTGTTTCTCATAGGAAAATGAATTATCTGACAATGATAATTTGCGATGCGAAATTTCCTCTTAAGAACTCGTCTCCAGGACAGACTAAATTCATTTTGCCTAGGTACCACTGTATTGTCTTGACATCAACCATTGTAGAGAAGCAGTCTCAGGTTTGGCCTCTCTATTGCCAATGTGAGACACTTCTGCCATATTTACGCCTTGAAGCAGAGCAGAATCTGACCAGATTATAAAATCTTGCTATTTGTAAATGTTGTGTCCAGCAAGATCTAAGTTTCTAGACCCATGGATGGTCTGGCTTTAGACCCATTTAGCAAAAAATCTTTGAGCCTGGAACTGAAGCTGCATGCAGAAGTAGCTTATGCCCTTTAACACAGTGCTCTTTAAAGCTCAAAAGCTGATTCTTTTTCCTGTTTTTCAGTCTGACAGTGAACCAGCTGACCCAAAGTGTTCAGCTTCGGCTACATCCTGAAATGAATCCGAATGGGTCTCATTCAGCTTGTATGCACCACTACTAATCTTCAAACACCATTAAAATGATGGCACCACAAATTTAATAGAATGCTTGTATGCAGTCCATAGCAAAGAATACTTCCTTCCAAAAAATGTCAATCAGAATTATTTTTTTTCCTCTGGGCCAGAGTGTAAAGTCTAGAAGAGAGTTATCAGTGGTTTTGAACTTCTGCCATACCATGCCCAAACTCTGTGCTGTGTGCCTTAGCTAACATGATGGTTTGGTCTAGACCACATGCTTGCATCACTTGCATAACTTGCATTGCATCACTGGTGGTTTCACTAAAAGAAGCTCTATATTCAGACATGCACTGCCCAAGAACTAAATGCAGATGCTGTGACGATATTCTGGTGAGGTTTTACAACACTGTCACATGAAGACAACTAGTTAGCCCTTGCATTGTAATTAGAGTATTAGAGTCACTTATTGGACAACCATGCTGGGCAGAAGTTGACTGTCCACTGGCACAAGACTAACCTCACTGTACACTCTACACACCTCTGGCTCTACCATTAATTCTGCTCACCTCGCACATAATTTATCAATCAGGCCACAGAGCTCTTCTTGCGGTCCCAAAGTGTATAACATAACATTGGTTTCCACTGCTGCTCTTACTACTGCTCTGAAATCTTCGGCAGGTTTCTACCCAAAAAGGTCAATCGTACAAATTGACAAAAACATTTGCCTTTCTAGGCCAAAGCTATTAGAACGCAATGTGGAAGTTGGGGACTTTGACCCAGCAGTCCAGAGGATACTCTTGACAGCAAGACACCTAAATGCAATGAAGTTTCTATGTGCTTGGTGCAAATTAATCCAGCACCAGTTTCTAGGTTTCTGGCCTTCCTGCAGAGATTGCTAGACAGAAAACGGATCATATCTCTGTTTCTCATGGTATCTCATGGTATATGGTATTGCAGTGGTTCCCAGAACCATATATTACATTTTAGAAGGCTCTTGAACTTGCCAGAGATTGCAATTGCACACTTCTAAACACGTACCAAAGAATGTACAGCAGCAACCTTTAAATTTTGAGATGAAGTAATGCAAGAGTAATAAAGCAGATTTTTTTATGATATAAGAGCGTTTCTATTTCAATTTCAAATTAGCATCAGCTTCACTTCCCGTAGGCCAATTGGGTTGAAATGAAGCCTATAGGTTACCTCAAGCTCAGCCAAATACAACTGTGAAAAACCCATTACAATTGGTTTAGTAGTTTTTACGTAATCTGTGTACAAAAGTGACACAAAAATTGTGTTCTATTATTTATCTAATGTCCCCCCAAATTTTTTTGCAAATCTCTTCAATGTACAGACATGCCAACAATTTTTTTTATAGACAGTATATATATAAAACTATATGTAGTTATATTTACAGTATATATAACATCACTTCATATCGAAGTGAGTTAAATCAGAATTCATAATGTCTGTCCACACACACACACACACACACACACACACACACACACACACATACACACCACACTCACAGTTCCAAGAAGAGGAAGTACTCTTTTCTTGTCTCAAAGACATCGACCAGCTGGAGGATGTTATGATGCTTCACCCTGTGAGGATAAGAGAGGAGGAGACAGTTTGTGCCTGTGAGACAGGAAGCAGAAGAAAAAGTTCTCCAACGAGCCATTCACTTGTGGGAAAAAAAAAAATCCTCCAGTATGGCTACTTAGAAATAAAGCAGAGACACATAAAGTATTCATGGGTTTCCAATGACTCTGAAACAATAACAACTTACATTTTCAAGATAAGAATCTCATTCTTCGCAGCCTTTCGTACTTTCCTCCCATCCTTCTTTAGGAATTTTTTGCAGGTGTACATTTTCTGTGTGTTCTTATCTTTTGCCCGAAAAATCTCGCAAAACTCCTCCCTGTTTTTGTAGAGGAGAAAAAGTCATACATCAAGCATAAATGGCAAAATTATCACAAACGGAAGAACATAGATACGAGTGCAGAGGTTGAGTTATGCTTACGATCTGACCATCTGCCCGAGGTCATATTTGTCAGTGACCTCGTTGGGACTGTTATAATCCTTCTTCTCTCCGAAAATTAAACAGCCAAATGGCATGGCTGCGTCGACCCCCAGACAGAAGATGAAAAGTAGGTTATATTTTCCTATAAAAACAAACGCAGAAACTGATGAATTTCCTTAAAGATGAATTTACTTAAAAACACAACAATTACACAATAAAAGGGATATGTTCAACTTATTCTGAGAGAAAGACTGGACAGACAAAATCAAATCATGGTACAGATAAGCACATCCAATGGTCTTACTACATGCTTACTTGTAATGACTTAAGATCTCATGAATATTAAGCAGGAATAATATCACAGGTTCTTTTTATACATAATGTCCAAAACACTACACAGTATTATAGCATGGATATGTAATATTAAAATAGTAGAATAAAACCACAGGATGCCCTTCCGGAACTATAGGGCTCTAGATGCCGACTGAAATGGTCGCCAATGTGTCTAATGTTTATATCTTGCAATTAGTTTTTTTCCTAAAAAAAAAAAAAAAAAACTGAAAAACCCCTTTCTAAATAAATAAAAATAAATAACAGTTGTAAAAGTACAGCATGGTTGTGTTCAATAAAAACAAAAAAATTCTGACATATTCTCTACCCATCCAACCTTTTTAAAAAAAAAAACATCCAACTTTACTTCAGATTGCATTGATACAGACTTGGCCACTAAGAGTTCCAAGACAGACTTACAGTTGTCAGTAATTATTTATCATTATACACACAGATACTGCTGTTCCAAAGTATATAGCATGACCCTGGTTTCCATTCCATCTTACTAGTTCTCTAAAAATCATTGCCCAAAAAGGTCCATTGTCCTAACTGACAAAAACATTTAGCACTCTTTCACCAAATCTATGAGAAGTGATAGGATACTTGAAAGCGAGACACCTAAATGCAATGAAGTTTGTGCTGATTGCAAATGTGCAGTCCCTTATTCTAGCTTAAGTTTCATTTCTCAGCTTTCTGCAGAGATTGCTAGACATGAAGTAAATCATGTCTCTGTTTAAGGTATATATGGGGGTTACTGCAGTGGTTCCCAGAACCATGAATTACACCTTTTTAAAATAAAATTCATAAAATTGGCCCAGGCCCTATGTTTAATTAAACATGCTCTCAGAGACTCTCACGTGTAGGATCTCACCCTTGCACTGGAGTCCCATAGGACTTGGTCACAGTACATTGAGAGGTTGCAACATTTCCATGAGACTGGACTGGAGTAAGTAGCATATTTACTCTGTGTTAAATAGCAGCCCTAGACAGTACTAAACTTCGTTATCTTTAAAGAACCAACTGAATTGCTTCAATACCATTGAGTAGAATGGTATTGTACCAGCTTCATCACTCGAAACCAGCCAGACTCAGTCAGTATTCATTCATCATTATCATATACTGATATATCATAAACTAAATCAATTTCTTGTACCCGCAGCTCCTGTTTAAATCAGCGTGGCTACATGAGCCTGGCTACATTTTGAAAATATTTGATGTGGCCCCTAAATATTTGGTATTTAGGAATCAAAGTCCCCCAAAAATTTGTGTGAAGTTTGTGTAAAGCCTTGAGAACACAAAAAAGCCACACACTTACTGTAGGTCGCAAATATACCAAAATCAGACTCATACTGCATACAACTGGTGCGCAAATTACAGGGGGGAAATTTTTTTTCTTTTTTAATTCAATGTTATGGTTTTTCTTTTACCCACAATCCCAATAAAGTGCACAGGTTTTTCTAAACTGTGGGTTTTATAGGAAATCAGTTTGTTGAGTCAGTTTTGTGACACTTTACATTCTACATTAGATAGCCTAAGCAAGGTACAACATTACTGCACCAAGAAGGATGCACCACTGTAAGAATTAGAGACATCTTCTATCTAATACATTAATCATAATGTATTCTAATGTTCACTTTCGCCATGTCATATCTTTACCACAAAATATTTTTTTTAAGTCTTAATTTACTTGACTATTGCTAGGGAAGAATTATAAACATTACCATTACCCATAAAAAAAAAAAAAAATTAATGTTGAAGAGAAATATCCGGATTAGACAATTAAATAAAACAATCTAAAGGAAATTCAACATATAGCCATTAGTTTGCCCATCCTGCTGCATTTATTTTAACACACTATGTTTCTTTTTCTCTTGTGAATGAAAATATTGGAAGCCATGGGAAAAAATAGTAGCGCCTCCGCACATCCTAATTCAATCCCTCTTGATAACAACCAATGTGATTCCCTTTCGTTGACCAGCGTAGTAAAATCATGTCTTTGCCCTCAGGATTTGGGAAGTTGCTATACAAAAAAAGGACCAACATAGTGCACCAACACACTCCATCTGTTTGTACAATGTCTATGTAGAACTACTTTGGCACAACCTGATGCTTATGCATTCTGTTGCTTTAAGTGGCTGCTGAGTCTTGCGATATAAAGTTACACAACTATAGACATATTCTTAAAAAAATAAAAATAAAACATGGTATCAGTTTGTGGAGGACATGATGAGGTTTAAAGGAATTTTGAATTGCTATTTCCTGCACTTTTAAGCTAGCTACAAGCCAAATGTAATGCAGATCTCTAATGCCATTATTCATAATAATAATAATAAAAAGGCTTGTGACTTAGCTGAATTTTGGAAATATGATGATCCCGATGATGCTTGAATTTCTCTGTATTAAATATCTTGAATACAATTTAAACATTGTCTTATACTGCATAATTTATGAAACGTAAGTGAACTGCTGCACCAGTAGAAACACAACATACCCAGACGCTCAACATACCCAGAAACAAGATACTATGAGGGGCTTTGAAATAAAACTGGGATAAAATTTTAAACTCGTGAAAGAAGGCAAAAAAACGACTGGCATTTAAAGAAGACTTCAAGCTCAATACAGTAAAGAGACTCTTATTAACTCTGCAGTCAAACATTTGGCCATATGTTCATGAGTGACAATACTGGTTGAGGTTGCTGGAACTCCTTGCAATCATTTCCCTGAACATTCAGCAAGTGGAACGCCAGATAACTTGTTGCTAACTTGTGGAAGAGAGGCATCTGTCTGTGAGAACTGCACACACAATTTTTCAAACGCAACATACTACAGGAATTCAGCAGGAGTTTTTGCCACATTCCACAAACAGGCCTGACCTCGCTCCCAGTCAGATCCCGGCTCCTCTGTACTGAGGAAACTTTCTACATTCATTGATTGTGAGTGAATTAAGACAAGAATTATATTGAAAAATAAATAGAGTTTTTGATCTCATAATTGTGTTTTCTTATTCTGTACAGCCAAAAGTCCAGGTTTTACTTGAAAGCCCCTTATATTTAGCATCACTTAAATATAATGGGTTTGATGTTTTATAATTAGTTTTTCCTTTAAATAATTATATGATAAAAAATATACTGGGATACAGCAATCCTGGTAGCGAGCTGACAGTCCAAGTGTGTGTGTGTGTGTGTGTGTGTGTGTGTGTGTGTGTGTGTGTGTGTGTGTGCGTATGTGTGTGAGCATGGATGAGTCAGTCATGACAGTATCATTGTAAACAACGCTCTCAATCCCTAATAAAGCACAAGTTGCTACACAACAGGGATTTGATCAATGTGAGTTGAGATGTGATCCGAAGCATCTGCTATTTCTGTTGTATACTGGTTTATGATTTATTGGCTTGCTACCTTTTTTTTTTAAATTGCACTTGGAAATTGTGACAGTCCTAGGAAAAATGCAATGTGTAAGTACTGTTTATTAAAGCTTTCAGGTTCTCAGTGCATTGTTGGTCACCAGTGGAGGAGAGAGTACCTCAGAGAGGGTAACCTCAATGATCATTGACCAATAAACTGGCAGTACATACTTACTCCTCACTTATTCTAACAAGGTACTTGTAATTCTAACAAGGTTTAATTAACTTTATATGGTAGTATAGTTTTTAATTTGAAAAGAGAATTATATATTAATTTCAAGCTTCCATTTGTCTAACCGAATTACCATACCTATAACTCATTAATGACTTGTTAATGTTAAGCTGCTGGCTAATCATAGGTGTCATCCAGCTCATATATACAGAACAGATGTGAGCAGTCAGTATTCAGCACTGAATACAGTATGTGGCAGCTGGCTGTACATGTATCACGTATGTATGAGCTGGCTTCACACCTCTAGATTAGATACTGCAGTGTAAGTTGGGGGACTGAGACAGCAGGTGGCAACAGGCAGCAACTAGGGAGATAATTGGACTGATGAGATCTGGTAAAAAAAACAAAAACAAAAAAAAGCCTAAATAAACAAAAAACAAATAATAAAAAAATCCCTGAAGACGGAACTCTCTGCCTGACTTATTAATACAGAGAAATACAATTTTACAAGGTTGAGTATCTTATGCCTTGTTTACACTCAGTTGTATCTTCATTAGCCATATACAGTACATGTACACTCCCTGTTCGGTAATCAGAGAGACAATCACAGATGAGAAATCGAAACAGTAGATCAGGTAATGATTAAATTTTTTTTCTTAAAACGACTCTAGAGCAATACAATTCACTTATACCACTCCAGTGCTGTTGAAAATATTAAGCAATCCCAGTAAAAAATATTCAGTTTGGAGTTTCTAATTAATATTTATTGGATGCAGATGTTTGTTAACTTTGAGCAAGTAGCTTATTCATAGTCAATTTTAATATAAATTATTATAAAGTAAATTATATCGCTTTTACTTAATATTTTAATTTCACTTAAGGTAGATATCTAATTACTTGTAAAAATTCTGTCCAGCGGCAAATACCAAAATATGGTTTAAAATAACCCGCAGGAAGAATAAACATTGATATCTCTATTCATCTTTGAAGGTTCAGTTTTCATAGTCTACTTTCCATTTTTTTGGTCATTCTGTGTCACACTTTCATTTGTGGTTGCTAAGGATTGTGATAGCTTATAGGTACCTTACCGTGTGTTTCTGTGTCTTCCAGTATACTATGTGTATACACAGTAAAGTATCATGTTGGTTGGCTCTGTTGAGTGACGCATATAGCCACGCCCACCTCAAGGGAAAAAAACGCTATATTCGTCCAATAATTCGCTAGATGCTGTGGCATAATTTGGCCCATAACGGCTTATAACTTCCCTTCTACTCAACATTTTGATTTTATTTAAGGCGCAGTACCTAACTACTGGCAAAGTTACATTAAATTCTGGCAAAATTTTATTTTAATCATACATTCACTAATAGACAGAAATCTTTCTGAGACTGGTTTTATGTTATTTTATGTATACTGTATATAAAATATCGTTATTTCAAGGCGTACATACACCTTGAATTTACACACAGAATGTCTCTAGACTTTGTACTTACAAATATATTGTAAAAAAATATGTATGCATAAGCCTAAAAATATACCTTAAAGAATGACATTTTTGAACACCACAAATTTATAACATTATTACATTGATGTAAAGCTCTTGTTTGACTATTATCACTTAGAGAATGTAAGAAGTAATTAGGTTTTTGCAGTACCGTGGACCATTTCCCCATTTCTCTTTTTCCCCAGGAGTCCCACTGATGGACTCACAATTTCACAATCCCCCATATATTTTAATGGGATTCGTTGGATAGGCCATGTAAGGCCTACTTAAGTTATTTTGGCTTTATGTTTGGAGTCATTGTTTTGTATGAAAAATCCATCTTCTTCCCAGATTCAGATTCTTGGATGATAAGATTAAATTCTCCTCTAATATGTCCCAGGACATTACTGCTTCCATGTTTCATTCAATGATGTGTAAAATGCCTCAATTCTGTTTGCAGGGAAGCATCTTCCATGATATTGTTGGTGTGAAAAATGATGATTGAGTTTGATTTTTGTTTCATCTGACCAGAATATATTTTCTCAAAAGTGTTCTGATGTGTCTAAAAGCTTTTGGGCATGTAACTGTTTTTTATTTTAGCAAAAGAAGTATGTAAGCCATGTAGGTATGAAGATGTTCATTGATGAAGTATGATCATCTTCATTTATGCTAAAAATAATCGGAACCTAAAATTTGCTCAACTAAATGTTTGGCAGAAGATTTTCTCATTGAAAATTCTTATTTGTTAAATATGCCGATATGTACATGATGAACAATTATTATGCAATCTGTATGTTTTTATACTTAACTCAGAAGACTACAACTTGTTCTGTGTAATACTACAATTAGGTCATACATTTGAAATTATTATACCACATTCCTTTAAACAAGATAAAAACATCTTCATTATTAATGCTTGTCTATGTTTATTAGCTTTTTTTTTTATCTTTAGAGGTATAAGAAGTGCAACTTTAAAAAGACTATTTTACAACAATGGTATAATTCAGATAGAAATATGCATATTCTCATAATGACATGGTTTTATTAGAACAAACCATTCAAGTGATTAATAATGCCAAGCCAGATACAATCCGGATATTCACAAGGATTATACTGATTCTGTAGGACATACACTACATTTTTTCATTTGTTGTGATGTATTTTTGTGTTTAGTATTGCTGTAATCTGTGTTACTCTTCTGTGACTTTATGTTTCATAAAATAATAACTAGAGTAATGGATCAGAAGAATCCATTACAGTATATGTTATTGTTTGAGCCTGCTTGATGTTAACACGACTGTATTATTTCTTTCATCTAAGATGAATCATTTGTTTTTCTTACACTCCAAGATAATAAAAGCAGAAAAAGTAGGTATAATGGTATAAGTGAATAAGTAACATCTTTCTATTTTTCAATGCTTATAATATTTAACACTATTTAAATAAGGCAACGCTTTGTAAGAACCCTGTCCCATTTTGTTGCATCATGTAATCTGAGACGCTATCTTAAGACAAGCAAGTTTCAGTAAACACAGCATAAAATATTTAAAATGTTTTTTGCCCCCCAAATTTAGCATTATATAAAATAGTGCATATTGCAACTAGTTGGAGTAAACAAAAAGACTGTTGAAGTCTAGAACGTTGAAGTCACTCGCCAGACCAAGTCCAGCATTTTACTAAGCACAACTACTGTACTAGACATTTCAGCAAAGCACTGTACCTCAGCATATAATAGTCATAAATATAAGAAACCTATATGATTGTAGCTGCTATGGTCCTCTCTAATGGTGCAGGTTCATTTTAATAAAACTATATGTAACTTGTGTTATGTCATTTGTTTTCCAAAGATGTTGTACATTTTTGTTACATCACAAATATTGCAAGTGCAAAAGCGTTCAGGAAAGTTCAAACGTAGACTAAACATACATGATCTCAGACCTGTTAGTACTGAAGAAACTGTAAACTACAGACCAAAATCTTGGGTTGAAAGGACTTTTCAGGGTATTGTTTAAAGTTTTTTGACCCACTACCACATGAGGGACGGATTCAAACTGTGTCAAGTGTCAGACTGTGGAGCCTGTATCACCACCCACTTCTGCATATTTATGTACAATATGACACCATCATGTTATTGTCTGGTCTAACCAGATGATAGTGTTCTTTCGGGACAAGGAGGACAGGGTGCAAGACAAAAGAGCTGTTAGAAATGCTTAATAATTAGTGTGCTACAAGCACAGCAGGAGACCTTGCACAGCTGAGACAAAGCGTTTGAAAATATCTCAGCCAGGCTTTTTTGCAGTCAAGGACACAACAATTGAATACAACATACAGTACTACAGGGGTTGAAGCTTGATCCTCTTTTACACGGATTACAGTATATCCGAAACTCTTGGCATAGTGTTAGCGGCAACAAGAAGTTTTATAGTACTTTAGAGGCAGACTTATACTGTAGGTGCGAGAGCAGACACTTCTGTGGGACGTTGGTTTAAATTTCAAAACATGAGCAAAATGATTAAATCTGACCTTTGATGATTGTAGTACATCTGTGAGACTGTTTCTGCTTCACATAAACATGCTAAATGATTAATGAAGTCTTGCCCACTTAAACATAATCTCTTGACACAAGACTACATCATATTATATCAGTCTTGCCTGTTATCAGGCTCAAGCCAATACAGAATACCACCAGGAACGGAGCAATAGAGAATTGTGTATGTGTATATACAGTATACAGTATATGGTACAGTTGCCAGTATATATTGTCAACCCCCCCTCCCCACCTCCTCTCCTCTCTTGTCTTCCTTGCACCATTCTTTTCAAAGGTAAATTGCAGGTTCATTTGTTTTTTTTTTACTGTACATTTACATATAAGCACACTTCCAGAACATATTATGCTCGCAATCCAAAGTTTAACTGTACACACACACACACACACACACATAGTAACGGGTTTGACGCACAGGCAGCACCATAAACAGAGACATAAGGTGAAGTCTTTCGGAAAAGGGGTAATTTTATTAGAAATAATAATAAAGGAAAGGGTTAAAAGGAGGATGGAAGGGAAAAAATGAGAAAGAGATGTACGTGCAGGTCTGGAGGCAGTGCCCTACTGGCATGAGGGCACAGGTTGGCGAGTTGTGGCAGAAGGCGCTGAATAGCAGAGAGGGCCCGCGTGGGCACCGGCTCCTGCCAGCTTCCTCGAATGGCTTTTCTCGTTGATCAGCCAAACCGGCCCCTCCCAGCCGCGGAAGGTGGGTATCTCCTGGAGAACCCTCGTCTGGGCAGCTTTCCCGGCTGGGACCAGAGGCCTTGATGTGAGCCACACAGTGGGCTCTTCCTATTCAGCAACATGGTCACAAATCCGGCCCTGTTTCAGGGTGCAAGTGCCGCGGGAGCTCCAGCAGTCTGCTAATGGCTGTCCTCTGTTTGGTGATCAAAGAGCGCCTTTGAAGTCCCTTTGGTACATAGCATCACGTCTTTCGCATGCCACTACTCACATTTTAGCGTTCGCCGCGCGACTTTGCTCTGTAGATCTTAGAACAAGACCCCGAGCGACACTCCCCGCCTTGTTTTTATAGCGCGGGGAGTTCAAGTCCAAGATCCATAAATGAGAATTAATCCCCAGCCGTGCATATTTCTGCAGCCCTGCCCCTTTGCACACCTGCAGAAGGGGAGGCTGCCTACATAGCGAAGGGAGACATGATTTTTTAATTTATTTATACATTCTTCAGGAAAAGAAAAATATATTATTATACTATATTAGTTATATTAATATAATATTAATAATATTTTCAAAATAATATCATATATATAACGTATAGCAATAAATTTGGTTTTACTATATTTTTCTTTTCCTGATTAAAGTGTGTATAATTTTTTTGGCTGACTCTGTATACCTGTATATGTCATGTTCTATTTGTTCATTGTGTTTTTGTGTGAAAACAATATACTGTAAATCATCTGATCGTAGCGAGTCTCAGTATTAGGCAAATACAATATTTGCTACTACTACTACTTTTTTTCACTGTGCAATAATTTAATTAACAAAAATGAAGCCAAAAAACCCTTACTCATCCACAAGATTCAGGAGAGTAATTTGCAGCCAGGTGCTGCTAATTGTCAGCCCTTGATTAATTGATCATAAGCAGGTGTGCAGACTTATATAAAATGTGAATATTTTGCAGTTGGCTGGTCTGGAGCCTTCAGGTGTGTGTTAACACAATGCCAAGTGGTCTGGGGGTGTATTTGTCTAATACTGCTACATTACGTTGATTTTTATTAAGTTTAACACAACAACACAAAGAGGGGATACTAACTTTTGAACATGACTGAACTTTTGAGCATGACTGTATATACTGTCTACACTGATATGTTATATTGTCAGTGAGATTAAGGTCTGGCTCTGTGGCGGCTAATTCATATGTAAAAAATTATGTCTCATGCTTCTTAAACTACTCTTTCACAACCTGAGCTAAATGAATCCTGGCATTATCTTCTTGGAATATGCCAGTGCCATCAGAAAAGAAAAAATCCACTGATGGAAAAACCTGGTCATCCAGTTTATTCATTTTTCTATTCTTTTTTTTTTGGCACATAACATTGCTAAACCTAGACATCCTAGCAGCCCCACATCATAACACTGCCCCACAGGCTTGTAAGGTAGGCACCAGACAGGTGATGTGATGGGTACATCACTTCATCCGCCTCTCTTCTTACCCTGATGTGCCCATTGCACTGGCACAGGGTAACTCTTGACTCATCAGACTACATGACCTTTTCCGAATGCTCCACAGAACATTCTTTATGCTCCCTAGAAAACGTAATATTTTTTTCAATAACCTCAATGATAAGTGCTTTTCTTAACGCTATACAGTTGTTTAGTCGTAATCCCTTGAGTTATCTTCACATTGAGTGTGTGTGTATATGTCCTCCTACTTTCGCTGTTAAACATAGCTGTTCGTTCTACTGTTGTTTTACAATTCATTCATTCACCTTTCTGAAAAAGAGTAACATGCCATAACCACTTTGCCATGATCAACAGCATATGTCTTTTGACATGGTTGTTTAAGAAATGAGAAGCTAATCACTGCAGTTAGTGTTAAATAACTTGTTGCCAGATTAAACAGATTAATCACTGCAGTAATTATCCAATGGAAGCCTCTTATCTATTTGCTTAGTTAAATCCATTTGGCGACTTTTTTTTCGGCCAGGCAGTATACATACATAGACAGTATATGCACTTAACTCACCAGTGTGGATATCTCCTGCTAAAGGAGGTGAGTCATTATGTAAAAAGCTAGCTCAAAGGCAGGGGCGTCTCAATGCTCATCAGCTGAGTTTCAGGGTCTTTAATTAATCACCCTTCTGGCCACCCACAACCCTGCTCGACCCACAGACGCATTATACAAAAAGGCAAAAATAGTGCGCAATTTAAAAACTGTGTTTAGGTCTGATTACAGTTTTGTTTTTTCTCATCATTTCGATCAATATTTCTACATGCTCACAATCATGCCTATCGTACAAATATAATAGGTTCCAAAAGGTTTTACATATTTTAATATGAAATGAGATGAGATGAGATAAACTTTATTAAATTTCCCTGAAGGGGATTGCCACAGCAGCTAAATATATTAAACTAAGTCATACACCAAAAAATAACATTAAAATACTAAAATACAACATTAAAAAATAAAAAAATTGCTGTAAAATACATAACATAAATCCAAGAAAAATTCTAACTCTGAACCAACAGAAGTAACTTTAACTTGTAACTTTTTAACAGAAGTGAAGTTCAGTTCAGTGACCACAGTCTGAAATGTGTGTGAATCATAGCGCCTTTACTAGGTAGGAACGATGTCATTTCCTTAAACAGCGGAGATGAATGAGTCTTTTGCTGAAACTACACTTGCGCTTGTCAATTGTTTTATCTAGTGGGTGAGAGGCATTATCCATGATTGCCAGCATGTCCCTAACTACCTCCATCAATTTAAGAAGTTTATACCCCACAACAGACTTAGCCTACTTAATGCGCTTGTTCAGTTTGTTGGCATCTTTTGATCCTTTAACGCCTGCGCCCCAAAACACAGAGCTACAAAAACCCCAACCTGTTGCACACATTGGTAGAACGTTACTGCATTGTTGCATATACCACAGTTTTATTCTGCTCAGAGAATATTTTAGTATGCAAATTCTAAAGCATTTTGTCTTCCTCAAAATGAGTCTTTCCATTACCAGAACACTCTTCAAACAAGGCAACGTTGTGTAAGAATCCTGGCCCATTTTGTCACTTCATTTAATCTCCACATTTGTCTTCTGACATGCAGGTCCCAGGGAAAATAGCATAAAATATTCAAGAATATTTAATAAAGTATTATATTAAATAGCTGAAATAAAAAAAAAAACATGCAAAAATATGATAAAACAAACAAAGCTGACAAAAAAAAAAAGCTAAACTCAAGCTGAGTCTGTTTCATTAAGCAGAATTCATCTTAGCAATGTACAGGCCTCAGTCTTTTTAAATCGCATAAGTATAAGGAGCCTTAAAACAATATTTCACACACACAAACACACTCAGACGTGTATGTGTATATACTCTGTATACTGTACACACACATCAGCCATAACATTAATGCCACATAACATTATCCCATTTACATTAGTTATCAATACACCAGCAAACTGGCAAGTGCAGCGCAGCCGACCTCACACGGGCCCTGCCGATCCGAGGCCAAGAGCCCAACCCTGCCGATCCAGCCTCCAAATTCCCCAGATCCTAATGCACAGAGCATGGGATGTGCCAGACAAACAAGTGCTTTATTGTCTCATGGTCAGTGTTATTGCTTATTTAGCCGAGCAGTTCGAAAATTATAAATCTCCATCACACTGTGCTAACATAGTCCTTCAAGGTATGCACCGTCAAAACTTTTTTTAGGAAATAGTTTGGATTTTTTTCAATTAATTTTCTGGTTAGTTTAAAAAATACACATACACACACAAATTAATAAGACTAAAGAGTTTGTTAAGAAAACACCTAAACAAACAGCATTATGAAAACCATTGAGTTCTTAAAGCAAATCTGAAACTTGCTTTCAGTTCTACAAATGTATCAAAAGAGTTTGGTTTTATATATATATATATATATATATATATATATATATATATATATAAATATATATTCCAAAACTCTGAACATCCAGCTGAGTACCACTAGCTACCAAGAGGCCAAGAGAAAAAGCTATTCACAAGACAACCTTAGTGCAGACACTTCTGGCCAGAAGTGGGAAGAGGGAAGAAGTGAAAAAAAAACAAAGTTTCCAAAAGATATGTTGGAGCAAATATGTGGAATAGGTTTCCCAGGTCTGATGAGACCATCATTGAACATTCTGACCTTGGCACAAAGTACTATGTTTGGTAGAAACCCAAGACTGCTCATCATATGAAAACACTATACACGAAATGACGGATTTGTGCTTATACTGTGTATGTCTAAATCCCATGGGAGCCATGGAAGAGCACAAGTTATGTGTTCACAGCTTCTGCACTGACCGTGTTCAAGAAGCAAGCTCTGATCCTAAAATTAAAGCCAATGGCAGTTCTCCAAAATAAAACCTACAACCAGTTCTCATTCAGAAGCTGAGATTCCGGGAGTCTGTATTAATGCCTAGGAGACATTTCAAGTCTAACAATGAACAGACAGTTCATTTGGCATTGGAATTCGAACCACACTGTCCAATTTTGGTTTCGGCATTGGCCAGAAATAAATCTCATTTATCCTCTACCAGCGTGCTTGCTCTCCACAAGGGAGACAGCAGCATCACTATCATCTGTGGTGGGATGGATCAGACTAACCTCTCCCTATTTTATCCAGTTGCATTCTAAACAGTCTGATTCTAGACTTAAGAGTGCACACGTACCACATGTTAATGCTATCGAATGTCATTCATGCTGTGCAGCGGTTCATAAAAACAGACCTTTATAAGCTTTCATTGCTCTTAAGCACTGATGCTTTTTGAGGTTTTCCCTTTCCAGTGACCAGCACTCAAAGTCCTGCATTTCAGCCTCCCTCTCTACCCATATGGGCGATCTCAAGATGCATGCAGACAGCCTTGTTGCCTTTCATGCCCAGAGGCATAAGGATAATGCTGTAGTTGGATGACTGGCTCCTGCGTGCCATCACCAAAGAGCATGCCATCTGGGACACATCCACTCTGTATATTTTACAGAGCTCAGTTTTAAAGTGAACTCAGAATAGAGTTCTCTATTATCGAAGCAGATCAGACAATTCACCAGCTGAGCAACAACACATTTGTTTTACTACGTATTAAATAATGGTATGATATAAAATAAAACACTGTATACTAATTGAATAAGGTGATTTTAGGGAATGGTTGCCGAAAGGACATCTGACGTGCTATTTAAGAGCGACTGATTTGTATCTATGACAATGTCTATGCTTAATGAACCGTGCCCTAGACCTGTAGTGCAGAGCCCAACATATTTACAGACAATTTATATAAAGCATTTCTGAATATCCACAGTAGGCCTGGCAGACAGCAGGGTCCTTGGACAGCTTCAAAGGGCGAACACACTCAAGCTGTGGTAAGACAGTGCAGATGGTTCAAGACAGAGCCAAACCCCCAAAACCTTGTGCTTCTTGATCAAAACTTGTTTTTCTTTGATGATTTGCTTTCTATTTTTATGACAAGCCTCTGTAAACGGGAATGATTTAAAATGTAAAAATTACTTCACCATCAGATGCAGCCAATATGAGACAATAAGACAATATAAATGTATCATCACATGCAAACATTATAACCTTAATCACATTCTCTACATTATAGACTACAATACACCTAATGGGTAAAGCTACAGAATGAAGATGAAGAATAAAAAGCCCTTTTCTAAACTAGCAAAAAGTAGCAAAACTAGCAAACAGCAACTAGCAAAAAGTTATGTTTTTAATGTCGTTATTTTTTTAAGTGCAGACACTTCATAAAGTCTGCATACTGCCATAAGAAATGAGCTGCAGGTTAGCCTTTGGGTAAATATCCTACCTTTCAGTTAACTCCATGCAAATGTGTGAGATCCCAAGATGTTCCAATGCCTTACAAGCCTTCTGCACAAAATGTCTTAATTGGTGTGCGCGTGTTTGTGTGGGTGTGTGTGTTTGTGTGTGTGCGTGCATGCACACTTTGGTGTATTAGCGCTCTTTATTTCTCTTCACGCCCAGCCGACTAGCCTGATCGTTCTGTTTCTGATGTTGTTTGTTGCCATGGTTACCGAGCCCTACATAAGCATAGCCAAACACTACAGTGTGTTTCTTTAAAGCCACCAGCCGCCAGTGTGCTTGTGTGTGTGTGGGAATAGATTTTTTTTTCTCATTATGAAGAACAAACGTCCTTATAAAAATATGGCCCTATTAACATACGGTTGGTAGAGTACAAAGTAGAAAAAGTGCAAAAAGCACAAAAATATCCCACAAGTACAAAATTACATATGAGCATGCATGTTTGTTGTGCATTAAGGTAGCACTGCGGAGCTCAAAGAAGTAGACACATCTCTAAAATTATCCAACTCATGCTCATCCCTCCCCATGCGCAACCAAAGTTTGAGTTATCTTGTTTTGCATGTCTCCTGGGTATTTGATGATTTGGGTATCTATGAATGAACTAGGAATCGCACTATTAATAGCTACAGCAAATGAGATGCCTTTATAGCTACAGATAAAGAACCGCAGAAGTGCAGTCACTTCTACTTCCATCCATCTGTCATTTATTGTTTCTTCATCATCTCATTTAAATAATAAATCTAATAATTCGAATTATTACACAAAAAGAAAACTAATTAAAAGCAATAACTACATTTGATATGGTTTAGAGTTCATAAAAGAGATGAGGGGGTGTGCTGCTCAATGAACTTGACTAGTTTCTTGGTGGGCATGCTCCCTTGTTCTAAAAAAAAAAAAAGAGGGGGAAGCAAACAAGGGAAAAAAGAAGAAAAATGCAGGAAAGATCGCTAAAAAGACAAGCACCCGCCTTATAATAACATGTTACCCAGGCAACAAAAGGGGTGGGAAAGCAAGAGTACGTCTGGATTCCAACAGAGTAAAGGCTGCTTTTTTTATTCCCAGAAGCTCTCACGCGAATTAGCAAAGATTTAACTTCCACTGTGTACAAGTGAACAAAATAAATAACAAAACAAAAACGGGGTTTATTCAATATACAGCATCTGATACTCTGCAGCAAACTGTTTTTTTTTTCCTATAGATTCCTATATATAATGAAATCATTGTCGATTAAAGATAGAAGATGGACATCACTTGGATGTACTGTATATTTTTTGACATGTGTGTTCACTAAAGGTTAAAGCTAAAAATAATCTGATCAGCTTTAATGTAATCAGTGATATTATTATTTCATAATAAATAATAAGCTTTGTCCTAAATTTACTCCAGAGCGTTAAAATTCACATATACAACTTCTGCGCTGTTATTTCAGGTGTTTGTTTACCAGTGTTAGGGGACGTCACTTTTTAAAGTAGCTAATTACATTACAAAATTACAGTCTGTAAAAAGTAATCAATTACATTACAGAGTCACATTCTGATAAAAGTAACTAGTTAGAGTACTTTTCCATTGCAGAAAATAAAAAATCCTTTGTCATTCATCATGCATGACAATTATGGATTACATAAATTCTTTGAATAACGGGTTACATTTTTGAAAATATAACTAAATAACTAAGTACTTAAATGGCGGACCTAACACCTTAGATTACTCGTTACATCAAAAAAGTAATCCAAGTACTATTACGTGTTACTTTGTAATTTTGTAACACGTTACACCCAACACTGTTGTTTACATTGCGCAAGGTAATAAAGTAGATTAATAAAGTGCCCCATTATGCCATTTTAAAGATTGCTAATATTGCTTTATGAGTCTGTTAAAACAGGTTTACATGTATGCAAGGTCAAAAAACACTTTTCTCATAGAAAACATGGCCTCAATTTTACCCTTTACCCAGAGTCTGATGATGAAACGGTTGAAGCGGCACTTCGACAAGAAACTGTTTCGCAAACACGACTGGAGCAGGACGTTTCTTAGTGGTAAGTGTCATATGTTAGCAAGAGTGTGGTAACCCAAGAGTGTGTGCAAGTTGTTCGCGATGTAGAACGTGTGCGGACATTATGCATATATGTTACTTAGTGACGTGGATCCGCAACAGAAAAAGATTTGAATTGCTAACGACTCGTTTAGGCGAACGTGAGCCGACTCTTTTTTTTAATAGACAAAAACTATCGTGCACTGTCGGCGTCACAGACACATGTTCACATACAGCTACAGGACACATTGCATGAACGATCATATTTGAAAACGCATAATGGGAGCACTTTAAATCTGGCACATAAGTGCTCATAACATCAACCTTTACTCAATATTTTGGTTTCATTTATGGAGCAGGTTAAACTTTAGCCAGAGAGATAAGTAATGCAAAGGTTTTATTACATTCTGTGAAGTGGTCGATTTAAGACTTGCCCACAGTTTGGCACATGTGCAGTGCGCTTTCAAAACTTGTGGTTTATACCGTAATCTGGCACATAACTGCTTCTAACTTTCTTTATACTCAACATTTTGATTTCATTCATTGTGCAGGTCTATGTCAGGCAAATACCAAATGACTGGCAACGTTTCATTAAATTCTGTCCATACAGTTTTGCATAGTGCTGTGACAAAATCTGGCTGGACGAACATAGATACAGAAATTTTTACAGAGATTTTTCCAATGTATGCAACAGATATCATTAAAAAAGCGAGTTCTTACCAATGTACAAACGAAAAGTTTATTTTATTTATATAGATTTATAATTCTATTTTTGGATTTCTTTATGTAAATGACACAATTCATTGATTTTATTGAGGTTTATGTTGAGTAGGGCAGGCAGATTCCACAGTGGGAAACTATTAGCTATAAGTGTCCCAAGCTGCACACATCCAAACAGTCATTTATCCCTCTTTAAATATCCTCCCTGTATATAATTTATACACTGTAACCCATGAAGAAATAAAAATATCCTTATTCCGTGCGAGGATCTGATCTTGCTTTTACTGTTCTTCTACTTCTGATTATGATCTCATAATAAGCTAACTTTATTCTAATAACATAATAATCTAACTTTTTATTATTTCGGTAATAAATAGTTGTTTATTATGTCAAATGCCAAATAAATGTGTAATAAACATTACACATAACAGCTTAGTGCTAATAAGGACCTACTTCTTTAAATTATACTGAGATTTGTAAATGTTTGGAGAAAAATGTTTAGACGTTTAGTATGTGAATCTTACTTCTTACTATCTTCTTACTAATTTAATATATTCAACTAGAATTAAACCAATCAGACAAGACATTATTTTTTTGTGGTTGCACTTCAGCAAAGAGACATGATGAAAAGACCTGACCATGAAGTTTCCATACAGTCCTAAAAATATTGAAGAACCATTTATCTAGACACATCCCTGTCAGGCTCTCAATTATTCTATCATGTTGTCACTAATTCCACATCATGCACATAATCACATGCTCACCAAACAGCAACTAGACTGAACCAAGTTATTATGATCTATGTCTGGCCAGATTGCACCACGCTTTTATCAGGCACTTACTAACTCAATAACTACACTGTCAGTGCATCTGGTGGGTTGGTACAAATACCACGGCATGCAAGTGCTTTTCATCCCGAGGTGATGGTGTAATGAATTGGATCCAGTTTTTATACTAAATTATCTGGACATGACATAAATGCACTGATAACTTTCTACATGCTCACAATAAATGTGGTACGCAGCAGAAGAATATGCTCAACATGATCTTAATATGGCTTCAGTACAACGTGTCATGGACCTACCCTGGTCACAGCACAAGAGGTCCTTGTAAGAACTCCAATGGCGTGTCAACAATGCAGTGAAATAAAAATGACAACTTAGTCAGAATCCAATGCATCGCATTTGTGTCATGCTTGTCTTCATCAGGGATGTTCAAACACACTGAGCACAGCCATGAGCTGGAACAGCATCTCCATTGGGGGCACACTCATTTCCCTGCCAGATTGAGGGGTCAAGGCAGCATGCAGACAGGAGGCTCTGCCCTTGAATGTCTCTGGCAGGAGTTAATCAGGAAAGGTTCTTGTTGACCCTTTAGCCATTAAATGAGCCTAAATTTAAGAGTCTATGCAAAAAAGTTTTCACAATGATCGTTTTCTTTCCTAAAACTGTCAGTTACAATATTAGGGATATAAAGTAAGACAGCATGCCAATTTCATCAGAAACATCATTAATGAGAATATGCAAATCAATGTGAGCTAACTAGCGAGCTAGCTGATGTGCTATAAAGTAAGTATGGCTTCTTTGAGATAATCTTCTAATAGCAGAATCACATTGTGGCTGAAATGTCATTTACTCAAGATTAATTTCTTGTTTATAGAATTGTTGTGTAAAAGCAACACTACACCCACAATAATGTGGTTATGGTGAATATCAGCATGGTTATGATTACCTCTAAAATATAAAAAAAATATAAAAAACAAAAAAAAAAAAAAATATATATATATATATATATATATATATATATATAATCACAACTACCTGCATCATTGATGTTTAGTATAACCACACTCTTTTTAAGGTGTCACTGCTTAATTACTGTATAAACCTATTTAAAATCCCAGTGCCGAGACTATCAGAATCCACAGTTTGAAGTGAAAACTCAACAAATTACCAGATGTGTTACAACAGTCTATGGTCACTGATACACTTTAGATGCAGAACTTACATGCAAGTGCAAGGCTCTATAGGCATGGCTCTGAATATAAAAATAAATAGTTTGTATGTAGCCACTTCCTAAAAATGGTCTTTAAAAATCTGTAGCTGTAGCCTGAGTGAATGAGCATCAAGTGGTGGATATAACAGGGAATATAAAATGGAGATGTTAATGAGTATTTCACCCGCCTTCGCTGTTCATGCTGCTACAAAGTCAACATTTTCAACTCCATCTGGTGATGTGTCATGTCCTACAAGTCTACTGAAGCCAGACTAATGAGCATGGTCAGTGACTAGCCTGAGGTTGCAGCAATACTTCCGTACAACTTTGAGTGCTCGTGGAGTTTGATAGAGAGACAGAAGGCAGACTTTGGCCTTTTAAAAAACTTCATTATATTGTCTGAACCCTTATTTTCGCAATATTTATATAAAAAGACCATTTGAATTAGAAAAGTAAAATCTCTGGGAGTCAGAGGATTTGTGTGCAGGCTTCATCTTTAGAATAAAAAATGAAAATCATTAAATCGAAAACCTAGAATTAAAAATAATAATTTTTATTAATAATAATAACAAGGAAAAATATGGAACTTGTCTTTTTCCTGAAATATATTATAGTGTCTAAATTCTCAAAGATATACAGGTAAAGAAGATCTGATATCACAATGAATATTAATACTTAACAGACAACTTACAGAAAATGTATCTCACGAACCTGCAGATCTTGCTCATCATAAATTTAAGTAGATGTTTGTCGACTTGCCCAGCCTAAGACGAGAGTACAGCCACACTAGTTGCGCAATCAATTCACTGTATGGAGTTAAATTTAACGTAAGTATCAGAGACTAGAACAAACACACATAGACAATGTTTATGAATAAAGGATGATAGAGGATAGAAGTGCAATTGACTGGATTGTCAAGTGCCTTATGTTTTCCTGTTTTTATTCGCAAAAAAAATAAAAATGTACTGCTTGATTAGTTATTCAAAAGAGGCCACTGAACCAATTTAAAGTTTTCTACTGACTGTGTTTACAGCTGTGCCAGGTGCAACATCAATAATTACAACTACGAATAATGAATAAGCTTTGCAAAGAGTTTATTCTAGCTTTACCACGTTTCTTCGTTTCAGTCTAAAACGTCTAAAGTCTAAACCAGCACCCAGAGATTACAAAATAAAAACTTCACCAAAACGGTAATTGAAGTTCCTTGATGTGAATGTGTACGTCAGCTCCATACAAACTAAATACTAAACTTTAACACATTTCATCCTACAGTTAACTTGTTCAGTTCATTTGTTGGGAATTTATATACACAGACACAGTTTACAACAAAAGATGACCAGGTACTGTAAACCCACTACAATTACTTGTCTCTATGAACACTCTAATAACAAACCAAAGATTTTGCAACAGACACCAATCAAACATAACATTACAATGTGACATATTATGCCCAGTATTGTGTAGGTCCCACTTGTGCTGTGGTGTCAGTCACTAAGACATTGTCAGCAGATCCTTTGGGTGCTGAGGGTTGTGGGGTGAGGTCTCCGATCAGACTCAATCAGATAAGGTCTGGGAAGTTCAGAGGTCGGGTCAGAGGTCTTGAGCTGAGCGGGCTGTGGTGCACTGGGTATTTTGGTGACTTTCTAATTGGCCAACATTTAAAAAAGAAAATTGTTGAATTTTGGTGAGACAAATTTAGACCTTTTCTGTTAGATCAGACCAGACGGACTAGCAGACTAGTTATGTTATGGCTGATGGTGTATAATGGCTGCTAAAGTGCTGACACAGTCACTCCTATAGCTAAAGTTCCTTAATAACATTATTAACATTATCACAGAATCAAGGGAGATACATATAAACATGCATAATGGCGAAGCAGAAGGGAAGCAACCATTTTAAGGAGCATTTCTTGCTGACAGGACAATGATTAATAAGAAGCAAATGGCTCTTTTTCAGCTGCTCTATTCAACAGTAGGCACTTCTTGGCAATTTAGCAAAATGGTGAATCATCATACTGTTAATGACTGGAATTAAGTAAATGGCACTACCTCTGCCACAAACAAACTGTTTTGTAAGGGACATGATGTCACTAGAAACAAGCATAAAGCACAAACAAATCCATTTAATGTGTGTGTTAGAGAAGGGAGGATTAAAGGCTACAAACAATATCACACCATTCTGATCATCACAAGTAACAGAAATATCTCATTTATTATTAATTTATATATTATTATTATTATTATTACCATTGGCTTAAAATGTATATGCTTTAAATCAGGTGACAATTAAAAGGAAGAAGAGATATCAATTTTAATGGAAGTACCTTTAATTTACAAAAATAAACAATATTGCTTCCTAAATGTGACTTACTCGAACTAAATTTTAACATAGCTATCAGCGTGCCCCCAGGGTATATGTGTTAATCAGCACTGTTATAGAACCTAAACACACATGACACCTCCTAAAATTCTTAAATAGCGTTTAGTTGTGCTCTTGTGCACAACTACTTAAGTGTTTGCATAATTAATACTGTTTGCACTGTTGTCACTTTGCCACATATAAAATGGCACATCATGACTGAACAGCAATTAATTAATTTTTTTAAAAATATGCTTAATGAATGGTTATGACTATAAACCCTGTTCCCTGAGGGAGAGGAACGAGGTACTGTATGACACATAACGTATGGCATATCACGCCCTTTTGTGTCCTGGCTGAAGCCACCTATATTCACACCGTAAAGGCAGTCAAAGGCAGTAGTGACGTAGGTGTAGCCCCACCTATACCTATAAGTCCATGGTTCTCAAAGTGTGGGGAATACAGACATGACAGGTGGGGCGCAATGAACGGGAGGAAACTAGTGGAAAATAATAGGAAAGTATCTATTCTAATTTATGCTTTTCTTTATTGACAATAAAGATCGGACACTCGAAACAACTAAACAATCACACGCAAAGAAATGGATCAATAATACAAGTAAATTAAAATAACATCAGAGAATCCTTCAGGAGAAGATCAATATCGTTCTACGCTTTTTGTTGGTGTGCAGCATTTTGCGATGATCATATTTTGCGGTGTTTATGCTTTTAAACATGTATAATTTAAGGCGGATGTAGCTTAAAGACAATTTAGAGAGGAAATATATGTGGGTATCTTATTTGCGGGTTTATTTACGCAGCTATTGAATTCGGAGATGCGAATATAAAACTAACTTTACCGCGGACACAAACCGGTGTTATGCGCTAAAATGTCCCCCTGCCACGGATTGCCCCCCTACATAATCTCTATCAAATATTACATTAGGACATACATTCAAAGGTTTATTACTATCAAATATATTATTACTATTATAATTAACCCTAGGCATGTGACAGCCGTCGAGACGATTAATACAAATCCCCAAAAATGATTATTTTATGGCACATTTATTTTGCAGCATAACACCGGGTCAGTAGCGTACTGTATGTAGTGAGCATAACAACGTCAATGTATACATTTGTTACATGGATTTTTTACAAAAAACAGGTGATTCAGCATCATCAGCCCAATCAACCAAAAAGCCAGCCAAAAGGAAAACATGATGAAGCCTGTGTTGCGCTCATGGTGGGGATGGTGGGAGCAGAGGAGAGACCCGTGTGTGTTTTGTGTTTTAAACCGCTGGCAGCAGACAGCATGAGACCCAACAAAGTAGAAAGACACTTAGAGACAACACACCCAGTCACATTAATAAGCCACTTGACTTCTTTAAAAGAAAGCTCTAGATAAGTGACGTAGTGGGCATGTTGTAACAATTGCACGTGTATTTTATTTGTTTTGAACTTGGTGTTATTTGATTTTATTGGTTTAGAAATTGATATTTTAATAAATAGTAAACTTGGCCATTTTTGTTATCATTTTGTTGACAAGTGGGGAATGACAGAAAATGTTTGAGAACCACTGCTATAAGCCACCGTCAACCCCGGTTGACTCTCAGTTGGACAGCCGCTCTTCGCCAAGCTAAGCTGAGAGGCGGGGCAACAATGTGTTGTACCTCGTTCCTCTCCCTTAGGGAACAGAGGTTATAGTCATAACCATTCACTCCCTTTCAGTCGATTCACTCAGTACAACACATAACGTATGGGACATATATTCATGCCCCGCCGAGCATCTACCAAAGTTAGGAACAAGAACCTTGATAGCTATGCTACTACCTAATGGACCCCGCAGGTAGACGGTAGAACCGGACAAGACCAACTGGGTGCTGCTCAAATATCACCTATGGACATGCCCTTAAACAGCGCCCAAGATGTAGCCATAGCTCTCGTTGAATATGACTTCACACCCTGAGGCAATGGGACACCTTTGCTGCTACAAGCTAATGAAATAGCTTCCACAATCCAATGGGAAAGCCGTTGTTTAGACATTAGCCTTACCCTTTACTGGGCTGGCAAAGCAGACAAACAATTGATCACATAAGCGCATATTCATTGTACGGTCCATGTAGACCTGTAGTGCACATACCGGGCACAAATGATGCAATTTCACCTGCTCCCCAGAAGCAAAAGGAGGGGAGCAGAAGCTATGAAGGTCGAAGACCATAGAGCTATAATTAGTGGAGACAACCTTAGGTACATAGGCTGCGTTCGGACTTTAAACTATTAGCAGCAAACTGCGTACAAGATGGATGCACGGACAAAGCGTGGAGATCACCCACATGTTTAGCAGACGCTAAAGCAAGAAGAAGTGCCGTCTTATATAAAAGAATTTTCATATCTATAGACTCAATTGGCTCAAAAGGAGGACCACTGAGGGCCTTAAGCACTGGTTCCCAGACGTCGTACACTCCATCAAAATCAATATGAAATGCTGATATAGCCACCAAGTATACTTTAATAGTAGAGAAGGAAAGGCCTTTTTCTAACAGTTCTTGAAGAAAAGACAAAACCTCCACCATGGAGCACTGAAATGGAAAACCATTACGTTCTTGACACCATTGCTCAAAACCTCGCCACTTGTAATATAAACCTTTAGTAGACGAGGCCCGAGCACTTTGAATTGTCTCAATCACATTCAAAGGAAGTCCTTTAGCTATCCGATTGGACCTTCCAACAGGTAAGCATGCAAGTTCAACAGTTCGGGACGTGGGTGAACTACCTCCCCCCTGCCTGAGACAGAAGGTCCCTGAGGAGAGAAGGTTTCCATGGTTCTGCTGCTAGCAGGCTGACTATCTCTGCATACCACGACTTCACCGGCCAACGAGAGGCCACCAGAATTAGGGACAGACCCTGCTGGCGCACCCTCTCTGTAACAGGCAGAATCAGTTCTACTGGAGGAAAAGCATACAATAGAGCTAGGGGCCATCAATGTGCCAGCGCATCGGTCCCCAGAGGGGCATTGCGATCTGTTATGAAAAAGGATAGTGAGCAGTGAGCATTTTCTTTGGATGCAAAGAGATCCACTACTGCCCTGCTGAAGCACTCCCAGATCTGAGCAACCACCCATGGATGTAACCCCCCCCCTTGGGGGAAGGTCTGCCCACAGATTCAGGTACCCTGGAATGTAAGTGGCCCTCAGTGCCAGAAGAGGAACACTGGACCATAGCAATAGGAAATAAGTTTCAGCAGGGGGAGTGAGCGAGTCCCCGCTTGTCTGTTTATAAATGACACCACTGTCGTGTTGTCTGTCCTGTTGCATCAGTTGAGACCACTTTGCGAAATGACACCCTGCCTATCGGAGAGCCCTGGCGTAACAGCCTGGCTTCCCCCCAGGGCAGAGGAGCTGACATGCATTACGGAGTCACTGTCAGCCTCCTGTTGAGGTAGCGCGCCGCACATAGGCGGTAAGAGCGCACCCAGCGCTAAAATGCACGCATGTTCAATAGATATAGATGCCATCATTCCCATTAATTGTGAACACTCGCAAACAAAGTTGCGTTGCAACTGAAACAGAGCACGGCAACGCTGAAACGCAACTATTCTGTGCTCGGCTGGTAACGGAGCATATCTCCAGACCCAGGAATGAAAACTGTTGACTCGGAGTCAGCGGGCTTTTTTGCATGTTTACTGAGAACCCTAAAGTCTGAATGTGAGACAGAACTAGCGCTGTCTGTTTCTCCGCCTGCACGCTTAATCTCGCTATTAGCGGCAAGTCATGTAAATAGGCCAGAATGCAAAGCCCACTCTCCTGAAGAGAAGACAGCGCCACCTCGACACACTTCGTGATTGTTTGGGGAGCTAGCGACAGGCCGAAGGGCAGCACTATGTACTCGTAGGCCACGCCCTCAAATGTAAACCTCAGAAATGTCTGTGGCGCAGAAAGATCGCTGAAAGTAAGCATCCGTGAGATCGATTGTAGTAACCCAATTCCCTGGGCCTATTGCAGTTACGTTCTTAAAAATGTGTTTAATGTTCCCCCTTTTTTCGGAACGTCAAACTACAACCTGTCTTTGTGTTATTGTCTCTATTGCTGCTGGATATATGGAATTTCCTTCAGGGTCAATTAAGTATCTATCTATCTATCTATCTATCTATCTATCTATCTATCTATCTATCTATCTATCTATCTATCCACGACTAGCATTTACTGCCCACTAGCTAGCTTTCACCCATCTCTAACTAGCATTCAATTGTCTCTGACTAGCATTTAACCACCAACAACGTTGACCCACTTCTGACTAGTGTTAACGCAACTTCTAGGTATTACTAGAACAGCCAAGAACAAGTTTGATTATATCACATTCTTTTGCCAGATCAAAAACAATATCACAGTGTATACTTAATTAGCATTTACAGTTTCTCAACTGTCTACTGTGACCAATCACTTCATCTCCTGTGTCACCCAGCTGATCAGTTAAAGTTTGACAATGTGGAAAAGGCAAGCCTCCTCCTTCCGATGCTGACACGAGATCTCAAACACAAAGTGAAAAAAAAACTTTAAACTGTTTGGTGAATATTTTTTTCTATTATAGGCCTTGCCATGTAATGATGTAATTTATAGATTTTATAATATGCAACTTTTTTCTTATTGAAATATACAAGGAGTTGAATAGTGGCTGATATTCATTCAAATCAATACGGTCTTTCATGTTTTATATTCTTAATAGACTTACTGGACTTCAGCTATGTTTATTCCTTCTTTTTATTATTATCCTTATTCTGTTGTTTTACTATTTAATTGTTGTTAAATATTAGCTTTAATTAACATTTTCTTCCAAGAAAGATTCCTAATTTATTTCCAGTATGTCGACCCTTGCTTAAAGGTGAAACCTTTTTTTTAAACTACAGCCTTGGTAATGCTGAAATACCATTTAGATGATGGTCTGTCTGTTTTACTCCTTTACTAAATGTGCTAAATGTCAGTGTTCATGTATAGGAGCTGCTGCTGAGACACACCCCATGAGCAGAGATAAGCAACTGGAGCAACCAAGTTGCAGTAGGTCATCTTCTTATTGGAGGTCACAATAGTGGGAACATCTGGTTTGCTTGTTTAAACCCTGGCCATGTAAAAATGAAGACCAAACTGATCTTAAAATCTAAAAAATCACTAAAAATTTAATTTTTCTTAATAGCTTCCCTTAAAAAAAAAAAAAAACAAAAAAAAAAACAGTCAATACAAACCCTTTATTAGAACATGGTTGCCAACCCAGCAGTGACATGTGACCCTGGATATTGGTCGAGCAGGATGATGTCAAAACAAAAAATGTAATCAATAGGCCATCAGACTTGATTTATGCTATAGCTTACTATGTGGTGAATTTTTATAATAATGTTGAGAGTTGACAGCATCCAGTCATACAGCAAACAGTCTAGCAGCTCATTTTGAGTAGATTTTTTTCATCTGTGTTGGAGAGTTTTTTCCTGCTGTGTGAGGCAGAGGATCTGTAAAACATTTACAGTATTTCTCAGCCTAGTGTATCAATAATAAGGGCTGCCTGGTTTCTGGAGAATTTTGAGCCTAACTACATCTCAAAAAAAACATACATACCCCCCCCCCCCTCCAAAAAAAAGCAGGCATGTGGAAATATGATGGGTATTTCTGATTTATGGATATTATCCCCCATAATAAGTTTTAATAGACATTTCTGTGCACAGGACAGACACACTGTGTGCCACACCTGGTCACACAAACGCTCACTGTGTCTTTGCAGAAATTTAGCACAAGACGATCAATACAATGTGAAACTGCACATGCAAATTGCAATAATGAGCCAATAGTCACCATACCCTGCCAAAACCTTTTTTTTTTTCCTCTTTTTTATTGTCTCTTTTTTTGGCAGACTACATATAATTTATCGTTTCAGATTCATTTTTATTTACCCACTGTAGCGCTATGCAGCAAAATTCTGTGTTAACACTCAGAGTGTTAAAATAACACCCTTCAGTGTTTATATAGGTCCATTTGACTCAGACGGACTCTGAAAGTGTTAAACCAACAAAAGAAAATGTTACGTTTTATCATGTCACCATAATAGATTTTATATCTCCCACCAATCATTCTGCAAAAAAACATCCAACAGATTTAAAGTTAGGCTAAATCCCAAATGGCGTACTGTTAATTGTGTTTGCCTCCACAGACTATAAAATAATGCTACGGTATTTGTATTTCTTACCTAGTACCCCACAGGCACAGTGTAGAATAATATTTTGGATTCAGTTACAGAAATGCTTAACTCCGGATGTTTATGTTAATTAAAAATAACGTCTAATGAAATTGCATTCAAATTTTTGTTCGTGTTTTTACTTAAGGTTTCAGCAATGAGACGTGAAGTTATTAAAACCACCTAGCTGTCAGAAGCTCAGTACTGTATTGATTGTTGGAGAGTTGTGGCGACCATACACATTTTAAAAAACTTAAAATGTGATATATTTGATCCTCATTCAATATCTTTTTCGATAATTTCAGTTAGATTAAACAAAATGAGTTTGCAATTTTGAGGAAACACAGTTTGACTCTCGACAGGAAGCAACAAATAACATGCATTTAGTTCAGATCAATTTAAAGATAATTAAGTCCCAAATTGATATTTGTATAAAACAATATACATCATAAACTAAATTGAAAAGGAAATAATAGGAAATAAAGCACTATATAGGCTTATGCTTATATATTATGGCATTGCAATCTGTTCATGATTCTACTGTTTAGTTTAACACCATGTCACATTATTCTGTTCTTTGTTTCTTATATTTAGTGTTGCGAAATAACTCCAAAATATGTTGCTTAATTTTGTAATATTACAGTTTTAGCATGGTGCTTTAACCATTAGAACCATAGCACAGTGGTGCAGCAGGTAGTCTTACTGCCTCACAGAAGAAGGGTCCCTCGTTCTATCCTGTGCTTGGATCATTGTCTGTATGGGTTTCCTTTCACCGCCCAAGAACATCTATCTGTACATTATCTAAATCTCATCCTACAGTTCCTCCTGTGTAGGTCCCTGGGGGACCTGGAGCCTATCCCAGGGAACTTATGGCAGATTGTACCCTAGACTCACATACACGATTATACACTATGGACAATTTGGAAACGCCTCCACCGCATGTCTTTGTGTCCAGGGATAACCTACCAAGCATGGGGAGAACATCAAACGTTATTCACACGGCCCAGAGAAGATATACATCAGCCCTGACCCGGTTAAACGAATGAATGAAAGAATGTTGTCATTAATTTTTTTATCAGGTTTTACAGGGTTTAAACATAATGTCTAAGTGGATGTGTAATAATCTATTAGAAATACCAAATGGGGTAGAAAATAACAAAATTAAGCGGAATGCAAAAAGGTTGTGGACAACAACATTTCAAGCATGACTACATTTTAATACTGTCACTATGGTTACAGCCAATATTCAAGGCCATCACAAGGACGGAACCATCTCTGGGTGCCTGGTAACATCAACCAAGTCAAGGCCTTTTGTGCACAAGTTCTTTACCTGGTATGTTTTTTTAAGAGGCATTTGGTTCACATGTTCAGTTTATCTGTGCATGAAATTAATGTTCATTTCACTCCTGTTATAATTCAACATTACAAAACAATTTTACCTATCTACCTCATTAGTAAATAAGCCTGTCAATCTTAACTTGTAATAAAAAATATACCATACTGTATGTGTCTAGCTGCTCCAGCTACCTGGCTCACTTACAAACTACTGTACTGTAGTGTACAAACATTATCTTTTAGTTTCAGTCGAGCCGACAGTTGAAATGATGCTGCTTTTAGGCTGCTTCAATTTTTCTATAAGGAGAAAAATATATTTGAATTATTTAAAAATATGTAAAAATAAATGAACCACACATGATCAAACTATATTTAGGTAGATTTGGGAGCTTTGTCCAAGAGTTTGTCAAAGCCTTTAGACTACACAGTCCCTTCCTCCCTCCAAAAAAGAAGAAGAAGAATCATAAGGATTAATGATAATCATTCCTTTATTTATTTTCTACTGTATACTGCTTTTCCTGTAAAGGATTACAGGAAGCATGGAGACTATCCTGAAGACCCAGACACGGTGCCAATCTATTGCATGGGACACACACCACACTCTCATTCACACACTATGGGCAATTTGGGAACACCAACTAGCTTAATCTGCATGTCTTTGGACTGTGAGAGGAGACCAGAATACCCAGAGGAAGGCCACCAAGCACAGAGACCCAAGGAATCGAAACCTCCACCCTGGAGATGCACGGCCACAGAGCTAACCACTATGCCACCATATTTATGATGTATCTTAATTTTCATGAGCAAATTCTCTTTGGCTCTTGTGCTCATTTTGTTGTGGAATGACTGCAAAAACAACATGTTGTCCCATAGAGTAAGTGAGAGCTGCTATAACCGAAAATATTAAATCCATATTACTGTAAGTCAATTATCAAATCATGCTTAGTTTTGTAATATAAAATTTTTAACATTGTGCTTACTGTCTTACTGTCTCACAGCAGCAGGGTCTCTCGTTCCACCTGTGCTTGGGTTATTGTCTGTATGGGTCATGGGTTCTATTCCTGCCAAATCTGCATGTCTTTGGACTGTGAGTACCCAGAGGAGCCCCATCCAGCATGAGGAGAACATGCAAGCTCCACAAACAGAGAACCGAGGAAGGAATCCAACCCTCGACCCTGGAGCCCTGCTAACCTTTCCGCCTGCGTGCCACTGGATAAATGATAACTCTCAGTTTTTAAAAGCAAATTGTCTTTTGGCTCTTGTAGTAATATATATTATTAGGCAATTTTTTTTATTATTATTAAATTAGGATCACAGTAAAAAAGTAACATTACACATTTAAAAAAAAACATTTACTTGTCTTTGTAATGTATATTTGTTTTGATTTTTTTTTTTAAAGCTGTTTCATTGAAAAAAAAAAAATGGTTTGTTTTGTTTTGGAAAAGTTCTACAAATTATATATAAAAACCAAAGGTAAAAAGCTGATTAATTCAGCTTTAGTTCTAAAATAAAAATGCATGTCTTCTTTTTCTAAAAGGGAAATTGCAGAGAACTCAGTTCCATTGTATAATAATAGGGCTATAATAATAATGTGTGTATGAATATAATATATCACTTATTAAAGGTTACGTGCTTTTTGCTGAAGTGCCTTTGGGCTAAATCAGGTAATGCTCCAGCTCAGGAAAGTCAAAAATGATTTTGGGCTCATGCAGCTATTACATATTGATATTATACATATTGTATTTAATTTAATTTAATTTAATTTAATTTAATGCGTTTAACCAATGCATAAACATTATTAACATTCTTTATTTGGCTGTTACAAATTTAACTTGAGTGGAAATAAGTGGGTCATGAATATTTCTTTTATTTTTTTTCTTGCTTAATTTTTTTCAGTAGAAGACATTTTTAACAACCCCAGCCCAACTCATTGCCTGTGAGTCTATAAGTCTATGATTTCTCTTATTTCTTATAGCATTCGACTGCGTTTATGATCAACCGCACTGTATATCAACCTCAGAAAATGTCAGGACGGAAAAGAAGTTTAATTCTCCGACTAATAGAACCCTTAGACACCCCGACAGTGAATAACTTCATTAAAATAACTAATTTGTGAAAATACTCGTAGTATAAAGCAGCCTGGAGGCTGTGTGCTAAGGTGCGTCACTGGTACACAGGCTGCGCGCGCGGACATTTAACTCCGTTACCACAGGATTAAGAAAGCAAACGCTCGTGCACGCGGAGAGAGAGATGAGATTATACATCACTTACCGAGTTATCTGTAAACCCGTATGTGCTGTGCTGCTCTCTTCTCTACGACGAGCTCTTCTGTTTCTTACAGTCGGCTTAATGAAGGGAAATGTATAAAATATTCCGAACTAACTTCGAGTTCAACATCCACTGAGGGCTGTGCGCAGGAGCAAGTCTCTCTCTCTCTCTCTCTCTCACACACACACACACACTCTCTCTCCTTGCGCGCGCGCGCCTGTGTGTGTGTGTGTGTGTGTCCGGTGCCTGGAATGATGTCTTCCTAATTCTCAATTAAGTTTAATTTATCATTATAATTATACACCACAGGTATTTGTATAAATTCTGTTATAAAATAGTAAAATCACATACAAAATGTTTTTTTTTCAATTATAATGAAATAATTAAATGACATTAGCAGAAAAGTGTCATTTAGTGCTTTTACTACTGTTATCTATCCAAAATGACCATGTGACTTTCAGTGAAGAGAGTTCACCATTCATCTGAGAGAATCCATCAGCAACGAATGGAAACATCTTCAAGCTAGTGTTGTAACGATACACTCCGATACGATTCAGTTGTTGTTACAATTTCATCTCAAAATATCACTCACTCACTCACACACTTACTGTCTACACCGCTTTATCCTGTGTACAGGGTCATGGGGGGGTCTGAAGACCCAGGAGACTTAGGGAACGAGGCGGGGGACGTTCAGCCAATCCATCACAGGGCACACACATATATACATTCACACACTCATTTACACACTCCTTTTGGGAATGGCGATTAGCCTAATCTGCATGTTTTTTGACCGTGGGAGGAAACCGGAGTACCCGGATGAAACCAACCAAGCACAGGGAGAACATGCAAACTCTGAAGCGGAACTCAAACCCGGACCCTTGAGGTGCAAGGCGACAGTGCTAACCACCATGTCACAATGCCACCCATCTTAAAATATTTAAAACAAAATGAAACTTTTTTTTTTTTCATTAAAAAAAAATATGCATATTGTCCAACTAAACCTCAATGAAAGGATAAACTGCTTTAAATAGCTATTTAATATTGTAAGCAAAAATGCAGTATAGGTTCACAACATTGTTTAAAAATCTGTATACATTCTCCAAAAATGACCAGAATAAAACAATTAATTCAAGCATAAACTGTGTAACAGCATTTAATTTTAGAATAAAAAGCTTCATAGTCAGCTTAAATTAATCTGGGTCCCACAGTCTTTTCCCTACCCATTGTAGATTTTTGCCGGGCTGATGTTGTTTAAACCCATAAGTCATATCCTAATCTGAGTTTTAAGGATTACTTTTGTAAACAATAAAGCAGTACAGGTTCACAACATTAAATAAAAAGCTGTATAATTTCTATAAAAATAAATAAGAGAAAGCAATTAATTAAAGAATAAACTCTGTAACAGCATTCAATGTGTCACTTTCACTAGAAAAAGAGCTCCACAGTCAGCTAAAATGTCCGGGTTCCACAGTCTCTTTCTTGGCCGCTGTAAATTGTAGTGGGGCTGATGTTGTTTAAAGCTAGTGAAGAAAGCTAATTTAATTGTTATAACATGCTTATATAATCAGATAATCTATAATGCATGGCAGTCATCGTGATCAAGAGCTTTTAGTCTCATCTCATAATTTCATCTGTTGCACAGATTTGAACGTCTGCGGTTTAAACAGTGCATTTGCATTAGATGAATAATTAATAGACTGCTGATTCTCACTATCACACATTCCCAACATGCACATTTTTTTCTTTGCAAAATTCTTTGCATCCCAATGTGTCATGTCACAATGCATCGTTACACCTCTGCTTAAAAGTTATACAAGAGTTTTATGGTTATATTTGCCTTGAATTCATTTTATCATATAATTTAATCACGCTTTCTCCTCTCGTTTTTTTTTTTTTTTCAATAGCTACTAGGACAGGACTTTCATGTTAAAGATGACTGTGTTGCTTATTTAAAATTGGAAAAGGTGACATTTCTGTACCACTGGCAGGCCGTCTGCATAAGGAGCAGCATCATTGCTGGCAACACAGTAATTTTTTAGTTTTTTTTATCTATAAATAGAATTTTAGCAGTTGCACTAAATCCCCCACACTTACTATAAGCCATTGATTGTGTTTCTGTGCTATGTCCCTATCTGCTGTCATGATCAAAAACACAGTAAAAGATGAAACATCACAGTGTACCATGCTTCTAAATAAAACTTTGTGGATATTTGTGTAAATAGATTTATATATAGATTTATTATTATATGCAGATCCATGCGATAGGTATATTTGTTTTTAACCTGTTTTTTTTAAGGATTAATGTCTTTGATTAAAAGAGGAAATTATACAGCATCTGAATCTATCAAGAAAAAAATCACTCAAACATGTCCTTGCACTGCTGCCAGTCGATAAAGAAGGTATGTGAGAGTAAATCAAAATCAAAATCCTATTGCACACAATTTCCATAGGATGTCCTTGCATACCATAACATTGTAAGTCACCTTCAATGACCAAAGTTGTAACACACCCTTGCACAAAGCAAGGTCTAGTAAGTCAAATTTGGCCAAAGTTAGATATAAAGAAACACAAGTGACCTACACTGAGCCCTGACCTCAACTCCACCGAATATTTTGGGTTTATATTTAAATTTTACTGAGAACTTTCTAGCTGAAACAGTCATGCTTTAGAATTTAGTTGAAAGAGTGAAGAGTATAAAATTAGCAAATGGCAACTAAATTTAAAATGGGATGTTTAAAAAGCACACATGAGGGGTCAAAGTCATGTGTCCGAAATTTTTTGTCATATTTTGATTTTTATATATACAATGCGGAACTGTGGCTAGCACTGTGGCTAGCACTGTGGCCTCACATCTCCAGGGTCGAGGGTTCGATTCCCAACCCAGGTCTGTGTGCATGGAGTTTGCATGTTCTCCCTATGCTTGGTGGACATCCTCCTGGACTCTGAAGGACTGGCACCCTGTCCAGGGTGTACTCTGCCTTGAGTCTTAAGCTTCCTAGAATAGGCTTTAGCCTACTATTTCCCTGTACAGGATTTATGATATAGAAGACAAAAATTAATGAATACTGTATACCATTATATTCATTAAACAAGGCCTAGCTATTAACTATCATTAAAATTGTTTAAAAGTAAAAAAAAAAAAAAAACAATATTAGAGAGAGGGAGAACTTTTCTTAGTTTCCAGGCAGTAATCTGTGTGCCATATGGACAATCCCACTGGCTGGCCTAAGCCACATGAGCAAACCTGTGTATAAACCCACAACCAGAGCTACTGTTTGTTTATTTATTTATTTATTTATTTATTTATTTATTTGATTATTTATTGGCAAATAATACAGTATATTACTCAGACAGGAGTTAGTGAGTAACATCACAATTGTGTGTTATGTTGATTGAATGTGAATTTTTGATAGGTTCACTTAGTTGGTCAAGTAACACCATACTGTATGTTCTTGTCTCATTTGATAAACGTTGTCTCAGGTTTGTGTGCTAAAATTTTATTAAGCAATTCAAATGAGAATTATGTAAATTCATGTGACTCAACTAACTCTTCAGTAGCCTATCCATCCATCAATTATCTATACCCCTCATCCTGTGTAGGGTCATTGGGGGCCCGGAGTCTATCCTAGGGAACTTAAGGCACAAGGCGAGCTATACCCTGGATGGGGTAACAACCTGTGGCAGAGGACAATCACACCACACCATTATATATTATAGGCGATCTGGAGACACCAATTCAGTCTTGGATTATGGGAAACAACTGCAGTACTCTGAGGAAACCCACCAAGCATGGGAAGAACATGCAGACTTCACACACACACACACACACACACACACACACACACACACACACACACACAACTTCAGATGTGATTCAAACTTCCATCTCTTATTAATTTATCAGACAAATGCATAGCATTCTGTCTAACAAACATAGTTGGTAATCCAACTTTTAATGCAGTCATCCATCCGTTTTTAATAACAAAAGAGCTTACAAATGTTCTTTTTAAAACCTTCAGAACTTGAAATGTGATATTGCTTTCTGCAATTTGCTCCTTCAGATGGGACTGTTTTTCAAATTAACATTTGAGAGGAAGTACTTTATAATGAAATGCATAAACTGCCTGGCCAAAATAAATGTCACATACTCCAATATTTTGTTCAGACATTTAGATTTGGTTACGGCGCATGTGACTCTTCGTTTTCCCAGAAACTCTCTTTCACAATTTCAGGTCTGGAATATGCTTGTGCCATCAGTGTGGGGAAAAAAAAAACCTGTAGGTTAGTACCTGTAGGTCATCAGATGACACATAATACTAGACCTGACCAACTGAAGCAACCACAGATCATAACACTGCCTTCAGAAGCTTGTACAGTGACCACTGTGCATCAGGGTGCTTCATGCACTTCCCTTCTTACCCTAAAAAAACCCTTTGCTCTGGAATAAGATGAAACTGGACTCATCAGACCTTTTTCATTTGCATGTTGCAGCCCAAGAATTTGACCCTTTTGAAATGGCAGCCAGACTGTGTACATTTTATAATACTAGATTACTGTGCAAACTGTTTCATGCAGTACACAATATCTCTGCATGCTGTAATCATTTATACAGTACACTATGTATAACTGTTGTTTTGGGGCTAGTAAATGAAGCACTTTTTAAACAGCATCACCTCACAGCAAAACACTGTGGGAGCAATGAGGATGTTATAATCTAGATAGGTTGCAGAAATATTTATAACCCTGAGGTCTGTATAATTGATGAAATAGCATGCATTTGTGTGTCTGTGTGTGTGAGTCAGCTAGTTGTGTGAGTCTGATGGGGGTTGGCCACCTGTGCAGGATAGGAACACCGTGGGTGGATTTTGATGATGCGTACCAAACTTGTTTCACTATCGACACCTTCCCCACAGACAGCTATGTGAAGGGATCTGAATGTGTGTGTGTGTGTGTGTGTGTGTGTGTGTGTGTAAGACAGAGGAGAATGAGAAAAGAGAAAGACAGAATGTGTATGCGAGGAAATGAGAATACAAGAGAGAGTGCAAGTAAATACAGCACTAATGACATACTTTAAAACAACTGAATATTTAATCATTTTGCAGTAAAATAAACCATATCAAATTTGCATTCTGCACACTTTTAGAAAACAACTAATAATCTTAATAGGAGGACAATGGCAAGATAATGGAAAATGAGATTAGTATTCTAATAATTACATTTTACACATTAATATGTTTGCAAATCCATTTCACTTTATTTCACTGACGCAAGCATGGCACACACAGCTGTAATTGGCCATTCTAAAAGAAATGTTGTAATCCTTTGTAACCTGTACATTTGAACCAAGTAAATATACAGTACTGGATCTTTTTCCTGACTGAAAAAAGGTATTGCATTAACAGATTAAAGAGATATGTCCAGAGTGTAGGAATGATGCTTTTCCCATCGAGTCATTTAAATACCAATTATACGACTATGTCACCCATAAAAGAGGCATGAGAACAAGAAATTCGATATGCAAGTATCACAATACCATTAGGACACTGAGCTTTAGAAGCCAAATACAGCGGCAGCCAAAAGTATTAAGACAACATATGCCATGTCTTATAGTTTTTTGCATAAACCATGTGATGTCACTAATTAGATCTGCTGTGCAAATTAGAATTATGGGCTTTAGTTAATGGATGGAACAAATATGTGGCAGGAATTTTACTCTTCGACTTACTTTTAATTAAAATTCTTAAGTGAACAGCACACTTTTGTGGCACCCTTTTGCACATGATCTTCAAAACAATCAGGCAGGCATGGATTGAGCAAGTGACACCAGAGTAAGATGCTGACACAATTTTGACTGTATGTCCAGCCTGATCCAGCATAAGAAATACGAATAAAGGCCTTAACTCAAAATATTCATTGTTGCATTGCAATGTCGTTGCATATATGAATACAGACTAATATAGACTAACGACATTAACCAAATTAACATGATTTAAAAAAATATCAATTATATTACCATACCTGTTAAACAGTTCCAATAACAACTTCAATTGCTCTGTATATAACCGGAGGAAATGGCATGGTTGCATTTTGGAAATTTGGTTTTAAAAAATCGCTTTGTTTAAGTTCATTGAGCTGGTTGAGTCGTACAATCCCAGACCACTGATTAACACGGAAATAACTGTCTGTACAAAAAGTTGATTGAAATTGATGCTATATTCTAGTTTTATTGAAATCCTTCAGTATTGTATCCCAAAGAGCAACATCATGTTACTGCTTTGTCTGCCCAAACAACATTATTATGGATAGTACAGTACACTGCTTATAGCCTCTAGTCTTTTATGTTATTCTCACACAACATTATGTTTTGTGCCTCTAAGAAAGAACTAAATTGTCTAGTGTGTTTAGTGAACACCAGGGGTTTGCAAGTGTACAGTATATATTATCAATAAGACAGCTGGCATTAGACAACTGCAAGTTGTTGTTGTTTTTTTTTTGGTAATTTTTTTTTAAGGTTGCTGTCATGTGGATTGCTTCGGATCAGGTCATGTCATTCCACAATCAATACTTTACACTGTGGGTCATCCACTAGCATGCTGCACAACCCAGCAATATACAAGAACGAAGGTTACAAAATCTCTCTGCTGTTCTTTCTCCTCCTTTCCTAATATTAATTACGGCTTCTTTGTAATTCAATCAGCTGAACTGTCATTTACTTTATCAGAGCAGTACAGATGGGTACATCAGCCTGCAGAGAAGACATGTTCCATCAGTGTCACATTAGCACTCTTCATCTTCAGTCCTCACTCTCCAGTCACACCAACACAAATATTCAACACCAAATGCTCGGAAGCAGTGGATTCAATCCAAAGACATTTAGGCAGAAAGCACTGAGAATGTTGCCAGCTATGATGCTGATAATAATGACAACCAGTATATACGTATACACACAGGCACTGTGTACAATAAGTGTGTATGCTAATGCATGAGGAGAAAATGTAAGCAATTACTCGTAGTGTTCACATAAGTTCATTTTAAAAGGTACGTTGTTCCTGAAATGCCAAACTAATGACATAGTGCTAATATTTAGAGATGCTGTTAGAGCAAAGGATAAAATGATCAATTTTCTAACTATGGTATGGAAAGGCCTCCCATAAATCTCAGCATAATTGACTTCAAGCGATTGAGCTGACTGCCATTATGGGCTCTGCTTGGTTTCCTTGACAACGATTGTCTAGGCTTTTTCCAGCATCATAACAGCACAGAGCTGAGAGAGGACAAAAAGCTTTTAATAACTAACAAGCCAAAGCTCAGTGAGAACAAACTGTCTCTATCACATGGGTTTTATGAATCAATTTAACACAATGGAGAGAAATAAAGGAAGTTATCGTGACAAGATGAGTGGTGCAATATGACTGCGTGCCTTTGTTTCTTAACCCCTGCATTTAACACGAATGCATCAAAGTGTAGCTTATTGCTAAAAAGAAAAAGTGTTTCATAAGCAACTGTACTGTACAGTAAACTTCATTTGGATCTGTTGTATAAACATGAAAGTTTACTGTAAAACAAGTAAGTGCGGTCTGATTGGATTTAAGGGTCTTTGCATTCATGTCTGATGAATTTTATGTTCCACTTTATATGTTATAATTCATATGTACACAATTTTTTTTTTTTTATCAAGTGCACTTAAGAATTCTTTAAATTGTCCCTTCAAAAGCCTTGAGGTTTCTATGCAGAACTGTGGAAATGTTTTTCTCTTTCAGAGGAGTGTTATAACATATGAATACAGGTTCTTGGTTTAAACCAATGTAGGTAAATAGTCAAATGGTTGGCAAACAGCATAAAAAGTCAGTAAACCAAGACATAATTTTGCAAAGTGACACGGTAAGGATGAGAAACCTTTGGGGATTTGCATTCAGCAAGTGACATTCATGTTCTGCGAGGTTCAGATTAGGATAAATGATTAGCCGCAATATTTAGCCTTGATAATTTTAGAAGAATTTTAAAGAATTTTTATAGGGTTTTTAACATCATAGTTCTGCTGAAAAGAGAAATTATACCCATTAATAATATCGTATTTGATTAAATCTAAGCAGTTAATGCGATTTTGGTCGCTTAATATTTATCTTTCAAGCAAGCCAGTTTGACAGGTAACCATCCGTACCTGACACAAATTCATCATACTGGTACATCTAAATGTTCCGTCCTCAATTCAATTCTTTAGTTTTTAGTCTTTAATTTCCCATTAAACCAACTGTAAAAAAAAAAGGCCTCTGTGCTCTAATCCTAAAGAAGATGAAACAAATTTGGTTTTTGATATTTTTTTGTTAAACACACCCTAGAGATTAATTCAAATGAGTCATTGGTCCACTTTTTGTTCAGTATTTATTTGCGGGCTATATATATATATTGTTGGAATGTCTCTGATCAGGCTTAATCTCTATTGGCATGTCAGTATTTGCAGAGAAAATAATAAACAAAATGAACGATAAACAGGAAAGTTTTGAGATTTAGTCTAGTGCAGTGCTACTATACTCCTGTATGCATATCCATAATTAAGCAATATTACACAACAGGGAGTGCTTTATTGCTGAATATAGCATAGCTGTGATGTGGTCGTAAGCTCGAAGATGGAACCTACAGTACAGTAAGTGCGAGATGCAACACAGCCATGCTATATACAGCAGTACAGCACAACCTCACGTGTGTAATTGCTTTTATACAACAGTTTCACAAACACCATTTGTTATCACCAGATTATGATTTGTTTGTTTATTAAACGAGTTATTTTGCTCCGCCAACACAAATCCTTCTGCATCTGGCGAAGCTCATGACCGGAAGTTAATGACTGAGAGTTAGTGTAATTAACAGGGGTGAAAATAGTTTTAAATTCTTACCGGTACTATGTAGCCCAAAGGTGAGGAGAATGAACCATGGACGGGGTGGACAGTTCTGTAAATCTTCATACACTTCTCTCTTTAAAATTCCACTTATTCTGCTTTAGAATATCAGCTACCTTATCTCTGGGGTTTCGAGGTTACATCCCAAATAGCGTTAAATGAAAAGCTAATTCATTGGGTGTACAATCACTTGACCAGAACTACAGAAGAATGTTTTTTGTTTGTTAAGCCATTCATGACTTATGAACCATTCAAGCATTAAGAAGCATTTAAATTAAGGCATAAACGAGTGAGAAACAGGTACAGATGATGAGAGATGATTAAGACGGTGCTTAGTATACTGATGATGCGGAGTGCTGAGGAACAGACGAGAAGGGAAATGAGGTTGCTGCTGAGGTTGTTACATAGACAACCAATTTTTAAATGACATCTTTAGGCATTTTGCAGACTTTTAAAGTAAAACACTATGTTCCCATATTAACGATATATATAAATGATATAATTTAATTTAAAATGAAGAAATGAGGAACTGAACATACAGCACTATGAGTCTGTTCGCATGTTGTACTGTATATGCAATCAACGGGTGAACCATAGAGAACCACCGTTGCCATCTCAGGAAATAAAAAAAAATAATTCAAAGAAAAAAAAAGGGTAGGCATGCTGAAGTTAATACTGTATAGTTCAAGAAAGAAAAAAAAAAACAACAGAAAATATAAACAGAATTAATCACCACAAATTTGCTTTAATTTTAAAAGATGGCCTCCACCACCAGTATTTGACAGCTTGATTCAGCACATCCTCATGTTCAATAACTCATTGCCCATTTTCTGGCTAGCTAGGATTTTTGCCATCAGTCTATCTATGCGTCCATCCAAGACTCTCATTTGTGTAATATGTTGAGAATAAATGGTTGAATATTTTGTAGAATTTATGCAGCAATCTCATTGTAAGCAGCAGATGTGCTGATTAGATTTTGGAACTAATCCAAACAGGATTATGTTCAAATGCCTGCAATTTTTTTTTTCAATAGCTTTGTTCCTGTTTAAAGTATATTTTAAGGCTATTTAAGGCATACAAGTTAGTAGCAAGAAGAACTACTGTACAGTTCTTGGCTGCAGAGGCATCTGTGTCAGCACAAGTGAGTTATATTTGCTTTACATTATTCTCTGACAGGAAATTGTACAAAGAGCCTAGATTCTGTTTGTGGGATGTAGGTTATTTTATCAAGCTTTTAATTTGCTATTTTAAGTTGTTGATGTAATAAAATAAAGAAAAACAAAATAATGTTACTTTAGTGTGCTCATCTGTCGATAAAATGTGGCAAAGGTTTGAAGAATAGGCTGATCAATTCCATCCACTACGCTGACGGATGTAAGCATAGTTCAAAGTCTTATCAATAAAAATGAAATGTATCCATTGTCTCCAACCATGACATACAATTATGGTCTCCTTCTTAATATGTCAATATCAATGCATACATGAGCTCACAGATGCCCATGATTGTCGAATGTCAGTGTTGATTGATTGACAGGGGAGAGAGTATGCCACCCACCTAAGATAGCTTGGATAATTTTCTCCCTTGACTCCTGGGCACAAATGTATATGGTATTGTTGGAATGTGAACTCATAAGTCGGGGTAAAGCTTTTCTCTTGCACCACTTTTAATTTTTATTTTTATTTTAATGTTAAAATGCAATTTTATTCCTTATGTTTTGAAAAAAGGTACCATCAAATTCTAAATCCAATTAAGAATGAATGTAATGTACACAGGATCACAGCAGGATAATCTCTTACATTTTTTTGTTTCTTTTGTGTGTGTATGTGTGTGTGTGTGTGTGTGTATGTGTGTATGTGTGTGTTGGTTGTCACACAGACATTGAGTACATAATACCCTTAACACTTAGCCACTGTTGGTGACAAACGTGTGTTGCCATGGTTACCACAACACTGATGCCCTAGTTATGTCCAGCGCAATGAACATTGGCACATTATCTATAATGTGTGTTACTTACACACAAACGAATCCTTCATAAAGTGTGTTTTAAATCAGAGGTTCTGTTTAAATACTCATCACCTGTATTTGGTTTGAGTACGCTAGCAATGCTTTTTGTGTCTGCTACAGTAGGTGAACCAAAGTAATAGTTAAAGTAATGTGTAAAACAATGCAAAAGCATGCAGTAATTTTAGCTAACTAATTTAGTTACTTGTGATAAAATCGTCCATGTCATGAAGACTGATGTCATGATGCTGGTTGTTGATGATGAGGGATTATTAATGGGAATGATTAATCCAGTAATCTTGATTCATAAGCAACAAACATTTTAAATAATGTTATAGATGACTATAAACCTTCATTGACATACAATATAATCTGTTGTTTGTGTGTGTGTGTGTATATATATATATATATATATATATATATATATATATACACTAACACCACCACCAGGTGAATTGAACACTGTTTATCAATGATATATCCCAAATTGGTTGCATGGCCATGTAAGAAATGTGTCAGAACACCCAGTGTATCAGCCTTGCATATGGGCTTAGCAGACAAAAAAAATCAAGATGGTTGATCCAGCTTCCAAATTCTCCAGATCTTAATCTGACCAAGCATCCATGAAATGCAAAGGACAAAAAAATCCAATCTGTGGAGGCCGGATCTTGAAACCAACAGCACCCAAAGGATTTGCTGCTAATATCCCAGTGCCCGACACCACAGCACATACGCAGAGGTCTATTAGTACAACATATTAATAATTATTAGGACACCTGACTATCACACACGTGTTTTTTCCCCAAACTGTGGTCACAAAGTTGGAAGCACACGATTGTTTGTATCTAAAAACATTACATTTCAATTCAAGTCAACTCAATTTTATTTATGTCACACTTTTAACACCATTCATTGTCACAAAGCAGCTTTACAGAATCGAAAAAAAACAAAAACAAAGGAAATGAGCATGAAATGTGTGAGAAAATATATGTAAATAAAAAATTATAAGATTTACCCCGATGAGCAAACTGAGAGAGACATTGGTAAGGACAAACTCCCTGAGATGTCAATAGGCAGAAACCTTAAAAAGAAACCCAGACTCATCAGGGAACCCATCATTATTTGGGTGATAACAGATAGCAGGGATTAATCAGCAAACATACTGAGTGTTAGGAGCCAGTATAACAGAAGATCAGTATAACAGGAGATCAGTATAACAGGAGATGTGTTTAAGTTATATGGAGTCCACTTTCATTATTGGATCAGGTACAAAACTGTTTGTAGGAATTTCCATCCTTAACTATTTTGCTATTGCAGTCACAAGCAATTAGGGAAGAGCTGCCTGCATCAGCTAAATCCAAGACCATTTTCATGGTCAAGTGGAACTGTCCCCAGTCACCACATGCAACCCAAGCACAGGGCCACCATGCGATGAGATCATCAACCAGAAGCGGGGCACCAGGATTTTTTGTGCAGAGCGCAAGCAGCGACTTCAGCAGGACTAACTGACAGCATAACTAAAAGGGAGAGCCAGAAGAATACACATACAGTACATGAGCTCTCACTGGGTAGTAAAGCAACCAGTCACCTTCAACAAACCTGAGTGATCAATTTCCCTTCACTTGAACTTAAAAGGGAGACACTGTGTGTTAGTGGTTAATACTTTTGCCTCAAACCTTCAGGGTTTAGGATTCAAATCTTGCCATATGGCCTGTCTGTGTGTGTCGAGATGACATGTTCTCTCTGTGCTCAGTGGGTTTCTTCTGGTTGCTTCGATTTCCTCCCACAGTCCAAGGACATGCGGTGTAGGCTGATTGGCATTTCTAAATTGCCCATAGTGTATGAATAAGCATGTAGTATGTGTGCTTGTACCCTGCAGTGGGTTGACACCCTACAGTATACAGGGTGAATCTTGCCTTGTGCCCTAAGTTCTAGTTTAGATAATGGTTGAATGGAACTAACTGTTTCCATGTAGGTGAAATACTGTAAAAATGACCAAAATACAGTAATCATCACCTAAATTGATATGTAGTCATTTTATGTTAATAGTCCCAGTAATGAACACTACAACACATTTCTTCCAGCGCAAATGACTTACATTAGCTGGTGAAGTGGCTATATTACACCATGCTGTGCATTTATCTCTGCCGAATATTTTGCAAGTAAAATACTTCACTTATGTGTGGATGTCCAGATTACATCACCCTATAAGGTTTTGTCATATGCTCACTGAATTTTCAATCACAAAATGCCTGCATTATATGTGAAAAGATATAGCTTTCAGTAGGCTGCAAATGTTTCCTGGTTTCTTCTATAGATTCACCTCAATGCATCATGCTATCAGAGAGCTTCTCAGGCCTAGTAGTATTTTAATTTGAACTTTTTCTAAATTGTGTGACCATAGATTAATGAACATTATTGAAAGCAATTTTCTAAGAACCTTTACTATGCTCAAATCAACCTGATGAGTACATTTCTCATATATTTAAAATGAATAAGGCCATATGTATCTGTAAAGCTTTGCTTTTACCTTCCTACATATTTAGAGTCAAAGCAAGGTTGCCATGGCAATGAGCTTGGAAGCCAAACCAGGGTCCTTGGATGACAAGTGTGCCTGTGTAGTTGTGTGTGTGTGTGTGAGAGAGAGAGAGAGAGAGAGAGAGAGAGAGAGAGAGATAGAAGACTAGACTAGGATTAGGGGAAATAGAATTAAGCTCTCACTGAAACCTTACCTCCCTAAGTACTTAAGGTCTTTCAGGTCAAACAGTTACTTATATAAATGTTTGCTTAGTTGAGTTGTTTTGCAAGCAGTTTGATGATGCACAGAGGACATATCAGACACTGCAGCTTGTCTCAGGCTGGTTCTTAACTATCATATAATATCATCCTTAAGTGTTTACTATTACTGTTGACCTGTTTTTGCTCCTGACCAGCTCAGCTCATTCGGGCAAATGTATATACTGTCTAGCAAGATACTAAGATAATATCTTAAAGTAAAGATATTAAAAATACTGCTACATACATAAAAATACTGATACATATCTGCACTAAAATCCTTAAATAATGCTCTACAGAATTTATATACAACTGTATGGGGTTTTAATAGAACACTTGTTTTGCAATGTAATGAGCATCGCAAAGCAATGATCAGAATCCAAGGGTACAGAATTGGTACTGAGTTTTATAGAACTCCATAAGCCTGCAGTAGGACTCTATAGAATGTTTGCTTTAAGATTTGCATGATCTTTGGAATTTGTACTCTATAGACATGCAATAGAACTCTATATAACGCTGTAGCCTGCATATTTAACAGAATTCTGACTTAGTTCTATAGACCTCTAGGACGTTTTTGAGATGTAACCACAACACTGATGCCCTAGTTATGTCCAGCACAATGAATAACCCTTAATAAAGTGAGTTTTAAATCAGAGGTTCTGTTTAAACACTCATCACCTGTATTTGGTTTAAGCATGCTACTGTAGCAATGCTTTCTGTGTCTGCTAGGTGAACCAAAGTAATAGTTAAAGTAATGTGTAAAACAATGCAAAAGCATGCAGTAATTTAGCTAACTAATTTAGTTACTTGTTTTCCTTTAAAACAAACTCATCAGCTGTTTAGAATGCCCTTATATCTTCATTGCTCTAAAATATCGACAAGTTACACAAGAGCTCTTCTTGTCCTTTCAAGTAATTAAAAAAGATTGTTGCTCAGTCTTTGATGGATTATAGATTATCTTTAATTCTTTATTCGCCTCTCGCGAGATCTGCTCATGGATGTGTTTAGCTCAGTTTCAGTGGAGGCCTCTGGCCACGCAAGGAAGTTCTTCTATTTTTCTTCTACTCCTTTTAAACTATGTTTTTTATTTGTTGTTATCACATTGCTTTATTTATTGGCAATAGTGTAGATTTTAAAATAAATTATTTTGCGGAGACAGTACTTGTTTATCCTTGTTTAATGTTTATCCTGATTTAATGCTGTGGACTGGGACAAGAGGACTGAGACATTAGGTGTCTTGATGGACTTGTGTTTAGCATTTGGTACATTTGGCATTCACTACTGTGATCATTTTACATTTTTGGCTTTATATACACCAAACTAACAATAAGATGGGAAAAAAATGACCATGGTCCAAAAAACAGACCACTATAAGTGTTTCAAGCTGTGGATAAGCTGTGACATCAACTGCATAAACCTTTTTTTCAATCAGGGCACCAAGCCCAGCTCCCAGGGGTTTCGCAAGCCAGTGCACTCCCAGTGCCAGTCACACTGGATAAATAGGAGGTTTTAATCAGGAAGGGTAAAGCTTTTTTACCTTACCCAACCCCAAGCCAATTTACAGAACTCTTTCTACCTTACTCTATTTCTATACCAGTTATTTTCTTTTTAAACTTTTTCTTTTAGTTTTTTTTTAAAATAAAAATCCAATAAAATCTGTCATTTAAAGACCAAAACCAAGGAGAACTGTCTGCTCTTGGCTGGAATCAAATCTGCAGCCACACTGACCCCCTGTGGATAAGACAGAAGACCCTTTAACTTTGTAATCAAAATTTATTTGAAAATCTAAATCTATAAGGAATGAATTAACATATAATTAACATTTCTGTTGTGTGGTAAGATGTATGCAAAGAATCAGGGAACATACAGGTAAAGTTGTCAAAAGTCAGGATCAGAATTAAGACAGATGTGCTGGGATTTAAATTACGTTAATCAACAAAAGGAACATTATATTGTCACCTACAAGCTGCTTTTACCTAGGTAGTTCATTTTCACTAAAACAAGGAACTAAGAAAGATCAAGACATGTATGCCTTTATACGAGTAGATTATATGATTATGTAGACAGGGCTCATCATTCTGAAAATCTCTCTAAAATTATATTTTGCTCTTGCTGTGTCTGTTACATAACTAGAAGCAGATTATTGATGATGAGCCCTCTATTGGATAATTACTGCAGTGATTAATATGTTTCAGGTGGCAACAACTTATTTAACCCTAACTGATGCAAAGAGTAGCTGCTCATTTATTAAACGAGCATGTCAGAAGACATATCCTGTGGTCATGCAAAGTAACTGTGTTTCAGAAGGATCAAATTAGTTCCCTACATCAAAAAAAGAAAAAGATATTTCCTTTTCTTCTAAAAACTTCTAAAATCGAGGTAAAAACTGTAAACGGCATAAGAAAAGTAGAAAGAATAGTGGAAAAACCATCCTCTTTAAAGAAGAAACGAGGGTGGGAACACATCCTAAATACGTAAGCATGATGGGAGAGCATTTAAAGGCTTAGTGAAATGAAATCACACCACAGAAACAATTTGAAGAGAACTCAAAAGATTGGGACTAAACAGCTGTGTAACTTACTCATCGTCTACACTGCTTATACCGTATACAATATATATAACATATATATAAACATATATATATTCTGTTTCAGGAGCATTTTCATAAGTTGGATTTGTACAGTACTTAAGTCTGATACATTGAGTTTGTGCAAGTTGAAGCCAATCAAAAGTACTGTAACAGTGTTGTCTCTGCACCTTTAAATCGCAAGGAAGATTCCCGGACACTATTTTGTCTCAGAGCTGTGGATTGCGGGCATAAATTGTTCCAAAAATGTGTTTGTAATTCCAAAGCACTTGTATATCAAAAATATGAAATTTTAGTGGAAAGCAAAAATTCATATAAAGAAATGGTTTTAAAAAAAGAATTGTAGCTGGTGTGAGGGAGATGTGAGAGAGGAGGAGGAGGAGGAGAGGGCAGGGGGTTTATTGTGTAGGACGACACACACACACACACACACACACACACATACACACACACACACACACAAACTAACTGAATCACTACTGCCTGGCTCAGTGGAAACTTGTTCTTTTTGTGTGACTTTCTCTCCAATGACACTTGCTTTAACCTCCTTTTGTTTTTTGTTTTTTTTCCAATTTTCTCCCTAATTTAGTCGTGGCCAATTCCTCCCCGTCACTAGGGGGCTTCCACATTAAGGCTACTACTACCATTCACCCAGGAGGGCGAAGACTATCACGTGTTTCCTCCAACCGCGTGACATCAGCCGACCGCATCTTTTCGAACTGCTCGCTCACGCACCGTTAGGGGCGGACCTCCTTTTGAGGACGTTGCAGAAATGTGACATTGCATTGTTGTGGACACAAATAAAAAATACACGTCACACAGGTCACAAAGCTTTAGTAAACAGTAGCTGCATACAAATATGTTAATTATATGAGTGAGGCCGCACTGAGACCGAGCATGGGAGACGATTACCCACAATCCCGTAGCATGAGAGAGAGAGAAGAATCATTTGCTCAATTGTGATTATGTGCACTCGGCAGACAAAGCATATACAGTACGTACTGCTCGTAGTGCAAAACATAACTCATTTATTAAGTTAAAATGTATTAAACATTTTTGTTTGTCTTACAAAACACTTGCAGACCAGGTTAGTTGGTTTTACTGTTTCAGGCTGTGAACTCTGTTTTGTTGAGGATTTCCCAAAATTAGGTTTATTCAACATCAAGACAGCTTTACAGTACAGGACAGCCATTTTCGATCATCGGGCTCCCAAACTGATTTACTGAAACCAGTGTTTCACCTACACCCCCACGTTTCATACAATTACTTACACACTGAAAATATTGTACATAAAAGTAAATATTGGTGTCTGGAGCAATGCAATGTCTATTTTTTGTACAAGTTACTTCTATGTTAGTTCATAAAATGTTTGAATGTTTATAAACCGGGGACTACCTGTTATTTTATGCACACTTCTATACAGTATATCATAACAGAACACAAGATGTAATCCCCTGATACACTATTGCACTTTCCCCAGCATTTCACTAGTTATTGTGTGTGTGTGAGTATATGGCATATATTGGTATCAAAGAAGACAAGAACAAGATACATTTACATGTAATGTAAATGTATCTTGTACATTTACATGTAACAGAGAAATGGAGAAATGTTTAATAAGACCTGTGAAAAAATGTGTTTCTTAGTCACTGGTTGATTATAACTGTGACTCATCCTTGCGTGTCTCTCTGGGAGAAATAAAGAGCTTGGATAAGATAATCATGTCCACTGGTGACCGATACTTTAAAAGAAACATTAACAAATTAAAAGCCAAAATTAAATAGACTACATTATGTGCACAAAATAATCAACAAAAACAACACCTCTCCTGAAATAGTAACTTCACAATATATACGTAATAACTCTGTGAGAATAAAAAATAATATACCACTGGCTTCTCCAGGTGGTGTATCACCAGTTTACTGCACAGAGGTCTGAAATGTAAAAGCTTTAGACAAGAAATCCTGAACTAAAAAGATCAACAATATTTTACTGTCTCACTAGTATGTACTGTAGTTCCCATAAATAAGAGCAAATGTAAGAAAATTTTTCCTTATCTTCAAGGTCTTTAAGGTATGGTGTACAAGAAAACCTTGCCTTCAGTTATGTGGCACCTGTGAGCAGTATATGAGCAGAATACATTCATTCTACAAACATGTCCGACATCACCCTTCTGTGTCGGTTTCTAAGAACCACTTCAAATACATTTAGGCAGTCTTTTCTCTGACTTAATCCATGGCAAAGAAATCACAACAGCTCAAGTTTACCAGTATAAAACTATTCAAAAATGCATCTCTGACTTCAAAGAGTCACGAACTTGACATGAGTGCTAGAGTAAAATATTTTGGTCCTTATTGGTGAAAGGAATAATCTAAACCTGAAATGGACTATTAGAAATACTTACATTCCAAGTTGAGTGAACGTTGCAGGTTAACAAGAACATCAGTTCGTTGCCAGGCAAAGACTTGTCAAAACTTTAGCTGGAAGGTGAAGAGCGATGTTATGAACACTAACACAAGGACACAAACCCTGGCAAAAGTTTTGAAGACTAGGCTGATTGCTCACAGAAATAGCACAAATGTTCATTGCAGCCTGACAGATGCAGATTTATTAACGACTTTACCACAAAAATTTATAAATATATTAAAGTGTGACTACTCTGAGACTCCACCATATAAGGCATAGTAAATTACTAGAATAATTAAAGGTCACAAAGGACAGAAACTGAATCATAACCAATTCCACAATATATTATGGTCTATTTATTAATGCCTTACTTTATTTGTGTGCTCAGGTCAGTATGATTAAGTAAGTATCAAATTGTCAGTGGAAACTGCATAATTTTTGAGTTCTGGCATGATATAGCTGTGGACTTACTAGGTGTACTGAGGAATCACTTGACGAAAAAGACATTTGCTTGGATTTGATACAGATGCATGCAACAGTACATTCCATACCTCGACAAAGACAGTTACTAAGAAAAATAGATTTTAAAATAAAGTGTATTACTAGTATTGAGACCTGAAAAGTGCAAAATGTTTCACAAAGAAGTCAGGTTGTAGGTAGCCTCATATCTGCAGAAAAAGTAAAACTTTTATATACTGTAAAAGCACCTAGAAGTACCTATCCCTGAGGTACAAGGTCCCACAGAGTGTTGGTTATATAAGGAGACTCCAGGGATTACTTGGCCACTTCCTCAGCACAATCAGATTTAAGACTGTTATCCCTCCAATAAAATTATAATAAATAAATTATATATGAGTTCAGAAAACATGCAATATTGCCAAGACAATTTAAAAAAATCAAAGCCCTTTTGTTGTCCTCCAGGCTACAATAAATTGGAAATAGGCACATTTTAAAATGCTGCCTCAGCTAATCTGCAAGCTTACTGTACCAACCTATCATTCCTTTACCCAGAGATCAGGTTGCAAATCACACTTTATACTGACTTGTCAAAATAGACCTTTAAGAAAGTCCAACAAAAACAAAATAAGATGCAAAGTCATAGGGTTTTATACTAAGAGAATGAAATTACTGTTAATGTAACTGTGCACAAGCGAGCTTCATTAAGACATGGTTTTTAACCCCACTAAACACCTTTGGTATGAACTGTGACCCAAGCCTTTGTGACTCACTGCCTGATCTCACTGATCCAATTAACATTTTATTTTCTAAAAACAGCCAAAAGACATTAATACTGGATGGCTATAATGAGCTAGGGTGTGTTTGATCAGGCAACATTCATAGAAAGACAGATTTTCAGGAACAGATCAGAACTTCCAAATAATGTCTAGATTGCTTTTAGAAACACTTTATAACATTTCATTGGATAGTCATTAAAATTACAAAATACAATATTCACAATTTTCTAATTATTATTATTATTATTATTATTATTATTATTGCAACAAATGAACTTGAATATGAAAAGATGTCTAAATTTACACACATGCAAAAAATAAATCCATGGACACTAATTATGTCTTTATGCATTCTATAATAACTTATGCTGCATGTCCTGCAGTTTCTTTACACTAAAAACTCCAAAAATATCACGTTAACCATCACGAGAGTTCATACTGTAGTTCATTCATAGTGTCTTCAGTAGTGGCATCTCTTAACCTTGCCATGACAACTAATTAAAATGATATACAGAACTTTTGGAGGTAAAGTTTAGATTTAGATACAGCCATGTTTGTCTTCTTTTTGTGGATAAAGATTTTTGATAAACTTCACTTTAGTTTAGCTTGATCTTCACAAGGTCTTTCTGTTATGACATTTCTACCATGTTACAATAAAACATGAGGAGGAAAAAAAAGTAACTGCGAAACACACCACATCTGATATTACAGTCACTTCCGCTAGGTAACAATTTTTCCAGCGTTACCTTCAGGAATAAAATAAAAAATATATATAAGTCAAGAGCTCTGAGCTTTTTTACAAGCAACCCACCACAATGAGCTTATCAGTACAGCCACTAGATCTAATTATGATTTAATATTTTTGTTGCATTTCACATTCATAAAAATAAAATAAAACTTGCAACCCATGTACATGTACTTTAAATTTTTGGTGGCACGATGGTTGTGGTGGTTGGCACTAGCCCACCTTGCACCCCCAGGGGCTGGTTTCGATCTCCACCTTGGGTCTATGTAAGTGCCTGAGGGTTGCATGTTTTCGCCAGGCTTGGTGGGTTTCCTCTGGGTTCTCCAGTTTCCAACTACAGTTCTAAGACATGCGGAGTAGGCTAACTAGAGTTCCCAAATTGCTCGTAGTGTGTAAATGAAAATGTGAGTTTATGTACTGTATGCGTGTGTGTCCCCTGTAGGGAATATATACAAGACAAAGAATGCAACTTACATTGTTTTCTTAACCCCCTGAAAACCCTGAGGAGTTGGGCACGTTAAAATGCCTTCGGGAGCAGAAAAAGAGAATATTGCATGAAATGAGAGAGAGAGACGAGGGGAAGGCATTACCCAGTTTGTAGGACTAACTTAAATGTACAGTACACAGACCCTAGGCGAGATTCCAACCCATGGGTGTTGCATGGTGATAGTTCTAACCACTAAGCAACCATAATCCTATATATAACATGTTTTATATCACGCACTCACTCAACATGTCAGGGTACACCCAGTATGGGGCACCAATCCATCACAGGGCACACACATACAGTACATAAACTCACATGCTTATTCACACACTACAGTACGAGCAATTTGGAAACACCAGTTAGCCTAATCCGCATGTCTTAGAACTTAGAAAACTACAGAACACAGAGGAAACCCACCAAGCACGACGAAAACATGCAACCCTCATGCACATACGTACATAGACCCAAGGTGGAAATCGAACCCGGCCCCTGGAGGTGCAAGATGACAGTGCCAACCACTACACCATCGTGCTGCCAAAAATTAAAAGTTAAAATAATATTTTAAAAGCACACTAATTAAGCATGCAGTCATTGCAAATGTTTACTTAACTGCATACAGTATATCTTCATAGAAACTGTTTTAGAATAATTTTGAGAGAGCTTTGAATGGAGGAGATTTCATTACATTGGAGTGTTGATAGTTTGGTTATGACATGGCCTACTTTTGTAGGTTGTTTTTTCAATATTGCCTCATTAAAGTGTACTGCAAGATGTTCCTTTTAAATATTACACTGCATTTTGCAACAGCAGCCATGCTGTGTGTATGATATTTTTGTGCGTATTTGGAGTTTTGGAACCAATTTGCACTTTTTTTTTTTTTCATTTTATTTAATTTTAAGTAGAAGAAGAAGAATTACATTTGCTTTGATTTTTGCCTCAAACGGAAAAAAATCCGAGCTGGAAATCAAACTGTCACTTCATGTAGCAACAAGCAACCATTTTATATTTAGAATACTCACAGGCAGTGGAGGTCTTACAACAAAAGACATATTGAGTAGTACGTTTGTCTTTGCAAGGCTTTATATAAGCTTATAAGTCCTTTATATAAGCCTAGTGACAAAAAAAATCATGAATAAGAAAACTGTCACTTCTTGGGAGATTTTCATGTACATTACCTCCATCCAACCATCAAATGTATTACATCTCCACAGTTAACAGCCACTTCCAAATATTTCTCTACACCCACGTTTCTTCTCACTTTATGAATAGGAACATATTCTTCCCTCCATGCAACCTTGTTTTTATTTTTTTGAGCTTCTTTTCAAAAATAACTTTTTGTGTGTCTCCACTTAGGTTTGTTTTATTTATTTTTTCTATCTTTGTATCTTTTAAGCAAATTCTAAGTCAGGTCTTAAGTCAGACAGTACAGAGGGTTATACGCAATATCTCAATATATACACTATTGTACTGGACTCCTTTTGAGTCGCAGGCTAGCACAGAAAAATGTGGCCTTGTAATGTTTCCCTTGGATTGATGAGAAGGTGCTAGACTGAATGCGGTGTTATAAATAAATAACATTCTCACAGCCCGAGAGCACAGTTTTCTGCTTATTGCTTATTCAATCTTATTCAAGAATATTGCCCAAAGTAAGACAAAAAGAACATGCTAAGTATTTCTTGAAATATTAGTTTCATATCTCATTTAATGTAGTTATAGTGAATGATAAAATAATAGGGTAAGATAAAAGACACCAAGTTGGCAACTGCTATCCCTGAACAACCAGTCCTCCTTTTTTTCTGTATAGGCAGTTACCAGACATAGTATCATTCTTTGTATTGTATTTTTGAGCTCTTGATTATGTTGCAAGAGTCAGCTATGTTCGTTGGGGAATTGTGTATGTGACATGTTGACTGTTGTCTTGGTATCACCCTCCATTGCTATACTATCATAGTGGATAAGCCCCAGGGCTTCTCTGTTTTTTACTCATTACTGATGATCACCTACAATATAAATTTCGTCTGTAACATGCATCGAAATGAAGCAGTTTCTGTGTTTGATTTCAACCCTTGGCAGAGAGACTGCATAATAACACAAACCAACAAAAGAAATAATGCATTTAATGTTAGAATTAACTATGGAGGCTGTTTCATATATTTAAGCAGCATAGTGATTAGTGTATAGTACATTAGGTCTGGGAATGGTTCAGCATTGCAGTCAGTGTTGTAAACTTCATATCTGACCTGCTTGCTTACACCTGCATAAAAGTGAAAAACTCCTGTTTGCTCAGCCTTTTAAATTCCAATACAACAATACGCCTCAACCAGATGCCCTGTGAACGTTTCTGGCAATCTTTAAAAAAATGAATAGACAAATTAGAATATATGTTAATTTTAAATAATGTATTTGTATGAGGGCCATTCAAGTCAAACCAGGACTTTTTGAAGTCAAACCAGGACTTTTGAATCAGAATAACAGAACGAGGTTATGGGAATAAAAACTATTTTTTTCTTTATTTCTCAATTGCACTTATTCCACTCCCAGCATTTCACTAGTGCTTGAAAACCGTCAATGCAGAAAAATTTCTCAGTATGCTGCAGCCATGATCAGACTGCCTTCATCACATCTGAAAAGCGCTTGGAGTGTGGTCAGGATTGTTTGGGGACATGGCAATAATTCCCAGCCAAATTCTTGTAATTTCTAAGTGGTATTTGTGAATGATTGTGTGTATAGTTCCCACAGACAGATGCGTCTCTTGGCAACAAGTTCGGCTTCCATTTTCAAAGATCAGGCATCGCACTTGCAGAATGTATATGGAATGGACTGCAATGGGCTCCAAGCCACCTCGGCCAGATGGGAATGTATGGTGTCTGTAAATGTCAATTACTTTTACTCTTTAATAAAGAGAAAAATTTCACAAAAGTCCGGTTTGACGTGAATGCCCATCACATTTGGTTTGACAGTGGTCTTCTGTGATGCGTTTGTCTTCTTTTCTCTGTCTGTCAAAATCACATTACCCCGTTGTTTCTGTAGATCTTTTGCCCTGTAATAGTATATGACTAATGTGCATGCTTGTGTTTTGATCAGCAAGATGTGTATGAGAGCCAGGACACGTAGGATTTCAGGGATAAATCTGACCATTATGCATGGCAATGTAATCAAGCCAGGGAGATTCTTCTAAATTCTAAATTATTTTTACTAAGCCAGTTATTTCTAAAATCTTTTACTGTTAAAATTCAATTTAGGTTTAAAGCTAAATGGGTTCTAATTACTGTATGTAAGCATATATATGCAAAAATTTTTAGCACTATTCCTGTGGGACCCAAGAAATGCAAGCATTTGTACTTCTCTCTTAATATATAGAAATACAGCTCTCAGATACTTATGCATACATTTAGAAACTGTATAAAATATAAGAAATATAGAAAAATATATAAAACTTTCAGCAGGCAAGCTAAGATCATCTCTGGCTCAGAACTGTTCTCCTCACTGTAGATATTCTCTATTCTCCAGAGTGCCCACATTGGCCTTGAATCTTTCAAAAGCTCCTTTTCATGTTGCAGCAAGCATTTTTCAATTAACTCACATTTACAGACAGATTCAACTCCTGAGAATATGTCAAATACCAGCCTTGGCTCCCTGGGACTTTTGAGGTTTTTTTTTTTTCAAGACAATAATCACGCTCACTATTGTGTGATAAAACTGAAAAGATGCGGAGGAGGTTAAAAAAAAACAGTTCTACTCTAGCTGCTGCTCACTAGTTTTACACCAGCTAAGGGCGAAATGAACAGAATCTAAAAAGAAAGGGTTGAGGTAACTCAAGTACACACAGGAGGATGCAGTGGAGTTAAGCAGGTCCATGTGTAGAGTGTAGAGGTTAACAAAATCTACAACAACTGAAGACTGAATCACATTCCTGTGATCAGAAGCTGTCCAAGTTTAAACTGAAAAAAGAAGCAAACAGAGTCAATTGTTAGAGTTCAGTAGCATAGGGGTTTAGTGGTTAACACTTTTAACCACTCCAGGGTTGAGGTTTGTAGAGTTTTAGCGAGTTGGTGGATTTCCTATAGATAATCCAGCTTCCTCCCACAGTCCAAAGACGCACACATTAATTGGCAGTTCCAAATTGCCCATAGTGTGTGATTTTGTGTGAGTGTATGTGTGCTAGCGCTCTGTGATGGGTTGGCACCCCATCCATCCTTGCCTAGTCCCATTGTTTCTTGGTTACCCCTTTATATGTTGACAGGATCTTGAACACCCAAGGCTCAACAATAGGGAGATAGGAAGGCACCAGCTCACCCAGTGAACCACATCCCAACATTCATGTGGTGCATCAGGCTCCTCAAAAAACCACGAGCTGAAGCCAACATCCTGGTGCCAGACACCACAGACTTTGAATTATGTCCTGAGGGGCCAAAGCCAGCCCAGTGGCACAAAAACACAAAACTGGGTGGTTTTGAAATTAATGGTGTAAATACTATTATCCTGCGAAAATTGGCCAGTGCTCTCAGTGAATACTTGGTCTTAGTAGGTGTTATGTGTCAAAGTAACATTCACATAAATTCCAGGACTCTGTTTTTTTTTTAGCAGAACACTGTCCAGAGCATCACACTGCCTTCATTGGCTTGCCTTTTTTTTATAGTGCACCCTCGAGTCAGCTATTCCCCAGGTAAGTGAAGCACACACACACACACACACACACACACACAGCTATCCACATGATGTAAAAGAAAATGTGATCCATCAAACCAGGCACCTTCTTCCGTTACTTCATGGTTCAGTTTTAGAATTCTCATGCCGTTTTCAGCAGGAGACAGGGTTCAACATGGGCACTCTAAATGATTATAGTCATGCAGCCCTATACAGCAATATTGGTGGCAGCAGCAGCAATGTGCCAGAGAACACTGCTGTGCTAGGTGGACATGTTGCAGTATATGGCAAAGACAGGCCCAGGCAAGTCTTGAGTGAAGCAAGGTGTGCCTTACATGCATGAAGCATGGTGTGGCTCAACTGAAGCAGGGCATAGCTCAGGTGAAGTAGGGCTCACAGAGAGGGGTCTTACAGGCTACAGCATTGGCAGAAAACATGAGTGCACTCAGGAAGTGCTTTAGTGTTAGCATTGCTAACAGGAAGTATCTCATTGCTGAAATGGGTAACAGGAAACAGATCATGGCTGTAAGGTTTGTCATTAATGTACAGTATTGGTGCAAATTTTGTTTTGTTTTGCAGATATCCCAACACTTCTTGCCTTGAGTTGTAATCATAAGTGGGACACCCATATTTGCTCACACCACAGTTACAAATAAAAAGTTGTAATACATTCACACCTGCACAGCAGTCACTGGGGAGACTATAGCCTTGTACAGAAAGTGCTGATAAGACAGCCAATCCGATTGTGATTATATTAAATATATAGCTATTATTAAAGATAGCTTTGTATCATTTAACTCTGGCAATGGAGGTCTCCTCCTTCTCAGAATGAGCCAGCTGGATGTGCTGAGCTGTTAGTTCTGCATGGCATATGTCCATTTGGATGGTAAACTCCCTTGCTTGCTGACTAGTGCATAGCTACCTCTGTACTTCTTTGCTGTCTGCCTTCCTTCACCACTTGGCATGGGGATTCTCCTCACGCTGAACACCACTGTATCCTGCATCCCTCTGAAGTGTCAGTCTTGCATTATGTCAGGAGCTTGGACTGCAGGCATGGCATAGTTGCAAATATTAAGACATTTGGTAAACAATAGATAATATAAACAGGATCAGAAACTAGAAAGAAACCCAGAACTACTTAAGAAAACAAGAAATCAACAGAACAGATGCAAGGCCAGAACATAACCAAGACCAAACCTATTTATACACAAGCTAATCAAGCTAAACTGGATACAGGTGCCTGCAAAGGAGATTATATAAATCTGGTAAAAAGCCTGCTGGGAACTGACGCCTAGTATCCTAATTTAACACAAAAGTCCAAACACAAAACATGAAACCTACATGAGATTCAGAGGTTATACCTGACATGAGGTGGCATCTCTCTTTCACTGCAGTAATATGCAATTTTACTGACTTAAAGTGCTTAAAAGAACATGAGAGCAAATACACCATTACTTTTTGAGTGTTTTAAACTGTACTATGACAGCATACTGTAAATAGTAGTTCAAAAAAGACATTACCTGGAGTTCCATACCCTCCCTAGCCGGTAGCTAGTAGTTGATAGCAGCATCGCTAGTGGGTAAGATTTGGCAACACCAAATTAAGGGGAAAATGGGGGGAAAACACACACAAGACTCCTTCCTTTCCATTATTTAAAGTCCCCATATACACAATTATACATGTTTCTTTGTAAAACAGCATTTTTCAAAACTATTCAATACTTGTCTTAGACTTTGTGTGGAAATTAAATTAGCTGTTAGCCTCATGTACATGTAGCTGTTACTGTAGAAACAAAAACATATTAGCACAACCACAATACTGTATATAAACCAGTCATTTGTACCTGAGGTGTTACAGTTTTAACCAATCAAATCTAGCAAGCTATTTTTTCATGATAAAAATAAGAATTATCTAAAAGTCAGTTGACCTTTGTACAAAAATGAAAGCTCCATGTTTCTCCTGTATGGAACTCAGAATGTTAGCAGCTAGCTCTGCACCCCCCATTATGTCTTGTGCAAACTGCATTTTAGAAACAAATTAGAACGATATGACATTTCATTTCTGTTTTACACCTTAATGTAAGCATTTCTCCTAAAAAAAAAAAAAACTGATAGATTTGGGTGTGTTTTAAATTGAATAAATCCCTAAATAATGCAATGTTAAATACATCATGTAATTAATAAAGGCAATAATGTTCCGTCTACATATCACTTGAAGATATGCAAGCTAAGTCTAATGTACCGTGGATATTTTTACAACCGGGGAAAAAAACCCAATCCAATTTGTCAGCTGTGTCTAATGTTTAATATCCTTATATTTTGGTTAAATATAGTGCAATAGTTTGGATATGAATATCCTAAGAGCAAATGAATGCAGATTTATGTGTGACACATGAGTGTAATTGAACAGATATACCAATTATCTACTGTTGGTGAATTGCACTCGAGTTCTATTTTCATAGACACACTAAACCCACCCAAACACACAAGCTTCAAAAGCAAAGAAGAACACAGTATCCTAAGGATGACAGATACCTGCAGTGCCAAGCTTGGTGCTTGAAGAACAATGTGCACAGGCAACTAAAATGTATGATCATATGTAACCATTTACAGTACCTAGAGTTTAGATATTATTAGCTTCTTTGCATCCTGGCCAATAAAGTCATATTCTAATTGCAAGTAAAGAGTTTGCAAAAGCATTTTACATAAATATACATTTGCTGACCACTCTATACACTCACTCACCTTCTATAACGCTGGAGCCTATCCCAGGAGGCTTAGGGCACAAGGCAGGGTACACCCTGGACAGGGTGGCAATCTATCGCAGGGCACACACATACTCACACGCTATGGGCAATTTTTAGGAACGCCAGTTAGGAAACCCACCAAACATGGGGAGAACATGCAAACCCCATGCACACATAGACGGGATTCGAACCTGGATCCTGGAGGTGCAAGGTGACAGTAATAACCACTACGCCGCTGTGCCGCCTCACTCTATAAAAAAAAAGGATTTAGTCAGCCACCAAAAGTTCTCCCACTTAAATAGATGCGAGAGGCCTGTAATTATCATCATAGGTATATCTCAACTATGAGAGACAAAATAATAATTAAAAAAAAAAATCCAGTAAATCACATTGTAGGATTTTTTATGAATTAATTGGTAAATTCTTCTGTAAAATACAGTAAGTATTTGGTCACCTATAAACAAGCAAGATTTCTGGCTCTCACAGACCTGTAACTTCTTCTTTAAAAGGCTTAAACTTGTTTAAACTTGTTATCAGTATGGAAGACACCTGTCCATAACCTCAAACAGTCACACTCCAAATTCCACTATGGCCAAGATCAAAGAGCTGTCAAAGGAAACCAGAAACAATATTGTAGACTTGCACCAGGCTGGGAAGGTCCTGGAGTGGCCTAGGCAGTCTCCAGATCTCAACCCCATAAAACATCTTTGGAGGGAGTTGAAAGTCTGTGTTGCCCAGCGACAGCCCCAAAACATCACTGCTCTAGAGGAGATCTGCATGGAGGAATGGGCCAAAATACCACAACAGTGTGTGAAAACATTGTGAAGACTTACAGAAAACGTTTGACCTCTGTCATTGCCAGCAAAGGGTATATGACAAAGTATTGAGATTTAGTTATTGACCAAATATTTATTTTTCACCATAATTTAATGAATAAATTGTTTAAAAATCCTACAATGTTATTTTCTGTATTTCCTTCTTATTTTGTCTCATAGTTGAGGTATAGCTATGATGAAAATTACAGGCCTCTCTCATCTTTTTAAGTGGGAGAACTTGCACAATTCGTGGCTGACTAAATACTTTTTTGCCCCACTGTAAGGCATGTTGTATTAATACTGAGTAAAACCTTTATTGCTTAATAATTTTTGCTCAATAACTGGTTTTCCCAATGTGTTGAACATATTTGTCCAAGATTGATATGATTATATTACTAACTTGTCAAAGATTTTTTCAACTGCACATTCATAGAATTGCATGTTTTGGCACATGTGAAAGAAGCTTAATTGCATTTACATCTGATGACTGGGAAGGTCATTGTCACTTGTGGTTTGTGACATGGTTTGTAATAATACTAAAAGGAGCTAAAAATGTGTCCATAAAAAGATGCAGATGGATGCAAATGGTCATCAACGGTGAACATCAACTTATGAAGGATGTAGCTTAACAGTTCTTGATTAGTATTAAGGGATTAGAAAACCTTCTCCACATAATTACACCACCCCTATTAGTCAAACTGTTGACCCAAGACAGGCTGGATCCATAGATACAAGCTATCTATTATAATCATCATTTACTATTTTATTTTGATCAGGGTTGCAGCAGTGATGAAAGAAATTGGGCCAAAAAAACCTTTTGCTGAAAAGTGCCTAACATCATGGGGCTGTAAGGCATCAATGTTACCCTCTGTGTTCCCATGGGAGTATGATGTTAAATGAGCTTATAACTACTAGAGTCACAAAAAGTTACAACTGTGTTGCTAATGTTAGTTTTAGCAAGCTGAGTTCATTAACCAGCTGCATGCAGGGATTGATCACTGACCCTTATTCGCTTCAGATTTTGCATGCTACAGACGAACACCAATTTAATTCATTTCGTTAATACTTGCCAAGTCTCGCCAAGATTATTTAGATTAGATATTACTAGTCAATTCATGAATATTCTTCTTATTTATTGTGTACTTGTATAGTCTGAATCAATCTTCAAGTCTCTAACAAGCAAGTTACACATTATGTCAAGTGGGTGGACCTGGGTTCTCATACCTTTTACTTTTTCTTCTGCTCAGGCAAAGAATAAGACTGTGGTAACTTAATAGTTTAGCGATCCAAAGGCTGCTAATAAGTGAGATTTGGCAACACCAAATCGACTCCTTTCATAACAAACCTTACAAAAAAAGTCAACATATACACAATTATACATTTTTCTTTGTGAAACAGCATTTTCCAAAGCAATTTAATATTTTCCTTAGATTTTGTGTGGAAATTTAATAAAATTTTAAACAACTATTAGTAGAACCACAATATAGTCCTTAATATTTAATGAGTACACAAATGTCCATTTACGTGCATTTATTTTGTTATATAGCACTTTATCCAAACATATGATTGCAAAATGTTATAAACCACAAAATTAAGTCAATTGCCAGCTCTTTAGTTTACCAGCATCTGCAGAATAGGCAATTAAATTAAGACATTAACTATGAATTAAGCTGAAGACTACAATGAAGAACAGTTGATAGTAGGATCCTCATCTGAGTCATTTTATGTTAGTTTCTAAAGTTTGCTACAATACAAACAAAAAAAGCTATTTCATACAAATGCCTTAGCTGCCAGCAAATGTAGTAAACAGTCTACAGCAGAAAGATTTCCCTTTTTAGATATCCGAGTTATTGTTGGTCTTTTGGCTGCTCTTGTCAAGGGGTCACCACAGCAGAACATCCGATCCGCATACAACTGGTTTTACACCAGATCCCCTTCCTGACGCAACCCTTCCATTTTATCCTGTCTTGGGACCAGCACTGCATCCAGTGGCTGGGGTTTGGGCATTGGGTGGGAATGAACCTTGGACTTCCGTATGACAGGAGAGAAACCAACCACTGAGCCACCAACTCCACTAAGTTGTGACCAAAATAAAATAAAAATAATAAAGTATAAGATACACTCCAGTTTTATGCCTGCATAATATTATTATATTTAAAAATATGACCAGTAAGACATTGTACTGTATGTGTGTACTAAAATTTCAAGGTTTACCTGTTTTTGCTAACACACACTAACTCACATGGTTTAGACTTTACTGACCTCTGTTGGTGCATAGAATCAAGACGAGCACAAACAACATCCTAATTGTATTTACACCATTTAGAAAATGTTAATGGTCTCAGTTCTAATCTCATTAGCATTATTAGTGTTTATGTTTTGTTTTGTTTTGTTTTTATAATGAAAAGTGAGAACTGGAATTGACATGACCGTATAACTCCTCATAAGAAATTGCAATAACAAGAAGAGTTCTTTTGTTTTAGATATAAACTAAATATATTTGTGTTTGAGGTCACAAGGTCAATATACAATTTGATAATTAGAAATTATTTACCTGTTATATGTTTCAATACTTTCGCTCACCTAAAACCGGATGGTTTGTCACCAAAGATGGCATTTTTAATTAAGTTGTTTATCCTGTCTAGATGAAGATTTCAGAAAATAAACACTGAATTTCTAAACTACTGTCTCATATTCAACTTTTAATTTTAATCCCGAAATTCCACAGTCAAAATAATTAACCTTCAAATAATTTAACTTCGCAATAATTGACCTTGCCGTTCTAAAACTTTTAGAAGGGGGCTGTATAAATATTTATTGATTTATTTATTTATTTTTCGACATACCAAGAGCTGAGGCCAAAAACAAATTTTCATTTACAACCGCAGATTTTTGAATGTATGTAAAATCAGTTAGTATAAAAATATTAGTCAGTTTTATAGGCCTCCTTACTCAGGCATGCTTTTTTAGTCCATAACTGTTCTACAGGATTTAGGTCAGGGATTTGTGATGCCATTTTAATACTTTCTTGTCTTTAAGCCAGTTACATCTAGTTAAGTCTTCTGAGTTATGCTCAGGGTCACTATCCTGCTAAAAGATACTGTTGTTTAAACATTCTTGCTGATATTAAGGTTTTGTTTGACTTTTTCTAGATTATTTTTTCATCCTAAAGCCATTTTATTTCTAAAGTGCACCAGGTGTTTTTCATTTAAAATAACCAGACAACATGCCTCACAATTGGGATGATGTTCTTCATATTTAAAGACTAAGTCCTTTACCTTCATACATAGTACTGGCCAAACAGTTCTCCCCCAAAAGGACATCTGCAAGTTATAGTCTGACCTTTTGTCTAGCGATAGGGGCTTCTTCCTTGCATGCTATTCTTTCAAGTCATGACAATGTCTTCATGATGCACCTTCTGTATGTATTTAAAATCATAAGGCCCCCAAATCCAGACCCCTTGGTGTAGGCCTGGGTTTAGATGAATATTTTAGACCAAAGTTTGTTTATCCATAGGGGTTCATTTGTGCTCCTTTTCTGACTTATGCGTGATTGTACAAATGCTTGTAGTACCTTTAGTTGTTGGAAAAGTCTTCCTGTTTTTCTGAGATCATGGCTGAACTGCTTGTATTTTAAAATTTTTCCATGCTCTTAATTCCAGTGTCTAGCCTTTAAAAGTCATTACATCAATTCCTGGAATCTTTCAGGCTGTTTAATTTTTTTTTTAACTGCCTCTGAATTTGGCAAAATAAACGTGAAACGTTTAGTCATAACATGAAATGTACGATTTGTTTAAAGAAATTAATAACCCTAAATAATCATACATAATTTGGCAAGCTTATTTTAATTTGGTCATGTTTTCAGGTAATTCATTAGAAACATATGTAATCAAGACCAAGTTATTGGATAATCAGAACTGTCTGGTTTCATTGTGTAAATAGAATATGATAAGAACATTGCGTAAACATCAGGGTTATGTAACTGTTTCAGTATGACATAATTGCTATATACAGTACATCTACATTCAATCAACATAAAATCTTTGTTAACATTCCTTGCATGTGTAATTAAAACAATATGATGAGAAATACAGTATGTAAGACATTTGTTCAAACTCAGTCAGAAAACAAGTAACAATTAAATGCTACTGTAAAATACAAAAATAATCTACTGTTCAGTGCAAAACAGCATTACATGTCTTTTCAACACAGTAAACACCTAGTCCAGAAGGACTAGAGCAAACCTGAGAATAAATGTGGTACCATATTCCAGTGTCATGCTCAGTGTGATGGCTCATGTATGTGATGTTACTGTAATGTGAAAACTCTTTGGAAGCTACAGTCAAAAATTTACACAACAAAAAATATATATTTTATAAAAACCCTGAACATCAAAATCTTTAAGAATTAAACTAAGTAAGAAGTAATTCTAACTTACAAAAGAAAAAGAAAATTATAAGCTCCCTTAACTATTGTTTCTATCATTTTCTTTTTCAACAGAGTTTTTAATTTCACTTCCTAGTACATCCTTAATTTTCATTTAATTAATAATAAATTAACGTCTAATAAAATAAACGTTTAATGGTCAGTTAAAATTTGGAGTAATGTCCTTTTAAGATTAGCCACACCTACTCAAGTGACTGTGGCATTTCATTGGATTATATTTAATACTTCTGGCCAAGTAGTAACTCCATACTGAAAACTGACACACTGCTGGATGCCTCAAAATCTGTCCAAATGACACATTGTTTCATACATTCCACAAGCGTCGTTAAATGATCCCTTCAGCGATGTTGGCTGAAAATTAAGTTTCTCCACTATTCTCCAACCTATCCAGTGTTTCAGTGCTGTGGCTCTCGGGCAGTGACGGAGAGGCAAAAGCAATAGAGGGGTACGGACGTCCTCGCTCCAGGTTCACATAATTCACTTGAAGGTTAACATAGTGTTCTCCTTCCAACATTGAGTGAATCTCCTGCAAATTCTTCACCAGCATGGAGAAAGTTGGCCTGAAATCAGGCTCAGGATTCCAGCACTGCAACAGGATACACCACCTGCAGTCATCCAAAAAAATAACACTTTACACAGAACCAGTATAACGGACTTTATGTAAACATAATAGAAGGATGTTACGGAGAGATACATGGAAATAACTGCTTAAAGTATAAAAATACAATCTGACCTTTAATCCTACCCTGAACTAAAGTCAAAACAGCTACATTACAAGTTAAAAGCTAAAGTTAATAACAGAACAATAATAAGTAGCAGCGGAAGAAAGCAGTTTAATGTAAATTACATACTGTATATAAACATTTGGATGAACAGTTAAATCATTATGAACAGTTATAATAGCAGACTTCAATGTTCTCTTACAGGGAGTCAAGGCAGTACTGAGGCTGTGGCAGTCGCCGTCCCTGTAATAGATACTGTGTCATATCATAAGGGTCAACATCGGGATATGGACTCGCCCCTCTGGTCAGCATCTCCCACATTAACACACCAAATGACCACTAAAGAACACACCAGAAAAAAGTGTCATCATTTAAATTGACATAATGTTGGTCATGTAAGATAAGATTATCACTATATTGTAAACATATTTACAGAAGCATTGAACCAGTGCACTTCTAACAACTTTTTACTAAACCATTACAGTTACTGACCACGTCAGATTTGGTGGTAAATTTTTGAGTCTGTAAACTCTCTATGGCCATCCATTTGATAGGAAGTTTGGCTCTTTTATGGTCTTGAATGCTGTAATACTCTTTATCCAAGATGTCCCGTGCCATGCCAAAGTCAGCCACCTTGACTGTAAACGTCTCATCCAGCCTGGAACAATAATTTTGAAAGACATCAAAATTATTTAGACATGTAGCTCAACAATACTCTATGTCTGTTTAATGTCATCCACTCTACAACTAGTTTCATCATTTCTTTACTTTAATTGGGTAGTGTGATCAAATGAACACATGATGCAGATATTCTGGTCTGAAAAAAAGAAAAACAGTAGAATGTCCCTGTGGTTGATTGACAAATCAAAATTAATGATAAAGGTGTAATTTTGTGACTATAATTGAATATCAATCGTCAGAAGTGGTTAGAAAACAGTCAGGTAAAAACATACCAGGATAATCTATAAAGTTGTCTTAACAAGACAACGAGACACAAGCATTTCTGACCATGTGCATTAGACACACACATACATTAAGACAAACACCATTTAAAATTTTTAAACACAAGCACGATTCAAAAGTGATTATAATGTAAAATAAAATTAGTATTTTATATATAAAGAATTTTATTTTTAATATGAATTGTGCTTATGTTTAATGATTATATTTTAGATCCTATTTACACTATACATAAAAACTTTGCAACTATATTAGTATCTGCAGAATCAAACTCAGAATGCATGCAAAAGTTCCTATTTAAAAAACAAAATAAACTTCTGGTTTTAATTTAAAGGTATTTTTCAGATATTTTTAATGTTTTAAACCAGCAGCCTAAAGAGCACCTAATTTATACCAGTTGCTTTTTACTAAACAGTGTTTCTCATTACAACATTGGAAATAAAAATAGATACTCACATGCAGTTTCGTGCTGCTAGATCCCTGTGCACAAACTTCTTTTGTGCTAAATACTCCATTCCCTTAGCAACCTGAAGCCCAAATCCTATCAGGTCCTTTACTGTGGGATTCTAAAACAAAAGCATATAATTTTTTTGTCCTTCAGTACTTGGGTTATTCAAAAAAATAGTGTTTCACTGATAGTTCATAGTTAGTAACCAAGTAACCAGTGTAAGGATCATTCCAATGATGGAAACTAAAGCACTTTTGTAAGTTGATCTGGATAGGAGTGTATGCCAAATGCATAAATATAAATCTTGATATATACTGTATGTTAAACAAAATTGGACCCAGGACACCCTCTTTGCTTTAATCATAGTACAGCTGTACATATTGTATGCGTAAACCAGAAATAAAACAGGCAAAACTGTAAAAAGTTATACTTTATACTTTTAGACATTCCTAAACATACACTGTATGTCTTTCTGTTTTGCATGTATCTCTATGTACAGTTACTGTAAGCCCAAATGTTTACATACATGTTACATTCCATGTTTACATGCCAATGTTAAGTCAATAAGGGTATCCACTTTATTTACACTACAGAAGAGACAGATTCATTTCAGGTTTAATAGATTATAGCATAGTTTATAGAAGTATTATCGTTGGGTTAAATGTTTATGTACACGTTTGTTAGTATTTATTGCTGATGTTTTTTTAATTGCTTGAACTTGAATCAAATGCTTTCCTCATTCCTCTGGTGCAACTTGTGCATCCTCTGTGGGTCTCCTTATTCAGAATTAATCATTCAGTTTTAATCTTTAAACACTTTGCAGTCTGTTGCAGTAAAACATTTGTTCCTGTTTCTTCAATATGTCAAAATAAGGGGTGGCTTAAGACTTATGCACAGTACTACCTTACAGGCCATGTTTTTACTTTGTTGTCTTAAACCAATTTTATTAGGTGGTAAAAGATTGAAAGGTTAGATTGAAAGAATGTTTCCACACTATTGCCAAACTGGTCAGCTTTTGTTTTAAGTTACCGGAAAAAACACATTCAAAATGCTGATCACTTGCAAAATTCAGTCTGGCTTGCGTTTTTATGCTGCTTTTAGAATAGGGTAGGACTTCGTGCACAAAACCCTTACAGGCCACAGAGTTACAGGACAATTATCAGTCGATGTATATACTTTAGTGCCCAGTTCATCTACCTACTTCATCTGTTTTTTATTTTTTGTTACCTTACAGTAAACCCTACTACCTATATGGAGGAAACCGACCCAACCCCCCAATGTACCCAGTTACTAACTGCATACACCTGGATTTGAATCACTACCACACACAGCACTAAGACTAAGACTAACATATTTCAATATATAACTTTATATATATATAAACACACACACACAATATTTCAATTTTAATACTTGCTTTAACCTAAAACTATCCATGTTTGCTGTTAATATATATTCCTTCTGTGCCTGAATGGAAAAGTTTAATAAAGAATAATAAAATAAAAAAAAACCTAGCCATTCCTACCCTTGTTTTAGAGCGGATAAAGTGTCTGAGGTCTCCGTGTTTCATGTACGGCAGGACCACAAGGGGAAGGCCATCAGCAGGTAACAGGATACCAAGCAGTGAGAGAACATGAGGGTGGTGAAAGGCTTTCATCAGGATGCCCTCTTTCAAGAAAAGTTCCACCTCTTCCAAATCTGTAATCCCTGTCAATGCAGAGCAAAATCTTTTATATCCTGTACTGTACAATATCACTAATAATCCACTATCCAAAACGTACTCTATTACCTGTCTAATATTAATAAATTAATGAAAGATTGACTGTGTTAAATTGTGCATTATCACTTTTACCATAGTATTAATAGATAATAGTTGTTTTATTCGTAATAATGGAGATTTACTGTGGGAAATACACTCTGTCATGTGTCTTACATTATGCTGTCATAATGACATGAAATTACATGATTTTGAAACCTACAGTTAAACGAATAAAAACAAGTATAATTATAGGTCTTACTGTTTAATGACTTCACAGCACAGTGAATTTCATGATTGTCGCTGTCTTTAAGGTGGCCATGATAAACAGTTCCAAAATGACCTGCAGAGATCAGATGAGTAAGAAAATAGAAGAGAATGTCAAATAAAGATAGGGTTTGTATGAAAGGATGATGAATAAATAGCACTAGAAAAACTAGAAAGAAAGGACATAAAATGCAACATACAGGTGTATCGACATGTACCTTTGCCAATGATGTCATCATGCTGGATGCTGAGCTGCTCAGGAGGGATCAGAACATCCTTTACCTCCTCCAGCAGCTCAGGCCTCAGGTTCGACAGTGAGATAATTTGAGGTGACATAAGGGGAGCAACAGCAGGGTCTACACCACTGGCATACATCAGCCCTGGGAATGCCATGCCTGACCCATGTGACGTACCAATGGACATTTCTAAATTACAGAGAAAAATATGTACAGTTATGTTAAGGTTGACATCTTTATAAACCTTACTCTCATGCCAAAAAGATCCCTACATATTTTATTATTATATATATTATGAAAATTAAATTAAACAATAGCTTTAGCACTGAATTGTACAATTCTTTATAAGGTGTAGAAAGAGATCTAAATGAGCATCATAATAATTTCTACTTTACCTCGTCTGTAATCTCCCACAGGTGACAGTTCTCCAGTGCGAGTGGACAACATCGACAATCGAAACTCTGCCTGCATAGCTACAAATGTTAGATAACAATTAATATTGGCATTATATTTTGTGCAGGTTTTTTAAAAACTTTCTGGTTAAATAAAGTCACAGAAGGGTTAAATTATTGGCCTGCATCAAGCAAAGTGAAAAATGTGGTTGGAAAAAAATCATGATGGCTTTAAATGCTTGATGAAGTTTCATCATACATACATACATACACACAAATAAATAAATAAATAAATAAATGAATAAATAAATAAATAAATATCCACACACAATATGATATGAACTCACAGAATTGAAATTAAACAGCTGTGTGGACATAAGAAAACCACTTCTTTGTGTATTGTCTGATTAAAAACTTAATCAGAAAAAAAAAATTCTAGGAAGCATAAAGCCTGGACTTTGGAGCAATGGAAAAAGATCAAGTGGTTTAATGAGTCCAGATTGACCCTATTCCAGAGTAATGGGTGCCCACTGGTCAGGTCTAGGCTCAGCAATGTCATGTAGCAATAAAATGAAATCAGCTGATGGCCTGAATGTACACGAGTTTCCAGTCCATGATCTCACATTGGACACCATAATTAAAGCTAAAGGCAGTCGAATATTACGTAGAGAATATAAAACAAGAGAAAATAATTCATGCAGATTTCATAAAGAATTATGATTATGAAGAATTAAAGATACAGAGCAAACATGCTAACTTGACTAACTTTTCTAGCTAGATGATTCCAATAAGTCGTATTTTGTTCCAACATGAACTCTTAAAATCATGGGTCACAAGCAGCCCTTCTTTGTCTTTCGGACTTGTATTTCGGCATTTCATTAAAAAATTTTGTTTAGATACTAGATGGCTAAGGTAGATTTATAATGACAAGATATTCTCAGTAGAGAATTAGTATTTCACATCATGCACATCATAAGATTTTTTTGCATATCTATACTTTACTTAAGTATTTTGCATATTTAATACTTTTTTCTTATACCCAATACATTTTTTAAGAAAAACCTGTATTTAACTCACTACATTTTAAATAGATACTTGTTTCTTTTAAGATTACAATCACAAAAAAAGTAAATAAAAAACATAATATTTTATAATAATAATATATTTTATAATATAATTTTAATTTATACTTTCGTGATTGTAAAAAAATAACATTTTAGATTGATTCAGAAGACAAATCTCTTGTACTTGTACATTTATGCTATTAATGGCATCAACTTCATTAGATTTTTTTTTTCAAATACTTTCAAATACTGTTTATCAGTAACTGCATATTTTAATAATCTGTTTGTTTGGGGAGTACTTTATAATAATGAATAAAGAATGTACTTAGTCCAGTATGCGCCAAAATATGCAGTGCTGAAATGAAAAGACGATTGATATTACCTTGTCATCTGTGAGTTTATTAGCTGTGAGGTTATTATAGTTTAGTAATCTATTAGCCTGTTTACTTAACACAGCATGTGTAATGTAAGTGTTCGAAGTGTGTGCAGTGCCTCTCTGTAGACAGTGTTCATATCGTTAATGCAGATTCTCAAAAATATCCCAGAACAAACACGTGGGTTTTTTTTTGTGGCTGGAGCAGTGCCCGTTTAATATGCGCATGTTTCAGTACTGTATATTTTGGTGAATACCGCACTTCTACTTGAATAAACAAAAAAATGAAGTTGCATTTTTTGTTGTAGAGGAGAACATTTTTACTCAAGTCCTTGTTCTTTTACTTAAGTATTGAGTTTGTGTCCTTCTGCCACTTCTGTTTACAAGGCTGCTGAGGATTTAAACATGATTAACCTAAAATTTGTTCGTAGTTATCAATTATATAGCCTCACCTTTCTTCCGCTTGCGCAGTTGGGTCATTACTATGAAGGCTAAAGCAGCCCCTGCAACCAGTGCTGCAAGAATACCCAAGACGATGCCAACAGTGTGGTTGCTACTGGAATATGCTACCCGGCCAACGTCATATATCTCCCCATTTACTGACACCTGGAATAATGAGAAGAATTATTTGTTTCGCTTTATTTTATTTGTTTCATCATTTGTTTTGCTCTAGCTTGAATTTACCTGAATGAAAGTAACACAAACCAGGCTAATCCTTACATTTTGCACAGACTGAACCAACTGGTCCAATTTCAGTTACTAACTACTTGAATACAAATTTATATGTAAAAATAATGTTGGGAAATTAGATTGAAATGGCTTAAATATAAATCCAACAAAGGATATTGCCATACATACTGTTTACATTGCTAATACTTCAGCTAGGACATTTACAACCCTTATAGCTGCACTGATGTAAATGGAATAGATGAAACCAAAGTCAATGGGACATCTGTTGCTAAGCAGTAAAGAGAAAATTAATTCTAAATACAGCAGAAAAAAAATAGCAGCTGAAGTTGGTTCTTTTACCTGGACAGGTACCCCGTTCTTGGGGATTTGCATATCTTTAGGGATTCTGCAGAAAAGGTCACTTTCCCGAACGCGAGCATTGCAGTTCACACCGTTTACTGTCATAGTGATGTCCATGCATTCGCTTACTGAGTTCAGTTTCTCATGCTGAGGTAAATAACCACAATGACAATCAGTTATAAGCACTCTCAATGAATACACTTAAATAATGCTAATACCATATCAGTATTGATTGCTGCATAATTTAATTAACATTCATAAAAGGAAAACAGATGCAATTTCAGACACACATGAAGTGAGACTCTGTCCTTCCCAGGTTCAAGTAGAAGCAGGTTGTTGTCATATTCGAAAGGGATTGGCTTGCCATTGGGGTGGCATTTAAAAGAAAGAGAAATAAGATTTTTAGCTCCATCCATATCCACTGAGAGGACACCTTCTGAATTATCCTCACATGCTGGAGTCACACACTCCATCTGTGTTGGGCTTACAGGACCTGCACACACCTAAGGAATTTCAGGAATTTCAGTGTCAGAATTGGTTGCAGCATACACAGAACTTTATATAAAACACACAATATAATAATAAAACACTTACACTTTTTTCTACTTGGTCAGAGTTCTTGGGTTTGTAATAAATTGTGGTCTGAGATACAGTGTCCAGATTTTCCCCCACTATGATGATTTTGGAACCTCTGCATAAAAATACAGCCAAAACACATATTTAAAGACCTTAAACTCTTTGTGGACACTTAAACATCACACCCATATGTTTTTCCCCAACCTGTAGCCCTATCATTTCAGTACACTAGAACTTCAATATTCCAAAAGTTTCAAAATGACATGACTTCACTATTTTGCGAGGGTTAGTATGGAAGAACTTCCGTGGTCTACCGATAGCCCTGACCTTAACCCCACAGAAAACCTTCCCCTTAAATTGTAATGCTGAATCAGACCAGTTTTCCTTGCTGACATCAGTACCCGACCTCACCAATGTTGGCTGAATCAGCACAAATCCCCATTACCATGCTCCATGGACCATGGAATGCCCTCACAAAATAGTGGAGATTATTATTGAAGAAAAGGGAGACAAAAATTATTGGGAACAAATATAAAGATGAGTTGTTTAAAAGGTGGATGTGTGTTGTTTGTGATGGCCAGCCATCCACACTTTTGGCCAAATAGTGTACAATATACTGTACAGTATATGAGTGAAAATTAGTTTTGTAAGTATAATTACATGCAATATTATCATTGTTGCCCATCATATTGGATCCCATGGCAAGAATCACTTAAGTGATTAAGTTTGTTTTGGTTTTGGTTTTGTCTCCACATCCTGCCATTACTTTGTTCATCTGTTTTTAATTTAATTTTAGATTTTTAAATTCTTATTGTGCATTTCTACTTAAGCTCAAGCCATGTTCCCAGACTTTGTTCTGTTTTATATTATTCTCTGTTGCTGGTTTAGGACTTCACCTTTTCTTTTTAGGGAACAAAAGGTGCTAAAATTCTATTTTCTTTGCTTTTTGGTGAGTTTTTCTTACTTTTAATTTTGTCCCCTCTCCTTCAGGATTTTTTGGTAGAGCACACAATGGTTCCATCAATTATGGCAAATCGTTCATGTCCTAAAGCTCCAGACCATCACAATATCACCACGTTTGGCTGTTGGTATAATGTTCTTCTTATGAAATGCAAGATGTTGTTGTCCTAGATTAGTTGTTGTGCTTTTGGACTAATTCCTGGTGGGCTGGCCACTCCTGGGAAGGTTCAGAACTGTTCCAAGTTTATTCCATTTATGGATAATGGCTCTTCCTGTGTTTTGCTGGAGTTGCAAATACTTAGAAATAGCTTCGTAACCCTTTCCACACTAATACAGTACATGTCAATTTCTTTGTTTCCTATTTGTTCTTGAATTTCTTTAGATTCCGGCATGATGTGAGATCTTTTAGCATGTTTAACTTTGTCAGACAGGTTCTTTTTAAAAGATTTTTTAATTCAACAAGATGTCTGGCAGTAACCAAGGCTGGGTGTAGCAAGTAAATTAAACTCAGCTTTCCAAAAGCTAATTGCAGTTCATTCATGATTTAGCAAGAGGGAGGTGACAGACTTTCACATAGGGACAGGCAGGTTTGGACAGCTTTTCCCCATAATACATTAAATCATAATTTAAAAACTAAATTTTTTGTTTACTTGGGTTATTTTGTGTAATATTAAAATTTGTTTGATGACCTGAACCAACTGTGACAAGTGTGACAAATATGCAAAAAAAAAAAAAAGGAAAAGAAAGAAATCAGGGCAAATACTTTTTCACACCACTGTATATATAATAATAACATTATTATATAGTATATTAAAATAAGATTTCAACATTTATTTCACACTTGTGGAATTGAGTTATTATCACAAAACTTATTAACAATTTTTTACAAGTACTAATTATGTAGGGTGCCCAAACTTTTGCACAGTGCCATAATAATGTTTTTATTTTACTTTTTGGTTCAATTTATGGCATAAGAAGTAACTATGCATCAATGTCACCAAAATCTGTTACTTATCAAGGGGTGACCAAACTTTAGCATAATACTGTATGTTTATCTATATTCTCTTTATTATTCTATGTAACTTGGCAAGAACTGACCACACTGCATGAGAGTATATGGGAGTCTCCCAAAATTACAGCCAGATCAGCAATAAACATCTTATATCAATGACAACTGGTGTCTAAACATGAGATTTGTAAACTGTTTATGCGCGTGTGTGTTTTTAACACACAATAGCACAGTGGATATAAATTTATAAGAAATTATAAGCTATGACAGCACATACACTAGCAAAATTCACATACATAAAGGCATAATATTATTCTGGGTCTTACCTGCTGAAACCACAGGTAGGTTTCAGTTCATACACTTTAGGACTCTCACTATAGCTGAACTGTTTGGTCCCAGATATAACCGACTGGTCGATTAGAAGTGTCACATTCACCTCTTTCAGATCCTCCACTCCCTCAGACACAAAGACTACAGAGGACCAGGTCCCGTTGTTTAATGTGCTGAAAATAAAAACTTTCAATGAAAAATCCTTTTCATGATAGAAGGCCAAGAGCAAGGTTTATTCCATGACTACAAACATACTGTATTACCTTTCAATGGGGCAGATCTTTTCACCCATACGGACTGTTCTTGTCTGTCCAGCATCCAGGTGTTTTCCTGAGAGTGTAATCCTGGTGCCTCCAGTCATGGGCCCAATGATAGGGCTGATATCAATGACAACTGGTGTCTAAACATGAGATTTGTAAACTGTTTGTGCGCGTGTGTGTTTTTAACACACAATAGCACAGTGGATATAAATTCTGCTAAATGTACAGTGGACCCTTGGATTACAAGTTAATTGGTCTGCGAGCATTTCGCAAGACGAGCAAAATTTATTAAATTATTTTTAACTTGATATACAAGCGAGATCTTGACATATGAGTTGTATGGATGTGCTTTGTCTCTTAAGCGTCATGTGATCACAGCTGAGGCAATCGTTCTTTTCTCTCGCAGGATTGTGGGTAATCATTGGAGTTTCCACTATTTCTTATGGGGAAATTCACTTTGATATACGAACGCTTTGATATACTTTATGAACACGCTTACAGAACAAATTAAGCTTGCAATCCAAGGTTTAACTCTACTTTCTATTACATTTTGTATGGTTTGGGTTACATAGCCTTAAACAAGCCTCTCCTTACCACAAAGCTGAAGCCTTGCATGTGTGCCTGTCCAGAGATGTAGTAACCAAGCTTTGTTCTCTCCTCATTCACGTTAACATTAATCTCCACATCTTGCGACACATCTGTGACCAGAGGCAGAATCCTGCATACCAATCTAAAAACAAAAAAAGGATGTGAATTCACTGTTGTGCGTACATGTATGTATGTTTGCGTATGTGTGTGCTACTCACTGGGTACTATTACTCTTTTGGGGTATTATGGAGCAGTTGGTCTGTCCCACACTGACTTGGTGAGTAGATGTAGAGATCGTAGATTTTAGAGGAGACTGTAAATCCCAGCCACACAGCGTGAGCTCTGTTTCACCATCAGGTGGTGCAGTGTTTGGAAAAAACTAAACAGGCATGGGAGAAAATTGGTAAAGACATAATAACTAGACAAATAAGTAATGAGTAGTTAAGTGAAAACCAAAACATCATGATTTAGAATCCAAAAGACAATCAATGTCCATCCTCTGAATTCAAAATTAAATAGCTTTAACTGAAAAAAAAAATAAATAATAAAAATAGTGTAAATTTCGAGCCCTGCCCCTCTTTATTAGGTAGACCATGATGGTACTGGTTTTAGATCTACCTTAATTTATTGAATAGATTTAAAAGGTACTAAAATACTCTTTAAAGATTTTGGTTCAAATGAATTGCATCACACATTTGCTACAGATTTGTTGGCCTCACTTCCATGATGTGAATCCCCCATTCCACCACATCCCAAAGGTGCTCTACTGGATTGAGATCTAGTGACATTTCAGTACAATAAACTCAATGTCATGTTCAAGTAACCAGTTTAAGAGGATTTTAGATATGTGACATGGAGTGTCTGAAGTGGCCAAAGTGTGCCAAGAAAATATCTCAGACAGCATTACACCACCAGCAGCCTTAACCGTACAGGGCGGGATCGATGTATGCTTTCATGTTCTTTATACCATACCAACATGACCCTAACATCCAAATTATAAATCAAGACTTATTAGACCAGGCAACATTCTTCCACTGTTACAATGTAGAATATTTGGTGAGCCTATGTGAACTGTAGACTCAGTTTCCTGTTCTTAGCTGACAGAGTGGCACCTGGTGTGGTCTTCTGCTGCTGTACCCCATCTGCTTCAAGGTTCAATGTGTGATGTATTTATATATACTCTTCAGCATACCTTTGTTATAACAAAGTGTTATTTGAGTTACTGTTGCCTTTCTCTGATTTCTGCCATCAAAAAATTTCACTGAGAGAACTGACACGCACAGGATATTTTCACTTAGGCATTCTCTGTAAACCCTAGAGATGGTTGTGCATAAAAATTCCTGTAGATCAGCAGTAGAAATACTCAGGTCAGCCCATCTGGCAACAACCATACAACCACATTCAGTCACTTAAATCACAATTTTCCCCCCATTCTGATTCTCAGTTTAACCCTCAGCAGATTGTCTTCACCATGTCTACATGCCTAAATGCACTGAGTGCAATGCAATGCTGGCATGTGATTGGCTGATTATATATTTGTGTTAAAGAGCTGTTAACCATACCTAATGAAGTGGCCAGTGAGTGTATACATAGGCATTTGAGAGCGTGATTTACTCCTAGTCAACAGGCCCAGGATTCTTTGCAATGCAATAACAATATGGTTCCCTCTTATACAATAACAGCATGATTCTTAGCCACCAAGTGAAAATTAGATTTCTTTCCACTCACTTGACATGATTCCATTCCCTCAATGACAACATGATTCCCTCCTATTCGATGAGATGATGGTTCCCTTCCCCAAATGACAACAACTTTTCCCGTCCCAAATGAGAACATGTCTCCTGGCTAAGGACAGCATGACCCTTCCAGCCAATGAGTAGTCCAGTATTCCACTCAATATTCCTACCCAGTGTCACCACTAATTCCAGTTAAATATCTGCATTTGTACTGTATGTGTGTGAGACCACATGAGAAAAGAAGCTACAAAAACAGAACATGTTCATCATTTTAATTTAAAATACGGCCTTTTTAATACTGCCTTTTTACTCTGAACACTTGGACACTTTTCGGACGGTTTATACTAAAAATTAAACATGAATTAATGTAGCCATTGATGTGGATTTTTAATTACCTATGCCACTATATAATGTACCATATATTGACAGCACAATATTTACGCACAAATGTATCCAATTCCATTCTGTAATTAATTAGGATTTATGTCATGTTTTTTGTGTCTCTTTTCATTTTCCAGAGTGAGCAATGAATGTGTGACATTAACATGACTAAATCAACAACCAAGTTGTTTTGACAGGACTCTTATATGTTTGTTCCAAATCCAAACAGACACTGAATTTTAGACAACGTCATCAGCTACCATTGCAACATCAGTTTAAATCTGTCCAATAAGTTCCTGCAATTTTAGCATTGTAGATTTTGCACTGGTGTAAAACTTAGAATTATGAATCACCTTGGTGATAAACGGAGGGCAAGTGTTACTATTCCACTGGCCCTGGCACTCAGTCGCTTTTGAGCAGACCCCATTACACCATCCGCAGCCCATAAAGCGAGGAGCCTGCATACACTCTGAACAAGTTAGCAGATGTCTGCATCCAGGTCCATGAGGAGACACAGTCACCAGCTACACACATAAACACAGACACACAGAGACAGTGCTACAAACATTTACATACATTTTCGCAAAGGACAAAATACAGTACCTTATAAACAAAACTTAGGGAAAGAGTGTAAAAAAATAGGAAAGAAACAGGATGTATTAGGCAGAGGTTTACAGGTGAAGCAGAACAGAAAACATTGCATATTGACCTTTACAGATGTGTTAGTCACATAGATACTGCAAATATTTAGATGGAAATATTACAACCTTAGTCATTTCTCTTTGATTCTTGCTTGCAAGTTAGTCAAATTACATACAAAGTAGTTACAAATCCTGTTTAATCAGTCAGGGTCCACAACAATGAGAATGCAAAACAGAGAGGAAGAGATAGACAAAGAGACTTGAACAGCATGACCTTAGTATTGTGAGGTTTTCACAAGATAAAATGAAGGAGAAAGTGAGAAATGGGACCTTGTTTCCAATCACGAAGAGCAAAGATTCCTCAGACTGTACAGCAGCAATGCGGGACACTTTCTCTTCCTCTTCCACAAGAGAGTAGTTAGCAAAAACAAGAGGGCTTGACTTAGTCAGAATCACCTGCATGAAGACAAATACAAATTCATTCACAATGGTATTACACATGAAATTAGAGGACTTTCCACTTCTGAAGCAATGATTGAGTGATCACCTGAAGCAGTCTTCCACGCTCAGTCCCAATATGTGCTATAGTGTCATTACCAATACTGGTAACCAAAATGGAGGTGAGTATGTCTGTCATTTGCCCACTGAAGAAGTCTGCTCTGGAGTAAGGAGTAGCCACCATGGTGGGTATAGCTTCACAGATCTGTCTATCCTTTCCCTTCAAGAAAACATGGGAGATAAATGGGTAAAAAAAAAATCATATCAGCCCCCAAAAATCTAATATCAGTTTTTTTTTAGAACATACTGAATATTATTATCATGAACAAATCCTTTGCTGCAAGTTGCCTTGACTAGCCTATTCTGTAATGTATGGTAATTTAATGATGATTACACAACAGTAAAAACTTGCACAACCTCCCAAGACAGCAACAGTTTCTAAACTAACACATGTCCCAATTATCATTCGGTGGAAAAACAAAAAATTAAAGAAACATAAGCCTGCGCATTTTTGTTCATGTACTGTATGTACCATATTAAATGAGATATTTTAGATGCAAGTAAACAATAACAATGTTTAATATTCTAATAGCATTACATGAATAAACAACGGAGAGAAAAACCCTGAGATCGAAAACATGGATAAATTTCACATTCGAGCCAGTTGGATGATGGCCCCTAAAACAGGATAAAGGCACTGGATAACAGGAAGTCCACAGATTCCAGCTGGCTACTTTTCAACTCTTCTAGAGTCATAAACCCCATAAGGTGAGAACAGGGCATATATAAACAATGACACTGCCACTTATTTTACGGCTTGTACTACAGTATAGGAAGTATTCCACTGAAGCCATACATGCTATACAATATGATACTGTGAATGTGGTTTTGGAGATACACCCGCACACAAACACACATCATGTGTTACATTTTAATTAGCTCTTAGTGTCATATGGGATAATTGTGCTATACATAACCGTGTAGTACTTCTTTTAATAGAACAACATGGATCTAGCTGAAAAAAATCAAGCTGTAACTCTCCCGAAAAGATATAATGGAACCTAATATTAGTATTTCTTTTAATAATATTGGCAACCTTACACAGGATTAAGCGGTATGGATGGATAATTGACTACGTTGATTATTAATGTTAGTCCTTGGGCCAATCACAGTAAAACATTTAAATAACAAGTATAATCTAACAAAATTAAAGAATGACTTGATACTTTTTAAAATCTTTTTATCTATAGTACAACGATCCAACCAGCCACATTGCCACATGGACATTAAAACAACAACAACAACAACAACAACATGCAAACAATCCATCAACTGTACAAATAAAAAAATTACTGCCTATTCTTATAAAAAAAAAAAAAAAAAAATAGACCTTCATCTGAAAACCATCCATCACCAGTTTTAGATAAAAAAAATTTATGGGGAGATGAGGGTTTGTAACCCCCAATAATCAAAACCGGCCAGTTAAAAGGGAGGGTTAATTACCATTGCCAATTACAATAAACTGAGAAGTGGTAAATAGAATGTTTTATTTAAAAAGCTCCCTTCCCAAAAGCAGGTATGCTATTTACTAATACTGGATCAACAAATGAATACATGACAAATTTGGTGCTGTAATACAAAGTGAATGATTTTATGCTATTCAATTGCACTAGTTGGGAAACAGTAAGTAGAGCATGTCTCTAACTCTTAAAATTCACGGAAACGGTCTATTTGCTAAATAAATAAATAAATAAATCTCTGCATGAACACAGGTGGAGATCTCAATATTAAACTCGTGATTACGCCCTTTACTTTAACATTTCCCTGTGCTGTTGGATTTTATGACCTGTAAGTTAGCTTGTTACGTGAAAAGCTAAAAGCCATAAACTGTCTCATAATCTGTCTCAGCAGGTGTAATATACTGCACTTGTCAGAACAATCAAATACTGATAAGTTTGAACATCAAACCTGTACAAAAGGTCTGTAAGCAAAGCTCTTTAAGATCTTGACTGCATACATTTAATATAAAAATCTTTAGTGGTTTTCAAACTTGTATTCACAAGAGCTGGGAAGGTTTGGCATCATAACGCAATCAGTGTACACAGGTCCAAGTCACTTCAACAAACAATAAAATGAGTCATTTCCTGGTACCAGTCAAAATTTTATCCTCTCGATTTGTGTAACTGTAAATGTAGCATTCCACATTACTTTTCCAAATATCAACAACTGACTATAAGATCAAGAAGAGATTATATAAAAAAAACACATATGCATTGTCAAATGAAAAATTTTAACCACTAATTAAAATAACTGTTTACCTCATGAGGACAACTAGTGCTAGGCTGGAAGTGAGTCAAGCCCCGGGAGAGTCGTCCCGACTTACTGCTGCAGCACGCATCCATACCTTGTTTGATAATTTGGTTTACAGTCACTATTGAAAATGCACAAAGGGCGGACCTTTGAGTAAAATTTCTCTCTTTATTGGTAACAGCAAATACTATGTACAAGACACTATTCTGTTTCTCATACATTATGCCTAGTTCATTTGCAAGGTTCTTCTCTGCTATGCTGAAATGGGCTGCTTGGGCTACATTGTACACAACATTGTCAGAGCTCCTCCTCTTCCGTTTGGGCCTGAAGTGGCACTCTAAGATGACCTCTCGATACATCCAGGATTCACTATCAACATTTGGCAGTCTCCCCAGATGAGTCTGGAGATCTGAATTTGTGTCTGATGGGTTCTCTCTTTGCACGGACAAGAAGTATGTGTATTCCTCGGTAGAAAAAGTATAAATATATTCAATAGGGTATGGATCCTGAAACTTAGGAAGTACTGTCAGGCCCCTGATGTCGTGATGGAATCCATCTTCTGTAGAAAGTAGACGCCGCACTGAGATAGAACGTCTGCCATCTCTTGCAGTTGTGCTGTTGATAGTGGCAGCCACAAAAAAATAGGATGTGTGGCCATCATCTACAATGCTGACTTTTGTGCCTAAAGGACTAGCTATGCAATCATGACAATCTGTCGGTGAGTTCCTGGATTTATTAAAAAGACATTTGACTTCAGATGGTATTTCATTTTCGGTAAGTTCAACAAAACTACAGCTCCCATACTGATTGCTCCCACATATGTACAGCCATGGCAAAACAGGTAAAGTGTCTACAAGTAGAACTTGATTTTCTGTGTCCACTGAGGCATTTGGATCAGTAATACCACAGTGGCAGGTCTGACAATCTGGACTGCCAACAGGACCAGTTCGCAACTCCCATATCTTCTCAAGATTGCTGTCCAGGGCCTCGATCAGGTTCTGTGAGGCTATATATACCTCAGGAAAATCTCTGTACACCACTACGTTTTGGATGGGCTTTAAAGTTTGGAAATGATGTGAAGAATACAAAACAGTAAAATCCACAGCCTTTCGCTGGTCTACAGGACAGGTTTCAGCATTTGAAGTCACATGGATCTGGAGCCAGACACATGCTAAGAAAGCCCAGGCCTTAAATAGCATCTCTGTGTCTGCTGTCCTTTGTGCAGTTTAAGGAAAACCACAGTCACTGTTCCTCAAATCCTCTTGATCATCACCAGGATCTATAAATAAACCAGTAGGTCAAAGTTAAAGGAAGGAAACACAAGTCAACACAACACAAGTTTTATTTATAACCTAATAATTTAATGCAACTTCTGATTAGAAGCCAACATGACAGGAAACAGAGTGGCCAGAAATGTCACTGTCCATATATTGATATAACAATTCTAAAAGCTAACAACATTTAGGTTAATAGTCACTACTGAAGCTTACATTTCCTCACTTTTTGTCAAAATCATCCTGTTTACTCTATATAAAATAATGGCTTTTGTTATTTGCACATACATATACAGTACAGTATGTATCAGTAAATGTAAAAAATCAAATTATGTATAATATTACACAAATAGTGATATTTGTGATGATTTTAATATACATGACTTCAGCAACTTTCAGTAGGCAACTGTTGAATATGTGAATACAGCACATACATGCATTTATCTTATTACAACAACCTAAAATATTGCTTAAAAAGCTGTTAATGCACAAAGGATTAGATATTAATAGATATTTATTGCTTTTCTAAGAAACTTTTTTACTGTAGGAAGATTGCACGGCCAATTCTTAATGACTAATTAATTATAAATAATGCTGAATGAAATTCTTTACATGTAACTGTATAAAATTGGACAAGCATTAAAGTGAAATTAGCAATTGAATAAGAATAACATTTCTTTCGCAAAACTTGAAAGTAAAATTAATTTCCGTGGTGACATTGAGAACTCTCAAACCCATTAGAAATTAATGAATGTCTTCGAATAATTAAATTACATTTTCTGAATGGGGAAAAATGGCAGAATAAGGACATCCCATATTAAACTATATTTACTGTACTTGTGGATGTTACAGGTCTCTCAGCCAGAAAACATCTCTAATATTGCTTTGTTTGGAGATTTTTTAATTTTCTCTCTAAAGGTTATTTAGTTTATTAACCTGTCACATGTTTTTGCACTAGCGATTAAGCACTAAGCTGGTTAGATTATTTTGTTGGTTATCTGATTAAACACATAATAATGCTTCTCGTGTTGACACAGACTTGTCAGTTCATTAAATTTATACCAAAACCTCTTGTGTGCTCAGGGGATATGGTGGCTGTTGAGGATGTCATTGTTAACACAACAAAGATCTCTTATCAATAATAAAAGCTGACTATTTCCCCAGTACTACTGTATACACTGTCTCCAGCTGAACTATACGCCCAATTAAAATTCACATTATCATATTTATGCTAAGGAATAATGTTTAAGTTCATTTGTCTTTTGTAGCCATATGCTCAATAGAAACATGATTATTCTGTTATTGTGTATAAGAATAATTATTGTAATATTATGAATAGTACTGTACAGAGCAGTGCTATGTATATAATTAGTATTAGCATTTGCTTATACCTCAGAAAGCACAGCCTGTTTAAACCAAAAGATATTGCAAGAAGAAAGAAACAGTAAAATTACAGTGTAATCCACTCACCATCTATTTTAATACAAACACTACCACTGTATAACAATACAATTGCTAATCCATGTAGTTATTTAATCAGCCAGTCATAAGAGAGCAGCACACTGGATAATATTATGCCGATACAGGCCAAGAGCTTTAGGTAGAAAAGATATAGTAACTCATACCTGTATAATCACTCTTTATAAACATCATGAGCAGAAAAGCATCTCAGCAGGGACAACACATGAGTGAATGGGCTACAAAAGCAGAAGACCATGTACTTGTGTTAGCTGGGGTCATAAGTCTAAGGTTTGGGGGGGTGGAATTACCAGTCTTCAACCGTCTGTTTCTCATAAATCAATGATAGCTTCAGGTTCTTGTTCTTGGCTGACAGAAGTGAAACCTGAGTGAGACATTTGCTATTGCAGCCCATAAAACTGCAATCTTCTGTTTTCTGAGATTTTTCTTCGTGTTACTATAGACTTCCTGTCAGCTAAGACCAGTCTAGTAATTCTCCTCTGATCTCTCTCATCAACAATGTGTTCCAGCCTGCAGACCCCCACTTGCAGGATAAGTTGGGGTCTGCACTTTGATCGATTTTTCCCTGTGTAATTCTGAATAAACTCAACAGACTGTTGTATGTAAAATTTGCACGGAGCTCTTGGCCTGTACATTATCTGCATGATGTTATGCACTGTGCTGCTGCCACAGAACTGACAGAACTCACTCTTTCAATTTTATATATACGTTTCATACTGTACATTGGAGGACCTGAAATCAGTCATTTTCTGTCTGTATGTCTGTCCATAAGTAAGATCTAAATGTTGAGTAAAAGCAATGTTATGACCAGTTATGTGCAGTTATGTGAGTCATTTTAAAAAAAGACTTAATCTTTATCTGATCTACATTTTTGGTTTCTCACCTGTGATTCACTCTTTGTTTACCAAACAGGGAGTGTGTTTAATTGACATAAGACACTCAACCTAACAAAATTGTAATTCTTTTTATTAATAAGTTAGACAGAGAGTTCTTTCTACAGAAAGACAGGCAGACATGTACGTGGGCTTCAACCTAAAATAATAATATCACTCATTACATCAAAGCTGATCGGCTTAAATTTATCTTTAACCTTATACCTATTTCTATGTATAAACGAAACACTTTTCCTGCAAGCACAGGTACTAACGCTAGTATAAACAAAACTATCATGTTACTTAAGGAATGTTCCTTAAGTATAATACTGTGTTTTATTTTAATAATATTTATAAATATATATTCAATTTTTATTGTCTCAGGCATGATTTTTAGTTTATTATTACATGTTTTTTGCTGGAAGACTGTTGATTTGCTGGAAGACTGTTGATAGACTTATGGTTCTATGGATCTAATAAGTTTGTTTTTTTCTTCAAAGTGTCTACATATTTGGTTTACTGCTTCTCTAGCACATGTATGAATTTTAAGTTCATAAAGATGAAACTAATTTAATACATGCATGAGCTTGTATTAAATAAAAATGAAAAACTTTGATTATACAATAAATTAAAATAAAGAAATGAAAAAATGTTTTACTTATTTTTAGTAAAAATTATACCACTTTGATACCACTTTTTTTAGTTTTAAATTGTGTGCAGTTTTATGTTCTTAATAATAATAAGATGAAGAAGAACTAAAAACATCTACTGCTATTATTATTGTTGTTGTTGTTGATATAATGAGAATTGGTATACATGTATGAAAATGCAAATAAATAAATGTAACTTGTAAATGTAAATTGTATCTCAAATGTTAATCATCTAACTAAATATTTCTAGAATTACAATAATAATAATAATAATAATAATAATGTTTTATATTATTTTTATTATTATTTAACTATATTACTGTAGATTGTAAAATTCAATTTATTACAATTTTATTTTATTTGTATTGCGTTTTAACAATTGTCATTGGAAATAGGTAAGAAAAAATAAGAAAAAGTTAGAAAATATGTATACAGTACATTAAATGTAAACAGTTTCTATTGGCACGCCGTCAAGCTTTTGGCCCTGTAGTGTGTTTGTAATTCTTAAAGTTTTGCAAGCTTTCTGTAGCATTGGACATGTGTAATTAGTAGATATTAGTATATAGTATTAGATATTAGTATAAGGTCACGAGAGAAGGTATTGTGTATGTACAGCATATAGCATGAATGAAACTTAAAGGTAATTTTGTCTGCCTTGGTTTTCTGTAATCAGCGTCCATGTACCATTACAGAATATTTAAAAGAAGATGAATTCTTACATTTGTGACCGTTTGATTTCGACAAGCGTTTCTGTAACCAGTCTGAACCGGTTATCAGCCCCTCAGAGCGGATTTGGCCTACCTGTAACCTGCGTGCTTTAGTAATTGGAATTCCCATTGATTCAGATCATTCGGTTCATTTCACCAATAAGAACCGAGTCTCAAACGCCCTATTGACGTTTTGTCCTGAAGTGGGACAGTGAGTTTTTCCGCAGAAGTCACGACACATGCGTTTAAAACACAAACATGCACGAAGATGGCATTTTGGCCAGATTTGACAGTTGAAGAATTAAAAGTTTATTTAGTTTAATTAACAAATACAAAACCAATACAACCTTACCGCGAGTGAAGCTTTGTGAAGATGAACGAGTCACACTAACACACAGCTCACACACAGCTCAGACGCTGAAAACAGGCTTCCAAAGTGCACGCCAAGAAAACGCCATAAAATACGTTTTTTTTTTTTTTTTTTTTTAAAGTTTCGTCTAGTTGACGCGAGTCACATTACAGAGTCGACTCTTTTACGAACTGTTCATGACTAACACACAGTGTAAAAACCTTTAAAAAAATTATATAAAAAGTGTGCGTATATAAAAAGTGAGCCCGTGGTGTTCCTCTGACTCGACATTATTAATAAAAGAGTGTGTGTATAAACCTGTGTGATTTGAAATGAGAGTCCAACTCACCTGAAGAGCACCTCTGACACCCCGAGAGACAAAATCTCAGCCTGCTCGTAAAGACACCAGGCGCTTTTTTCCTTTCATTAATAATCCATGTGAAATGCAATATCAGTCAGTTTCGTTTCCAAAATAAAGTTAGTTTCCCAAACAGGCAGTAGTTAGACGGAATAAATCGTCCTCAGAAGGAGCTCGCTTTACGAAAACACTCCTAACAACTCATGGACTGGTCCACGCCTTGACCGAGCTTCATAAGGAAGTAATAGGGAGATTGCATAATCTTTACCTCTAGTCAGTATTCCCTCTCGGAGCGAGACAGGGGGATTGAAACTATTTCCACACCACAGCACCCGCGTTGATTCTGCAAAACCTTTATTAGCTACAGGATGTCCTAAGGGGTTGTTGGCTTTCAGGGTTTCCTAAAAGCATGAATGGAATGTGGTTTGGGAAAAGGGGAAGAAAGAAAAATGAGCTGCATGTAGGCATGTAAAGTGGGACTGTCCTAAACATACACACACACACACACACACACACACACGCACACACACCTGCAACAGCTGGAGTAAAGCAGGAAATATAACATTATTCAACCTCAGTTTAACTGCTGTGCCATCAGGCCACCCTTTATATAGGGCTAGCATAAAGTCTTTACCTCATTTTAAACAGACATTAAACCAAATCTATGCTAAGTACAAAGTTGCGCTTCATTGCAAATTCGAAACAAACAAATATAGCAAGAAATTCTATTAACTGGTCACATAATGCGACATAATTTATCAAACATAATTTTAGGATATTATTGAACATTAATTATGATCATTCTATGCTCCAATTTTTTTTTTTTACTAATTTGTGTATATTGTGTTTCATCTGGCCTCTTCTCTAAGGAGGCAAGTGGGCCCAAAACTGCCTACTTCTACAATGGTGCACAGATGGAGGAGGGTCTCCACCTGCTGGTTTTCTCTATTAATTCTTGGAACAACAAAGTCAGAACAGAGACATACAATGCATGGTTCAAAGCTATAACTAATGCATTTTGCAATGAATCTAATTCGTGTGGGTCCCAGGAGTCAGGAGAACCCTCAAATCACTAGCATTTTTTCAGGAACAAAAGTAAAAACTGATTTTTACTATTTGTAGTGTTGTTGCAGTATTGTATGTCCTTTAATATCAGTGAGACGGTGTAAGCATACAAACAAACACCAGGATCCCATAAGAGATTCATTTTCAGGATGACTTAAACACTGAGGACTCTTTCAGAAAAATGAAAGACTGCCTCTCACTCACTCATTCTCATGTACTGCTTATTCTGTACAGGGTCATGGGAAGCCTATCCCAGGGGACTCAGTTATATTGTGTGTTTTGCATTGAAAAAAAAAAAAGAAGAAGCAAATTCGGATAATAAAATTAGTTCTACAGTATGCAAGAGCATATAATCATGAATTCCATTTTTTAATTTTGCCAAGCTTTGGTTACAGTGTAGTGCAAATTATGGAAAAGTATGAAAGTATAAAAAAAGCAAAATAACTGCATACATTATAGAGCAAGTTAAGAACAGGTTTTTAGAGTCAGATTGCTTAAGGGGATAAAGAATAAATTAATAATAAAAAAAAAAACAGTGACATTTGCACTGGTATTAAACTTTCACTGTGATGGCAGTTTGGTGTAGAGCTAATTGAAATATAAAAAAAAAGTAGTAATTTTTACTGTCTTTTTATTCATTAAACAGAGAGAGCAGGTCCATGAACAAGAAGATTTTTATACATAGAGTTCATATCTGGCTTATTAAACAAAGTTATCATTGTCATAAAATTTTGAGCTACTGGCCTGTAATCAGTTATACTGTAGCTTTCAAGGATGTGAATAGTTACAAGAATTGCAAGTAATACAGAGAGATATACTTGAAATAAGGAGTAGTTAAAGTTTCCACGTGGGAGTGGCTGAGTATTACTGTAAATCTAAGAACTGTCTGTGCTATGTCATTCTTCAAACATTCTCTCTCTCTCTCTCTCTCTCTCTCTCTCTCTCTCTCTCACACACACACACACACACACACACACACACACACACACACATATATATACAGGAGTTTTAGGTTAAAGTTGATCTTTTGAAACACTAATTCCATAAGTAATAATATAACAAGGTAACATTACAATAGCATGATTTATTAAATATATATGATATATACTGTATAGTATAATATTTTGCTTTTAAAGAACTAACCTTTCTTGTATTTTTCCTTTCTTTTATTTAGTCTTGAGGAATAGTTCTACAGGCTTCCTGGAAAACTTGTTTGGCTCTCATTTTTGGTAGGTTTTTTGTCCTTTTTTTTCTTTCCAGTCCATGTACCCAAGTAGTTTCAGATCAATGCTTTTTGTTTGAGACATGCAAATAATTTAAGCATGAAAAAAAACCATCTTACTTACTTAATTTAATTATATACTATGATACTGAATGACGACTGGTTGGAACAGACAAGAGGGGAGACGAGGTTGCTGCTAAGTTTGTTTCTAAACAATCAATTTCAGCACTCAATTTCAGCACTTTGCAGCCTGTTGCAGTTTAAAAACATTTGCTTCTATTTCTTTAATGTAATGTAGTGTAATGTATGTATGTATATGTATGTACGTAAAGACTCAACATTTCTAAGACTCACAAACAGCACAAAATATATTGGCCATTCACTCTCCTCAGCCAGCTTCAATGTGCCTCAGATGACAGCCCTTAGATTAACACCTTTTGCTGACCACATCATATTCTACCTAAATCTCAGGTGACCTGGTGTCAATCCCCCACCCAGCATGTTTCTGTCCTTGCTCCTCATTGGCCATTCACCCCCAGGTGGTCAACCACATACCCAAAATCCCAAATCCCTCTAAGGCACCAAACAACTGGTCAACTCACCATAGAGAGGGAGCCAGTGTAGGTGAGAACTGCATAGTTGACCACACTTGCTGGGCCTAGGAGGCAAGTTTAGTGGCTCTACATTCCCACTAATTTTATAGTGAACATGGGGGCTGGGGCAAGCGCTGAGGAAAAACACTCCCGTGAGCTAGAAAAGAAGCTAAAGGAAGATGCTGACAAGGATGCCAGGACTGTCAAACTGCTGTTACTAGGTAAGGATCTCTGAGCCTATATGCCTGGGGCGTAGAACAGTACCTGAGTTAGCAGCTTGAGTTTATAGAGATGGATTATAGGTCTAAATATTATACTTACAGACCTGTTAAATGATATGGCTGGACATATTTGGAGATTTCCACTGGTTTTTGTTAAAGCAGCAGGACGTTTTATGTTTTTTGAAAATGAGCTTTACTGAAGAATGTATCTTAAAAAAATGACACCAGACAGATTTCCCCCTCTGTACTGAATTTGACTTGTGTGGATCTAGGTCAAGGATAAGAAACTCTATGAGTTCTTGTACACATCAGCTTTGAGAGGCTTAGTGCTAAGGTAATGATCCTCAAGCCTCTTATTGTAGTCCTGATAGAGGTATACAGTAGATGAAACAGAAGGAGAGGAACTTTTCTAGATTGGATGAATTCCAAATTGATTGAATTGCCTCAGCAAAATTGAATATGTAAAAAATGTAGTTTTTTTTGTACTACATGTAGTGAATGTAGTCACAGAGACCAGAAAAAGCTACACAGAACTTCATTAATATACATTCACTGCATGTCGAAGATATATTTTTGTGTACATGTAAATTTCGCCAGATAATCATTGCTATGACCTTTTATAAAGTGACTTTCAATGCGGGGAAAATCATCGTTTAATTTAAATAGCAATGGAACATTAAAGAATGAAAACGCCCTGCTAGCTGATTAATGAATTATCCTTCGGGTAAATGCAAGCTACTTGATTAAATGAACCAGCAAATTGAAACACATATGGATTTTCTCCTGTCCTTTACCTAATCACTCTGAGTAACGACCAATTAACAACATAGACGCCCTTTAAAATTTAGTCAAGTGAGACCTAGTGAAAGTGGACTAATGTGAGGGATTTGTGGTCCAGTTTTACAAATGGACAAGTGACCTTGTTTTGGGTACCTGGGACATTGACTCTTCGTGTTTAAATAAAAAATAGCCCAAAATCAACAATGCTATGTTCTGCACAGCTGCTTTTAGTAGATTTAGTGCGTTTAGTGTGTTGATGGTAATTGAAAAGTGGTGATTTTACCAAGTTGTTCTTGAATTAGTTATTCAGTTGATTAATATAATTTCTCTTAATTTTCTTTTAATGATCTCTCTTATTAACGTATATTAAACATATTCAATCTCAAACCTTTATTACTTTGCATTACATTTTCACAGGTGCTGGCGAGTCAGGAAAAAGCACAATTGTCAAACAGATGAAGTAAGTGTTTAGGAAATAAATAGTTCTTTGTTTTTTAGTTTCAAAATATGCATTCCTTCATATATGTGTCTGTTTTCTCTACAGAATTATCCATAAAGATGGTTACTCCCTAGAAGAGTGCCTGGAGTTTATCACCATCATCTACAGCAACACCTTGCAGTCGATCATGGCTATTGTAAAAGCTATGAACACCCTCAACATTAGCTATGGAGATGCTGCCCAGCAGGTCTTGATATCATGTGACCGAAAGTTTCTCATTATGATTGTACATAAAATATGTTGAATATTTCTGACAGTATACTGTACAACCAGCTTTGTGTGTATGCATTTTGTTCTACAGGACAATGCCAGGAAGCTAATGCATTTAGCTGACACGATTGAAGAAGGCACCATGCCCAAGGAGCTGTCTGATATTATACTGCAGTTGTGGAAAGACACTGGCATCCAAGCATGCTTCGACAGAGCCTCAGAATACCAACTCAATGACTCGGCTGGATAGTATGTTTTAATATCACTGTTTAATCAGTAAAAAAAAAAAACTGTTATATGGTTAAACATTTGTGGACATTTAATAATTTAAAAAAATCTAAACGTTTAATTAATTCTGTTACAATAACCACCACTATTTTGGAAAGAATTTCCACTAAATGTACTGATGTTAGAGCGGAGGCCTGGTATGTGTTCAGTGGGGATGAGGTCAGGGCTTTGTGCAGACTACTTGAGTTTTTATTTGCAAACTTGGCAGGCCAGTTCCCTTGATGTACAGGGGCGAGTCATGCTGGAACATGCTTGGGACCCGTCATTCCAGTTATCATAATGCAACAGCATACAAAGGCAGCCTAATACAACTGTGCTTTTTTGTCCAAATTTTTGGAAACAGTTTAGGGAAGGCTTACATACAGTACAGACGTGATGGTTATGTGTCCACAAACTTTTGCCCATATAGTTTATACTCTCCTAGTTGGATTAGAAGCCCCTTAGTGGCCTATTCACATTTTTAGAAGCATCTAAATGTCTCCAAAAATTTTATCAGTGACATAAAAACCAGTGACCATAAAACTCCCTCTATCATTTAGTTATTTGAATGATTTGGAAAGATTGATCCAGCCCGGCTATGTCCCAACTGAGCAGGATGTACTGCGATCTCGAGTTAAGACGACTGGTATCATCGAGACCCAGTTTTCCTTTAAGGACCTCAACTTCAGGTACAAGCTAACAAAACACACAAAAAATTTGTTAGAGGGGAGACGTTTGCATGGTCTTGATTGCCTTATGTTGTTGGGTTGTTATTAGCAATGATAACGCTGGCATAACACTGTACATAGTAGTTTTAGAAGACTGTTTGTGAAGACATCACTGACTAGAGAACATCTCACTAACGTTTGTGCTTAGGATGTTTGACGTAGGAGGCCAGCGCTCTGAGAGGAAGAAATGGATCCATTGCTTTGAAGGCGTTACCTGCATCATCTTCATTGCTGCTCTGAGTGCTTACGACATGGTGCTGGTGGAGGATGATGAAGTGGTAAGATCACATGAATGCTAATGTCAACCTTCAGGGATTGCTTTCTGATTTGTTCAAATTTCAGCTGAAGCCTTGATAATCATGGAAAAAAAAACTTTCTTTTTGTCCCTTGTAGAACCGAATGCATGAAAGTCTCCACTTGTTCAACAGTATCTGCAACCACCGCTACTTTGCTACTACTTCCATTGTACTCTTCCTCAACAAGAAAGATGTCTTCGTTGAGAAGATTAAGAAAGCCCATTTAAGCATGTGCTTCCCTGAATATGATGGTAATTCTAGCAATCATTTAAAAAACGATGCTTTTCATCCTAGTCCATCACACATTTTGCCCCCTATAAAGCCCATAAGTTAGGTCCATAAGTGTTTGGACGACAAAGTAAGTTTCATAATTTCGCCTCTGTTGAAATGAATCCATCAGGTGTTTTTACTTTAACAATTAAGCAGTTGTGTGATCATCTTTAGTTTTCTGACGATGAGTTGTTTAGATAATCAATCTCATATGGTAATGCAATATTTTGATTAAAGCCATTGAATTACAGGTTATAGTCTACACTTCAATCACATACCAATTGCTTTATATGCATTGTGGTGGTGCACATAGACAAAAAATATGAAAGTTATTTAGCTGTTCAAATACTTTTGCGCTTGACTATTCATTCACTGTTTACAATACCTTGATTATCGTCAGGTTACACAGTACAATGTATATGTAGAAACACTGGCTAACAAATTAACTGCTTGACAAGGCAGTTAAAGTTGGAGCTGGCTCATTTTGTTCCCATCTTGTATCGCCTGTAACAGGAATTCGAAATATCACATTGTTAACATGACATAGTTTTGATGGCATCTCCCATGATGTAGTGTCTACTTAATAAGTCTTTAATCTGATTATAGTTTTAATACTAACAAGGTAACATATTGTCCTACTATTCTGTATAGGACCAAACACATATGAAGATGCCGGTAACTACATTAAGGTGCAGTTCTTGGACTTGAACATGCGGCGAGACATCAAAGAAATCTACTCACACATGACCTGTGCCACAGATACGGAGAACGTCAAGTTTGTGTTCGATGCCGTGACAGACATTATCATCAAAGAAAACCTCAAGGACTGTGGTCTCTTTTAAACACTCTTGTGTTTCCCACTCTTGAGAAAAAGTAAAATGCTTTTAAACTACAGCTGATAGGATAAAAGCAAAAAGGTAATTTGGTATGAAAAAATGTACAGTATTATAGTGGTATTATTAATGCTGTGGCACAAAAACAAAATGTTATGGTAGCTATAGCGAATATAATGGCCTCTACTTCCCTTTTTTTTAGTAATATTCTATTATTTATAATGTGATATAATCAACCTGTAAACACATACTACATGGTACAAAATGCCATTTATAAATGATATTTGAAATTCAGGATATCCAGATATGATTAAATATAAAAATAACCAAATCACACAAATGAAGTGTTTGCATTGGCCAAACAATACTTACGGCCTGTAAGGATTTACACCCCATGTTGTGTCAATATAACGTTATATGAAATGAAACTCTGGAAACCCAACATATTTAATTCTATTCTTTATTCCTAGGCATGAAGGGCATCTATATTTTCTTTCTCCAAGATGACAAAGTGTTCTACATTTCAAACACACCTAGACCCTAGAAAGAGAACCTGGTATATACTGCTGCTGAAGTCTTTCCTTATTCCAATAAAATAAAAAACATAGAAAGTCACAGGGTCCCAATAGTGTCTTACAGTAGACACATAATTGTAGCAGCATGTTAACATCTGCATTATGAAGCTGCGACGCTCTTTTGTCATGGTAGCTTCTTTCAGGTTAAGGGCCTTTTAAGGACTATTAGATTCACAGCTGTTATACTTTTATGCAGGGTACTGTATCTTGGGCTCGGATTTTGGTGCAAGGTATCTTTTTTAAACACCTGCATATGCACTTCATTAAAATGACATCTAAAACATAGCCACTCATGTTGCATTGCAAGCAGCGTAGGTGATATTGATATTATTGACTTATGAGAATTTTCCATTTCAGTTATGTATTCGATTACAATATCAAATCACATTGTATTGAAAAAAAAAACTTTAGCTATAAAATACTATGTTCTGAAGATGTGTAGATCATGTAATTTAATGATGTTCAGTGTAGTTTGAGCTGAGAAATTGCACAGGATATCAAGGCTCTCTTCTTTTGGCTTTATAAAAAAAATGTGGACAAGAGCATAAAAAAATACTGTGTTAAAAGAAACAATAAAGCTTCTGTAGACACAAATCTTGCAATATGATTTTTCTTTGTGTATCATTTCACACACATCTAGCTGCCTTCACAGGTTTATAATGTAACAAATATCTAATAAACAAACCCACAGAAGTTACAGTATGTTAAATACTTACAAAATTATTGAAGTCGTTTCACACATACAGGTCAAGCATTTCAGTTATCAGAATGGGAAAAATGTGTGATCTCTGTGACTTTAACCCGGGCATGGTTGTTATGAGCATTTCAGAAATTGCTCATCATCTGGGATTTTCCGGCACCATAATATCTAGAGGCCACACAGAATAGTGTGTGTGTTTTGGGGGAACTGTGGGTTTCTGTTTACTTTTTGTATGTCTGCATAAAAGTTCCTGGAACTGTACTGCAGGAATGAACACAATTATTCATAAAAGATATTCCATATCCAAGTGATTTCTTGAGAACATTTCAGTCAAAAATCTCTTGGTGTTCAACTGACTTTAGTTCTGGTGACTCCGAGTATGAGAGTCAGTTCCTTTTTTATACACTTCTTAAACCATTCCTGTAAATCTCTCCCACCCCCCACCCGCTCCCCAACAAAACAAAAGTGTTGATCAGCTAAAATATAATGCCAGTCAAAAGTTTGGACACAAGATTGGATTTATTTTCTACATTCTAGAACAATACTGTAATAAGTGAATAACACATATGGAATTAGGTAATAGAGTAACAAACAACAACAAGAGTCAGTTGTTATTTTAAGCCACAAAGGCCAGCTGTTCTGGAATATTTCATTTAAGAACAGTATTGTCACATGCATTTGCAAAACCCATTAAGCACCATAATGTAACTGGCTCTCATGATGACCATCTCAGGAAACCAAGACAAAACCTTACCTCTGATGCAGAGGACACTTACATTTAGAGTCACCAGCCTGAAAAATCACAAATGAACAGCACCTCAAATTAGAGTTGTGATGGAGCTATTAAGGCTTACAGAGTACAAGTCAAAACATCAATATAAACTGTTGAAAGGAGATTATTGCTTTACAGTTTAGAGAAAAATAAAATTCAGGAAAGACTAACGGAATTTAAAAAGTGTGTCCAAACTTTTTACTGATCATGCACCTTAGAAGTTTTATTTTATTAATTTGACCATCTGTGGAAATGGACAAGTAAATTTTACCATGGCTGAGATATACAAAATAACCTTTGCTATTATATAATTTATAACATGTCAGAAATTAATAAAACTCAGTGTTGTGTTAGTTTTAGGAAGCCCTTAAAACATCTCATTGCACATTTATTCAATTAAGTTTGAAACATCACATATGATTTCCATCTTACATTAGCCACATATGCAATCCATAACATCACTCAGTGATGGTTAGGGAATCATAACAATGACATCGACCATCAAGTTAATCAAATAAAATCAATCAATCAAGATAAAAGTCCATATACAAGATTAGAGAAGTAAAATTCTCTGATGAAGTGTTGATCGATAGCCCCTTAAGAAAACCCCAAATCCGTTTTTTGGCTTTGTTCTGAAATCACATATCAATATAAACGTTCACCAATACTTTCAAGTTCTCATACAACATTCACGACAGTCCTATACCAAATGTTGCTGTATGAATACATCATGATAAAAAGTTGATCCTGAGGACGAGCCAGAGATTGTATAAGGCACACACTCACCACATGATGCAGCTATTCCATCACCATGAATATGAGTGAGACTTAAGACAAAAAAATAAAATAAAAATTAACCGCAGCATTGCAACAGAAATATAATACGGGGGAAGGTTAAAAGACACTCAGATGGCTGCAGTGGAAAAGAAGTTCACCTTGTCTGTGCTGTGGCACTGCAACACAACGCAAAGTCAACAGCAAAAGCACAGAACAACAAGGTATTGCTGAGTTAATAAAGGTCTCGTAAACAGTTTCATTTGCGGCATGTTTTTCGAAAGGCACATGGTGCAAGCTTGTTAAAACTTCTCCACAGCTTAAGCTAAGCTCGACTATTCACGAGGGAGCAAACGACAAGCTTAAAATGCAACAAAAACTATCTAGGGTCCGTTTCTACAATAAAATTTGGCACTGAAATGCAGAATATAAATCATGGAACAAAAACACTGCTACTCTTAAAGCACCAGTCAGCCCTGAATAAAGATTTTTGACACTGAAACAAATGTTGGAAACAATCCTACAAAGCTAAAATGCTACAAATAAGGTTCACGCTCTCGAAGACTTCCCGTCATGAGTCAGACGTGTGTAATGTACATCACATGATGAGCTTCTTGCAGGAATCTTTGCAGATGTATGTAAAACTAAGATCTATTTCTATCTAGATCTTGGCATGTTTGGAAAGAACATGAACGAGCTGAAGTCTACACTGATGTTGAGTGATGATCCCTCAGTAAACTACTGGAATATACACCCTTATGTGGGTGACACAAGGAAAAAAACTGTAAGAGCGAAGTTGAAAACTTTAAGGAGTGGAATGCAGGCTAATTTGTAAAATACCAACTGGACAAACTTAATGGCAATTCACAATTAACAATGTTAAAAATAATGTGGAAATATCCTGATTTATGACATATTTTTTCAAATGATATCTTTGTTAAAGAATCTTACAATGAATGCAAGTTCAAGGTTTTTCTAGACTAATCAGCACAAGAAAAAAGTGCTGGACCACTGAGCTGTTGAGGTTCTTGTGCAAACAAACAATAATAATAAAAAAAAGATTCTCAGTTTGGACAGCCATGCTGCTAAACCTCTCCAGAGGGTTAAGCTTGTGTATTAAACTCCAGCCGAATGGCGATGAGGTCACAAAAGGCCAACCATGTGGTCAATCTGTCTCATGTACACACTCTTCAGGGGAAGACCATAGCGGCGCTCCTCAGAGATCCGCTCGCACTACAAGAAATACAAATGTACACTTATTATCTGATCATAAAAAATTTATATATATATATATTTTTTTTTACATAAAACGTGCTTATAATATGTGCTTATAATGCTTAGATATATTCTTATCATGCTTTGGGAAAAGTATTTATAATATTGTACTTCTATAATAAAACTAAAAAAAAAATTTAGGCATTTTTTTTTGACTGCAAGAGCATGGGCATTTTGGGTTTCAATAGAAATTTTAGATTAATCCCACTCAAGAGACACGTCTCAATTTGAAGATTTATGAAAAGCTTTAAGGATTAATTAGAAATGCATTTAGCTTGATTTTGAACCCCATGGCTCTGCTTCATGGCAAACTACCGTTCAAGTGCACTGTTGCTGTCAACTGCTGATATCTGAGGTTTGTGAACTTTAGCCAGTGAACAAACATGCATGTTAACAAAGAAACCACAGCATTTGATAAACATTTTCACACACTGTATGCTTACATTGCTGATGTTGGCTGGAGGTTCCTTGGTGAACTCCTTACATGGGACATGTTCTTCCCAGCTTTTCTGTCTGAAACGGGGATCTATGGGCACTACGTGACCTTCTGTTGTGAAAATGTATTTGCTCGCAAACTTGTGCAGAGGGTTGTCTTCATCAAAAAGCTGTGGAAGGTCAACATAAAGTAGCAACAGACATGGGTGTTAATTAAAGGTATAATCAGAAAAATATGAATGTGCTGGTGGATGTTACAGTCTGGAATCATAGCATTTTGTGGAAAGTTGTTGAAAGAAAGCACATCAAGATAAAGTGTTTTTTTCAAATCTTGGATTTTTGGAAAATGCTTTATAAAATTTGTTTCAGCTAATGTAGTTATTCTTGATAAAATGGACTTAAATTACAAAAACAACCAGCACAAGGACAGTGTCTGAAGACTGACAGCCGAAGAGTTTCATTATGACATTGCTGTGTTTATACCTTACTAGTTTTTTTCTACTTGCGTTTTTAGCCTTACACAGCTGTGTTGGTTTGTTATTTGCAAGTAGCAAGTTATCAGTCGGACAGTCCGAGAGTAGTGTGCACTGACATGCAGCGTAACGCAATGTTAGTTTATTACCAGGTGTCTGAGTATAAGTAGATATCCCATTTTCTGCCACTGTCCTGCTACAACAGAGAAATTCTATATTTATTGGCATTATAAACCGCATGTTGATTGTGTTTGGGTACAGTATAGTTACTTGTTTTTCACTTTTCTTTCGTACCATTTATTTCCTTGTACCTGGTATGTAAAGACCGTAAGAAAGACAAATTTATTAAGGGACATATGCACATACCAGGTACAGATATTTGCAGGTCTCACTGAGAAAAAAACTCTCCATGCGGTCCTCCTTTGACTTGTCTACGACATGATGGAGTGTGGCATAGCCACATCTGCAAAGTACAGTCAGGTATAAAAACATACTGATTATCCATTTTGTAAGGAAATCTAGAATTCAGGACATTTCATTCCCATGTGTGTGCTCGAAAGAATCCTTATGATGCTTACTTGACTTTGGTATTCTTTTCAAGGCTCTGAAGTATGTCCATGCCGACATGTAAATAGAAAGGATTCTTGGTGGCCTTTGAGAAAGTAAAAAAAACAATTTAAAAAAAAATCTATTAAATTCATATTTGCTTCCAATTTCCTAAGACTCTGATATTACACCAAGTCAATTTAATCTTTCTATTTTAATAACTAGGTTATGCAGAGTTGAATAATTTTTCATTTTAAATTTCTAAAAAACTAAAAACTAAAATACAGCTTCAACAAATCCTACACAGACCTCACAGATAAAGACAGATTGATGTTTCTTACTTCAGATGCCTGGATTCTTATGAAATGTTAAAGGTACCCCTTCCAAGAAGTTATTTCCGTTTTACTGGTGTTCAATAGTGCAGTGTTTATTATGAATACTAGACCTGTGGTGAACCAGGGTGTGCCATATTCATAGAACATGCAAATAAAATACTGAATATTTCTACGTGCCCAAACGGACTCTTCATTTGCACTTAAATCACTGCCTAGTTTAAAATCTCATGACATTTTAAAGCTCAGACAAATATTTGTTCATACTAGTTCCCAGTGATGGAATCTGCTATTTTTAGGGCTTCTTTCAGAAATAATAGCCAATGAGAGTTAAAAACATCGTAGCAAACAGAAAATTAAAACAAGTGTTTGTACCTGATACAGCAGGTATGTGGACTCAACTAGCTCAGGTCTTAAAGGGTAAAAGAGCACATCTGGAGCCTGCAGCTGCCAGTTGTACCTTTCCGGTAATGCCCCGAAACGCCTCCAGATTGCATAGTAAAAGGCATGGAGACAAATGGCGTTTTCCACGTCTCCATTTAAAACCTGAAAAATAAAAATGGAAGGATGAAAAAAAAGAATGACCTCTTAAATATGTACTAGGACATTTATCCTGCTCTACAGACATCCTGGGGACATGCAAATGAAGATCCTATGACCACAAGGGTGCCAAACCAATAATAAACAAATGACCTGCCTACAAGGTATCCAGGGTTGCCAGATACAAGACCAAATCATGGTTTTAACCCCAATTTACTGTAAACCAGCATAAAAAAAAATTATAAAAAAAAAAAAAAGACAAAACCGTGAAGAATGATAAACAAATAACTCAAGGTGATTTTTTTTCTTATGGTGATAAAATATATGCCCATTTTAAGGGCTTGTGCTCAGTTTGGGAACTGAGTTGGGAATGTCTCAGCAGTGTTGGTGCAGAGGAGATAAGCAGCTTTTCTTAAACCACTTTCTCCAGTTACTAGAGTAATTAAAACTGACGTTTACAAATTATATTTTGTGGAAAGGAATAACAGAAGAATTTAGATAATGTTTTTTGGCGGAAAATGTGAGTGCAAGGTTTTCAGTAAAAACCTCAGGGCATCCATTATGCGTTAGAAATGAAAGAGAATCAGAATACGAGACCTGCAGTCCAGGAAAAAATGCCTGAAGAGAGTCAATCCAGGTGTTCATGATCTGTCCATTAAACATGTTCACATTTACATAAAGAGGAGGGTCACCTTCTCCTTCATTGCATGCCTCTCTCCTGTAAAAAAAATAATAAATAAATAAATAAATAAATGTTCCATCACAATTACTTTCTTTGCAAAAACTTTGGCAGTTCATTACATTTGTACCGTATATACCAACAGTGATGGCTTACTATTACTTTTCTAAGGAATTCTGCACATGCACCCACAAACAATTTATGAACAGATTCAGCATCGTCAATAAAACAATCTCGACATTGATGCAAAACGCACTGGGGTTTCTACAGTGGACTCACACTGAGACAGCCACTCTCTCTCTCTCTCTCGACCCAGACTAAACTCGGGAAAGCAGCATCTTTTGCATAAACTTTAAATTAAGAACTTGGTCAATTCATTTAGAAGCCATCAAGGGTTGTTGGGAACCTGATAAAAACCGGATTTTCACATTCGTTCTGCATTCTGGTGTCGAGTTACATTCTCAGTGTATGAATCAGACATGCAACCACAGGTGTTACTAAGACAACCAGGCCAAACCATGCATCCACTCCTCACACACACAAACATACACGACAAGAGACTGGCCAGATCTTAGGGGCCCTATGGCCTACAAATAAGCCATTTTTATCGTTTGGCCAGAGAAAACTGATGCACCTGTCCACCCCACTTCTAGTTCTTTACCTCTCTTAAAAAATTTCCTTTTAAGAAAATCTTGAAGTTTTTATTACAATCGTGTCAATTTTTAAACCTACCCTGGGGTTAATACGCTATATAATAGAATACTATAACCAGCATATCCGACATCTTACAGATTACAGGGGTTATTGTACAAATACAGTATACATCTGGTTCATCAACTTCTTTTAAGCAAATATTCTGAGGAAGATGCAATTAAATAATCACAGGCAAGCAAGACAAACAATACTATGACTTGCCAAAAGTGATAACTAGTCAATCTGTTGTGACGGGTACCCATAACTGGTTTAACTAGGAAGCATCCTGATTACCTTGAGAATTGGTCAAGTCAATAACCAGCAACTGCTGCTGTTTGCTATAAAAAATGACAAGTCTATAATACTATTTTAAAATGCATGCATCACATTTTTACTATTTATTTTGCAAATATCAAACATCTTGTGTGTTTCCGAAGTTTCCATTAGTTCCAAGTGTTTTTATGAGGAGGTGAATGGAAATCACTCTGCACTCATGTATGACAGGAGCACATCAAATACACACCCTCTCCTTAGGTGGCTCTGAATGCTCTCATAAGCAGCCATGAACATCTTGTAGTCTTCTTTTTCTCCAAAGAGAATGTAAGATTTCAGCAGGTATTCGTAGAACGAGTCCATGCCTGCGCCAAGGCCACTTTGCTTCCCAACCCATTGGCCAGTCTGAATGTTCACCACATTCCCTGAAATCAAGATACGGTAAAAATGAAACACGGAAATTTAACACTACCTTCCCAGCACTGCAAATTATTAACATGCACTCTTTGGCTACCTTATCAAGTACATCTACCTTGCACTTACGTACAAGTGTACTGTAAATTTACAATGGCCGGTCTACAGCCTTGTCTGAGGTTATGGGCAGTTTGTGTCATCCCTCGACCTGTTCAGCCTTGGAAAAGGTATAGCACTGGACCACCAGGAAGGACAAATCATTAATAAAGAAAAAAAGATGACTGTGCTTTCTAGATAAGAGAGAGTACGGTTTTATCTTCAGACATTTAAATGAACATGATAATTTTTGATCAACATGATCTTTTTTTCCCAATGTTTTAAGGTATACCCTGTCTTGTCCTACTCTTATGACAAAATGTATGTCTGATTAACAAAAAAAAAAAAATGTTGCTTTAATGAGATTTTTGTAAAATGTAAAGCCTGTAGCTGGCCTTACCCAGGAGCCCTGTCTGGTTGCTCCTCAGGTTCCAGAGAGCGCGGACGGCCCTTCTTGCCACCCACTCGAACGTGGAGTCACCAAGCAGACGGCTTAAGATACCAAACTCGACTAGGAGAGAGCCTGCCCCGGCTGTGCATGTCTCGTTTATGCTGTCAGGAGGCACGCCGCTTTTCAGGTTCACCTGTCCATGCAAGTTTTCCCATTAATAGGATTAGTAACTCATTCATAAAACTCTCTATAACATTACCATAAGCAGAAAAAGGGAGAAAAACTAGAATGGTAACAAAATCAACTTAGGGTGTTTTCACATTAGGGTCCCAGGGGTTGTTTCTGAGAACATGTTACCCCCAAATCTGGTTCATTTTGATAAGTAAGAAAACAATCGTTCCAGGCTCGGGAACTTGAAGAGCTGGTCTCGGGCTTAGTATGGAATACTCTGATATGGAAGCCAATTTCACCGGATCAAGGAAACAAATTGCTGTTCACAGCATCAGTGCTGTCTGTGGCCTCTAAAATCTCCATATGCATAATCGCATTCTCTGACCTACACAGTCATGGTTGATAAAGTGGGAAGGCACGTGAGAGGCACTGCCACCTGCTGTGTCAAAAAGTGTAAATACACAAATGTACCCAAGTACGAAGAACAAAAACAATGTCAACGTTGGCCAGCAGGGAAGGGGAAGGTGGGCAATCATTCCTGGGCTCGGTACAATTCAATCATGTCTATTGTGAAAACACCCTTAAGTTTCGGTATTATAGTACTATGACTGAACTGTATTCTAATGTTTAGATGTTTATTTTCTTTCTTTTTTTTTCAGGTCACAAACAGTCATGTAAGCATTTCACTGCATATAATACTGTGTATGGTTGTGTATGTGATGAATAAAAACTGTAATTTTAATTTAAATGAACAGAGATCTGACCCTTGGGTAGGGGATGCCAGTGCTGGTGTTCTCAAAGGCAGGTAGCAGCCGCACAGCTAGGTCATGGGCCAGATGCAGCAGTTCATTATCGTAATATTCCAGCCCTATGTCTCCAAAAGGGTGCCTGGGATCGGTCAGAAGTATGTGAGCCGAGATTAGACTTCCCAGGATCCTGAGGGAGAAATTGAAAACCATCAAAATTTAACAAAAGCACTGATTTATTAAGTGATACCAGTCTTTTGGTGCAACAAATGTACACCACCACTGTAAACTCTTAACAACTTAACTCTTCATAACTCAATTTAGCCATTAAAAAAAGTTAGCAGAAACACCTTTAAGCCTGGCTTTGCAACATACATGCTTGGATGCACTGCCAAAAATAAATAAATAAATAAAACCCTCACCTGCGGGCAGATCAGAACAGCCCTCCCAGTCATCTACTCACTCGCATGAGTAAGAGCTCACACCTTGTAAAGCAGGACATTTACCTACAGACTCTTCTACCAATTGATCATACAAAAGGAACAGAATTCCCCCCCACACAGCCTGATCTCAACTCCCAGGTGAGAATATTAGACACAGGACAGTTTTGAAACTGCATGTTTTCAAATAAAATGTAAATATGGTGTGAACAAAAGCGGGTTGAAAAAATCCAATGAGATATTTTTTTCCTGTGTACTTAAGATGAACAACCTTTCATTAAACACAATAAGTTAATGAAACACAATAAGTTATAAGTGTCAGTATAAACAATAAAGTGGATAACCAGGTCCTTCTTCATGTACAGTATAAACTGACAATATATATCAATGAAACCAGTAATCACCATTTCAATACACTACTCCATAATTTTTTCCATAATAATTATTTAATTTTTTTTAAGCAGCTATTATGTTTGTGAGAGTAGAAAATTATGACTCAATCTGTGTGATTGAAGAGAATGGTGTTACCTCACATTTACCCAGAGACATCCTCCTGCCTTCCAGGCGTAACCGTGACTTCACACCGGACGCATTGCATAAGTGTTGCTGTATAGGCCTGTTATGATGGTTCATTCAAGCCCATACATCACACATAACACCAGCTTCTTTTCCATTTAGAAAAACTACCAAAACGAAAAATGTACAGCTGTGCCAGGGAAACTTGGGAAAAGATAAATGGTGTTTGCACACTACAGACTATGCACTGATTTGACCTTGATGTGCCTTTAATGAAACTGGTGTGCTTTAACGAAACTGATGTGCACTAAAGAGTCGGAACCGTAGCTACCACATGACAATTTTCCCCACAGGTTGGAGAAAAACAAATAAAAAAGTGTTACTAAATATAAAATGGGCTAACGATACTAGTAACGATACTAGTATATTTTCAGAATCCTACATGTAAGAAGGGCAGCATTAAATACCCCTGCTTTTGCCTTACTAGAGTTTAAACCCAGAAACTAATATGCTAATGTGTTTTTTCACACTTAAGACACTTAATATTCTGTTTTGTTTTTATAGTAAGGAAAAATAATATTTTATTGCAGGCAAATGTGCTTACATTATATGAAAAGTCATACACTTTTACATACAGTACCAGTCAAAAGTTAGGACACTACAACAATAATGTTTTTTTTCCCCCAAAAAACAGAGGAGAACTTTAACTGTTCAAAGGAGATCATTTCATATTATGGAGCATTGTTTTACAATTGGGAGAGAAATAAAAATCAGAAAAGACAAAGGAATTAAAAGGCTTAATATTTATACTTTTGATTGGTGGTCTACATGATCATTCTACAGTGGAGCCTTAGATTACAAGCATAATTTGTTCCGGAAGCGGGTTCGTATTTCAAAACACTCATGAATCAAAGCGGATTTTCCCATGAGAAATAATGGAAACTTAAATTATTTGTTCTACAGCCCCAAAAAAGAATACATGAAATAATTAATATAAAATATAAAGTAAAAAGAAAAAATAATAATAACCTGCACTTTACCTTTAAAAAAAGTAAAAAGAAATCCCGACAGATAAGTGTTTCCGTTTATGCGCTCAGGCGCTGTGTATATGTGTGAATCTATAGTAAGAGGAGAGGAAGAATTAGACCCTCCCGTCTCCCCCTTCTCATCTTACACAGCAAACCTTTGCTGCAAAACACAAAATAAAATATGTCTTTCGTGGTCACAGTTTTATGGTAAACAGTACACACATGCTCGGATGTTGATTATACCAGTAAGAGACGCGCACTAAGACCCAGCAGGGGAAACGATTAGCTGTTTTTCATGTCAAAATCTATTAAAAATCTTTACTTGTGTTGCGGAACACTCGCAAACTGCGTTACTTGCGATCCAAGGTTTCACTGTACTGTTATTGGTGCGTTGACATCCCAAACCTGCTTTTTTTTTTCCTTTTTTTTTTTTATTCAGCCGATTGTTTTGAGAAATTAACAATGAAACAGGTATAGAAATTGCTCACCTGATGTTGGCCTCAAACACTTGCACTGTGGAATCCTTGTCAAAGCTGACAGTGTCGATAACCAGCTTGACAGCCCGATGAAACTCGGACACATTCCCAAGCACCTGTAGAAATAACATGATCCCAAGCAGGTCCATCACAACACACTTTATTATTAAAGATCCTGAAATAAATGCTTCACTGTGTAAACTTTATAAACCATACTTATTTTACCATTCGTGATTCACACACTGTATTACTGAAAAGAAATGTAATAATAATGTATACCAGGGTCCAACTGGTCAAAATGCAAAATTGTACAACTCAGATCTACAGAACTTTAATAAGGATATCAATAGTCTGCATTTAAAATCCATAAGCATTAAGCCTTTGATACAAATGTCACTTTGTTTAACAGTCTGAACTTACCAAGAGAGTGTCAAGAGTGTCAATTAGTGTCAGGGAGTAGTTGCCAAGCACGTCGTTTATGTTGATGTTTGACCTGACAGTGAAAGCAGATTAGTCCAGGTGATGAATCACATAATTGGTTCAACATCACGTTTTTACTATTTTATACTTTTAAATAACAGGAAAAAGAGAGGTGATCTGCAGATAAAACAGGATGCCATATAGATACATCATGTGATTTTTTTTTTTAATGTTTATATTAAACATTAAAGTTTAAAATAAAAGTCCCAGAGTACATCCTGCAATACACTTTTTGTGTCCAGATCACCCAATCATCGGTTTGGGTTAGTAAGTTGTACACAAAAAAAAAAAAAAAAAAAAAAAAAAAAAATCACCAGGTGCTAAAGAGTGATGCTTCAGCAGGGATAAAAAGATAATTGTAGATTTTAATCGCAGGTAAGCTGAGGCACATGTAAGAGCAGTGAACATAGTTTTTATTTTTTAACAGCGTTTTGGGCTGGTTCACACTAGGCACGACTGCTTTGTATCATCCCAGAGTAAGAATGCTTGCACATTAGTTACACTTTTCTATATCCTGTACACTTGCGTTTTTACACTCACCTATAAAACAAATGACAGTATGCATGCACCTAGTTGTTTTGTGAGCCATTGTTCTTTACAAAGTAAAGAAGAGTACAACTTTCAACCTTCATGCTATCCTTAATATTTTTTTATGTTTTGGAAAAATAAAATGTCAGCAGTGACCCTCTTGTGTACATTCCTACTTTATTAGCTATGTATTGTGCGGTGTATTTTTGAAAAAGAGAACTGTGGCAGGTGCTGCACGCACAATGAGATTTTGGAGAAGACGGATGGCGCTGATGTCTTTTTTAACCAGCAGTCCTCTAGATTTGGCTTTAATTTTTGATTCGAAACATGTTAAGGTGGGCACTCAAAACCACCTTTTCAAGTGAACTCCAGCATAGTATGCGGATCCATGCCAGGGCACCATACGGAGTGTTCACATTTCAGTCACATGGCCTGGAATCCCTGTAGCATGAAAGCACGCTTCCGCTGAAACTAAGATATGTGGTCTTTGGCTACAAAACAAGCACAGTATGTAGTTGCTGTGACGGGTAACATTAAAATAAATTAAAAATGTTTTGTGGTTACTTAACTAAACTTATCCTGCTAAAATTCAAAACCACATATAATTTAATTTATGAAGTGATATTAAGTAACAGCTGAAAAAAAAAATTACAGAAAACGCTCCAATTCATTTCCAAACAATTATATTAAATATATAAATAATAAAATGTAATTTACAATTTATTAGTTGTTTCAATTACATTAGGTTCCTGTAATAGTGAAAACCACATAAAAAGTCCTGTATTCCCTGCATCGACTTGACTTGATTTGGATGGAAATGTTGTTATAATACCCCTGGCCTGGAAAGTTCATATGAGTGTTTGAGGATTTTTAAGCAGTCTTGGCCATAACGATGTGGCTGAAAAAGACCCACATTCACTATCAGGACAAGTTTAAAACAATCAAAGCTGTAATGATGCTTTAATGAAGAAAGCCATAGACATTTTGGAGGAATACACTGTGCCAAACAAGTATTTGTAAGATTTGCCGGAAGAAAGCTGCATTTAAAAAAAAAAAAAAAAAAATCTAACCACAAATGTAAACACCTGGAGTTCACTGACTGAAAGGATGCCAGTGCTGTGAAAAAGTGTTTGTTGCTTATATTCCTGATTTGTTCTTGCATATTTGATATACTTAAATGATTGGAATCATTAAACAAATTTTAATATTACACATGGATAACCAGAGTAAACACAAAATGCAGGTTTTTTTTAATGACAATTTAATTTTTTTTTATGCAAAACAGCTGCGACACCTGGCCTACCTGGCCTTATGTGAAAAAGCAATTGCCCTTAAACCAAATAACTGGTTGTGCCACCCTCGGAGGCAAAAACTGCAATTATCACAGTTCCTTCATTATTTGGCAAGTAGGGAAATTGCCCTGTTTTTCTACACAGGGCCAGGTAGGTTTGGACAGCTTTTTTTCCTTAATAAATGAAATCATCATTTAAAAACTGCATGTTGTATTTACACTGGCTGTCTTTGTGTAACAATAAAATGCGTTTGATGATCTGAATCATTGAAGTGTGACAAATACGCAACAACATATTCAATCCAAAGACTTTTTTCATAGCACTGTACATAGAGAAAAGATGTTTTGTTTGTTAAGAACTATGGGTGGTCTGTGATATTGTGAGGGATACACGACATTATGCACTCGCTGGAGTCTCACGAGATAATGAGAGAGCTTGGACCACAGAGATCTGTAGAGGAGAGTAAGATCTGACACACACAAGAGATTAGATTCAGTCCTGTACAAACTTCTAAACAAAAGGCTGACTTTTTATTTTATTTAATCAGAATATGTACTTTTTGACAAGGGTTTGTTTTTATTAGGAAACTTTTCTTTAGGTTAAAGGTTAGATTTCTCTTTGAGTTTTACCTTGAGTGAAGATTAATCACAGACATTTTTCCATCACCATTTTTACTCATCCTTACCAATGCCTGCTCTTTATATACAGGATTTCTCTCTCACTCACACACACACACACTGGCCTGGTACAGATTCCCTTAATGTGGTAGTAGGTTAGGTGCATGGCTGAGAACCAGTGTCACGTGGTGCCCAAACACACACACACACACACACACAGAGGTAACTTACGGGTTCAGTTTGTCTGGTCCTCTGCCCTCGCAGGCGATGGGATTAAGCTCGTCTTCAGGAAACGCGTACTTCATATAGTTGTCATATCCGAAGTAGAACATGTCCCTGGCCATTCCCTTCATTTTAATCTTGAGGGCGTCGGGAAATGAGCCATACTTCCTATCATACTCGTCCCTGCTGTCCTTAAAGAAGCTCAGGTAAGACTTCTTCGGCGTGTTCTGCCTGATCCTGGAGCAGGTTCCGACCGGGAGGTGCTCCCTGTGCTCGTACACTCGCTGCGACCAGCTGTTGGTCCTCTGCTCTGCATCTGCCGGAGGTTCTGTGTGTTTGTGCAAGTTGAAGCTGAACTGGAGCGGGAAGTGAAAGCCCCAGCTGGGTCCGAGTCCGAACGCGAGCCACAGGATGCAGTTCAGGGCCACGCGTAGCACAAGAAGACCCACTACTATTGACCTCCATTGCATCTTTGCTTGACGGCGGCCGTCAGAGTCATAATTCACGTCGACGGTGTTTAATTTTCGACGGCTCGAAGCGCAAAACGAAGCTCCCTTCACTTTTTTCCTTTAAGCTTTTCAAAAGCACAGTCACAGTTCCTGTCAACAAACCCAACCCTCTTAGACTGACGGAGCGGATTGGTGCACCGCCTATATCGTCACGAAGGACCGCAGTGATTGGTCGGTGTGAGTGTCAATCAAGCGTACACGCACAGCAGGGGTGTCGTGGCGTTGCTCAGGTTTGGGCCAGAGAGAACGATGGCGTGTCTCAAAGTCTCGCGAGATTATACGAGAACGCGGGACTGGATTTGAACTTTGAACTAGTCCCCTGGTTGTGCTTGAAATATTATAGATCCACAAAAATCCTTAAAGGTGCATTAAGAAAAAGACACAATATTGTGCAGTGCAGTTATTTATATCTTGTGCCCACAAGTTATTTATCTTTATAGGCCTTTTTTATCTTTATGTTTATGCATATAAACAGATAAGGTATTTGCATTTACACTGTTGGTTCTCAATGGATATGTGAAATACAATTAGTGATGTATCTTGTGCACACTTTATAACAGCAAAGCAAATTAACTCTACAAATAAAGCAACAAATGCCTTGGTGTTGCCAATATATTTTGGAAATAAACAAATTTAGTCAGTGTAAATGAAACTACTTTGAAGGTTTTTAAGCAAAAGCCTTCAGTCCTCTTAACCTTACACAGATAAATAACGTGTTTGCACAAGATAAGAATTTGTGTGTACAAGATTGAAAAGAAATCACAGTTTTTGAGACTTTAGGGCTCCCTAAAAATTCACTCAATTTAAGAAGATTAATAAGATTAATTGCATCTCGAAAAAGTTAAATATTGTGAAAGTTAATAAAAAAAAGTTAAGTGTAACTTTCATATATCCTAGGATTATTAGATAAGATTGAAATATTTCAATATTTCAAAGATTATGGTTTACAGATCTATATAAAAAAAAATTCAGAATATTTAATGAGCTGTACGGGGTAATCATCAAAATAAACCAAAAAGCGTTTAAAATATTTCACTTTACATTTAGAATATACAAGAGTTTTACTTTTTAAATTCAAATATGAAATAAATGTTACTTTTAAACATATTTACATTTTTGGAGATGGCACTGTACACAAAGCGCTCTCTTTCTCTCTCCTTTTTGTACACACATATTTGCAGCTGATTCAAACCACTTTTCATGTGTAAAAAAACATAAAATGTTTTACAATTCATGACACTCTTGCCTAATTTCTGAAATTCTATAAAGTGTGGCTACCAAGTTTGTGACCCCCTTACAATTTGAGTATGATTCACACTGGATGGGATGCCAACTCATCATAGGGCACAAGCTCACCCACACATACCCAATCATATACTACAGGTAATTCGGGATCACCAGTCAGCCTGCATCACATATGTTTGTTGTTTGTTTGTAGGAAACATACCAACATGCAGGGTAACATGTGCGCCCGCGCACACACACACACAAACCTCTGACCGTGGAGGTATGATGTGACAGTGCTGACTAACAAGCCACAGTGCCACCACATAGATTTCACTAGCTAACACTCAAATTCTCTATATCGCTCATCCTGTACATACACACTTACTTATAACTGATTCAATAACAATCAAACCCTGGCCACTGGAGGTGCAAAGCCACAGTGTTAGCCACTTGACCACCGTGCCACTCAACACATAGATATTAATTTCATGTAGAGAGTAATTAGTTTATTTGTGGAAACAGAAGGTTGAGGCACAAAGTATAGTTACTCACAAGATGTAGGTACGATCTATAATTTAAGGTCTGTTTAAGAATCTGTGAGCACCAAATAAAACAACTTAATGTTGCTGAATAACTGCTTCAATAACAATTTACATTAATGTACAAAAGTCAGAGCCCCCTCTTTTCACTCACATGACCATTCATACTTCCTTTTCAAAAAGTACTGATGTGATAGGCTCCAAGCCTCCTTCAACCCTGTGCAGGATAAGCGATAGAGATGAAAGCTCAGTGAAGCTATCCACTAAATAATGAATACAACTAAAGTACTTGCCCATATTTCCTGCTTTAAACTCAAGTACTTTGAGAACTGATAAAGTGAACTGACTTCACCTGCTCCCTAATATATCACACACCCAGTTTCGTCAAAGCAGCAGTGATCCACTACAACGGCACATTCTCTTGTGCAGAAAAAACAATGCTTGCTTTCCATTCGTGTGCTGATACCTACCTCATTTCTCTGTCAAAATGTGTTAGAATAGATTTACATTATACAAGTCCCTTAAGTGTAAATACTCAAATTTCAGTTGAAAACAGTGCCACCTTTTGGACAAATCAAGTATGTCCACTATGCTTTGTACAGTATTGTCTTAAGTGTCTCTGTATCCTAATGAAAGTAAAAAAGTAAGTCAGAGGAAAAAGCATCTTTGTAGAATATATAAATCAACTGCCTTAATGGCTGTGTATTCAGGACAAAGCATAGAGTTAGATCCATCCTCAATCTTGTATAGCTTATATAACTGAAATATCCTCAGGAGTTTAAGCGGACAACTAAAAGCAAGTTTACTGAAGAAAAAAAAATTAAACCTGGATGCATAATACAATGTAAAAATGTCTGGACAAATAGTGCATTGCTTGTCACATTTACAAAATTCTTCACTAACAGACAAATGTATTTTCCACCTAAGCTGTTTACTCTAAGTGCAAAATACTTTTAAATTCAAGTTTACACAGTTGGAAGCAGCCAATGAAATGGCTGATTAGTTTATTTATTAACAGTATTTTGAAATTGCTACTCTATGCATTGTAATTTTTACATTTCTTCCCCAAGTCCACCATCTTCTAGGTTTAAATCATAGTTTTCTTCTGCATAGTTTTCTTTTTTCATAATTTTCTTTGCACACTAATATTATACCTCAGGCTTTAAAAAGCCATTTTAGAATTTAACAGCAGAAAATACTGCAAAAAGGAAACTGCTTGTGTGGATGTGTTCGGTCTGTGGGGATATCGACCCATCTGTAAAAAAAAATGTTCGTTTGTGAATGTTATTTTATTCACCATGCATTTATGTGTACGGCAGCTATTGCATACTTCAATCCTGACAACTCTTACCAAGTCATTACTGAAGATTAATGAATGATTGAAGTATTGGCACACTTATAGTCCTGGGCTCAGGTTTGTTGCCAAGTCATAGAAAGCCACAGCGTCTGATCAAGAAGCGCTACAGTATAAACAATATGAAGGATTAGCACTTCACATATTATTATTGTTTTTGGGAACTAAGACTTCCCAAACACATCTTGTTTCGTCATTAGAGGGACATACTCAGGCTGAGTTAATTTACAATATTCTTTTTTTTTTGGATGTCAAGAATTATTTATTGATTCATATTTACAAAAGTGCATTGATAGTGAGGGGTTCAAATATTTTTCTCTTTACAGAGATCAAAGCAAAGACGTTCATAATGGCAATGGTACAATAATCTACCTTAAAAGCATGCTGATTTTATTTCTTTCGTTTCTTAATGGGTGAATAAGTTCCAGGCAGACACACCTGGCATTACTGTTCCGCTCCAGAGAGAAATCTGCTGCACAAGGCACTTTGAACTTCGCCGCCTCTCTCTCCCAGCTTACCAACAGCAAGACATCACGGAGTTTAAGAAAAGACTACACCTAACTCTTCCATACATTCACTTAAATAAATTTAGGAAAAATATTTTACGCGAACAATTTTTGTACATACATGTCGAGATATTTTGCTGACTTATCGAATCACTCCTCAGTTAAATATTAGAAACTGCTTTCTCAGGTGAAATGTTTTGGCCAAAAGAAGAGCGAGAGAAAAGCAGAGTGGCAACAGTCATACCTAATTACATTCTCACATGAGCAAGGCATGGCATACTTTAGTAGGGGAAAAACAAAACAAAAAAAAGTCTTCATTCTCCCATGATTTTGAAAAAGTACAGACTGGAGGTTAAGACCCTCAAGAAAGCGAAGCTAGTTTGTAGACTGCTGATTTTTTTTGTTTAAGCAGGTGAAAGGTCTTCTCAAAGGAGGAGGACAAGGAGGGGCACGAGGTGTTGGCTGGAAACTGCAGGCTTACATCATTTAGCGACAGGTTCAGAAGACTGGCTCTTGGTTATGATGGGTGTATCGAGGATATCTGCAACCAACAGTGATGGAGATAGTGTGACGGGACAACTGTACAGTTTCACAGAGTAAGCAGGATGGGGTGTGAGAGGAACGTGTCAGCACAGGAATCTCAAACACTGCTTTCAGCTTCTCCGCGTTTTCGAATGCTGGATGAGCCACTGCAGTGTGATGTCTAGAAGAAAAGAAAGTTAGGGTCACCACAATTTACGCTTGTTAACCATTACAGAATTATTCCACCAATTTATTTTCAATACTTCCATATCTGCTGGATAAATATATATATATATTTTTTTTTATAATTTTTTTTTTTTATAAATTAGGGAAATGTGAGAAAATATGTATAAATGTATAAAAATGCATTTTATATATATATATATATATATAAATGAAAGTTTGTAATCAGTTTCCGAATGAGCAAGTAGAGGGCGATGGTGGCAAGGAAAAAAATCTCTGAGTAATAGCAATAGAAAGAAACCATGAGAGATACCAGAATCGACAGGGTGATACTTTTGGTGATATTGGATAGCAGGGACTGATTTGCAGTCTTACCAAATTTTAGGAGGCTGGAAATTCAGTATACCATGAGAGGTTAAAGAAAAAAAAAAAAAAAAAAAGGTGTAAGTTAATATGAAGTCCACTTTTCTTATAGGAGGCTCAGGTACAAAAATAGTTTGTAGGAATTTTAGGCCTGAACTACTGGGCGTCAACAGCGTGTCCAGAGTTTTTCATTTAACTGCTTAAAAATCTCGGGTTAATCAATCCTATTGCACCTTGTAGAACCTTTTATGCTGAGCTGTTCTGTTCTGTAGTTGAACTTTAATAATGCATGTGGTTGAGGTGTCCTGACCCTCGATGACGTATGTATTTTCATTTCTGAATTGACACCCGTGCCACACAGCTGACTTTAATGTCAGAGTGGCATTTGTCTTGTCAAAATCATACAAACTGTGGTTTTAACAGAGGCTTAAAAGAAAGTGATTACTGGTTAAAGTAAGAGATTTTAACTTGTTTGAAGTGACCTTCTGAACTACTCTAATTATTCTTTCTATTTTCTTAATTGTTAGCAATAATTCTGCAGTTGACAGTGCATCCGCAGCACAGGGGGAACCATCTTACCAATGTTGTCTTTCTCTTTGCAGGAAATGGAGTAGCAGCAGATCTCCCGGTCTTGAATAGCAGCCAAGTTCCTGGAAAAAATAAATAAAAGTATGATAATTCTTGTTTTAGAGTAGCAGATACATCTCAACATTATCTGTTCAAAGGAGATTATTGCGTATTTTGGACGCCTTCAGCATTGCTTCACAATGTAGAAAGAAATAAAAATGCAGAAAGACCATGAAGTTAAAAAGTGATCACAATCATACATGCAACACAATCCCACTGGATATCTGGTATATTCTTTCTCCCTTTTTTATATCAATAATGATTCTTCTTTATATTATATATTTTTTTACAGTCTGACTCCAAGCTTTTCCGAAAAGTTGGCAGCTAGGGCAGCAGTCTGAGGTGAGGTCCTGTAAAATACTCAAATTGAGGCCTCGGTATGATGAAGCCTTAAGAGTCCTTTTACATTCAGTTACAGCCCAGCAGCATGCAAATGAAGATTTACTAAAAACAGATTGTTGTTTGTTAAACTTTGTTAGTGAAAAGTGACAACAAAAGTTATTAAAATACTATGGAAATTGTAAATAGGTAATTATTTTATAGACTAACAATAAGTGCATATATAGAGATCTGAATGACATACATGAAATTCGAACATGAGCCTTCTTAAATTTTAATTCAGGACCCCTGCTCTATAGCCTCTTTTAGTGGAAAGTGTGTTCTCCACTGGAACATGTGCATTAAACAGTGTCACAGTATTTTAATAACCACAGCAATTCCGTGGTAAACTGAGACCTACACAGGGCATGTAGGGGTGGTTACCATGTAACCACCCCTACACAGGGCATACATTTTGTAGGTCCATTAGTACTAATGAATGCAGGCATAAGCTGTAACCTAACAATAATAATTAATATTAACCTGGTTCTTACAGAAGGAAATACATATGATACTTACATTTTTTCAATAAGCTGTTTCTCATCCAATGCATTAGGTAGATCTCTCTTGTTACCAAGTACCAGTACCTGAAATACAACATTTTAAAGATTGGCATGTGGCAGAACAGTAAAATGTGCTTTAGTTGTAGAAAATGTCAAATAGGACTTACAGGGATTCCTTGCAACTGCGGTTTGTCTAACAGGTTATGCAGCTCATTCCTGGAAGCTTCTACTTTGTCTCGATCCGCTGCATCCACCATGTACCTTTCGTAGGAAAACAAGACACTGTCACATGTCCGGAATGGCAAATTCTTTAAGTACAAAGTGTTTTACACACAAACCCTCCTTAAAAACTACTACTTGGTAAAAAAGAGAAAAACACTAAAAAGGGTCTGCAAGCTACAAAGATACTGCCTGAATAAGGACACATTGCTAATAATTGTTCTTCACTTATTATTGTTTTATTATTGTATTATTTGTATTATTATCTTATTGTTATTCACTTAGTGTTTTAATAATTGTAAAACACTAACATCTTAGTTTCTGGGGTAAGGAAAAAAAAAAACTTCAGGCAGGGTACTGGACAGGGTGCCAATCCATCACAGTGGACGCATGCGCACAACGCTACAGGCAATCACCAATTAGCTTAATTTGTATGTCGTCGGGACTGTGTGAGGAAACCAGAGTACCCAGAGGATTCATTGTTGTCATTGAACTCAAAATGATTTAAAAAAAGATTATTAATTAAATTTGTATTGTTTTTGTATGGAATCGTGAGCACCTGATTATCCGTCTATTTAAAGCATATTGTCCCATCTCCAGCATGTAGTATGATCATGAGAAAGATACAGTAGAACGGCAAACTCAGGCACTCACACTATGGCGTTTACTCCTCGACAGTACCGCTCCCACATGCTCCTAAACCTGGGTTGTCCCCCTATATCCCAGATCTGTTCAAGGAAAAAAAAAAAAAAAACAAGAAACACCAGATTAGACCAGAGCACACAGCTTAGCTTTTAAGTCTTGTTGTGCACATAAATTAAACAGGAAGTGGGAAACAGTACCTTGATTGTGACATTTCCTTTTGTGACCTTCCGCATGTTGAATCCAACTGTTGGAATCATGTCTTCACTGAACTGTCCAGACTAAAAATGAATTAAGGGGGGAAAAAAAAGAATATACTAATTACAGGTTCAATTGAAGTCTTAACTTTATTGTCAAGTTGTGTTTCTCTGTCGGCTTAACATCATGAGTAACTTCTCAGCATTACCCATGATATAAAGAACTTCTAACTATCAAACGAAAACGAAAGACTCTTGTTGGGATTTTATGTTAAGAGGTTTATGCCAGCTGTCCTTTTTCATCTCTTCATTCTGATTTACTTCATCTTTCTTTTTGTGGTTGAATGACGATCATATCTGTATCCAGTTACTGTAAAGTTACACATGAGCAGGGAGTAGTTCATCTCTGCGTCATTTTTTTTTTTATCACTGCAAAATTGCAGGAAATTTGCAATAATCAAGACCTTCAATCTAAGATGTCTACATAGATCTGTAAATGGTAGATCTTAGCATGTTTAATCTGTAGCCACCACACTGCTGTAAGTGCAGCAATGGGCAAATTTTTTTTTGCATGCATGGCCAAATGTAAGAGCATCATACCAATACGTGCTTGTTGAAAACCATGAACATTAATATGGAGTTGGTATTCCTTTGTTGCATCAACAACCTTCGACCTTTTGGAAAGGCTTTACCACAGATTTTAAAACAAAGCTCTGGGGAATTTATCCCATCAAACCACAAGAGTTTTAGTCCATCCCAACACCTTCAGTGGTATTGATGTCAGGAGTCTTTGAAGGTCATCCTCGTTTTTTTCAAAACCAACACTGGCACAACATTTCTTCATGGAGCTCGCGTTGTGCGCAGGGGTATGGTCATGCTGTATCATGTTTGGGCCACTTAGTTACAGTGAAGGTGAATCTTGAAACTACAGCATACAAAGTAATGGATGGGATGTTGGCAACATTTCATAATCTCTTATGTAGTCTGAGTAAACCAATTTATGATCGATTAACAGTCAGTTTAAACGCACTGTAAAATAGCACACTCGGAGTATATTACACGTACATATGTTAAAATGTTTCCTTTATTATTGTTTTTCTTTTCTTCCTTAAACCAAAGTATACCCACATCACACAGCGAAGCCTTTTTGTCCAGGACGCCATGGAATAAATTGTCTGCCACTTTACACAAACGTGTTGTAAACATGTGAAGTTACTGGCATTATACGCAACAGATTTTGTTGAAGTACACAATTGCCTGGGTACCCAACAAACAACATTTCCAAACAAATAAAATCGATTGCCTTTTTTCATACTCACCCGCTGTAAATGCACAGGAAAACAACTGATCGTGCAATTGCGCTTTTGTTTTTTTTCCCCCAATTTAGTCGTTTCTAACCCCCTAGTCACTTGGCTATTACTACTACAAGGCTAATAATACCCATCAGTTAGGGAGGGCCGAAGACTATCACGTGTTTTCTGTGTACCATGTGATGCCAGCTGACCGCATCTTTTTGAACTGCTCTCTCACCTTAACCCTACAGTTCGGCTCTAAGCTTTAAAGTGTTATTGCAGTTTTTATAAATCAAATTCCATCCTCATGAAAACCTTTTTCAAGATGTAGATAAATAAAGATTAATACAGTGGTAATGATTAATTGTTTCATCAATCCACTGCCACCAAGAATTTAACCAATTAAAAATGTATTAATCAATAAGGTTTATTTTGCAACAGTTTGGTGAAGAACAATGCATTTTCCAGCACGATGGAGCACCGTGCCATAAGGCAAAGGTAATAACTAAGTGACTCGGGGGGCCAAAACGTTGAAATTTTGGGTCCATGGCCTGGAAACTCCCCAGATCTTAATCCCATTGAGAACTTGTGGTCAATCCTCCAGAGGCGGGTGGACAAACAAAATCCCACTAATTCTGACAAACTCCAAGAAGTGATTATAAAAGAATGGGTTGCAATCAGTCAGGATTTGAGAGCATGCTCAGTCGAATTGCAGAGGTCCTGAAAAAGAAGGGCCAACACTGCAAATACTCTTTGCATAAATGTCATGTAATTGTCGATAAAAGCCTTTGAAACGTATGAAGTGCTTATAATTATATTTCAGGACATCACAGAAACAACTGAAACAAAGATCTAAAAGCAGTTTCGCAGCAAACTAATATTTGTGTCATTCTCAAAACTTTTGGCCACGACTGTAGTGCACACAGTTTATAATGATATTTTGATCACCAGTGAATGTTGATACTGTGGTGGGATCTGAAATTATTTGGTATTGGGGAAACACCCTGAGGTAAACTGAGGGGGAAATGTGTTGTCTGGTTATTATTAATTGTTATTGATTGTCAACTGACTGACTTGTGAAATTTGTAAAAATTTTGGAGGTAACTGAATACATGTACTTTATTACTGAACTTCCGTGTATATTTCAAGTAGGTGTTTTTCACTTGAGTAGTTTTATTACAGGATACTTTTCACTTTTACTGCACTGAAAAACTACAGCAAATATCTGTGCATTACCTAAACTACATTTCTGCATGGTATTGCATTACTTAACCACATTGCAGTCTCCACATTTGTCCCATTGCGTTTTCCACATTTAAAACCCAGTCAACTTACAAACAAAGAGCACCATCAAGAAATTATAATTACAACAGGTAAGAGTTGTTATAGAGTTGTAGCAACTACCTCAGTAGTGATGTAACATGACACATCAGTCAACCGTGAAATTTTAACTCAGGTGATAAACTACAGGCACTGTGGTGGATGATGCTGCTGATTAAAGCGATTACACATTTCCCATCAATAATAGAATAGTGGTGTCCATTGAGTGGAGTTTGATTTGAAACTTTAAACAGGATTTTTTTTTCCTTATCTCTTTTTCTGGGTGAGAGCTTGGGGATTTTACTAAAACCTTACCTCTGGTTGGTTACATGCACAGCATAAAGCTATACTGTTATGTGCACTTGTACCTGTACCAATTGTTCTATTAAAAAAAAAAATTTAAATATATATATATATATATATATATATATATATATATATATATATATCTCAACACATACACACAGGCAAAAGAAATCTTGAACTTCGAAAAGGTTTACAAAGTTTACTTGCCGTGTGTGTGCATATATCTATATCTATATACATCTTGTATTTTTACAATAAAGCCCCAGAAAAACAAGACATTTATCACTAGATAATTTAGCTGAACATTGCAGCTTCTAAGTGGCGAACACACGCTCCTAACACATGCTTGGTATGCACCCAAGACTTCAGAGAAATCTGTCTTTCTAATCACAACAACATGACCGAGTGGTTTCAGTGCAAGAGTTCATATCTCTGGTAGATGCCAAACTGCAAAAAAAAAAAAAAAAAAAAAAAGCTTTTTGAACAGCATTTAATGACATTTTTGTCAAATTGTGCAGCCTCAGATCGTATGTATTAAAAAAATTCCTAAGGGGTTGTTAGTTTTTAGTTTTTGGAGTACTGTGCTTTTACATAACCAAACCTGTCAATACTCAACTACTGATGAGCTAATAACAACAATAATAGTAATATTAGAGTATAAAAACTGCCCAAGTACATCTCATTGGATTTGACTGCCTTTAATTAAATGCATTCAAATTAAATAGATTTAAAATAAAATTTAATGTAAAGTCTTATAATAGTATTTGACCCAAAAACCCAAAAGATTGGGCAGCCCCGGCTTACTGAACATGACATCGATACATCATCGCCGTTGCTTTAGTGGGAAATCGATGCTAAGATGTCATACAATTCACATCTTCTACAGTAACCTGCACAGTACTCTGTAAACCTTAATGCGTATAACACCACACCACCACAAGACGTCAAGTGGTTGTATGAGTCCTCTAACTAACAGAAACTTCCCCCGCGCGTCTGAACAAGAAGTAAACGTGTGTTTGAGCAGGCTCAAACACGCACACACCCAGCTCCTGAGATTATGGCTATGCAGTGAGTCACGTACCGTTGATGTGACATAGTCAAATACTGACCTGTATTATTTTTTTTAACCAAAAGTATTTCCCTTTAAGCATGATGTATTATGTCATGCTTTGTAAAATCCGACAAAAACTACGGGTAAAGTTTGAGATTATGTCAGGCTAAATTTGCTTTTACACTCATTTTAATAAACTAACAGTAGTAGGAGTCGTTGACTTATTTTACTTAAATCTTATATGTGTAAATTAAATTTTTTTATTTTACCAAAATAAGCCAAGGTCTTGTAAATGTACCTTTGCATGTGCTGTGTTGCATATAAACCACTCCAAAGCTAGATCACAGAAGTTAAATCATGTCACTTTCAGGTGTTCTGTGGTAAAATTCAAGTCATTTTACTTTTGAAAATGAGGAAGTTTGGTGGGGCCACAGGGTTATGTAAAAGACCAGAGTGACTCTGAAATCATTTACCATTTAGGCTTGTTTCTACACATGATGAACAGTAACAGGAAGTAGTTACAACTGACTCTCAAGCAAATGTCTCCTTGCCATTAGGGTTGCAACTAATGGCTGTTTTGATAATTAATTAATTTTGTGATTATTGAATCAATAAATCTGTTTCCAAAAAATCAATACAGCTATCAGCTTTTAAATTTTGCTTTAGGTTGTTGTGTGCATGTGGTAACTAACAATCAAGAAGATAAAGATGAATACTGCACTTTATTAAAATATGTCTTATAATGAACTTTTCTGATGAAGCAAAATCTAAAAGCTGCAATAAAATCGATTTTAATTAAAGCTTAGAGATGGCGGATGGTAATTATGGGAGTTAAGTTGAAACGTTCATAAAACTGCAATAAGTCTAGGATGAAGGGGCGTGGTCATGTGGTAGGTGGGGCTTCGCGGTGGGGATAAAATCTTTCCACACTTAGGAGATTTCCGCTCGTAAAGGTGTTTGCCATAACACTATTGCTCGTTCCACTCCAGTGAGCCTAACAACTACGCTTCAGAGAGTTCACAGTTTGCACAAGAATCAATAGTGATGTCTTCAACAAATCGACAATTAAATTTTTTGCCAAATAAATTTTATTACTGATTTTAGCCAACGATGTTGATAAATCATTGCACCCCCACTTAGGATAAAGAGAGAAATAATAGCAGCCGCGCACAACAGCAAGAAGTTTAAGTATAATAAGGTTTGATGCACCCGTTGCCTTGTTTAAACAGATCTGCACAAAATTAACATCTTGCATGTTCTTATTGTTCTGTTTAAATCGTGAATCCAAAGAGACTGCTTGTACCTGCCAAGTGGTTTAAATGACTAACTTGTTGCTATTTTGGAAACTTTCCTCTTAACATTTTTGCTAGAAATAACATGTGCAGGTGGAAAAAACGTGTAGGTGTGTGCAGAATTCCTTCCAGTTCCCCACTTGCAACTTTATCGGGACTTTTACAAATCATGAAACTAGTGTCACTGAACTGACTTCCTCACAACAGCTATCAGATTGAGTTTTTTTTTCTTCTTTTAATAGCCTGATTTAAAGGAGATTAGCAAAATATTGGTGCTTAAACCAGAGATTAGCATTAAAAACAGAAAATGATTGCTCCTGGAATCCTGGTATTAACATTTGAAATAGATAAAGAAATACATAAAAAGATAAAAAAGTAATTAAATACATAAGCAAAATAAATTGAGTAAATTGAACATTAAGTAGTAACTGAACGCTACATGTAGTGTATCTTTCTCTGAAACAGCTCACAGTCAAACAGTCCTGCCCTACAACTCTATCTGCATGTATATCTTTGAAGAGAGCTTTAACATTTACACTCTGACAACGGCAAATCATCTCTTCAGTCCTGACCGACCAGCGATAAATACCTTGAACCTCAGAATGCAAAACATACAAAAAAGACTGGAAAACCCTAAATAAGGCTTTATTAGACACATGAACCATGCAGGTCCATCTCGTAGGTGCACAGTTAGAGACATCTGCTTGTCTTTTTCTATAATCATTATCTAGTAAATCACCTCCCGATACGATATCACAATACCTCGGTGCCGATTTAATTAAAATTGCAATTCTATAAGTATCACACATATCACAATTTGATATTACATTTTCCTGACTTCATAATTTTAAATCTTTAAAAAAAACTTTAACAACTAATTAAATGTAGCCCATTTCTTATATCATTTTTTTTTTTTTACTTAAAAACCCAACACAGCATTTAAACAATACAAACTAACGTCAAATATATTTATACCTTGGCATACGAACACCCGGCCTCAGGAATTTTCGCCTTAAGGTAAAAAATTTGTGCAAGATCTTGTAAAAAATAGTAAGATAGTAAGAAGAAAATAGAGCCACTTCAGGTTCCAGGAGCAATCATAAATTAAGGTTATGTGAAGTTTAATGTCTATTTCTTTTATATTTTACTAAATTGTCTTCATGTCCTTTCTAAATGTTTTGATTGTTTTTATATGTAAAAATATAGTTATAGAGATGGAAATTGGTTGTACTTTTGGGTGGCTGGAAAGAAGTATCAGCATCAACATTATTTCTTATATGAAAAATTCATCTAGCAATACGAAATTTCGCCTTAAGAACTTGCCTCCGAAACGAATAAAATTCTTATGCCATTTAACTTAAAATTTAATTAAGCAAAAGAAGCTACATTTTTACTGAGCAGCATGAATCTCTGTCATCCGCCATAATTATAATTTCTAAACAAACAGCAAACTAGAGTTAATATGGAACCAGTAAATGTTTGTATATTAAATCTATAATTAATACTTTTATAGTTTGACTAATTTAAAGGTGAGAAGTTTTGTTTTTGTTTATTACTGATGCTGTGTGCAACCGTGCTGATTTGATGGCAGGTAAACCTCAAAATAATAATAATAATAATTATATTTATGTATATATAAGAATAAAACCCAGAGTTGATTTTTGCTTCTGTAATTTTCTTTATTCTTAAAACACACTTCCTGTTTACTTTGTTGAGATAGAAGTGTTTACTGAGTTTGGCAACCGACACTGTTGACTAAAATCGATAATCAAATCAATTTGCAACAAATTTTTTTGCAGATTTGTTGATGAAGCCATCGTGCTTGTTTCTTGTGAGAACTGTGAACTCTCTTGCATGTAATTGTGAGGGTAACAGGAGTGAAGTGAGGAATAGCACAATCGCAAACACCTTCATGAGCAAAAAAAACTCAAGTGAGGGAACACGCAACTCAGTTGTGAAGGATGTGAGTGTCAGGTAAGTGAGGAAAAGATTCACACCTGAAGAGAATGTGGATAACCAGCGCGTGCTGCTGTGAGACGGGTTTTTATTTCCAGTTCTCCTCAAATATCCTTTTTAGGGGAAATTCACACAGATGCACACTGGTGCCGTATTGATAGCTTTTAATCTTTGGACATGCGTTTTCTCTCTTTGACACGATGTTGAACTCTAGAATTGTTAGCTCACAGACAGACACGCACAAACACACACTAATTAGCTATATTCTCTTCAGGTGTGTATCTTTTCCTCTATTTCCCTCACTCCTGGGGCCCTTCACACTTCATTTGATCCTTCCCTTGCCAGTTGATCACGCCCCTTTATCAGGGACTCCATCCATCACGTCTTTGAAACTATCTTTTAATAAATACTTCATGAATTTATTGCTGCTCTGCAGCTTTTCCTTGGTTTTAGAGTTTGTTTCATCAGGAAATTCACCTTTATTATCTTGTTTGTTGGTTACCACACGCACAAAGCAACTTTAAGCTAAATTTAAAAGGCGATGGCTAAATAAGAGAAACTGCTATTTTTGATCTGATTAATCTGTTAATCAGTTTATTAATCAATAGATTAACTGGTTAGTTGCAGCCCTATTATGCAAAAGCTGTAACAAACCCATGACCAGAAGCAGACAATATTATTAGTATTTGCTTTTGCGTATACTTACACCAATAATATCTAGCCAGTCACTGGAAGTGAAAACTTAACCAATCATGTACACTTACTGAGGTGTTGCTGCTGCACCTGATAACACGTGTACTACCACTACACTTCCATACCACTACCCATGTCAGTGTCTCTGCTAAGTCAAGAACAATCCAGCATAAAATGTTGCCAATTCCAAATTAACATTCAGACATTATCTTCTTAAATCTGCAGTGCTTACAGGACAGTTTATCATTCTCAGGTCAAGCTACAGTTGAAACCAGATATTTACACAAACTTCAGAAAAAAACAAACTTTATTTTCCTTTGCTGTCAAACATTAAATCAGAGAAAACTTTGTTTTTTGTAGATAAAAAAAAATATTAACATTTTTTGCATTTGCTAAATGTCAGAATTTATGTTTTGTTTATCACTTTCATCAATGTCAGACGTATACATACATTAAGTTTATTGTGTCTTTGAAGAAGTGTGTGTGTGAAGAAAATTCCAGATTATTCCATTCTGAGCTTAAGAAGCTTCTGATCTTCAAAATAGACAATGACCCCAAGCATACCTTCAAATTTGTCAAAAAGGACAACAAAGTCAAGGTATTGGAGTGGCCATCGCAAAGCCCTGTTCTCAATCTCATAGAAAATTTGTGGCCAAAACTGAAAAGGCAAGTGCAAGCAAACCTGACCCAGTTACACCAGTTCTGTCAAGAGGAGTGGGCCAAAATTTTTGAAAAAATTTCAGCAAACTATTGTAGAAAGCTTGTAGAAGGATACGTAAAATGTTTGGCCCAGTGGAAGTCCTGGGGCAATTCTATCAAATACTAAGGAAGTGTATGTAAATGTTTAACTGATAATTTAAAAAAATTATCCATAAAAAGTCTTTCTCGCTCGATTCTGACATTTAACAAATGCAAAAAATATGTTAATATTTATTGATCTAAAAAGAAAAAGTTTACTCTGATTTAATGTTTGACAGTAAAAAAAAAATTGGGGTTTTTTTTTTCCCGAAGGGTATGTAAATATCTGGTTTCATCTGTATATAGATGTAAAAGTAGTCACTCAGTTTTATGATAAAAACATTTGCACCAAAATCTTATGAAAATACGATGACTAATTTTTGTTTCCGTCTTTCAGAATTGACTAAAAATCTTCTTTAAGCATGCCTTGAAGTGACAATGCCTGATTTCCTTTTGAAAGACATCTAACATGCTGGTTGAAGATCTGGGGACGACTATGTAATCCTAAGCCTAGGCAAGTTATTGCTCTTAAAGCCATGAAAGGACAGTCAATAAATTAACGACAATGTATTAATAGCTAAATCTTTATCCCCGACACACACACACACACACAAAAAAAAAAAAAATTGGGTTTGAATGTAGAAAGTGGTAAGGACATTGTTGTTCAGGACATAAAAAGTAGTATCATCTCCCTGGACGTGGAGCTGCCATGCTTTCTTTTATGAAAAGTAAAAAAAAATTGAAATAAAAAATGGTGAGGATGTGATTGAAGCATTAGGCAGGAAGAAACCTTAATAAGGACATAGTAATGACAGTTACACAGTTAACTGGACAATGCCAACAACTTTTAGGGACTTCATTGGTGTAATACAAGCAGAGCACAGACAGGAAAGACTGGATACCATTCTGCCAGAGTTGGTATGACCATGGTAAGGCCATAACACATTTTAGAAAGTCATATTAAGATTATATTATGTTCTTACATTCTTATAATTGGTGCTTACCACGTTGCTGGCGTGCATGCAGCAGGTTATTAAGGCGTCTATATCACGGTTAGAGAATTTAGTTAAGTTAAACCTTGGATTGTAAGCATAATTCATTCCCGAAATGTGCATGTCCAAAGTACTTGTATATCAAAGTATGAAATAATAGACATACAGACATAAAATATTTTTTATGCGCACACACACGTGGTCACAGTGTTATAAACAGTACACGCGCGCATGGATGTTGATTATACCAGTGAAGATGCGCACTAAGACACAGCAGGGGAGACGATTACCCACAACTCCGCAGCGCAAGAGAGATAAAAAAAAGGGGTTTCGTGGTAATTTTCGTTAAACAGATTATTCTCCTGCAATGCTACAGCCTTTGTAACCTTTTTCTTCACGGGGGGTGTTGACATTGAGTGCAGCATAGACAGTAACAGTCACTACACTTGGACTCAAAATATGTGGTCACAGTGTTATAGTAAACAGTACATATGGGCCTGGAGGTTAAATATGCAAATGACCGAACATGAAAGATGATTACCCATAAATCTCGCCGCGAGAGAGAAGAACCATGGGCTCGGTTGTGATCACGTGACGCTCGGCAGACAAAGCGTATACGTATTTCAAGACCTCGCTCGTTTATCAAGTTCAAATTTATTACAAATTTCTGCTCGTCTTGCAAAACACTCGCAGTCCAATTTACTCGCAATTTAAGGTTTTACTGTATAAATACTGGATCCAATTCCTCACACCATCACTCATGTATGGCAGTATTTATACGGATCTACTGGATGCAATGACAACATAGTAAGTGTGTGATAACATTCTGATAGGAGAGTGATACAAATTAATAGGACATAGTTATAACTCAGTTCAATCTCATTAGACACGGTGAGCACATGATAGGAAAATAGTGACAACATGATAAACATGTTGAGAGCTTGACAGGACAAGGTTAGGAAGCAGCATGGATTTTTTTTTTTTTATTTTGACCCCACTCCCACCATGTTCTAGATATTTTAGGGCATAATGGGAACTTTGTGGTCTTTATCAGTGTGACGGATTCTTACAAGTCTGAAAACCAAACACACTTTGGTGCAAACATTTTATCATAAAACTGTGGGTGTCGCTCTACGTCTTGTATGTTTGTTACATTCACTGGCCACTTCATTACATACACCTGTTCAACTGCTCTCTAATGCAAATATCTAATCAGCCAATTATATGACATCAATTCAATGTATTTAGGTATGTAGACATGGTCAAGACATCTCCTGACGTTCAAACCGAGCATCAGAATGGTAAGAAAAGTGATCTCAAATGTGGCATGGATGCTGATGCCAGACAGGCTGATCTGAGTAGTTCTGAAACTGCTACTGGGATTTTTACACACAACCAGCTGTAAGATTAACAGAGAATAGTCTGAGAAAAAAAAAAGATAAACGTAAATATCCTGTGAGCATCAGTTCTCTGTACGAAAATGCCTGGTTGATGCCAGAAGTCATTAAAGAATGGGCCCCACTGGTCTGAGCTGATAGAAAAGCAATAGAACTCAAATAACATCTCATTACTACTGAGGTACGCCGTAGAATATCTCTGAACCTTGAGGCAAATAGGCTACAGCAGCAGAAGACCACACACAGTGTCTCTCTGGTGAAACAGGATATTGAGGCTACATTTCATATGGCCTCGACAAAAATTGGACAATAGAAGATTGGGTAAAACATTTCCTGGTCTGATGATTCTCCGTTTCCGCTGCCACATTTGGATTGTAGGGTCAGAATTTGGCATAAATAACAAGGCAGGATGGATCCATGCTTCCATGAATCAGTGGATCAGGCTGGTGCAGTGTTGTAACTGTGTGGAAGATATTTTCTTGGGACACTTTGGGCCCCTTAGTAACAATTAAGCATTGTTTAAATGGCACAGCCTACCTGAGTATTGTTGCTGAGCATGTCCATCCTTTTATGACCACAGGATAACACTTTGCGTCACAAAGCTAAACTCATTTCAAACTGATTTCAGCACGAGCCACAAACAATTAAAGCAGTTCTAAATGCAAAAGTGGGTGCAACCCAATACAAGCAAGGTGTGCATAGTCAGATGATAAGATTCAGATTTTTTTTTTTTTGACAAGACAGTTTTCAGGATCAGAATAGATGCTGGACTCAAAGCTTTGTCTGGGAGATAATGCCTGGAGCATTATAAATGTGACTTAATGAGGCAGGACAAACTTCAAAGACCCATAGACGCAGGACATTTATCGCACAGTGAGCAGGTTTACAGATTAGATGATGACAGATTTTATTTTGCATCATAGCCTGGGCATTAGTTTAGTTTGTCTTCACGCACAATGCTGGCAGAATGGCAGAACATGTTGATTGTGTGTTCTGGACTTTTACAGAAGCCTGAAGCAGAACAAAAAGGGAGTGATGCAAGAGCGGGACACTTAGATCACAAGCAGAATTCACATTACTGAGGTACTCGGAATAGCAGACTTCACACCAGAGAGCACGCAACACGTCTGAAGCACGTGAAATACCTGTGATTAATTGGATCTTTTATCTGATTTCCTACCCAACCCTAGAGATGCCTGGGCTCCATTTGTCACACCTTCTACCACAGCTCACATGACGTCATCAAGACGAAGTTAACAGACCATGACAAGATCTAGCCATACACTTCCAGTAATGTAGCTTTGTTCCCCAAAGGCCGTGTGTAATCACATTTAGGTTAGGATTAGCTAGCCAGCACCATGACACTGACTGTTCAAAACCTGCTAGCTTGCTAGTTAGCTAGCTAAACTGCTGCATTTAGCTATTAAACTATTCTTTAAACAGTATCTAATATATGGGAATGACTTGACTATTAAACCAGCTCTGAATACATGATGTTACATATTTATTATCACCCTCTTGTTAAAATGACAGCTGCAGTGTTTAGGCCACAGATAACGTCAGGTCAGGCTAGCACGTCAGGAAGTTAACTAGCTGACAGACAAACGTCACTGCTGCTTCTTCATATTTTTAAACTTCCATTCGGTAATTAACTTAACGTGGTAGTTTATATCCTTATTTTTTTTAATATTTTCTCATCTAATTACTTTCCTGAAAACCTCAACAGCTTTCGAAGAACAGGTTAGCAAACGCTAGCTAGCTAGCTAGCTAAGCTAAGCTAAGCTAAGCTAATCACAAAAAAAGGGGGGGTGATGCAAACACTTACAGCTATCACATTGACAAACGTGGTTTTGCCCGAATACTGAAGACCAACCAGGGTTAACTCCATCTCCTCCTTCCAGAACAGGGACTTAACCCAGTCTAGGAAACGGTTAATCAGCGCCAACATGACTGCGACTGACAGATTCCAGCGCTTTGGCTTTGTTGTTCTCGCGCACTCGAGCTGTAAGCGGTAGCACGAGCGTGATGTTTGGGAGGAACTGCGCGCGTGTCATATGACCCTGATGCTGCTCTCCACACTACCGCTACTCATTACACACCCGCTGTCTCCAACGGAGTTAAAACACGCACACACACACACACACACTGTACGAGCTTGGAAAACAGTCACACTCAAGAGCAAAGATATTGTTTGTAAAGTAGGTGGTATAATACTTAAACAGTAACATATGGTATATATATATATATATATATATATATATATATATATATATATATATATATACTCATCTAAAGGATTATTAGAAACACCATACTAATACGGTGTTTGACCCCCTTCCGCCTTCCGCTGAAAGCATTCTTTAGAAATGTTGGCCATCTTGCAGTTGATGGAGATTTGCACAGGGCACGAAGCCCCCGTTCCACCACATCCCAAAGATGCTCTATTGGATTGAGATCTGGTGACTGTGGGGGCCATTTTAGTACAGTGAACTCATTGTCATGTTCAAGAAACCAATTTGAAATGATTCGAGCTTTGTGACATGGTGCATTATCCTGCTGGAAGTAGCCATCAGAGGATGGGTACATGGTGGTCATAAAGGGATGGACATGGTCAGAAACAATGCTCAGGTAGCCCGTGGCATTTAAACGATGCCCAATTGGCACTAAGGGGCCTAAAGTGTGCCAAGAAAACATCCCCCACACCATTACACCACCACCACCAGCCTGCACAGTGGTAACAAGGCATGATGGATCCATGTTGTTATTCTGTTTACACCAAATTCTGACTTTACCATTTGAATGTCTCAACAGAAATCGAGACACATCAGACCAGGCAACATTTTTCCAGTCTTCAACTGTCCAATTTTGGTGAGCTCGTGCATATTGTAGCCTCTTTTTTCTATTTGTAGTGAAGATGAGTGGTACCTGGTGGGGTCTTCTGCTGTTGTAGCCCATCCGCCTCAAGGTTGTGCGTGTTGTGGCTTTACAAATGCTTTGCTGCATACCTCAGTTGTAACGAGTGGTTATTTCAGTCAAAGCTGCTCTTCTATCAGCTTGAATCAGTCGGTCTATTCTCCTCTGACCTCTAGCATCAACAAGGCATTTTCGCCCACAGGACTGCTGCATACTGGATGTTTTTCCCTTTTCATATCATTCTTTGTGAACCCTAGAAATGGTTGTGCATGAAAATCCCAGTAACTGAGCAGATTGTGAAATACTCAGACCGGCCCGTTTGGCATCAACAACCATGCCACGCTCAAAATTGCTTAAATCACCTTTCTTTCCCATTCTGACATTCAGTTTGAAGTTCAGGAGATTGTTTTGACCAGGACCACACCCCTAAATGCATTGAAGCAACTGCCATGTAATTAGTTAATTACATTAATGAAAAACTGAACTGGTGTTCCTAATAATCCTTTAGGTGAGTGTGTGTGTGTGTATAGATTGTTTGTGTATACAGCGTCATTGTCACAACAACCTTGCGTTTAATCCCAAGGATAGGCTTTAGCTCTTCAATAAGCATTTCACTGTAACAAGCGTTGTTGATTATTGAATCTTTTTCCTAATAATGTTCCAATACTGGCCCTTGAGAATTCTAGAAATCTGTAAGAATTAATGTTCCAACTGATGATTGACCTTTGAATTTTTCTTAATTGAAGATTGAGGATGCTTCCTTTCTATACTCTGACATTTTCTCTTAGGCTTGCAGTGATGAAGTCATGTCTCATCACCAGTAATGACTCTCTTAAAGATACTTTCACCTTCCTTAAAATATCGGTCCAAATTTTGGTTGCAGATATTCAAACGTTTCTGTTTATGCACTTCCATGAGTTGTTTTCGCGCCAGGTACACCCTTGGACCACAAAAACAAATCACTGCATGCTCCTCTTCTGTAATTGGGGAGACAGTATTACAGTGCGTCCAACAGAAGTTTTAATATAACTGGAATGCGGATAATTTTTGGCTCACCCAAGCTCATTGGCCCTGTCTCCTGGAATAGGTCACAAGGCCCCTGTGACCCTGCATAGGATAAGTGAGGATACAAGATGAATAAATGCATGGAGGAAATCTGAGGTCAGTCATGATGAAGGGTCCCTAGATAGGGATGCCAATTTTTACATACAAAAAACACTTAAAAACTGACTGACCAACAAACAAATAGATTGACCTTCCTATAAGACCTAATTTGGGGAGGTGACTTATAAATGATGAAATAAACTAAGGCAATTAAAAACATAAGGACTGCCTTTCATACTTGAAAATCACTTTCAGTCAAAGACTGTCTGAAGTCTAGAACCCATAGACATAACCGAATGCTCGAGATTCTTAGCCAGGGCTTTACTGTTGCTGCCTTCAGCTGCTCGTTGATTTTGGGTCTTTCTGTTTTTAGTCTTGTCTTCAGTAAGTGAAAAGCATGGTCTGTTGGGTTGAGATCAGATCACTAACTTGGCTAGTGAAGAATATCCCATTTCTTTGCCTAGAGAAACTCTTAGGTGTTTGTATGTTTTGGGTCATTATCCATCTGCAATATGAAGCAACACCCTATCAATTTTGCAGCATTTGGCTTAATCTGAGCAGAGAGTATAGCCCTGTACATTTCTGTATATATCTTGCTACTTTAATTAGCAGTCAATAACCACCAGTGACCTGGTTGCACCAGTGACCTGTCCATGCCATCACACCGCCTCCACCAGGTTTGATGGATAATGTGGTATGCTTTGGGTCATCAGTTGTTGTTTTCTTTCTCTTTACTTTACTCTTCCCATCATTCTGGTACAAAAAAATTGTGGTTTCATCGGCCCAAAGAATCTGGCAAAGTTTGGCCTTTCTGTTCTTGGGGATTACCAGTGGTTTGCACTTTGTGAAGTCTCTATTTACTTTACAAAGCTGTCTCTTGACTGTAGACTTTGACAATGACATGCCTACCTCCTCAGGTTGTTCTTAACTTGGCTAAAAGTTGTGAAAGGGTCCTTACACTTTAGAGTTCTTTCTATGCCTGTGGATGTCTTCTGTGGTCTTCCAGGCCTTGCTAAGCTTGCCAGTAAATTTGTTCTTTTTAAGATTGTCCCAAACTGTTGTACAGTACTGGCGACTCCCAATGCTTTTGCTGACTCTTTGCTGTGTCTCTTTCTGCCAATTTTGAGAGTTTGAGTAAAAAGCTACTAAATGCAAATGTAACACTTAGAACTGCCCCCAGGCCCTAGTCATGGCACCCCTGGCCTTGCAACTGCTTGTCAGACATTTGTTCTATTATATTTGCCCCCAAAATCCCCACCCAAATGAAGGATGTGTGTATGAAAAATGGAAATAATTCCTGGATGGTTAACAGAGGGAGAACATGAATGAAATAAACAGTAATGCTGCAATCGAGATTCCTATATTCGTAGAAATTTGCATACTTGGATTGTTTTTAGCACAACCCATATATATAAAATACTGCAGAATCAGCAAACTTAAAGTATAACAAAATGTATAATTAGCCCAAAGTTGACAATTGTGGCCTTGGAACAAAGCATTATGTTTGATGGAAACTCAACATTTTATGCACTATCCCTGAAGTGAGGTATGGTGGTGGCAGCATGATGTTGTGTAGATGCTTTTCATCCGCAGACTGGAAGTTTTTTAGGTTAAACATGGGATGCACATTTCATGCTCTTTATCATGAGACAATTTTTGGACATTCCTGATGAAAAGTTTCTCCACAATGTGATAATACCACCATCATGCTTCATAGTGCTCTTAAAATGTTTTTACCAAATATAATGCTTTAAGCCAAAATATCTACTTTGGCCTCATTGCTGTATATGGTCTCATTGAATGTTTGCTGATTCTGCAAAATTTCATGTTGTTGTTGTTGTTGTTTTAACCATATTGTCTTCCATAAAACTCATCTTTGTGGTGTGTTAGTGCTAAGGTTGTGCCTGCATTCCTATCAGAGTTGACCTCTTGATTGCACCTCTTCTAATGCCATTCTTACCAAAACTAAATTAAGGTGCATGGCCTCCTCTATTCAGTCACAGTTATGCCACATCGTTATATTATCTAATTAATCTATGCGTGATGGGTTCCCTCTAAGTACTCCAATTTGCTCTTACAGTCCAAAGGCATGCAGGTAAGGTTAGTTGACATTTCCAAATTGACTATAGTGTGAGAGTGTATGCATTCTTGTGCTCTGCAACGAATTGGCACTAGGCGTGTACCCTGCCTAGTGCCCAGGTAGTCTCCTGGGACAGGCTCAAAGTTTCCCACAACCCTGTACAGGAAAAGCGGTACAGAGAATGAGTGAGTGATTCAAGCATTTCAAAGGAAAAAGGGCAATAACAAAAAAAAAAAACATTTTGATTAATTGCCCCAATCTTTCAATATTATGGGTTATTTTGTGTAGACACATAATGTATAAATCCAATTAAAGTATTTCAGCACTATAAAAAGTGTAAAAGCTAATATACTGTGCACTAGAGCTGCAAAACTAGCATAATAATATATTAACAATGAGATTTGAAAATGTCAATAAAAAGAAAAACAAGTGTTTATTACAATTACTTTGTTTTCATTATAGCCAACACAGTGGCTGATATCACAGAAACAATCAAACATAACCAAACGTTTGAACAATGGGTTAAATAAAAATTTTTTATGTCATATTTACAAAAAAGTAGTAGAAGTCTTAATGACCTTCTAAAGGTCTTTAAAATGTCATTTTAAAATAGCTGTGCTAACACCACAGCACTAATCAATGTTCAAATACATTTACTGAACTATTCAACACCAACCAGAAACAAATGCAAGACAGCTGTATAAAAAAAATGAGGGTAGGTGCTAGAATGTAATAATGCTACAAGCAATAGTCACACGAAAAAACAATCATATTCCATAATCAAATGATGCAAACGTCTTATGCGACTAACTTGAAAGTAACCAGGTTTGCATAAAAACTGAATAAATATGGCATAAATACAAAATTGAGAGATGAAGGTGTTTTGCATCAGTGCTGAGATGATGTCAGAGTAGCTTTCTCCTCAGAGATTAGTTGAAGACTGCAAGGGAATATAAAAAGATGAGAAGTTCTACTGTATTCCTTATTGCAGATCCACAAGTGAAAAGTCTGCTTTAAAGACCTTTCAACCATCTGCTTCTGTTTACTTGCTTTCCAGAGTTCCCATGTAAAGCTTCAGAGTTGTTGGTTCACTATTTAGACTGCACATCTTTGTTGATGTAGCTGAAATCCTAATGGTTTAACTTCTCCCATTTCTTCTTTAGACAACTTGCAGATACATTCATCAGATGTCACGTTCAGGGAATTTGAGGTTGAAGAGTATTCTGCCAAATGAAATCACATATTCCAGTTCACTGTTTTTTATACACCTTTGCCTCTGCTAACAACACCTGTAAGATTTCCATTTGAGTTGACATTTTGTGGTACGCTGTTATGCCAAATTTGTTTCCACTAATCTCAAAATCACAGCTTCTAGCCAGAGATTCTTGTACACATGACATCCAGCTACCCACCTTTTCCATTTTTTTTTTTAAACAAACACAGATTAATTGCACCTAAAGCCTATTGGGTAAGGTTGCTCATAGTTTTGTTTCTTCAATTTAGAAACCAGCACATGGGTGAACCAGAATTAAAATTTAAAGAACCTGGTCCTGTATTCACAAAGTCGAATTGAACCTAAAAGTCGAGGCTCCTAGTGATGAAATTCTAAGAAAAGTCTTAGAATTGTGACATTTTCTTAGAACTCCCCCTTAAATTTAGGACTAAATCTTTGTAAAGATAAAAATGATTCACATACATCTCAGACCTAAAAACCTAAGGTAAAATCCTATGGTAAAAATTGTTAAGAGTAGAGAGGAGGAGAAAAATGGTGAAAAGAAGAAATATTCTCCAAACACTGATTGTAAAAGTAAACATTGCCCTTCGGTCTAATTTGGTTTTCTTGTTCTTTTACTTCCTTCTATCTCTCTTGGATTCTTGGCTACCTACCATCCAAAAGTGTAACTTAATAGACTGTCCTGCAATCATGTAAATTGGTAAAAGGTGAGCCATTTTGCTCCCATCAATCAATCTGCTACAACAATTGTTGTAACCATAACTGCGTTAAAAGCATTTTAGGGTATTCCTTGCTTTCCCTTACTCCTCTCAATTCAGAAATTTTGCTGATTGCTGAATTTTACTGGAATTGGGTTAATTCAATACAATACAATACTAAAAACCTGGAAGGATGGTGCTGAGCCATCAACTTCACAAAATAAATCTGGTCAGAAAAAAATAACTGGATCATGATCAGTGATCATGTAAACACTTGGGTGAAGTTTCGTTAAAAAATCAAGAGTAGAAACAATAGCTATTTTTATTAGTGAAAGTAAGAGCATTTGCAGACAGACAAGAAGACAAGAAGGACAAGGATTGAGACTAAACAGCTGTGTGGCCATAAAAACCACATGTTACTGATGCTAATCAGAAAAAAGGCTTCAGTCTGCAAGGAGGCATATAGATTGAATTTTCGACCAATGGAAAAATATGGTCTGATGAGTCCAGATTGACCATGTCCCAGAACGAGGGACTTGTCAGTGTAAGAAAGAAAGCACCTGAATTGATGCACCCATTAAACATAGTGCTCACTGCACATGCCTCTGGAGGCAGGGTTATGATCTGGTTTTGCTTTGTTTGGTCAGGTCCGGCTCTGCAACATTATGTGGCAAAAATAAAGTCAGCTGATTACCTGAATGTAATGAATAGCCAGCTTATCCCATCAATACATTTACTTTTCTTCCCTTGACATGGAAAACTACAGGATGGCAATGCCAAGATTCATTGGGCTCAATTTTCCAAAGAGTGGTTCTGAAGCATGAACCTTAACCTTACTGAAAGTCTTTGGAATGTGCTAAAGAAACTTTCGGGTGTGGTTTGACTTTCTATTTACCAATACAAGCTCTTCAAAAATGTATGTCTAACGGAAATAAATGTTATGATATTGCACAAGGAGGTTGAATCAAGGCAGTGGTGAACAGGTGCTGTAATCAAAGCTAAAGGCAAACCAGCAAAGTACAGTATTTGAGTGTGCAATTTTGCCGTGCAATTTTGCAGAGTATGCAATGTGCCTGCTGTATGGCTAAGGGATCTGAACACATGCTAAAAATATAATTTCCATAAGAACTAAAATTAGGGTATGCATTATTGCATTCATTACTCCAGCTGCAACGCTAAGTGACCCAGAACTAATCGCATTAATAAAATTGTATCTATAATTTTCTATGTGACATAGTATATCGTATAGTTCAATCAAGTCAAATGTATAAATAAATGTTTGAAATTACTTACTTTTCTTCATTTTCTGTTCTCTGCTCATTTGAATGAATATGTAAACAAGCATTGCCAGGCAAATAAAACCAGTGATGGCTAAACCCACCACCAAGCCATTAAAAGTCCTCAAGCCTTTATCAGGATTGACTGTAAAGACAGGAAAGTTAAATGTAAGTCATGGAATTTAATAAAACTAAAATATAAAACTGTAATTTGTTTATCATTAGGGTTAGGGTTAAGTAAACAAATAGATAAACTAGTCATTCAGTAGTCTGCAGAGTGGATTTTATTGCCATATATCATTACCTCCACAGCAAAATTATTATTATTTTTTTTTTATAAATTAAGCTTTACTGATAAATTACTTTCTTATGGTTTATGCCTTAAATAGCCCACAGCTATTTAGTCCCAATGCAGTGTGTTATTGTGTTTGTGTAAATGCTCCTACTTTCACTAATAAACATTTACTTCACTGATCGTTTTTATGTAGGTAATCTATGATCATGATCATTCATGATTTTTCCTACCCACACTTCCTCATGACATTGACAGTTCTCCTCTATCATGCAACGTTTTAAAATTGCATAAAGCAGTTCTTAACCAATTCCAGTAATTCCAGCAATTGTATCTGTATTTACTTTGCAACTAATAATTTGACCGTCTCCCAAAACACAGTCTCAGCGTGTTCTTCATCATAGGATTTGTCTTTCAACATGGTTGTGTATTAAAAAAAATGAGAAGCTACTAACTACATCAGTTAGGAGTAAAATAATTATCAGTGCTGGAACATATTAATCACTACAGTAATTATCCACTTTAAGGTTTTTATTTGCCTATTTAAATTACAGAAATAACTACTGAAACTAAGAATACCTTTTCACTTTAATGTTTACAAAGTATGTAAATGATCTATGAACAGGAATATGAACACAATTTGAAATAATAAAGCAAATGCATATAAGAAATGCTCCATATCCTCCTACATGGAAAAAATTATTAATGTGCCAGATAATATAAATTAAGGGATTTTTTAAAAACCAAAGTAAAGTAATACATGTAAGTTAATCAAAAATAAGTAATGATAAGTAGTGGTATAATAAGCATGTTTATTGGACATTGAAAACATACATTATTATATGTCCTAAGGTCAATGAGGAATCTGGAGAGTACCAAAATGTTTGATGAATAATAATTGTAGAAGCAATAAATGACCTACAGTAACTGACATTGTTTGTTGTTACAGTGCATCTGTATTGTACAGTGACATGGGTACTTTTTTACATCTAGTTAGCCTCCTAGTTAACTCTTATTTGTTACACATTGATACAAGTAGAATTTCAGTATAATAATTTGCATCATCATATTTTAAATGGTTTATATAACAGTCACAATGTTAACTATCCTAAAACACAGTTTTTCAATAGGATTGTCCAGAATCTTGCCTTACTGTAATCCTATAATAAGCATATCTTAGCATATTTGACCAGGATAGTATATACTTATGCAATATTTATTAATATTAGTCACACAATGACTAAAATATTTATATCAGTATGGAAAACCTAAATGGCAAAAGTGTTTTCCTGCTTGACTTATAAAAGGCACTGACCTGTACACCTGAGATTTACCCCTGGAGTCGTGTTTCTGAAAAAAAAAAAACATGCAAATCAAGTTTTTTGCAGTTGATTTTCAACAATATAATATCATTCTCAAAATATGAAGGAGCTTAGCAAGAGAAGAGTAATTCTGAGTTTAGTTGTGTACTGACTTACCTTAGCTTGGACAAATTGTCAGCCTTATCAGTGTACGCTTGTTCACAATTATAACTAAATTTATATGAACCTGTCAAAAGTGCAAATGTATAAACATTTAGTTATTTGGTAATTATGGGATGAACATTGACAGCTTTACTTCTACTTCTACTCCTCTCCATATACTCCTAGCATGGTATGACTCATTAAAAAAAATCCATTTTTAACCACATATTACACCCTCACCACAGCCATATGAGGTATGACACCTAGGGGATAGTCAGACCATATAATACGTTTTGAGGAAAATAGTCCATCTTCTCTTACCCTGTCTGCTTAGTTGTCCCTGTGTACACGTTGGTTTGGATGTACATTCTGAACATGTATTATCTTCACACAGCATATTTTTACAGAAGCAGTGCTTACTATTTTCTGGGCACTTCTTACATTCTGTTGTAAGACTGTTATTAGGAGTACAGTGTTTTGCAGGATATTGTCCTGTAAAAACCACACAGATAATCTTTATTTGAAAAAATTATGATTTGTAAATAATTATTTAAATGTAGATTCCTAGTATACATTGGAGGAAAAACATTCAGGTATTAACATGTTTATATATTTAGGGGAAAAATTCTACTTAAATAAACCATATGTGATGAATAAAAATTTATCATAGTAAATAATGCTTAAAATGTGTATAATATTGTTAGAATTATAATTAATTACTTAATAATAAGTAATAATCAACTCAAAATGCAGAAAAGAAATACTCTCTTTGAATGAAAAGTATTATTATTATTATTATTTTAATTATTAATAAAATAAAGAGTAGGGTAATAATAACTTACCTGAAAGGCACATTTTACAACATCTCCCCTTGTATTCATATTCTGTCTTCCAGGTACACTCCAAAGCCATGCACATGGACAGGACAGCGCCTGCCACAAACAGTACCACATAGAGTTTCACACTGGCCATTTCAGCAACATACTGAAAGGTAATGTTGTGTGTTGCTTTTATAGGCTGAGTCACAAGGTTAGACCGAGAGCTGTGGGGAACTAACATGAAAGAGAGAGACCAAGAGAGAAAGAGCGGCTGTGGGAGGAGCTTATCAGAAAATGAAGAGCAACTGAAGTTTGATTTTCTGCCAGAAAATTTGGACATTTTCCAGGCAAATGACTGCTTATTGCTACAGCAATGAGTCAGTTAAGAACATATTGCTCTATTGCTCATCATTCTAATAAATAAATGATGCTGATAATAAATACACTTTCAAAAAATACCTGGTAATAAATACATTAAATTTATCATAAGGCTGAATTAATGAATGAATTTATACAAATAAAGCGCCATCTACTTATTTTCAACATAAGCTTGTTACTACTTACAGTATGTAACTTTTCTGGTGAATTCACCAACTGTTATAAAGTTCATTATTATTATTATAAAAATTTTACTTGGCCACTTAGCTTCTGATTTGTTTTAGACCAGGGCCTAGTCACACATGTACACAGGATTTTACTTTCGGTCTTAAACACAACATGAAAAAACAAATACGACAACAGGTGGCGATATAACCCTTGCACAGCAAATTCTCCAGTGCAGCACTTAGATTGTTAAATTAACACCTAGCAGTGTTTATATGAGTCCAGTTAGACTTAAATACCCACTGAAAGTGTTAACTCAACACTGTGAATTTTACTCTGTACAGTAAAGCTATGTTGGCCAATAAGAAGCCTAAGAAAAAGTTCTGACGGTGTATGTCACATTGATGTCAAACACAGGAGATACAGTGCATGCAGTGCACCCACTCACAAGGGGAAAACAAGACCTTTGTTTTCTGTTCATACATTACCATAAAAATCTGAGTTTCTAAATATCTTCACTCAGGAAGGAGTGTTCCGAAACCTTTGTTACAGTCAGTTAAAACACCGAGTTTAATTAAGAAAAAACCTCAAAAAAGTGTATGTTGGTGTTAATAGTAAGTATTTCAACTTCACATTTTTTCACTTTGAAAGGGAATTGGAATTGTCCGAAAGACTGGACTACTCTTGCAATAGTCATAATCTCCACTCTTTACTGTAAAAAAGGTAGATAAGTGTTCTACAGCTTGGAAATCTTTCCAAGTTTATTACCTAATTTTATAGCCCCAATTAGTTAATAAGCTGCTTACCACCATGATATACATTATGATAGGACAGATTCAATATTTAAAATTTTTTATTTAAACTTGGGCTGTCAATATTAACACGTAAACACATGTAAGTAATCTAGGAATTTTAAACGCATTACAATTTTTTACGCAAATTGATAATATGACCAAGTTTGACCCCAATGGCTTCCTATAACACCTGGCTGACTGTGATAATGCCACATTTAACAAAAATATTATGATGACTGAGGAAGCATCACCACGTGTGCTAAATGACAAATCTTGTTATAAAAAGCTTTAGATGGAAATTTGAATAAAAAAAGTCATAGGGGACTATTTTTACAAGAATACATTAAACACATGATTTGGGAGTGTTGGCTTAGGTAGGTTAAGGCTCTAAATTGTTGATTAAAGGATCCGGGTTCAAGCCAGACCCCATACTACTTGCCACACCCCCAGCCACTGCTGCAGCGCTGGTCCCATTGCGAGATTTCGATTGAACATTTGTTAAATGCTAATATAGAGGTATTATAAAACTGCGTAATTTGTTTCCTCTGACCAGTTTGTCATTGCTTTCTTTATTCCAACATTGCATATGTTTATAATAAAAGTAAATCTGAGTATTTTAATATTGTGATTAATCATGAATTATCACAGACTATTACTGTGATTAACTAGATTAAAATTTGGAATCGATTGACAGCACTTAAAAACACGTTAAGAAAAAAGTTAAGCATGAGCTCATACATGCTCTTTTGATCAGTACACCTTTTAACCTTATGTTGTCAAATAGATGCTGTTGCCAATTAATGCCTTTTACCTTGTATTTGCCTGGTATTAATTGGGGCTTTATGTTTATTATATTTTAAATTAAACTTTGGGCAACTCCTACCTAAAATACCTAGCATCTTCTTACATATATCAGGTGTAAATATATATAAGGGCTTGCTGTATTTTTGGTGTGGGGGATTATGCATATTACATTCCACTTAAAGGTCAAAATATTATTTACATGCTTGCCTCTTATGTCACCAAAAACACCTGTTTAACATCTAGCTTGTATTGAACAGTCTTTAATACAAGCTGGGACTATCCAATTGTTACTGATTACTAGTACTGCAACTCATTACAGTTTGTGGCAAATCACAGTGCTTTTTAGAACCACAGTTTTAAATGCTAAAATGTGTGCGTGCGCATGTGTGTGTGTGTGCGCACGCGTGTCCACAATACCAGTCAGTCAAATTTGGACACACCTTCTTATTTAAGGGTTTTTCTTCATTTTGTATTGTTTTCAACATTCTACAGTAGATTGATACTGAAGCCAAGGAAATTATGACAGAACCAATATAGACTTACGTAGTCAAATAGGTTAAATGACAAAGAGCATGTTTTATATTTTGAATTCAACCATGAAGGCTTGAATCCCGCAGTCTCATGTGAACAGTAAGTGTTGAAATATGTTTTTTTTTGCTTAAAATCCAAAAAGCATTTACTGTCCTGTATATGGGCACTAATCGAAGGCTGTAAATCTGCGGTTTCTGGTCAGCCTGGTCATTGTAATAAAAGTGTCTTCTGCAGCAGAGGTAGCTCTTGCTCTTTTTTAACTAGAATAATAATAATAAATTACAAAAAGGCAAATTAAAATAAGATAAAGTGATGAAATGTGCAAATTGTCAGTGTATGTGTGTGTTTAAAGTGAGTATTGTCATTATTGTCATCTGTTACATAGAGGTGAGTTGTTGTACAGAGTAATGGTGAATGGTAGGAATGATTTATTAAACTGTTCTTTGTGACAGCGAGGCTAGATCAGTCTTTTAGAGAATGAACTCGGCTGCCTCTGTCCATGATCATGTAGTGAGTGGGATGGATTTTCCATGATTGACAGGAGTTTGTTTAGTGTTCTGTTGTCGCTTACGGTCTCCAACATGTCAAGTTTGTGTCCATTTACGTAGTTTATTTTATTATTTTATTTATCCTCTACGACTCTTGTCCATCCCCAATACACCCAAGTCATTAGAGAACTTCTGCAGGTGGCAGGACTTGTTGTATTGGAAATCTGCAAAGGTGGAAACAGTAATAAACTTTTGTACTGAAGTACAAGTACTGTTACTTCAGTGAAATTTTACTGAAGTACATTTAAAGTTACCATTATAAAAAATATGCTCAAGTAAAAGTAAAAAGTAGCTCATTAAAAATGTACTCAGAGTAAAAGTTCCTTTTTTTAACAGCGGGGGTGGGATTCTAGTGTAGTTTAAAAAAGACAAGTGGATATACGCTACTGTTTAAAAGTTTGGGGTTACATGCAAATTTCTTTGTTTTTGTTCAGTGATTTATTTTCTACATTCTACAACAATACTGGGGATTTCAAAATTATAAGAAACACATATGGAATTAGGTAATTATGTAACAATAACAAAAACAACAGTTATTTGTAATTATAAGACACAGAGGTCAGCCTTTCTGTAATAGTTCTTGCAAGAACAGTAGTGTCAAGTGCATTTGCAAAATCCGTCAAGCACCATAATGAAACTGGCTCTTATGAAGGCCATAAGAGCCAGAAATAAAAATCAGAAACGATCAGGGAATTAGAAAGTGACCCCAAACTTTTGAACGGTAGTGTAAATCTTAAACTAGTTGTTTTTAATTGAAGGAACCCCTTTGCATACTAAAGCTGTTGCCTTTTTTGTGCTTAAAATTAAAATGGTCGCTTAAATATGGTGTGACGCTTTGCACCAGATAGATGAGGGGAAAAAAAGCTTAGAGCAAAGACTAACGTTTAGCACAAAACTTTTATCGGCCTCTTTCAGCGTCACAAAAAATATAATACAAAACATAAAATCCAAAATCTTTTAACTTTTTCACACTCGTTGCATTATTTAAATGATTTTTCATTTTCATTCATTTATTTTTTACTCAGTAGCTAATATGATTTCAAAGTACAATACTTTAAACAAAACATACTTAAGTAACAGTAAAATTACAGATTTTAAAAACTACTTTAAAAAGTATTAGTCCACAAAAAAATGTGTACTAATTCTGTAACTGTTGATCTTTATCGCTATTTCAAAGTTATCATGGGCCACTTGGCTGCTTCTTTAATTAATGCTCTCCTTGGTAAGTTTGCAGTTGTGCCACACTCATTTTTGGATGATTTTTATTTTTATAACCTAACCCTGCTTTAAACTTTTTAACAACTTTATCCCTGACCTGTGATCCTTGGGCATCTTGACACTGTTTGTTTACCAATGTTCTCTAACAAACCTCCGAGGGCTTCACTTAACAGCTGTTTTTAGAGTGAAATTAAATTACAGACAGGAGAAATCTATTAACTAATTAGGTGACTTTTGACAGCAGTTGGTTCCACTGGATTTTAGTTAGGGGTACCAGAGTAAAGGGGCACAGCACACTTTTCAGATTTATATTTGTAAATAATTTTGAGAACCATTTATAATTTTCCTTGCACTTTACAATTATGTTCTACTTTATGTATCTTGTTAATCAATTACTTGGTCCATAACATAAACAAAAATTCAAGGGGTGTGCTTACTTTTGGATGGCACTATATTATATGTATTGATGTCTATGGTTATACTTCCCATCTTTTTCTGACTAATACCGCCTTCTGCATTAAGATTGGTCATAACATTTTGGTCTCATCTACATTTACATTTACATTTGGGCATTTGGCAGACGCTCTTATCCAGAGCGACTTACATTTTTATCTCATTATACATTTGAGCAGTTGAGGGTTAAGGGCCTCGCTCAAGGGCCCAACAGTGACAACTTGGTGGTTGTGGGGTTTGAACCTGGGATCTTACGAACCATAGTCCAATGCCTTAACCACTGAGCTACCCCTGGCCCTGATCATCTATGGCCCTGATCATCTATGATCGGTTAGATCCCAAATGCATGTGAAATGCAAGCTGATCAGTTTCTCCTCCTCTGTTAAAGATCATGAGCATGGATGCCAGGAGCCAGTAAATAAAAGTTCAAAGCAAAGACAAGTAGGAGAGAGTCACTCATCAGAAATGGAAGGAAAATATCTGTCCTGGAAACTCTTCACATCACCTAATGTTATGTTCATATGAGGCAAACATGCACAAGAAAATAAACAACAACAACAGATTGTTGCAATGATCAAATGTTTGTATGGCTAATTATTTCCTATTAAGTGCATTATCTAAGGTTTTTTCCACAGGTTCATTTCTAGTTAATGTAAAGATCAGGGGCTAAGTCAAGTTTGCCTAGGGGTTTTCTCTTTGCTTCCTTTTTGTACGAAGTTCAGCATCAGTTGTATTAGTATATCTACCATTATAACAATTCAATATTTTAATGACATTCTGAATATAAAAATGACAATATTTATTTATGTCGTTTATTAAATGACAATATAATAAACTATTTTTTACATTAAAAATCACTATACAACAATACATTTTCATTATGAACCTGCTGGGTCTGGCTGGGTGTAGAGTCAATTCCTTATTTTTTCCACTCAACGTAGACACCTCAGTTTCATTAAGTAAAAGTTCTGCCAAATATTTGTTCCATTTATTAACTATACCAGGTGATTCTTATTAGCACAACTTTTCAGATAGATCGGCCTCAAACTACTTAGTGACATCACCCATTTTGTGCACAGGGAGAACAACACTGTCTGGCCAAAAAAAAGTCTCACACACACTAAAATTTCATTCAGTCACCTGTAGAAAGTGTAAATATGATTCCTCATGCTCCCAGAACCACTCTTTTAAAGTTTGTGTCCTGGAATATGCCTGTACCATCTGGAAAGAAAAACTCCATTGATGTAATAACCTGGTCATTCAGTACACTCAGGTCATCGGCTGACTTCATTTTTTTGCTGCATAATGTTTCTGAGCCCAGACCTAAGCAACTAAAGAAACCCCCATTCATAACACTGCCTTCAGAGGCTTGTACAATGGCCAATATGCCAGGGTGCATCACTTCACTTGCTTCCTTCTTACCCTGACAGGTTAAGATGTGGAATAGGGTCAATCTCGAACTATTAAACCACATTCAAGTTCTAGTTCAAGTAGGCTTTATTGTCACTTCAACCATATACAGTTAGTACACAGTGAATCAAAACAACGTTCCTCCAGGACCAAGGTGCTACATGCAACATAAATTAAAAAAATAAATTAACAAAAACTAACTAGCTAAGGAAGACTATCTACAGGTTTTTTTTTAAATAATTTTTTTACAGACAACAGACAACATAAAGTGCACGTGCAAATGTGTAAATGTGCAAACAAAAGCAACAAAGTGACAGTGCAACAAAACACAACGTAACATAATAATATGGTGTTGAGGTGATGAGTTGAGGTAGTGGAGAAACAGTAAACATTCCTTAACGTAGCAGCAAAAATTAAGAAGTAAAGAAGTTAGTGCAAAAAGTAGTCCAGTAATGAATATTGTGCAAAAGAGCATTTACAGTTTGGTGTGTACAATAGTTGGGTAGTGTAGATCAGTGTGTTTGCACTTGTGTTGATTAGTCAGTCCAGTCTCAATGTTTTGAAGTAGTTGAGTTAGGCTGAGTGATAATGTTTGTGTGTGTGTGTGTGTGTGTGTGTGTGTGTGTGTGTGTGTGTGTGTGTGTTTATCAGTCCAGTCCCTTTTTGTTGAGAAGACGGATAGCTTGTGGAAAAAAGCTGTTGCACAGTCTGGATGTGTGTGCCCGAATGCTTCGGTACCTTTCTCCAGATGGCAGGAGTGTGAAGTGTGTGTGAGAGGGGTTTGTCCGATAAGCCACAACGCTGGTGGCTTTGTCGTTGCAGCGTGTGGTGTAGATGTCCTCAATAGAGGGGAGAGAGACCCCGATGATCATCTCTGCTCTCCTCACTGTCCGCTGTAGGGTCTCGCGGTCCGATATGGCACAATTCCCAAACCAGACAGTGATGCAGCTGCTCAGGATGCTCTCAATAGTTCCTCTATAGAAGGTGGTCAGGATCGGTGGTGGAAGCTGGGCCTTTGAACTTTGTTTCACAGTTCCAAATTGAAACGTATACTGTATGCTCCCTAGTAATTTTTTCCCCCCATTTAGTCTCACTAACAAGTAGTTTTCTTAGTCCCAGTCCTGTGAGTTCATGTCCCATTTTGCGTGTACGGAAATGCTCTTACTTTCAATATTAAACATAGCTTTGGTTTTTACTGTTGATTTTTTTTACCATGCAACTTCATCAAGTGTTTAAGTGATTTTATTCATGATTTTTTCTGACAACATTTTTCCAGAAAATTGACAGCTCAGCACTATCCTTCGAGATTTTGATAATGTTTTGAAGTGTTCTTAACCTAGTTCCAGTAATTTCAAATCTTCTTATTTGACTTTTTTCTGGCTAAACTGTGTATAATATATAGCATGTGAGTGTAAAACAAAACTGATTACTAAGACTTAAAATAAGTCAATTGGATCACTGGTAAAAGAGACTTGTAACTTTTAGCAAATAATGGAAACCATGCTTAATAAGTAATTAAAAAAAAAAGTCTCCAGCAATATACTGTACAAGCCTCAAGACTAATTAACATGATTCTAAAAAATGTAACTCCACAGATGCAAGCATTTTGGGTACACACATCCCATGTGGTTTCAGTCATTTTTCCCCACTGATTTAAAAATTTTGAATTCAGACTTTTCCCCACTTCGGATAAATCCCATGTGAGAGAAAGTATGCATTTAGTGTCATTTGGAAAATTTTCGGTGACTGAAAAATCTCAAAATTAAATCTTATAAAAATAAATTTTTGCAAAATTCAACCACTGTTACGGGAACACAGACTCAACAGACAATGATCTTGGTAGTGATCCCAACTGGGCGTTTTATTGAAAGTGGGTGAAGTATAGTAAACAAAGAATGAATGAACCGGAAAGTCTTAGCTGTATGGAGAGTGGAGCTGGTGGACGTGAGTCGACAAACTGGTGGAGTGACGAGTAACTTTGGAGCACAGACAGGGAGGCAGGAACAGGAACCAGGAGACGAGGAGAAATGGACGACACGGCACGGAGGGATGACCAGGTGCGTGAGGGAGTCTGTAGCCTCATGGGAAGTCAGACGCTGAGTGAGGGGAAGTGAGGTGTATTTAAAGTGTGGTGCTAATGAGGGTCAGGTGTGCTTAGAACTCAGGTGATCGGGAACGAAGGTTGAGGGTGGAGCCTGGTGTTTCCGTAACAGAACCCCCCCCCCTCCACGGACCGCTCCTGAGGGCCGCAGGAACAGTCGTCGGGGCGGACGTCCTCTTCCCCTGGGAGCTGGCATGAGCGGGTGTTGTTGGTGCAACTCCCTGAGGAGGTTTGGGTCGAGGATGTCGTCCCGTGGGACCCAACTCCTCTCCTCAGGGCCGTAGCCCTCCCAATCGACGAGATATTCAAGGCGACCCCCGCGACGGCGGGACTTTCGGATTCCTTCTATGGCGTAGATCGTTCCATCTTCCAGATCCAGTGCTGGGGGGTGCTTTGAACACTTATATGTGACACGGTTTATTTGTGCGAGGATGGTGAATGGGCTGATGAACCGGGGACTCAGCTTCTTACAGGGCAGTCGAAGATGGACGTCTCGTGTGGAGAGCCACACGTGTTTGTCCCGGTCGGAAGGTCGGCGTATCTGCTCTCCTAACGTCTGCAGCGATGCGTTGTCTTCGAACTGCCCGTTGTAGCTGTTGATGAGCTGAGTCCCAAACCCTCTCACTCTCCTGGAACCAGTGGGTCACTGAAGGTACCTCGGATGGGGTTCCGTTCCATGGAAGAGGGGTGGTTGGTACCCGAGTACGCACTGGAAGGGGGTGAGTCCGGTAGTGGGGTGTCAAAGTGAGTTCTGTGCGTACTCGGCCCAGGCGATGAACTGGCTCCAGGAGTGTTGGCGGTCATGGCAGAAGGTACGGAGGTATCTACCTATCTCCTGGATTTTACGCTCGGTCTGACCGTTACTCTGAGGATGATATCCAGAAGACAGGCTTACAGTCACACACACCCATTTTTAGAATGCCTTCCAAAATCTGGAGATGAACTGGGGTCCTCTGTTGGATACGAGGTCCTCGGGGATGCCATAAATTCTGAAGACCTGATTGAACAGTGTTTCGGCCATCTCCTTGGCTGAAGGGAGTTTCTGCATTGGGATAAGACGGCAGGATTTAGATAATCTATCTACGATTACTAAAATGCATGTATTACCTTCTGAGCAAGGGAGATCTGTGACAAAATCCACTCCTAGGTGTGACCAGGGACGCCAGGGAACGGGAAGAGGTAACAATTTCCCCGCTGGCAGGTGTCTGGACGACTTGGTGGAAGCACAGTCCTGACATCCCCTCACGTACCTTCTGACTTGTTTTGCCATGTGGGGCCACCAAAAACGTTCTTTCAGTAGTGAGAGGGTTTGATGCATTCCAGGGTGACCAGTGCCCATTGAAGCGTGTGCCTGATGGAGGAGGAGATCCCTTAGAGTGGTTGGGACATAAAGGCGGTCCGTCAGACAGTCTGGTGGAGAGGGTTCATTAATCGTAGACTGACGAATTTCTTCTTCGATCTCCCACTGAATCGGAGAAACAAACAGGGTGGAGGGAAGAATGTTTTCTGGGGTGTCTGGAGTTTCTTCCGAGTCATAGTGGCGAGAGAGAGCGTCACCCTTGCCATTTTTTGTTCCAGGTCGGTAGCTGATTGTGAAACGGAAGCGTGTAAAAAAAAAGTTAAGTTCCGGATAAGTTCCCGGAAGTTAGCGAAACCTAAAAAGCATTGGAGCTGTTTGATGTTAGTGGGAGTCGGCCAGTTGCGAATGGCTTCCACTTTACTTTCATCCATTTTGATGCTTTGCTGGCTAATATGGTAGCCCAGAAACTGCACAGAATGTTGATGGAATGCACACTTTTCGGCTTTCAGGAACAGATGATGTTGTCTGAGTCTCCGGAGGACTTTGGCTACATGAATGCGGTGTTCCGATTCGTTCTTGGAGTAAATTAGTATGTCATCGATGTAAACAATGACAAATCGTTTCAACAACGATCAAAACACCTCTTTCATGTAGCCCTGGAAGACGGAGGGGGCATTGACTAGACCATAGGGCATGACCAGGTACTCATAATGGCCAGTAGGGGTGATAAACGCGGTTTTTCATTCGTCCCCCTCTCTTATCCGGATGAGATTGTAGGCGCTCCGGAGATCCAGCTTGGTAAGGATACACGGCCCTCGGAGTTGTTCCAAAGCCGCCGGGACGAGAGGGAGCGGGTAGCTGAACTTCACCGTGATTTGGTTAAGGGCGCTGTAATAAATACATGGACGAAGGCCTCCGTCCTTTTTAGCCACGAAGAAAAAGCTTGAAGCAGTAGGGGATGTGGATGGCCGGATGTACCCTTGTTGGAGGGCCTCCTCAATGTAGCTCTCCATGGCTTTTTGCTCTGGGACGGAGAGAGAGTAGATTTTGCCCTTGGGCACTGGTTCACCTGGACGGAGATCAATGGCGCAGTCCCATGGCCGATGGGGTGGCAGCTGCGTGGCTCGCCGAGGGCAGAACACGTCCCTAAAGTTGGAGTAGCATTCGGGGAGAGTCAGACGGAGCTGATAGTTGGGACTCTCCACTGATGTTGTATGGACGGGGAGGATTGGTGCAGCCTGTAAACATTGCTTGCTGCATTCCGACCCCCATTTCAATATCTCTCCATTTTCCCAGGAGATAATAGGTTGGTGCTCGGCGAGCCACGGCCATCCTAGGATGACGTCGGAAGTGAATCATTCCAGACCCAGAAATTCAATGTGCTCCTGATGTAGCCAGCCCACTTTCATGTCAATCGGAGGAGTGGTGTAACAAACTCATCCTTCCCTAGGGGGAGTGCCGGTAACGCAGCAGATTTTGAACTGGGTTGGATGGAGGATCATGGGGATCTGGAGTTGGTGACACAGAGCAGCAGAAATAAAGTTTCCGGCTGACCCCGAATCTAGGAGTGCCTTTACTGTAACAGAACGAGTGGCAGTATCAAGAACTTCATCAGTGGTTAATGGAGCCATATGTTTGCTTAGATAAGATATTTTGCTTACCAGGGGACGTGGGGGTCGTCGGGGACATGTCAGGCGGACATGTCCCTTTTCTGCACAGTAAAGGCAGAGACCTTGGGTCAGCCGGCGCTGTCTCTCGGCGGGTGTGAGCCTAAAGATTGACTGTGGGTCCACTTGCATTGGTTCTGGAACAGATCGCACTCCTGTTGGGTGAAGAACTGCAGCAGGTTTGCAATGCGTGGTGGCTTCGGTGGTGCATTCCTGGAGACTGTTTGCCACTCGGATGGTGGTTCGGATGAACTTCTCCAATCCCATCGAGTTGTCTTGCGCAGCGAGTTGCAGCCCTTAGGTGAGGGTCCAGCTCTTGCCGGAACTTTGTTAGGAGAGCAGCTTCATTCCACCCACTGGCGGCAGCTAATGTTCTGAAAGTTAACACATAGTCATTTATGGAACTATTACCTTGTTGGAGTTGGAACAGCTTTTCACCAGTGGTGGTTGAGTCGGCTGATTGAGTAAACACTTCATGGAAATATGTTGTAAATTCATTATAATCATGCACTACACTGCCATCCTGCTGGCAGATAGCCTCAGCCCACTGAAGAGCTTTATTATAAGCAGAGAGATTATATATGCAATTTTTGCTCTATCAGTTGGGAACCTGTGAGGCTGCATCTCGAACGTGAGAGAGCATTGGAGAAGAAATCCATTGCAGTTTTCGCCTCGCCGCCGAAGGGACTGGGGTGCGCGGTTGGTGTCGGCGAAGAAGCGGTTCTTGCTGAAAGTGGTGCAGTGGAGACGACGGCTTGACGGAGTAGATCCACCAGCTCGCGTAACGTGTCCGGGGCCGTTGGGGTTATTGTTGTGGTCTGACTTTCTGTTACGGGAACACAGACTCAACAGACAATGATCTTGGTAGTGAACCCAACCGGGCGTTTTATTGAAAGTGGGTAAAGTATAGTAAACAAAGAATGAATGAACCGGAAAGTCTTGGCTGTATGGAGAGTGGAGCTGGTGGACGTGAGTCGACGAACTGGTGGAGTGACGAGTAACTTTGGACGGGGAGAAATGGACGACACGGCACAGAGGGATGACCAGGTCTGTAGTCTCTGAGTCTGTAGCCTCATGGGAAGTCAGACGCTGAGTGAGGGGAAGTGAGGTATATTTAAAGTGTGGTGCTAATGAGGGTCAGGTGTGTGCTCAGAACTCAGGTGATTGGGAACGAGGTTGAGGGTGAAGCCTGGTGTTTCCGTGACAACCACATTACCTGTTTTTGGATTAATCATTTGTTGTACTAGCTAACATAGATTTTCTGTACCATCACAGTTAATAGTCATAGTTCTAGGCTGTACTATTTCTGTGCCAGACTGCTCACATCAGTGCCTCACCTCACAAGTATTCTCCATAGCCACATTCAAATTACCAGTGGTAATTCGTGCTGTGGAATTGTGGGTAATCATCTCCCCTGCTTGGGCTTAGTGCGTGTCTTTTACTGGTATAATCAACATCCGTGCATGTGTGTACTGTTTACTATAATACTGTGACCACACTAATACTGTGTGTGTGCATAAAACATTTTATTTTGTGTCGGTATGTGTCGTGTGTGTACAGCGCGCTTGATAAATAAAGCTAAAACAAGTCTCATTAGAGAGGTTAAAAATCCATTTTCACTCTCTGTATCAACCTGCTCTTTGTGTCTGTGTGCATGCACGGCAGTGGACACCGTGCCACACACACACAGACCCCTCCTACTTTCGGCTTTACAGACACACACAATTACTTTGTTTTATTTTTACTTTATATTTTGTGATAATTATTTTCATGTATTTATTTTTTGGGCTGTGGAATGAATAATTTGAGTTTCCATTATTTCTTATGAGAACATTTAATTTGGTTTACAAGTGTTTTGGAATACGAGCCCATTTCCTGAACAAATCATGCTCGTAATCCAGGGTTCCATTGTATTTTTCCTTAAAGTGGTCGAACACTGCTTTTTTTTTTTTAATATGACCACACCAACTTTCACATTTGCTACACTTCTAACATGCAGTGCTGGTTACTCACACAGATAATGTATATGGAAAATAATAAAGTCCAACGTGACTTAAAAAGGTTATGCATTTAGTGTGATTTAAAACATTGTTTTAACTGAAAAGTTTAGCATGATCTTTTGCAAGATTTAACCAGGTTTTCTCTTAAGTATTGGTTGTATAAGCTTACATAAATTTTCCCCTAAAGTCACAGTGAATTGTACTAGTTCTGGGTTGTACAAATTAAACTCATTATGCTTTTTATGAGAAATACCTTTAGAAATACTGACATACAGGCACCTTTGTTTCATTTTGTAGTCTAAAGCTACTTGTATTTTTGTACATTTTGTACAACCTTCTTTTGTTCTGAAATTACTGCTACATGCTTTGTTTTCTTAATTCCAGTAAAAAAAAGGTTTTGACTGTAAGAATTTTGTTACAAACAAACAAGACTCAAGACTGATTAATCAGTCTCAATAGTCAATTATACAGATGATTTAAAAAAATAATGCTAAATAAAAAAGCCTTATAAAAGTGTCACTACAACAATAGTTCAACATCAGCATAATCAAAATGAAGGAAATAATGGTGGACTACACAGTGTTGCACATCAGATGAGCTTTTATGTCATAAAAGAGTCATTAATTCATTGGTAAAGAGGACAGAATAGACACTTAACTATGCTAGTGTCACCTATTTACAGGTCCACAGGTAAACTGACTAAGAATTGAGTGCTGTCCTGAGCAAGAGGCTGTCATTCAAGGAGATCTGACTGGACTCAAGAAATATGAAATTTGCACAGCTGAAGAGACAATAGGAAATAAAAATAGTATGTTTGTACCTTTGGAGAACAGGGAACCTCTATCTTTGACCATAGTAACAAGCCTTATAACAGTGCTGATTCTCTTCTTGTAATAAGATGAGATGAGATGAGATAAGATATGATATGATAAGATAAGATAAGAAAATTCTTATGCTTGAAACTAGACAAAAGAAAGTAAAAAATATACATTCTGATAACAATTTACGTAGCAACAATGGCACTATTGCACGTTTTATTGCTAAATGATGTTACATACTTTATGATATTGCTAATTGATATATCACATGATTTGCTAAAATTTATTGTACATGGTATTGTTAAATTACTGTACAGGGAAACCTCGGCTTGCGAGTAATGCGATTTGCGAGTGTTCCGCAAAAGATTTTTAATAAGGTTTTTAATAAATTTTGACTTGAAAAATGAACAAGTCTTGGTTTACGAGTACCGAGTATCATGTATCACACATGCATTTCGTGTTTTGACGGCGAGCGTCACGTGATTACAACTGAGCCAGTGGTTTTTTCTCCCTTGCGCTGCAGAATTGTGGGTAATATCTCCCCTGCTGGGTCTTAGTGCGCGTCTCTTCTACTTTCGACTTCACAGACACACACACAGACACACACAGTCTTTCTCTCTGCTCTACACAGAAAAACTGCTCTGTCGCAATCTTTTTCAAAAGTAAAGTAAAGCACGCCCAAATTGAAAGACTTATCTTTTGGGATTTATTTTTACTTTTTTTTTTAAAGATAAAGTGCAGGTTAATTTGTTTTATTTTTACCCAACATTTTGTGTTAATAATTTTTTTGTGTTAATAATTATTTCTTATGGGAAAATTTTATTTGTTTTATGAGTGTTTTGGAATACAAGCCCCCTTACAGAATGAATTATGCTCATAATCTAAGGTTCCACCGTATATTGAACATGACATGACATTAAATTATATGGCACACAATATTTAAGAACCCAGGCATACAAATTGGGTAAGGTAAGGGTAGAGCACTTCTTGTTTATAGGCTGTGACCATTTTAGCTCTCCTCCCTAAAGGGAGGAGTTACAATGTTTGATGGCCACAGGAACGAAAGACCTCCTATGGTATTCTGTGGTGCTTCTCAGTGATCTCAATCTATGGCTGAATGTGCTCGGGTAGGACATCAGTGGATTGGACATATTGTTTAGCATTCTCCTTTTAAACACCTCCACCAGAGACTCCTTCAATGACAGACTCCTAATAAGTTTGTTGAGTTTGTTGAACTCAGTTGGCATCGGCTGTCTTTACACTGCTACCCCAACACATTACAGACGGCACTGCTAATTACTGAGTCATAAAACATCTACAGTATCTGCAGCATCTGCAGCATGCAAGCCCAGAGTCTCGTGGAAAAATACAAAGAAAATGTTATGTATAATAAGATTAAACTTGTAAAGGGATCTTTTTTTTTTTTTTTTTTTACATCCCAGTCTGGAAGACTTTAAATGCCTTAATATTCTATGTTTTGCGCAAAACAGTTTTTTTCAAAGGTCTGAAGATGTTTTTTTTTTTTAACATTTTTTTAGTGTAAATAGCATGCAACTGTTTAATGTCTTTGTATGTTGTAATATTACAATTTCCTTTGACCTGACCTAAGCCCAAACATATTTCAGCATGACAGTGCCCCTGTGCACGACAGTAGCTTTCTGAATACATGGTTTACCAATGTGGGAGGGGAAAACTCAAGTGACCTACACAGAGCCCAGCTGAACACCTTTCGGATAAACCAAAATACTGACTGTGCACCAGGCTGCTCACATTGCCTGACCTCACAAGTGTTGTGGCTGAATGGGTATATCTCCACAGCCATGCACAAAAATCTTTTCAAAAGAGCATAGTGCCATTTGACAACCCATGTTTGCTCATACACTACCTAAAATATTATATGAATGAATGATCTGTTATGAATTTGTTAAATAAGATTTGAACTGTTTTGGAAAACATGCACAATACATAAATATGTATACATGTTTTTTAAAAGAGAACTTATTTTACTAGAGAGAAAAAAAAGGGATTTACGTTGATAGTTAGTAGTCTGTGTCATAAACCTCAAAGCATGTCGTCAAACCACATCCCCTAACCCCAGTCTCCACCTCGTTCTTGACGTTGTTCCATTTCAAATGCAACAGACCAAGCCACAAACAGTAAGTGGTCTTGAATAGAAAGAGAAATGTTTTGACGTACACACTGTATCTGTCTTTCTCACTGCTATTTTTCTTAGAGTGGGTGAACACAGTTTGATTTCAATCCCCCCAGGGCCAGGTTTTCACTTACTAGGGGCTTACCCTATTGAATTTACATAATATGACTGCACAGACTTACATCTTTGCCACACTTCAGACAAGCAGCACTGAGTTCACACGCTTGTGATTGGGTGATTTTGAAATTTGGGTGTAATTCATAAATTATACAGTGTATCTGTCAAGCTCTGCCAGTAGCATTTATGTTATCCAATGATGGAAAATTCAAAGTCGCTCTGGATAAGAGCATCTGCCAAATGCCGAAATGTAAATGTAATGTAAATGTATATTTAAAATTTCTCCTTTTTAGTCTTTGTTGTCTTAGATATAATCTTCTAAGATCTTATTGTCTTAGATATGATCTTCTAAGATCACTTCTAAGTGATCTTCTAAATTCTTCTAAGAAAGTAAACATTTTGATCACTATCTTTTTAAAAAAAACCTTAAGACATTCCAACATTAAAAACCAGAAATGTTGACATGAACACCTGAGACTTCTTTGAAACAGCAGTCAAAACCATTAATTGTTCTGAGAAGGAAACTGACATCGTCATGGAGGTTACACAAGGAAGTATCTAGTGCTGACTGTGCTCAATAATCAAATGCAACATGTCAAATAACAAAACATTTATTTACATGACTTTAATTTTTAATAACACTAAATAATTCAACTGTCATTTTGTGGTCTGGAGTAGATTTAAGAATATGAGTGAAACATTGGTATCAAATATCTACTAATATGACTAACTCTAAATTGGTCTGCTTTTATGTCCTCATACACATGTAAAATAAAATAATATAAATATATTGATAAATTGTGCCTTTTACTAACAAATCAGCTTGACTTTGGTTTGTTGATCTTCGGTGCTTCAAGAGAAAAGTACACCCATTCATATTCGAACGCTGAAACGTGACCACATATGTAACTGGAAAATTATGAGCACAAGATCCAAAACTATGTTCAACTTCTTTTCTGTGGTTTTCAAAAAGGGAGATTATTAACTTAAAAAAAAGAAAGAAAGAAAGAAAGAAAGAGCACAACCTCACTGTAGGAGGGGTAATACCCAAAGTGCACTGTGCCTCCCACTATTGCTTAGAACTCATTTTTCAACAGGGATCTTGAGTATAAAATCTGGTTATGTAGACAATGACAGAGTGATGGAGTTTTATGTCATATGGTTAACAGGTAGTGTAGTCAGCCTAAGAAAACCTCTATTCAGGTTTTTTAACTTCATTGTTAAAGTATTTTTTTTTTCAGACTGGCTCTTTCTCACATCGGTTTAGCATCTTATTCATTTTGTGCTCTATTGATTTTCAACGGTTTCCTTAAAGCACTGCACTTCTAGTTGTCAGCATGTTTTACAGAAATCCACAGACATGCAATCCTGCAACTAGTCACCAGCACCTATTCTGACTATGTAAGCTGTATTTAGACCCACGACGCAATACTAGTTACAGTAGGAAGAGTCTTTCAAAAGGGACAGGTATGCAGAAACACTTATTTGATCTGACTGGTTTAATGTTATTTTGGTCCACAATGTATTTTGAGACCAGATGTACTCTTCTGAGCAGATATTTTCCTGGCATATCATAAAAAAAAATTTGCCAAATGAGAAAAATGTTTTGATTCAATATAACACTAATCTCACCCTTTAAAAAAATACCCAGCTAATTTAATTATTTGTACATTTTATCTGTTTGATCATACTATTTATACATTAACATTAAATATAGTATCTTGGGCTAAGAACTGCCAACTTTTGGTGGCTTAGTCATTTTCAGGGCACCCCTGTATTTCCCTTATATATTCAAGAGGGTATTTCCGAACTACATGTTACATTTATCAATATGTAACTTATTTTACATTTTTTAAATTACTTCTAACTTCAGGTACTTTAATCCTATGTGATTTAGGGATTTTGCACAGTAAATTTTTTTTTTTAACGTTGTGTGAAAGTGTTTTTTCGTTGAACCCACTGACGCATAACATGACTGCTCACAACAAACTTTTGGGAGTTGCAACCTGTTAGAACCCTTCATGATTTGAATCAGTATTAACAAAGGAAAAATATCTTGATAGTTTTACACTTGTCCAACAAGAACAATTCACATTAAGCACACACACAAAATATGTAATATATAAAATGTGTTTTAATACATTGTAAAAAAAAAAAGAAAGAATAAATAAAATCCAGTTTTGTAAAAAATGCATACATTATAGATGTCACAAGAAATAACATAAAAGAAATCCCAAAGAACATGTGAACTGTTCGTGTGGTAACTTCAAACACCAGAAGAACTATTTTAATTTACATAATGAGAACAAGAAGGAAAAAACCCAATTTAATAAGCATTCTCAGTTTGTCTTAAGCACGCAAGTTATCCAGGTTTGGTATCTCAGGAGCTTGTGAGTCATCAAAGGGCATAGATCCATTTCAGTGGTAAAAACAGAAGGGCATTTTGGAAACATCAGTAAAAGGTCATGGCTTCACAGTAAGGTTTATTTTTTTCAGCAGCTACACACTGGTTTCGAAGTTAGCTCAAACAGTCAACATCTTTCTATGCATTTCTCATTATATGTATATGTTAAATAAAAGACAAATGACTTTCTTTAATGAAAGAAACTGACTGTATATGAGATATTGATCCAGTGCTAATATACAATTTTAAATAATTTCATGAGCACTTTATCATCATACTGTAAGTTCATAAAAAATATGAAACTTAAATAATTCCTGCTATAGGATAACATGTCATAATGTCTCATCCTCAAAAAAAAAATCAAGAGAGACATTTAAATGAATTGAGGGAAAAGAACCATATGACAATTAAGTTTCCTTACATGGGGCATCTGACGATCATATCAGTTTCAGTTTCCTTTAATCATGGAACAAACTGAACGTACAAGGGCTATAGCAATGCAATGTGCAGATAAATCATTGTGAGTTTGACTGGTATATAATACCTACTGCTATTTTTCAGTCATGTTAAACAAAAGCATGTGAAGAGCAGGGTGGGAGGAATTTCTCACCGGATTCCTCAACTGGCTTACCACAAGCACTACCTAGAGAAACAGACAGAAAGAGGACAATGGGAGACTGTATCTGATACACACAAAATCCATGCTATCTTTACTTAGTTCACCAACCCTGGGGTTCCCTACCTTGTCGTACAATGTCTGTCTTTTTCTTAGGACACCTGCTAATCTTCATTATGAGGATGAAAAGCACAATACCTGCGAGAGAGGCCAGCCCTGGAATTAAAAGGGAAAAAAAAATATATATATATACTACTGAAGATTCAGCTTATCAGCACATAAGTTTATTTTTAAGATGCTGTTAATATTATAGCAGTTAAAGCAGTGAAGGTTACATAAGGCATGCTTCGTGCTGTCTTGGGGCACAGGAATTGAGGTTGCGGGGGTAGAGATGGAGTTTCTGCTGGTGGTTGAAGTCATGGTTAATGTACTGGTGGATGTCTGAGACAAAGGCAAGGCAGGAGGTACATCTGTTTTCGCTTCATTTCCGGAATTGACGTAAGTGGTGACATTTCCTGGAATAGTTACACTGATCCGAACATACCTAAAAAGGAAACCACAAAGATACAAATGAACACATATTCACCAGGCTTCATTTTTCATAATGTAATCATACATGTCACTGAACCTTTTTGGTTTTGTATGAAATTAATATTGTCTTGAAATGACTTACTGTGGCTGTAGTTGACATTCTGAGTAGTTGAGATTAATGTCAATAGTGGAAGTTTTTGGTGGACATTTCTCACAGATCACATTTTTACCTTTAGAACAAACAAAAACTTTAGTAAAAAAAAGTTAAATTCTGTGGAGAAAAAAACATATTTTTCGTACTATAAATTCATATGTGTTATACTGTATGCTGATAAGTATATTGTTACCTGCAAACTTTATCCCTGAACCTTTTTGGCAGTAGCATCTTTGTTGTGTGTTGTCTACAGGTTCAAAACCTTTTAAGCACTGACACTTGGTATTACTTTTTCGTGTGCATGGTGAAATTTGCTTACTATTGGAAACTAAGATAGAGAATCAAAAGTAGTCAAAGAATTAATGCAACAAATAAGAGAAAAAAAATCATGTAAACAAAATTTTACTCTTTTCCAAATTATTATTACCACTTCAAATAGCAACGTCTTACACAGACAAGACATTCTCAAAGCTTTTAAAATAAACATGCAAACAAATATCTGGATTTAGGTTTTACTTTATGTTTTAAATTAAGATAGAAATGTTAATTTCATGTTCAAAAGTAATTTTAAACCACCTATTAATAAAGTGATGGCACATGCTAAATAGTAAAATGATGACCTACCACAAGGGTCACAGTTATGACATTCTTTACTTTCAGTCTTGGCAGGGTTGTATTGGTCCTCTGGGCAACGTTCACAACGATTCCTATCGCTTGTGGCCTTTTCACCTGCATGATAGATCCATTCAGATAAAACAATACAAGTAACAATATCAGAGGTACTAACAGATCATAACGGTCTAAATCATAGCACATATTTACCTGGGTCACAAATGATTCCAGATGCAGCAGGAATTTGATGAAGTGTTAACAAGCACAAGAAGCTCCAGATAGAGTAAGAGCTTTGCCACAGCATGGCAGTGCTGGATAAGCGTCATACAAGTGTGTTCACAGGTGTGCTGCGTCTTTCAGAAAGAAACAGTGAATCAATCATTTTATCCCACACGTCAGTTTCCACCTCCCACAGAAATGGTTGCTTACTTTAACTATTAATGAAATAATAAAATAGTTTATATGTAATTGACTAAATAATAATGTTCATTTTTAAAGTGATTTTTTTAATGCTACTTTAACTTTCATGACCTAAATTTTAAAAATAAAAGTAGGTTAGCTGAAATTTGCCACAGAATGAAGTAACAAAAGTAGTTTATAAAATACTAAACCTTTAGAAATCAAAGACAGATATATAATAATCTTATGTGTACTTAATTCAGTCATAATACAGTATATGTAATATTTCTAAAGCTATTTTACCCAAATCTGTTTTTGAGTACGTGCACATTCGCTTACTGACACTAGTTTAAACAGAGTTCACCTAATTATGCTACTTTTACAAATCTTCACACATCACAAAGGTCTCCATTAAATAACTGAAGTTTTGTTAAGGAAAATTATAAGACCAATAAGTGCATGCAAATTCTTTTGCCTGCTGACTGAACACAGGCACCAGCATATAAGTTCTTTTGTGTTCATTCAATTATTACTTTTTATTAAAAAAAAAGTATGTGACTCATTGCAGTGCCTGTGGCAAATGAATGAAACTTTTTTTTCAATGGCGACTATTGCCTCGAATATCCTATATTATTGTTACGTTGCAGGGGTACAGTACTGCAATCAATTCTGCACAAATAAAATAGTTAAGCCTATTAGTTTCTGTTTATTGTGTCATTGACAGTGACACATTTTTCAATGTAATGCAACAATTTAAATTTATCTTCTAGTCCTAAAGGATTGTAATGGCTAAAACTTTAAATTTAAGTTCGCATTCAATTTTCTCTTCTTTTTAACAAACAGGCAATAGTATTTCACTAGACTGAATAAAGTCCATTGCAAAAGAAATATTCAGCACTCAGGACAAATTTTACCTTATGGTAAAAAAAAACAACATTATCTTAAACTTATTGTAAACTTTGTAATTCATCACTTTTTTTCCCCAAAAATGACATTTTAAGATATGGGCATTTTAAGGTAAACGTTTTCCATTTTGAAAATTTTTTATATACAGTATTAGCTAACTTCAGTTGTTTCCAGTCTATCCAACAAAAATAAACATTTACATGGTTCCCCATTTCCCTGTAACAAGTCATACGCAGTGTACTGGAAAAAAAGACATAAAAAACACGCCTCTTTACTCAAAACAGCCTGACATTATGAAAGCTGCACTTTGCAGAGCTTCCGTTCTTTGCTTGTTATGGTGGTTAGAATTAGCAGAAAATTTAGGACAGTTTCTAATTCTTTAAACAGGTTAGAAATATTTAGTATATATATATATATATATATATATATATATATATATATATATATATATATATATATTTTTTTTTTAAATAGAATAATTTTTAATTATTACACTAATGTATAAGGCCTGCTAAAAGTGTAGGTTTTTCATGGTGGAAGACAAATACCATTTATCACAGATGGAAAACAGTGGTTATATTTGAAGGGGAAAACCATTTAAGTTTTGGAGGATTATTATATCCTCATCTTTGTAGATTTTATCTGAAAAATAGTTTTCTGTTCCACTGCTAAATGCTGAGAAGCACATTCATGAAATTGTATACATAAAAAACACAGAACGTAATAATAATATTTTAGATACAGTAAGAATAAACATAACATTTGGTAACAAACAAAATTGTTTCAGAAATTTAAGTCCACAGTTCACTGTTGAAGTCTTAATTCTAAAGTTGCTCAAGCCTGCAACACCACCAGTTCTACCAGTTTGACCATTATAAATGCAATTCTGTGTAACTACTGTAATATTGCGCTTGATAATGTTTCCAGAGTAATTAGACTCAGGATAGTCAAATTAAATACTTCACAGGGTGTTTTATTATGACATTGTTGAAGTTTTGCAATCATTTTTTTGCAGTGTAATTGATGTTTTGCAATGTTTAAAAAAGACACATGATGTAACATGAGTGATATCCCTTTATGAGCAGAATGCTGAGTCAATCGGGGTACCCATATAAACATCCTGAACAGTAACTGAGGGCACAAATAATTCTTTGGAAAGTGTGTTTTAGTGTTCTAGGGAAGAAAAATAAGCTGTCAGGTACATAGAATCGTTATGTTAACCTTAAGGGTTATACATTTACTGTAAGCTTTTCACCCCCATTATAGCTTACAGAATTATCATGAGCTTCTGTACATGACTGATGTATTTTGCTTTTTTTTCTGTGTGAGCAGATGTTTCCTTTGTGGTCTCCTGTTGCCTTTAACTGTCCCAAAACAACATGTTGTCAAAGAGTTTTAATTAACTAAATAAGGAATTAGATTTAATTAGCAGTAGACCAGGAAACCTTTTCAACTATCTAGCTAAAAATCTTTTATGAGGATCATTTAATACCAATTCGCATTTGAAATGCACTATTACCATGCAAATATCTCATATCTCATATTACAACATTTGTGACCTAAAAAAGGCCTTTAAGTTAAAGAAATTCTAAAATATATATATATATATATATACAAAAAGCTTAATGCATCAAGACATAACCAATTGTTCATTATTAGTTAAAGTTTTAGTTATGCCAATTGATATTTCATTTAATAGATTTCTTACAGACACAATGAAGCATTAAGAATGCTAAAAAAAAAATTTAACTCAAAACTTTCAGTCTTACTACTAATAGGTCCATTAATATAAGAGCACTAATATAAAACCATCACATACTGTACCTTTAAAGTATTAAAATATGATGATTAATATAAACATGATGAGCATAATGAATTAATGCCTGAGTAGCATGTAAAATATTAAATCAGCCAATGTCTAAAAAATGCTCACAATCTGAAACGTTGTCATAGTCTTCCAGAGATATCAATTATTGAAGCCTTGTTTCAGCCTTATGTTTGCCCTTCTGTGTAACTGACACATAAAATATGTATTATACACACAGAGACCACGGTGTGAGAAAATTCGACAAACTGTTCTTGTAGATACAGGAGTTTCTGGTGACCAGTTGTTATGTAGCCCTGCTGCCTTTGAAAATGTGGACTTTCGAACCAATAATCGGTCCTTGAGAACAGTTGGCATACGGGTTCTGCCTGACCTGGGTCTGTCATAAACTTCACCAGTTTTTTCAAATCTTCATCTTAGCAGGAGACTTGGTTTTCAGGCTCTTGATGATCAGCACTTTGGTTTGTGGTTGAATCTTTGGCATGCTGTCAGGTCAGGATGTATTTCAAGTGAAGGTTGGATGTGCTGGGGTTCTTCTTTTACACACCTGGGAATGTGTTAATTACAGTATTTGTCACAGGTGATGTTCTAATCTGTGTTTGGTTGAATCCTTTAAAGATTCAAAACACAAGTCTGACCTTTAAAGATCCTCTAAACAAAGTCTGACCTTTCTGTCATAATTAAATAATTAAAAATCATGACATGGTGAGATTTTATTTTGGTAAAATAAGCGTAATCTAGAAGCCTTTCATACAAGCCACTTCTAATTCCAAATGATGAACTAGAAGTCAAGTTATTATTTGTTGTTCCTACAACTTGGATAGGCGACAAGACTTTTGTCAATATGTACTATAATTCTTATGAATTATTAGTTTAATATTACTTTAAAGTTACTTTAATATTTACATACATATGTGAATTTAATTACAAGTTATGCTTAATTTTTTGTTCTCCTCTTTCAGGTTGTGCAAATTTCTGGTGGTTTATACAGTTTCACAAAATAAGGAAACATCCAGGACATTGGTCCCATATTATTTAGTGGCTGCTGAATCATTAAATGAAATGATTCAGCTTCTTCCTAATTCTCTGTTCATGAAACATGACTGTAAAATGTAACGATTCTATTTTTTTGTGTGTGTAATTATGAAACCAGGTAAGATGAAAAATAAACTAAGCAATATTCAGGAATTAAGTTACCTCTAATTATGACCTCTGTGTTTTAGTGTTTACCGGAATAAGCAGTGAATCGACCCTGATCGTACTCATTTCATTCCACTACATTAAAGGACATTAACTGCATAAATTCGTTGACGCCATTACATTACAGACTTACAGAAATACATTCTGAATCATTATTCATTTGGACAGGTGAAATCTCTGACGTACCCCCATCTTTCCCACACAGGGCAATAATTTGTTATTGTATTGTCATTTCCATATTGTGATCCATTAACACAGGAGACACTCAGGCATTGTATACCACTACTACTATTCTATCTAGAGAAGCAGATGAGGTTAATTAATTGGCAATTATTTATGTAATAAGTAAATGATACTGAAATTTTATCTCAATCTGCAGCTGTTTAGAACTTGAATCTTGAATCCCCAGTATAACATATCAAAATAACATCAGATATTATGATAAAAAAAAAGAAATTAATAAAAAATAGGGATTGGAAAATTATGTCTTGTGACAAGGCATTATAGAACTGCTTTGCCATTTGGGAAGGATTACTTCTTTTTCTACATGGTACAAAACTATTTAAAAATAAAACTAAAAAAATTTAACAGATTTGATTTTATTCTGGTTTTGCCATACTTAAAATAGAATCATAAAATAAAGGTTTTTATCATATCAAACTGCAGAGGTATGTTTTATTGTGAGTTCCAAAAAACTGTACCGTAATGCTCTGGATATGACATCCTCCTAGAGTCCTCTTGCATCTTTTCATATCTGGTGTGTGACTTCAAATCAACAATTTACCTGAAAGGGTGCTGTTTTTCTAGCAGCTGTATGCAGAGCTGCTGGGGATGCCTGCGACGGCGGACGTAGGTTGCCGGCCTGGCAGCCGTACTGTTCCGGGGTAGGTCCGAGGCGGGCTTGGGGTTCTGGGGGCGCTCTGCCTCCGGGTTGGGGTTACGGCTGGGCCTGGGGGGCTTGGGTCCTGTTTGGTGTGCTGTCGGGTGCATGGGTTGGTGCGTGCGCTTGGACCCTGCCATGGTGGGGGGTGTCTTCGATGCATCGGTGCTTTGGGGGGGTTTGTGGGTGGGGGCAATAGAGGCGGGGAAAACGGGCTTAACCTGGGTGTCTATTGTCTTATGCAGTTTGGGAGGTGACTGAATGATGGGGGGGTAGTTTTTCCACTGCTGTGGGGTCTGGTGGGCCGCCCCGGGCTGCCATGGGGCAGATTTGGGGAAACAGGGGTGCCTACGGGGGTCAGCGGGGGAGCTGGCTCCAGAAGGGGGGTTTTATTTTTTTTTTGCCCCTCTGATGCTTTCCATCCCATCCCTAAGGCTTCACTTCTCCCGCTTCATCACACCAACACACAGGTAGGGTTTTGAGGTGTGGGTCGCTGGGAGGCGGGGGAGGTGGTACTCCTCTGTCTCCTCGTGTCCACCTGCATCTCAATCACACATTACAACTTAGACACTCTCATTACTTACTGTCACATGACACATACATATAGGGCCTTGGGGGGTGGGCACATCGAATGACATCCAGGGGGTTGTCTGTTCATTCACCCTTCCCTCTGGTGCCAGTGCCCACTTCTCAATTTTAAGCCGCACATAGACATTTAGGGCTCTGGAGAGGGGAGCTGACACAAGCTTGTGGAGGGTGCCCCTCCCCTGTTTTAAAGCACCCCTGTTTTAAAGCACCTTAAAACAACACACAACAACACTACATTTATGCGGGTGGGGTAAAGCACGGGGTCTTCCTTTTTTTAAATGTATATTTTTTATTTTATTTCTTACGCCCCTGTTCTCTGTTTTCTGTCAAGGGCTGGGGGCTGAGAGGATGAGCTGGCAACCCGATCGGGGTCGGGACTGGTGGTCTTCTCTGCTGCTGCGGGGACCGGGGTGGTCTTCCTGTCCCCACGCCAGAGCGAAGGGAGTTCACCTCCGGGATCGGGCGCTGATTGCCCCTCTGGGGGTAGTGTTGCCTGGATCTAGAAGTATAGAGTGCATATGGGGAGTGTGAGTGTGTCTACATGTGGGGCGAGGATGTGAATATTTGTTTGCGTGCATGAGGGTGGGAACGTATGCTTGTGTATGTGTGTGCTTGTTCGTCTACGTCTATGTGTCAGGTCGGGCCATAGACTCCGCCTCACTCATCATCTTATTGACCCCCACCCCACCACCATGCCCTGCCGTTGGAGGATGCCCCCGGCAACCGGTGCGTTGGTGATTTCTCTTGCCGGGGCGGGATGCTCGGGTAAGCGCCGGCCCACTCTCGGTGATCGATTGCCGGGGCCTGGCCCTCCTGGCTTTGCTGGGCCCCGGTTGGGGGGTGGGGGTCCCTTGGATGTTTGGGCCCAAGAGCCGGTCTGCCCTGGTGTGGTCGGCTGCCGCCACAGCACCCTGGGGCATCTAAATTGTGGCTGTCGGATGACCCACCTTCGGGCTCTCCTTTGCCCCTTTCTGAGTGGGGGTCGCGGTTGTCTCTTCTCTGATGTTGTGTCCTCTGGTGTTTTCTTTTTTGTCAGCAGGTATGGAAGCAAATTCTTTATTTTTATTTTTATTTATTTTTATTTTTTTCTGTTTTTGTTTTTCTTTCTATCTTTCTATATTATTATTGTGTGTATGTATGTATGTGTGTATATGTGTATATGTAGGTACATATATGTGTGTATGTATATATATGTGTATATGTGTATATATATA